>NC_086016.1:19475741-20689908 GCF_028858775.2 Pan troglodytes
ACCCGGGAGGCAGAGCTTGCAGTAAGCCAAAACTGCACCACTGCACTCCAGCCTGGGTGACAAAGCGAGACTCCATCTCAAAAAAAAAAAAAATAGTTATCAATATTTCTTTAAATATCATAAAATATCCAGGTAGTGTTTTAATTTTCCCTGTCTCATTTTTTAAAATGCAGTGGGTTTTGTTCAAACTAGGATCTAAACAAGGTCTACCCTTGCTTTTGGTTGACATGTCTCTAAAGGTTTATTTATAGGTTCGCTCCTCAACCCTTTTTTTCTCTTGCCATTTATTTCCCCACATTCCAGACTTTGCTGACTGCATTTGCATGGTGTCACATAACATGTTCCTCTAATCTAATTCAAGTTTAGAAATCAAGGGTTTTCATTTAACTTGTTTGATTTTATACATATTAGTTTCTAACAATATTAGTATCTACCTTCCAAAATAACAAATCAAAAGTGTTATTAACACCATGGCTACTCCCAGTGAGATTTCTTTGTAATATTTTTTAATCCTTAGGCACTATCCCACTAGGGGATTTGACATAATTTGACACAGTCAAATTATTTACTATGTTTTAAAGTCAAATTAATTCCCAGGCTGGGCATGGTGGCTCACGTCTGTAATCCTAGCACTTTGGGAGGCTGAGGCAGGAGGATTGCTTGAGTTCAGGAGTTCGAGACCAGCCTGGGTAACATGGTGAAGCCCTGTCTTTACAAAAAATACAAAAATTAGCAGGGCATGGTGGTGCATGCCTGTAGTCCCAGTTACTTAGGAGGCTGAGGTGGGAGGATGGCTTGAGCCCAGGAGGCGGAGGTTGCAGTGAGCTGAGATTGCACCACTGCACTCCAGCCTGGGTGATACAGCCAGACTTTGTCTCAACAAATAAATAAATATCAATCTTATCCATTATTACATAAAATATTTACATAGTTCCAAAGTCAAAACTGCAAAACAAAGCACACTAGGAGAAACCTAGCTTCCATCCTTGTCCTCTCTACCAAACCTCCCTTGCAACAGTATTTTTATTAGTTTGATTAGTTTTCCCCTTATCTTGCCTTTAAATGAACATAAGCCAATTACATGTGTATGTATATGTGTATATGTGTATGTATGTGCATATGTGTATGTATATATTTATATATCTACATGTGTATGTGTGTATGTATGTGCATATGTGTATGTATATACTTATATATACATGTGTATGTATGTGCATGTGTGTATGTATATACTTATATATACATGTGTATATGTGTATGCATGTGCATGTGTATGTGTATGCATGTGCATATGTGTATGTGTATATGTGTATGCATGTACATATATGTGTATGTACATGTGTATGTGTATGTATGTGCATATGTGTATGTATACATTTATATATCTACATGTGTATGTATGTGCATGTGTATGTATATAGTTATGTATACATGTGTATATGTGTATGTATGTGCATATGTGTATGTATATACTTATATATATACATGTGTATATGTGTATGCATGTGCACATATATGTATGTATGTGTATGCATGTATGTGTATGCATGTGCATATGTGTATGTATATGTGTATATGTGTATGTATGTCAGAGGGATCCTACTCTGGTCATGCCCCTCTCACCATGGGGTGGAGGGTCTGTAGGGACAAGAGAATGTGCCCACCCCGGAACCCACATCCTCCTTTTTAGACCCTGCAACTCTAGCATTCCTGACCACATGGCCCTGAGTCCACTTCCAGGGTCTTCCCTGGTCTGTCATCCTGAGTTTGAACAGTGCTGCCATCTCACTGGTGCTGCAAGGTGGCTGGGGTGAGGGGGCACTGGCATGGGGTCTGGATGGCATTTTGATGGGTGGGGTGGGGTATTCATGTGTGCAGGCAAGGCCTCTTAGGGTGCTAGGGGTCAGCCAAGGGCTGAATTTGAACCTGGCCTTCCAGGTGGTTATGAAGTTGTATTTGCCAAGGGAGGAGATTAGGACACACTTCTTAATCTAATAGTTTGCTAGTTTGATTTATAACTTTTTAAATACTTGTATTGTTATAAACTATAAAGTTATAAACTTTAAATACTTGTATTTTTGTCCCAGGCCCTGCCATTGTTGGGAACAGGGCTGGGCCCAACAGTCACATTGTGGGTCTTCTGGAGGCACCCAGGATCAGCACACTGCAGTGAAAAGTACCATATCCAGAGCCAGAAGCGCCGGGCTCCAGGGGGAGCTGCACTGAAACTCTTTGAGCCCATTTCCTGTGCAGCCCAAGGCACAAATACCACATAAGCCCTGCCCGCCACAGGAGACTGGGGCAAGCTGTCACCTGCAAACAAATTATCTTCCTACATACTTATAAAGTAGTCTACACATGTAAGATAATTCCCTATAGCTTGTTTGTAAGGTTTATTAAATAAATAGTTGAAAATATAAATAAGTTGCATAATACTATAGTTAAAGCCACCTGGAAATAGAAGCGTCATCCAGTTCCATCAGTGATTTGAACACTATTCCCTTTTTTTCCAACCTGGTGCGAATAAACTGTAGTATCTCATTGTGGCAATTAGGTCCAGGAGACATTCTCTTCATTTTATACCTAAAGGGGAAAAAACTGCGTTAAGTCTGTTGGAAACTCTGCATCTCAAACTGCCTGTTTATAAAATTCCCATTAAAGAATTATAATACAATTAAATCACAGGACATGAGCAGATCGTGAAACTCTCTAATACTCTTCAAGGTCCTTAATTAGCTTGCTATTTAAATAAATGAGGACGGTTGGAAACGTGTGCCTATCATACTATCCTGATGGTTGTCAGGAAACTGACCTGTATCCAGAGTGCCCCTCGCTTGCCATCTTCAATAACCAGAGAGGCATGAAGTTCAATGAAGGAAACCCAGTTTTTAGGCTCTTGTTACAAATAGCTTAGAAGAGTAAACCTAAATATTCAACAGATAAACAACAGTTATAACCAGTTACACTGGTGTATCAAGTTATTTCTAGTGGTTAGTACCTACAGGTATCCTAATCAAGATATTTTACTATATTATGAAATATCAAAATTGAAAAATGAATGTTTACATGTGTTGAACTCAGAATTAACAACCATTTTTATTTAAAAATGCAAGCTTCATTTTTTTTTTGAGAGATGGGCTCACTCTGTCACGTTGGAGTGCAGTGGGTGTGATCAGAGCTTACTGTAGCCTCCAACTCCTGGACTCAAGTGATCCTCCTACTTTGGCCTCCCAAAGTGTTGAGATTATAGACATGAGCCACAGCACACAGCCAAAAAGTGGTTTTAGGGAAGGAAAAAAAAAAAAAACAAATCTTTGTCTTATAATTAAGAATATATGGGGTGAGGAGACAAGATGGCCGAATAGGAACAGCTCCGGTCTACAGCTCCCAGCATGAGCAACGCAGAAGATGGGTGATTTCTGCATTTCCATCTGAGGTACCGGGTTCATCTCACTAGGGAGTGCCAGACAGTGGGTGCAGGACAGTGGGTGCATGAGCCGAAGCAGGGCGAGGCATTGCCTCATTCAGGAAGCGCAAGGGGTCAGGGAGTTCCCTTTCCTGGTCAAGGAAAGGGCTGACAGACGGCACCTGGAAAATCAGGTCACTCCCACCCAAATACTGCGCTTTTCCGATGGGCTTAGGAAACGGCGCACCAGGAGATTATATCCCACACCTGGCTCGGAGGGTTCTACGCCCACGGAGTCTCACTGATTGCTAGCACAGCAGTCTGAGATCAAACTGCAAGGTGGCAGCGAGGCTGGGGGAGGGGCCAGGCTAGCTTAGGTAAACAAAGCAGCCGGGAAGCTCGAACTGGGTGGAGCCCACCACAGCTCAAGGAGGCCTGCCTGCCTCTGTAGGCTCCACCTCTGGGGGCAGGGCACAGACAAACAAAAAGACAGCAGTAACCTCTGCAGACATAAATGTCCCTGTCTGACAGCTTTGAAGAGAGCAGTGGTTCTCCCAGCATGCAGCTGGAGATCTGAGAACGGGCAGACTGCCTCCTCAAGTGGGTCCCTGACCCCTGACCTCCGAGCAGCCTAACAGGGAGGCATCCCCCAGTAGAGGCAGACTGACACCTCACACAGCCGGGTACTCCTCTGAGACAAAACTTCCAGAGGAACAATCAGCAGCATTTGCGGTTCACGAAAATCCGTGGTTCTGCAGACACCACTGCTGATACCCAGGAAAACAGGGTCTGCACTGGACCTCTAGCAAACTCCAACAGACCTGCAGCTGAGGGTCCTGTCTGTTAGAAGGAAAACTAACAAACAGAAAGGACATCCACACCAAAATCCCATCTGTACGTCACCATCATCAAAGACCAAAAGTAGATAAAACCACAAAGATGGGGAAAAAACAGAGCGGAAAAACTGGAAACTCCAAAAAGGAGAGCACCTCTCCTCCTCCAAAGTAACGCAGTTCCTCACCAGCAACGGAACAAAGCTGGGCAGAGAATGACTTTGACGAGTTGAGAGAAGAAGCCTTAGACGATCAAACAACTTCGAGCTACAGGAGGAAATTCAAACCAAAGGCAAAGAAGTTGAAAACTTTGAAAAAAATTTAGACGAATGTATAACTAGAATAACCAATACAGAGAAGTGCTTAAAGGAGCTGATGGAGCTGAAAACCAAGGCTCGAGAACTACGTGAAGAATGCAGAAGCCTCAGGAGCTGATGAGATCAACTGGAAGAAGCGGTATCAGTGATGGAAGATGAAATGAATGAAATGAAGCGAGAAGGGAAGTTTAGAGAAAAAAAATAAAAAGAAATAAATAAAGCCTCCAAGAAATATGGGACTATGTGAAAAACCAAGTCTACGTCTGATTGGTGTACCTGAAAGTGACAGGGAGAATGGAACCAAGTTGGAAAACACTCTGCAGGATATTATCCAGGAGAACTTCTCCAATCTAGGAAGGCAGGCCAACATTCAGATTCAGGAAATACAGAGAATGCCACAGAGATACTCCTCGAGAAGAGCAACTCCAAGACACATAATTGTCAGATTCACCAAAGTTGAAATGAAGGAAAAAATGTTAAGGGCAGCCAGAGAGAAATGTCGGGTTACCCACAAAGGGAAGCACATCAGACTAACAGCGGATCTCTTGGCAGAAACTCTACAAGCCAGAAGAGAGTAGGGGCCAATATTCAACATTCTTAAAGAAAACAATTTTCAACCCAGAATTTCATATCCAGCCAAACTAAGCTTCATAAGTGAAGGAGAAATAAAATACTTTACAGACAAGCAAATGCTGAGAGATTTTGTCAACACCAGGCCTGCCCTAAAAGAGTTCCTGAAGGAAGCACTAAACATGGAAAGGAACAAGTGGTAACAGCCACTGCAAAAACATGCCAAAATGTAAAGACCATCAAGGCTAGGAAGAAACTGCATCAACTAACGAGCAAAACAACCAGCTAACATCATAATGACAGGATCAAATTCACACATAACAATATTAACTTTAAATGTAAATGGGCTAAATGCGCCAATTAAAAGACACAGACTGGCAAATTGGATAAGGAGTCAAGACCCATCAGTGTGCTGTATTCAGGAAACCCATCTCACATGCAGAGACACACATAGGCTCAAAATAAAGGGATTGAGGAAGATCTACCAAGCAAATGGAAAACAAAAAAAGGCAGGGGTTGCAATCCTAGTCTCTGATAAAACAGATTTTAAACCAACAAAGATCAAAAGAGACAAAGAAGGCCATTACATAATGGTAAAGGGATCAATTCAACAAGAAGAGCTAACTATCCTAAATATATATGCACCCAATACAGGAGAACCCAGATTCATAAAGCAAGTCCTGAGTGACCTACAAAGAGACTTAGACTCCCACACAATAATAATGGGAGACTTTAACACCCCACTGTCAACATTAGACAGATCAACGAGACAGAAAGTTAACAAGGATACCCAGGAATAGAACTCAGCTCTGCACCAAGCGGAACTAATAGACATCTGCAGAACTCTCCACCCGAAATCAACAGAATATACATTTTTTTTCAGCACCACACCACACCTATTCCAAAATTGACCACATACTTGGAAGTAAAGCTCTCCTCAGCAAATGTAAAAGAACAGAAATTATAATAAACTGTCTCTCAGACCACAGTGCAATCAAACTAGAACTCAGGATTAAGAAACTCACTCAAAACCGCTCAACTACATGGAAACTGAACAACATGCTCCTGAATGACTACTGGGTACACAACGAAAAGAAGGCAGAAATAAAGATGTTCTTTGAAACCAATGAGAACAAAGACACAACATACCAGAATCTCTGGGACACATTCAAAGCAGTGTGTAGAGGGAAATTTATAGCACCAAATGCTCACAAGAGAGAGCAGGAAAGATCCAAAATTGGCACCATAACATCACAATTAAAAGAACTAGAAAAGCAAGAGTAAACACATTCAAAAGCTAGCAGAAGGCAAGAAATAACTAAAATCAGAGCAGAACTGAAGGAAATAGAGACACAAAAAACCCTTCAAAAAATCAATGAATCCAGGAGCTGGTTTTTTAAAAAGATCAACAAAATTGATAGACCACTAGCAAGACTAATAAAGAAGAAAAGACAGAAGAATCAAATAGATGCAATAAAAAATGATAAAGGGGATATCACCACCGATCCCACAGAAATACAAATTACCATCAGAGAATACTACAAACACCTCTACGCAAATAAACTAGAAAATCTAGAAGAAATGGATAAATTCCTCGACACATACACCCTCCCAAGACTAAACCAGGAAGAAGTTGAATCTCTGAATACACCAATAACAAGCTCTGAAATTGTGGCAATAATCAATAGCTTACCAACCAAAAAGAGTCCAGGACCAGATGGATACACAGCCGAATTCTACCAGAGGTACAAGGAGGAACTGGTACCATTCCTTCTGAAACTATTTCAATCAATAGAAATAGAGGGAATCCTCCCTAACTCATTTTATGAGGCCAGCATCATTCTGATACCAAAGCCTGGCAGAGACACAACCAAAAAAGAGAATTTTAGGCCAATATCCTTCATGAACATTGATGCAAAAATCCTCAATAAAATACTGGCAAACCAAATCCAGCAGCACATCAAAAAGCTTATCCACCATGATCAAGTGGGCTTCATCCCTGGGATGCAAGGCTGGTTCAATATACGCAAATCAATAACTATAATCCAGCATATAAACAGAACCAAAGACAAAAACCACATGATTATCTCAATACATGCAGAAAAGGCCTTTGACAAAATTCAACAACCCTTCATGCTAAAAACTCTCAATAAATTAGGTATTGATGGGATGTATCTCAAAATAATAAGAGCTATCTATGACAAACCCACAGCCAAGATCATAATGAATGGGCAAAAACTAGAAGCATTCCCTTTGAAAACTGGCACAAGACAGGGATGCCCTCTCTCACCACTCCTATTCAACGTAGTGTTGGAAGTTCTGGCCAGGGCAATTAGGCAGGAGAAGGAAATAAAGGGTATTCAATTAGGAAAAGAGGAAGTCAAATTGTCCCTGTTTGCAGATGACATGACTGTATATCTAGAAAACCCCATTGTCTCAGCCCAAAATCTCCTCAAGCTGATAAGCAACTTCAGCAAAGTCTCAGGATACAAAATCAATGTGCAAAAATCACAAGCATTCTTGTATACCAATAACAGATAAACAGAGAGCCAAATCATGAGTGAACTCCCATTCACAATTACTTCAAAGAGAATAAAATACCTAGGAATCCAACTTACAAGGGACGTGAAGGACCTCTTCAAGGAGAACTACAAACCACTGCTCAATGAAATAAAAGAGGATACAAACAAATGGAAGAACATTCCATGCTCATGGGTTGGAAGAATCAATATCGTGAAAATGGCCATACTACCCAAGGTAATATATAGATTCAATGCCATCCCCATCAAGCTACCAATGACTTTCTTCACAGAATTGGAAAAAACTACTTTAAAGTTCATATGGAACCAAAAAAGAGCCCGCATCGCCAAGTCAATCCTAAGCCAAAAGAACAAAGCTGGAGGCATTACGCTACCTGACTTCAAACTATACTACAAGGCTACAGTAACCAAAAGAGCATGGTACTGGTACCAAAACAGAGACATAGATCAATGGAACAGAACAGAGCCCTCAGAAATAATACCACACATCTACAACTATCTGATCTTTGACAAACCTGACAAAAACAAGCAATGGGGAAAGGATTCCCTATTTAATAAATGGTGCTGGGAAAACTGGCTAGCCATATGTAGAAAGTTGAAACTGGATCCCTTCCTTACACCTTATACAAAAATTAATTCAAGATGGATTAAAGACTTACATGTTAGACCTAAAACTATAAAAACCCTAGAAGAAAATCTAGTCAATACCATTCAGGACATAGGCATGGGCAAGGACTTCATGTCTAAAACACCAAAAGCAATGGCAACAAAAGGCAAACTTGACAAATGGGATCTAATTAAACTAAAGAGCTTCTGCACAGCAAAAGAAACTACCATCAGAGTGAACAGGCAACCTACAAAATGGGAGAAAATTTTTGCAACCTACTCATCTGACAAAGGGCTAATATCCAGAATCTACAAAGAACTCAAACAAATTTACAAGAAAAAAAACAAACAATCCCATCAAAAAGTGGGCAAAGGACATGAACAGACAGACACTTCTCAAAAGAAGACATTTATGTAGCCAAAAAACACATGAAAAAATGCTCATCATCACTGGCCATCAGAGAAATGCAAATCAAAACCACAATGAGATAGCATCTCACACCAGTTAGAATGGCGATCATTAAAAAGTCAGGAAACAACAGGTGCTGGAGAGGATGTGGAGAAATAGGAACACTTTTACACTGTTGGTGGGACTGTAAACTAGTTCAACCATTGTGGAAGTCAGTGTGGCCATTCCTCAGGGATCTAGAACTAGAAATACCATTTGACCCAGCCATCCCATTACTGGGTATATACACAAAGGACTATAAATCACACTGCTATAAAGACACATACACATGTATGTTTATTGCGGCAGTATTCACAATAGCAAAGACTTGGAAACAACCCAGATGTCCAACAACGATAGTCTGGGTTAAGAAAATGTGGCCCATATACACCATGGAATACTATGCAGCCATAAAAAATGATGAGTTCATGTCCTTTGTAGGGACATGGATGAAACTGGAAATCATCATTCTCAGCAAACTATCGCAAGGACAAAAAACCAAACACCGCATATTCTCACTCATAGGTGGGAATTGAACAATGAGAACACAGGGACACAGGAAGGGGAACATCACACACCGGGGACTGTTGTGGGGTGGGGGGAGGGGGGAGGGATAACATTAGGAGATATACCTAATGCTAAATGACGAGTTAATGGGTGCAGCATACCAACATGGCACATGGATACATATGTAACAAACCTGCACATTGTGCACATGTACCCTAAAACTTAAAGTATAATAATAATAAAAAAATAATAAAAATAAAATGTTGATACCTAGTTATCCAGCTTCAGCTTACAAGGTTTGGGGAAAATTGGGCAGTTTTAGTTTTCAGTGATGCTAAACCATGAAAAGGGGGACACAATGTTGAAATTTTAGTTTACAGAGTTGTAGCTATATATTGAATAAAACAAGAACTGAAAAATGTAGACTAATAAAATTTGTAAAACATCTCACGTGGGTGTCCTCTAATTTTCCATTGAAACAAAATTCTCTCTGTGGTACTTCTCTTTACTCTTGTTCAGAAAATCAGTCTGGCCTTACTAGTTTTGGCATTATTTACCTGCGTGCAATAAGAATGGTCACTGACCACAAACACCTTTCTTTATTTCTTCATTTATTCATTATACACTTTTTAAATGAAAGACAGTGTCTGGCTCACTGCATTCTCAACCTCCTGGGCTCAAGTGGTCCTCCCACCTCAGCCTCCTGAGTAACTGAGACCATAGGAGCACACCATCATGGCTGGTTAATTTTGTGTTTTGTTTTGTTTGTTTGTTTGTATCTGGATATGGGGTTGCACCATGTTGTCTAGGCTAGTCGTGAATTCCTGGGCTCAAGTGCCTCTCCCACCTCAGCCTGTGAGAGTGCTGCGATTACAAGTGTGACCCACCATCCTGGCCACAGAGGCCTTTCCAGTTTCATTTTTGAAAATTTCTGTAACTAGTCTTAGATTATATTTTTTGAAGCCTTGGGACTAGAAGCCAAGCCAGGAACTTGCCACTGACTTCCCTATCAGAACCTGTAGATTTGGTTGAATTCCACTCCTCTCAAAGTCTTCAAATATGGTGAGGTTCCAGAGCTTGCCCAGAAGTGACCTTTCTTATCTTGTAGGCTAGGAACTCTGTAACCAATTACCAGGTTGGTTTTTCCATGAAGGCTTTATAAGTATTGCCCCCACGGTCAACTTTAGTTCTTAATGCTACCTGGTTATATCTGATTCTATGGAAATCATTCTTAAACATATTTGATATTTCAGACAAGACTTGGTTATAAAACCACTTTCCACTTATGTTCTATGCAAATGCATTTTTACTAAACTGCAGAAATTTCTCTATTGTCATAAAAATCTTTATAAAATCTTAAATGTCCAGTGAGTATATCACAGCTCAATTACTACATTAGGAAATCCAATAAGTATACAAATCAAGTGTATTCCCTTTTTTCGTGTTTTTTGTTTGTTTGTTTGTTTGTTTTTTCTGACAGAGTCACCCCCTCTGTCATCCAGGCTGGATTGCAGTGGTGTGAGCTCAGCTCACTGCAGCCTCTGCCACCTGGGATCAAAAAATTGTCCTGCCTCAACCACCTGTGTAGCTAGGATTACAGGTGTGCACCACATTTCCTGGCTGACTTTTGTATTTCTAGTAAGGATGGCATTTCAACATATTGGCCATGCTGGTCTGGTCTCCTGACTTCAGATGATCCACCTGCCTTGGTTTCCCAAAGTGCAGGGATTACAGGCGTTAGCCACCATGCCTGGCCCACAAATGTATTCTTGCAGTTAATAATAACAATAACTTGTAATCTGTGGCTGTGTGCAATAAACTATTTTAAACTAATCTCATTTACTAAACATTTTCATGAGTCATGTGAACTTGATTGTCTATTTCTAGGATTTTTAGGAGTATGTAATTCACAATAATGCTCATTTATCTCTTAGCCAATTTGGATAGCACCCTTTTAAGTGATATTAAAAATTAACTTGGTACTAACATCCAGAGGTAGAAATATATCACACACAGTTCATCTATATGCTAAAAATATAGATAAAGGCAAGCAGATTTTATAGCCCTGACAAAATTTACCCATGAATAAAGCAATAGAGTAATATAAAACTCACTGGCTTATATCCATTTTATATTTTATCTAAATTGTGCTTCTAGCAAATGAGACAAGATTACCGATTCTATAGGAGATCTAATACCTAGCTGGAATTACAGGTGTGCACCACTATGCCAAGCTAAATTTTTGTATTCTTAGCAGAGACAGGGTTTCACCATGTTGTCCAGGCCGGTCTTGAACTCCCAACTGCAAGTGATCCACCCACCTCAACCTCCCAAAGTGCTGGGATTACAGGCGTGAGCCACCATACCTAGCCCTAATAACCTGTTTTAGAGCTCACTCTAAAAATCACATTTGATTTTTTTGTTGTTTGATCTGTTTTGCTGGTGAGAGTCTCTTGAATTTTTCACTTCAGCCAATGTGTTTCTTAGTTCCAGGATTTTTAAAATTTTTTAATTATTTCATTTTTAAAAATTTCTCTCAGAAGTTTATTAGTTCCTTTTCTGTCATTTTAGAGATCTGAATTTCCTGAAAACCGCCATTTTGAATTCTTGATTAGAGAACTCACTGATACCCATCACATTAGTTAGCACTGGTCAATGGTTTAGTGCTTTGTCCATTTGGGAAGATTATGATTCCTTGTTCGGTATTATTTCTAGTGGTTATACATCTGTATCTTTTTATTGAAGAACTAGTTATTTAGTTCATTCTTTTCTCTGTATTATTTTGTGTTTTACTGAATATATTTGCGTTGAGGTTTTTTTAGACACACCTATGGTGGGGTTTTGTTTGCTTGCTTTCAGCTACGTCAGTTCCTTTGTTTTGACAGTAGATGGTGCCTTAAGCCAAGGTTTGCCTCACTCAGCTCTAGCAAGCTTAGGATTGCTGCCAGTCCCCTATCAGAGAAATCCTGAAGGGGATATGCTAACAGTGAGGGAAGGCTGGCTATAAGTTTGTGCCTAGGGAAATTATGAAATATACCTCCTACCTCATGGTACTGCTGCACAGGCACTCTGGTTTGGCATCTCCTATGGCTGAGATATCAAGGAGGTGGTATTCCTGCCTTTCTGCCTTGTCCCTGGTTGTCCTCAGGAATTCTTCTTTCAGGCATTCACAAGGCTTCCTGTGGGTTAAGACAGGAACAGGTTTCCTGCCAGGAAATCAAAAGTGGCTTGTGTTGTCCACTTCAACTTTATTTAATCCAGTGTAGTAACCATGAGACAGAGGATTTTTTTTTTTTTTTACACTTGGTTGCCAGCAGACTAAGGGAAGAGTGTCATGAATATAAAAGCCAAACTTTCTTATCATCTGCCTGGTTTCTTCACTTCTCTGTCACCCTAGGAGCTGCCTCATCCTCATATTTGAGTTCTGAGTTATTGCTGGTGATAACCTATGCAATGTATATCGGTTTTTGGTTTCCTGTATGTGTTCTTGGGGGGAGGGGGAGCTAGGGTTGGTGGGGAAACATGCCAGCTTTCTTTACTATGTCATTTTTTTGTGAAAGTACTCTTCTCTAGTTTGCACTTTTTCTACTTCCTTGTGTGTGAATTTATAATTTTACATTTCTTCTTTATGTATCTATGTTTGCAACTATATATTTCTCAGTATTGATTTTGCTGCATCCCAGAAGTTTCAATATGCTTTAATTTTCCATTTATCTGCAAGGATTCTTTAATTTCTTGCAGATTCTTCAATTAGCCATAGGTTGTTGCAGAGTGTATTGTTTAGTTTCCAAATATTATACATTTTTCAGTTTTTAGAAAATGGGGCTCAGGCGGTCACAGTGGCTCGTGCGTGTAATCCCAGCACTTTGGGAGGCTGAGGGGGACGGATCACTTGAGTTCAGGAGTTCAAGCAGACTGATCAATATGGTGAAACTCCATCTCTACTAAAATTATAAAAATTAGCCAGGTGTGGTGGTGGGCACCTGTAGTCTCAGCTACTTGGGAGGCTGAGGCAGTAGAATCACTCGAACACGGAAGGCAGAGGTTGCAGTGAGCTGACATTGTGCCACTGCAGTCCAGCCTGCGTGACAGAGCAAAACTCCGTCTCAAAAAAAAAGAGGGGGGACAGTCTCTAGTTTTATTCCATTGTGGTTGGAAAAAGCATTATGTGTGATCAATAGTTTTAAATATGAGACTTGCTTTGTGGCCTACCGTGAAGACTATTCTGGACCTATAAACCCTTTAGAAGAATATTTAATCCACTTGTGGAGTGTAGTGTTTTGTATATGTCTAATAGCCTCATTTGGTTTATAATGCTGTTTAAGACATTTGTTTTCTTATTGAACTTCTGTTTTGTTGTTTCATCCACTGTTGAAAGTGGGATGTTGAAATCACCAACTATTATTGCAGAACTGTCCACCTCTTCAAATCTGTTTGTCTTTGTTTCATATACCCTGAGGATCTTTGATTAGGTAAATATGTAAGGATAATATCTTTTTGATGAATTAAACATTCTTGATATTTGCATAGTACCTCTAGCTCTATTTTGGTTACTGTTTGAATTAATTTTCCCGTCCCTTTTAAAACATGTAAAAAGTCATTCTGTCAATCTTTGACTTTTAACTGGAGTTTAATTTATCTGCATTTAAGGTAATTACTGATAAGAAAGATTTTGCTATTTTTGTCCTTGTTTTCTACAAATTTGTTGTTGTTGTGGTTGTTATTCAATTCCTCCAAAAACTGCTCATTTTTACATTTGATTGTTTTTCTAGGGTACCATTTTGACTGTCTCATTTCTCTTTAGTATATTTTAACAGTTATTTTCTTAGTGGTCATTAAGGGTATTATAACTAATATCTTAAATTTATAATAATATAGTGTGAATTATAACAACTGTTTACATTATATAAAAATATTTTCCCATACTGCTGTCCCTCCATTCCTACGTTTTGTCAAAAATTGCTTATGTGCTAACAGCACAGATATATAATTCTTGTTTTATTATATGTCATTTCTTTATTTTATTGTTTTATTTTATTTTACTTTACTAAGACATGGTTTCAATCATGCAGGCTAAACATGGTTCACTACAGCCTTGAGCTCCTGGCCTCAAGGGATCCTCCCACTTCCACCTCCCTTGTAGCTGGGGCTAGAGGTTCATGCCACCATACCTGGCTAATTTTATTTTCTGTAGAGACAGGGTCACACTTTGTTGCCCCGGCTGGTCTCAAACTCCTGGGCTCAACCAAAGCTCCCACCTTGGTTGGGATTACAGATGTGAAATACTGTGCCTTACCACTTTTTAAATCTAGTAGAAAAATAAAGTCACAGAAACCCCCAAATACAATGGTATTGGCTTTTCTATTTCCTGGTGTAATTACTTTATTGATGTTATTTATTTATTTATTTGCACATGGGTTACTGTGTATTGTTCTTACATTCCTTACTTCATCATATTTTGTAAGGCCAATCTAATAGTGATGTACTCTCTTTAATTGTTTGCTTGGAAATGCCTTACTCATAAATTGAGTAATTGAGTTCGGTTTTGCCAGATATTGAGTTTATGACTGATTTATGTTTTCTTTCAGCACTCTAAATATGTCACCCCAGTGACTTCTTTCCTCCATAAATTTTAATGAGAAATTGGCTGTTAATGTCATTGAGGATAACTTGCATGTGATCAGTTACTTCTGTCTTGCTTCTTTTAAAGTTCTCTATTAATTTATCTTTTGTCAATTTCAGTGTATGTGTTCCAGTGTAGATATCTTTGAGGTTATTCTTCTAGGAGTATTTTTTTTCTTCTGGGATTCTTGAATAAGTAAATTTGTATCTATCAGCACATTTGGGAAGTTTCAGCCATTGCTTCTTCAAATTATTTTTTTTATCTCTATGTCTCCTTTTCCTGTGGGGCTCCCATTATGAATATGTTGATATACTTGATGTTGTTCCATGGCTACCTTAGTTTTATTCATTTTTCTTGTTTTTCTCTTCTTGTACCTTCCTTAGACTGAATATCAAACAATCCATCTTCAAGTTCCTTGATTATCCTTCCTGCATGCTCATGCATACTCTTCAGTCTTTCTAGTTACAGGGTATGAATTTCATTTTTAAAAATAATTTGTAGGTCTTTATTGGTATTTTCCATTTTTGAAACACTGTTGTCCTGGCTTCTCTTAGGTATTTGAGAACATTGAAGTCAAGTAAATTAAAATATTTGCCTAGTAAATACCACGGCTGGGATTCCTGAAGTACAGTTTCTTTTCATTATTTTCCCATTGAGGGTGCCATTTTTTTGTCCTTTTGAATGCCTTGTATTTTATTGTTGAACAGTGAACACTTTGGAAATCATTCAGCATATCCAGAAAACATATTCCTGCCCTCCACAATTGCTTAGTTTTGGGGGTCATTTACTTGTTTTGCAACCCTCTAAAGCTATTTTTGTATCCTGTATTCTTTGTCATGTATGGACACTTAACCTGTGTTCTGTCACTCTGTTTGCCATCTACAGTTTTTAACAAATTTTTAGAAAACACTCCAAGCAAAGAAAAGGAAAAGGAGAAAAGAAAGAAAAGAAAAACTGCCCAGACTTTGCAGATTGACTCTTTGAGGAACTCCAGTGTTTAGCCCAAAGTCAGGGAAAAGTGAAAGCTTCAGGAGCTTCTCTGTGCATACATCCAATACGGGAAATATTTATAACCTTCTAAATATACCAGTAGGAGGCTGGGCATGGTGGTTCATACCTGTAATCCCAGCACTTTGGGAGGCTGAGGTGAACAAGTCACTTGAGCCCAGAAGTTTGAGACCAGTTTTGACAACATGGCAAGATCTCATCTCTATAAAACATACAAAAATAAGCTGTGTGTGGTGACCCATGCCTGCACTGTGGGAGGCTGAGGTGGGAGGATCACAGAATCCAGAAAGGTTGAGCTGCTGAGGAAACTGAGGTGGGAAAATCACTTGAGCCCAGGGAGGTCGAGGCTGTAGTGAGCCAGGATCATGCCTCATGACTCCAACCTGGGCCACAGGGCAAGGCTCTGTCTCTATTTAAAAACAAAACCAAAGCAAACAACAACAACAACAAACTGTGAGAGTTTTTCAAAGCTGATTTTCCACAGCAATTTCCTTCCCCAACCTCTTCCTTCCAGGCATTTTCTTTGTGTACTTCTTGACCTGAGTGCCAGGTGGCTCTCACTAGTATATTTCCCTTCCACAAAGGCCTCTTGGGAGTTGACTTCTTACCCCAAGAAAGCTATGAGGTGGGCTAAAGAATCTGAGCTAATAATCTTCAAGATAACTTCAGAGAGTTCAAATCATACAATCATTATTATTATTACTATTATTATTATTATTTGAGACAGAGTCTCAATCTGTTGCACAGGCTGGAGTGCAGTGACAGAATCTCGGTTCAGTGCAAACTCCACCTCCCGGGTTCCAGTGATTCTCCTGCCTCAGCCTCCCCAGTAGCTGGGACTACAGGCTTCTGCTGCCAGGCCCAGCTAATTATTGTAGTTTTAGTAGAGACAGGGTTTTGCCATGACAACCACAATTCTTTGAGATAAGCTCCATATTTTTCCCACATGCATCAAAAGCTGCACCTAGAACTTAGTCTTCTTCACTGTTGCCATGAAGTCATGGAGTGGGTGATAATGGACAGTTAAAATACCACATACTGGCTGGGCGTAATGGCTCACGCCTGTCATCCCAGCACTTTGGGAGGCCGAGGCAGGTGGATCACCAGGTAAGGAGGCTGAGACTATCCTGGCTAACACGGTGAAACCCTGTCTCTACTAAAAATACAAAAAATTAGCCAGGCATTGTGGCACGCACCTGTAGTCCAGCTATTCGGGAGGCTGAGGCAGAAGAATCGCTTGAACCCAGGAGGCAGAGGTTGTAGTAAGCCGAGATTGCACCACTACACTCCAGCCTGGGTGACAGAGGGAGAGTCTGTCTCAGAAAAAAAGAAAGAAGAAGACAAAGAAAAAAAAAAGACACACACTGTCTTGCCTAAACTCAGGGGTAAGGTCTTCTTTAACCACTCCCGTGAGTTATGTTATTAGACTTCAGAGCTCCAAGAGTCAAGTCTGAGGTTTTTTTCTCTGCCTTATACCCCTTAATTTTTAACCCAATTAAATGTAATGACAGCATAAAATACAAACTTGCTTAAATTTACCTTGCTTTTTAATGTTAAGGCGGCGTTCAGCCTGTTTAGTAAGATTTCATACAAGGCTCCATCCATCATTATTATGAGAGCCATTCTCTCTTTCATTTAATAACAAATAGTTGGCTGGTCACAGTGGCTCATGCTTGTAATCCCAGCCCTTTGGGAGGCTGAGGCGGGTGGATCACAAAGATGAAGACCATCCTGGCTAACACAGTGAAGCCCTGTCTCTACCAAAAATACAAAAAATCAGCCGAGCGTGGTGGCGCATGCCTGCAATCCCAGCTACTCAGGAGGCTGAGGCAGGAGAATGGCTTGAACCGGGGAAGCTGAGAGGCAGAGGTTGCGGTGAGCCTAGATCACACCATTGCATTACAGCCTGGACATCAAGAGTGAAACTCCTTCTCAAAAAAAAAAAAAAAAGAAAAGAAAAGAAAAGAAAAAGTAATGATACAGGGAGATAATAAATAATAAGTAAATAAGTGTTTTAAGAAGCTGTGAAATCTAAAGTAAAGGTAAAGATGGTCATAGATAGGAGCAGGAAAAATTACAGAAATCCACATGAGCTTAATTTTTGGTGGTGACTTCTCATCAGAAAAAAAAAAACATACAAGAAAGTATGAATAAGAAAATTGTCCACATTGCTTTGGTAGAAAAAAGTAGGAGGAAAAACAAAAACAAGAAAATAATGAGAATTATACAATATTAAGCTTTAGTGTTCTTCATCATTTATCATGGTGATTGTTTCCCCAAGAAATAACAGAAGCAAAATAGTCAAAATAGAAGGACACATAGGCATATATTACTGTCTACGTATATCAAGCCAAGTTTAATTTTAATTCATTCTTTCAGAAATTTTATTTTAAATTAACAATTGTAAAGATTTATGGGACACAAAGTGATTTTATAATACATGTATACACTGCAAAATAAATTGGGCTAGTTAACATATACATCACCTCACACACTTATCATTTCGTTGTGGTGACAATATTTAAACTCTACTTTTCCAACTTTTTTTTTCAGATGGAGTTTCGCTTTTGTCGCCCAGGCTGGAGTGCAGTGGCACAAGCTTGGCTCATTGCAACCTCCACTGTCCGGGTTCAAGTGATTCTTCTGCCTCAGCTTCCTGAGTAGCTGTGACTATAGGTGTGTGCCACCAAACCTGGCTAGTTCTTGTATTTTCCATAGAGACGGTGTTTCACCATGTTGGCCAGGCTGGTCTTGAACTCCTGACCTCTAGTGATCTGCCTGCCATGGCCGCCCAAAGTCCTGGGATTACAGGCATGAGGCACCATGCCTGCCTTTTTCAGCAATTTTGAAGTGTACATTTTTTAACTGTGATCACCATTCTGTGCAACAGATCACCAGAACTACTTCCGGCCTCACAGAAATTTTTTACCCTTTGACAAATGTCATCCCTTCCGTATGTATTCCTATCACTACCCCACACTCCAATCTCTGACTACTTTCTGTGTATTTGTATAAAGAGTCACGATCTTGCTGTGTTGCCCAGGCTGGAGTGCAGCGGCACAACTATGGCTCACTGTGGCCTCAAACACCTGAACTCAAATGATCCAACCGCCTCATCCTCCCAAAGTGCTGGAGATAACAGACATGAGTCACCACACTTAGCATATTCACTATTTTTATGAGTTCAATACATATAATTGTGACCATGCTATATTTGTTTTTCTGTGCCTGTCTTATTTCACTGAGCATGTTTTCCAATTCCATTCATTTTCTCATAAATAAATAACAGCACTTTCTCTTTTTTTAAGGCTGTATAGTATATTCCATTGTGTATATGTGCCACACTTTATCTGCTGATCTGTTGATGAGCACTTGGGTTGTTTCCTTATCTTGGCTATTGTGAATAATGCTGACATGAATATAGGTATGCAAATATCTCTCTGAAATACTAATTTATATCATTTGAGTACATATTCAGAAGTAGAGTAGCTGGACCATGTTGTAATTCTATTTTTAATTTAATTTTTGAAACCTCAGTTCTATCACCCCAGAAGCACAGGCTACAAAAGCACAAGAAGAACAGCAATTGGATTGCATCA
The DNA here is from genome assembly GCF_028858775.2 of Pan troglodytes. Classification (NCBI taxonomy): domain Eukaryota; kingdom Metazoa; phylum Chordata; class Mammalia; order Primates; family Hominidae; genus Pan; species Pan troglodytes. The sequence continues at coordinate 19,495,199 of NC_086016.1, forward strand.
CATCAAACTAAAAAGTTTCTGCACAGCAAAGGAAACAATTAGCAGAGAGGGTGAAGGGACAACCCCTACACTGGGAGAAAATGTCTGCAAATCATATATATGATAAATGGTGAATAATAAATACATACAAGAAACTCACACCACTTAACAACAACAAATCAAGTAAGCCTATTAAAAATGGGCAAAGGACCTGAATTTACGTTTCTCCAAAAAAGACAAAAATGGTCAAGTCTATGTTTAACTATGTTTAATTTTATTCATTTATTTTATTTATTTATTTATTTATTTTGAGATGGAGCCTCACTCCATCACCCACGCTGGAGTGCAGTGGCGCGATCTCACCTCCCCACAACCTGCGCCTCCCAGGTTCCAGCGATTCTCCTGGCTCAGCCTCCTGAGTAGCTGGGACTATAGGTGCATGCCAACACGCCCAGCTAATTTTTATTGTATTTTTAGTAGAGACGGGGTTTCTTCGTGTTAGTGAGGATGGTCTCCATCTCCTGACCTCATGACCTGCCCATCTTGGCCTTCCAAAGTGCTGGGATTACAGGCGTGAGCCATCAAGCCCGGCCTTATTCATTTATTTATTTATTTATTTATTTATTTATTTGGAGACAGAGTCTCACTTTGTCGCCCAGGCTGGAGTGCAGTGGTGCGATCTTGGCTCACTGAAACCTCCATCACCTAGGTTCAAGCAATTCTCCTGCCTCAGCCTCCCTAGTAGCTGGAATTACAGGTGTGTGCTACTGTGCCTGGCCAATTTTTGAACAACTGTATATTTAATGATGCTTCACCACCAATCATCAGGGAAATGCTAATTAAAACCAACAATGCACCTTCTCTCAAAAATGTTAGAACAGCTATTATCATGAAGATGAAAGATGACAAGTGTTATTGAGAATGTAGAGCAAAGAGAATCCTTGCGCACTGTTGGTAGGAATGTAAATTCATATTTCAAATTATTAACATGATTATTTATTTTTAATTGAAAAGTTTTTGTGCCTTAAGATGCATTAATATGAGTTGCTTTCTGTTAGTCAAAGTTCAATGAGAAATGCCTTAGTTACCCTAAATTAATATAAATAGGAGCAGTCTCATAAGACTTGCCTTTCAGATTCTCCTTAAGTACAGAATAAAACCTGTGGTAAATACTCTTTCTGAAGAAAACATGTTCACTGATAATGTATACGCTACAAACACTTGTTAAAGGCATTCCAAAAATGTACTAGGTGAAAAATGCATTATGGTTATTTTTCCTGCTCAGTTTTTGGATCCAGATGGATTTTTTATTTTGTTTTATTTAATGAATTGTATAATTATAGTTAAGGAAACAAAAATTACTAACGCACGTTCACAGGAGAACATAAATGAATTTTATTAGAAACCACTTCCAAGATTTTGCTGTGTATATTTTTTAAATTTAAGAGCCTCTTAACAAGTCACATTCAGCATCTTTACTCATTGTTCTGTGATAGTATACATGTATATTTTATGAATATGTCATACTTTTTCTGATTGAAAAATATCCAACCCTACTGCAGGAGTGACAGTAATTCCTCAGCTGCTTATTTTTCTTCTTTTCAGTTTTCTCGAATAGTACGGTGCTTCTGGCTGATTTTCAGTATGTCCTGGCAACACTTTGCCTGACTGCCATGGGTACAAATACTGATAGAAGAGGAGCATAAAGCCAATGGCCAATAGGTAGCTTATGATGAGCTGCACGGCAATTAATGAGTCACAACAATTCAGCCAAGTTTTCCCTCCAAAGAACCTAAATACCAATATCATTATCACATTTTCTAAAAACCGAAAGCTGTAGTGTAGGATTCTATGGCCCCACCTCTGTCTCCCGTCAATTATTTTGTCATCTGACAACTGCAGTTTCACTGCTGACCAGCAGTAGAAGTTGATGGCAGCATATAGCAGTGTGATCAAGAAAAGCATCAGTACTGTACCCACCATATTGGAATTATTTTCTTTGTTGCTAGGAAGATGAGCTCCACTTTTCCAAAACTCCAGCCACGGTGCCAACAATGACACAAAATATATGATTAACAAAAAGGGTAGGCTCTTCAGTTTCAGAGATGCAATGAAAAATGCCAGAGTCACTACACGTGAGATAACCTCCAAAAAACGCCACATCACGACACAGAAGAATTCTATCGGCGGTAGCTTAGTGGTAGTATCATCATTGCTGATCTGGATGGCCAGTATATTGCAGCGAATGGCCCCATAAGTAACTGATAACAGGGAACATGTCATCAGCAATGCTATTAAAGACAAACATGAAAATGTTAGAGAATATTTTTCATTAGTAATGACCACTTTCTTTTTTAAACTTGCCATTTTAAGATATATTCTTCCTCACCCACCTCCTTTAGAAAATCATTTACTTATAAAAAGAAAGGTTTGTTAATCTTCCATTTTCAGGGATACAGTAAGTATAGGCATGCAAAACATATATTGCACCTTGGAAAAACAAATAATAAGCAAATACATACATATCTACATTTATACATGTATATACACATTCCCTCAAAGAGAAGACTGGCACAGATAAAATGGAAGAGACACATTCAGATCTGATGCTATAAGTGTGACAGCACATATAAAGCAGTCTCAATTAAAAAAAAATACCTGAATTAGACACTGAAAAGACAGTTCCATTCTTTATAGAAAGTTAAGAGTGTCAACTAGGAAGTTAGCATGTGAAATAGGAGACTAATGTAATATAAATTGTGTTTTAGACTATGGTGGTAACAGAAAAGAAGAAATAAGCTGTGGAGTTAAAGTAAATCCTGGAAGTGGAGCTGACAGATTCTGCTGAGTGATGGAATACAAGGTACTAGAGAAGCAGAAAAAAATAAAATGTTACAGAAATTAAGAAGTATGTGTGGCCGGGAGCCGTGGCTCACGCCTGTAATCCCAGCACTTTGGGAGGCCGAGGCGGGCGGATCACGAGGTCAGGAGATTGAGACCATCCTGGCTAACACGGTGAAACCCAGTCTCTACTAAAAATACAAAACATTAGCCGGGCATAGTGGTGGGCACTTGTAGTCCCAGCTACTCGGGAGGCTGAGGAAGGAGAACGGCGTGAACCCGGGAGGCGGAGCTTGCAGTGAGCTGAGATCGCGCCACTGCACTGCAGCCTGGGCGACAGAGCGAGACTCCATCTCAAAAAAAAAAAAAAAAAAAAGAAGTGTGTGTGTGCATGTGTGTGATTGTATGTATCCATGCAACTTTATGAGAAACTTTTTCATAAGCAAAATTATTTTAATTTCAACATTGTTCTCTCAACAATTAGACAAATAAGCACATGGAAGAAAACCAAAATTATGAAGTAGTTGAATAATTCGTTTAAGCACTTTTGTACTACATTCAGTTGAAAGAGAAAAAATTCATTTTACATATACATGCAGGTTAAAAAAAAATACACTCTTCAGCTGGGCATAGTGGCTCACACCTGTAATCCCAGCAATTTGGGATGCTGAGGTGGGTGTATCAAGAGGTCAGGAGATCAGGACCCTTCTGGGTGACACAGTGAAACCCCATCTCTACTGAAAATACAAAAAATTAGCCGGGCATAGACCCAGCTACTCGAGAGGCTGAGGCAGGGCAATTACTTGAACCCAGGAGGCAGAGGTTGCAGTGAACCAGGATAGCGCCACTGGACTCCAGCCTGGGCGACAGAGCGAGACTCCATCTCAAAAAACAAACAAACAAATAAACACTAACAAAAAACACTCTTCATACACAATGAACTTAAGCCAGAAAACAAAAAGAGGCCAAATAGCAAAATAGTCATTCCTCGTCTAAATTTATTATTCACTTTCTAACACCATTTAGAAAATGAATATTAACACTCCATTTATTCCTTAAGGAATACTCAAAGTGAAACTCTAAAACATTAGCATTGTAACTGCATTTATGAGAAATGAGACTGAATATAATAAATGACCTAAAAATTAAATGTTTGAAAGTAAAATTTGGCCAGGTATGGTGACTCATACCTGTAATCCTACCTTTAGGAGGCTGAAATGAATGGATCACTAGAGCCCAGGAGTTCAAGATCAACCTGGGCAACATGGTGAAAACCTGTATCTACAAAACGCACGCATACACACACACACACACACACACACAAATACACAAATTTAGCCAGGCATGGTGGCACATGCCTGTAGTCCCAGCTATTCAGGAGGCTGCAGTGGGAGGATTGCTTGAGCCCAGGAAGAAAACATAGGACTTTCACTTGGGTCTTTATTTTTCTGTGCCTTCACCCCAGCACTTTGGGAGGATGATATCAAGGGGCAAACTTCTAGACACATCCCGACAATAGATGAGAAACTGTGGCCTCAGCAGGATGGAGTCGAGTTCCAGTCAACATTCCTACTGGCTGACTGAATAAACCTCAGAGGGAAGACCATGGCAGCTGCAGGCCTTGAGTGCATCCAGTGCTCTACTGTGGGCTACAGGTACAACCTGGCACTGAGTCAGCTTTGGTGGTCAAATTACTTCAGCCATCAAAGTCTAGGCATTAGGATTCCCCCTACTTCTACCAGGGCTGAAGCTATCATAGACTTAAAGACCTTAATTTCCTTCTTCTTCTTGCCCTGAATCTCTGGACAGGCTTACTGTAGAAAGAAGCTTCCAAACAGAGCCCAGACATGAACACTGAATCAGGCACCTATATCATTGTGCAGATAACAATGCATAGTCACAAAGATCAGGATCAATGACGAGAACATCATGGCGCCAAGTGGACAAAATAAGGTGCCAGTTGTGAGTGACCCGAAAGAGATGGGCATGGACACATAGCCTGACAAAAAATTCAAATACTTATTTTAAGACAATGTAGTGGACTTAAGGAAAACGCAAACAATTCAGAAATTTATCAGAGAACCTTAGCAAGGAGATTGAAATAATGGGAGGAAAAAACTAATAAAAATGTTGAAGATAAAAACACAATAAAATAAAAAAAAATGCAGTTGAGAGCATTGACAGAAGTGGCCAAGCAGAAAAACTCAAGGACAGATCCATTAAAAATATACAGTCAGAAGAAAAAAAAAGAAATCTAGAAAGTTCATAGGATTTATGTGATAACATCCAAAGAACAAATGTATTAGTCACTGGTGTTCAAGGAAAAGCTGGGTGCAATGGCTCACACCTGTAATCGCAGCTATTTGGGAGGCGGAGGCGGGTGGATCACATGTGGTCAGGAGTTTCAGAGCAGAGTGCCCAACATGGTGAAACTGTGTCTCTACTAAAAATACAAAAATTAGTCAGGTGTGGTTGGTGGACGCCTGTAATCCCAGCCACTCAAGAGCCTGAGGCAGGATAATCACGGAACCCAGGACACGGAGGTTGCATTGAGCCAAGATCACGCCATTGCACTCCAGCCTGGGCAACAAGAGCAAAACTCCGTCTCAAATTAAAAAAAAAAAATAAGCGTATTGTCGGAAAAAAAAGTAAAAAGTCTATTTAGAGAAATAATAACAAAAAATTTTCCAAATCTAAATAAAAATATAAATATTCAGGTAAAGGAATATTGAAGTCTTCCAATAAGATTAAATCCAAATAATATCGCCATGGCTTAATATAATCAAACCAACAAATATCAAAGACAAAGAGAGCATACAGAATTAAGCAGGATAAAAAAGAAAATATCATATCAGGAATATACATATATATTTATAGGCATATATATAATGTAAATATTAATAGATGCAAAGGGAGAAAAAAACTACAAGGTACTAATAGAACACTTCAGCACCTTACTTTCAGAAATGAATAGATCATGCAGACAGAAAATCAGTAAGTAAACATCAGATTAAAATGCACTGTAGGGCAAATGGACAAAACAGTTACAGAACTATCCATCCAAGAGTTATAGAATACACATTCTTTACTGCATACATGGAACATTTTCCTGGATATATCATACATTAGGCCAGAAAACACATCTTGATGAATTCGAAGAGATCAAAGTCATACAGGGTATCTCTTCTAGTATCACTAATTCATAAGTACATGAAAATTAAATTACATACTCCTGAACAACCAGTGAGTCAATGAAGACATTACACAGAAAATACCATATTTCTTGAGACAAAAATAGAAACAGAACACATCAAAACCTACTGGATATGACCAAAGCAGTTTTAAAGGGAAAGTTATGGCAATAAATGTCTTCATCAAAAAGAAGATACGAAATACACCAAACCAAAGAATTAGAAAAACAAAAAGCTAAAATCAAAAGTAAAAAAAGTCACTAATAAATATAATCAGAGACAAAAAAGGAGATGTCATAACTGACATCCAGAAACAAATTAATGGTAAGAAATCAAATCAGCAATAAAAAGTTACCCATTAAAGAAAAGCCCAGGACCTGATAGATTAACTGCTGCATTCTACCTACCACTAAAAAATAACTACTATCAATTCTTTTTAACCTAGTGGAAAAAAATTAAAAAAAGAAGATATGTGAACTGTTCCAGTTCATTCTGTGGGGCCAGCAATATGCTCAATACAAAACCAGACAAGGACACAACAAAGAAGAGAAAACTACAGGCTAATATACCTGATTAACATAATGTAAAAATCCTCAACAGAATACTGGGAAACTGAGTTATAACGCACATTTAGAAAATCATTCATGATTTTCCATGATCAAGTGAGATTACAGGAATACAGGAATGGTTGAATACACAAGAATCATTAAGTGTCATACATTACATCAACAAAATAAATAACAAAATCTAGGTGGTCATTTCAATAAATAAAAAAGCCATTTGACAAAATTCAACATCTTTTTATAATAAAATCTCTCAACAAATTATGCATAGAACAATTGTAACTCAACACAACAAATGACATAAACGAGAATAACCAAATAATGCTCTACATGACAAACCCATAGCTAACATCACACTCAGTGGGAGTTCAAAGTTGAAAGCTTCTCTCTGAAGATCTGAAAGGAGACTAAGAAGTTCACTTTAACTGCTTATATTAACATAATCCTGAAAGTCTTTAGCCAGAGCAACTGGACAAGAGAAAGAAAAGGTACCCAAATTGGAAAGAAAGAAGTAAAATTGTCCATATTTCCTAATGATATTATATGGAAATCCCTAAACACACCACTAAAAAGCAGTTAGAACTATTTCAGAAAATCAGTCAAGTTTCAGTTTACAAAATCAACATATAAATTAAGTAGCATTTTCATATACTAATACGAAAATGTCTACAAAAAAAACCTCAAGAAAATAATCCCATTTACAATAGCTATGGGAAAACAAATGAATGAACAAAAAACCTTTAGAGTAAATTTTACCAAGGAGGTAGAAAATAATCTGCATTCTGAAAATTATGAAGTATTAATAAAAAATTAAAATAACATAAATCAATGGAAAGATATCTATGCTAATTGATTGGAAAAAAAGTAATGTGGTTAAAATGTTTATAGGACCCAAATAGGTCCACAGATTCAATGCAATCTCTATCAAAACACCAATGGCATTTTTCACAGAAATAGAAAGAAATTCAAAATTAATATGAAACCGCAGAAAAAAAACCTGAATAGCCAAAGCAATCCTGAAGATGGCCATAGGTTTGGGGAGTGAACCCATAAAGCTGGAGGCATCACAATGCTATAAACCAATGCAACTGAGTATAGTGAGCACAAATAAATCCACACATGGATAGCCAACTGATATTCTACAGAGATGCCAAGAACACAAAATGAGGAAAGTCAGTCTCTTCAATAAGTGGTGCTGGGAAAACAAGAGAGCTACATGCAGAAAAACAAAATCAGAACCCTATCTCTTACTACATACAAAAAATAACTCAAATACACTAAAAAGCCTATAGTGCAGTGGCATGTACCTATAGTTCCAGCTACTCTGGGGTCTGAGTCAGGAGGATCACCTAAACCTAGGAGTTCAAGGCTGTAGCATGCCACACTCATGCCACTGCACTAACCCTAGGCAATACAGTGAGACCTCATCTGTAAAAATACATTTTTAAAAACGTTTAAAAATAAATATGTAATGAAAACCCTAAACTGTCAAACCTAATAAAACACAGGGCAAACTTAATGACCTTGGTCTGGGCAAGGATTTTTTTTTTTTTTTTTTTTTTGGATAAGACCTCAAAACCACAAGCAACAAAACCACCAACAGACAAATGAGGTTTCATCCTACTAGAAAGCTTCCACGCAGAAAAAAAAAAAAAAAAAATCAGAGTGATAGAATGAGAGCAAATATTTGCAAATTATACATCAGACAAGGGGTTAATTAAAATATACAAGGAACTTAAAAATATTCAAAAGCAAAACAAACAAATACCATGTGTTCTCACTTATAACTGGGAGCTAAATTATGATTACACATGGACAAATAGAGGGAAACAACACACACTGTGGCCCCTTAGAGGCTACAGAGTGGGAGGAGGGAGAACATCAGTGAAAACAACTAATGGACACTAGGCTTAATACCTGGGCGATGAAATAATTTGTACAACAAACCCCTATCATACAAGTTTACTTATATAACAAACCTGCATATGTAGCCCTAAAACTAAAATAGAAGTTAAATTTTAAAAATTAGAAAGAAAAAAATAAACAATTTTCCGTAAAGAAAACAGGTCTCTTAATAGGCCTTTCTCAAAAGGCATTTTTCAAAAGAAGACATGCAAATCAAAACCTGTATGAGACTTCACCTCATCCTGGTTGGAACAGTCATTATTTAAAGAATAAAAAGAAAAAAGAAACGTTGGGAAAAAAAAAGAATATGGAGGAACGAAAACTCTTGCACATTATGGGTGATAACGTAAATTATTACACCCAGTTTACATCACTAAACCCATTTTACTCCATGAACAGTTTGGAGCTTCCTCAAAAATTAGAAATTAGTACTAATGCATTATCCAGAAATTCCACTTTTGAGAATGTATCAAAAGGAATTGAATCCAGTATGTTGAAGAGATATATACACTCTCATGTTTATTTCAGCATTATTCACAGTAGCCAAGATATAGAATCACCTCAAGTGTCCATCAGTGAATGAATACATAAAGAAAATGTGGTACATATACACAATGGAAGAGTATTCAGCTATAAAAAAGAATGAAATTCTCATCTGCAGCAACAGGGATGAACCTGGAGGACATTACGTTGAGTGAAAAAAAAAAATGGTCTCACTTTTATGAGAAAACTTAAAAAAAAAAAGACTCTGTGGATATAGAGAGTGAAACAATGGTTACCAGAGACTGGAGTGGTTATAGGAAAAGAAAGAATGAGGAGAATTTTATCAAAAGATTTATAATTACAGTCAGATAGGAGTAATAAATTTAAAGAGATCTATTGTATAGCAGGGTCACTATAGTTAGTGAAGGTATATTGTTGAAATAGGTACACAGAATGGATATTAATTGCTCTTACCAAAATAAAAAAAACAGATAACTACGTGAGAAAATGCATTTGTTAATTCTCTGGATTTAACTATTCCATGTTATATATATACTTCAAACATCATCTTGTACACAATAAAAACATACAATGTAACCTGTCAATGTAAAAAAAAAAAATAGAGAAAGAAAGGAGGCAGGGGTGAGAGAGAGAGGGAGAGAGGGAGAAAGAGGGAGAGAGAGGGAGAGAGAGGGAGAGAGGGAGAGAGAGGGAGAGAGGGAGAGAGAGAGAGAGAGAAAGAGAGAGAGAGAGAGAGACTGACTCTGAGACTAAAGGGGAAAAACAGCCACACCATAAAATTGTATTACACTGACCACTGGTACCATTTTCTTTTTTTTTTTTTTTTTTCTTGTTTTTTGCTTTTGTTGTTGTTGTTGGAGGGGATGGAGGTTTGCTCTTGTTCCCCAGGCTGGAGTGCAATGGCACTATCTCGGCTCATTGCATCCTCCGTCTGCTGGGTTCAAGCCATTCTCTTGCCTCAGCCTACCGAATAGTTGAGATTACAGGTACCCGCTACCATGTCCAGCTAATTATTGTATTTTTAGTAGAGACAGACAGGACTTCACCATGTTGGCCAAGCTAGTCTTGAAACCCTAACCTCATGTGATCCACCCACCTTGGCCTCCTAAAATGCTAGGATTACAGGTGTGAGCCACCATGCCCGGCCTACACTGACACAATTTTCATATGTTTATAAATAGGTGTCCGTCTACATTTTGTCAGTTAATAGAAAGCAAATAATTATGAACCTTGTTAAAAAAATTAGTGGTAATAGGAAAAGTGAACACACAAATACACGCAGTCTACAGATCTGTGCGTACAATGAAAACTGCATCTAATGCCATGAAGCTAGTAGGACTTATTTGTAAAAAAATTTCCAACTATAGATTCTATCCCATGGGATATGGTTGTGGTTGTATAGTTATAGGTTTATTCAGCCATCATTTGTTTTACTGCTGAAGGTCTCATATAATTCAATAATTTTGGACACATGTAAACATGTACCTAACTGGTTCTCATTTGGTTTGAATGCCCACTTGTCAAATATCTATTGATTTGGCAAACAACTTCTTAGTCTTAGTTTGTTGTTCACATATATGCTAAAAACTTCCCTTGTTACGAAAGAATTTCAAATGACATCTGATGTCAAATGACATCTTTGTAATAAAATACTGTATATTTCATGTCTTTTAGTGATGTTTTGTTCAAGTCTATATTTATCAACTCCGAAAATAAAAAATGATTACCTTCCTTTTACATGTTGCAACCAGCACTTCCCTCTTAAACGCCAAATAAAAATGTTTTGATTTTATTTTACCTTTGCAGATAATCAACATGCGTCTGGTTCAACTAGTTATCTTCCTATTCACATATACTTGAATGGCATATATCTAAATGTCTACATTCCTGCTGACTATTTTTTATTTTTTATTTTATTTTATTTATTTTTTGAGGCAGAGTTTCGCTCTTGTTTCCCAGGCTGGAGTGCAATGGTGCCATCTTGGCTCACCGCAACCTCTGCCTCCCGGTTTCAAGCGATTCTCCTGCCTCAGCCTCCCCAGTAGCTGGGATTACAGGCATGCTCCACCACGCCCGGTTAATTCTGTATTTTTAGTAGAGGCAAGGTTTCTCCATGTTGGCCAGGCTGGTCTCTAACTCCTGACCTCAGGTGATCCGTCCGCCTCGGCCTCCCAAAGGGCTGGGATTACAGGCGTGAGCCACTGCCCCTGGCCCTCGTGACTATTTTTTGAATTTGACATGATAGGGTAATGAAAAGGTGCAAAGACAGTGCAGACATGTTCAATGTACACTTACATATTACCCCAAAGGCTGCATTTTAAATAATTTTGCGTAATTCCAGTACACGGGTTAAGAGAAAACTGACATTGGTTCAGTGTGTGTGTTGGGGGTTCTATTTCATGTTATTTAGGTGTAGATGCAGGTAACTGCCACTACAATCATGTTATTGAAGAGAGCAGAAATCACCTGGTGACCATAAAACAGACCACCCAGAGACAAAACTTCTTATCTGAGGAATTTAAATGGGAGCAAAGACCACCTGGTGACCATCAAATAGGCTGTCAAAGAGGCAAAACTCCTTGCCTGGGAATTTAGAATCAAATTTTCTGAATATCTAAAGACAGCATGTCGTTTTGGGTCTCTTTCAACATTTACTGCAAGTTACTAAAATTTCAAATCAACCCAAGGAAGCCAAGCAATGCAACAAAGAAATTCAAGAGCTGAAAGATGAAATAGCCACTTAAAGAAAGACCAAAACTTGACTTCTTCAGCTGAAAACTTCACAATAAGAACATTATAATACAAATGGAAGTGTTAAGAGGGGAATAGACCAAGCTGAGGAAAGAATTTCAGAGCTCCAAGACTGGTTCTTCAAATCAACTTGGTCAAACAATAATGAAGCAAAAATAATTCAAAATGAATAAAACATCCAAGAAATATGGGGTTACGTAAAGCAACCAAATCTGTGACTTGACTCACCAGCATTCCAGAGAGAAAAGGAGGAAGAATAAGCAACTTGAAAAATAAATTTGAGGAGACAGTCATGAAAGTCTTCCTCAGCACACTAGAGAGGTCAACATCCAAATCCAAATAAAATAGAGAACCCCAGCCAGATGCTATGTAAGATGACCATTCCCAAGGCACATAGTCATCAGATTCACCAAGGTCAGTGCAAAAAGAAACAAACAAACAAACAAAAGAAAGGAAACAAACACAAAAATATAAATGCAGCTAGAGAGAAGTGGCAGGTCACTTATAGAGAGAACACCATCAGGATGGCAGCAGACCTCTTAGCAAAAACCAGAGACTGGTGGCCTATTTTCAACATTAAAAAAAAAAAATCCAAGAATTTTATATCCCACCAAACTAAGATTCATAAGGAAAAAAGAAATACAATTATTCTCAGACAAACAAATGCTAAGGGCATACACTTTAAGTAGATTAGGCTTTCAAGACATCCTCAAGGGAATGCCAAACGTGCATTTGAAAGAATGGTATCTGCTCTCACAAAAGCACACTTAAGCGCAAGCCCACATGCACTTTAAAGCAGCTACACAACGAAGTCTACCTAACAACCAGCTAACAACATAACAGGATCACAATCACATATCAATACTAACCTTGAATGACACACAGTGGTAGGCTGAATAAAAAGACAAACCCAACCATCTGTGGTCTTCAAGGCACTCATCTCACATCCAATGACACCTGTACCCTCAAAGTAAAGGAGCGGGTAAGATCCATCATGCTAATGGAAAACAAAGAGAGCAGGAAAACAGATGTGAAACCAGTGAAAATTGAGAAGGACAATGAAGGTCATTACATAATAATAATGGGTACAATCAAACACTGTCCTAAATACACATACATACAAAAATGGAGCACCGATTTGTAGAACAAGTTCTTGACTAAAAAAGAAACTCTGGACTTAAACTCAACACTTGACCAAATGGAACTAACACACATCTACAGAATGAACATGCCACCCAACAAATGAAGAATTGTCATTCTTCTCATCTGCACAGAATATAGCCTAAGATGGACTCTGAGCAATTTACTAAGGCAAGCCTCATTAAATTCAAAAGAAACAAATCACACAAAGCACACACTCTTGGTCCACAGTGCAATAAAAATAGAAATCAATACCAAGAAGATCTCTCAAAATACAAAAATACAGGGAAATCAAACAACTTACAACAGAATAACTCCCAGGTGAATATAAAAATTAAGGCAGAAATTAAAATAATTATTTGAAATAAATGAAAATAGGAAAAACTTTCCCAAATCTTTGGGATGCAGTCAAAGCAGAGTTAATTGGAAAGTTGATAGCCCTAAAATGCCTTCATCAAGAAGTTAGAAAAATCTCAAATTAACAATTTAACTTTGCACCTAAAAGAACTGGGAGGGAGGGGGAACCAACACCAAATCTAGCAGAAGAAAGTAACTAAAGCTAGAGAAGTTAATGAAACTGAGATGCAAAATAAATATAAAAGATCACTTAAACCAAACCAGGAGTTGGCCTTTGAAAATAAAATAAATAAATAAATGGATAGTGTGCTACCTAAATTAACAAAGCCAAAAAAAAAGGCTGCGTATGATGACTCACCTCTGTAATCCCAGTACTTTCAGAGGTTGACATGGGAGGATTACTTGAGGTCAAGAGTTTGAGACCAGCTTGGCCAACATGGTAAAACCCTGTCTCTACTAAAAATAGAAAAATTAACCAGGCATGGTGGTGCATGCCTGTAATCCCAGCTACTCAGGAGGCTGAGGCATGAGAATTGCTTGAACCTGGGAGGTGGAAGTGTCAGTGATGCAAGATCATGTCACTGAACTGCAGCCTTGGTGACAGAAAAAAACTCAGTCTCAAAAAAAAAGGGACCAGAAAATCCAAAGAAGCACAATCAAAACAATATAGGCTATATATGACTGATCCCACAGAAATACAAAAGATCCTCAGAGACAACTATGAACAACTCTATGAACACAAATTAGAAAATCCAGAGGCAACAGATAAATTCTTGGAAGCACACAATCTCCCAAGACTAAATCAAGAAGAGATTGAAACTGAATAGGCCAATATCTATGCCTTAAATTGTTTAGGTAATAAAGAACCTACCAATATTTTTTTAAAAAATCCCTGGAGCAGATGAATTCATAGCCAAATTTTTCCTGATGTACAAAGAATTCATAACAACGCTATTTTAATTCAAACAAATGGTGGAGGGGCCTTTTTCCCATCTCATTCAATGAGCCCAGATTCTACGAGCCCAGCATCAGCCTGATACCAAAACCTGGCAGAGACACAAGAAAACGTCTGGCCAATATCCCTCATGAACACAGATGCAAAAATCCTTAACAAAATCTCAGCAAACTGGATCTCACAGTGCATCAAAAAGCTAGTACACCACAATCACAGTAGGCTTTCTTCCTGGAATGCAAAGCTGGCTCAACATATCCAAATCAATAAATGTGATCACCACATAAACAGAATCAAAAGTAAAAACCAAAACAGAAAAAGGGATTGATAAAATCAAACATCTCTTCATGATAAACTCAACACATTAAGCATCAAAAGAATGTACTTGAAATAATAAGAGTCTTCTATAATGAACCCATAGCCAACATCATACTGAATGGGCAGAAGCGCAAATTATTTAATGCTATCCCTGTCAAACTGCCAATGTCATTCTTCACAAAATTAGAAAAAATTCTATTCTAAATTTCATGTGGAACAGCAACAACAAGAAGCCCAATTAGTCAAAGCAATCATAAGCAAAAATAACAAACCCAGTGATGTTACACTACCTGACTTCAAACTACACTTAAAAGCTGCAGTAGCAAAAACAGCTTAGCACTGGGGCAAAAATAGACACAGAGACCAAGAAAACAGGTCAGGGAACCCAGGTATAAAGCCACACACCTACAACCATCTGATCTTTGACAAGGCCAATGAAACAGGCAATGGGAAAAGGATTCCCTTTTAAATAAATGAATCTAGGATAACTGGCTAGCCATATGTAGAAGAATTAAACTGAACTCCTACCTTTTACCATATACAAAAATTAACTCAAAATGGATGAAATGTTTAAATGTAAGACCTCAAACTATAAAAATTGTGGAAAATAACCTAGGAAGCATTATTTTAAACACTGATAGTGGCAAAAAAATTTTAGCTAAGTCCCCAAATGCAATTTTGCATAAAACACAAAAATAGAAAATTGGGACCTAATTAAACTAAAGATTTTCCGCACAGCAAAAGAAACTGTAAACAGAGCAAACAGACAACCTACACAATGGGAGAAGATATTTGCAAACGATGCATCCAGCAAAGGCTTAAGATCCAGAATCTATAGGGAACTTAAATCAACAAGCACAAAACAAATAACTCTGTTAAAAAATAGGTAAAAGTGGCCAGGCGCAGTGGCTCGCGCCTGTAATCCCAGCACTTTGGGAGGCTGAGGCGGGCAGATCACGAGGTCAGGAGATCAAGACCATCCTGGCTAACATGGTGAAACCCTGTCTCTACTAAAAATACAAAAAAATTAGCTGGGCATGGTGGTGGGCGCCTGTGGTCCCAGCTGCTTGGGAGGGTGAGGCAGAAGAATGGTGTCAACCCAGGAGGCGGAACTTGCAGTGAGCCGAGATTGCACCACTGCACTCCAGCCTGGGCGACAGAGTGAGACTCTGTCTCAAAAAAAAAAAAAAAAAAAAAGGTAAAAGAAAATGAACAGATACTTCTCAAAAGAAGACATACAAGTGTCCAACAAGCATATGAAAAACTGCTCAGCATAAGTCCATGTGCAGTGGCTCACCCCTATAATCCCAGCACTTTGGGAGGCTGAGGTGGGTGGATAACCTGAGGTCAGGAGTTCAAGACCAGCCTGGCCAATATAGCAAAACCTTGTCTCTACAAGGTTTTACAATGTCAAAATTAGCTGGGCATGTTGGCACATGCCTGTAATCACAGGTACCTAGGAGGCTGAGGCAGGAGAATCACTTGAATCTGGGAGGTGGAGGTTGCAGTGGATCAAAATCATGCCAGGGCACTCTAGCCTTGGCAACAAGAGTGAAACTCCATCTCAAAAAAAAAAAAAAACAACAACAAAAACCCCCACAATTTCAGCATCAGTAATCATCAGAGAAATGCAAATCGAAACCACAATGAGATAGTATCTCACACCAGCAAAAATGGCTACTATTAAAATGTCAGAAACCAACACGTGTTGGGTGAGGATGCTTTTGAGAAAGGGGAATGCTTACACACTGCTGATAGAAGTATAAGTTAGATCAGCCATTGTGGAAAGCACTCTGGAAGTTTCTCAAAGAATTTAATACAGAGCTACCATTTCAACCCAGCAATCCCATTAGTGGGTATGTACCCAAAGGAATATAAATCATTCTAGGTCCAAGACACATACAGTCATATGTTCATTGCTGCACTATTCACCATAGCAAAGACATGGGATCAACTCAGGTGCCCATCAATGGTACACTGGATAAGGAAAATAACTGATTAATTTCTTTCGTATGGTTGCATAGTATTCCATGTATGTGTATGTGGAATACTGTGCTGTCATATAAAATAAATAAATCATGTCGTTTGCATCAACATAAATGCAGGTGGAGGCCATTATCCTAAGCAAATCAATGCAGGAATAGAAAACCAAATAGATTTATTACTCATAAGCAGAAGCTGAACATTCAGCACACCTGAACATAAATATGGAAATAACAAACATTGTCAACCACTATTGGGTGGAGGGAAGAACAGGGTGGCCTAAGAAAAACTCCCTCTTGTGTACTATGCTTACTACCCGGGTGATGGGATCCACACTCCAAACCTCAGTATCTCACAATATTCCCATGTAACAAACCTGTACGTATACTGTACATATACTCCCTGTATCTAAGGTAAAAATTTAAAATAAAATATACAGAACTATTTGCCTGGTGACTTTTATACAATTTTATAGTCTTAGGCACATTCTAATTTTCATGCAGTTTCGACTTCTATTAAAAGCAGTGCTGTTTGGCTGGGCGCGGTGGCTCATGCCAGAAATCCCAGTACTTTGGGAGGCCAAGGCAGGTGGATTACGAGGTCAGGAGATCGAGACCATCCTGGCTAACACAGTGAAACCCGATCTCTACTAAAAATATGAAAAAATTAGTCGGGCATGGTGGCGGGCACCTGTAGTCCCAGCTACTCAGGAGGCTGAGTCAGAAGAATGGCGTGAACCTGGGAGGCGGAGCTTGCAGTGGGCCGAGATGGGGCCACTGAACTCCAGCCTGGGCGACAAAGTGAGACTATGTCTCAAAAAAAAAAAAAAAAAAAAAAGCAATGCTGTTTATACAAGGCAGATTATAACAAAAATATGTTTTAGATAAAAACTTATTCCTCCGCTTCATCTCTAAATATTATATCAAGCTTAATTTAACTCTTCAGTGTCAATAAAATAAATTGATGCTAACTTTTAATTATATTAAATTTCTATGGATTCCAGCAGCATCTTTTTATAATCTGCTAATCAAATAAATTCATAGAAATTCAATCTTATAAAAAATTTAGTGCAACTGTAATTTGGGATTACATATTTCAACTTCTCAATTTCTATTATATTAGTACACCTTATTGACCTTTGTGTGTCTTTCAGCATCAAGTAACTCAACTTACCTCTATTCAAAGGCCATTCTCGTATAGTGAGACTGATATACATCTGCAAAATTAATTGTGGAACAGAACCGAGAAAAGCCTGAATCACTGACATGTACTTGAAAGCCTTCTGCTGCATGAAATTATCCCGGATTGAGAATGCAATCTCCCTTTCCAGCATCGTGTTTCTCTTTTTGTTGCTAACTTGAGTCTCTTCCTTCTCCTGTTTAAGATTTGTCAACCATTTGTGGTAATTTCTAATGGTGTGCAAACACCTGTTAACATGAAGTAACATCCAAGATTAACATTTATTGGTGACAGACATCTAGAAATATTTGAAAGTTTATCAGGAGAGGAACTCTTAATTTTGAAATTATACTATCAAATGGCAAATATTAACTTAATCACACTGGATAAAAAACAAGTTTCTAACAGTTTCTAATATTATTATTTATGGTAGTTCTTCCCCTCATTTTCAACTTCAAATAATACATAACTGCAGTCTGATAAACAAAAATTCAAACAGCAGATGAAAAGTAAAAATTTCCTCATTCATACACAATTCAATTCACTTTCTCAAGGTCAGTTTGATTAAATAATATCACAATGTTTTTCTAATGCATTAATATTCTGACACATACAAAAGCTATTTCTCCAGAAACATTCTATTCTGACAACTTTTTAAAGACATCAATGTTTTTAGGTGTTCTTCCCATGATACAAATGTCAACTGCCTCAAAGGAAGGACCCCAAATTTTCATTGGAACATATTTTGACTTATGATTTTTCTCTAGTGATGAAATTTAGCTCATTTAGCATTATTTTAAGACAGCAGTCTAAAAAAACTCAATGAATGCTTAAAACAGCCACAGGTAAGTGACAAAAACATACACAGATATGATCTATAGTGGAGTTTAACTTCAAAGTAGTCCTCAAAGAACTTTCACAAATAAAAATCTATGGGAAATAAGCAGATCTTTATAAAAAATCACGAAACATGAATAAAAGCAAGATACCATGAATAAGAAGCACAAGATGACCCCAACGTATTTCCTATGTAAAATTTACCAAACCAAAAAATATTTACTTTTTGAAGAAATAATGGAGTACTTCAGAAGTATGAAAAAATAATGCTTCTCAATGATGAGCAAGTATTAAAAAGAACCAACAGAATCTCTAGAAAACAAAATATAAAAAACACTGGGTAAATTAAATAGTTGAAAGCTAATTCGATAATTGAAAAATAAATAACTTTAACAAAATTACAAAAAAATGTAGCAAAGAGAGAAAGAAGCATCTAATATATGATGGAGATTATAGGGCATTTAAGAAAAGAGTGACAAAGCCTACACTTCTGATCAGAATTTTAAAAGAATACAGGAAGTGGCAGTATTTTTAAAATAATGACTAGAAAAAGAGTTTCAAATTGTTACAATCATGAATTCTCAGATTAAGGAAGTCTTATATATCCTAGGCAGAAAAGATTTATAAAGAATGAAATTAAATAAGTGTGGCCAGGTTCACTGGCTCATGCCTGGAATCCAGCACTTTGAGAGGTCAAGAAGGGGCAGATCCCTTGAGCTCAGGAGTTGGAGACCATTCTGGGCTACATGGTGAAACGCTATCTCACCTAAAAATACAAAAATTAGCCTGGTGTGGTGGTGCGTGCCTGTAGGTAGTCCCAGTTACTGCTGAGGCAGGAGTATCGCTTGAGCCTGGGTGGCAGAAATTGCAGTGAGCTGAGATTACACCACTGCTCTCCAACCTGCACAACACGGCAAGATGCCATTTCAAAAAAATAAATATATAAGTAAGTGTAAGTTTTAAAATAACGCAATGCGGGCAAATAGACTAAACGTACATGTTCAGAATTACAAGTTGTCAGGTGTTAAAGAGTTATAATTAAAGCATAAGAACAAGAAATAAAAGCTATCAGCAAAAAAAAAAAGCAAACAACAGAAAAGGCAGAAAAGGCTGTTTGTGCTTTTATAAAATCAGAAGAAACATTTCAATGCAAAAAAAGCATCATCAGCATAATAAAGGTCAGTGCAAAATATTATTTTGTCAGAAAACTGTATTAATTTTAAGCTTCTATACACCCAATAACTTGCAAAAATGAACAAATCCAGCACAAATCTGAAAGAAAAGTATGTGACTAAATGGTCTGGAGCCCATTTTCTCTAATACAAACTGCAATTTTCCAAAAAGGAGACATTGTTAAAATTTATAAAAAATCATTAATGTAAGTAACACCCTTCTTTAAACAAACAGAATATTTTCAATATCTCCAAAGTCTCCTCTGTCATTGTCTACTATTGTACCTCTCTCTCACCACATAATCCAATGGCCATAATATATCATTTCATTAGACCCTATTAACTAGCTCTTCTTTAGCAATTATGAAATGTATGATAAATTAAATAGAAAATCATATCACTATACCCTTTAGATACTTTCGACCTTTAAGTACACACTATCATTTATTATCTCTATCTTCTGACCAAATAGAAAACAGTATTTCTCCTATCCCTTGTCTTTCATTATCTTATATGAAGAATTTTATCAGGGTTTGGGGAAGGAAAAATTTATAGATACTTGATTGAATTGTCTTAGCTTCAAAAAGGAAAAAGAAAGAAGGTAAGGAGTAAAGGAAAGAAAGAAGATAACTGAGAACATTTAGAGGTAGAATGTCTAATATTTAATCCTAACAGATAATTCATGTAAACCATCCCAGTCTTTCTTTTTTTTTTCTTTTTTTGAGACAGAGTTTGCTCTGTTGCCAGGCTGGAGTGCAGTGGCATGATATTGGCTCACTGCAACCTCTCCTTCCCAGGTTCAGGTGATTCTCCTGCCTCAGCCTCCCAAGTATCTGGAACTACAGGTGGGCGCCACCAAACCCAGCTAATTTTTGGGTTTGTAGTAGAGACAGGGTTCCACCATGTTGGCCCGGATGGTCTCGATCTCTTGACCTTGTGATCTGCCTGCCTGGGACTCCCAAAGTGCTGGGATTACAGTCATGAGCCACTGCGCCCAGCAGTCATCCCAGTCTTCCTACAAACTCATTAACTGACACCAAAGGTGATGCTTGTGAAAAACAAAACAAGGTTTTTCCTTCATCCTTTCTATTTTTTTGACATTAAAATAAGACATTAAGACAGCTTTGCAGAAATAAAATAGTCACACAAGTTAAAAAGTTGGCCATGAAAGTAAGACTTTCTAAAACCTTGTGGAGATCGTGGAGAGGATGTTAAGCTGTAAAGTTATGTTAATCAGGGACTTCCATGTCAATCCATCTTAAGGTTGGTAGTGTCCTCAATTGACATATATATATATACACACACAATTTTCCTTAGTTACAGTAGACCAGAATTTAACAATCATTATGTTTTCATAAATTACCTTTCCACTTTTGCATACACTTGTTTTGTTGTCTTAAGGCATAACTATAATAAAATCTATTATAAATGCTATAGCCTGTCAAAAATGAGAAAAAAAACTAGAAGAAACTGCAGACCAATATCCTTTATGAACCACAGACAAAAAAGTCCTCAACACCACACTAGAAAGCCACACTCAGCGACATATAAAAAATGATAATACACAACAACCAAATAGGATTTATTTCCGCAACAAGAAGAGATTTGTCAGAGGCATGTGAACTAGAGCAACTCCATCTTAAACAGGAGCTAGGAAAAATGAATGTGAAACACACTGGGCTGCATTCCCAGATATTTAAAGCATTCTAAGTTACAGGATAAAAAGGAGGTTTTATAATGGCTGCCCTTAGAGAATACATGGCAAATGTGTTCTAAAATGTATGTAATAAAAACTACAGGTCACAATGAACTTCCTAATAAAACAGGTTGCAGCAAAGGAGCCAGTCAAAATGCACGAAAACCAAAATGGCCACAAGAGTGACCTCTGATCGTCCTCACTGCTGCGCTCCCACCAGTGCCATGACAGTTTACAAACACCATGGCAACATCAGGAAGTTACCCTATAAGGGCTAAAAAGGGGAGGCATGAATAATCCACCCCTTGTTTAGCATACCATCAAGAAAGAACCATAAAAATGGGCAACCAGCAGCCTTCGGGCATGCTCTCTCTATGGAGTACCATTCTTTTATTCCTTTACATTCTTAATAAACTTGCTTTCACTTCACATTGTAGACTTGCCCTGAATTTTTTCTTGCACAAGATCCAAGAACCCTCTCTTGGGGTCTGGATCAGGACCACTTTCCCATAACAGATTCAACGTATAAAAATCAGTGAAATACATCATGTCAACAGAATAATGAACAAAAATCACAGGATCATCTCAACAGGCAGAAAAAATCATCTTGCAAAATCCAACACATCTCAAAATAAAAACACTCAACAAACAGTACTTTCTCAGACTAGCAAAGGCCATCAATTAAGAAAAAAAAAGCTAGTACAATATTTCATGCCAAAAATGAGGACTAAGCTCTCATTTTGTAATCTTGCCCAAATCCCTATATAAGGGGTCTGGGTACTAATGCCCTACAAACCATAAATTCTCATCAGATGGATTCTAATTAACCCTATATAATGTGACTTACTTTCCAGTCTGACTGTGGCATAACAAAACAAAATAAAGAAGAAAGTAAAAATATTTTACCCCAAAACATGTTTTTTTTCCCCTCATGTTTTGAAATGGCCCTACAAAGCTGTCCTATGTGGGGGAAAATTTGGATCTGCACGGAATCTCTATTAATTTCCCCAGATCTTTTACTTCCAGGCCCTGCCAAATCTGAAGAGATTAACTGAAAGTCTAGCACTTTTAAAAGGTGTGAATAGAACACATTTGTCATGTATTCTCTAAGGGCAGACATTATAAGACTTCAAAAGAACCTTGGTCTCCACAATATTTTATCTTAACCTGTTTCCTTTCTATCATCCCAGCTGTTTAGACAAACTCACCCAGTTGTCAACCAGAAAATGTTTAAATTTACCTATAGCCTGGAGTCCACCCAACCACCCCACTGTTTTGAGCTGTCAAGCCTTTCTGGAACAAACCAATGTATTTCTTAGTTTATTTGATTGATGTCTCATGCCTCCCTAAAATGTATAAAACCACGCTGTACCCTGACCACATTGGGCACATGTACTCAGGACTTCCTGGGAACAGTATCATAGCCCATGGTCACTCACATTTAGCTCAGAATAAATCCTTTCAAAATATTTTACAGAGCTTAACTCTTTTCATTGACCAAAGACTGAAAACTTTCTCCCTTATGTCAAAAATAAGTGAAACATGTAAACTCATTTTCAATATAGTACTAGAGGTTCTAACCAAAACAATTAGTTGTTGGGTTACCAGGGAAGATGTGAAAGGCAAACAGATTTAAAAAAGGAGATGTGAAACTACCTCTATTCAAGATGACATAATTTGTATATAGAAAATCTGGAGGAATCCACACAAAAAAACATTAAAGCTAGTAAATAGTCTCAGCATAGTTTCAGTACACAACATCTGTATGCAAAAATGATTTGTATTTCTACATACTAGCAATGAACGATTGAGAATGATGCTTTAAAAACCTTATTTATAATAACCTAAAAAAGAAAATATTTAGAAATAACTTTGACAAGTAAGTGTAAGACCTGTACATTTAAAACTACCAAACATCAACAAAAGAAGTTAAAGACCCAAGTAAATGGAAATACATCACAGGACCGTGAGTTGAAAGACTTCATATTATTAAGATGACAATACTCCCCAAACTTATCTACAGATTCAATTCATTCCATATCAAAATTCATTGCCTTTATTGTTGTTATTATTATTCACAATATTTGGCAGAAACAAACAACTGATCAGTTGGGAAATGCAAAGGACTCCACACAGCCAAACAATTTTGCAAAAATAATATTATCAACTTAATTAATTTGTTAATTAATACATTCTACTTAAAAACTTATTACAAAACATTATTCATCAAACTGGTAATAAGAATTAATACATAGATCAATGGGATAGATAAGACACTCCAAAATATACACTCATATTTACCGTCAGCTGATTTTCAACAAGGCTGCCAGGACCATTCAAAAATCAAATAGAAACCAAAATCACAATGAAATTTTATTCATTCGCATTAGGAGCTATGATTTAAAGAGACAGTAGGAGTGGAGAAGGATGTGCAGAAATAAGAACCCCTAATTATTGCTAGAGGGAGCTAAGGGTGAGGAAGTACAGTTACTTTGGTAAACAGCCTGAGAGTTTCTCAAATGTCAGTCTGACAGTCTGCCAATTCCTCACTAGAGGTCAGGAGTTGGAGACCAGCTTGGCCAACCTGGTGAAACACTATCTCTAATAAAAGTATAAAAATCAGTTGAGCATGGTTGTGGGCACCTATAATTCCAGCTACTTGGAAGGCTGAGACAGGAGAATCTCTTGAGCTTTGTAGGCAGAGGCTGCAGTGAGCCAAGATTGTGTCAATGCACTCCAGCCTCGGTGAAAAAGAATGATAGTTCATCTCAAAAAAAAAAAAAAAAGTAAAGAAAAAAGTCAATTAAGCAATACTGTCTTATTCAGCTCATGTGAAAAACCTTTGTAACATTTGACATCACATCTGGTAATAATTCAAGACTCCCTTTATATATTTATATTTTTAAATTTACATGTTCATATAATTCATATATAAACATGTATTTCCATTTTATAATGCAGATCACATTTTGTGATGGAATATAGTTAAGGTTTTTTGTTTTTTTTTTTGACAGAGTTTTGCTCTGTTGCCTAGGCGCAACTTCTGCCTCCCAGTTTCAAAAGATTCTCTGGCTTCAGCCTCCCAAATAGCTGGGATTACAGGCATGCACCAACACGCCCGGCTATTTTTTTTGTATTTAGCAGAGACGGTTTTTCACCATGTTGATCAGGCTGGACTCTACTCCTGACCTCAAATGATCTGCCTGCATTGGCCTCCCAAAGAGCTGGGATGAGCCACCACGCCCAACCTACAGTTAAGTTTTAAATCAATAACAAAACAGTTAACAATAATAAAAAGTAAAATGAAAATATACTTTGCATTGTATTAACCTAAAATGTAAATCCATGATGCAAGAATCCTAAAAAATATAAAAACTTCAATAAAGAAAACACACCAAAAAAAACCACTTAAGATACATCAATCTTAAATAAATATTAATTCCTATGTGGTCCATAAATATGAAGAATTGTTCTTTCAAAGCACGTTAGTCTTTCCTAAAGTTAATCTATAAGTTTAATTGGATAAAATAAAATTTATCAACATCTAGCTCTGAAATTCACACAGAAAAATAAACTTGAGTTTACCTAAAACACTCAGTGAAAAGACAGTTATAAAAGAAAGAATTTACCTGCCAAATTTTATGTTTATTCATATATATAGTAACTAAGAATTTAGAACTATGAGTAAGACAGATTAACATAACAAAATTTACAGTACTCATGAAAATCAGTGTAGTAACAGACAGAAGTGATATGGAAATGAATTGCTAAGCTATGTTTTGATATTCCAAGTCACAGCTACAAATTCCAGGATGTCTGGAAAATTACCACTAAAAAGTTAAATTCGCTTCAGTTGACAAATAAAATTTATGAGATTATTTTCAAGCCTTTCTCTCTTCTCACTCACTCTACTCTCATTCCTTAATTTAAGGTTATATTTCTAGGCCTCGTAACTATTTAAAATGCCCGTTAGGCCGAATGAGAAAAATAGTAAAGACTGGACTACAACACATACATAGAAAGAATAGAAGAAATGACTGACTTATTCCCATTTGCATTTTTAAAAAACTATCATTACCTTATAACTGATGACAATTAAATAGGAACAGTTACGAAAGTGTGAAAACTAAATAAATCTAAAGAGGGAAATATTTCAATTCCGGAAACGATAATTATGGCATCCTTAATCTTTTTAGCCATCTATTTATATTCAATTTACTTGTTGGAGGTAGTGAATGAGAAATATTTGTGTCACTTACCTCACAATAGGTCCTAAAAGAAGAATGTGCCAAAAAAGTAATGCAGCCTTATTTCTCCTCGAGTCTTTGTTGAAAAACATCAGGATAATTTGATCCAAAATTGCCCCCACAATAATAAAGCTGATGGTAAACGACATCCAGAATGTGTCATTAGCTTTTCGATAAATTTCAAACATGTATAAACCAAAGGCAACCTCAGCACAGTAGAGAACAGTTGAGAAGATAATGCTAAAAGGAAAGCTTATATGAAGTCTCTGGCCAAGGACTATTTCTTCTTTCGAAGATGAAACTCCTGTGTTTTCTTCATCCATCTCTTCCAACACTGTCTGCATTCTCAGGGTGCTGCTAATTCAAAGTCGTCTTGTCAGTGAATCCAGTAGAGTTCAGTATTAAATTTAAACAGAAGTAAACAAGATTCTCTATAATTCACTATTCATAGAAAATGTTAACAGGTAGATATGGATCACTAATCAGAATAGAAAAATCTATGTCTGGTTTAGAGAATATTGAACTATGATGTCTAATTTGACATACTATTTCTTCAGAAAACATTGTTTTAAAGAAGTAGACGATCAAACTTCTATGAGGCATCAACTACCTCTTAGCACTGAGATGATAGTCCTATCTCCAAGTAGTATGAAACAAATGTTCATTACTCAAAAGTTTTCTTTTTGTGCTTTTCAGCCAATGTCTGCAGCTGACATCCACTAAAATAAAACGGCACAATCTAAGCCAAGTCTAACCATGATGACACTAAGAAAACTATCCCCAGATATTCCTGATTAGTAAAGGAATACAGAATAGTGAGGCCTTTAAGTTCCACTTATTGCTAGATGTTGGTTATTTGCATTTAAAATACTGTTTCTTGGCTGAACTTAACTCTGTGAAGTTATTAATCTAGTAAAGTTTCAATTTAAATAGATGTAAAATCCAGACTGCATGGCAATAGTAGGTTTGAACTCTCTTTTGTTGGGGGGAAAAACAGCTCATTTTAGGTTCTCTGTAGACAAACCGCCAGAAAAATTACTGACATACTGTGAACATCAATTAGTCACTATGTGTGGGAAGCAATATAAAACAAAATGAATAAGAAGGAAAATAAAAGGCAACAGTACTTTTAAATCAAGTAAATATTAAAATGAAATTGTTTTAGAGAAATATTTTTCTGACTAAAAATGCTGTTAATATATTGAAAGCACAAAAAATGAGTAAGCATCTAATGCAAATTTCCAGAAAGAAAGATAATATTTCCCCAGAAGATGTTGGTCGTTTTTAAAAAATATTAATGGGAAAAGTAAAAGTAGTAGTTAAAAAAAGTGAGAGGGAAGAAGCAGGAAGTTATCTATTTTATTTGACAAGTTGTTCATTTCTTGAACTTTCTTTGCATTGCTTTGTCATAATTTATCATAAATATTCCTCAAATTCTTTAAATTTTATGCTGCAGAATATGAAATTCCTCAACTTCTTTTGTTTTTCTGATCTAAATCACACCTTTATCTATATGCACTTATATATTCAAAGACAAAACCTTCATGCCATTTTAAAATATGTCCTCCTGGACCCAATCCATCAATATGATTGATCTTTTTCTCTTTTGTGTAATTTATTTTATTCTCCTCGTCGGTGCTCTGATTTCCTTATCACACGTGTATTTAAAAAACCATATTTTACAATTCAAAACAAAAACTGTCTCTCATGGTGCTGAACTTTTTCTCTGCTTTTAATTGCCACAGAGAATTTCCATTAGTTATTTCCTTTCCATCACTTCTTATTATTTCTCAGGTTTTATCCCACAACAGTGAAGTCACAGTGGTTTCTCAAAAGTCATCAGTGACACCCTAATTGCTAAATGTAATATGTTACCTTAAACTTCAGTTGAATATTTTTGCCATTGATAATATGCTCTCATTTGAACATTCCACTTACCTTAACCAGTCAGGCTTTCATCCCCAACAGTCCACCAAAAGTACTATATTTAACTTTCTTTTTGCCAAATATAATAGTTTTTTTTTAAATTCCTATCATTGTTTGTTTATTGAGACACGGTCTGGTTCTGTTGTCCAGGCTGGAGTGTAGTGGTGCGATCAAGGACTCACTGCAGCCTCAACCTCCCAAGCTCAAGCGATCTTTCCACTTCCACCTTCCGGGTGATTGTGACTGCAGGCCACCAGGCCTAGCTAACTTTGGTATTTTTGTAGAGACAGGGTCTCTTCATATTGCCCAGGCTGGTCTCGAGCTCCTGGGCTCAAGCCTTCTGCCCGCCTCAGGCTCCCAAACTGCTGGCATTGGAGGTGCAAGCCACCACACCTGGCCAATTATAAGAGTTATTTTTTAGTCTCCCTCTTACTTGAATTATTCCTGATGCATTTACTCTCGATCTCCTGGTTATCTTTTCCTGTACAATGGATTTCTGAATGGTACTGAGTCCCATATTTATATCTCCAGCCAGTCTCTTACCAATGCCCCAAACTTATAGGAGTCTGTTGTACATATTCGAGTTTAATAGGCAATTTGAACTCAAGGCTACAAACTGAATTCTGATCCACTTTCCAAACAACTTTCCCCATATGTTTCCCATTTCACCTGATAATAATTACGTCCTGCTGCTAAGGCACATAAGGTCATCCTTAATGCTTTTCTTTTCATTGCATCATTTCTATTAATCATCAAATTCTGCATGTTTTACTTTTAAGACACATGCAGAATCTAGCCACTTTTCCCTATTCCTCCTGCTATCACCCAGATGCAGGCCATCCACATTTCTCAGGCGATTAACTCAGCCTCTTTAGTGATCCCCTACCTTCCTCGATTACCTCTTATATTATGTGAGTTATATCTCAGATACTGTAAAAGTAACCATTTTAAAGTACACATTTAGTGATTTTTAGGGTATTCCCAAAGTTACAGGAAAGATCAACACTATTTATATATAGAATGTTGCCATTACCTTAAAAAGAAACTACCCATTAGCATTCAATCCCAGCCTCCCCCTTTCCTAAGCTAAAATCATGGTCCTTATAATGTAACAAAAACACATATGTAATTTTATTCTTATTCACTTTTACATATCTTCTACCATTCTTTTTCTTGGTCAGGGCCCCAATACATACTACAACCTCAGAGGTTCTGCTCTCCTTGCCATTTCAAAAAATTTGCTCAAATCTCCTTTGAGTTTATATTATGCACCTGCATATACATGAACCCACGAGCCTTATGCTTCTTACTTAAAAGTCACTAGTTGTTGTCACTGCTTCCTACTAAAGCCAAAATGTAAGTTCTATCAGTACATGGATATTTGTCTTTTCTCAGGTGAACTGTGGAAAACAATACGTGATATATTTTCAGTTCACTTTGATCTTTTTTTTCTTTTTCACTTTCTTCTTTTTTTTTTTTTTTTAATAGGAAGTAACAAAGTCTTGCTCTGTTGCTCAGGCAGAAGTGGCAGGATCTCGGCTCACCACACAACCTCTGCCTCTTGGGTTCAGGCGATTTCCTGCCTCAGCCTCTCAGTAGCTGGGACCACAGGCGCCCACCACTCGACCTGACTACTTTTTTTTGGTAATTTTAGTAGAGATGGGGTTTTGCCATGTTGGCCAGGCTGGTCTCGAACTCCTGAGCTCAGGTGGTCCACCCACCTTGGCCCCACCAAAGTGTTTGGATTCACCCTGAGTCCACCGTGGCTGGCCTGATCTTTATTCTAAAAGGTTCACAGACTTAATTTCTGTAACAGGCTTACTATTCGGTCTTCTTATTAAACTAAGGAGACTAAAGCAAGAAAAGATTAAGTAATTTGACTTGATTCTTTATCCTGGTGGTTTTGTTATCAAAATAGAAAACTCTGTTTGCTTATATGTATGTATAACATGAACTAAAATGTAAGTTATATTCTTCACGTGTACGCTGAACAATTTATAATTTAATGTTGGTACTGCCAACTCCTTTCTAGATTCTGAACTTACTTTCTTATTAAAAAAATGATTTAATATGGCCGGGCACGGTGGCTCACGCCTGAAATCCCAACACTTTAGGAGGCTGAGGCAGCAGGATCACGAGGTCAGGAGATGGAGACCATCCTGGCTAACATGGTGAAACCCTGTCTCTACTAAAAATACTAAAAAATTATCCCAGCATGGTGGCGGGCACCTGTAGTTCCAACTACTCAGGAGGCTGAGGCAGGAGAATGGTGTGAACCTGGGAGGCAGAGCTGGCAGTGAGCTGAGATCACACCACTGCACTCCAGCCTGGGCGACAGAGCAAGACTCTGTCTCAAAAAACAAAACAAACAAAAAACAACAAACAAAGACAAAACAAAAAAGGTTTAATATTTAGGGGCATATTTACAGGCACTTGTTATAAGTGAAAAATTATCCAACTACATGGCCACTTCCTCCAGTTTTTCCTACATAGACTGGAGAAAGCATTCTTTCATACTCAATGCCAAATTTGAGTTTAGCTCTCACTGTTTTCCAGTTGTTCACTTCCCTGCCCCTTTATGTCACTGGGGCACATTCAGTACTTTTGTTTGTGTGTTTAACCTGCATATACATTCCTGTTAAGGCTGGTAGTGCACACAACTTTAACCAAGATTTAAACACTTTTTGGATTGAGAGATAACTCACATAGTATAACATTAGCCATTTTAAAGTACACACTTGCTGGGCGCGGTGGCTCACGTCTGTAGTCCCAGCACTTTGGGAGGCTGAGGCAGGCAGATCACGAGGTCTGCAGTTTGAGACCAGCCTGACCAACATGGTGAAACCCCGTCTGTACTAAAAATAAAAAAATTAGCTGGGCATGGTAATGTGCACCTGTAATCCCAGCTACTCAGGAGGCTGAGATAGGAGAATCACTTGAACCCTAAAGGCAGAGGTTGCAGTGAGCTGAGATTGCACCACTGCACTCCAGGCAGGAAGACAGAGTGCGAATCCGTCTAAAAAATAATAATAATAAAATAAAGTACACACTCGGTGATTTTCAAGGTATTCACAAAGTTGTACAAACATCACCACTACTTACATACAGAAGATTTTCATCACCTTAATGAGAAACTCTGTACCATTAGCATTCTATACCAGCTTCCCCCTTTCCTAGAGCCCTTGGTATCCAATAAGCCATTTTCTGTCTCTGTGGATTTGCCTATTACAGACACTTAATATAAACAGACTCCTACAATATGAGGCTGTTCGTGATTTACAGCCTTTTGTTGTAGATTATCTTCATGGAGCTGTGTATAACAATCACTGTAGAAGATAAAGATAAT
The DNA here is from genome assembly GCF_028858775.2 of Pan troglodytes. Lineage (NCBI taxonomy): Eukaryota > Metazoa > Chordata > Mammalia > Primates > Hominidae > Pan > Pan troglodytes. The sequence goes on from NC_086016.1 coordinate 19,526,086, forward strand.
GGGCCGGGGGCGGTGGCTCACGCCTGTAATCCCAGCACTTTGGGAGGCCGAGGCGGGTGGATCACGAGGTCAGGAGATAGAGATCATCCTGGTTAACACGGTGAAACCCCGTCTCTACTAAAAATACAAAAAATTAGCCGGGAGTGGTGGCAGGTGCCTGTAGTCCCAGCTACTCGGGAGGCTGAGGCAGGAGTATGGTGTGAACCTGGGAGGCGGAGCTTGCAGTGAGCCAAGATTGCACCACTGCACTCCAGCCTGGGCGACAGAGCAAGACTCTGGCTCAAAAAAAACAAAAAACAAACAAAAAAAAAAACAAGAAGAAGATAAAGATAATGCCTCTTTCTAAGGCAGAAATTAAGCAGGTTTGCTGTTACCTCCGTTTAAAAGGCTGGGGTTTCCTAAACTCGAGATTTCTATAACTGGCTTGCTATTCTGTCCGATTTTTAAGCCAAGCATACTGAGGCAAGAAAGTTTAAGTAATTTGTCCAAATTCTTTATCTTGGTGGTTTTATTATAGAATATGTGGATGTGCACCAATTATATCAGATACATGGTGAGTGAATGTATGATGCAAACCCACTCAAGGGTAACATCAACCTAAGCCCACCTCCACATCTGGAGTTGATGGAAACATTTATATTGTGAATAATGCTACTAGTAACATTCATATACAAATGTTCACAATTATATCTTAATTTTAGGAACATATGGTGAATGTATGTCCAATCTTTTGAGAAACTACCAGACTGTTTTCTAAAGAAGCAACCTCACTTTATGTTCCCACTAGCAATTGGATGAGGTTCCCAATTTTTCCATATATTCACCAACATCTGTTATTTCTTTCTGATTACACTCCATTCTATTCAATATATCTCTTTGTGGTTTGAGATTCATTGTATCTCATTGTGGTTTGATTTTCATTTTTCTGATAGCTAATTATCATTTACTATGCTTAGCTCTAGATATGATGTGACAATATTTTTCTCCCGTAGTGTCATTTTACTTCATAATCTCTTTGAAGCACAGAAGTTTAATTTCAATGAAGTTCAATTTAATTGATGTTTATTATTTGTGTTTTTGGTTACATATTGAAGAAACGTTTGCCTAATCTAGGGTCACAAAGATCAACGTCTACCTTTTTTCTAGAGTTTTATTTTATTGTGTTCAGCTCCTGAATTTAGGTTTTTGATACATTTTGAGATAACTGTGGTAAAAGACAGGGTTCCAACTTCACATGAATATCTAGTTGTCTCAGCTCCATTTCTTGAGATTTTGACTATGTTTCCCCATTTACTTATCTTGGTACCTTTGTTGGAAATCAATTGCACACAGGTGGGAAGGCTTCTTTCTGAACTCTCAATTCTATTTCATTGGTGTATTGTGTCAGTACCACACTATCTTTACTGCAGCTTTGTGGTAAATTTTGAATGGAAAGTGTATTGTTTTGGCTATTCTGCATCCTATGAAAGTCCATAAGAATAGTAGAATTGCCATAGCTATTTTTATAAAGAAGCCACCTGGGATTTGGTAGAGAGTTAATTGAAACTGTAGGTCAATTTTGCAGTGTTGTCACTTAATGTTATCTTCCAATCCATGAATATTGGATATCTTTCCATTTATTTCAATTTTCTTTAATGTCGTTCAACAATATTTTAGAGTTATTAGATTATAATGTTTGCACATTTGTTAAATTCATTCCTAAGTATTTTATTCTCTTGTTATCTTTGTGAAATGTTTTTCTTAATCTCATTTTATTTTTGGATTGCTCTTTGTTACTGTGTAGGTATATAATTGACTTTTGTATACTGATCTTGTTATCTGCAATTCTGCTGGACTTAATTATTAGTTCTGATTTATCAGAATTTTTTGTATACAGGATCATGTCATCTGCAAACAGAGATAGATTCACTTTTTTCCTTTCCAATTTAGATGGCTTTTTTTTTTTTATTTTCTTGCCCAATTGCCCCTCATCAAAATCAAACTCCCAGTAAAATGTCAAAGAGAAGTGGCAGCAGTGGACATCCTAGCCTTATTCTGGATCATGAGGAAAATGCATTCAGGTTTTTGCATTAAGTTTCATGTTAGATTTGGGGTTTGTGTAGATGCCTTTTTTCAGGCTGAGGTATTTTCTTTCTATTCCCACCTAGTTGAGTGCTTTTATCGTAGAAAGGTGTTGGATTTTATAAAATATTTTACCACATCTGTTGAGATTGTCGTATGGTTTGGGTTCCTTAATTGTATCAGCATTGCATAGCTGATTCTTGAATATTAAGCTAACCTTGCATTCCTGAGATAAATCCTACTTGGTTATGAAATGTACCTCTTCTCATATATTGCTGGATTTGATTTGCTAGTATTTCCTTGGGAATTTTTGTCTGTATTCATGAAAGATATTTGTCTGTAACATTCTTTTCTTCTACAATCTTTCTCTAGTTTTGTTATCAGATTACTACTTGCCTCATAGAATGAGCTGGAAAGTCTGTTAATTTTATATTGGTTACATTTAACCATAAAATCAGATCTATATGAAATTATCTATCTAAAACTTGTTGAGATCACATTTTTGAACCAAGTAAATCATCATTAAAAAAGAATGCTTTCTTGGTAAGTAGAAGGTATATAGTGGTTAAGACACATATTTACTTTTTAAGAGTGAAGGTAGCAACTTTTATATACATATAAAAGGATTGTTAATTGTTAATTGCAAAGTATTCCTATTAACAACTAAATGTCTGTATACTCATCAGTCTAGATGATTGATATATTAAGCACCTCTCACTACAATTGTGATTTGTCAATATAAATAAATATCCATCAAATTTAATTCTGGCATATATTGTGACAATGCTACTGAGGCATTTAAATTTGTGACTGTTATATATCTTTAAAATTTTTTCACATTTTGATATTTCATATTTTGTCTGTCACCTCTTCTGTTATCTATTATTGTCCCTCCTTATTGCTTGCATTTTTTCTAAAATTCTCTTCTGTCTTATACAATTGTAGTGGCCTATCTTTTTAAATAAATATTTGTTAATTTTCTCTACACCTTTGTTTTAATATTTCAGTGTGATTATTCCCAAGTAAAAGCATATTTTCTCAATCCAGTGTTAGAGTATTTAATATTTTAACACACACTTTGGAAGCATTTACATCTAATATGATTACTCTCTTATCTACATAATATCTGATTAGATATCTTTTTATTTACCCAAGATTTTCTGTCTCTGCCTTTGCTGCCTCCCTTTCAGCCTTTGTTGTTCAATCCCTCTCCCTACCCTGAACCTTTTTTCTAATTGTATTTATTTTTCTTGCAGAAATTTATTTTTTCCTGCTTTTGACATTAATTACCATATTTTTACACTTTCTGTAGTTATTCATTTTTTTGAAAAAAATTCATTTTTCCTGGTTTTGACATTAACTACCATATTTCTACACTTTCTGTAGCTAATCAAAAGGACCCAGTTAGTTGACATTTTTTTCCTAAAAGTGTAAAATATATTTCTAGCCCCCACAACAAAAACCCACACAAATTCCTACGTACCATTTTAATTTTGATATTTGTTTTTGTCCCTGCTAAAAAATAAAAATAATAGGTTTTATACTTCTTTTCCTTTGGCTTTCACTAAGTCTTTAATATTTACTTAATCTTTGTGAGTTGAAAAATGTATTTTTATTAAATGACAACTTATGTGGACTAATATCCAGTGTAGAATTTATTTTCATATTCTGCCTTTTGGCCCTTCTATACATGTTTTCCTTCTGGTGTATCTTGTAATTTAATATGAAAGTTGTCTACTCTGAGCTCAATTTTTATTAACTTATCTTTCATGTATGGTCATCAGATACAACATGGAATTCCCAGTTGCATTTTCATTTTAAATAAACAATAAATAGCATTTTAGTATAACTATATTCTCAATATTGCAAGGAAGAGACTCATACCAAAAATAAATTATATGTTGTTTGTCAGCAAACTATCAAATTTCAAAATGAAATGCAACATTTACATTTATGTATTTTCCCCCACAACTGGCAAACTTACTTTCAGATCCACTTAGAAAATTACTTATTCTTGCTATATTTGTGCTGAATCTACTATACAAGAAACAAAGAAACAAAAATTTGTTTGACTTTTTACTATATGGTTCATTTTTCAATGAGGTATAATTCTCTATTTAAAAAATTTATTTTTGTCCTCCTACTCACCTGTTTTGCCTTTAGATTCCATTTATTCATCTCAGAGAACACCAAAACCTACTTATTATGAAGAATCTTTAAATTCAACTTTTTATCCTTGAGTGTTCCCCTTAGTGTGTCTTTTTTGGCTGTTTCTTAGGGCATCGAACGTCCACCAATCAATCAGTTTCTGCTTTTGAGGTAGTTATATCTTGTACGCAATATAAAAAATCTGACCTCAGTCTTGAATATCACATAGGATGGAGGTTGAGATATGAACTTTCCCCTCATGGCTTTGAATAAAAACCTCATTCTGTGTTAGATCCTAGTATCTGTGGTCAATGGCTTTCTATATTGGCTCAAATATTCCAGCTAAATGTCTAAACAACACTTTCTTTAACAAATTATTTAGGCAGGAAGCCCAACCCCACTGGACTCAGAAATGGTCTCTTCCCTGGGAATATATCCACATTTACTCCTCAGTTGACTATTTCAATGAACTATCCAGTTTCTCCCAAATTAGTGATATTGGAGTTCAAATCTCACAGATGTTTTCTTTCTTGACAGCCATTTTTATTTTTTTAAAAAGAATATTATATTACACTTTTAATCTTTGGTTTTCATAATATTTGGTTTTGCAACTGCTCACGTTGCCCCAGAGAACTAGAAACAAGTGCTTGATTTCAATTAAATTATTTGTTACTTAACAAATAAAACCTATGAAAAGCCATTATTACTATATCCCTTCTGCAGTTGAAAAAGAACATATTTTTGGTAATATTTTCTGGAAGCACTGCCAACTTTATTTTTTTTCCAAAGTGTATGGCAGGTATTTCATCTGTTCTTCATTGACCTATATTATTTATATGCTATAAATCATTGGCTTTTTCACATGTATTATAAAACTTCTTCGAGATTAATTTTGGTGAAAAGTTTATTCTATAAAATCACTTTATTATAGGTAAATCATATCATTTCATTCTCTGCAGTCATACCTCCCCATGTTTTGCTTTATGAGATTTGGTTTGCTTTGTACTTTAAAGCCTTCCTCAAACTTTGACTTCCTAGGACTTCCAGGTACAATGCAACACCCCAGTGTTTCCTCTGAACAACTAAAACACCATGGACATAATGACAAGAAACGAAGACAGACTCTGAAAGGTCTTGTCTAGGGATTTCAGGACTTGAAGAGTGACACTATGGTAAAGATACTGGGTTTTCTTATTGCCTTCCATGTATCCCACATAATGGACTATAGAAGTTTCCAATTCTGAATCTCCAATAGGCACAGACAAAAAGAGCTTCAAGAAAATCCTGTTCTCTCCCAGCCAAAGGACCAGGAGAGGATAACCTAACTACAAACAACTACACAAAACCGTTCTATGGAGAATAACCAAACTACTCCAGACGAACACCACAGAAAAAAAACTACTACTTCAGTTTCTCTGCAGCCATATACAGAGACAAGCTTCTCCCAGGTCAGTGATGCTCTGATTCCCTCTAAAGTCAGAGGAGGCAGCTAATCTTCTATTTCCCAACCAGCTAAAACAGAGGACAGCATTCCAATTCCAATTCCCTAACCAGTGTCAGCAGAGTCCAATAGCAAGCTGAGCACCCAGGTCCACCCAACAACAATATTGGTTAAAGAGCCAGATCTAAGTAGAGATGATTGCACTGTGCTTCTTGACTGCTCTTTCCACTACCCTACCCTATTCTGTCAGTGGGCTCCGCTGGGGAGTTAAGCATCTACCACCACCCAACCCCTTATCCTCTGAACAGTTGAAATGAATCTAAACTAGTCAGCAATCTGCTATTTCCCTATGCTACAGGTCAGGAGGACTCCAAATTTGCAACAGAATCATCCACAACTGCTCCAAAAAAATGTGATATGCTCTGATATACATTAAAAAAAACAGGTATGGGCTGGCTCTGTATGCTGAAACATATAAAACACTGGTGAAAGAAATCAAAGTAGTAATAAAGAAGGATACATTGTGTTAATGGATTGGAAGACTCAATATGTTGTGTTAATCTTCCCCAGCTTGATCTATATATTTGATGCAATTCCTATCAAAATCTCGAAAAGAATTTTTTGAGATAAAGCAAACTTACATCCTTGGATAGCTAAGACAATTTTGAAAAAGAAGTATATAATGGGAGGAATCTCTCAACAATGTTTTAAAGACTTATTACACAGCCAAAGTAATCATGACAGTGTGGTATTTGCCTAGGGATAGATTCATAAAAAATGTAGAAGAGAAAGCCCAGAAATAGAGTCACACTGGTTTGGATATGATGCAATATGTCACAAAGCTGGCAAACACAAATCAATGGAGGAAAAATAGCCTTTTAACAAATTGTGCTAGGGCAAGTGGACATCCATAGGTTAAGGAAAAATAGCCTTAACATAAAACTCACCCTACAGAAATTAATGCAAAATGGTTCATGAACTTCAATGCAATCTGAAATTCTAACACTTTTTAGGACACTTTAAAAAATAATAAAGAAAATTCAACCCTCTTAGGCATGGCAAAGACTTATTGGATTTGATACCAAAAATACAAGCCATGAAAAAAATCTGATAAATTAGATCAAATCAAAACTTAAAACTTCTGCTCTGTGAAATAACTTATGAAGAGACTAGAAAGCCAATGTGCAGATGGAAGAAAGCATATATGAAATGTGTACCCAATTACTATACCTAGGTAAAAATTAATTAGCTAATGAACAAAGGGTACAAAGACATTTCATTAAGAAGGATATAAACATGGGAAATAAATGCACAAAAAGTCACTGAACATTACTAGCTACATCACTGCATCTATTAAAACACCTACAATTTTAACAAGTAATGACAACACCAAATGCTGGTGAAGATGTAGAAATAACAAGCCACTCATGCGTTGTTTGGTGGCATGTAAAACGGTAGGGTCAGTCCAAAACTGTTTGCCATGCAGCTGTCAGACAACCTTGCAACTCAGTGCAGTTATCCTAGAGAAAATAAAACTTACGCAAAAAAACTGTACATGAAGGTATAAGGCAACTCAACTAAGAACATCCCTTGTGTTCTTCAATTGTGAATGTTCAAACAAGCTGTGGTACATTTATACCATGGGTTGCTACTCAGCAATAAAAATGAAATAGACTATTAGCATGTATAATTGGAAGAATCCCAGGGAGTTAAACTGAGTGAGGACTCTTGGCAGGGAAGTGTTCCTCCTGTTTCTGCCACACTATGCAACACAGGGAGATGGAAACAGATCTACTGACAAGTAAAATGACATGAATGTTCATACTCCTTTTGCTGGATTCCTTCATATTTAACATGGACCTGGGTGCTGCAGCTTCTCAACTGGTCTCTGGAGCTCTCACAAAGGTATTGTGGTCCAAATATTGTTATTAATTCACTGACTCTGTGAAGGCATGAAGGCCTGACACTTCCTAGTACGCCATCTTGTTGACATCCCTCTCCAGTACATAATACAGAGACCATTCTTTCATTCAATCACTTACTATGCTTACTTAACAAAAAAAAGTTGCATTATATCTAAGAAATGACAGAGTAATCAGGAAAGAATTGTGATGACAGGTAAATAATATATTCATTTTTTAAAAAAGATTTGATGTTACCCCTGAAATGTCATGCACAGTTATAGATGAGAAAGCAAACTTAACAGATGCTAGAAATAGGATGACTGTTTCACAATCTCTTGTAAGTTATAACTCCTTCATGAATACCCCTCTTTTGTGATAGAATACCCTTTTTCCCATTTGAAAACTAAAACACAAACTATTATCATCCATAAAACAATTATGACTAAGACAAATAAGATATATGACTGACATAGATTTCAAGTAAATGGAAATATTATACAAAGATGTTAAAGTTAAGTCTCAACTCTGATGTTATCTGATGCTCAAGTTTAAGACTAATAATATTAAGCAATATCTTCATGTTTAAGAGTCACAAATCAGACTTTCAACCCACAATTTAAAAATAAAATGTAATTTTCTATGATAGCATTGACCTTAACTGAAAAAATGTATATATCAAAGCTGTTAAGCAACTTTGCTTGCTTTCCTTCTAGAAAGCTCTATTATGACAGTACAGCCAAACTTAAGAAAAATATCAATAGAAAGAATACTTAAAATAATTCTAACAGATTATCTTAAGAGTACTATAGAAGATAAACAAAGCATCTCAAAAATCAGGAGCCTAATTATAAGGAGTATTTTTATTGGTTACTGTGTTTCAAGTACCTGGAAACAGCTGCAACTTTGTACACAAAGTGAATTTGCTTTCCAGGTATATTGGCAATAAACAGGTACAACTGATGAGAATTTTTTTTCATTTGTTGAACAGTAATACTCAGCAAGATTTGGAAGGTAAAAAAATAAACACAGCAGAAATTTTTTTTACCTTATTTTTTCTCGCCTCCTTGATGCTAATACAAGAGACAGTGGGAGGGAGTTTCACTGATACGTTCTGCATCAGAATTTAGAATTTCAAAAGATTTTGTTACAAGAATAATCAGAAGAATTAGATTCTAACTCTGTAGGCAGCAGGTATCTAGGAAACCTCGTGCTTCAATTTCGTATAAATTGAATTTACACTACATCTTTAAATTTTTTGGACTTCAATATGATTATTTTATGTGAATTTCAGTTCAAACAAACCATGCTATAGCTGTTACATGCAGTTACAGTTTAGTTTTATAACATACTCGTTCTGGGCATTTATTTTTATTATTTTTTGCCACCTAATAAGAAATTTTAAAATCACTATTAAAAACTTTAATAAATACATGACATTCTTACTGTATCTACAAATTAATTTATCAAATGGCTGTGATAGGTGCCACAAAGATATAATAGATCTTATAAAATGACAAAAACTGAAAATGGCAATTTTGTATGTTAATTTTAGACTTTTTTCTTTAATCAAATCTTTGAAAAATGCGATTGACTGTTGAAATAATAAAATATTGTGGTTATATAATTTTAAAAATGCATGTAGCACAGAGGCTGAGAGGGGAGAATGGTACATGTTGTTTTAGTGTTTTAACATTGTCCATAGAGAAGTGTAATACCTCTTCAAGGTAGGTTGTGGTAAATTTGAGATGTACACTACAAACCTCAAAGCAAGAACTAAAGTAACAGTAACAGCTAAGAAACCAACAAAGGCCATAATAGGAAATTCAAAAAAAAAATAAATAATAGAAAAGAAGACAGATAAGAGAAAATGGAACAAGTAACACATGGAGAAAACAGAAAGCTACATCAATCAGCACATTAACTGTAAATGGCTTATATACCACAACTAAAAGGTAAAGCCTATAAGAGAAATAAAAATAGTAAAATCCAGTTATATGTTGTCTCCTGGAAACACATATTTGACATAAAGACACAATTACTACGGAAGAGATGGAATAAAGCTGTGCACTACTAACCCTAGTGATAAGACCGCTGGAATGGCTATATTAATATCAGACAAAGTAGAGCAAAAAAAATGGAAAATATCAACTGATGCTCAAGTTGTTCTGGTTAGCAGTACAAACTCTGGAACCAGACTTTCTGAGTTACAATACTGTCACTTCTATTTTTTTCTTTTAACTATAAAATAAATGTCCACATTGCTAACAAGCATATTAACTAGCTTATTATGCTTGCTTCCTTTGCTTTTGGTTGTGGTGGGTATTTATTTGTTTATTTTTTAAGACATGATCTGCCCTTGTCACCCAGGTTGGAGTGCAGTGGCGTGACCTAGACTCACTGAAGCCTCAACCTCCAGGACTCAAATGATCCTCCTGCCTTAGCCTCCCAAGTAGCTGGGACCACAGGTGCATGCCACCATGTACACTAATTTTTGTGTTTTTTGAGGAGACGGGGTTTGACCATCTTCCTGGTCTCAAACTCATGAGCTAAAGTGATCCACCTGCCTCAGCCTTCCAGTGTTGGGATTACAAGCATGAGCTACCACACTGCCAGAATCCTGTCATTTCCTTGAATTGCAAAATTAAAACCTCATAAGCTACAGTTTCCACATCTGTACAATAATAACATCATTAGAATCTTCCTGGGGAGATAGCAGCGTAGAGAAAATAATACATCGGCAGCAGGAAGAAGAGTTCGTGGTACACAGTGAAGTTTGGAAAGGTGTTCCTATTGATATCTCTATAATCATGACCACCATCATCATTTCTTAGAAACACAGAATTGACAGGACTCACTGATTAAGAGTATTTGACAGTGAAATATGAGAGAAGAGATTGCCTTGGTCAATTCTTGAGTATCCATCTGGTAGAGCTTGGAAAAGTGGTGGAAGCAGAATTTTTGGGAAAAACATTTAAAATAAACTTAAACACCTTACTTTTGATCTGTGTGATGTACAGAACTGGTGATGAACAGGGCAACCTTGTCACTTTAAAATATATCTGATTGCCAATTTGCAGCATCACAAGACTAGTAAACATTTACTGTGAAACATTCAGAAAATACAAATTACCAAAAGAATAGAGTTTACCTATTGCTTAGTTTTCTCCAGCAATGGAGAGATCAATAATAATAAATCTGACACCAATTCAAAATATGAAACTTTAGGGTACTCAAGTACTAAAAGGTTTTTTTTTTAATGTAAACAAACTCACAGGTAACAGTGTCCAAAGTAGAACATTAGAAATGAGAGATTCTTGATGTAACAACAGGTCCAGGTGATGATAATTCAAGGCTGCTGAAACAAGTGAATGAAATCTTGAAGGGATCTTAATGATGAGAACTAATTCTTGCTTGTTGGAGTGATGAGACAAATAGTCCAAAAATTAAAAAACAAAACAAAACAACAACAACAACAAAATAATTTGTTGCTTGCAAATAGGCCCTAGAAGCAATATGAAACAGTCTTCAAATGAACAGATGAGAAAAATCGCATCTGACCTAATTAATTCAATGTCACAAAAAGAGAGACAATGTGTTATTTAAAGGGATGAGACAGAAAAAACACTCTTGTAAATAAAGAGAGAAGAGTACAATGAAGTACCCATTTCCACCTACGAGGAACGGGCATGTAAGAAAATACGGGAGTCATGTGCAGATGATATAATTACTTATCTAGAGACACCATAAAAATGTTTTTTCCCCAAATAATGTCCATTAGGGATAAAATTTTAAGAAAGAAAGGATGTTACTTTTAAAGACAATTGTTAAATACCTAGTAAATAGAGTGAGTAAGAAAAGCAGAAAGAAAATAAGTTACAGCTACCAGATACCCACAAAAAGAAAGAAAAGGGAAAAAGAAGGAATGGAGGGAGAGAGCACAAATGGAAAGAAAAAGGGTGGGAAGGAGGAGGGAGAGTAGAGAGAGAAATTACAGAAGTAGGCAAGGGGTATAAAGGAAAGCATGGAAAGACAACTGCAGAGAGATCAGAGTTTCTGGGCCTCGGGATAGGCGAAAAATACATCCAACATTATAAGAAATATATCCCACTCTCTCCCCAGCAATCCATACATCGAATATGATATCAATGCAGATTGCACCTTTCTGGCTGCCCCAACCGCTTCCTTCTCCTTTGGACTCACAGAAGGACCTCTATAATTTATTTCTGGAAAACACTTATGAAAATACACACATATGAAAAGGGCCACAGAGTTTAGAAATGGGTCTTCCAGAGTCTAAAATTCAAGGTCGAAAGTGAAAGTAAAGTCACTGAACAATGGAATTTAGGCATGTGTTTGTGATTAAGTGAACTTGTTTCTTGTACTCACATAGCCAGTGCATCACTGCATCTGAATAACAAAAAATATGGTAGATTTCTGCCCCTTTGAGATTTCACTTAAATACGAAGCACTTTCTCCTTCTGATGTTTAAAAACATGCTGAAATTTGTAATATATTAGTAACAACCACTGTCCCACCCAAATGCTAAGCAGCTGCTTCTCTTCTCTGAAAATCAGAATCAAGAGAGGGAGTTTCTAGGCTCAAGACTCGGGAAAAGCCACCCCTGATATCCAGAGATTTATGTTAAGATCCCCAGCTGAGACAGGCAGAGGTCAAGGTAGGCTGAAGTAGCTGATTTGAGATGGTCGAGGGCTGCTCCTACTTACCTTTCCTATTTGCCACCCTCACAGTTTTGAAACTCGTTCAAAAAGTAAATGCTTTTGTTCACCTCTTTAACAGCACCATTTCTGGTCTCGTTTTCAATACTACGTCCTTTGCTTTGCAGGTAAAATTGCTTATTTTCTTGCCTTTTTATGACTAAAGTAGGCTTGCAGTTTGGAGTCAGGTGACTGCACTAGCTGAGTCATCTTCCCTTGAAAACACCAAGGCATTCTTCCTCCCTACAGAGTCACACATCTTAGTTCCCCAAAATGCTCAGCCACAATTTGACTTCGATTGTCCTACATTTAAGGTGATATTTTTCTGATTCTCCCATTAACTCCCTCTTTTCTTCACACCCATGGCCCATCTTTTGCTGCTGTCTAGTAGCCATTCATCCCCTCCCATCACAAAAGAAGTCGGTACTTCCTTCAGACAGAGCAACAAGAAAATTCCCCAGAAAGCAAACAATTAAACAAATTTTAATTTTGCCTTTTTTAAATGAAAATTCTGTCAAAATTGATGAACCACATCTGGTACGAGCACCTGTTTTATTTTCACAAAGAGTTTTCTGATCTGGACATTTTTGTTACTTACTGCTAATATGGAAAATTTTGAACTAAACAAAATACACCCCCAAAACTTAAACTATGTTAAACCAAGACAAGCTTCTAACAATGACACCTCTTTCCAGTATGAGAGAACTGCCTCCTACAGTATACGAAATATCAAAATCATTATTTTTTATTCCACACATATTCAGCACTTACCAAAGCCAAGGCATTAGAATTTTAATATACCACCTCTCAACCATGAACATATAAAAATTCTTACTGTAAATGGGGCATGATTATTTTTCAAAGAGAAGAAATATTTTATTCAATTCTAAGATTAATTCACAAATTTGACTCCTGTTTTATAATGATAACTTTACGTTGCAGGACACAGAGATTATTCCTTAAGAAATATTTTTTAAATAGATATTTGGCTCTTGGAACCAAATAATAAAATTTTCTGCTTAGACATACATACAAATTTACTTTACTTAAAACACTTTCTTGTTATTATTACATTTTTAAATCTCCCACTCTTTGGGATCTCCTTATAAGTAGGTCACTTGCTTTTAAAATTTTACATAATTAACATGTCAGATATTTACAGACATACCAAATGAAAGTATTATTTATTCTATGATATGAATAAAAAATGTTTTGAATAGATACATACATGAATAACTTTTTATTCTGAAATCTAATCAGTTTTATTCATATTTGATTTTATTTTAATTTTTTAAGGTATGTTTCACATAATATAAAATTACATTATTCAAAATTATATTATTAAAAGATTTCTATCATCAAACAGGAAACCCCATATCTACTTAACAGTTCTTTCTATTCCCCAGCCCCTGACAACCATTAACCTACCTTTTGTCTATATGGCCATGTCTTTTTACCATATATGTTTTACACTGCATCAGTTTTCAATCCAACATGCCAAGCTGAGAGAGTTTTTAAAATATTTATTTTTATTTTTTTGCACCGTCCAATTACCAGGCCCTATGCTCCTCGCACCAATCTAGTAAGACTGTGTGTGTCAAGGAGAAAGTTATGTTTATTTCAGGGATTGAGGATATTAATTTCCTTATTTATTTATTTATTTATTTATTTATTATTTTCTTAAGACAGAGTCTTGCTCTGTTGCCCAGGCTGGAGTGCAATGGCGCAATCTCAGCTCACTGCAGCTTCCGCCTCCTGGGTTCAAACAATTCTTCTGCCTCAGCCTCCCAAGTACCTGGGACTACAGGCACATGGACCACACCTGGCTAATTTTTGTATTTTTAGTAGAGACAGGGTGTCACCATGGTGGTCAGGCTGGTCTCGAACTCATGACCTCATGATCCGCCTGTCCCGGCCTCCCAAAGCGCTGGGATTGCAGGCATGAGCCACCATGCCTGGCCCTCCTTATTAATTTAAAAGATTCTGCAGGCATGAAACTTTTGCAGAATAAACTTTGTAAGTAATCATTCTATATTTTATTTTTACCAGATACATTTCTGAGACTGGGAAGTAAACAGTCTTGGCCAAATTTTTATGTTTGTTGCTAGGTGACCAAAGTCCTCTTGTGATGCCATTGCTACTCAGGTTGGAAACCACTGTGGTGATCTCGATTACTTTACCTGAGTAGACTACTGAAGCAGCATTTGAAGCTGCAGTCTTGAAACACATGCAGGCTGGAAAAGTAGCTAAAGAATTACTTATTTGAGATGGCACATGTTTCTGCAGAAACTCATGATGTTTCTCCTAAAGATGAATCAACTGGTTCAAAAGCCTCCTCTGGGTCTCCATTGTGTGAACACATAATCCCTGGGGATTCAGACTTAAGGTCAATGACTGAATCAATGATTTTCAGGTTTTGCCACAAGGATCCTTGATAAAAAGGCCACATTATACTTTATGTCTCTGAGCCAGATAAAGATAATGATTTTCCTTCTCTGACCTTTCCCAGTAAACTTTGGAAAATAGCTGAAAGTGACCAATTCAAGTCTAATTCATAGGATAAGAATGAAACTTGCATAGTGATTAATGAAGAACTCTTCAAGAAAGAAAATTTGGAAATAAAGGCTCCTTACAGAATATTTCAAACTGACAGTATGAAAAGCTCAATTTGACAGCTCAACCTTTATGGATTTAGTAAAATTCAACAGAATTTTCACAGATCTGCTTTTCTAGCCAACTTTCTGGCAGAAGAAAAAGAAATTTCTGTTTTAAGCAAGGTATTCAAAATATTTCAGTTACCACTTTGAGTATATATGTAATTTCATTTTATATATCAGTAACTATGTTAATACATGCAGTAAGATCAGATTTTAAAAATTATATCAAATATTAAGGTAAAAATTCCTTAATTTTTTTGAAATTATTGAGTGCAGGTTGAGCATTAAACTTTCAGGTTTTAAGAAATGTTGCTAACAACATTCAGTCTTACCAGTGAATTCCAAATAAAGATACCAAAGCCACTTAGTGAAATGTTACTATTAAATGTATAACATGTTTTCACCAGAGGGCTTCAAAATTTGAGTGTTTTTTTTCCTCAACAAGCATGTTCTTAAAAATAGTAAACAATGTTCATTCATCATTTGATGATATTAACTTTGTGTGATAAAACAGAAATCTGAGATTGTATGTGTTACGTTTATTATTGTTACTTGTCTCTTGGTTTAAAACGGCACTGAATTACCTTCTCCTTGGTTTTAGTTAAAGTTGTATTATCATCCGAATTTCAAACGTGGCTGTCCCCAACTTTTAATAAGAACGAAAAGAAGAATTAAGATTAAAAACACTTCTCTTGTATCTACTTCACTGAATATTTCAAGAAACACTTTAGAGCAGGGGCTAACACAGATAAACATAATTCTGTCTTAGCTGCTGAAACTAGTGAAGAAAGTTCATTTTCAACATCTACAAATTTAAATATGACTCTAACAAGGAAATCTTCTGTCAGCCAGGGAATTGCTGGTTCACCTGACCCAATTAGAAGTGGTTTCCCTCCTCTTCCATTTCAACCTCAGTTGGACAATCAGAACAAATTACAACAAATCAACATGCTATTTTAAATCAATTGACAAACATTCATATGCACTCTCATAGCACTGACAGGTAAGCAAATGGCCACGTTGTGAATTTTGTTACAACCACAGCTTCTCAATACTACATCATGTCTCCCTCCTTTGGGGCTGATAGTGAAACCATCTACTTTTTCCCACCAGATATCCTGAGGTATTAGCCAATGAGGCTCCTCATTCTAACCTGCTACCAGCAGGCAACCTGTGGTTGTAAATGACTGCGACAGCTGATACATCAGTTGCCTTTCGTTACAGGCCAGCTCTTCAACCATCTTTACTGGAAAAATATCACCCTAGTTACAACTGATCTTCCACCAAAAGAGTACCAGATTATGCATGACAACAGAGACTGAAATTTATGTTGACAAGAACATTAAAAATTCCTGCAATAATCTTACTGAACAATAAAATTACATGTTGACCTTTATGGTTGCTTTTCCTTTATTTCTAAAAATACAGTTAGGAGTAAAATGGGGCTTTGTTTTAGTGGTAGGCTACTGTACCGCATTTTAAAAAAATATATGTGCTTTTTTATCATTTGATGGGAAATCTGACATGGCCCTTTGTAAGCTAGTTTATTTAATTATCTAAAGAGGAAGAAATAATAGAGTGTTTTAGTCCATTTGCTGCTGCGACAACACAATACCACTGACTGGGTAATTTGTAAGATGACTTATTTTGCTCATTATTCTGAAGGCTGGAAAGTCCAAGGGGCTGCATCTGGTGAGATCTTCTTTCTATGTTGCAACATGGCAGGAGGCCATCCTACGGTAAAGGACATGTGATAAACAGAAAATCAGGGCCAAACTCATCCTTTGTTCCAAAGCCCACTCACACAATAACTAACCTGTTCTCCAGAACAATCCGGCCATGAGGGTGCGCACTCATGATTTTATGGTTTCTAAGTCCACAGTCAACGTTGGCTAATTCACATACATATGTTTATATATCAAAACCATGGCAGCAGGCGAGGGAAAAAGAAGGAATTGGAGTTAGAAAAGAGTAATAACTGACTTCTCAAGTAGTCTGGCATAAATCAAATGAGGGCCTAAATTACGATGGCACAAAAAGAATAGATATGCACACACACACGCACACACAGAAAATCTAGAGAAACATTAACACACACTATATACTTCAGTATTTTCTCACTTTTTCTCAGTTATTTTAAACTTGGATTTTAGTTGGCAAAGATTTTCTTCATTACAATTCATACCTAGTGAGCTCAGTAACCATGATCACAATTATTTGTGTCATCACTTGCGCAATAAACTTCACGTATTTTACTCATGGATTGTATCACTGTAGGCACATGGTAGAATTTTATAGCTGGCATTATCAATAGACCTTTTTGATCTTCCATCAAAGCTTGTGCCTTTAATTACTTCCTGTAAGAGTCCACCTTTCATGTTTTCTAATGCACATTTTCCTTCTTTTCTTTTGAGACAGAGTCTTGCTGTGTTGCCCAGGTTGGAGTGCAGTGGCATAATCTCAGCTCACTGCATCCTCAGCCTCTGAGTTCAAGCAATTCTGTGCCTTAACCTCCTGAGTAGGTAGGATTAGATGTGCACCCATACCGTGCAAAATTTTGTATGTTTAGTAGAGATGGGGTTTCACCATGTTAGCCAGGCTGGTCTTGAACTCCTCGCCTCAGGTAATCCACCCACCTCAGCCTCCAAAAGTGCCGGGATTACAGGCTTCAGCCATGACACCCGGCCTCTAAATGCACATTTTCATCACACTGGTTTCATGCTCCATCCAAAATCTGATTTAAATTCTTTTGTTGGCATTTAATACTTCCTAGATTCTGAGCCTATATCCCCAGCATAACTGAACAAATCCCTTCAAGACCTGATATTTGTCTGCCTTGAAGCTTCATGTGTTTCTGTTTCATCACCGTCCTATTTGAAGCAACATTCAGGCAACTCCACTTTCAGCCATGCCTTTTATCATCTGGTAACTTTGCCCCCATTTCTTTCCTGGAGATAAAAACTCTCTCCCTCTTTGCCTACTTAAGACTCCTATAGCACAGACATCACTTCTTCCAGGAGGTGCTTCTTATCTATCAGATTAGTTTTCTCGTCTGTCTTGGACACTCAGTACTGATGTAACACAGTACCTGATGTATGTGTGTATGTGTATTAGTCAATGATGACTGTGGACTTAAAGCCATAAAATCTATCTTTATTGTCAAAAACAAACATTCCTGGTGTTGCGGCATTACACTTTACTCTTCGTTCTTCACCAGAACTTTTCTTTAGAGGTTAGGTCACAGTAGTGTTCATTAGAGAGGCAATAATTTTGACTTACTAAAACTACTGTCACTGGTTATCACTTCAACTATCACACTTTCTTTTTAGGTCTAGTTCCGATTTTCCCCTGCTTCTTCTAAAACTTCTTTTTCATCTTCTGCTTTGACTCGCAGTCTTTGCCTGAAATAACTAGGTGGGTGCTTACTACTCCTTCCTTTATTTGCAGCAGAGATTCCCAGCTGTTGTGCCGAAATGGATTACACTGAGAATCCCAGCTGCGCAGCTTTTCAGAAGCAGCATTCATGGTGGATTTGGTGTACTATACAACTTCTGGTGTCACAAGCTAAGGCCTGACATGATTTATCACTCAGTTTTCTGGGAAAGCTGGGGTTGGAATGGGGTTGGAATTGGGTACGAATTTGGACAGCCAGATTCCTCAGGCTGGAAACCTACTGCCGCCATCCTACCATACCATATTTTCAAGTTATGCCTAAGTAGAAAAAGTTCAGAATCAATTATGTACACGGGGAATACTGATTCTTTATCCTGGCATACCGTGACACAAGACAATGGTCATTTCACCTATGTCCACAGGGTATTAAGATATATACCACATTTTAGTCCTCAAAACTGTATTTTCAGAGGGTACTGTGATATACACGGTTAAATGCTGAACATGAAGAATGGTAAAAAGAAAAAAAACTGGGACAAACACGGTGGCTCACGACTGTAATCCCAGCACTTTATGAGGCCGAGGCGGGTAGATCGCCTGAGGTCAGGAGTTTGAGACTAGCCAGGTCAACATGGTGAAACCCCATCTCTTCTAAAAATACAAAAATTAGCCAAGCATAATGGTGGGCACCTTTAATTCAAGCTAGTCAGGAGACTGAAGCCAGAGAATGGCTTGAACCCAGGAGGCAGAGGTTGCAGTAAGCCAAGACAAAAATTTCCCCTAAAAGCCCAATTTTTACAGCCAAAGGCTAGGAAAGGAACATTTTACTAAGACAAAGATAATTTTTATAATAACCATCCTACTTTAGCCAAACTACACAGCACAAAACAAAGGAAAATAAAAAACCTAGCCAGGACAACAAAGTCCAAGTCGGAACATCCATTGTACCAGGCAGTAATGAAGCATCCCAATCCCCTGCTGGAGTGGAATTAGAGAAGGTAGAGTAAAGAGCTAGAGTTTTCAACCCTGCCATGTAGTAACAAGACACCCTTCCCCTCCTAGACAGGGAGGTACAAGTAAGGCCTAGGGTGAAGCTAGAATCTGGATATTTATTTGTCAGTAATGAGGAGCCCTGCCTTTTGTGTCAAAGAGAAAAAGGGAAATTGGAATTGTGCCCCTGCTTGACAAGCATACCCTTTCCTCTGTTAGGTTGGTTTCAGACAAAGCCAGCTACACATGAAAAATAGAATGTCATAATAAGATCCAGAGTCTCCTAGTAGTCTCCCAAATGTTTAACTTGAAAATAAAAATCTCTCATCTTGGCAAGAAAGAGGAAGCCCTGCACATCAATGAAATAACATGATAAATATAAACACAGAAATTTCAGTGCTATTGTTACAGGATCACTGAGATGTCGATTTTTCGAGCCGGAAACCTCTGTGGCCATTGCGCCTTTGCCTAAGTTCTTGTCCTGCGTGCAGGAAGAATGAGGTACACAGACAAGCAAAGGGTGAAGAAGAAGAGTTCTATTTAGTGTTAAAAGAGCTCAGAGGAGTGGGTAGCTCCTCTCTATAGGCAGCTCCTCCCATGGAGCATTCAGTTCTCAGCAGAGAGAAGGCCCTGGAGAGGGTGTCTTCTCTCTGCAGGCAAGTTCTTTAAATGTCTCTGCAGGTCTCTGAAGCTCTCTGCCGCAGCTGCTGCTCTCAGCAGAGAAGGTACTGCTCTCTGCGGCTGGTCCTCCCATTGTCCCCAGCTATCAGCAGGAAAAGTACTCTTTTCTGTAGCAGATTGGCTTTTTAGTCACTTCGTAAGTTCTTTCACAAAGCGAAGTTTTTAATTTAGATTTGATCCAGTTTACCAGTTTTCCTTTTATGTCTTATACCTTTGGTATAAAATGTAATAACTCTTTGCTACACCTAAGAGGCTTGAATTTTCTTTATGATTTTTTTCTAAAATGTTTCATAAAAAGTGTTATAATTTTATATTACATTCAAGTTCATAAGCATTTTGAGTTAATTTCTGTAGTGTGAGGTTTATGTTAAGGCTTTTTTTCTTTAGCCTATTGATGTTCACTTGCCCTAGCACCATTTGTTGAAAGGCTATTTTTCCTCCACTGATTTGTGTTTGCCAGCTTTGTGATGTGTCAATTGGTAATAGCCATACCAGTGTGGCTCTATTTCTAGGCCTTCTCTTTGGATCCATTTTTATATGAATCTATCCCTATGCCAATACCACACTGTCATGATTACTTTAGCTGTGTGTAAGTCCTTGAAATACTGATGGATTCCTCCCACTCTATACTTCTTTTTCAAAATTGTCTTAGCTATCCAAGCATGTAAGTTTGCTTTGTCTGCAAAAATTCTTGCTGAGATTTTTATAGGAATTGCATCAAATATATACACCAAGCTAGGGAAAACTAACACAACATATTCAGTCTTCCCATCCATGAACATAGTGTATCTCCCTTTACTTCTGCTTTGATTTCTTTCACCAGTGTTTTATATGTTTCAGCATACAGTTCCCATATCTGTTTTGTTTTGTTTTAATGTACAACAAAGCATTTCATGTTCTTTGGAGCAGTTGTAGATGGTACTGTTGCTAAATTGGGATACTGCTGACCTGTGGCATGGGGAAATAGCAGATTGCTGACTAGTTTAGGTTCACTTCAACTGTTCAGTGCCTAGGAGGTTGGGTGGTGGTAGACGCTTAACTCCCCCACTGGAGCCTGGTGACCGGATAACATAGGATAGTGGGGAGGGCAGGTAAGAAGCACAGTGCAATGAACCCTACTTAGATCTGGCTCTTTAAAAACTGTTGTCGTTGGGTTGACCTGGATGCTCAGCTTGCTACTGGACTCTGCTGACACTGGTTAGGGAACTGGACTGCTGTCCTCTGTTCACGCCAGGTGGGTAATAAAAGATTAGATGCCTACTCTGCCTTTAGAGGGAATCAGAGCATCACTGATCTGGGAGAAGCTTGTCTCTCTACATGGCTCCACAGAAACCGCTGTAGTACTTTTTTCTGTGGTGTTTGTCTGGAATAGCTTGGTTGTCTGGAATAGCTTGGTTATTCCCGTAGAAGGGTTTTGAGTCGTTGTGTGTGGTTAGGTCATCCTCTCCTGTTCCTTTGGCTGGGAGAAAACAGGATTTCCTTGAAGTCTGTGCCTAATGGAGATTCTGTATTGGAAGCTTCTATAGTCCATCACCTGGGATACATTGAAGGCAATAAGAAAATCCAGCAAATTTACCAGAGTATCACTCTTCAATTCCTAAAGACCCTAGACAAGCTGGCTTCCTCTTTGTACCTTTCAGAGTCTGTCTTTGTTTCTTGTTGTTATGTCTGTGGTGTTTTAGCTGTTACAAGGAAACACTGGGGCACTGCATTGTAACTGGAAGTCCTAGGAAGGCTTTTAAAGTACCATGCAAACCAAATCCCATAAAGCAAAATGTGGGAAGATATGATTACAGAGAATAAAATGATATATCTACAGTGAAGTGATTTTATAAAATAAAGTCTTCACTAAAATTAAATAATCTCAAAGAAGTCTTTATAATATATGTGAAAAAGCCAATGATTTTTAGCACATAAATAATATAGGTCAATGAAGACCCGATGAAATACCTGCCATACACTTGGGAGAAAAAGAGTGTCAGCACTGCTTCCAGAAAATATAACCAAAAACGTGTTCTTTTTCAACTGCAGTAGAGATATAGTAATAACACCTTTCTCACAGGTTTTATTTGTTAAGTAACACAAGATTTAATAGAAACCAAGCACTCATTTCTAGGTCTCTGTTGCAAAGTGAACAATTGCAAAAGCAACTCTTATGAAAGCCAGAGATTACGAAAGAAAATTCTTTTTTTAAAAATCAAACTGGGTATCAAGAAAGAAAACAGCTCTGAGGTTTGGACTCCAATACTATTAATCTGAGATTAAACTTGGCAGTTCATTGAAATAGTTAATTGAGAAGTAAATTTGGATATATTCCCAAGAAAGAGACCATTTCTGTGTCCAATGGGGCTGGGCTCCCTGCCTAAATAATTGGTGAAAGAAAGTGTTGTTCAGACATTTAGCTGAAATATTTCTGTCAATTGGAAAGTCATTGCCCATGGATATTAGGATCTAACACAGAAAGAAGTTTTCATTCAAAGCCATGAGAAGAAAGATTCATATCACAACCTCTGACCTGTGTGATATTCAAGACTGAGGTTAGATTTTTCATATTACCTATATTATATAACTACCTGAAAAGCAGAAACTGGTATAACATACTAGATTGAACAATTAAGTTCTTAAAAACCTGGAAAGATTAACATAAAACTGCCCCCCCAAGAATAAATTTACATTTAAGAACTTAAGATTGCTTTACCACCTCAAAGGCAACATTACTAATTCATGGATGGACATTCCATGCCCTAAGAGATAGCCAAGGAAGACACACTTAAGGGTCACACTCAAGGATAAAAAGTGGAGTCAAAAAAGTCATCATAATTAGTAGTTTAGGGGTTCTCTGAGACCAATAAATGGGATCTAAAGGCAAAACAGGTGGGTAGGAGGACAAAAATACATTTTTTAAATAGACAATTATACGTCATTGAAAAATGAACCATATACTAAAGGAACTCAATTTTTGTTTGTTTGTTTCTTATATAGTAGATTCAGCACAAATATAGAAAGAACAAGTAATTTCCTAAGTAGACCTGAAAGTAAGTTTGCCAGGTGTAGGGGGAAAATTCAAGAATTTAAATGTCACATTTCAATTTGAAATTTGATAATTTGTTGACAAAAAACAAAGAATTTATTTTGAGTATAAACCTGTCCCATGCAATATTTAGAATAGTGCTAAATTACTAGAATATTGAAAATTATATTAAAGGCTATTTGTTGCTTATTTAAAATGATAATGTCACTGGTAATCCTGTATTATATCTGGGGACCATACATAAAAGAGAAGTTAGGAAAGATGAACTCGACACTTTTATATATTCATAAGAAACACTAGAAGACAAAAATGTATAAAAAGGGCAACATGCAAATTATGAAAATAATCTCTACCCAGGATATTATTCCACATAAGTTATCATTTAATAACATTTAATAACATTTTTCAACTCACGAAGATTATGCCAATATTAAAGACTTATGAAAAGGCCATGGAAAACAAGTATAAAAGTTTTTTTTTTTAAGCAAACAGAAAAATAAATCTCAAAATGAAAGAGGTATGCAAGAATTTTTTCTAAGAGGGCTAGAAATATGTTTTAGCTTGTTTAAAAGAAGTCAACTAACTGGGTCCTTCTGATTAACTACAGAAAGTAGAGAAATATGGTGATTAATGTCAAAAGCAGGAAAAGAAATAAATATGAGTAAGAAAAGTAAATCAATAAAATTAGAAAAACAGGTGGCAGGTGAGGAGACAGAGAGAAAAACAAAAGCAGATAGACAGGAGGCAAAGGCAGAAACAAAAAAATCTAGGGTAAATAAAAAACTCTCTAAGCAGGTATAAGTTATGTAGATAAAAGAGTAACCATATTGGATGTAAACTGTTTAAACTTATGTTTAAACATTAGATTGGTAAAAAATTTCTTCTGCCTAGGAATAATCACACTGAAATATTGAAAATAAAGGTTTAGAGAAACCTAACAAGAATTTATCAAAAAAGTTAGGCCACTCATATTATATTAGGCAAAAGAGAATTTTAGAGAAAATGCAAGGAATAAAGAGGGACAATTATAGATAACAGGTGACAGACAAAATATGAAATATCAAAATATGAAAAAAATTTAAAGATAATATAACAGTCACAAATTTAAATGCCTCAGTATCATTGTCTCGATATATGCCTGAGGCAAATTTGATGGACATCCATTTATGTAGACAAGTCCCAATTGTAGTGAGAGGTGTTTAATGTATCAGTCATCTAGACTGACGAGTATACAGACATTATTTAGTGGTTAATTAAAATACTTTGCAATGTTTGTGTACTAACTTTTCATCAGCCTTTTAAGGTGAAGCCAACTAGTATAGCATGCTTTAATGATTTGACAGCTCTGCTAGGAGAGCAAGTATTAATACAGAGTAGCCCTCATCCTCTTTAAAGTCAAGTCCATCTAATATAACTAGCACCTCGCTTTGCCTTCTCATATGCTCACTAGCCATCATGCTTACCCTTCCCTTCAAGATCCACTTTCTCATGATACAGTTTTCTAACTGGGCTTACTTGGATGCTAGCAAAATGCAGGCTTACCAGGATATCAAAGCAAAGAAAGAACAGGAACTGCAAGATATCCAGTCTCAGTACAAATAATAACTTAATTTTTACACACAAATATTTGCCACAGTGTTTCAGCCAATGCATTTACAGCTCTGACACATCATCAGACAACTGCTCTGCAGTACAGATGCCTATCCCACCAAACTAACGTAGACGTTCAAACACCTCGCTTTATGTCTCAAGCTGCTGGGATTTTTCTTTAGAGCAAATACTGGCAGTTTCATGTTAGTCATTTTAAAAGGCAACACTTTGACAAAATGATTGTTCATACTTTGGAAATTTGTGGAAGGTTCATATTTATTGCTAGAGGATTTCTACCAAGACACTCTATGGAATATGTTATACTCCTTGAATAGGTACCTGTGACATGCCAGCATCGAAAGATGAGACCATAAATTCACATATATGCCATCTATCCTAAAATAAGTATTATCTACATAGAAAATAAAATGAAATTGGTGTGAAGTTCCAATTCTGACAGCTGACATTTGTTAAACTTTGGCTCAAAGATAATGTGATTCTCATACTGACTTTACAAATTATCTTTTCTTCCCAAGTCCAGGGCCAATTAACTTCCTGAGCCAGTAAGAAAATATTTTTCAATAATGCTAATATTAGCTACAATTCTGCTGACTCGACTACTAAAGAACTCGATTATGACTCATTGACAAGCTTTCCAGAAACAATTTTATAATCTATTACTAAAGAATCTGGATTCTGACTCATTGAAAATCTTCCAAGTGCAATTTTATAATAGGTCTTATTTCAACAAAATACTGATCCAGTTTTCATTATCCTTCGGAAATACACGTCAGCTCTGTCTTAAGGAGTATTTGTCTTAAATTTCTAAGAATTTATATTATAACCAGAGACCCAAATATCTTTCACAGAATTTTGTTCCATAAATGTTTTTCTTAATTAAGAAGTGTTACCTTATTAAAATGAGCACCATTTTAAACCATTTTTCAGTGGTCTGGGTAAACAGTTTCATACCAACTCTCTAAAACCTAATTTCAAACTGACCACAGACTTCTAATCTTTTATTTTTATAGATTTGAAGACATAATTTAAATTAGGGTTGGTATTTCTTTCTGTCTTATCTAAATCTTAGTTTCCTGGAATAATAAAGTTTGATGTTCAGCAAGAAAACTGCTTGACTTTAAGCCATTTTCAAAAGAAACTTTACTTCTTCATTATTGTGTTCCAGACATTAAGTGACTATAGGTACTGGGTATTAGTGTTGATCTTTCAGAGTGTATCTAACTTAGACTTAACAACAAATTGGTAAAGGCTGTTATGGTTCATTTTTCTATATTTAGAAATAACTCTGGAATCACAACTCCAATTGAAGGGCTAAAACTTAAGCTGAATACATGCAGAGACAGTTTTTGTGATCTACATGCCTAAGCTCTTTATGAACTGTCTCCATCTCAGTAACCTTTACCAACATGGGCCTAAAGAAATTAGGATGCTAGGTTTGCATTTTCTTTGAATAAAATTTCAATATCTCAGTTTCTCTAGACTTCAGCTTCTTCACTTCATGCAAAACAGAAATAACATGATATGATCAAATGTTATCACTGGGCTATTATGAGTGGCTTAAAATTATAAAAGTTTTACAGACAGACCAATAGGATAGACTAGAGAGTTGAGAAGTAGACCCCAAGAGATGACAAACACGTGACTTATATAGCCCTGTTCCCATGCTGTTAATTGGTATCATTCATCAATCACAGCATTCTTCTTCAAAGACAAGATACAGCCTCAGAAATCCTTCTCAGCACAGCACTCCAAGAAGCCACTACCAACAGAACAAAGGTGGCATCATAGGTAAATCCTATCTAGCCTTAACTGTCCTGGTACATATAAAAACTGTATAGGATTGGCCCGGCGCGGTGGCTCACGCCTGTAATCCCAGCACTTTGGGAGGCCGAGGTGGGTGGATCACGAGGTCAGGAAATCGAGACCATCCTGGCTAACACGGTGAAACCCCGTCTCTACTAAAAATACAAAAAATTAGCCAGGCGTGGTGGCGGGCACCTGTAGTCCCAGCTACTCGGGAGGCTGACGCAGGAGAATGGCGTGAACCTGGGAGGCAGAGGTTGCAGTGAGCCAAGATTGTGCCACCGCACTGCAGCCTGGGCGACAGAGTGAGACTGTCTCAAAAAAAAACAAAACAAAACAAAACAAAAAACAAAAAACACAACTGGATAGGAGAAATCAAAGGATTATTTAATGATGCTACAATAATTTGTTTAACTATTTGGGATATTTTCCTAAAATCAAGAAATACTTCTATGCTTACAGCACCTCCCACTCTAACATCTAGCAAATCTATTAGACAAACAAAAAAAGCAAGATCAGTGTGGCAGACTGGGAACAGAAAACCCGTGCTGAATGTATATTCTTTTATAAATACAAACCATATTCTAATAATCTATTCTAATTTACCCTAGGTAGCCAGACTAAGGTAGAAAGGTGTATCTGGGCCAGGCATGGCGGCTCACGCCTGTAATCCCAGCACTTTGGGAGGCCGAGATGGGCAGATCACGAGGTCAGGAGGTGGAGACCATCCTGCCTAACATGGTGAAAACCCTGTCTCTACTAAAAATACAAAAAAAAACAAAAACAAAACAAAACAAAACAAAAAATCAGCCAGGCGTGGTAGTGGGCACCTTTAGTCCCAGCTACTCGGGAGGCTGAGACAGGAGAATTGCTTGAACCCGGGAGGCGGAGGTTGCAGTCAGCTGAGATTGCACCATCGCACTCCAGCCTGGGCAACAAGAGTGAAACTCTGTCTCAAAAAAAAAAAGAAAAGAAATAAAATAAAATAACATTTTTAAAACTTGTTCTACCTGACATTTTAATAGGATAACTTTCAGCTTTCCCTATAGAATGCAATAAGTTATGCTTATTCACTGCTACACAGAATTAGGTTGTTAAAGTCCTTTTCGGCATATAGCTATTTGAGTATAGCTGTGAAAATTAATGTAATATAATGTAAAAAATATGCAAAACTGTTAAAACCAGTGATTTGCTTAGAAATATTTTTTGAGACAGAGTCTCGCTCTGTCACCCAGGCTGGAGTGCAGTGGCGCGATCTTGGCTCACTGCAAGCTCTGCCTCCTGGCTTCACGCCATTCTCCTGCCTCAGACTCCCGAGTAGCTGGGACTGCAGGCACTCGCCACCAGGCTCGGCTAATTTTTTTTGGATTTTTAGTAGACACGGGGTTTCACCATGTTAGCCAGGATGGTCTCGATCTCCTGACCTAGTGATCCATCTGTCTCAGCCTCCCAAAGTGCTGGGATTACAGGTGTGAGCCACCATGCCCAGCCAAAACTGAAAAAATTTTTGAGTGCAGTGGCATGATCATGGCTCACTGCAACATCAAATTCCTGGGCTCAAGCGATCCTCCTTCCTCAGCCTCCCATGTAGCTGGAACTACAGGTGTGTGCCATCACACATGGCTAATTAAAAAAAAAATTTTTTTTTAGATATGGGGTCTTGCTATGTTGCCTAGGCTGGTCCCAAACTCCTGGCCTCAAGTGATCCTCCCACTTCAGCCTCCTGAGTAGCTGGGGTTACAGGCACAAGCCACTGCACGCAGCACAGAACTGCTATGATCTGCACTAATTAGAAGACAGTGTATTTATTATGTTGTTTACTTAAAAAGACAACAGTCTATGGTTTAGGAATTTCTAGTAAGATCATATGTAATAGTTTTAATAATTAGTTTATAATTTAAATTGATATCACTAACAGAAACATATAACATCATGATTCAAGGCATTATTTAATACTGAGCTATGAATAAAGTATTTCGATGGAAAAATAATATCTCAATGCCAGCATCCCACAGAAATCACCAGGGACTACACAATTTCTAGATGATCAGGACACAGAAGAAGTGTCATAGAAATTTAGGCTTTTCCTTTTACTATGGTAAATTAAGAAACATGCTATTACTACTTGTTTGGATAAGAAAAATTGGAAGTTACTACTTGAATTTCAAATAATTTCCATGGCAGGGCTTTACCAGTAGAGTACTACTGAATAGTGGTGATGGAAAACAATAATCTGGAAGTAATAATTTGAGTCTCTGATGGAGCCCAAGAAGCAGAAGGCATAAAACACACAGAGGTTACACTTAGAAAGCACTTTATAGTTAAACAGATCATTTTTGCACATAGTGTCTCTTTGTTCCTTACAAAATCCTCCATGGTTAAGATGGCTATTTATAACAATCCTCAATTTACAAATGAAAAAACTAAGCCTGAAGCATTAAGAAACACAAATAGTGGCAGAACTGGAGCTTAAACCCAAGTCTTTTAGGTCCAATCTGCTTTATATTACTTTACTTTCCTCCTCTCTATTCATAAACTAATGTGAAAGAGAAAATGCAAACATTTTCCTAGACAAAGCGAAACATGTCCTCATATCTTACTTAAAAAAGAAGGAAAAGGAGTAGGAGGAAGAAGGAAGGAGAGAGAAGGGAGAAGGGGAGGAGGGGAGAAAAGCAAAGAGAGAGGAAAAACGGGAAAGAGGAAAGAAGAAAATGGAGAAGGGAAGAGAAAGAAGTGGTTACTTCGAGACATTTCTCATTCCAAGAAACTGCCATGGGAAAGTCAATAAGCGTATAAACATCTGAACAAAACTTGAGAGGAACCCTAAACAATTTTGAAGAAATCTAATGGAAGAGTTCTGAAAGTTTGCCTACCAAAACAATCCTGACGAGAGAGACAAAAACTGCATATATTAGAGCTGATGCTAGTTGCCATCAGGCACCATGATGTGTCTGTCAATTCTGTTCTCTTGTAACAACCAATAACCCTGCATTGTTATAACACACAATATTTACTATATTCATCTGCCCCATAGAAAACTTGTCCTGTTCAATGAATGAACAAAAAGTCAAACAGTGAGGAATTTCAAGAGAAAGCTACTATATTAAAAATATTCTCAACTTGAAATCAATATTATAAAGTCTCATAAATGTCTCCAAATTCATGAAAAAGAAAAAGCTAGAAAGTCAGCTTCAAATAAAGACCCTGCACAAAGCCTCCCATTCACAATTGTTACAAAGAGAATAAAATACCTAGGAATACAGCTAATGAGGGGTGTGAAGAACCTCTTCAAGTAGAACTACAAGCCACCGCTCAAGGGAATAAGAGAGGACACAAACAAAGGAGAAGGCCAAGGCATTGACCATGATCACCACGAAAGGTGTGGTGCCTGGTGGCTCTGCTGAGAGCATGCTCTCTGTGTGCCAGTGACCTCTGTAGGCAGAGGGAGGAGGGCTTGCCCCAGCACCAAGATCATTAAATGCACCATCACAGGCATGACAGGGTGAATCGTGTCGTCACATGGGAAGCATACCTCAGTTCCCCTCACTCTTCTGAGGACAGATACTGGGTCCATCCCTGGACCTGAGTTGCTCAGCAGTGGGGCTGAGATGGGCTCTGGAACCTAGCCCAGCCCTGCATTCATCCCGCAGACCGCTCGGCCAGCCACAACCCCATGTACCAGAAGTGGCATCTGTTCAACAGCAACCTCCACTGGGACTCTGGGGCCTTCCGCAGACTCAGCCACCTGGTGCGAGAGACTCACCTCAACTTCTCAAGGTAACACAGCTGAGCTTCCTGGAGTTTGGGAGGTGGGAGGGAAAGGGGTGAGATTCCTCTGTGCAACTCACAGCCTCTCCCTCGACGGGCCAATAGGAGAACACAGGAGACTGCAGACCATGCAGGTGACCAGGCCAGAGCCCAGGGGCAGGAGAGGCCTCCTGTTTACGGGGCAGAGGGGAGCTTGGCAGGCGGGGCCTCCTGGTGCCCAGCAGGGGTCATGGCAGCTTCCCTGGACCATGTTGTTCCATATGCGGGGAGACATTGAGAGTTGGCTTGGTGTGAGTAGCCCACTGCAGGTGAACCTTCACATTCTGACTCCTGATCTCTGCTCCTCAGGTTTGCCCACCAGTTCCTAGATCCAGGCACATACATGTTTCAAGACAATGGGCAGCCTGAGAGCCTGGCCGTGGTGCTGATGAAGGAGGAGGGGGTGGCCTGTAGTCCTGGCCTGTCCTCTGTGCAGCCCTCATCCCCATATCAGCTGGGCAGGCAAAGCATCCTCAGGCACAGGCTGCCAAACCTGGGCCCAGACTGGGCAGTGATCACAGGTACTGATTGACAGGACATAGCAGCTAGGACTTGAGCAGTCAGGGAGGAGTGCCATGCCACAGGGCCCTGAGTGTCTGTCAGCCCTGTCCAAGTTCCTGGGCCCCTAGTGTGTGTCAGCCCTGTCCGAGGCTCTGGGTGTAGCCACCAAACTCCAGATATGATGACAGTGACAGTGGCATGGTGCAGCTTGTCCTTGACCTGGGACTTCATTTGCAGGCAAAAATTTTCTCCATTTGGGGCCTCCTTTCTCACCTCCCCTTCCCCACTTCTCATGCTCATTTGTCCTGGAAGCTGCCCCAGTGGACAGGGTCCCTGAGTGGAGTCACAGGATCACAGACATCCTAGACTAGCCCCCAGTGTGGGTTTCCCATCTTCCTTCCTTCTTTTCTCCAGAGGTCAGCAATCCGCACTGAGCTCTTCAGGCTGGGGCCTGCCCAGTGGGCAGAGAGGACACAGCCCTCTGATGGCTAAGACTCAGCCCTGGGCACAGGGCAGCAGCTCTTTCTTTCACACACACACACACACACACACACGCACACATGCACGCATACATGCATGCATGCACACATACACTCAGAGCACAGGTCACATGTGGGGCTGTCCCAGGAGGGTCCTCACACAGAAGGGCACAGGGTAGTGGGGAGGGCCTCCCAGAGGGAGACTAATGGCCCAGAGACAGGAAAGGAGCTGTGAAGAGTTCAACTGCAAGGGCAGCAGGGCAGAGGCCGGGGCCACTGAGGCAAATGCAAAACAGCGGTTCTCACGTTCCCAGGCAGCCTGGAGGGGCTCTGAGTGGCCACCATGTAGCCCCATTCCCTTCTCCCGCCCACCTTGCAGGGGTGCTGCTGGCTGTCGGCTTGGCAACTGTGCTGTTGATGGGCCTGGGCCTCCTGCTGAGTCCCTCCCTGCCCCACGCCTGCCCCATGCAGGCTTGGAAGACTGGATGGAGAAGCCTAGGACAGCCTCAGGTGCCTGCTGAGTATGTGATCCTCAGGGACAGGTGAGTCACCCCTGCCCCCCACACACCAGGCCCAGCCCTGGCCAGCCCGGGGACTGCTGTGGCAGGTCTGGCCACTCCCCAGGAGCCCGGGCACTGGCCAAGCTCCCCCTGTCCCTGTGGACTTGGGACAGATGCCCTTTAGAGTTAACCTGTGATGTGGGCTCCACGTGGGGTTCAGCACTGCCGCTCATGTCTAGGCACTGAGGCTGGTTCTTCCTTTCAGCCTCCCGTTCTATGAAGACCTTGGCCCTTGGGGATCTGGGGAAGGAGCTGACTCCAAGAAGGCCATGAGCCGGGGCACAGGTACCATGCTGGTGTGCAGCCAACCCCTCCTCAACAATACTTGTTATTTTCCCTTTACTAGATAGTAGGTATCCTACTGGGGACGTATACATTGATATCTTTTTGTAGTTTTGATTTGCATTCTTCGCTAATGATTAGTCATATTGAGCATTATTGAGCATCTTTTTATGTGCTTATTGGCCATTTGTATATCTTCTTTTGAGAAATATCTATTGAAGTTCTTTGTCCAGTTTTGAATTAAGTTGTTTGGTTTTTGTGGTGGTTGTTGTTGACTTTCAAGAGTTCTCTATTTATCACATACATGATTTGACAATATTTTCTGTGGTTCTGTGGGTTGCCTTTTTACTCTGTTTATAGTGGTTTTTGATGCACGAAATGTTTTTTAAGTCATGAAATTCAGTTTGCATATTTTTTCTTTTATTGCCTGTGCCTTTGGTATTGAATTCAAAAATTCGTTGCCAAATCCAATACTGTGATGTTTTTGTCCTGTGTTTTCTTCTAAGAATGTTATTGTTTTAGGTCATACATTTAGGTCTTTGATCCATTTTAGTTAATTTTTTTGTATGGTGTTAGGAAAGAATCCAACTTCATTCTTTCACATGTGGATATCTAGTTCTCTCAGCACAATTTATTGAAAAGACTGTCCTTCTTCCCCCTGAAGGGTCTTGGGTTCCTTGTCAAAAGTGATTTGACTGTATCTGGAACGGATTATTTCTGGACTCTCAATCCTTTTACCAGTTATAGGTCTATTCAGATT
Source organism: Pan troglodytes (assembly GCF_028858775.2). Lineage (NCBI taxonomy): Eukaryota > Metazoa > Chordata > Mammalia > Primates > Hominidae > Pan > Pan troglodytes. Next base: position 19,558,910 of record NC_086016.1, read on the forward strand.
TTCTATTTCTTCATGATTTAGTCATGGTGGGTTTCGTGTTTCCAGGAACTTGTCCATTTCATCTAGGTTGTCTTAATTCGTTGGCATACAATTGTTCATAGTACTCTTATAGTCCTATTTTATTTTTGTAGACTTGTCCACATTTTCACTTCTGATTTTAGTAATTTGAATCTCCTTCTTTTTTTCTTAGTTCATCTAGCTAAAAATATGTCAATTTTGTTCATCTCTCCCAAGAAACAACTTTTGATTTTCTCTATTTTTTTCTATTTTTTGTGTTTATCTCTGCTCTAATCTTTGTTATTTCCTTCCTTCTGCTAGCTTTGAGTTAAGTTTGTTCCTCTTTTTCTAGTTGCTTAAGTTGTAAAGTTAGGTTGTTCATAGAGAGTTTTTTTGTTTTTTGATACAAATATTTATAGGTACACATTTTACCCCTTGGGTTGGTAGGTGGTGCTTTTTTATGTTCATTCATCTCATTATTTTCTAATTTCCCCTATGATTGCTTCTTTGATCCATTGGTTGTTTAAAAATGTGTTGTTTAATTTCCAAAAGTTCTTGGATTTTTTAGTTTTTCTTCAATTACTAATTTCTAGCTTCATCCCACTGTGGTTAAAGAAGATACTTTTTATGATATCCATCTTTTTAAATTTATTGAGACTTAATTTGTGGCCTAACATATGCTCTATCCTGGAAAACATCCCATAAGCACTTTAGAAAAATATGCATGCTGTTTTTGTTGGGTAATGTTTTCTATATGTCTGTTAGATCTAGTTGGTTTATCCTGTGTTTAAGTCCCCTATTTCCTTCCTTATATGCTGTCTGGTTGTTCTACTATTAAGAAGTGGGTATATATACACCATGGAATACCATGCAGTCATAAAAAAGAATGAATTCACGTCCTTTGCAGGGACATGGATGAAGCTGGAAGCCATCATTCTCAGCAAACTAACACAGGCACAGAAAACCAAACACCACATGTTTTCACTTAAAAGTGGGAATTGAACAATGAGAACACATGGACACAGGGAGGGGAACATCACACACCAGGGCCTGTTAGGGGGTGGGGGGACAAGGAGAGGAAGAGCATTAGGACAAATACCTAATGCCTGCGGGGCTTAAAACCTAGATGATGAGTTGATAGGTGAAGCAAACCACCGTGGCACATGTATACCTATGTAACAAGCCTGCACATTCTACACATGTATCCCAGAAATTAAAGTAAAATTAAATACGTAAATAAATAAGTGGATATTGCAGTCTCCAACCATTATTGTAGAACTATTTCTCCCTTCAATTCTGACAGTTTTTACTTTGCATATTTTAGTGGTCTGTCATTCAATGTGTCATGCATATCTTGACATATCAAGCATATCCTTGCTGCATTGAACCTTTTATTAGTATTAATATATAGTGTACTTCTTTGTCTCTTGTAAACTTTTTTTATTTAAAGTTTATTTTGTGTGATACTAATATAACTATCCCTGCTCTCTTTTGGTTACTCTTTTCATGGGATATCTTTGTCTGTTCACTTTCAATCTAGTTGTGTCTTTGAATGTAAAGTGAGACTTTGTAGATAGCAAATCTACAAAGCTGATCATGTGTTTTTATGATCATGTGTTGGAGCATGTGTTTTTATCCATTCTGCCAATCTCTGTTTTTTTATTGGAGACTTCAATCCATTTATGTAGAATCTTCTAATTCCTCTCTCTCTCTCTCTCTCTCTCTCCCCTACATTGAATTTGCTGACTTTTGTGCTGCTGTTGAGATAAAATGCACTGCTGACGCATGGTATTGCTAATCCAAAACTACTTGGAGATTTTGTTTTTCTTATACAATTCAGCCAGTTCTAGCTAAAATGCAAAAATTGAAAATTTAACCCTAAACTCATTTGAAACTGAAGGTGAAAAAAAATATATGAAAAGAGTTTTGTAGGTTTTTTTAAAATCAAATTGCCATGGAAACTGCTTTTTTCAAAACTTTGTTTCATAGCCTTCATTACATTACCCTCTGGGGCAAATGAAATTTAGCCATCTGAACAGGTTCCTGTTTTGTCAGGAATACAATTTGAATCCAGCCATCTTTGGAAAACCAGTGAGTTTATATTACCATCTCATGACAAAATTATAGAATGAAAGCTATAAGATATTTATGTGTGTGTATGTGTTTAGATGTGTTTATGTAGGTGTACATGTATTTTTCATGTTTTGTCTATATGGTATCAAATTGACTTATAAATAAACATGCATACATTAGGAAGTACAAATATTTTCCAAGTTCACATGACTTAAATCTTTAATAAGTAAGCTGGTTTTAGAATTATTAATAAAATATACATAGAAATGTCTTCAGAAATGTCAGCACACATTTTTGCCTGCATTTACTGATCAAAAAGTCTTATAGTTGTTTCTGCTAGATATTTTAAAGTGTCAGGGGGCTGGGTGCGGTGGCTCACGCCTGTAATCCCACCACTTTGGGAGGCCGAGGCGGGCGGATCACGAGGTCAGGAGATCGAGACCATCCTGGCTAACACGGTGAAACCCCGTCTCTACTAAAAATACAAAAAAATTAGCCGGGCGTGATGGCAGGCGCCTGTAGTCCCAGCTACGCGGGAGGCTGAGGCAGGAGAATGGCGTGAACCCAGGAGGCAGAGCTTGCAGTGAGCCGAGACCACACCACTGCACCCCAGTCAGGGCAACAGAGCAAGACTCCGTCTCAAAAAAAAAAAAAAAAGTGTCGGGGTTTGGTATGAAGGCTATAAAACTATAAATCAAGCCAAAAACAGAATGATCTTTGTGTGTTTTTTGATAAGTAAGGCTGATTTAATGTTGTTTTCACGAAAACAGACATATCTTATGAGTTAGAGGCAAAATACCCATATATGTAACTTTCAGGTTCTTATTTAAATGAACATTTGATATTTATAGGCTATAAAAGTTGTTAACAACAAAATAACTTGAAATACTTATCAGCTTTGTCTAATATCTCAGTTTGCATAAGTAATCTTGTTATACTGTTAAAAGTAAGTAAATTAGGCAAATGTAAATAAAAAATGCTTATAAATAAACCTTTTATGTAATTTGAAATCTTAAACTTATGATAAATTAAATAATAGAAACTCATTACATGTCATTTTCAGTTAAGAAAATATTGTAAGAAAACGTATTTTTAAAAAATGATGAAATGGCTCTTTTCTATAAAATACTGATATGTGGCAGACAAGTCAAGATCTTGCTTACTAAGTTTACACCAAAATTTAAGGTTACTAAGAGTTAAAAGTTCTAACTAACATATAATTTTGTATATAAAGTATGCCAAAAAATAAGTTGTATTTTTGATAAGAAAAAATACAAGAAAGGCATGAAATGTGTTCTTATTGAGAAAAGAAAATTTTGTCTAATTCAGAGGTTATTTAAAGGTTATTTATGAAATAAGACAGAAAGAAACAAGTAATTGGAAGAGAAAGTGAAAGAAGTTATGGATATGGAAATGTACTTTTTTGTAAACAAACAAAAAGAGGTTAAAAAGAAAAGAGAATAATTTTGTATAAGAAAGAATCTTGTATAGTAAATTTTTTCCTACAGTGAAATGACTGGGTATTTAAGAAAAAGGAAGTATAAGAAAGAGCAAAAAGTCCCAGGATGTCTTAAGTAGTCTGTGTAAGTCACAATAAGATATTTGAAAAGAGATTTATTAAAGGAAGTTTGTATGTGATTAAGTTTGCTGTAACACAAATATTTATCTTTCTAAATATGGAGTTTTGATATTAAAAATACACTAATACAAAACTAAAAATTGGTCCCCTATGTTAGAATAAGATTTTATGAAAGTATTTATTTGTTATTAATAAAATTACAAGAGGTTTTATCTGTTTCTTTTTGAAATTTCTCAAATTTATGTCTCAGAAGTTCAAATTCTGCTCTATCTCACTAAATGTGATTTGCAGTTTATATGTCATTGCCTTCTGTTCTTTATTCCCTTAAAAGGTAAATCTTTTTGCTTACCTGGGATGATAACTCTCTTCTTCAATCTTTTTATTAACTCCCGTAACTATTTTCTTCCACTCTACCTCTGATGTTGTGGCTGGACACTAAAATGTTTATCTTGAAGGTCTAGAAAGCAGTGTTTTCCTCTAGAATAATTTGATTCTGTACTCTTGGCTTTTCTTCAATAGAGGGGAATTCTCATGCTGTTACTGACAGCCATGTGTTTCTGTGCTCAAGGTATGAGTTTTCCTGTTTACATTCCTTTATACACTCGTGTACACATATAATCGTGGACACACTGTTCTTACATCTGATTAAGGTCAACTACCCTTTTTATCAGGCTTGACTTCCAGGCTATCTAAATGGGCTTCCCATAAGGAGAATTAGTCATACTTGTGTTGCTCCATTTTGCATTGCTATAAAGAAATACCTGAGACTGGGTAAATTATAAAGACATTTATTTTGGCTCACAGTTCTGCAGACTGTACAAGAAGAACAGTGCCAGCATCTGATTCTGGTGAGGGCCTCAGGAAGATTACAATTACATTTATGGTGGAAGGTGAATGAGGAGCAGGCATGTCACATGGCAAGAGAGGGAGCAAGAGAGAGGAGGAGGTGCCAAGCTCCTTTAAACAACCAGCTCTTGCATAAACTACCAGAGCAAGAACTCACTCATTGCCATGGGGATGGCAATGAGTCATTCATAAAGTATCTGCCTCTATGGCCCAAACACCTCCCACTAGGCCATCTCCAACACTGAAGGTAACATTTCAACATGAGATTTGGAGGGGACACACATCCAAACTAAATTAACACTATAGGAGGTTTTGTGGGGATTTTTGTTTATTTGTTTGTTTACCTTTATAGTAGCTGGTCTAAAAAGCAAAGATTTTATGTTTTATTAAAACAATTTCTGCATTATTCTTATTAGGTTTCATATTACTTAGGAAAACTGAAATTTAAAAGGGTTAAGGATTTTACATTCATAAACATTTCTGTATTTCTTTCAAAGTATTTTGATTACCACTCTACGTATATGAATAACTTTTATTTTCCAGTGACCTATGGTTTTATTTTGATCTAGTTTTTTGAAACTTTTGACATCTTTGTCATGTTCCCCCAGGATGAAAATCGTAAATTAAGTCTTTTTGTATTAAATAATTAGACTTATTTGGTAGATTATTTGTAAAGTATTATCAAATGATAATTGATATTAGATCTTTCTGTTACAATTATGGGTACATTATTGACATAAATGTTCCAAAACTTATATAAATTTACAAAAAGCTAATTTGTTATCAGTCATAATTTTGATTACTATGTTAAATCTTAAGTTATATTTGTATGGGTATGTTATTAATGTGAATATTCTAAAGACGATATAACATTTATGAAAGCCTGATGTCTCTAACATGACACTGTCATAATGATTCTGGTTGTTATCTTAAAATGCTGCAAATAATAGAAATAACAAAATTTCCTTGTCTATTGGGAACTTTCATCAAATCTTAGCCATAGCTATACCGAATTTTGGTCATCCAGTGTTATTATTCTCAATTCTTCTCTACAAACATTTGCAATCAGCTCTAGTCAAAAATTGCTGCCATGTGTGGTGGCTAACACCTATAATCCCAGCACTTTGCGGGGCCAAGGTGGGAGGATCACTTGAACCCAGGAGTTTGAGACCAGCCTGGGCAATATACCAAGACCCTGACTCTACAAAAATAAAATAAAATAACATAAAATTAATTGGGTCTAGTGGCACAAACTTGTAGTCCCAGCTACTTGGGAGGCTGAGGTGGGAGGATTTGCTTGAGCCTAGGAATTCAAGGTTGCAATGAGCCATAATCACACTACTGCACACCAGCCTGGGTTGCAGAACAAGATCCTGTCTCAAAAAAAAAACAAGAAAGAAAGAAAACTGCTTTTTTATGAAAAAGATTCTAATAAGTACGGGCACAAAAGGAGGAAAAAGCTAATACAATTAATGAAAGAATATACAAATGTATGTTCTAGTTTTTTTGAATATTTATCATGGTTTTTCTCCAATGTGTCACTCCTTTGATGATATTATGTGTAAAATTTGTAGTATTCTTGTAATAGTCTTCTTGAAGTGTTGTGATAGGTGAAGAAAACTGCAATGTCAGAAAAAAAAACTGAATCATACTAATTAGAAAAATAGATGAGTGAGGCAGAAAACTAACAAGGAAATGCTGACTTAAATTCAACACTTCACCAATTGGACCTAATAAAAATTGACAAAATGTTCCACACAACAACCACATAAGATACATTCTTTTCATTTGCACATGGCATATACTCTAAGATCAACCACATATTTGGCCATAAAGCAAGTCTCAATAACTTTTTTTAATGAAGAAACAACACCAAGCATATTTTTGGGCCACGAAGAATAAAAATAGAAGGCAATATCAAGAAGATACTTCAAAATCACACAATAAAATGGAAACTAAAGAACTTGTTTCTTAATAACTTTTGAGTTAACAAAATTAAAGCAGAAATCAAATAATTATTTAAAGTAAATGAAAACACAGACACAATTTACCAAAATCTCTGGAATGTAGAAAAAGCAACATTAAGAAGAAAGTTTATAGTGCTTAAATGGTTTGCCTACCTCAAAAAGCTAGAAAGATACCAAATTATCAATCTAACATCACACCTAAAGGACCTAAAAAAACAAGAACAAACTAATCCAAAGCTACCAGAATCAAATAAATAACAAAAATCACAGCAGAAATAAAATTGAGACCCAAAAAGCCATATAAAAGATTAATGAAATTGAAAGTTGGTTCTTTCAAAGAGTACGTGAGATTGATAGAATGCTAGGTAAACTAACAAAGAAAGAAGATTCAAATAAATACAATCAGAACTGATACCCACGGTAATACAAAAGAGCCTCAGAGACTATTATGAACACCTCTGTGCACACAAACTAGAAATCTAGAGGAAATGAATAAATTCCTAGAAACACAAAACCTTCCAAGGAAGAATTAGGAAGAAATTGAGATCCTGAACAGACCAATAGCAAGTTTGAAAAATATAAACCAGTAATAAAAAACCTACTAACCAAGAAATGTCCTAGACCAATTAGTTCACAGCCAAATTCTGCCAGACGTGCAAAGAAGAGCTGGTGCCAATCCCACTGAAACATTCCCCAAAAAATTGAGGAGAAGGAACTCCTCCCTAACTCATTCTATAAAACCAGCATCATCCTGATACCAAAATCTGACACAAGCACAACAAAAAAAGGAAACTACAGGCCAATATTCCTGATGAACAGACACAAAAATCCTCAACAAAATACTAGCAAACTGAATCCAGTGACACATCAAAAAGTTAATTCACCATGATTGAATAGGCTTTATTCATGGGAGGCAAGGTTGGTTCAACATATGCAAATAAATAAATGTGATTCAACAAATAAACAAAATTTACAAAAAACACGAACACAAGTAAAAACTTCATGATCATCAATAGATGCAGAAAAAGTTTTAAATGAAACCCAACATCTCCTCATGATAAAAAAAACCCTCAACAAATTAGACATCAAAGGAGTATACCTCAAAATAATGAGTTATCTATAACAAATTCACAGCCAAGCTCATACTGAACTGGCAAAAGCTGGATTCATTCCCCTTAATAATCAGAACAAGACAAGGTTGCCCATTCTCACTATTCTGGCTCAACATAGTACTGGTAGTCATAGCATAGCAGTTATGCAAGAGAAAGAAAAAGAGGAAATTCAAATAGGGAAAGAATAAGTCAAATTATCTCTCTTCATAGCTGATATTACTCAATACCTAGAAAAACTTAAAAGACTACCAAAAATTCCAACAACTAATAAATAACTTCAGTAAAATTTCAGAATATATAATCAATGTACAAAAGTCAGTAGCGGTTGTATACACCAAAAACGTCCAAGCTGAGAGCCAAATCAAGAATGCTATCCCATTTATAATGACCACACAAAAAAAATACCTAGGAATATATCTAACCAAGGAGGTGAAAGAACTCCACAAGAATAACAAAAATTTCTGCTGAATAAAATCACAGATGACACAAACAAATGGAAAAACTTTCCATGTTCGTGGATGGGAAGAATGAGTATCATTAAAATGGCCATACCTCCAAAGCAATCTGTAGATTTAACACTATTCCTATTAAATTACCAATGTTGTTTTTCACAGAATTAGGAAAAAAACTACTCTAAAATCCATATGGAATGAAAAAATGAGCAGGAATCACCAAAGCAATCCTAAGCCAAAAAAAAGAAAAAAGAAACCAGAGACATCACACTATCCAACTTTAAGCTATATTAGAAGGCTACATAACCAAAACACTACAGTACTGGTACAAAAACAGATACATAGACCAGTGGGACAGAATAGAGAACCTAGAAATAAAGTCACACACCTACAACCAAGTGAATATCCATGAAGCTGACAAAAATAAGCAATAGGGAAAGAACTCTCTATTCAATAAATAGTGCTGGGATAACTGCCTATCCATAGGCAGAATGAAACTGGCTACTGTTCACTGCTCTGTGTCTTCTGTTCCTAGAAGCCCAGTCTCTATGGCCCTGTGACCAGCAGGTATTGGGAGATCCATAGCTAAGACACCAGAACCTGCTGCAAGCCTAGAAATGGAACTGTTGACATTCAGGGATGTAGCCATAGAATTCTCTCCAGAGGGGTGGCAATGCCTGGGCACTGCACAGCAGAATTTGTATTAGAATCTGATGTTAGAGAACCACAGAAACCTGGTCTCTCTGGCTTTGTGTTCTCATTTTACCCAAGATTATTGACCAGAGCAGGGCATAAAAGATTCATTCCAAAAAGTAGTACTAAGTAGATATGGAAAATATAGACATAAGAATTTACAATTAACGAAAGGCTGTAAGAGTGTGGATGAGGGTAAGATGCACAAAGGAGGTTATAATGAACTTAGCCAATGATTTTCAACTACATAGAACAAAATATTTTTTCAAATGTCCCACGTTTATTTACATATGAAATGTGTTTCATACAGTTATGATGGATGGAGTGTATAACACCTGACAGCAGCAAGACCTTTCGAGGAACCGAACATTGACTACAGTATATCATGCAAGTATCTATATATATACACAAAAGAATTCCTTTTCTTAAAAAAAAAGTACAAAACATGTTCAGGGATAAATACAAGATATAAGATGCAAAAGAAAACACAAGACGAAACCGAAAAATATAACTCTGTCAGAGAACTATAAACAGAAGGGACAGAAGAGTACCTCTACTGCATTTTAGTAAAGCAGAACTACCAACATTAAATATACCTCTTGAAATGGCTGAACTAATCCCATGTGGCTCAGTGCTTAAGGTAACGGCCAATTGCGATACACAGCCGGCTGCATTGATAAGTCGGTGGTTGATGTCGTGCATCCCAACTCTAAGCACCAGAACGTTTGGCAGTAACACCCAGAACAGGAAACGCCAACTCTTTTGAAAACAAAGGATTAAGTCAGCTGATTTTTTTTTCTATCAAGAGCCAGAGAAATACTTGATATTCTTAGTGGTGTTTCTGTAATAGTTAATAAATTACATGACAAAAACCTGACTATGTAGATCTATTGGTCTAACTACGTATTTGTAACTTTTATAGTAGTCCAGCCGTTTTGTTACTTTCCCTCCTTGTGCTCTTAAAGCCAGCCTTGCAGATCTGCCCAGAAAACCAGTCCCATTCTTTTTTTCTTTAGAATAACCTTCCCCATTCCTCAAAATGGAATTGAGGAAATCAGCATTCCTTATTAGATTCCTGGCTTCAGTTTTTATCCATGGCTGGGAAAGGAGCGACCTGCAAGCCTGCTTTAAACACCCTTCGGCGTGGCCTGAAGACAAAGGCGCGCCCACGCTGGAGTGCAGTTGTCTCAAACGTGCACTCACTCCCTCGGAGCAGGCACATCCAGGAGGTGCTAAGACATTTAGAAGTTCCTAGTGTTTTTGAGACCCACAATTAGTTCCAATTTATGTAGTGAATTTTAAAAATTAAAAACACTAAAAAAGGCATTATTTTAGCCTGTAATTAGTTAAGCCATTCAAATTTGAAACATACAAAATGATTTATTTGAATTCAGGAACTGCCCCTGTTACTAAGAACTCTGTTTTAAAGAAACAGGACAAAAAGAAAAATTCTAACCCAAAACAACTCAAAACGTTTTCCACTGAATACTGATACAAACATGTAACAAAGACTATAAAAAGTTATTCGTTTAAATATATACAAACTCTTTTAAACTCAAATTCTGTTTTAATACTTAATGAGGATATATATGACAAGATGAAGAAGGAAGGCCCGTTGAAAGAGAATATATAGCAACAGCCTAGACAGTACCGTTAACTTTATTATACTGCAAACTTAGTGTAACAAAAGTGTCTTTTTTATCCCAATGTGGACAGGGATTTTCCTCATGGAGCGTCTGTGGCTATTTCTCGTCTGAGCTCATCCTTTTGGATTTGATGAAGACCATACCATGTGTCTGCATGTGAGTGTTTAAGGCAGCTTTAGTTTCAAAAGTTTTTGCGCACACTTTGCACTTTCTGTCTGCCATGACGCCATTGGGAGATCCTCCTCATGGCTGGGTTTGTTCTCCTGTTGGTTATCTTCCGCAGCCCCATTTTGCTTGGACACTGGCTGAGGTTCCTTTAACTTGTGTACAACAAAGAGGTGCCTGGACAGAGAGACGTGAGACATGTAGCAGAGGCCACACTCCCGGCACTGGTAGGAAGAACCATCCTGTTTGTGCTGAGGGATGTGTTCGTGGAACTGCAGCAGGTTTTCGCTGGTGAAGCGACACATGGCACACTTGTGAACCTTAAAAACATTGATTTTCAGCTTTTTCAGTGGTTGAGTGATTGCTCCTCTGGGAGGCCTGAACTCCAGAACCGGTTCTTTCAACTTCCACTTGGGACTGCAGACCTTGGCGTCTACTTTTATTTCTGTTTCCTCCTCATTGGTGGCGTCTGTCATTTCTTTCAGGTCAAGGTCCTTGTTGCCATGCATCAGCTGGACATGCTTCTCCAGCATCAACCCTTTGGTAAAAGTACCTCTGGAGTCTGGGCAGTGTGAGCAGGCGTACACTTTCCTGATGACTTTGTGCTTGATCCGGTTGTGCCAGCACAGTCTGTGGGATGAGCCGAAAGGCTTGTCACGCTGGCGGCAGGGGTGTTTCTTCATTTGCTTCCCATGCTCCTTCCTCACGTGGGATATGTACACATCTCTCTGCATGAACAGGCGGTCACACTCCCAACACGTCCACCCAGGACTGGCCACTTTCTTGGTTTCCATTTATTTTTTTCAAAGGAGATGGAGATTTCTTTTCCAGTTTCTCTTTCCCACTCATGGATTTGCTGTCCTCTTTTTTCTGATATGCTGAATTATAAGTTGCAGGCTTAATGCTCAAAAGCAAGTTTACACCCAAGTTGGCCCTTCAATACTTTTCAATGTCCCATGCATAGACTTGATATGGTCCATCATAAGTTGCTTCTCTACGTATAAAAGAGAACAGTCTAGACACTTGAAAACAGATATCTTCTGGTTTTCAATATGTTAGTCAAAGTGGCGATACAGCAAGGTTTGCAGGGTGAACACAGCATTGCACATGGAACACTTATATATTATTTTTGGTTCTCCTATCTTGATGCCAGGATGCTGTGTGTAGGTGTGGGAATGTGTGCTTGGGGCGGACTTAAACACCATTGGACAAATAGGACACTTGTAGAAGACTTCACAGTGAGAACCTTGAATGCGAGACTTCAGAGCAGCCACATCAGAGTACACAACATTGCAATGTACACGTCAAAAACCAACTTTCCTTGTGTAGTGTAGACAGTTCTTGGTGACATGGGTCTGGAAGTGCACCAACCTGCAGATGGCCCTGCACTCAGGGCAGGTGTAGGGAGATTTGTGCTGATGGATTCTCTGCACTGGTTAGGAAGCAGCATCTGGCAGATAGTACAAGTCTTTTGTCCACTCATATCTGCAGCCTGCTGGAAATGTGTAGCCAGGGATGTCTTGTCCTGGAAGATTTCATTACACTTCAAACATTTTAGATTATGTCTACACAGTTTGGAGGGGTCTTCATCTAAGGGCATGGCTGTGGTGCTGGGAGTGCTTGAAGGAGCCCGTTATGACAGACTGAATTTTTGTGACAGTGTGTATGCCAGTTCCCACAGGGCTCTGAAGAGTGGAAGATGAAGAAGAAGTATTGCTTGATGGAGAAACTATGATTTGACCTGCTGAGACTGGCTTTAAAATTGAGTAGGAACATTGCATTACCACCCCCTTCTCCTTATGCCCACGGGCTTGGGAAAGGAGGTTGCATTTGTTGTAAACAACGAGGTTCTTTGTACAATGGTTGCACGTTACTTCGACGCACATGCTCCATCTGTTGTAGTGCTGCAAGTTCAAAGGAGTCCCTACGCTCCAAGCACTTGTACCCATGCATCAGTAATGTGATCCCTGCATTGGCAGGAGGACTGAGGTTTAGGATGTAAACAGGGACTGGATTGACACTGCTCAGCACCTTGTTGAAAGTTTCCACCACAGAATTCTGCAAGGACGACACCACCTGGACTCGAGACACCTTTTTGGGGGGTTGTGAGGCTGCTGCATTGATTAGTGCCTTCTTTATTTGTTGCTGAGTTTTGGTTAGCACTTGGTGGAGTTCAGAGTTGGCCTGGGCACCCTAAGCCAGAAGGTTAAGGTTGGCAAGGTGCACAGTCTTTGGCACAAGTTTGGCATTGGCCAGGCTGGATGCTGGCATCATGACAGCTTGCTCCTGTATAGCATTGGCAGCTTTAATGATGGTGCCACTGGCACTCTGGACAGAGGCAGCAGGTATGACCGTGGCTTTCACCGTGGTGTTGTTAGCAAGCTTCAAATTAATGACTTGGGATCCTGCTGTCTTCACAGCAGACACTGGGAGGAAAGCAGTAGCCACAGGCTTGATTGTGACCTGTTTAGGGGTGGGCTCTGCAGGGAAAACTGCATTGGTCACCACTGCAGACTGGAGAGGCACCCTGGGGGAGAGAAAAGGGCAGCGGCTGATGCTGGAGATGACAGAAGGGATGTCACAGAGGCCATCACAGACACCGTCTGCTCGGAAGGTTTCTTCCCAGAGTAAGATCCACTTCTGGCAATACCCTGGTCTCTGTTCTCTTGATTTCCCCAGAAGATGTCTTAATGGTTTTTAAGCGGACTTTGGGGATTGCTGGTGTGGATCCTGCAGAAGAGGACGGGGTTCCCTTGCTGCTGTTGTCACTTGAGATGTTTCTGGGACTGTCTGGTTGCTTTAGGGATGGTTTTTTTGTCCCATCGATGAGATTCTGGGATTCAGGAGACTTGGTGGCGGCTCTCGGACTGTCGTTTACTTCTTTTGGTGACGGGGAGGATTCCCTCGAATTGGCCACTTGTTCTTTGGAGGAGTCTGAAGCCATCTTTTTAGTTCTGAGAGCTGCAATGGCAGCAATGCAGGACGAGAAGTTGGAGGACAACTTTGTCTTGATGGTGCAATGCCGAGGAGGCCAAGAATTTCATACACAGTCAAACAAACTTCATAAGCAAAGGAGAAGATACTTTTCAGACAAGCAAATGTTAAGGGAATTTATTACCACCAGACCTGCCTTAAAAGAGGTCTCTAAGGGAGTGTTAAATATAGAAACAAGCCAGGCGCAGTAGCTCACGCCTGTAATCTGAGCACTTCGGGAGGCTGAGGCAGGCGGATCACTTGAGCCCAGGAGTTCAAAACCAGACTGGTCAACATGGTGAAACCCTGTCTCTACAAAAAATATAAAAATTAGCTAGGAATGGTGTTATGCACCTGTGGTCCCATCCACTCAGGAGACTAAGGCAGGAGGATGACTTGAGCCCAGGAAGCAGAGGTTGCAATGAGCCCAGATCATACCACTGCACTCTGCCTGGGCAGCAGAGTGAGATCCTGTCTCAAAATAAAATAAAATAAATATGAGAACAAAAGACCATTACCAACCACCACAAAAACACACTTAAGTACATAGACCATTAACACTATAAAGCAACTACAAAATCAAATCTAGTCTGCATAATAACCAGCTGAAAAAAATATAAGGACAGGATCAATTCTGTACATAGAATTTTTAACTTTGAACATAAATGGGCTAAATGCCCCAATTGAAATGCACAGAGTGGCACGTTGAATAAAGAAGCAAGACCCACTTGGGTGCAGTGGCTCATGTCTGTAATCCCAGCACTTTGGGAGACCAAGGTGGGCAGATCGCTTAAGCCCAGGTGTTCGAGACCAGCCTGGGCAACATGGGAAAACCTCATCTCTATAAAAAATGTAAAATTAGTCAGGCATGGTGGCATGCGCTTGTAGTCCCAGCTACTCCAGAAGTTGAAGTGTAAAGATCACCTGAACTCAAGAGGTTGAGGCTGCAGGAAGCCATAATTGTGCCACTGCATTCCAGCATGGGTGAAAGAGACAGATCGGTCTCAAAAAATTAAAACAAACAAACAAACAAGACCCAACTGTATGCCATCTTCAAGAGACCCATCTCACACATGCAATGACACTGATAGGCTCAAAGTAATAGGATGGAGGAAAACTTACCAAGCAAACAGAAAACAAAAACAAAACAAAAAAAAAAATAGCAGGGGCTGCTATTCTAATTTCAAACAAAACAGACTTTAAGTCAACAACAATCAAAAAACTACAAAGAAGGGCATTACATAATGGTAAAGTGTTCAATTCAACAAGAAGACTTAACTCTTATAAATATATATGCATCCAACACAAGAATTATGTGTGTACCCAGGGAGCACCAGGGAGCATCCAGATTCATAAAAACAAATTCTTAGAGACCTGTGAGGAGACTTAAATTCCCACACAATCATAGTGGGAGACTTCAACACTCCACTGACAGTATTAGACAGATCATCGAGGCAGAAAACTAAAAAATGTATGTGGGACCTGAACTCAACACTTGACCAAATGGAACTAACAGACATCTACAGAATTCTCCACCCCAAAACAACAGAATATATATTCTTCTCATCACCACATGGTGCATACTCTAAAACCGACCACACAATCAGACAAAAAACAATTCTCAACAAATTTTTAAAAATTGAAATCATACCAATTACGCTCTCAAACCACAGCACAATAAAAATAGAAGGGAATACAAAGAAGATTGCTCAAAACCATAAAATTACATGGAAATTGAACAACCTGCTCTTGAATGACTGCTAGGTAAATAATGAAATTAAGGCAGAAATAAGCTTCAAAACCAAAGAAAAAAAAGATAAGACATAGCAGAATCTCTGTGACACAGCTAAAGCAGTGTTAAGGGGAAAGTTTATAGCATTAAAAGCTCACATCAAGATCTCCAATTAACAACATAGCATCCCACCTAGAAGAAGAACTAGAAAAACAAGATCAAACCAACCATAAAACTAGAAGAAGGCAAGAAATAACCAAAATCAGAGCTGAACTGAAATAAAGTGAGGCATGAAAAAACATACAGAAGATCAATAAACCAGAAGTTTTTTAAAGACTAAATAAGATAGATAGAACGCTAACTAGACAAACAGCAGAAGAAAGAGAGAATATCCAAATAAACACGATCAAAATTGACAAAGGAGACATTATCAACGACCCTACAGAAATACAAAAGACTCTGAGACCATTATGAACACCTCTAGGCACACAAACTGGAAAACCTACAAAATGTGGGAAAATTCCTGAAAACACAACTGCCCAAAATTGAACCAGGAAGAAACTGAAACCCTGAACAGGCTAATAATGAGTTCTGAAATTGAATCAATAATAAAATAATTTCCATCTAATTTTATGATTTTGAGCAAGAAAAAGCCCAGGATCAGATGAATTCACAGCCAAATTCTACCAGACGTATAAAGAAGAGCTGCTACTATCCCTACTTGAAACTATTCCAAACAATTGAGGAGCAGAGACTCCTCACTAACTCATTCTATGAGGCAAGCATCATTCTGATACCAAAGCCCGGCAGAGACACAACAAAGAAAAAACTACAGGCCAATATCGTTGATGAACACAGATGCAAAAATCCTTAACAAAATACCAGCCAACTGAATCTACCAGCACATCAAAAAGCTAATCCACCATAATCAAGCAGGGTTTATCCCTGGGATAAACAAGCAAGGTTGGTTCAACATATGGAAGTCAATAAATGTGACTTATCACATAAACAGAACTAAAAACAAAAACCACATGATCATCTCAATAGATACAGAAAAGACTTTTGATAAAATTCAACATCCCTTTATGTTAAAAACCCTTAATAAACTAGGTATTGAAGGAACATACCTCAAAATAATAAGAGCCATTTATGACAAACCCACAGCCAACATCACACTGAACAGGCAGAAGCTGGGCTCATTCCACTAGAGAACTGGAACAAGACAAGGATACCCACTGCCATCACTCCTATTCAACACAGTACTATAAATCCTAGCCAGAGCAATCAGGCAAGAGAAAGAAGTTAAAGCATCCAAATAGGAAGACAGGAAGTCAAACTATCTCTGTTTGCAGATAACATGATTTTATACCTAGAAAACCCCATAGTCTCTGCCTAAAAGCTCCTAGGTCTAATAAACAACTTCAGCAAAGTTTCAGGATACAAAATCAAGGTACATAAATCAGCAGTATTTCTATACACCAACAATATCCAAGCTGAGTGCCAAATCAAGAATGCAATTTAATTCACAGTAGACACATACACACACAAAAATACCAAGGAATAAAGGGAACCAGGGAGGTGAAAGATCTCTACAACGAGAAAACAATAATTACAAAGCACTACTGAAAGAAATCAGAGCTGACCCAAACAAATGGAAAAACATTCCATGCTCAAGGATAGGAAGAATCAATATTGTTAAAATTGCCATATACTATCAAAAGCAATCTCCAGATTCAATGTTATTCCTATCAAACTACCAATGTCATTTTTCACAGAATTAGAAAAAAAACCTATTCTAAAATTTATGAAGAACTCAAAAAGAGCACAAATCACCAAAGCAATCCTAAGCAAAAAGAACAAAGCGAGAGGCATCACACTACCTCACTTCAAACTATACTATAAGGCTACAGTAACCAAAACAGCATGGTGTTTGTACAAAAACAGACACATAGACCATTAGAACAGGATAAAGAACCCAGAAATAAAGCCACACATCTACAGCTAACTGATCTTTGGCAAAGGTGACAAAAATAAGCAAGAGGAAAAGGACTTCCTATTCAATAAATGATTCTAGGATAACTGGCTATCTAGATGCCAGAATGAAACTGGACCCCTACTTATCACCATATACAAAAAGTAACTCAAGAGGGATTAAAGACTTAAATGTAAGACATCGAACTATAAAAACTCCCAGCACTTTGGGAGACCAAGGCAGGTGGATCGCCTGAGCTCAGGAGTTCAAGACCAGCCTGGGCAACATGGTGAAACTCCGTGTTTACCAAAAAAAATACGAAGAATTAGCTGGGCGTGGTGGCACATGTGCCTGTGGTCCCAGCTATTCAGAAGGCTGAGGTGGGAAGATTGTTTGAGCCTGGGAGGTGGAGATTGCAGTGAGTCAAAATCTCACCACTGCACTCCAGCCTAAGGGACCGAATGAGACCCCACTCAAAAAAGAAAAAAAATTCTGGAACTAGAGAGTGTTAAGAATGTCCTCAATGTCAGTGAATGATACACTTTAAAGTGCTTAATCTTACGTAAATTTTTCCTCAATTTAGAAACTTTTTCAAATTCTTGAAAAAAAAAATATGCAACATTTAAATATATACATAAACATAAATATATACTATAAACATTTATAGCATACATATGTAATCTCTCTGCCATTTTGGGCTACCTTACAAATAAGGCAGAAGCAAACACATAAAAATTAAATATACATATATATATACATATACACACACACATAAATATGCACATTTATAAATTTAGAAATAGAGAACATAGGTGACTATTCAAGGAAATATATATTTATGAGCATATAAATATATAGGTAACATACATAAATATATTTAATATAGAAATTTACACATATGTATGTAGCACTCTGCCACTCTGGCATACTTCGCTCATACAGGGTAGAAGCAAACATATATACTCACATACATGTGTATGCACACACATAGGTGTGTTTTTATATATGTACATACAACTACTTATATTTATTAATATATATAGAAATACATAAAAAGAGTAAATATATACATAAGGGTATTGTTAAATTGAATTATCTTTGTCCTAAAGTGGCCTCCATACTTTTTTAAGTTCGGCCTAATGAGTTCTCTATACATAGCTAGTTGTAACCTAACTTAATGTGTAAAAATAACTGTAACTT
The DNA here is from genome assembly GCF_028858775.2 of Pan troglodytes. Taxonomy (NCBI): domain Eukaryota; kingdom Metazoa; phylum Chordata; class Mammalia; order Primates; family Hominidae; genus Pan; species Pan troglodytes. Next base: position 19,577,317 of record NC_086016.1, read on the forward strand.
AACCCAAGACTATAGTCTTATAACATGTAACTATGTCTTAGCCAATGAAAACAGCTGAGCCTTCAGCCAATCAGAGGCTGAAAGCTGCCAAAACACGACTATATGAGGTAAATACCAACAGCAGCCAATCAGGCTGTTTCTGTGCAGTTCTTTTTCTCTAGCTGTAAATATAACCTGCACATATGGTGGCATGGAGTGTTCTGAGCCATTTTTGGTGCAAACTGCTGCCTGATTCCTAAACGGTTTCTTTTCTCAAATAAACTCTGCTAAATTTAGCGTATGTAAAGGTTTTTTTTAACAGATTAGTGTAGGAAATGCAATCTGAAGTAGAACTTCCATCAAACCCCAGAAGCATGGAGTGCCCAAGCACAGCGACCCACCAGGTCCATTGTGCACACAGATCTCTCACAGCAGCAGGGGTCCTGGGCAAGTTCTCTCTCAAATTTTGAAGCTCCAAGGATTTGTGTTTTGAGCTATGCATTTGTTTACCTTTGTAAGGGTTTTTATTTTTATTTTTTATCCAGACTGGGTTTTGAAGTTGATTCTGAGATAATAAATAAAAGCTAAGTTTTATTTATTTATTTTATTTAATTCATTTAGTTTAAAGTAAATTTGTTGTAATTTTGTCTTTTGAGAGTTCTGGCAAGCTGGATGGGATCCACCTCCCAAGACCCCTTGAGGAATTCAGGAAAGACACTGCTGGCCCCTTTGCTCTCCTTCTGAGGTTGTACATTCCTCTTAGGCCAGACTCTGCTGTTTTTGCATTGAACCTTGATCCTTTTGGGTTTCGAATCCAGGGTTTTGTGCTATGAGAGGGCAAATAACCTTGGGGTGGGTGCCAGTGGCCAGTTTGTGCTGTGAGATGACATATGGCCTTTTGAGGTTTGGGTAGCTGATGAGTCATTGGTAAAAACTTGACTGAGTCCAGCATCAAATTGGATTTGATTGGTGAACTGTATTGGATCGACGTAAGAGGTCACTCAGTCTGATGATCAGATGGAAACTGGACTGGGTTCAGTAGGTAGATAAGTTTGGCCTCCCTAAAGATAACCTAGAATTACAGTGGTGACAGTGGGGAAACACTTACGAAGGTAAACAGGTGCATGTCTTCCCAGTTACAACAACTGCAGGGATTGGGAGTACTTCTACTTGTGCATGCAAACTAAAGACCCCTGTGCCCTAAGATGTCTGCCTTTTTTGCAAATAGCCAGGCCACTGGAAAAAGAATTGTCCACTTTTACAGCAGCCATCTCACGGGTCATCCCTTTGGCCTGGACTCTTTCCCCCCTAAGGGAAGCCCCCAAAGGCATCGCTCTTGGGACAACTATGAACTAATCTAATTAGCCCTCCCTGTTTTTTCTCTCTCTCTCTCTTTGATCCTGCTTCTCCCATGGGAACCCCTCAGTTGACTGAAACCACTCTTTTCAAACCCTTGCTGCCACTTCTTTCTTATTGTCATGAACTTTGCTATGTCCCCAAAGTCTTACTAAGGGAAAATAAGCCTTTCTGACTTAATTTCCTGGTTGAGAAGAGAAGGGTGGCCAGTAGCCAGGCTAGTGATAGAATTAATTAAATATGCTACCGAATTGATTAATTCCTACAGTGTTAAAAGAGAAGCACTAACAATGCCAGTGACCATGTAACATGGATTTAAGCTACAAGTCATAGAACTGTGATGAGAAGCCTCAGCGCTGTAAAACAGAGGGTGGAGGAAAGCTTTTCCTCTCTCAAATGAGCTTTGCCAGGTATACTTCTTGAAGAATAGGAAGTTGAAGTGAAGTTGAATGAAAGAAGACTACTAAATGTTCAGTTCTTCTTTTTTTATTCTGATTCCCTGTGTATCCAGGGGCCTCTTATTTGGCTGCATGTATGAGTTTGGCTGTAATGAAAGTATTGGCCGTATATGACCATAAACAGGCATTCCTATTTCTGTCACAGTTATATTTGTCATTCTGTATTAATACATCTATATCCTGATTTCTATTGAAGCATGGTTATTTTTGTTTGCTTCTAAGCAATGTAGCTACCCTATTGATGATGATAAAAATAAATTTCTGAACCTATAAGACTGAGGATTGGGCCTAGGTTTTGGTAAATTGGCAAGATAATGGATGCTACCCTGTCAAGAGCCCTCTGAAGAGAAAAGTCTGCCAACCTTCACCAGGTAGAAACTCCTGGCAGTGCCACATTTTCCAGTTTGATGCCCTGTGATACCCTGAAAAGACAGATGTTTGACTCTTTTCAAATAATATTTTAACATATTTTAAGATGCAAAGGCATTGTGTCAGACTTTTTTCTTAAGAATATATTTCATTACCACTCAGAAGTTAGCTTCCAAAAGAAATGTGTGTGCAAAGGTTTATGATGGTGGTGTAGAGAAGTTTTTAAAATAAATGTGCATCTTTTATGGTAATAAAAGCACATTATGCAGAATTTTTTAGGTCCAGTTCACAGATTCCTTGTGCCTGGGGAAAACTTTATTAGAAAATTAGATAATTTCTAATTTGATTAGGGGAAGTCTAATGGAAAAACTTTTTAACTGAGCGGTCCAATTCGAAACATGAATATCTGTGCTGGAAGCTTCTATTGAACTTTACTTAAGTCACATCTAAGACCTTCTGCCTGTCAGTCCACCATTACCCTAACTGTGGTAGAAATTCTTTATACGACACCTAGATCTTTTTTTGTTGCACTTTTAAGCTGTGTAGGAAACACACTGCCCACATGTTCATACAACACAGAGTGATTATCCACTTAGTTCCTAAACAGTTGTATTTGGTTATGGGGTTTGATCCCACTTGTCCAGGGTTTAGGTCAGCTACTGAAGATTAGGATATCTGGGTACCTCTTACTGGAGAATCCATTCCTGTTTTCATTTCATTCCTGGGGGCAATAGTCAATCTGGTGTGGCCCTCTATTATAAAATGTTTCCCAGATTGTGTTTATCTGAAATACAAATCCAAGAAGAAGCATGGTGTTAATTGCCGTGTAAAAAAGATTCCAGAGTCAAGAGCTTGAGAAGTTCTATTCCTTCCTTCATAGGTTCAGTTGTTTAACCCAGCACTTTTCAAACATACTTTACTCCTAGAACCTGTTTTGCCTCAGATGTATTTAAGAAAAAAGCGTTTTGTAGAACGCATTTGGACAAACGATACTTTATATCATTGCTTTGTTTTTTAAATTTTAGTTTGACTCAATTTTACAGCTTCAGGATTTTGTTTCTGTTTCAGGTTTTAAGCTTTTCTTTTATAAATAGTTACTTTCCTAGTCTGAAATCTATACATTGTTTCAGTAATGAATTCATTATGTAAATTTACTAATCAGCCATCTAAAGGGAATAAACGTTAAATTGTTTTTTTTAATTTTGACTTGTGTCACATATGAGAATATAAAGTATATCTGTACAATAAAGGAAAATGAAACATCAAAGTATCTACCTGAGGTTAAGAAGCAGAACTTGGCCGGGCATGGTGGCTCACACCTGTAATCCCAGCACTTTGGGAGGCAGAAGTGGGAAGATCACTTGAAGCCAGGAGTTGGAGACCAGCTTGTTCAATAAAGGAAGACCTCATCTCTAACAACAACCACAACAGCAAAAAATTAGCCAGGCACGGTGGCACATGCTTATAGTCCCAGCTACTGGTGCAGCCTCGAACTCCTGGTCTCAAGCCATCTTCCCACCTCAGCCTCATGTTCTAGTGAACTTTGTTATGCAGTGTCTCCTATTCTACATGTGCAGGAGTATTTTTACAGTATGTACCTGGAGTGGAATTGCTTGGTCATTGGGCATGTGTGTGTTCAGCTCTATTGAGTGGCATCAAACTGTTCTCCAAAGCAGTTGTACCAATCTACACCCTCACCAGCAGTGAATAGTCTTCCCATTGTTCTTCCTCAATGAAACTAGATATTCACAGCCTTTTAGGTTTTTCCTAGAGTATGAAGTGGTATCTCTTTGGGGTTTTAATGTTTATTTCCCTGATTAGAATTGTAGTCGAGCATCTTTTATTATGTTTATGGGCCATTTATGTTTTCTCTTCTGTGAAATTCCTATTCGGGTTTTTTGCTCATTTTAAATGTTGTTGTTTGTGTTTTTCTTATATAGGAATTCTTCATGCATTCAAGATGCACGTATGTTGTTCAGAATAGTACCTGAGACATAGAAACAACTTTGTAAGAGTAGCTATCATTATATTACCATTGTATTTAATCCTTTGTTTTTATGTGTTACAATTATCTTCTGCTAGTTTGTGGCTTATTTTTCATTCTGTGATGCTAATTTTTTAACCTAGTATTCTATTATTTTAAAAATACACAATCTTGAGTAGTCTATATGTTCATAACCATGACATATTCATGTTGCATATGTTCTGTGTCATAACCCAGAACTTTCTTTTTTTTTTTTTTTTTTTTTGAGATGGAGTTTTGCTTTTGTCACCCAGGCTGCAGTGCAATGGCGTGATCTTGGCTCACTGCAACCTTTGCCTCCTGGGTTCAAGTGATTCTCCTGCCTCAGCCTCCCGAGTAGCTGGGATTACAGGCACCTGCCACCATGCCCAGCTAATTTTTGTATTTTTAGTAATGACGTTGTTTCGCCATGTTGGCCAGGCTGGTCTCGAAATCCTGACCTCAGGTTATCCACCCACCTTGGCCTCCCAAAGTGTTGAGATTACAGGCATGAGCAGCTGCACCCGGCCAACTTTCAGTCTTAAGTACCATTTTTTGCTGCTGTTTCTTTTTTTGAACCCCAGGAAAAAATTAACTCATTTAATCCCCTATTCATACTGCTACAATTTTATTTTCAGTGTTGTCGCCTGGTTGTAGATGCATTTGTCTCTCCAAATGCACTGTGATTATTTCGAAGACAAAACATTTTTGGCATTGTGAGATATATATGTATATATGTATGTATATATGTATATAATATATATTGTATAAATATTTATTTATATTTTATATATCATATAAAAATTATATATATATATAAATGCCACTTATCCCTAATATAGGGACTCAATTAGTTTCTGCTAGTGTGGAGACAAGTCATATCATGGCTAGGGGCCACGATGGTAGGAGCAGTCAGAGGATTTCTTGCATTGTGATGAGTGCATATAAGTTAAATGAGCCACTTATCAGTAGATTTGATAGCAGGATAACAGTTATATCACTGATACCTAGGCAGTACATGACACTCGGTAAAGAATAGATTAATCCTCATGCTCTTCATCTTCCTCCTAATCTCTTTACCTGTGCTGCCCTCCAGCTTTCAAAGTGCTCTGAGTCATCACTTACACAGTGTTCCTTAGCTGCCCCTTCAGTGGGCCAGTGTCTCTGTGCCCCAGTGTTCCTGAGAGTTAGAACACAGAAAACAGAGCAGGCTCTTGCCCACATCACAGAACATCTTTGTCTCCCTGTGGATCCCACACATTTGTTCATTAGAGCTCAGGAATTGCCAGAGACTGGCTTTTCTGGCAATGGACACTAGATTCTTCAGAGGAATATTGGTTGAAATCTTCCTGCTGTGACAGTTCCCTGCATGCAGGGCAGGAATGTGTGCTTCTTCCCAGCAAAGGCAGAGGCAGGGCCTACAGAAACTGTGCCCGCAGCCTATAGTGATGGGGTCTATGAGGTAACTCAGGCAGATGAGGCAGGTGAGTTCTTTCTGGAAGGCTTGTGGGAAGTCTAAGTCCATTTTTCTGAGGGAAGAAAACCAGAAGAATTTGTTCTTATGCCATAGAGAGATAAAGATCTACACAAAGTTTGAATCAGGTTTTGAGTAGGATCCGCTCACAGGTTTAAATCTATAGCAGGATACGATTTTATTTTGCACATAACAAAAATGAAAAACTGAGGCACAGAATTCAAGCTTTGCAGAAAAATGTGTTGGTTCCCTAACCAACACACACACACAGACACACACCTACTTTCCCAAATTCTTTCCTCCTGTATGAAAAAAACTTAAGGCTGGGCTCAGTGGCTCATGCCTGTAATCCAGCACTTTGGGAGGCTGAGGCAGCAGGATTGCTTGATCCAAGGAGTCCAAGACCAGCCTGGGCAACATGATGAGACCCTGTCTCTACAAAAAGAAAAGGAGGAAAAAATTAGCTGAGCATGCCAATAGTCCCAGCTACTAGGGAGGCTGAGGTGAGAGGATTGCTTGAGCCCAGGAGGTCAAGGCGTCAGTGAGCCATAATCCAGCCACTACACTCTAGCCTGAATGACAGAGCAAGACTCTGTCTCAAAAATGAACAAAGAAAGAAAAGAAAGAGAGAGAGAGAGAGGGAGGGAAGAAGGAAGGAAGGAAGGAAGAAAAGGAAGGAAGGAAGTTTACAGAGTTTTTTGAGGTGTTAGTGTTCCCTAAATTGTATGGTCTTCAGAGGTTTACCCTCCTATAGCTTCAAGGTGTGAGTCCTGACTGGTAGGAAAATCAATCACACTGTTACTTGCCAGTGATTCATTTAGGGAAGACAGCTAACTAAGCTCTTCCACTTTGATTATTTCATTTAATTGTAACAACCATCTTATCATGACTTCTTCAAAATTACCCTGCCAGTAAGTGTTGGAGGACTCCCCAGAAGCAGAAACCACCATGCTTCCTGTATAGCCTACGGAACCATGAGCCAACTAAAGGTGTTTCTCAGGTATTTCTTTATATCTTTGGCCAAAATTAAAGAGTTAGGCTTTACTCTCCAAGATACTGCAACAGATAAAAACAAGCCACCACTGTTTTCTAATGTTGTTTTCTTATTAATTCAATCAACAAGTATTTTCTGGTAAGTTTAGTGTTCCAGAGACTGTTAACCTGGTGATGCACCGGTTAATGAAACATCCTTAAGAGAAATAAAAGTTTAAAAATAAACCAGATGATAAAATGCAGTAGTGTACACAATGTCACTTATCCGCATGTCTTCTGTTTGTCACCCATGATCCAGAAAATGTCTTTAGTATAAGCCATTGATAAAGATGCCTGAAAAATTTATGTATAGAAGACATAGTCACAAAATTATTTTTTTCCTTTGATATCCCTTGTTACCTCAAACAGAATTTACCACTCCAATTCGATTTCTGAGTAAATGGGAGTTAATAGAATACTCCTAATCCATTTATAGGATCTACACTAATTAAAAAAATTAAAGACATCTGAAAACTATTTTGTGAGTCCTTATAATCCATATCAACAATTATGGAATATATTAAGTAATAGACCAAAAATTAATCATCATATTAACCAGAAACACATAGCAAGACAAGATAACTAAATATTTTCATTTGGAAATTGGGAAATTTAGTCAATTTTAAAACTCAGCAAATGAGATCATTTCACAGAAGCAACCTAGGTTTGCTGGTAAATTAAAATTATGACATTTTGTTTTGGTTTGGGAGGGTAGTTCGTCTTCTGTAAATTGTGTGCTCACGTAAGAAATCTATGTTCTCACGGACACTTGCTGTAGAGGTAATAATGTGAAGTTAGCTCAGGGATCAGGGCCTCACAGTGCAGTGCTGGTAGCATTTTTTTTTTTTTTTTTTTTTTTTTTTTTGCCCTGCACCTTGAGTAAAAGTTTCCTGAGGCCTCCCCGGAAGCAGAAACCACCATGCTTCCTGTATAGCCTATGGAACCGTGAGCCAACTAAAGGTATTTCTCATGTATTTCTTTATAGCAATGCAAGAACATACTAATACAGCTAAGCAGAGGCCATCAGGACCAGCAACAGTCTGAGCTGGATGAGAGACAAAGCTAAACTTTGAGCAGCAGCAGGAGCTGCCAGGGAGACAGAAAGGAAGGACGGACTCCTAAATTCCAGGATGTCTCCTTTAAGTCTGTAAGAAGCTCAGCCACCGTCTCCTTACCTGACTCCTCTGGGAAAGAGTTTCCCTAGGTTAAGCCATACAGGGATAGGGTAGGAGATGCCATTTGGATCTAGGAGCAGAGGGCAGAGACTCAGGAGGAAGAGTGTCTCTTTGAGAAGGAGACACAGTGGAGCAGGTGTGTAGGTTCACAGGGCCAGCTATGGGTAGAGTCGGGTGTACATTTTTAGAAGCCACAATTCCCAAAAATCTCCTGACTATAACATCAGTGCACAGAGCCAGTGAAATGGAGGAGGAGTGGGTCCAGGCAATTCAGGAAGAAGGAAAGTAACAAATGAGTGGTTGCAGGAGGACACTTTTTCTGTCGAGGTCACTAAACAAAACATTGTCTCCTCCCCTTAACTTCGGAAACAAGCAATGGAGGGTAAAAGTGTTGCCTGGGCCCTGGGGGCAAAGGCAGTAGATAACTTCTCTGTCGTGTTCTCCAGAAGGGCCCATTCCAGCCTCACAGGCCCAGAAGTCTGTTCGGTTCCCAAGTACTAGAGATGCTGCTATAAGGGACCCCCGAATTTCCTTCCTGAACCAGAGGCTGCCCAGCCTTTTCTTCCTGTTTTATTTTTTCCCAGGAAGAAACTTGCCTGTACAATTACAAGGTTCTACAGTTCTAAATTCCAATCTAGTCTTCCACATCATTTTGAAGGTATCATATTATTTGTCAAAGTGGGATGATAGAAGATATGTGTGGACTTAAATTGTTGACAAGGAAAAAAACTAAAATAAGAAAATAAGAGAGAAAAAATATATGCATGTACAGTGGTTAGCTAGAAATATGCCTTTTAAATATTTGGCATGTGGTATGTGGGCCTCAATGTGTACTATTGCACTAGCTTCCCAAAGAGTAAAGGATGTCTTTTAAAAGAAAAACCTCTTGCTAAAAGGTTAACAGTTAAAATAACCAGAGTGGCACAGGTACCAGTCATTAAGTGAAACCTTTCATCTTCCCAGTATAGTACCTGTTCCCAAGCCAGCTTCTTTGAAAATCACTTTTCTCTCCTTTACTATTTAGTTTACAGATTGTATAGTAACAATACAGAAACCACAATAGTAGCAAAAAAATAAAGAATATTTTAAAATGAAAACTCACATCCTAACTCTAACAAAACATGAAAATTAAACCTGAATGCCTCCCATTCCTGATATATTTTTCACCTAAATATTCAGCTCTGGGATTGCATTGTTTTTGGATTGAGTGGAAATTATTGCCTGGTCTTGAAATCTTCCATAATGTGTGTGTGTGTGCGTGTGTGCGTGTGTGCGTGTGTGTGTATGTATGTATGCGTGGTGAATATATTTCTTTTTGTTCAGAGCAAATATTTTTTCAATATGTATATTTATTTTAGGCAGATTATGCTAGTAATTTTCTACAAATGTGCTTTTTAAAAGATAAACTTTAATTTAAAAAAAATTATTCTTTCTCAGTGGCCCACAATTGTTAAAAATGCTACTAATGGAGCTGGGTATGGTGACACACACCTGTCATCCCAGCTACTTGGGAGACTGAGGCAGGGGTATTGCTTAAACTTGGGAATGTGAAACCAGCCTGGGCAACATAGTGAGATCCCAATCTCAAAAATCAATCAATCATTAAAAAATAAAATAAAATAAAACACTACTAATAGCTTTTTAAAAAATAGTTCTTAACCAATTTTCCTAGCACCTTCCTTTCCTCAGTGAAGTATAGAAATATGTGGTCAGGCACTGTGGCTCACACCTATAATCCCAATAATTTGGGAAGCCAAGGCATGAGGATCAGTTGATTCCAGGAGTTCAAGACTAGCCAGGGTGACATAATGAGACTTGGTCTCTAACAAAAATTTTTTTTTCTTTAATTACCAGGGCATGATGGTGCATGCCTGTAGCCCAGCTACTTGGAAGGCTGAGGTAGGAGAATCACTTGAGCCCAGGAGGTCAAGGCTGCAGTGAGCCATGGTTGCACCACTGCACTCCATACCTGGGTGACAGAGTGAGACACAGTATCAAAAACAACAACAACAAAAAGTATTTGTTTTAGAAAAAACATTTGGTGAGGTTTGGGCTTAAAAATATATTATTCTAAAATATTCATAAATATTCTCTAGTAATGATAAGATTAAAGTGACAAAGACAAACTTTTTTCCTGTGCAGTTCCATCTCTCACCTTCCCGTAATTTGTCTGTCCCATCCAGCTTCCAAAGGAAATGATTTACAAAATACTGTCTGCATCCTGGGTCTATATATCTATTGCCTATGAGGAGAGCGTTTCAGATCTGAGCCATCGTCAAGCCTTATACTTTGTGTATAGCTCTCATGTTTTTGCAGGTTAAGTAAGTTTGTATACCCTTTCTTTTATTAATCTGTGTATGGGCAGTTCATTTCGGGTAATCTTCAGAGGGTGAAAGGGGAAGCTTTTCACTTCACTCCTACTGTGACAACTAACTACCTTCTTACTTATTCAATGTTTTAGTCTATATCAACACTTTTATATACATTTACTTTTAAACAAAATTTTGCATCATTACACTTAAAATTTTATTTACCTTTTAAAAAGGAAATTAAAAATAAAATTAAAAATTATAAAATTTTACATAATAAAAATAAAATAAATGATTTATATAAAAATTAATCTGACCTGTGAAAAACACTGTCCAGAGGCCAGGCGCGGTGGCTAACGCTTGTGCTCCCAGCACTTTGGGAGGCCGAGGTGGGTGGATCACGAGGTCAGGCGATCTAGACCACGATGAAACCCCTCTCTACCAAAAATACCAAAAATTAGCTGGGCGTAGTGACGGGCGCCTGTAGTCCCAGCCACTCAGAGAGGCTGAGGCAGGAGAATGGCGTGAGCCCGGGAGGCGGAGCTTGCAGTGAGCCGAGATCGTGCCACTGCAATCCAGCCTGGGTGACAGAGCAAGACTCTGTCAAAAAAAAAAAAAAAAGAAAGAAAAAGAAAAACACTATTGAGAGAATAAAAAGACAAATCACAGACTGGGAGTAAAAATTTACAAAAGCTATATCTGGTGAAGATACATTTGTCATCCAAAATATACAAAGAACTCTCAGGACTCAATAATAGGAAAACAAATAGTCTAACACAAATGTAGAGATCTGAACAGACATTTCACCATAGAATACAGATGGATGATACGTAAGCACATTGAAAGATGTTCAACATCATTCATCATTAGGGAAATGTAAATTAAAACCACAATGAGATACTGCTACATGCCTATTAGAATAGCTGAAATTTAAAAGACTGACCATACTAAACATTGGTGAGAACACGAAGGAACAGGAATGCTCACACACTGCTGCTGGAAATACAGCCACTTTGTCAGTTTCTTTGAAAGTTAAACTGGCTGGGAGCAGTGGCTCACGCCTGTAATCCCAGCACTTTGGGAGGCCAAGGCGGGCGGATCACGAGGTCGGGAAATCGAGACCATCCTAGCTAACACGGTGAAACCCCGTCTCTACTAAAAATACAAAAAATTAGCCGGGCGTGGTGGCGGGCGCCTGTAGTCCCAGCTACTCCGGAGGCTGAGGCAGGAGGATGGCGTGAACCCGGGAGGTGGAGCTTGCAGTGAGCCTGGATGCACCTCTGCACTCCAGCCTGCGCGGCAGAGCGAGACTCCATCTCAAAAAAAAAAAAAAAAGTTACACATATCACACCACCTAGTCGTTCAAATCCTGCTTATTTGCCCAAGACAAATGAAAGCTTATGTCCAAACGATTGGACAAACATTCGTAGCAACTTTATTTGAAATAGCAAAAACAACTGGAAGCAAACCAAATGTCCATCAAGAGGTGAATAGATACACTAACTGTAGAATATCCATACAATAAAACTTTTTTTTTAAACTACGGGGCAAAAAACAAAAAAACCAAAGATAGAATCTAACTTCTTGGTAAATACATTCACTATTAGGGTTTTTATAACAGAGAAGTCATTCTTTATTAACACTCTTTTGACTATGAAAATATTTTGACATCAAAAATCTGCAAAATATGAAGAAACAAAGGACACACAGCTTTTTCTATTTTCTATTTTTATTTTCTTTTTATTTTTTTGAGAAGGAGTCTCTTTCTGTCACCCAGGCTAGAGTGCAGTGGCGCGATCTTAGCTCACTGCAAGCTGCGCCTCCCGGTTCACACCATTCTCCTGCCTCAGTCTCCTGAGTAGCTGGGACTACAGGCGCCCGCCACCAAGCCCGGCTAATTTTTTGTATTTTTAGTAGAGACGGGGTTTCACCGTTAGCCAGGATGGTCTCAATCTCCTGACCTTGTGATCTGCCCGCCTCGGCTTCTCAAAGTGCTGGGATTACAGGCGTGAGCCACCGCCCCCGGCCCCAGGACACACAGCTTTAAAATTTCTCCTTGGTCTCACCCAGTGCCAACCACCTAAAACCTCTCATTTTCCCCCAGACATTTCTTCTGCCTCCAGGATGGAGGTAGAGAATCTTGGCCTTGGGCCACGCACTGGGGACCATGCTGGGCTGCTGTGGTTAGTGACGGACTCAGGTTCTCACCAGGATCCCCAAAATAGGCCCCTGAAAAAAATGTTACCATCAGGGTGCGCTCCCTGATTCTTGTGTCTGCTGGAAGGAGGAAATCAAGCCAGGAACATTGTCAGGATAGAGATGAAAATGGGGCTCACTTTTCTGTCTCTTGTGATGTCAGACAAAACTTTCAGCTCTGTCTCCTCAGCCCTCATGGAATTGTTTGGTGTGGACGCACCGAGATTCTGAACTGGGTCCCCTTTCCCTCTGCCCTTCTCTGGGGCCAGATTCTGAGCTCTCCATTCCAATTTTTCCCCCAATTTGCCGTTGCATTTATTTATCTGGATTACTGTCTTCCTGTCCCAAAGAATAAAAGCTTTATCACAGTGGGGACTTTGTTTAAAAAAATAATAATAACAGCTATATTTTTAGGATCCATGACACTGTCCAGCATATCGGTGGTATCTGATAAAAAATGTTTGTTGACTGAATGAACAAATATATTATTCACAATTCACATTATCCTGAACTGGCTAGAAAATTAAATATCTGATATCAGTATTGGCAACATTATGAAGTACATATAATTCTGATACAGTGCTCATGAAAGTCTAATATGAAATGCTCATTTTAGAAAACATTTTCTTGTAGATTTGAAAATATTTCATCTCCATGAACTAGTTGTATATCTGCAAGTTGTGTATCTTTGGGTTAGGCAGAATAATTGCCCCCCACCAAAGACAGCCACATCCCAGTCTTCAGATAAGGTGAACATGCTAACTTATGTTACCATGTTCAAAGGGACTTGGCAGATGTGATTACCATTAAGGGCATTGAAATGGGGAAATTACCTTGAATTACCTTGGTGAGTCCAATCTAATCTCATAATTCCTTGAGAGCAGAGAATATTTTCTGGAGGCTGAGATTCAGACAGATGGCAGTATGAGAAAGATCTGGCCTGCTATTACTGGCTTTTAAAACAGTGGTAGGGGGCCACAAGCCAAGGAAAGCCAGTGACCTTTAGAAGCTGAGAATGACCCAAAGGTTACAACCAGGAAGAAACTGAGGATCTACAACCACAAGGAACTGAATTCTGCCAACAACCCAGATGCTCTTTTAGAGCCTTCAGAAAGAAATGCAGCCTGCCAACATCTTTTTTTTTTTTTTTTTTTTTCTTCTTTTTTATTGATCATTCTTGGGTGTTTCTCGCAGAGGGGGATTTGGCAGGGTCACAGGACAATAGTGGAGGGAAGGTCAGCAGATAAACAAGTGAACAAAGTTCTCTGGTTTTCCTAGGCAGAGGACCCTGCGGCCTTCCGCAGTGTTTGTGTCCCTGGGTACTTGAGATTAAGGAGTGGGGATGACTCTTAATGAACATGCTGCCTTCAAGCATCTGTTTAACAAAGCACATCTTGCACCGCCCTTAATCCATTCAACCCTGAGTGGATACAGCACATGTTTCAGAGAGCACAGGGTTGGGGGTAAGGTCACAGATCAACAGGATCCCAAGGCAGAAGAATTTTTCTTAGTACAGAACAAAATGAAAAGTCTCCCATGTCTACCTCTTTCTACACAGACATGGCAACCATCCGATTTCTCAATCTTTTCCCCACCTTTCCCCCCTTTCTATTCCACAAAACCGCCATTGTCTTCATGGCCCGTTCTCAATGAGCTGTTGAGTACACCTCCCAGATGGGGTGGTGGCCGGGCAGAGGAGCTCCTCACTTCCCAGTAGGGGCGGCCGGGCAGAAGCGCCCCTCACCTCCCGGACGGGGCGGCTGGCCGGGCGGGGGGCTGACCCCCCCCACCTCCCTCCCAGACGGGGCGGCTGGCCGGGGGGGGGGCTGACCCCCCACCTCCCTCCCGGACAGGGCGGCTGGCCGGGCAGAGGGGCTCCTCACTTCCCAGTAGGGGCGGCCGGGCAGAGGCGCCCCTCACTTCCCCGACGGGGTGGCTGGCCAGGCGGGGGGCTAACCCCCCCACCTCCCTCCCGGACGGGGCGGCTGGCCGGGCCGGGGGCTGACCCCCCCCACCTCCCTCCCAGACAGAGCGGCTGGCCGGGCAGAGGGGCTCCTCACTTCCCAGAAGGGGCGGCCGGGCAGAGGCGCCCCTCACCTCCCGGATGGGGCGGCTGGCCAGGCGGGGGGCTAACCCCCCCACCTCCCTCCCGGACGGGGCGGCTGGCCGGGCCGGGGGCTGACCCCCCCACCTCCCTCCCAGACAGAGCGGCTGGCCGGGCAGAGGGGCTCCTCACTTCCCAGTAGGGGCGGCCGGGCAGAGGCGCCCCCCCCACCTCCTGGACAGGGTGGCTGGCCGGGCAGGGGGCTGATCCCCCCACCTCCCTCCCGGATGGGGCGGCTGGCCAGGCGGGGGGCTGATCCCCCCACCTCCCTCCCGGACGGGGCGGCTGGCCGGGCGGGGGGCTGACCCCCCCATCTCCCTCCCGGATGGGGCGGCTGGCCGGGAGGGGGGCTGACCCCCCCACCTCCCTCCCGGACGGGGCGGCTGGCCGGGCAGAGGGGCTCCTCACTTCCCAGTAGGGGCGGCCGGGCAGAGGCACCCCTCGCCTCCCGGATGGGGCGGCTGGCCAGGCGGGGGGCTGACCCCCCCACCTCCCTCCCGGACGAGGCGGCTGGCCGGGCAGAGGGGCTCCTCACTTCCCGGTAGGGGCGGCCGGGCAGAGGTGCCCCTCACCTCCCGGACGGGGCGGCTGGCCGGGTGGGGGGCTGACCCCCCCACCTCCCTCCCAGACGAGGAGGGAGGATGCTCCTCACTTCTCAGACGGGGTGGCTGCCGGGCGGAGGGGCTCCTCACTTCTCAGACGGGGCGGTTGCCAGGCAGAGGGTCTCCTCACTTCTCAGACAGGGCGGCCGGGCAGAGACACTCCTCACATCCCGGACGGGGCGGCAGGGCAGAGGTGCTCCCCACATCTCAGACGATGGGCGGCCGGGCAGAGACGCTCCTCACTTCCCAGATGTGATGGCGGCCAGGAAGAGGCGCTCCTCACTTCCTAGATGGGATGGCGGCTGGGCAGAGACGCTCCTCACTTTCCAGACTGGGCAGCCAGGCAGAGGGGCTCCTCACATCCCAGACGATGGGCAGTCAGGCGGAGACGCTCCTCACTTCCCAGACGGGGTGGCTGCCAGGCAGAGGCTGCAATCTTGGCACTTAGGGAGGCCAAGGCAGGCGGCTGGGAGGTGGTTGTAGCGAGCCGAGATCACGCCACTGCACTCCAGCCTGGGCGCCATTGAGCACTGAGTTAACGAGACTCCGTCTGCAATCCCGGCACCTCGGGAGGCCGAGGCTGGCGGATCACTCGTGGCTAGGAGCTGGAGACCAGCCCAGCCGACGCATCGAAACCCCGTCTCCACCAAAAAAATACGAAAACCAGTCAGGCGTGGCGGCGCACGCCCGCAATCGCAGGCACTCGGCAGGCCGAGGCAGGAGAATCGGGCAGGGAGGTTGCAGTGAGCTGAGATGGCAGCAGTACCGTCCAGCTTCTGCTCAGCATCAGAGGGAGACCGTGGAAAGAGGGGAGAGGGGAGAGGGGAGAGGGGAGAGGGGGGAGGGGGGAGGGGGGAGGGGAGAGGGGGGAGGGGGGAGGGGGGAGGGGAGAGGGGAGAGGGGAGAGGGGAGAGGGAGCTCTATCTCCATCTTGATGTTAGTTCAGTGAGAACCATGCCAGATTTCCAACCAAAACAATTCTAAGACAATAAGTTTGTGTGTGTTTTTTAAAACTGACTCAAATCTTACAAAAATGTGTTCTTTTAAGCCACTGAATTTGTGGTAAATTGTTACAGCAGGAATAGAAAACTGATACAACCCTAGAGAAAGTCTTGTACATGTGCTCTATAAACACACAGCAGAATTTTTTTAACTTTTTATTGAGTTAAAATGTATATATATAATTTACCATCTGTACATTTTTAGAGGACAGTTTAGTGGTGATAAATACATTTATATTTTCTTCTCTTAATCTCCTCTTCCCACTCCCCTTGCTGGCCTCTAGCAACCACCAATTTACTTTCTATCTTCATGAGATCCACTTTTTTACTGCCCACATATGAATGACAACATGTGATATTTGCCTTTCTGTGCTTGGCTCATTCCACTTAACATAATGGCCTATGTTCATTACGTTAAGCCAAATGGCCAGCGCCACCTATGTTGCTGTGAATGACAGAATTTCATTCTTTGTATCTGAGTAGTATTCCATTATGTATATATATGACTTTTAAAATCTATTGTTGATGAGCACTTACGCTGATTCCGTATTTTGTCTACTGTGAATAGTGCTGCAGTACACATCGGCATGTAGATATGTCTTTGATACATTAATTTCCTTTATTTTGGATATATATCCAGTAAAGAAATTGCTGGACCACATGGTAGTTCTATTTTTACTTTTTTGAGGAACCTCCATACTGTTCTCCATAGTGGCTTTATTAATGTAGATTCCCACCAACAGTGTACTAGTATTTCCCTTTCTCCACATCCTTGCCAGCATCTGTTATTGCCTGTCTTTTTGAAACAAGTCATTTCAACCAAGGTGAGATGATATTGCATTGTGATTTTGATTTGCATTTCTTTGACGATTAGTGATATTGAACATTTTTTCATCTTCCTATTGGCCATTTGTATGTCTTCTTTTGAGAAAATATCTGTTCAGATCTTTTGCCCATTTTTAAATTGTATTTATTTATATATTTTTAACTATTATTTTTTTAGAAGCAAGGTCTTGCTTTGTCACCCAAGCTAAAGGGCAGTAGCATAATCATAGCTCACTGTAACCTCAAACTCCTGGGATTAAGGAATCCTCCTGACCGGGCGCGGTGGCTCACGCCTGTATTCCCAGCACTTTGGGAGGCCGAGGCGGGCGGATCACGAGGTCAGGAGATCGGGACCATCCTGGCTAACACGGTGAAACCCTGTCTCTACTAAAAATACAAAAAATTAGCCGGGCTTGGTGCCGGGCACCTGTAGTCCCAGCTACTCAGGAAGCTGAGGCAGGAGAATGCCGTGAACCCCGGGGGAGCAGAGCCTGCAGTGAGCCGAGATCGCGCCACTGCACTCCAGCCTGGGTGACAGCGAGACTCCATCTCAAAAAACAAAAGAAAAAAGAAATCCTCCTACCTCAGCCTCTTCAGTAGCCCATTTTTCAATCAGATTTTTTGTTCGTTTATTATTGAGTTGTTTGAGCTCCTTATATATTCTACTTGTTAATCCTTTCAGATAGATAGTTTGAAAATATTTTGTCCCATTCTGTGGTTGGCTCTTCACTTTGTTGATTGTTTCCTTTGCTTGAGGCTTTTTAGTTTGATATAATCCCATTGTCTATTTTTGCTTTTGTTGCCTGTGCTTCCGAGGTCTTACGCAAAAAAATCTTTGCCCAGACTAATGTCCTGGAGCATTTCTCCTATGCTTTCTTTTTTTCTTTTTTTTTTTTCACGCCATTCTCTTGCCCCAGCCTCCCGAGTAGCTGGGACTACAGGCGCCCACCATCGTGCCCCGCTAATTTTTTTTTTTTTTTTTTTTTTTTTTTTTGTATTTTTAGTAGAGACGGAGTTTCACCGTGTTAGCCAGGGTGGTCTCGATCTCCTGACCTTGTGATCCGCCCACCTTGGCCTCCCAAAGTGCTGAGATTACAGACGTGAGCCACCGCGCCCGGCCTTTCCTATGCTTTTTTTTTTTTTTTTACTAGCTTCATAGTTTCAGGTCTCAGATTCAAGTCTTTAATCCATTTTTATTTGATTTGATTTTTGTGTATGGTAAGATGGGTTTAATTTTATCCTTCTGCATATAGTTATTCAGTTTTCCCAGGATCATTTATTGAAAAGACTGTTGTTTTCCCAGTGTATGTTCTTGATGCCTTTGTCAGAGATGAGTTGTTTGTAAATGTGTAGATTTGTCTGCGATCTCTATTCTGTTCCACTGTCGTATGTGTCTGTTTTTATGCCAGTAGAAATATATTGGCAATAATTAGTACAGAAAAGCTGAAACAATGAAATGACAAAAGTGAATTATACTGATATAATTCATTATGCTCACTAAATACAATAGCATACAGCTAGGAAAACAATGTAGTGCACACGGTATTAAAATACAACACAATTCAATATACACAGTGCTCACAGTGGCCATCGTTAGAGTGTTGAAGAAGGGGATGCAGTCAGCAAAAGTTGTACGGGTGACTTCAAAAGTAATCATAAGCACTTATGATTACTTTTGGCTTAATTTCTTAAACCAAGACTGGAGACACAGGTGTTCATTATGTGCTTATTATATATATAAAATAAATATTTTATAAATATATTGTTTCTATTCAGTATTTAATAAAGTAAATCAATAGAAAAGGTTAAAAAGCAATGCACACATATTTCAAATATTTTTTGCTCCAAATTATAGAAACATTGCATAGTTATTGCCCTGGGCCTGGCAAGGTGACTCACACCTCTCATCCTAGCACTTTAGGAGACTGAGGCAGGAGGATAGCTTCAACCCCAGAGGTCAAGGCTGCAGTGAGCCTTAATTGCACTACTGCACTCCAGCCTAGGTGACAGAGCAAGACGCTGTCTGAAGATAAAAATAAAAATAAGTTAATAAATAAGTATATGTTTATATATTAACTGATTTTATTAACCATATATATATATATATATATATATATATATATATAGTTGTTGTCTTGGTCTATAGGCAATCTTACAGTGCTTAAGACTTTGATACTGAGAACAGATCTCCTAGGTATATGCTGTGTTTCTGGGGTGACATGATGCTCTCATCTGGCCTCCGTGAGCCTAATTCTATCTTACATTTACCCCACTCTTCAACAACAACTTGGGGAGGTGTCCCTAAACATTCCTAGGTGAACCCAAACCTGTGGCCCTCAACACATTTCTAGGTAAAGCAAGCTCCTGACATATCTGTGGATATCCTCTCATTGGAAGAAGGGGGAAGAGACCATCTCAAAATAATTCATTTAATATAGCTTTTCAGCATTAATTTTATTTTGATAAAGAGACACACAGTAAATAAAATTTCTAAAAAACCATAAACTTTCAAGCATTCTCATGCTAAATCTAGCCCTGCTCACATGCCAGGGAAATATAAAGGTAATCTGTTTCTCAACCTGACCAGGATGCTACAGTAATTAAAAATAAACTCAATCCCTGGATCCCTACCAAAGGGTCATTTCATATGGATCAAAGTTCTGGTAAAATTATTTTTCTGGAAATAGACTAATTCTCCAAAATATAATTGAAATAACAGCCTCTGGAAAGGGCCATATACGACTCTTAATGACACAACAGCTAAATATAGGTCTGATGCTCATTCTGTGTGGACAACAATAGCAGCCATTCCCACAAATGGCTGATTTGTGGGAAGTAAACACTACTTTTGCAGAATCTTACATGATTTCAGTAGAAGGGCAAGGACATTTCAGTTGGGAACAGATTGCTCCATGGTAATGTGATCACTATGTACCCAACAATGGCTCTTTCTTCCTAGCGTCAATGCAGATGTTATTTTCACCTTAACTGTTATCATTGCTGTTTCTAACCACATAAAAGTGTATCCTTTATATATCTGAAGTAAATTCATACTAGTGGTGTAACATCTCCAGACATTTAAGTGTAAAAACAGAAAACGTATGATGTGTTGACTTACTGTTTTATACTAACGCATGAAGAGAAGATGCTTTTATTCATTGCCTATACTTTTATTTCTAAACTTTCTGTTACACTTTATCTTATATCCAGCATAGAATTGAGATTTGCTTTTTGATTTAATCTGACAATATTTTTTCCTCTAATAAGAGTCAAGCCCACTTACTTTTAATGATAAATTGTGTTTGGTTATATTTTGATTACTGTATATGATGCTATGATTTATATGCACATATCTGTCTTTTGCTGTCTTGTTTGTTTTTATTGCTTTTGTTTTGATGTTGTGATATTTGGAAGAGTTAAACTTTTATTCTGATGGCTACCTTATGTAATTTCATAAAATCATCTCTTTCTTTAGACAGTAGCTAATGTCTCTAAACTAAGAACAATGGTATTAGCTGTATTCTCTTTCTTGTCCTCCCTATGTGGTTTTTCATCCCACAATTTGATTTAATCATATTAACTTTGTTTCCCCTGGTGCCATTAAGTATGCTTACATTTCTATAAACAATATCCTTTGACTCCCAGGCATTACAGATGAGCAGTCAGTAAAATCATTCTGAGGAATACTTTCTTTCCTTTTCTTCCATTTTTCTTAGTTGTATCATTTCTACATTGCCAGAGCACCTACAGTTGCATTTCTTTCTGTCAGCTTTATCCAGCATTTGTTTTTGTCTTTTATTTGAAGTTAAATATATTCCTTGCTCACTACAGCACTGGGGGAAGGAAGGTTTCTGTTGTCATTGTTGTGCTTGTACAGTTGTTTATTTAAAAACATTGGTGAAAACAAAAACTGTATGTAGATGGAATGGAGATAAGACAGAAAATGAGAGAGCCTGATGATGAGTGTGCTTATTCTAGACTGGGAGGCGTGCTACACTGAGCAGTGTCTCCAAGGCCGCAGGAAAGGATGGTTGATTGTGAGCAGGTGGACTTTCCACTGGAGGAGAGAAGTCGTGCGCTCAACAACCTGTGCAGAACCAGAAACTGGTAATGCTTCAAATCAACTTACAGACCTGGAGGTCGAAATTTAAGAAAACCGTTTAGCACCTAGTTTCCTAGAAAATATTAGCTACTATTTGCTGAGCTGAGCATCTGTCAGTCTGTCTGTAGCATGGAAGATCTGAGTACAGGGGAAACTGGATTAGTAAAGGTGGGTCAGAAAATTATATAATATTCAACCAAAATTCCTGCTTTACATACACACACAGCACCTGGTATTTCCAGAACTAGAAGGTAAAGAAATTATTTGTGCTTGAACTTGCAGAAAACTGCCTTTTCCCTTCTTCTCTTGCATCTTAACCTGGAGCTTCCCTTTTCTTCAGCCTCAGTGTGCTTCCCAACTCAATTTATAATTGACTTCCTGCAGTTTCTCCTTAGGACAGGGCTTTGTTTTGGGGGTGGTTAATTTGTAGGGTTCATAGGAAACAGACCACTCACAGCACCTGCTTTTTGCCATCCTCACTCTCAGCTATGAGTTGAGGCCCAGGAAGCCTTCTGCCAGCCTCAGCTGCTGTTCTCAGATTAATCTGCTGAGTTCTTTTTGCCTAGTAAGAATCTCTGAATTTAGGAACATAGATGTTAGCGCTTGTATTTGTAGGTTTTCCAGTTCCCAGGGCCATTAAACAATTTTTCCCTCTCCTTCCTTCTTCCAAAAAAATTGGTGATTCCCCTGGGTCCCTGTGGTTTAACCTCACAAAAGGTCCATGATGACACCCTGTTACATTGTTTTGTCACAGTTAATACCTTGTTATCCCAGTTGCTCAGTCAGTTTTTGTGAGAGATTCAGGGATATTAATAAAACTGTGCTGCTGCTGCTACTAACATCTTGCATAAAAGCCCTATTAATTAAAATGTTTATTTTGCATGTGATTTGAACTTGTAATTTGTATTCAAAGTTTTTCAACAGAGATCCAGAAAAGACCCTCCTTATATTTTTATTTTGTGCATTGCAACACTTTTTAGTGAAAAAAAAAACCATGAGAACAACACAAGTGATTTTAAAAGAATAAACCTACAATCCATTAATTATAAAATGAAATATTATGCAGGTGTTAAGAATGAGGGAATCAATAAGAACTTGTGTGGGCTAACTATAAACTTTTAAAAAATAAATTTGATGCTCATGTGACTATATTATCGTTAAAAAAAATACAAGCATACTTGCACACACCTTCAAGCAAAATGGGTACACGCATTTAAAAATAT
This sequence comes from Pan troglodytes, assembly GCF_028858775.2. Classification (NCBI taxonomy): domain Eukaryota; kingdom Metazoa; phylum Chordata; class Mammalia; order Primates; family Hominidae; genus Pan; species Pan troglodytes. The sequence continues at coordinate 19,599,524 of NC_086016.1, forward strand.
TTAAATTAAGTAAATGGCCCAATAATTTAACTTTGTACAATTCTATGTTCTCTGATTGTTTTATATGCTAGAAACAGGCATTGCTGTTTTGTCTATTTCATTTGAAATAATTGTAGTCACATGAGGTTTAAGTTATAATACAGAGAGGTCACATATGCCTATTTTCTAATTGGATACCTTATTTATTACTATTGAGTTTTGAGAATTTTTTACATATGCTAGATATAAGTTCTTTGTCAGATATATGGTATGCAAATTATTTCTCCCACTTTGTAATTCATTTTTTCAACCTCTTTACAGAGTCTTTCTAAGTAAAAAAAAAAAAAAAAAAAAAAAAAGTGTTTATTTATTTCAATGAAGTCCAGTTTTATCACTGTTTCCTTTTGTAGATTTTGTTTTTGATATCAAGCCTAAAAATTCTTTGCCTAGCCCAAGGTCTCAAGACTTTTCTTCTATTTTAAAAAGTTTAATGAATTTATTTATTAATTAATTATTTTTGAGACGAGGTTTCGCCCAAGCTGTAGTGCAGTGGTGCCATCATTGCTCACTGCAGCCACTAACTGCTGGATTGAAGTGATCCTTCCACCTCAGCCACTTGAGTAGTAGCTGGGATTACAGGCACGAGCTACCATACACAACTTTAAGTTTTATAGTATTACATTTTACATTTAAGCCTGTGATTTATGTGAGCTAAATTTTATATAAAGTATAAATTTAGGTCAGTCTTAGTTTTTGTACCTGTGAATGTCCAATTGCTCTAGCACCATTTGTTGAAAAAGATATCCTTCCTTTAAACTGATTTTGCATCCTTGTTAAAAAAAAAATCAGTTGAATGTAGTGTGGTCTGTCACCTTTTAATAAGATAAAAACATTGACACTCACCAGATATCGAAGTTTAGAAATTTTTTTAAAGCTAAACTTCTGAAAATAGAATAAAAACACCTTCACATGTCAAATTAGTCAATTTGTATAGGACTAATTCATTTAAATATATTAAAATACAAAATAATTCAAACCACTAAAGTGATAATACAAGACTATAAATTAAAGGCTAATTATTAAGTCAAATTGCTGTATTCTACGTGTTAGAGTGAGTTCAAAAGATCCATTGTATTACCGAATAGGCAAAAGTTTTAATTTCAGAGGATGAAACTGATATATTACTGCCACCTTGTGGATATTCTGTTATTACAGGCTATTATAAAAAGCAATGCGGGTATGTAATCTGTTCTAACAAGAAGCATTTCCTTTTTTTGTCGTTTTTATTATTGTTATTATTACATTTTAAGTTCTGAGATATATGTACAGAACGTGGAGGTTTGTTACATAGGTATACACATGCCATGGTTGTTTACTGCACCCATCAACCCATCATCTACATTAGGTATTTCTCCTAATGCTATCACTCCCCCAGCCTCCCACCCCCCTGACAGGCCCCGGTATGTGATGTTCCCCTCCCTGTGTCCATGTGTTCTCATTGTTCAACTCAAAAGAAAAACAGAAGCATTTTCTGCTTTCCCAATTTCTTAAATACAATGCAACTTTATGTTTAATTTAACTAACTTAATTTTTTGAGACAAGGTCTAGCTCTGTTGCCCAGGCTGGAGTGGAGTGGCGTGAATATGGTTCAGTGAAACCTCCACCTCCCTGGCTCAAGTGATCCTCCTTCCTCAGCCTCTCGAGCAGCTAGGACCACAGGCACGCACCACCATGGCCAGCTAATTTCTTTTTTATTTTTTGTAGAGATGAGGTCTCACTTTGTTGTCCACGCTGGTCTCAAACTCCTGGGCTCAAAGGATCCTCTTGCCATGGCCTCCCACAGCGCTGGGATTTATAGGTGTGTGCCATGGCACCAGGCCTAAGCAACTGTAGAGAAGCCTTTTTTTCTTTCATAAAAACAGTTGTAGATATTTTCCTTATGGAATTTATTTGTGGTGAAATATTTTAATAGACAGTTTAATTTGTTAAATAATTTATCTCCGATAATAATAATTGATTAATATTAAAACTGCAAAACAAGTAGGGTCTTCTTTTTCTATGAAAAATGAAAGTTGATTCTGACATTTATGTAAACATTTTAAATATTCAAAGTATATAAATGTGAAGTCCTATCAAGAGTAATTAAACAAGAGAAAGAAATAAAGGGCATTCAAATCGGAAAGGAGGACATCAAATTTTTCCTATTTGCAGATGACATGATCTTATATATAGGAAAACCTGAAGACTCTACCAGAAAACTTGTAGAACAAACAAATTCAGTGAAGTTGCAAGACACAAAACTAATACACAAAGATTGGTTGCATTTATATATATGAACAACAAACTTGCTGAAAAAGAAATTAAGAAGGCAAACCCATTTACAATAGCTACCAAAAAAAAAACCCAGACATAAATGTAACCAAGGAGGTAAAATGAAAACTACAAAACACTAATGAAAGAAATTGAAGAGGATACAAACAAATGAAAAGACATTCACACTCATGGATCAGAAATATGAATGTTGTTAAAGTGACAGTACTACTCAAAAGCAACCTACAGATTCAATGCAATCTCTATCAAAATACCTATGAACATTCTTCACAAAATTAAAAAAAAATCCAAAGAGATTTTATGGAATCAAAAAATATCCTGAATAGCCAAAGCCATCCTAAGCAAAAAGAACAAAGCTGGATGTATCATGCTACCAGACCTCAGAATATACTACAAAACTGTAGTAACCAAAACATCATGGTATTGGCATAAAAACAGACACATAGACCTATGGAATAGAATAAAGAACCCAGAAAATCCACATATCTCAGCCAACGGATTTTTTACAAAGATGCCAAGAACACTCATTGGGGAAAGGATAGTCTCTTCAATAAATGGTGCTGGAAAAACTGGATATCCATATGCAGAAGAATGAAACTAGACTTCTGCCTCTCACCCTATACAAAAATCAACTTAAAGTATCTCAAATACCCAAATATAAGACCCAAAATGGTAAAGCTACTAGAAGAAAACATAGGGGAGATCCTTCAGGACATTGCTCTGGGAAAATATTTTATGAATAAGGCATCAAAAGCACAGGCAACAAAAGAAAAAATAAACAAATGGGATCACATCAAGGTAAAAATCTTCTGCACAGCAAAGGAAATAATAAAGTGAGTGAAAAGACAACCTACAGAATGGGAGAAAATATAAACTCATCTGGCAGGAAATTAATATCAAGAATGTACAAGGGATTCAAACATATCAACAGCAAAGAAGCACAACAATCTAATTAAATATAAACAAATGCTCTGAGCAGACATTTCTCAAAAGAAGACATACAAATGACCAACAAATATATGAAAAAATGTTCAACACCACTAATCAGCAAGGAAATGCTAATCAAAGCCACAGTAAGGCATCATCTGCATCAGTTAGGATGGCTATTATAGAAGAGACAAAAATAACAAATGCTGACAAAGACATGAAGAAAAGGGACTTTTTTTTTTTTTTGACAGAGTCTCACTCTCCGTCCAGGCTGGAGTGCAGTGGTGGTGTAATCTGGCTCCCTCTGCTTCTAGGGTTCAAATAGTTCTCCTCCCTCAGCCTCCTGAGTAGCTGGAGAAAAAGGAACTCTTATGCACTGTTGGTAGGAATGTAAATTAGTGCAGCCAGTATGGAGAACGGTATTGAAACCCCTCAAGCAATCCCACTACTGGGTGTTTATCCAAAGGAAAGAAAAGCATTATATTGCAGAGACATCTGCATCCCCATGTTTATTGCAACAGTGTTCACAATAGCCAAGATATGGAATCAACCTAGGTTTCCAACAACAGATGAATGGATTTTTAAAATGTGGTATATATACACCAAGGAATGCTATTTAGTGATAAAAAAGAATAAATAAAATCTTGTCATTCTCAGCAACATGGATGGAACTGGAGGATATTATGTTAAGCAAAATAAGCCAGGAATAGAAATTTCAACACCACATGTTCTCACTCACGCAGAAGCTAAAAAAAGTTGATCTCATAGAAGTAAAAAGTAGAACAGAGGATACTGCAGGCTGAAAAGGGTAGGGAGAAAGGAGGAATAGTAAGAGATTGGTTAATGGATACAAAATTACAGCTAGGTAGGAGTAATAAGTTCTAGGGTTCTGTAGTACTGTAGATGACTATAGTTAACAATACTATATTATGTAGTTTAAAATACCTAGGAGTAGTTTGAATGTTCCCAACACAAAGAAATAATAAATGTTTGAGATGATAGATATGCTAATTACCCTGATCTGATCACCATCTACATGTACTGAAACATCCCCGTATAGCCATGAATATGTATAATCTTTGTCAATTTAAAAAGTAAAAAAAAAAATTAATCTTGGAGAATGCATTTGAAGAACTTGTACTCAAGAAATCAACTTAAGAACCTGAGTCTCCTTGGAATTTGTGTTTTCTAGACCAGTACTTCTCCAAATTAAAGCAAATTTAGGCTGGGCATGGTGGCCCATGTCTATAATCTCAGCACTTTGGAAGGCCGAGGCGGGCAGATCACTTGAGGTCAGGAGTTCGAGACCAGCTGACCCAACATTGTGAAACCCTGTCTCTACTAAAAATACAAAAATTAGCCGGGCATGATGGCATGTGCCTGTAATCCCAGCTACTTTGGAGGCCGAGGCAAGATAATCGCTTGAACTGGAGAGGTGGAAGTTGCAGTGAGCCGAGATTGCACCACTGCACTCCAGCCTGGGCAACAGAGCAAGACTCTGTCTCAAAAAAAAAAAAAAAAAGCGAATTTAGTTCACTTTGGTATTGTGTCAAAATGTTGATTCTTTTAAAGTAAATCTAAAGAATTTAGATGTAGTTGAAGCTTGTCATCTGTTCTTAATTTTTTAATAAAAATATAATATTTAGATTCAGAGTAAATCTAAAGTGAGACCTGAAGCTGCTCCCAGGTGATACTGATGCTGCTTATTTTTGCCCAGATTTTGAGTCACAGGGTTCTAAATTATTGGTTTGAAGTCCTACATGAGTAATCACTTGGGGAGCTCAATTAACACACAGCAACAGACTAATTATTAATAAGCCAGAATCTTCAGTATTAGGCTTCAATCATTGGCAATTTTTTTTTTTTTTTTGACACACAGTCTCCCACTGCCGCCCAGGCTGAAGTCCTGAGGCCAGAATGAGACTAGGACATGGTTCCTTTGCCTAAGTAAAGTGAGGCAGACAATGGAATACTTCAGACTTCAAATTAGTATGGTAAGTGCTATGAAGACTATGATTAGAGTTCATTATTTACCCAGAAAAGGATCACTCAGCCCAGTCTGGGAGTTAGAGAAGGTTTCCTGAAGTCTTGACATGTGAGTCATGAAAGGACGTAAGGAGTTAACCACATGACAAAATAAGCTAAGAGAATTCTCAACAAAAGACAAAATATTGGCAAAGGCTTTTAGGCATATACTAGCTTAGTATTATTGGGAGAATGTAATGATTTTCTGTATTTCAAAAGTGTAAAATACAAAGTGGGCCATGATATGAGATAAACCAGTAAATATGTTCTGGGAACAGATCATAGAAGGGTGTGTATGCTGTCCTAAGGAGCTTAAACTTCAACTTCAGTTCATGGGAGCCAATGACAAGATCTGAGCAGGGGAAGGATGTGGCTAGAGGGGCATTTTAGACAGACAAGATCCTCTGTGGATTACACCTAGGCTAAGCAACGGGTTAAAGTTGTTGTCCTAAGACAATAGTCCAGGTAAAGGATAATAAAGTTTTAAATTAGGATGTTAGTAGGAATGAGGAAGAGGGATGGATTTCAGAAATAGTAAGGAAATGTATTAGCAGGACTTGATTAGTGATTGACTTGGGGAAGGAGGGGAAGATAGAGTTCAGGATGACCCTGAGACTGTCTGGTGTCAGTGGCTAATGACTGAAGCTATTAATAGAGGTAGGAAACGCAGACCAAAAGCAGGCCCGGGGTGAGAGATGATAAATTTGAATTTTAACATGTTGAGTTTGGACATCCAGGATGAAATAACCACAAAACATTTAAATATACGAATCTGAAAAGGTAAGCATCGTAAGCATATTAGCTATTGGTAAAATTCTGATACTAAATGAAGTCTGGCAGGGAGGCAGTACAGAGGCAAGCAATGGGCTGGGGATAAAACATAGGGAAATATTATTTAAATAAAGATGAAAGAAAAGGAGCCCACAAAGGAAACTGAAAAGGCATAGTCAAAAAAAGAGGCTTGCCAAAGTGCCACCTTTGAAGCTCTGCTGTTACACTTTATAAGGAAACTTTTGGTTACCTGGGATTGCATGCATTTATAAAAGTTTCTATTATTAGGAAGACAATAATAATGATAAGGCTTTTTCTCATTGTTGTCAGTGTAATTTATCTATTCAATTATAGAACCTAGTTCCAGGATGCTTAATCTGAAGTATATACTTGGGGCAAAATAAATTATATCTTAATAATAATCTGGAATTTTTCTCTCTAACTTGACATATTTTAATTCTTGCTAGATTTTCAAAACATCATACCTCAAACCACCACCAGATGACTATAAGAATGTTACAAATATTGTGCCACCATATAATGCTTTCTCAGCCCAAGGCATGCCAGAGGTAAAATAAAATACATTCGTAACCCAAGTCTTTAAATGGTTCTTTTGCTATATAAAACCTGTATAGAGGACTAAAACCAAGGAAATTAGGTGAATCATTCATGTGGATTCATTGTTTGATATTCAGTACTATGAAAACCTCATCCCTCAAATTTAAAAAATTATAATAAAATAGAAAAGAACACCAGACAGAGAAAAAAGAAACAAAACAAATACATTAAAGACTGACCCTGCTGAAGCAGATGCCACTCTTTGAAATAACAAAGAAACTGCTGAACACGCCTTTAATTCAGTGAGGCAGTAGGTGTTTTTTTGTTTGTTTTTGTTTCGTTTTGTTTTTTTGAGACGGAGTTTCGCTCTTGTCACCCAGGCTGGAGTGTAGTGGCACAATCTGGGCTCACTGCAACCTCCGCCTCCCAGGTCCATGCAATTCTCTTGCCTCAGCCTCCTGAGTAGCTGGGATCACAGGTGCACACCACCACACCCTGCTAATTTTGTATTTTTTTTTAGTGGAGGCGGGGTTTCTCTATGTTGGTCAGGCTAGTCTCGAACTCCCAACCTCAGGTGATCTGCTCACCTCGGCCTCCCAACGTGCTGGGATTACAGGCGTGAGCCACCACGTTAAAAAGGGAAACTTCCTATTTGCCCTCTAAAGGTTTGCAGAAAATGAATGGACAAAACATAAATTAATAGAAGAAAGAGGCAAAAAAAACAATTCTGTAAAATGTAGGGGAAAAGTCACAGGGTCTCACTCAGTTACCCAACATGAAGTGCAGTGGTGTGATCATGGCTCATTGCAACCTTGAATTCTCAAGCACAAGTGATTCTCCCCCCTAAGCCTATGGAGTAGCTGGGATCACAGGGGCATGCCACCATGCCCACATACATGGGTATTTGCTGGAGAGGAGATGGAGACTCTCTGTCCTGGATGTGAGACAGGTGGCTGGCATCTGGGTAAGGATGACATTCCCTCATTGCTAAAGAGTAAAAGAGGAAAGTGTCATGGATAGTGCAAGCAGGGACATGCCCTGACCTAGTGAGGTCCAGAGGCTTTATATTGTCCTTCATAGGGGAGTGGGAAGAAGCGAGTGTAGGCAACCCAGGGGAAATAAATGACCTAAAATAAAAGAAATAGATCATCAGAAGTGTAGACGTATTAGTCAGGGTTCTCTAGAGTGACAGAATTAAAGGACTATATACATATATATATGAAGGGGAGTGAGATGGTTAATAATGAGTGTCAACTTGTGAGAGTGTTGCCGAAAGAGATTAACATTTGAGTCAGTGGGCTGGGGAAGGCAGACCCACCCTTAATCTGGTGGGCACAATCTAATCTGCTGCCAGCAAATATAAAGCAGGCAGAAAAATTTGAAGAGGAGAGACTGGCCTAGCCTCCCAGCCTACATCTTTCTCCTATGCTGGTTTCTTCCTGCCCTCAAACATTGGACTCCATGGCCCTCCTTTCTCATTGGTTTGCAGACAGCCCATTGTGTAACTTATGATCCTGTAAGTTAATAAACTCCCCTTTATAAATATATATATATGTGTGTGTGTGTGTGTGTGCATATATATATGTATGTGTGTATGTATACATATATGTATATATCCTGTTCTGTCCCTCTAGATGTAACTGGCTAATACAGGAAGTTTATTAAGTATTAACTCACACAATCACCAAGTCTCACAATAGGCCATCTGCTGGATGAGGAGCAAAAAGAGCCAGCCAGAGTTCCAAAACTGAAGAACTTGGAGTCCATGTTCGAGGGCAAGAAGCATCCAGCATGGGAGAAAGCTGTAGGCTGGGAGGCGAGGCCCGTCTCTTTTCACATTTTTCTGCCTGCTTATAGTATGGATGGGTTGGCAGCTGATTGGGTTGTGCCCACACAGATTAAGGGTGGGTCTGCCTTTCCCAGCCCACTGACTCACATGTTAATCTTTTTTTGGCAACACCCTCACAGACACACCCAGGATGAACACTTTACATCCTTCAATCCAATCAAGTTGACACTCATTATTAACCACCACAAGCCAACCCCTTGTGAACTTGAACCCACACACATCTCCTGAGATCATACATAATCTTGAAATACAGACAACAGTAAGGTCATAATTACCCCTAACATAATAAACTATCCTTCCTACAACTGGAAATGCACCAATCCCCAACCCAAATACTATTACATAAAGTAAACAATACTTAAATGCTGATATGAGGTCAGCAAATCTATGTCACCTGATAAAGAAAAGGGAAATGAAATGAAGATATTTTCTTAGTACAAGTGCATACATGCACAAACATGTTTTTAACAAAAGAAGAAGGAAATACTCATGATAGTTCCAGTCCTCATTTCTGCAGCTGGTCAGGTGGTCGTAGCTGGTATTGATAACTACTTTCTTCCACTATTCATTCTGTATTCCCTTTGCCTTCAGCAAGCACCTCAGCAGGTCGTGACCCAGAGAGGATCTGGGCCATTTGTAGTCCTACCTGGATTGGGTATAGTTTCCCATTTACCTTAATCAGAGTGCATGATAATACCAAGAGACGCCCTAATGGATCTCCTGTATTCCACGCATACTCTTCCTCACTTCCGTTGTGGAGTAGCGGACTGACTTCATCTTGATAGTCTGGGTCAATCACTGCCGCCAACACTGTAACTCCATTCTTAGCTTGTTGACTTAAAGGTAGGAGGACCCCAAAGTGTCCAAGTGGCCATCTTAACTTCCAGTTTAATGGAATCATTATTGTGTCTCCTGGTAGCAGCGTTCTTCCCTCTGGAGCTAAGATGACTAGTAAAGCAGAACCTAATGTCGTGGGAACAGAAAGCAAACATTTTGCTAGCGCATCATAGTGAGTGGTTCCACTTTCACATCCACCCCTTGAATCCTGGATCTGTGAATCCTGGCTATGGGAGAAACAATACCATACATTGGGCGCTGATTCAGAGCACACATGGTCTTCTGGAGTATGGTGCCCCGGCCCGGCAAAGTATTGTAACCTAGTTGACGTTGTAATCGCGACCTCAAAAGGCTGTCACACCATTCTATCAATCCAGCTGCTTCAGGAAGATGGGGAATATGGTAAGACCAGTGAATTCCGTGAGCATGAGCCCACTGCCTCACTTCTTTACCTGTAAAGTGAGTGCTTGGTCAGAGGTAATGCTGTGTGGAATACCGTGATAGTGGATAAGGCATTCCTTGAGTCCATAAATGGTAGTCTTGGCAGAAGCATTGCATGCAGGTAGGCAAACCCATATCCTGAGTAAGTGCCTGTTCCAATGAGGACAAACCTCTCTCCTTTCCATGGTGGAAGAGGTCCAATATAATCAACCTGCCACCGGGTAGCTGGTCGATCACCCCAGGGAATGATGCCATACAAAGGGTTCACTGTTAGTCTCTGCTGCTGCTGGCAAATTGGGCACTCAGCAGTGGCCACAGACAGTTCAGCTTTGGTGAGTGGAAGTCCACATTGCTGAATCCATGCATAGCCTCCATCCCTGCCACCATGGCCACTATGTTCGTGGGCTCATTGGACAATGACAGGGGTGTCTGAGGAAAGAGACTGAGTGGTATCCACAGAACGGGTCATCTTATCCACTTGATTATCAAAATCCTCCTCTGCTGAAGTCACTTGTTGGTCAACACTCACACAGGGTACAAATATCTTCAGTTTTTGACCACTCAGAGAGGTCCATCTACATACTCTTTCTCCAAGTTTCTTTGTCACCAATTTTCCAATCATGCTTCTTCCAAGTCCCTGACCATCCAGCCAAACCATTGACTACAGCCCATGAATCAGTATATAACCACACATCTGGAAATTTCTCCTTCCATGCAAAGTGCACAATCAGGTGCACTGCTCAATGTTCTGCCCACTGGGAAGATTGTCCTTCACCACTGTCCTTCAGGGATGTCCTAGAAAGGGGCTGTAGTGCTTCAGCTGTCCACTTTTGGGCGGTACCTGCCTATTGTGGAGAACCATCTGTGAACCAGGCCCTAGTCCTCCCTTCCTGTGTCAACTGCTCAAAGGCAAGTCCCCATGAGGTCATCAGTGCAGGCCGTGAGAGAGAAGGCAGGGTGGCAGGAGTAGAGACCGTGGGCATTTGAGCCACTTCCTCATGTAACTTACTTGTGCCCCCAGGACCTGCTTGAGCCCAATCACTTATACACCATTTCCATTTGATGATGGAATGCTACTGTGCATGACCCACTTTATGGCTACATGAGTCAGAAAGCACCCAGTTCACGATAGGCAGTTCTGGTCGCATGGTGACTTGTTGACTCATAGTCAAATGTTCAGTTTCCACAAAAGCCCAGTATAGGACAAGAGCTGTCTCTCAAAAGGAGAGTAGTTAACTGGAGAAGATGACCGGGCCTTGCTGCAAAATACTAGAGGCCTCCACCATGGTTCACCTATGCAGGCCTGCCAAAGCCTCAAAGCAGCATTCCTATCTGCCACGGACACCTCAGGGGGACCCAGCCTCCCCTTCATTCAAGGGGTTCTGGGTCTGTAAACTGGCTCAAGGCTGGAAATTGATTGAGGGGCCGTGAATCTCTGTTTTTATAATTCCAATTAGTCTTTTATCTGTTTGACCTTAAGTTTCCTCCTTACATAAATTAAGTAGGAATGCATTAGTCTTCCTGTCAGTTTCACTTCTAGGAACACTGTGATTAGTTAGCCAATGCCAGAGCTCTACATGAGTCAGACTGTTCAGATTGCTGCTTTGTCTTTTCTGCCCATTACGGTAGCTATGCCCACCGTGCCTTTGAGGGTTGAGTGCTACCACTTGGTACCTGCCACTTCAGGATCCAATTATTCCAAATTGTATTTAACTTTTGTAACTGAGTGACTGCAGTTCTCACCATTAGATCTGACATACAGAGAAGAGCCTTTACAGGGCTCTTCAAAGACGCAGGTGCTGTCCTCACGAATCTATTTTGCAAGGTGTTTGTCAAGGGTATTAGGTACAGAGTCACAAAACTCCTTGCCTCTCATGAGCAATGATTCATTAGTGTCAAATGAATTTGTTTTGCATAGCTCTTTAAACCTTTCATGCCAAGAACTGTCAATGTTCTCTACACTATTAAAAGTAGAGTCCTTAGCATTTAGGGATCTAATCATATTTAGCAGCCAAATCCAGAAACCCCAAAACCAACAAAAGAACTCCAACCTTAATATTCTGTTCCTGCAGAACCATTCCTGGTACCAAAATCTGTATTGGTGAGGGTTCTCTAGAGGGACAGAACTAATAAGTTCTATATATATATATATATATATATATATGGGTTTATTACATATTAACTTACAGGATCACAAGGTCCCACAGTAGGCTGTCTGCAGGCATGAGGAGTGAGGAGTAAGGAGAGCCAGCTCGAGTCTCAAAACTAAAGAACTTGGAGTCCAATGTTCAAGGGTAGGAAGCATCCAGCACGGGAGAGAGATGTAGGCTGGGAGGCTGGGCCAGACTCACTTTTTCACTTTTTTCTGCCTGCTTTATATTCACTGGTAGCTGATTAAATGGTGCCCATAGATTAAGTAGGGGGTCTGCCTTCCCCAGACTACTGACTCAAATATTAATCTCCTTTGGCAACACCCTCACAGACACACCCAGGAGCAATGCTTACATCCTTCAATGTAATCAAGTTGACAATCAGTATTAACTATCACAGGATTACAGACCTGAGCCATCACACACAGTGTTATTGTATATTTCATACAATTTCCTGATTTTCCCATTTTATCTGTGACTTAATAAAGTTTTTCAGCTATGACTCCAAACTGGTAATACTTGAAAGCACATTCAGATATATTTTGCAACAATTCATAACTGGCAAAATGTTGAGCCTTGTGGAAAGAGTCACCTTACTTCCCCGTCAGCTGTCAATTCCCCATCACTACTATCACTTCTGGGAGCACATTTTCCAAAACTCCTTTTCTCTCTATGGTTTCTTTAGAGTTGCTCCATGAGGTTACAATAAGTTACAACTAATTACTGTCATGAGATTGGGAAGTCAGAGTGGTAGATTCATGTACACTGACACCTGAAGTAAAACACACGCAGTTAGGTGTGGACTGGAGAATCACCTAGAGATGTGCTGCAGGCAGCTGAGAGCATCAGCACCCCCAGCCCTGGGCTTCCCAGACAGGACCGAGGATCATCACACGGTGTTCAGCACATACCACCAGGGGCAGGTGCACCCTGGCTTCTGAAGTAGCACCTGAGAATCCCCTGTGTCTAGTACCTGCTTCATGAATAACACTCCATAGACTTCGGAAAGACTGTGGTTTAGACTCTAATTTATTCAACTTGAATAATTTCTCCTTGAAATACTGAGAATAGCTTCTCTTTTGCTGTACAAATTCCGATTATCCCATAACACAGACTCCTCAGCTGGACTTCTCTCTCTTCTTTATTCAGTCAGGACAGGCATTGTCACATCTTTTCTGCTGGGGATGAGGGCAAAAGAGGCTTAGGGTTCAGAGGAACCTCCCTGGCCTCCTCTAGGAAAATCTCCCAATGATTTTCCAAGCCTGACTGAGTTTGAGAACTTCCCTCAGCAGATAGAGGCACCAGAAGGAGCATTGGGGCAGCCCAGCCTCACACATCTGCTTCCTTGGGGTTTATGTTATGACTTGCAACACTGTGGGAGGGGTACTGTCACTCTGTTGACAGTAATAAGTTGCAAAATCTTCAGGCTGCAGGCTGCTGATGGTGAGAGTGTAATCTGTCCCAGATCCACTGTCACTGAACCGAAAGGGAATCCCACTTTGCAGACTGGATGCAGCATAGATCAGGAGCTTAGGAGTTTTCCCTGGTTTCTGCTGATACCAATTTAAATTATTGCTAATGCCCTGACTCGCCCGGCAAGTGATGGTGACTCTGTCTCCTACAGATGCAGACAGAGAGGATGGAGACTGGGTCATCTGGATGTCACATCTGGCACCTGAAGTTGGAAACATAAAAACAAACATTCTTGCAATTAATCATGTTATCAGAGGACTTCCCTGGAGTTCCAGACAGTACTGAGCACACTGACCGAGTATAATCCTAGTGTTCTCCTTCCTTACCTGGCAGCCAGAGCCCCAGGAGCCCCAGGAGCTGAGTGGGGGACCTTGCATCCGTGCTGTGTCCTGACTGGGGCTGACTCCTGCACCGGGTGTGACCAGCCTATAAAAAGTCTTCAGGGCAGGGGGCTGTGCTCTAGGAACAGGCAAATCAGCAGGGGATGGGGCAGGCTGAGCACAGCTGCAGGGCTGGCTCATCTCAGTAACTCAGCACAGGGGCGCAGTATCCGCAGAGTCCCAGGTCAGACCAGGGCAGCAGAGATTTACCTTGAAAGAGTACACTTCTCATTAGTGGCCATACGGTTACAGAACATATTTTTGGAGTGAATTTTCAAAATTTTAAATCAACCTAAGACTAGATTAAATAATATATTTATACTTGTATTAGGAGTGCATAGGAAAGCATCATTTTTGGCAGAAAATTTACAATAAAGTTGTAGAATGTGGGGCTGTCAGAAATTTCAGTTAGTCTCAAAGGAATTTGATGAGTGTAAAAGTATTTAGTGCTATGAAAACAATGTCTCTGTCAGTGTGAAATTGCTTCTTTTTTGAAATGAATATAAAAAGAATTTATCAGAAGCATCTTTAATAAATTCAATAGAATTTACTAACAAACTTAAGACATTGTTCCTAGGAGTAAAAGGAAAAACAATTCTCTGAAGATGCACAAAGATGATAACTGTGTCACGCATAGATCTGCCATTATCCAGAGCTATGGGTCTCTTTAAGACCCAGGGGCTAAATGGGCTGCACCTTATTCTTGGCGTGATGATCCCCATATTCTATCCCCTTTCCTGCCTTTGGTATAATTTCTTATGGTTCCCCAGCATGGAAAGCTGACTAGTAATACCAGGTCTCATTATTTCAACTAAAATCTCTGTTTCACTCGCTGACTATAGGAGCCTGGATTAAAATCAACTTGAAGCCCTCTATCAATCTAGGCTCAAATAGTCAATTGTTTCAAAGTAGGATGACAAAGGCCACATCCCCTGAGTAATGCTCTGAGCTGCGCTCCCCACCAGCCTGTTCCTGGGGTCTCAGGAGCATCTGCCCTAGAGTCTGGCTTTCTGGAGAGCAGGTGAGGGGGGAAAAGCCAGGTCAGTGAACCTCTCTCCTTAGCAAGGGCAGCTGCTGCCCAATGCATGTTCTTGCCATGCACCAGGGCATCATCCTGACCCAGATGCCAGCCACCCTGTCTCACATCCATTTAGAGAGAATCTCCATCTTCTGCCAAGACACTGCCCACGTAGATGAAAAAGTATTTTGCATCCAAACATATCTTAAGCACTGATTTGAACCTCAATACTTCACACAGATGCCTTTGCCCAGGGCGTGTCCGCCTGGCTCAACAGCAGGGGAAGTGGAGCCAATTACATCCGTGTCAGTGGACTGAGAAATACTCCAGGGAGCAGTTCTCATGCACGACTACCAGTGGCCAGACCAAGGTAGTGCAGCCTGTGCACAAACCTCCTGCTGCTTTTCCAGAGGACTGGATTTCTGGGAAATGGCTACCGAACAGGCTGCCAGGATCCATATATCCAGATTCAGAGAGATACATCTCTGGATTCAAATGCGCTTTTTCTTTGTGCATAATTTTAGCAGTCATTGTTACTACGCCTTGGGGATTCTAGTCATTATACTTCAGCTGACTCTCTATGGCCCTTTCTCCCCTTCACTGCTCTATCTGAACCTGGGGAAGCAGCTCAGGCTGCAAATGAGGCAGACCTCATGGCCTGGAATTAGCATCCCCTAGGACGGCTGTCAATCAGTGATGACAAGGGAGGTGTACACATCCCGCAGCTCCCTCACCTCTCAGGTGGAATAACAGAGGCATTTTTCCTGTGTTTCTATGTGGGCTTGAGCTCTCGTCATCCTCAGAGGTGGCTCCTTCTGAGGCACCTTTCACTTTCCCTTTCCCTCCTCCCCTCCCTTGCTCACTTGCTTGTTTCCCACACTTTGTAAATATACTGCCTGCATGCGAATCTTTGGCATCCTTCTCACTGAGGGGAGCCAACCTAATGCATTGGAAAAATCCTCATTCTTGGAGGGCATCGTTGGTTTGAATTATTGCCACTTCTCATGTTTCAGTGCATAGGGAAATTCCAAAAATTTAGGAAATCTTTAAATTCCCTTTGCCAATCTTTCTTAGATTTGATTTTAGCAGAGATTCATTTTCTCTAGGTCACAAAATCACAGAAGCCTTCCACAAATGGCTACACAACATAGAGTCCACATAGAGCAGAGACTCAGAATCTCCCAGGATTTGACATCCACACATCAGACAGTCCTAGAGTCTCAGGTTTTTTCTAGGTCCATCGCCTCATAAATCTGCCTTGTGATATTTTTATTCTACCTTAGGGGAAGACCATGGTGTGGATGATGAGGGTTGTTTGTGGAATGAATAATACACCCACTAAAGACATCATTGTCCTAATATCTGGAATCTATGATCATTACTTATGAAGAAGTCAAAAATAACTTGGCAGACATGGTTGAGAATTTTGAGGTCAGGAGAGTATCCTGAATTATCTGGGTGAGACCATCATAATCATAAGGGTCCTTATAATAGGGAGGGAGGAAGGTAACAGCCAGAGAGGACCTGGGACAATGGACAGGGAAACTGGAGTGATGGAGGAAGGGGCCATGCTGCTAGGAATGTGGGAACATCAGAAAGATGGAATGCTCCATATTGGATTCTCTCTCTTGAAGCCTAGAATGAATAGAGCCCTATTACTCCTTGATTTTACTTCACTGAGACTTCTGACCTCCAGAAATGTAAGATAATACACTTGTGTTATGCGGAGCAGTAAGGTTGTGGTAATTTGTTACAGCAGCAACAGGAAACCAATGCAAGGGGAAGGGGTGTGTTTTACTTCCCTAGTGTATCACTGTCCTCTGTTCTCCCAAATTGTTCTGTGTTGTTGTGTTTGCTGTCAATTTCAAGAAGAGACAGAAAACATTTTTCTATGAGGAGAGCTAGCACCACAATTCTTCTTACATAGAAAGTGTCTTGAGTAATTCTCTGGGTTAGGTCTTGTACAATCTTGGTATCTGAGAGCCTGGAGGTCATCTCTCACAGCACATGAGAAGAGGAAGGGGATGCGGGTTTGCTGTTTTAACATTTGTAGGGCAAATTGGATGTACAAGACCCATTCTTTTTATTATTATTATTATTGTTCTTTAAGTTCTAGGGTACATGTGCAGAACGTGCAGGTTTGTTACATATGTATACATGTGCCATGTTGGTGTGCTGCACCCATTAACTCGTCATTTACATTAGGTATATCTCCTAATGCTATCCCTCCCCTCTCCCTATACCCCACAACAGTCCCCGGTGTGTGATGTTCCCCTTCCTGTGTCCATGTGTTCCCATTGTTCAATTCCCACCTATGAGTGAGAACATGCAGTGATTGGTTTTTTGTCCTTGCGATAGTTTGCTGAGAATGATGGTTTCCAGCTCATCCATGTCCCTACAAAGGACATGAACTCATCCTTTCTTATGGCTGCAAGCGAGGACTGAGTCAGAGAGATGGGGATGGCAGAGGAGACAAAATGTGGTCAGGGCCGTGTAAGATGTGACCCTGCTGCCATATCTGAAAGAAAGGCTGTTGGTGTTTGTAAAGGCTTTGGGCAAATTGTGCTTTGTAGACAAAACTGTAGAAGGGTCTGGGTTTAAGCTTAGTGTCAGCGTGATGAGGACTAGAGGTCACAGTGAGCTTGTGTTAGGAAATCCACCCTGCACTTCTGGCTTTGTCTCTTTCCTGGTTTTATAGGTGGTGGGTTCCTCTATGGAATGAACGTGGCTCTGTGGAAGGGACATAGTTAAGGTCAGACAGACCTAGATTCCAAGTTCAGCTTCAACAACTGCTGACCAAGTGACTTTTATGCAAATCAGCCATGTGCTGTCATGAACAGTTTCCTCATGTGTGAAATGGGGCACTGAGGATGTGAAGGGGTGTCCTGAGGGTTCCACCAGCTGATGCACCATGAAGTGTACATACATGTATAGAGAGACACACACACATACATGAGAAGAGTATCTAGTGCCCCTTTTATGCATTCTTGAGTAACTCAGAATGTTATGTGAGATATTAAGAGTCATATGGCATTTTCAACTAAAATTATCAATATTTATCTTATAACTAACAGATGCTTCTCCATACGCTGTAGGTTTCATGTACATTTCTTCAATCACAAAATTTTTCACCAACATATTTATGTCTAGTATCAGAAAGTTAAGCAAGGAGATTGCAAACCAACACAACACCTTTAGTCTGGATTTTCCCGGAGCCCCATTTGTGTTAGTGTCCTCGGGCTACTGTAACAAGTTCTCAAAAATGTGGTAGCTTCAAACAACAGGAATGGAATCTCTCATAGTTCAGAAGTCCAGATCAGTTTCACTGGGCTAAGATCTTGGAGTCATCAGTTCTGGCTCCTTCTGAAGCTCTAGGGAGCAGTCTGATTTAGCTCTTCCAGCTTCTGGTGGCTTCTCTCTCCCGGGATGTGGACACATCACTGCAATCTCTGTCTCTATGTTCACATTGCCTTCTCCACTTCAGTCTATGCTAAATGTCTCTCTACCTCTTGTTTTTTTTTAGGACACTTGAGTTTGCATTTAAGTCCCAGTTGATTAATCTAAGACCATCTCCCTGTTTCAAGCTCCTTAATTTACACCTGCAAAAGCTGTTTTCCCAAATGAGACACATGCATAGTCTTCTTGGAATGAAACCTCACTATTTGGGGATGATACTCAGTACTACACCATTACATAACCAGGTCTCAGTGTTAGTCCTGTACATACATCACAATCTCTCTCTCTCTCTCTCTCTCTCTCTCTCTCCACACACCCTGGCTTCCTCCTTTTCTCAATGTCATAAATCTCTTCAATTCCTTAAGTGTATCCAGTGATACCTATAAACAAATAAGTATCTGAGAAAAGTCTCAGTTTAGAAATTTATTTGGTCAAAGTTAAAGAAATATCAGTGAAACAGCCTCAGGAGGTCCTGAGAACACGTGTCAAAGGTCGTCGGGCTACAGGTTGGTTTTACACATTTTAGGGAGACATAAGATATCAATCAATACGTGTAAGCTGTACATTGCTTTGATATGGAAAGGCAGGACAGCCCGAAGGAGGGGGGATGTTGGGGACTTCCAGGTCATAGGTGGATTCAAAGATTTCATAGGTGGTTGAAAGAGTTTATCTAATGACCTGTAATCAACACAAGGGAGTTTCTGGGTTTAGAAAAAGGGTTTTGGAGCCAAGGTTGCATCATGCAGATGAAGCCTCCAGGTAGCAGGTTTCAGAGAGAATAGACTGTAATTGTTTCTTAGTAGACTTAAAAGGTGCCAAACTCTTAGTTAAATCTCTCTGGGTCAGGAAAGAGACTTAAAAAGGAATCTCTACAGAATGTAGATTTTTCCCACAAGAACCAGCTTTGCAGAGGCATTTTTAAATACATTAAATAACAATATCTTGGGGAAAATACTTTGATTTCTCTTAGGACGTGGTATCTGTCACATTGGTATCTTATTGCTATAAAGAGTTTTCTTTGTCAGTCTCAAGGTCTCTGTCTTCATATTAAAAGCTGGTCAGTTGTGCCTGAATTTTAAAGGGAAGAGGGTAAGTTAAGGCATATCCAATCATCCGTTCCGATCATGGACTGCATTGTATTTCAGGTTGATTTTGGTGTGTCCTTGGCTGAGAGGAGGAGTTCATTCAGTTGGTTAGGGAGCTTAGAGTTTCATTTTTGGTTTACACACCTATGTCCAGATAAGAGGGCCCCACACAGGAGGGCTTGCTCGGAACCTGGCTTGCAGGGCTGCTTACAGACCTTCTATGTCTCCTGTTGTCATGCACAAGGAAGGACACAGCCAATGACAACCCTCAGCCATCCGGGGAGAAGCTGTGTCTGCAGAGGACGGTCATGAGCTGTGAGTCTAGAGACCTGTGATTGTCTTCAGGGGCCTGTGGTCCTCGGCTTTCATAGGAGTTGTGGGGGCACTGGCTCAAATAGCATCCACCAGGATTCCAATCAGAATATCTCATTCACAGAAGGCAGTGGGTGATATGACAGCACAGAGGGACTCTGTGGGGCCAGCTGCATGGAGCACTCTGGGAGAGTCACTGGCACCCGTGCTAGACAGAGCTTCTTTCAACTTCTGGAGCACACGGATTTAGATCTCTTTACATCATTTTGAAAGACCATTTATCATTCTGAAGGAAACCACTGTAATTAACTACGGTAACATCTTTAATAGGTAGAAAGAAAAAAGTGATTATTTTATTGCCAAGATGATTACAAGAAAAGAAACAAACAAAAATAGCATGAAGGAAAGAGCAGCACTAGACTGAGGGCTTTGGGTAAGAGGTTGAGACTTAGTAGTGAATCCCCTGGGCCATCTTCTGTCAAAAGGGAGGGACAATCAGCAAAGGGAAATATGCAGTAGAGGCAAAATCTTGGTTAGTAAAAGAATCCTAAGAGAAAACAAGAAGTCTCCTTCCTGAGCATCATGTTGGTGTCAGGAAGATGCACATAATCCCCCCATTGCATGTCTTACACTTTTCAGCAATTAGGGCTCAGCATGAATTTAGAAGACACCATTCACTTCACAGCAGATGGGGACACAGTCAAGGCAGCAGTGAGAGGCAAGGCTGGGCTTTCAGTCTCAGAGCACAGAGCAGGTTCCCCACTAGTCCGCACCCTGGTGTCTCCTCCCAGATGTTCCAGATGTTCCACCTCATTCTTGCCTTAAGGGCTCCAAGTGGTTAATGGGACAGTAGCCCTCTTCCTTTCCCAGGGTTTCTAAGAATTTGGCTCTCTTTTGTGTATTGTGGGGTTTGTTTACCATCTAGAGGCAGGTTTTTGGCATAGCAACTTATAGGCTTTTTCTACTTGTGATAGCGAAAATACATAAATAAATTCATCATAAATAATAGATTGACTTAATGCATTGAATCTGTAAAAAAAAAATAAGGTCAGTTTGAGAGCTTAAAAGGAGACTGATGAGATTAAAAAGACAAATTACCTTTAGTAAAGAACAGTTGGAGCAATAGATGATTCTTTCTTTAATCAATGACATTTTAGGAGTAATTATCAAATGGTAAATAAAACTTCAAATAAGCTGATAAAATATAATTTTATATGCAAAAAAATATTTCCAAGAACCATACAAATACATTTTCAGATTAAAACAAACAAAAAATGTGGGTTTATCATCAGATCCGCTAAATGGAAGATTTCTCAAATGTGTGCTTGGAGCAAAAATAACACTTATCCCTATTTGAAAGTTCAAGATTTTTGAGCTTTAGAAGAAAACAGCTTTCCCTTCACTCTGTTCCACTCATGCTTCTCAGGATGGCCATGGGGGCTGTGACTGTGAGGAAGGAGGAAAGCTGTGCACTAAGGGTGGTCGTGCCTCCTGCGCACCTGAGTGACCTCATGGAACAGAGCCAACGACACCACCAAGGCCACCCACCTGCCTCTCCACTGCCATGGCACAGACACAGAAACCTTGTCACATTTGGTCAAGTGTAACTAGAAGCTTCTTTGTAGCAGCCACTTTTGATTCTGCTTGTATCTTCTCTCAGGTTCAGGGGATCGTTCACCTTTCACCATTTTGTTTTGAGAGTGTGTAGCCCTTTGTTACATCAGCATTATATAAGTTGTTTGTTTGTTTGTTTGTTTGTTTAAGATATCTAACCATCTTGAATGGGTTGGGACTAATCTTGTGTCTCACAGCAAAGCAGAAATTCAAGGTTGCTAGAGGCTATCAATTACATGAGGGCTAAAGATGACAACATCATTGCTTAGCTCGGGGTCATACAACTTACATTTTTTTTTTTTTTGACAGAGTCTTGCCCTGTTAACCAGGCTGGAGTGCACTGGCACAATCTCAGCTCACTGCAACCTCCACCTCCCAGGTTCAAGTGATTCTCCTGCCTCAGCCTCCCGAGTAGCTGGAATCACAGGCACATGCCACCACACCTGGCTAATTTTTGTATTTTTAGTAGAGACAGGGTTTCACCATGTTGGCCAGGCTGGTCTTGAACTCCTGATCTCAGGGTATTAGCCCATCTTGACCTCCCAAAGTGTTGGAATTACAGGCATGAGCCACCACGCCCCGATACACTTTCTGTTCCTTAACTGAATTCTGTATAATGACTCTTGAGATCAACGATTCATTTATCAGTATTTTTAAAATATATGGTGTCACTTTTTTTTTTCATTTGCAGGCTCCAGTGTGATTGATATCTATAAAAATATTGCCATACAATTTTTAAACGTAACAGAAGTGGAACTTTGGAATTTTAATTGCACTTACCATGAAATTTGTTATATTGGAATAAACAATCATCCTAGTGTACTTTCTACCCTTAGCCTGAAGCAGAACTTCTTCTGTTGATTCTGTCATTATTTTGTGTCTATCACACAGTGTAATTATATGTACCTCATGTGACTCATTATTGGGTTCAATATCATTTAGAACACTATATTTAATAAAATCTATGAAAAGCATAGATGCTCCAGGCATTTACAACTAAAACATTGAATTCAGATTCATTTTCAGGTAATGATATAATCATGTGAAAAGAATGCATTTCTGTATTTTTTGAAACCTTTTCTTTTGAAAACATAGTAATACATTTCTACTCTAAAATAGAACTTAGCCTAAATACTTTCAAAACCTTTAGAATTTGGAAAAGAAATAAAAATCTCACATAATTCTGAATGTTCCCTTTTTTACTTGAAATAAACTTTATATTTTCCATCTTTGAGTTCCTGCAGTTTATTTTCAAAGGCCACCTTTGGAATTGTGAAAACTCTGCTTTCACTTGGCAAATAATAATTAAGAGTAATCAATCTTTTAACATTAAGATCTCATACCTGCCATGAGTTTACAAAGTCTATTTGAATAATCCAACATCAAACATTTTTTCTAAGTGTTAGCTGTACTCCCCTGCACACAGCTTGTGTAGAATGCTTCTACCTGTAAGACACTGGAGAGGAGGGTTTGGTGGGAGTCAGAGAGCAGAATTAGGAAGATGGGAGAGTATGAATTTCCCAATATGACTAAGTGTCATCGTGTGTGAAATAAACCCCAAGATGGTCATTTCCCATATGTGTTCTACTTGTGTTGTCACTAAACTGCATCCATGGTCTGGTTATTCTGACAGTTACATGAACTTGACAAATGTGGGCAAGACAGGGAGGGTGAGGATGTGAGCTTTCATTCACTCTCCCTTCATCATAGCTGGTTGCTCCCAGGGCACGTAGCCCCCATGAATTCTCCTCCTCCTGATGCCTTCCCCAGGCTGTGACTGCTGGTGGAGCCTTAACATATGAAATCTGAGGTGCTACTGAGGCTGTCATGGACCAGCGTCCTCAGCAGCAAACCCTGCCCTGACATCCCCAACAGCCTTCTCTTCTGCAGACTCAGAGACTCTGCTCAGCTGTTCCCTCAGACAAGCAGCCCATGCGGGCAGCTGGGCCAACCCAGCAGGGAGGTTTCTGTTCGAGGATGTGGCACTGTGGGAGGAGTTTGTAGAGCTTGCATGCAGTAATAAACCCCAACATCCTCAGCCTCCACCCTACTGATTTTCAGTGTGAAATCAGTGCCTGACCCACTGCCACTGAACCTGTCTGGGACTCCAGAGGCCCGGTTGGAAACCTCATAGATCAGGAGCTGTGGAGACTGGCCTGGCTTCTGCAGGTACCAATTCAAATAGGTGTGTTCATCATCAGTATCCAAGAGGCTCTCACTAGATCTGCAGGAGATGGAGGCTGGCTCTCCAGGAGTGACAGGCAGGGAGAGTGGAGTCTGGGTCATCACAATGTCCCCACTGGATCCTGAAATAATAACAGAGAAGTGCAAGGTTATATAAACACATTTTGAGCAACTTTCATGATTTTCCTTAAGATTTTGATTTAGAGTTACATATTTTTTCAAGTTTTGATTTTTATCATGAAAAGTAGACTTTCTAAAATGAACCAATTTGTTACTAGCCAGCAGGGAGCAATTTATTTTCAAGAGCTTAATCAGAGCACTGGTCATTTTTCCTGGGAGATGATTCCTGACTATTCCTGAGACAAAAAATATGAGTAATCTTTCCCGGAGCACAGACCATGTGCCCGTAACACATGGTTGAAATAAAAATAGGAAGCTGTGGAGACCCCAGATCTCACCCTCCCACCCCATTTTCCCACCTCACTTTTGATCCTATCCTTACCAGAGACCCAGAGCATTAGCAGCCCCAGGAGCTGAGCAGGGAGCCTCCTTGTGAGAAGGTGAACTGAGGAGTCCCGATCAGTCAAGGCAAGGTTAGAGCTGAGCTTTTATCTCAGACTCACAAGGGAAGGTCCTCCCCAAGGGACAACATGCAAATCACCTGGTGGGTGCAGTGATGTGGAAAAGGTTGATGGGGCAGGGGGAATGTCTCTTCTGTGAACAATGTGACATAAAATGTTTGCTGGAGCCAAACAAATGTAGTTCAAGTCAAGTTTGCCTGTGGTCAAGGGAAGAAGGCTCTGACTGTGGAAGTCGGGACCTTGGGCAGGGACACATTGTGCAGTGCATGCCACACTGAGAACGCACAAGGACCCTGACAACGTGGAAATGTGTTTCTAGGATGCATCTTTGGGAGGTGAATGCCATCCTGCAGGCCTCCCTCCCAATCAATCTAGAGAAAGAAAACAGCCCCATTCCCACAAGCACAGACGGGCAGAGGGCCTGCAAATGAAAAGTGCTCCTGAGCCAGTTCAAGTGTTGCCTGGTATGTGCTGTTTCCAGGATAACTGTTCAATATTATTCAGTGCAAGTGTTAGAATCTCCCCGTCCCTGGCACCTGATGAGTGAGCCCCAAAAAAGCACTCTGTCCAAGGACCTCACAGGGAGAATGATGTGGGTCTCTACATTTAGAGCCAAGAGCCCAGCATAAGTAAGAGGCAATGGGGCAAGAATGTTACACCTCAGGCAGTGAATATAAAATTCCTGGTGACCAACTGTTCAATCTGGGATAATCCCATCATAATCATCTCACATATACAAGATTAACCAGCAGGATCTCATAGGGAAGAATTTCCTTGGTTAATAATACAAAACAAATAAGAAATAACATTGCATCATGTTTTTCTGAGTGGTGCTTACGAAAACTCTTCTCACACAGTCTCCCTGGTCATGTGGCATCAGGTCCTATGAGGGCTTCCAGGTTATTGCCAACCCTGAGTGAGACCTGAGTCACCCCCAGCCTGGATGTGGTGCAGCCACAGCCATGAGTCTGCAGTTGAAAAGGAAATTGTCTATGTGAGAAGAGCAAGGACTGCATCTACAGTTTTATGTCTCAGGGTAACCTGGACCTGTAACTGACATTTTCATGGTTTCATGTAAAGATGCACATGGTTCAGGGATGTGAGTCTTTCACACAGCTGATCATTACAAAGGGAAACAATCTCATGTTTCTTGATTTGTTAGTGATGTGCTTAGTATTTAATTGAACAGCTCCTGAATAATGCTGCCAACACCAAACACTATCACAAAGACAGTCACATTTCTGGAAAAAAAAAATTCAGCTACAACTGAAAGACTAGCTTGTAGTGCTATGTAATCTTGGGTAATTTAACAAAAATTTATATCTAATTGCCCAAGAACACAAATACATGAAATTCTAGGTAAGATTCCAGAAGAAAGCTTGGTTTCAATATCTTCTGAGAAATCTACCAAAATAACCTTTTTTCCAAGATTGGAAAAGATAATTGAATAAAAATAATATTATAGACCTTTCAATGTTTAACAGCATTGCAATAATGGGGGTTAAGGAGATCAAATTGTGCTTAAGAAATTTGATTAAAGGCTCACAGTAAACTGTAGAAAACTATGTCAATTTTATTTACTCTTTTCTCATTAAATTTAGTAACTTTTGTGCATTTGACTTTTTCTTATGTTATTAACCAATTCAAACCTAGTTCTTATTCTTCAAAAAGTTAGACTCCTAAATAATCATACTAGTGAACAATAGAAACATCAGAGGCTGAAGGAAAAGAAAAAGAAAACACAATCAGCCTAACTAAAGTAGAACGAGATGGTGCATCATATTGTAAGTTTTAAATAATTATTCTGAAAGGGTATTAAATGAGGAATCAGTTCTATCTCTAATTAAAAACAAACTTAAATTGCAGGGAAGTGACTAACAATAAAAAAATTTGTCAGGTTTTCTTTTACTAAAGGTCAATTCTTGAAAATGTTGTTTTTGCAAAGTATTCCTTAAGATGCTTGAATTTAAGATAGTCTTGCTATTTCCTATGAAACTTAGTAATACATCGTTAAGAAGGTTACTATTGTGATTTTTAAAAATCTCATGATCTGTTGCTGTACATAAATATAAATTGTGAAATTTTGTAGAAATCTTTTTTAGTCAGAAAAGAGCTTTGAAATTACTCTTTATTACCTATAGACTTAAAGGATAATATTACTAATTCTGATTAGAAACCTCCCTTTCTTATCTGTTGACACATTATGCCAAGGCTTTCACAACAGCAGATAAAGCTGGTCACTCCACAGTGGACACAGATCAGAAGGTGTCACAACCACCTCCATTCGGATCTAGGTGTGCGGCAGGCCTCTGCCTCTGAGTGTCTCTAACATGAACCATGGTCACCTGAATGAGGGAGGACTTATACAGGTGGGGTTTATTATGGCTGTGTCTCCTTTTCCTGATGCGGTTAGTTTGGGGTCCATAAAACTGGGAGCAACGGCATTATTCGTAAGACTTGGCAAGAGTCTTAGAAGTGGAACTGTTTGTGTTCATGACCCTGGAGTCAGTGTTTGGGGTGGACACTGTGATCCGATTTGTAGGGGATTGGAAGGACTTGCGGGCTCATCAAGGAAAAAGAGATGGCCACAGGGGGGCAGTCGCACACATGACTTTATTGGGTGACGTTTTGTCAGGTTTGCAGAGAGAAGCCCCTCCCAGCAGGAATCTGTGCAGAGAATAAGGTGCCAGGGTTGCTTCTCAAAACGATGGGACACTGGACAAGGGGCTGTGTGTCTAGGGGACGCCTCACAGCAGCACAGTGGGGAGTTTCTGGTTTAAGGTTTTCATAACTGGGGTTTATCTTACTGCGAGTAGATGTGGTTGAAATTTTCTGGACATGCAAAGTAAGTATTTTCTAAAAGGCTGAAAGTATTCTTCTTTGGGCTGTTTTTAAAATAATTGCATTGTAAAATTTGAGTTTGGAAGAGGCCATTAGGAAGTAAACACAGTTTTGGCCGGGCCCGGTGGCTCACGCCTGTAATCCCAGCACTTTGGGAGGCCAAGGTGTGCGGATCACAAGGTCAGGAGTTGGAGACCAGCCTGACCAACACGGTGAACCCACGTCTCTACTAAAAATACAAAAATTAGCTTGGCATGGTGGCACGTGCCTGTAGTCCCAGCTACTCTGGAGGCTGAGGCAGGAGAATTGCTTGAACCCGTGAGGCGGAGGTTGCATTGAGCCAAGATCACGCCATTGCACTCCAGCCTGGTTGACAGAGTGAGACTCCGTCTCAAAAAAAAAAAGAAGTAAACACAATTTTGAAATAAACAACATGGGGGCCAGGACCCACAGGCCATCTTTAGCTCATTTATATGTCACTGTTTCTAATTCTGTAGACTTTGTTCTACAGACGGCATTAGTCCGTATTTTCCAAACCAACACTACCATGGATGAGGTTGAGTAACACAGAGGCCTGTTCCCCACTTGGGGCACAATGAAGGTTCTTTTTGTTAAAGGGGAGAGTTTCTCTTTGCATGCAAGCCACCCACTGAGCATCCCTTCGTGAAGCTGCAGGTCCTGTGACTGGATTCCTGGCTGCAAGGCACCTGGGGTTGAAGCTGTCTGCATTATCTCACTAACTGTAAATTGTCACTCACTGGAGAATAGATTCACAGATAAATATTCTGGAACACAGACAGCTCAGGGAATGAAGGCTTCATGAATGTGTATCTTCTGCTTCTGAGAATCCATCTCTCTGGCACTGGAAGAAACAGGGTTGTTCATATGTTGTACCTTCAGACCGTGTTCTAGACCTGTCTAAGCTGACCCTGTTTCCAAATATTTGAGTTATTGTTCTTTACTTTTCCTTGGAAAAAAATGTTTAGAAATCCTATAAAACTATATACACAGCTGTGGGAATAAGTGGTGAGTTTTTCCTCTGTGCTTGCTAATCTTTCTGCAGGGCCCACCTCACCTACCAACAAACTGCACAAAGGGAAGCAATGATTCTGTTTCCTTCCTGAGCATTCTGTGTCCACGTCACTTCAATCTCTGTCTCTGTCTTCAAATCACCTTCTCTTCTGCAGTCTTTGTTAAATGTCTGCCTATCTATCTTATAAGGACAATCGTGATGTCCTTATAAGATAGAGATAGGCAGACATTTTAACAAAGCCTTTTTATTGACCCACCTGGACCAGGGCCCATCTGGTCAATACAGGATGATCTGCCCATTTCATAATCCTTAACTTTCATGTCCGATTAAATTCTGATGAGAAAGCAAAATGGGCTAAAAACTTCATCCTGAAGGAAACATTCATGTTTAATGCACAGGAACTGCAGATGAAGCCTGAGTTCTCCCTCCTCACCAGAGAGTTGGAAAAGCAGGAGGAAGAGGAGCGAAGCTGGGTCCCCGCCTCCATGAGGGCCTCCTAAGGCTGCTCCTGCTCACAGAGGGTGGGGAAGGTGGATGAGTCAGCTTGCGCTGCCACACCAAAAACACTGATCTGGATGACATAAACCACAGAATTTAATTTTCATGTTTCACATTTCTGGTGCCCAGATCAATGTCCAGCAGGGTTCGCTTTCTGGTAAAGACCTTCTTCCGGGTTTGCAGATGCCACCTGGGCTATGGCCTGATAAATATCTATATACATTTTGCCATGCAACTTTTAAACATAACAGAAATGACACATTGGAATTTTAATTGTACTTACTACAGAATCCATTATCTTAAAATAAATCATCTCAAGTATAATTTAAGCCATTAGCCTGCATCGGGATCTTGTTCTATTAATTCAATCAGTCTTATGTGTCTCTGCACCGTATTATCACATGTAACAGACATCACTCATTACTCGGATTCATATAAATGGATTTGGCAGAAAAATCAGATCATGGATGCAGACTAGTGGCAACACAAGTGAAATACATGTTAGAAATGACTCGTTTGGAAATAGTTTTCTACATGTTAACACTTGGTCATATTGAGAAATTGCCATCTTCCTACTTTGGAAACTTTCTCTCTCATTTACCACTCACATGAAACTGCCCTCTCTAGCATTATGGTGGAAAAAGCACTATTGCTTTTTTAACAGAAAGCATTTCTGTTAGGTTTTAAAGTTGCATGGCAAAATGTATATAGATATTTATCACACCGTAGCCCTCAAATTAAAAAAGCAGATAAATTTAGTGCACTATTGTCAATGAAATCTATTAAAAGAGATGATTCAAATATATTTTCAGGAAAAAATAGTGTCATGTAAAAATAATGCATTTTTTCATTTTTTAAATCATTTTCTTATGACAGCATGGAACTAAATATTTCTTCTCTAAAATACTACGTCTGTAAAATAATTTTAAAATTCTAAGAATTTGAGAAGGAAATAAAAATCGCATATAATTCTGCATTTTTCCTGTGGTACATCACATAAACTTTATGTTTTACATCTGAATTGTGTTGTTTATTTTCAAAGTCCACTTTTGGAACTGCAAGACCTCCATTTTTCTGTCAGCAAAAGGTAACTGAGGCATGTCAAACTATTTTGGTATTATTATCTTATATTTGACATGGATTTTTAAAATCCATAAGTGGAAAAAAAAATCAAATAGGTTATCTATTTATTCTGAGCCATACTTCCCTGACAGCTGGTGTACAATGCTTTCTCCATCATAATACTAGGGAGGGCAGGTTCATGTGAGTGGTGAAGGAGACAGAAAGTTTGGAAAGTGGGAAGATAGCAATTTCCCAGCATGACCAAATGTTATCATGTGTAAAACTATTCCCAAACCAGTCGTTTCTAACATGTATTTCACTTGAGTTACCACTAACCTGCTTCCATGATCTGATTGTTCTGCCAAATAAATGGACTCGAAAAATGTGGGCAAGAGAGGGAGGATGAGGATGAGTTTTCATTCGCTCTCCCTTCATTAGAGCTGGTTGTTCCCAGAGCACGTGGCCACATGTGACAGCTGGTGGAGCCTTAACATGTGGGACTGAGGTGCAACTGAGTCTCTCATGGGCCATAGTCCTCAGCAGCAAACTCTGCCCTGAATTCTCCAAGAACCTCCTGTTCTGCAGACCCAGAGACCCTGCTGAGCTGCTCCCCAGACAAGCAGTGCATGTGAGCAGCTGGGATGCCACAGGAGGGAGGTTTCTTTTGGGGGCTGTACCACTGTGGGAGGAGTTTGTAGAGCTTGCATGCAGTAATAAACCCCAACATCCTCAGCCTCCACCCGGCTGATTTTCAGTGTGAAATCAGTGCCTGACCCACTGCCACTGAACCTGTCTGGGACTGCAGAGGCCTGGTTCGAAACCAAATAGATCAGGAGCTGTAGAGACTGGCCTGGCTTCTGCAGGTACCAAACAAATAGGTTTATTCCCCCCTGTATACAAGGCTGTGACTAGACCTGCAGAAGGAGATGGAGGCCAGCTATCCAGGGGTGACGAGCAGGGAGAGTGGAGTTTGGGTCATCATAATATCCCCACTGGACCCTGAAATAACATGAAAGAAGTGTAAGGTTATATAGACACACTATGAGCAACTTTCATGATTTCCCTTATGATATTCATTTACAGTTACGTATTTTTTCAAGTTCAGATTTATATCATCAAAAGTAGACTTTCTAAAATGAATGCACAATTTACTAGCCAGTACGAAACTCTATTTTCAAGATCTTAACCAGAGCACTGGTCATAGTTCCTTGGAGAATCCTGGTTATTCATAAGGCAAGAATATGAATTCTCTTTCCTGGAGCATAGACCATGTGCCTCTAACACGTTTGAAATAAATATAGGAAGCTGTGGAGCCCCCAGATCTCACCCTCCCACCCCATTTTCCCACCTCATCTTATTTCTATCCTTACCAGGGACCCAGAGCATTAGCAGCACCAGGAGCTGAGCAGGGAGCCTCATTGTGAGAAGGTGAACTGAGGAGTCCTGATCAGTCAAGGCAAGGTTAGAGCTGAGCTTTTATCTCAGACTCACAAGGGAAGGTCCTCCCTAAGGGACAACATGCAAATCACCTGGTGGGTGCAGTAGAGTGGAAAGAGTCAAGGGAAGGGTGAAGGGGCCTCTCTTGTGAGAAAAGTTCCTTAAATGTCTTCTCTGTTTGGAGGGAAACCAACAGAGATAAAATCTATGCTGCATGAGTAGGATAAATTCCCTGTCCCTTTCGTCTCCTCTCTTAGATTTCCTGTTTCTTAGCACTTCCCAGGGGCACTTTTCACTTCTCCTTACTAAGGTTGAGATTCCATAAGTAACTGATAATTCTTCTTTCTTTTTTTGTATTTGTTTGAGTCCAGAATTGGCTTTTTCAGTTTTTTTCTTGAGGTAATACACACGCCCAGTAAACAACTGAAATGTTAAATATGCAACTAAGTTTTCTGTATGTTCTCCATCCCAATGAATCTCTAGAATATTTCAAATTCTCCAGATTCATCCCTCATGCACCTTCCCAGGCAACAGCTGCTCCCCAATTTCAGTCAAGGTAACTGGAATTCAGATATTCATCACAATAGCTTGGTTTCCCCTGGCCTAGAATTTCATATAAATTGAAGGAAACACTTTTTTGTTTTTTTCCTTGCTTCTTCCTCTTTTCTTTACTGTTTCTGAAATCTTCATTTATTTCTGTGCATTCAGATTACCATCTGCTGTCATTTCCTGTGATTCTGAAAAGTTTCCTCTGAATATCTTATAGAATATATCTGCAAGTAATCATTTCTCTTCATTTTGTTCATAAAGAAGTGTTTTTACTTTACCTTTATTTTTGAAGCATATCTTCACTGGATATTGAATCCTTGGGTGAGTCCCTTCCACCCAGTATGTAAATATATAATCTCACTGTCTTCTGCCTCTATTGGTCCCATGAACAGTTCACCAAGTGTTTTATTACTGTTTCTCTGGTATAAGAAACCAGTATTTTCTTGATACATTTGAGATTTTCACTTTGTATGTGATTCTGCATTTTAACTACAATCTGTATAATGATGCATGTCTTGATGTTTATCCTGGATAAGTTTCCATTTTTTTGATCTCATAGACTAATGTGTTTCATTACCCGTGACACATTTCGCAGAATTTCTCAGGTCTCTCAGGTGTGCCACCTCCCAGAGATGCTCTCTGTGTGGTTATTCTCTGCAATTCACTCTACTGTGTTGCTGTACATTCTCTTTTTATGTTATGTCCTAGGTAATTTCCGGAGCAGCCTCAGGCCAGTCTCTGGAGTGTGACAGCAGCTCTGGGCTTGGGCCTGGGCTGGTCCACATGGAAGTGGCTCAGGGTCTGAGTTGCCAACACAGGATGAGGTCCTGGAGCCTGGGTTGGCATGATGCAGAGTTGGGGCTGGGAGGCAGCCCCATCCCAGGCCGCACAACAGTGGCTGCTTCTTGGGAGGATGTGGAGGGAAGGTCGCAGAATCTTCCTCTCTGCGGTGATGTACATGCCCATGGCTGCAGATTTTTTTAGTGCCAAAATCACCAGTGTCCTCTTTGGAGCAGGCTGTTGTGATCCTTATTAATGAACACTAAGGGGCCTTCATTAGGAAAGCTGTAGAGTGGAGCTGCCTTGGGGGATACTGAGGTCCTCAGCTGCCAAGGCTGCAGGGTCCTCCACAGAGCAGGCCATGGGGACTGCAGTGGCCCTGCCTCCTAGCTGGTAACACTTGCCTCCTGCTTCTTTGCCCCTGGCTGTCTCAAAACTCTCAGATGTGCCATCTCCCAGCCATCCTTCCTGCATGGTTACTCTGGGCTTTTCTCCCGTTGTGTTCCTGCACTTCCTTAATTGGATTCTGGAGCACTCCAAGGGCTGTTTTCTTTCTTGGATAGCTGTCTAATTGTTGGTTTTGCTATTTTGTGTGTGTTTATGTGTTTTTTTGGGGGGGAGTCCAGATGAAGGCTGGAATCAATGTGAAGCCACTTTTCTTAGGCATTATTAATCTTATTAATCTTATCATGAGTGCAGAGCCCTCATGAGCTAATCACCAAAGAATCCAATGTCTAATACTGTTGCCTTGAAAATTCAGTTTCAACAGGAACTTTGGAGGAGACACAATCAGACCATAGCGGTGATTTAGTAGAAAAAAATATGATAACTGAATTATATTGGATCAATTGGATATCCATATGATGTCAAAATGAATCTTATCCTGCACATTTTACCTCTATATTGATACGCATATTAATTGTAAATCATAACCTGAAATGTAAAGTCAAAAGTATAAAGCTTTTAAACAATACCATAAAAAGATATTTCATGACTATATATGTAAAAAAAGATTTTGTATAGAAGATACACAAAGCACTAAGCACAAAAAAATTAATCAATTAGTTCTCCACTGAAAACTCAAAAAGCCAGAATGGTTTCTTTCTGCCAAATGACTACATCACCTCTCCATCAAGGGTTCACATCCAGGCTGAACCTGAGATGGCTGAAATGACAGAAGTAGAATTTATAATAGGAATAGGAATAAAATTCATTGAGTTGCAGGAGTATGTTGTAACCCAATTCAAGAAAGCTAAAAATAATGAAAAAAAATTTCAGCAGATGACAGACAAAATAGCCAGTACAGAGAAGCACATAACCAGCATGTTAGATCTGAAAAACACACTACAGGAATTTCATAGTGCAATCACAAGTATTAATAGCACAACATACCATGTGGGGAAAAGAATCTCAGAGCTTGAACACTGACTAAGATAAGGTGGGCAGGCAGGAATATAGAAAAAATAATGAAAAGGAATAAACAAAACCTCCAAGAGATATTGGATTATGTAAAGAGACCCATTCTACAGCTGATTGGTATACCTGAAAGGGATGGGGCAAATGAAACAAACCTGGAGAATATATTTCAGGGTATCATCTATGAAAAATTCCCCCACCTATCTAAAGAGGCCAACATTCAAATTCAGGAAATTTGGAGAACACAAAAGTAAGATAATCTACAAGAAGACCATTTCCAAGACACATAATTGTCAGATTCTCCAAGGTGAGAATGAAAGCAAAAATTTTAAAGGCAGCTGGAGAGAAAGGCCAGCTCACCTACAAACAAAAGCCCATCAGACTAACAGTGGATCTCTAAGCAGAAATCCTACAAACTGGAAGAAATTGTGGGTCAATATTCAACATTCTAAAGGAAAAGAAACTCCAACCCAGGATGTTATGTCCAGCCAAACTAAGCTTCATAAGTGAAGAGAAATAAGATCCTTTTAAGACAAGCAAATGCTGAGGGAATACGTCACCACCAAACCTGCCTTACAAGAGCTCCTGAAGGAAGCACTAAGTATGGAAAGGAAAGACCATTACCAGCCACTACAAAAACACACTGAAGTACTCAAACAAGTGATGCAATAAAGCAATCACATAAACAAGTCTGTGAAATAACCAGCTGACATCATGATGACACGATCAAACCCACACATATTCATGCTAACCTTAGAAGTAAATGGGCTAAGTGCTTCAATTAAAAGACACGGAATGGAAAGTTGGAAAAAGAACTAAGACTCATTGGTATGCTGTTTTCAAGAGCCCCATCTCACATGCAATGATACACATATGCTCAAAATAAAGGGATGGAGAAAAACCTACCAAGGAGATGGAAAACAGAAAAAAGAAGGGGTTACCATTTCTGACAAAACAGACTTTAAACAAACAAAGATTAAAAAAAAAGACAAAGAAGTGAAAAATCTTTAGGCTTCAGGCAGCTGACGGTGATAGTAAAGTCTGTCTCCAATCCATGACCACTAAACCCCAGGATGCTAGTGGCCCTGTTGGATGTGCCTTAGATGAGGAACCAGGGAGCTTTTCCAGGTTTCTGCTGATACCAGGCTAAGGAGCTGCCAATGCTCTGACTGCACACACAGATGAGAGAGTCTCTTTTCCCTGAAGACAAAGACAAGGAGTCAAGAGACTGCATCAACATAACTTCTCTGGAGGGACATGAGATTAGAATAAAACAGGAAAATCACTCATATAAACAGCATCAAGCCCACAATCTTCATAGTATAACCACAGTCACTAATCTACATTGAATTATAATTACTGTTCTTGCTCAGCAGGGATGCCAGGTCAGAGGAACCAACAAGGTTGAGAGAGTTTCAGTGTAGAGCCATCTCCTCTTCCCCTCACCTGGGAGCTAGAGTACAGGAGGCAGAGAAGCTGAGATGGGGCTTCCATGAGTCTCTCTTGTCCTAACTGAGCAGTGCTTGCCCTGAGTTCTGACCCAGGTATTGATATGGGCTCTGAACAGCAGCATGGCTGGGAGGAACATGCAAAGAAGCATTGGAATTGCTGTGCTTCTAGCTGCAGAGACCACCTGCCTCCTCTTTTTTTCATTGAGAAGCCCCTGCCCAAGTGGTCAGGTCAGAAAGGCTATTGGCTCAGCATGAGGGTAGACCTTCTCCCTTCCGGACTCCCAATTTAATCCCCGTCCTACCTCACCAATTACCTAGGCTCAGACAGATGGTGTTTAGTACAAACCTCTTGAAAGAAAAAATAAAAATCTATGGTTTCTTTTTCTCTTTCTTCCCCTAACATGCCCAGTCATCTTCCTGGCTGCATGATTGTACCTGGCTGAAGTCATTGATCAGAAATTCATCTTCTATACACACTTTTCCTTTGCAGCTTAGACATCATTTCTATGAGCCCTGAACATTTTCCATTATTTGGAAGAACTAGTAAAGGACATCACTTTGTTAGGCCAAGCACTGTGGGTGCATGAGTGACCACAGCTACAAAGATAAGCAGACTCCAGGCTCAGACTCATCATTGTGTGATTCCACTCTCTGCAGACAGACGATGGTGCTGTCCAGCTGGCCAGGAAAAATTGGGGGTGGTATCTTCTCTTCTCTAAAGCACTCCATTCTGCACAACACAACCATTCACCCACACTCAGACTCTTTTCCCTTTAACAGTTTTGAAAACCTCTGTTCACACCACTGATGGAAACAAGAATCTTATCTGGGGTTTTCTTGTGTTCCTCAGAATTGTGAACATGTAGTGGTGAGCGAGGTTCCCCTGAACAGGCTGAGAAGCTCTTTAAATTACATTCCATTTAAAATTATTAATCACAATTGTGGAAATTTGTTTTCTTTCTTATCTAAACATCTAAGTAATGTACTCATTTTCTTTCTTAGCTAACAAAACTGAAGTATCAATTATTTTACTCCTGATATAATCTGATATGTTTTGTCTTTTAAATGGAAAGTCAATTTTACTGTAGTTATAACTTGTGTAGTACATAGATCATTATATATGTAATATAATCAATTGAGTACAATAATGTTATATTGCTATTACATGTTTTCAGGAAATAGAACCTAAAATATCACTTGAGAAAAGGATATAAGTTCTGAGAATTATAATTTTCCTTATTTCCTAAAGACTGAGTATGAAAAAGGAATAAAAAAAGGAAAAGGAAACATTTCCATATAACAAGCAGTTTAATCCACTCTTTACAATCTTCCCAGAATTCTAGACATACAGACTGCTGGGAAGAGTGCCCCCCACTGAGCACCTACTGTTTGCCAGGTACTCCCAATATACTGGGATACAGCAATGCAAAAATAGACAATGGCCCCGATCCCATGAAGCTTAAATTCCTCTAAAGGGAGTCAGCCTATAAAGTGTAAAATCATAAAGAAATAAATTATAAGGTAGAACGTAAAAAACGCCTCCAGCAAAAGCATGGAGTAGGGTGTCCTATGAACACATTCAGAGAGATCATTAAGATGGGAAGTTCTAGGTTGTCTTTGGGAGTCAGGGAGGGAGCCCAAGAGGGGACTGGAGAAAAGCATCACTGCTGAGGGACCAGTGAGTAGAGCTCCAAGGGTGGGACTGTGTGAGGCTTGTTTAGGGCAGAACCAGGAAACCAGAGAGTCAAGTCTGGAGTCCAGTGAGTCAGAGGACAGAACCATGAAAGCGGTTGCATAAGTAACAGGAAGGGTTCAGGGAAGATGGGGCCAGGTAGGAATTGGCCTTTTACTCTGTGTGATGTGGAAACTTTTGTGAGATTTTGGCCCTGGAGAAGCACTATTCATCTATTTAAAAGATCACTCTGGCTACTGAATTGGGAGTAGACTGCTGGTGGGTGAGGGGAGAAGCTGGGTGATCTGAGGAGAGCCTGGCCATGGTCTAAGATGAAGATGATGTTGGTTTCACTAGTGTGGAGCAGTGGGGGTGAAGGTGGGGAAATGGTGAGATTTGGGAAACATCTGAGTTCTGAGATTATTGGCTCCCCCTCTGCTGGTTGCAAGGTGTTTTGTGGAATGTGTTGAGCATGCAATTCCTCTAAGTTCTCTTGTTTGTTTGTTTTCATGGAGAATTTTTTTCTCTGCCTTCTGGTGCTCAGGAAGAAGACTTCTCATTTCCTCTTAGGCTTCTTGTGAGTAACCAAGATTTTGTTCTAGCTCACATTTCCTTTCCCTGCTTGTTCACATCTCCTGAAAGAAGATACCCATGTGCTCTCCACTACGAGGAGTCTCAACCTGCTATCCAAAGGCCTCAGTCTAATGTTTTCTTTTTTGCCTTCATATTATTTTCTTGTTTCCTTGTCATTATCTTAGGAGTCACATAAAGTAACATTTTTCTGTGATTCTTAGCTATTGAAAATGCCATTTTAATCACACTACTTACCTTAATATATATTAATGAACTTCTCGAAGGTGTTAAGAGACAAAACCATGTGCTCAAATTGTTGCACAGGGACCACTCCACTCTCTAGCAGCACTTCTGGGGCCTCTCACGGAGTGTCCCATCCAGGTAGCCCTGCAGAATCCCTGTCTTGTCACACTCCTCACTGACTTCTGTGAATCAGATTTTCTGAGTAGAATCCTGGCTTACAATTTGGATGTAATGCGCCCCTTGGAGGCATTTCATGACCACTCCTTGCCTCAGTATTGTCAGCTGAAGATGAGAATAAAACATACTTGTCATAAAAAGAGTTAGTTCAGTTCATGACACATAAAAACCAATCAGCTGACGGCAGCTGCATAAGAAAGCCCAGGCCAGGCAGCAGAAAAACCTCCCAACCAACCCATAGAATCACAACAAATAATAAATTGTTGTTTCACTCCTTTAAGTTTTGGAGTGCTCTTATATGCTGCAAGAAAATGGAAAAATTAATATATCAATCCAGGTAAAGCAACTGTCTAGGAAACACCTTAGCTTCACACCCCTTTGCCTCTCCCTCTTTGTAGATCGGGTGTAAACTTGAAGTAATAACTCTTCAATCTTCCCCTGTATCAACAGGCCAGAAATCACAGACTCTGAGAACAAAGACAACTATAATATGAACCCTTCACACTCTCAGATTATGGCTTCTGCAGGAAGCAAGTGTCTTTGCATCAGGGCAGAATCTTCCATCCAGAAAGGGTATTTTTGGTTGGGGACTTGTCACTGTAAGAAGCCAACTGAAGGGCTGCTGGCGGAAAACACTCCAGCATCTTCAGCTTTCACTCCATGGATGGAGAGGGAGAAGCAAAAACCAGAAACTTCCCTGGAAACTGGAAGTGGTTCCAGCAGCCTGGGAAGAAGCCCCAAAGAGCAGCAGCCTGGAAGCCTCCTGGGATCTCTGCTTGTCCTAGGTGATGGAGGTGCCTACATCTGTGCTGTTTCTGCAGGTGATAGAGACAAAGTCACCTCCAGATGCTGCTAAGGTCTCCAGAGATGGAGTTAAGATAGTCTGTCCCCTGCATCCTGCAAGGACACCCTATTCAGGCAGCACAATGCATTACTTCTCTCAAAGGATTTCTAGAAACCTGTCCTGTTCCTTAGAAGACCCTGTCATGCTTAAACATGACAGAAATTAGTACTCCTGGGCCCTCACATCTTTGCATTTGATCAGAATCAAGATAGAATTGGCTGGGGAGGGGTTCTCAGGACAAGGGCACCTATGAAAGGGGATACAAGCATGGTAGAGCCCACCCTGAGGGGCTAATGGTCAGGTCCACTCTTCACAGCCTGACCAGAACCACAGTGAGCTCTGAAGAGAGGTGGACATGGGGTGTGAGCAGGGACAGAGGATCCATGGTCCTCAGGGAGGCTGGGAACAGGTTCAGGGCTGTATGCACCTCTGCCTCCTGGTTAGCCCTGGACTCTGTGCCTCAGTTTCCTAATGAGAGTTAAGGCAAATCACTTCTATATGTTACATTATAATTTCCAAAGCACATTTGAGCTCATTGTCCCCATGTCAAGGGCTAAAGCCCCTGCATGGTCTGCAGTGGGAAATGCACTCACCCTGAAAGCCCATCACCAAGAGGCAGAGGAGCAGGGCCAGGAAGAGCATCTTGGAGTGTCCAGGGAACCTGCTGCTTCTAGACCTAAGGGCAAGGGGAGTATGGATGGGCAGGTCATTCCTGTCATGGCTCTGTATAAACAGGTTGCACATCCCAAGATTTAAATAAGCACAGATTTCCTTGGAGTCAAGGCCTGATGACCTTAAGCAGAGCCCCTCTCCAGGAATCTCCCAGGGCAGGCAGGCTCACTCCACCTGTGGCTGCCAGGAAGTGGTGGGGGTGATGTAGATGCCTCGGGTCCCATGGTGGCTGAGGCTGGACTGAGCAGGGCCAGTGATGCTGCCCCATTCCCAGGGTTCCACTCCAGAGGCTGGGACAGAGGTCACCCCAGAGCCAGCCAGATGTCTGCAGAGAGGCCTCTGGATGTTCTATTTTTATGCCACTAAATGTTTGGCAATTTGTTACAGCAGCCCTAGAAAAATAACACAAAAAGTGCTCAGGGAAAATCCAGACTAAA
Organism: Pan troglodytes; assembly: GCF_028858775.2. Classification (NCBI taxonomy): domain Eukaryota; kingdom Metazoa; phylum Chordata; class Mammalia; order Primates; family Hominidae; genus Pan; species Pan troglodytes. Next base: position 19,639,180 of record NC_086016.1, read on the forward strand.
GATGCAATGGCCATTTCCGATCTTCTTGTTTAACTATCAACTCTATACATAAATGGATTGGTGGGGAATTTTATGGTAGAAAAACTTGGCAAATGTGATGAAGGATCTTGAGAACTGAATACTATCTTGGAGTATATTTTGGACCCCATGTAATCATAATTGTCTGCATAAGAGGGAGGAAGGAGGGTCAGATTTGGAGAGGAGATGTGACTATGAAGAAGCTGAGTGATGTGAGGGAAAGGCCATGGCCAAGGAAAGACAGCAGCCTCTAGAAGATGGAAAAGGCAAGAAAACACACTCTTTCCCACAGGGAAGCTTGATTTTAGCCCAAAGAGACCTGTGTGAGATTTCTCCCTTCCAGAATTGTGAAAGAATGATTCTATGCTATTTGAAGCCAGTAATGACATAGTGATTTGTTACAGCTGCTATAGGAAACTCACACAAGGTGAAAGAATGGCATTTGCCTCTCTGAGGAGATGTTTTTCTCTGATCTCTCAGCCTTTTCTAACTTGTTAGCCTTTGGTTTCAATTTGGACAAGAGACAGAGCACAGTTTACTATAAGGAGAGCTAGCACCAGAATTCCATGTAGGGAGAAAATCTCCTGGGTAAATCCCTAGATTGAGTTTTGTACACTGCAGGTGTCTGAGAGCCTAGGGGTCAGATCTCATTACTCCTGAGGAGGGTGGGATTTCCTAGTAGGAGGACAAATTAGATTTGCAGGACACAATCTAATTAGGAAGAAAGAGGGAAGGCTGGAGTCAGAGATGGAAACTAATGGAAGAGAGGAGGAAGGCTCAGGGCAAGGAAAGATGTGACCCTTCCCCCAAGTCTGAAATAAAGCTGTTCAGAGATTTAAAGTCTTTGAGAAAGTTGCATTTCTGTAGAAGAAACTGCAGAAGGGGCTGATTTTAAGTTCCTTTTGCCATATAAGGCTAATTTTATGGTTCCAGAGGGTAGAAGGTGAACATCTTTTCATGGGGGGATAGTAATTTACTCAGACTACCAAACCCCCTAATTGTCTGCCAACTGCCTTCCTTAAAGAAGAATCCGAAGTCTCACGGCTGGGAGAAGGGAGAACAGGGAGCAGCCAGCAGCTTTATAAAGCAAGAGAGCTGAAGGGATCTGAGTCAGGGCCCTCTGGTCTGGGTGTTTCCTGGGCTGGAAGATTCTTCTCCTGCTGCTCTAATGTGGACCTCATAGTGTGGAGCTATTTGTTAGGGGCTCCTCTAATGTTGTGACCCAGAAGAAAGGAATTGCTATTTAATCAGAATCTATGAGAGACTGATAAAACAAATTAAATGTTTTAGACATTTTCTAAATTTCTCTATCCATTATAAGAGGAGAAGTATCAACAATTTGATGACACCTCCACTAATGAGGATTTGCCTACAGTCTTAGGTTGGGTTTCTAACGACAAGGATTCCCATGTGAGCACCATAATTACAAGCTGCAGGAAACCCTGAGACTGAAGGCAGAAAGTGAGGCAGGGAAGAGATGATGGACAGTGAAAGGCCTGTCGGCCAGCAGCTACCCATGAGGACCACAAGAGCTGAAGCCCACATGGAAACATAAGAGAATGCCTCTGGGCTATTCCACCTGAGAGGTGAGGGAGTTGGGGTATTTATACACCTCACCTGTTCTCACTGATTGAGGGCTGTTCTAGGTGATGCCCATTTCAGGCCCTGAGATCTGCCACATGTGCAGGCAGAGCTGCTTCCCCAGCTTCAGAGACAGCAGGGAGGCACAGACATGGCCATGAGGGGTCAGCAGAAGTACAGTGAATGAAAAAGGCTGCGGGAAAAGTCAAAGAGGGCAACGTCCATAAAGAAAAGGTGTGGTTGTTAAATCTGGATCATCTGCATGTGCTAGTTCCCTCTGGAATAAGATGCTGGCTGTTCACTTGTAAGCAAATGCTACAGAATTCAGGCAGGCCCTCCAAGCAGAGCATCAGCAGCCCTGAACCTGGGCTTCCCAGAAATGTCTGAAGACCACATGATTGGCAATTACACCTTCTGTGGAAGATGCACTCTGGATTCTTGAGGAGATCCAAATAATCTTTCTCTTGTAGTATTTGCATCTTTGACTACCATGCCCCCAAGCCTTTTAAAAGCTGTTGTTTAGACTCTCATTCCCTATATTTAGAAAAATAATCCTACTTGGAATTTCAAGAGTGGCTTATTCTTTGAGATATTAATTCCAACTGACACCATAACTCAGACTCCTCAAGTGTAATAATCTCTTCTTAATGAAATCAGGAGAGACATTGCCATGTCTGTGCTACTGGGGATGAGGAGAAGGAAAGACTGTTAAGGTATACAGGAGACTTCATAGACCCTTCTACCAAAACTTTCCAATGACCTTCAAAGTTTGACTGCAATTTGAGAATTGCTCTCAGCAGATGAGGGCACCAGGAGGAGCAGCAGGGGCAGCCCAGCCTCACACATCTGCTTCCCTGTGTGGTTTATGTTATCACTTGCAACACAGTAGGAGGGTAACTGTAATGCTGGTGATAGTAATAAGTGGCCAAATCATCACGCTGCAGGCTGCAGGCTGCTGATGGTGAGAGTGAAATCTGTCCCAGATTGACTGCTACTGAACCAGGATGGGACCCCCGTCTGCAGTTTTGTTGCAGCATGAATTAGGAGAGTAGGGGCTTTCCCTGGTTTCTGCTGATACCAGACTAATTTATTACTAATGCTGTGACTCACCTGGCAAGTGATAGTGACTCTGTCTCCTACAGATGCAGACAGGGAGGATGGAGACTGGGTCATCTGGATATCACGTCTGGTACCTGAGGTTGGAAACATAAAAACAAACATCTACACAATCAATCATTTATAAGAAGCCCTCCCTGAAGAGCCAGGCTGTACTGAGCACACTGGCTGAGTAAATTCCTAGTGTTCTCCTTCCTTACCTGGCAGCCAGAGCCCCAGGAGCCCCAGGAGCTGAGTGGGGGCCCTCGCGTCCGTGCTGTGTCCTGACTGGGGCTGACTCCTGCACAGGGTGTGACCAGCCTATAAAAAGTCTTCAGGGCAGGGGGCTGTGCTCTGGGAACATGCTAATCAGCAAGGGATGGAGCAGACTGGGCATAGCTGCAGGGCTGGCTCATCTCAGTAACTCAGCATAGGAACAATGTCCCTAGGGTCCCAGGTCAAACCAGGGCAGTACAGGTATGTCTGTAAATAACGTGTTTCTTCCTGGGGACCACTTTGTAACAGAGCACATTTTTTGATACTTCTCAAAATTTGAAATACTGCTGAGTACCTGATGAAATAATATATTCCATTGGTGTATTGGGATTATTTAGGAGAATATTCTTCTCTGTAGGAAAATGATAGTAAAGTTTTAGAGGGTGTGATCATCGGGTATTTGATATATTCTGAAAGGGAAGGGGATACATTGTGGTATACTTACAACATTTCTGTGAGTGTGAAATTGTTTCTTCCCTTTAAAAAAATTTATCAAGATAATGCTAAATATATTTCAGTATTTAAATACTTTCAGTATTTTGGAATGACTTTAATTCATTATTATGATTATCACTATCTGTTCAAGCAATTCCCTGCAGATGCACAAAGATGATACCCTCAACCTCAAAGCATGTATTGCTCACAGATCTACCATTATCCAAACCTATGGACCTCTTTAACGCCAGGGATTTTATGGAATGCATCTTATTTTTGGTTTCAGGGCCTCCATATTCTATTCCTGTTTCTGTCATTGGTTATTTCTTCCCAGGATTCATCAGCATGAAGGGCTGAGTAGTGATGCTAGACCTGACTACTTAAAAAATAAAAAAAGTCACTTGTTTCTTCCTCCAATTATAGAAGCATGGATTAGGATAAACTTGAAATTATCCAGGGATCAATTGTCTCCAAAAAAAGACTAATGCCATATTCCCTGAGTAATGGTCTGGGCTGCACTGCCCACTAGCATGTTCCTGGGGACTCAGGAGGAGCTCCTCTGGAGCCTGGATTCCTGGAGATCAGGTGACGGGGAGAGCTTGGGAAAGACCAGGACAGTGAGTCCTCCCTCCTAGTGAGGGCAGCTGCTGCTCAGGGCATATCCCTGCCTTGCACTATCAATGCCACTTTCCTCTTTTACTCTTTAGCAGTGAGGGAAGGTCATCCTAACCCAGGTGCCAGCCTCCTGTCTCACATCTAGGACAGAGAGTCTCCATCTCCTTTCCAGTAAGTACCCATGTATATGGAGAAATCACTTGGATTTGGACAAAACTGAACACAGATTCGCATCCATTATATGTCACATCTTTAACAGGGGCCAAGGCATCTCAGCCTGGTGCAGTCGCAGAGGAAGTGGATTGAACTACATCAGCATCAGTGGGCTTCAGCCTGGGGTTCTGGGGAGTATTACTGATGCCTGACTAGGAGTGGTCAAATCACTGTAGTGGAGACTCTGCATACACCCTCCTGCTGCCTATTCAGGGGCCTGAACTTGGGGGAACATACTTGTTTTGAGGGAAAAATGGAAACTTCCTACATTTATATATATACGTATATATGTGTGTGTGTATATATATGTGTCTGTGTATATATGTGTGTGTGTATGTATGTGTGTATACGTATAAATCTCCTGTTAGTTCTGTCCCTCTAGATGTCACTGGCTAATACAGGAAGTTTATTAAGTATTAACTCACACAATCACAAGGTCTCCCAATAGGATGTCTGCAGGCTGTGGAGCAAGGAGAGCCAGCCAGAGTTCCAAAACTGAAGAACTAGGAGTCCATGTTCAAGGGCAGGAAGCATCCAGCACGGGAGAAAGCTGTAGGCTGGGAGGCGAGGCCCGTCTCTTTTCACATTTTTCTGCCTGCTTATAGTATGGCTGTGTTGGCAGCTGACTGGATTGTGCCCACACAGATTAAGGGCGGGTCTGCCTTTCCCAGCCCACTGACTCACATATTAATCTCCTTTGGCAACACCCTCACAAACACACCCAGGACCAATACTTTACCTCCTCAATCCAATCAAGTTGACACTCAGTATTAACCATCACAAGCCCACCCCTTGTCACCTTGCACACATACACATCTCCTGAGATCATACATAATCTTAAAATAAAGACAATAATGTGGTCGCAATTACACCTAACATAACTATCCTTCCTACAACCGGAAACGCACCAATCGCCAACCCAAATACTATTACGTGAAGTGAACAATGCTTAAATGCTGATATGAAGTCAATAACTCTTATGTCACCTGATAAAGAAAAAGGAAATGACATCAAGATATTTTCTTAGTACATGTGTATACATGCACAAAGATGTTTTTAAGACAAGAAGAAAGAAATACTCATGACAGTTCCAGTCCTCATTTCTGCAGCTGGTCACATGGTCACAGCTGGTATTGATTACTACCTTCTTCCATTATTCATTCTGTATTTCCTTTGCCTTTAGCAAGCACCTCAGCAGGTTGTGACCCCGGAGGGATCTGGACCATTTATGGTCTTACCTGGGTTGGGCTGTTGTAGTTTCCCATTGACCTTAATCAGAGTGCATGATAATCCCAAGAGATGCCCTAATGGATCTCCTGTATTCCACGCATACTCTTCCTCACTTCCGTTGTGGAGTAGTGGACTGACTTCATCTTGATAGTCTGGGTCAATCACCGCAGCCAACACTGTAACTCCATTCTTATCCTGTTAACTTAAAGGTAGGAGGAGCCCAAAGTGCCCAGCTGGCCATCTTAACTTCCCATTTAATGGAATCATTATTTTGTCTCTTGGTGGCAGCATTCCTCCCTCTGGAACTAAGATGTCTAGTAAAGCAGGACGTAATGTCGCGGGAACAGAAAGCAAACATTTTGCTAGTGGATCACTAGGGGTGATAGTGAGTGGTTCCACTTTCACTTCCACCCCTTGACTCCTGGACCTGTAAGTCCTGGCTATGGGAGAAACAGTACCATACATTGGGCGCTGATTCAGAGCCTACAAGGCCTTCTGGAGTACTTTGCCCCAGCCCTGCACAGTATTGTAATTTAGTTGGCATTGTAATTGTGACTTCAAAAGGCCATTCCACCATTCTATCAATCCAGCTGTTTCAGGATGATGGGGAACATGGTAAGACCAGTGAATTCCATGAGCATGAGCCCACTGCCCCACTTCTTTACCTGTAAAGTGAGTGCTTGGTCAGAGGCAATACTGTATGGAATACTGTGATGGTGGATAAGGCATTCCGTGAGTCTATGAATGGTAGTCTTGGCAGAAGCATTGCGTGCAGGTAGGCAAACCCATATCCGGAGTAAGTGTCTATTCCAGTGAGGACAAACCTCTGCCCTTTCCATGATGGAAGAGATCCGATATAATCAACCTGCCACCAGGTAGCTGGCCACTCACCACAGGGAATGGTGCCATACAAAGGGCTCAGTGTTGGTCTCTGCTGCTGCTGGCAAATTGGGCACTCAGCAGTGGCCACAGTTCAGCCTTGGTGAGTGGAAGTCCACACTGCTGAATCCATGCATAGCCTCCATCCCTGCCACCATGGCCACTATGTTCATGGGCTCATTGGACGATGACAGGGGCGTCTAGGGAAAGAGGCTGAGTGGTATCCACAGAACGGGTCATCTTATCCACTTGATTATCAAAATCCTCCTCTGCTGAGGTCACCCGTTGGTGAACACTCACATGGGATACAAATATCTTCACAGTTTTTGACGACTCAGAGAGGTCCATCTACATACCTCTTCCCCAAACTTCTTTGTCACCAATTCTCCAATCATGCTTCTTCCAACTCCCTCACCATCCAGCCAAACCATTGTCTACAGCCAATGAATCACTATATGAAAACACATCTCGTCATTTCTCCTTCCATGCAAAGTGCACAGCCAGGTGCACTGCTCAGTGTTCTGCCCACTGGGAAGATTTCCCTTCACCACTGTCCTTCAGAGATGTCCTGGAAAGGGGCTGTAGTGCTGCAGCTGACCGCTTTTGGTGGTGCCTGAATATCATGCAGAACCATCTGTGAACCAGGCCCTAGTCTTCTCTTCCTCCCTCAACTGATCATAGGGAGCTCCCCATGAGGCCATCGGTGCAGGCTGTGGGACAGAAGGAAGGGTGGCAGGAGTAGAGACCATCAGCATTTCAGCTACTTCCTCACGTAACTTACTTGTGCCCTCAGGACTTACTCAAGCCGAGTCACATATATACCACTTCCATTTGATGATGGAATACTGCTATGCATGACCCACTTTATGGCTAGATGGGTCAGAAAGCACCCACTTCATGATAGGCAGTTCAGGTCGCATGATGACTTGTTGACCCATAGTCAAATGATCAGTTTCCATCAAAGCCCAGTAACAGGCCAAGAGCTGTCTCTCAAAAGGAGAGCAGTTATCTGCAGAAGATGGCAGGGTCTTGCTCCAAAATCCTAGAGGCCCTCACGGTGATTCACATATGGGGGTCTGCCAAAGGCTCAGAACAGCATTTCTATCTGCCACGGACACCTCAAGCACCATTGGATCTGGTGGGTCATATGTCCCAAGTAGCAGAGTGGCTTGCACAGCAGCCTGGACCTATTGCAGAGCCTTCTCTTTTTCTGAACCCCAATGAATATGGGCAACCTTTTGCGTCGCTCAATAAATGGGCGGGAGTAACACTCAAATGAGGAATGTGTTACCTCCAAAATCTAAATAGGCCCACTAGGTGTTGTGCCTCTTTCTTGGTTGTAAGAGGAGCCAAGTGCAGCAGCTTGTTCTTCACCTTAGAAGGAATATCTCGACAGACCCCACACCACTGTACTCCTAGCAATTTTACTGAGGTAGAAGATCCCTAAATTTTAGTCAGATTTATTTCCCATCCTCTGGCACACAAATGTCTCACCAGTAAGTCTAGTGTGTTTGCTATTTCTTGCTCACAGGATCCAACCAGCATAATGTCATTAATGTAATGGACCAGTGTGATATCTTGTGGAAGCGAAAAGCGATCAAGTTCTCTTCAAATAACATTATGACACAAAGCCAGAGAATTGACACACCCGTGAGGTAGGTCAGTAAAGGCATATTGCTGGCCTTTCCTGCTGGAGACAACTTGCTTCTGGTGGCCCTTATGGACAGGAATGGAGAAAAAGGCATTTGCCAAGTCAATGGCTGCATACCAGGTACAAAGAGATGTGTTAATTTCCTCAAGCAATGAAACCACACCCGGTACATCAACTGCAATTTGAGTTACCATTTATGTAAGCTTACAATAATCCGCAGTCATTCTCCATGATCCAAGTGCCTTCTGCACAGTCCAAACAGGAGAGTTGAATGGGGATGTGGTAGGAATCCCCATCCCTGAATCTTTCAAGTCCTTGATGGTGGCACTAATCTCCGCAGTCCCTCAAGGGGTGTATTATTGTTTTTGATTTACTATCTTTCTAGGTAGAGGCAGCTCTAATGGCTCCCATTTGGCCTTTCCCACCATAAGAGCACTCACTCTACCAGTTAGGAAGCCAATGTGGGGGTTCTGCTAGCTGCTAAGTATGTCTATGCCAAATATGCATTCTGGAACTGGGGAAATGACCACAGGATGAGTCCAGAGACCCACTGTACCCACTATGTTGGACCTCAGCTAAAACTCCATTAATTACCTGACCTCCATAAGCCCCTACTTTAGCTGGAGGACTGCAATGACGTTGTGGGTGGAATGAACGTCAGCTCAGAGCCAGTGTCCAGGAGTCCCTGAAATATCTTATCATTTCCCTTTCCCCAGTGCACAGTTACCCCAGTAAAAGGCCAGAAGTCTCTTTGGGGAAGGATGGGAGAAAGATTAACTTCATAAATGGTCAGTAATGTAGTGGGTTCCTTCCTCAAGGAGACCTGGCCTCCCCTTCATTCAAGGTGTTCTGGGTCTGTAAAACTTGGTGTTCCAAGTCTGGAAATTGATGGAGGGGCCATGAATCTCTGTTTTTATAATTCCAATTAGTCTTTTGTCTGTTTGACCTAGAAATCTTCTCCTTATATAAATTAAGTAGGACTGCATTAGACTTCCTATCAATTTCACTTCTAGGAACACAATGATTAATTAGCCAATGCCACAGCTCTACATGAGTCAGACTATTCTGATTGCTGCTTTATCTCTCCTGCCCATTACTGTAGCTATGTTCACCATGCCTTTGAGGGTTGAGTGCCACCACTTGGCCCCTGCCACCTCAGGGTCCAATTATTCCCAATTGTATTTAAATTTTGTAATTGAGTGACTGCAGTTCTCTCCATTAGATTTGACATACAGAGAAGAGCCATTATAGGGCTCTTCAAAGATGCAGGTGCTTCCTCACAAATCTATTTTGCAAAGTGTTTGTCAAGGGTAATAAGTATAGAGTCACTAAACTCCTTGCCTGTCATCAGTGATGATTCAGGAGTGTCAAATGTATTTGTTTTGCATAACTCTCTAAACCGTTCATGTCAAGGACTATCAGTGTTCTCTATACTATTAGAAGTTCAATCCTTAGCATTTTGGGGTCTAATCATATTACACAGCCAACTCCAGAAACCCCACAACCAACAAAACTCCAGAAACACCAAAACTAACGAAAGAACTCCTTTCTTAATATTCTATTCCTATAGAACCACTCCTGGTACCAAAATCTGTATTAGTGAGGATTCTCTAGAGGGAGAGAACTAATAGGATGCGTGTGTGTGTGTGTGTGTGTGTGTGCATATATTTCTATATTATATATATGACATACATAAGTTAATATGTAATATAATCAATACATAATAAATTCATATGATATATGTGAGTCTACATATAACTCATATTATATATATGGATTTATATAGAACTCACATATATGAGTTTATTACTTATTAACTTACAGGATCACAAGGCCCCACAATAGGCTGTCTGCAGGCTTGAGGAACAAGGAGAGACAGTTTGAGTCTCCAAATTGAAGAACTTGGAGTCCAATGTTCAAGGGCAGGAAGCATCCAGCACAGGAGAAAGATGTAGAAAAGTTAGGCCAGCCTCACTTTTTCATCTTTTTCTGCCTCCTTTATATTCACTGTCAGCTGAATAGATGATGCCCACCAGATTAATTGGGGGGTCTGCCTTCCCAGCCTACTGACTCAAATAATAATCTCCTTTGGCAACACCCTCACAGACACAGCCAGGAACAATACTTAACATCCTTCAATCTAATCAAGTTGACACTGTATTAACTATCACAGGATTACAGGCCTGAGCCATCATATACAGCTTTGTTGTATATTTCATACAATTTCCTGATTTTCCCATTTTATCTATGACTTAATAAAGTTTTCTTGCTATGACCCCAAACATGCTGGTAATAGTTGAAAGCACATTCAAACATATTCTGGGATAAATCGTAACTGGCAAAATTTTGAGGCTTGTGGAAAGAGTCACCTTACTTGCCTGTCAGCTGTCAATTCCCCATCATTACTATCACTTCTAGGAGCACATTTTCCAAAACCCCTTTTCTCTCTATGGTTTCTTTAGTGTTGTTCAACGAGAGGTGCTCCCATGAGATTGGGAAGTCAGAGTGGTGGATTCATGTACACTGACACCTGAAGTAAAACAGATGGAGTTACCGATCCCACAGAAATACAAACTATCATCAGAGAATAATATAAACACTTCTACGCAAATAAACTGGAAAATCTAGAAGAAATGGATAAATTCCTAGACACATACACCCTCCCAAGACTAAACAAGGAAGAAGTTGAATCCTTGAATAGACCAATAACAGGCTCTGAAATTGAGGCAATAATTAATAGCCTACCAACCAAAAAAAGTCCAGGACCAGATGGATTCACAGCCGAATTCTACCAGAGGTACAAAGAGGAGCTGGTACCATTCCTTCTGAAACTATTCCGGGTCAACAGAAAAAGAAGGAATCCTCCCTAACTCATTTGATGAGGCCAGCATCATCCTGAAACCAAAGCCTGGCAGAGACATAACAAAAAAGAGAATTTTTGGCCAATATCTCTGATGAACATCAATGTAAAAATCCTCAATAAAATACTGACAAATCGAATCCAGCAGCACATCAAAAAGCTTATCCACCATGATCAAGTCAGCTTCATCCCTGGGATGCAAGGCTGGTTCAACATACACAAATCTATAAACATAATAAATCACATAAACAAAACCAATGACAAAAAACACATGATTATCTCAATAGACGCAGAAAAGGCCTTTGACAAAATTCAACAGCCTTTCATGCTAAAAACTCTCAATAAACTAGGTATCAATGGAACGTATCTCAACATAATAAGAGCTATTTATGACAAACCCACAGCCAATATCATACTGAATGTGCAAAAACTGGAAGCATTCCCTTTGAAAACTGGCACAAGACAGGGATGCCCTCTCTCACCACTCCTATTCAACATAGTATTGGAAGTTCTGGCCAGGGCAGTCAGCCAAAAGAAAGAAATAAGGGGTATTCAAATAGGAAGAGAGGGAGTCAAATTGTCTCTCTTTGCGGATGATGTGATTGTATATTTAGAAAATCCCATAGTCTCAGCCCAAAATCTCCCTCAGCTGATAAGCAACTTCAGCAAAGTCTCAGGATACAAAATCAATGTGCAAAAATCACAAGCATTCCTATACACAATAATAGACAAACAGAGAACCAAATCATGAGTGAACTCCCATTCACAACTGCTACCAAGAGAATAAAATACCTAGGAATCCAACCTACAAGGGATGTGAAGGACCTCTTCAAGGAGAACTACAAACCACTGCTCAAGGAAATAAGAGAAGACACAAACAAACAGAAAAACATTCCATGCTTATGGACAGGAAGAATCAATACCGTGAAAATGGCCATACCGCACAAAGTAATTTATAGATTCAATGCAATCCCCATCAAGCCACCATTGACTTTCTTCACATAATTAGAAAAAAACTACTTTAAATTTCATATGGAACCAAAAAAGAGCCTGCATAGTCAAGAAAATCCTAAGCAAAAATAAACAAAGGTGGAAGCATCATGCTACCTGTCTTTAAACTATACTAAAAGGCAACAGTAGCCAAAACAAGATGGTACTGGTAGCAAAACAGGTATATTGACAAATGGAACAGAACAGAGGCCTCAGAAATAACACCACACATCTACAACCATCTGATCTTTGACAAACCTGACAAAAACAAACAATGGGGAAAGGATTCCCTAATTAATAAATGGTGTTGGGAAAACTAGCTAGCCATATGCAGAAAACTGAAACAGGACGTCTTCCTTACATGTTATACAAATTAAAGACTTAAATGTAAGACCTAAAACCATAAAAACCTGAGAAGAAAACCAAGGCAATACCATTCAGGACATAGGCATGGGCAAAGACTTTATGACTAAAACACCAAAAGCAATGGCAAGAAAAGCCAAAATGGAAAAATGGGATCTAATTAAACTAAAGAGCTTCTGCACAGCAAGAGAAACTATCGTCAGAGTGAACAGGCAACCTACAGAATGGGAGAAAATTTCTGCAATCTATCCATCTGACACAGAGCTAATATGCAGAATCTACAAAGAACTTAAACAAATTTACGAGAAAAAAACAAACAACCCCATCAAAAATAGGAGAAGGATATGAACAGACACTTCTCAAAAGAAAACATTTATGCAGCCAACAAACACATGAAAAAATGCTCATCATCACTTGTCATTAGAGAAATGCAATCAAAACCACAATGAGATACCATGTCATGCCAGTTAGAATGGCAATCATTAAAAAGTCAGGAAACAACAGATACTGGAGAGGATGTGGAGAAATAGGAACACTTTTACACTGTTGGTGAGAGTGTAAATTAGTTCAACCACTGTGGAAGACAGAGTGGAGATTCCTCAAGGATCTACAACCAGAAATACCATTTGACCCAGCCATCCCATTACTGGGTATAAACCCAAAGGATTATAAATTATTCTACTTAAAGACACATGCACACGTATGTTTATTATGGCACTGTTCACAATAGCAAAGACTTGGAACCAATCCAAATGCCCATCAATGATAGACTGGATAAAGAAAATGTGGCACATATACACCATGGAATATGATGCAGTCATAAAAAGGTTGAGTTCATGTCCTTTGCAGGGACATGGATGAAGCTGGAAATCATCATTCTCAGCAAACTAACTCCAGAACAGAAAACCAAAACCGCAGGTTTTCACTCATAAGTGGGAGTTGAACAATGAGAACACATGGACACAGGTGACAGGAAGCAGCAGAAAGGCCCTGGGAGCTCGCTGGGTCCCCAGGCAGCCCATTCCTGCCTGGTACTACACACCAGGGCAGGTTTTCTCATTTGAAAACAAGATAAGCTAAAATGTATATTTTAAATGTATAACCAATAATTTGGCAAAGTAAAATTATAAATGCTGATTTTTACATGAATACTGAAACTTAATGTTGTGTTAATATACCTTCTCTTTAATTTTTCAATACTTTTCAGCTGCCTTCATGTTATAAGATACAGTAATCATTAAACATTAAAGTGTATATATAATTGCCAGATTTTTCCCTTTCACCTTGGGATGTGTCTCAGCCAGGCACATCCAGTGTCCCCAGATATTTAAAGGTCCTGATATACAGTATTTTCATTTTACAGCTGTGTGTCCCCTTTGCCTGGGTCTGCTCCGGGACTGCTCCTCAGAAATAATCTTGAATCTGCAACAACCACCACAGCTAGCATTTCCAGCCTGCAATACTGGAAGCGCAGTCCTTTGATAAACTGAGTCTTGCTCAGATATTACCTGATGGGGAAAAATTAAGCCCTATGGGAATAGTCCAGAGAATGTAGGATTCTTCTCATGTGGGAAGCCTTGCTGTGGAGGCCCTCCTCAGCAGAACTGGATGGGAAATTTGCCTGGATCCTCACTTTTGCTGTATTTTCCTTCCTCTGAACAGGTGCTTCCCCAGGAATGGAACACACGCGCACACCGCAGGGCCCACGTGCCCCCTGCTTGCTGCTAAGAGCAGTGTAATTTCATTGTTTAACAGAGACCCTGATCCTGAATCACAGTCACTCACTCAACTGTCAGATTATTCAATCATATAATTTTCAAAGTTCAAGTAGAAATGGAGCACAGTATTCTGGGAGTTGATGACAGTGGATGATTATAACAAGAATGAAAGTACCATGTCAAGATACAAAAGTCAATTAATTTCTTTTGTAGTGGAAATAAAATTTAAAATAAAGGAAAGTAGCCATCAGATGGAAAAATAATTAACACAGATGCAGTTTCCACCTTACACAATTTATGAAAAATATTCCACAGATGTAAATGTAAACTTCAAAACTATAACAATTCTAAAAACAATCAAAGGAGAAATCTATATAACCTTGAATTTGAGGATGAGATTTCATATGCAACATTGAAAGAATGAATCTTCAGAGAAAAAAAAATATGGTGGACTTTGTCAGAATTAAAAAATTCTACTCTGTGAAAGACACTGCTGAGAGAAGGAAAAGACAAGCCCCAGACAATAAGAAAATATTTTCCAGACACATATCTAAGAAACGACTTGTATGAAAAGGACCTGTAAAATCAATAAGAAAACAAACTTAAAAATATATATAAATATATAAACAGACACCTCACTAATTAAGGTACATATATAATACAGGCATAAAAAGGTGCTCAATATTACTTAACATTAAAGAAAAGCAAATTAAAACAAAAATGAGAAACGATTACTTGCACAGCAATCCCAATTGCTGATCATGTTTGAAATAGCAGGAATTCTCATTCATTGCTGTTGTTCATGCATAGTGGCACAGCAACTTTGGAGGACATTTTGGCAGTTTCTTATAAAGCTAAACACAGTCTCAAAGCAAGATTCACCAAATATGCTCATAAATATTTACTTGTGTTTTGAAAACTAATATCAAGATAAAAGCCAGCACAAAAATATATATTGCACCTTTACTTATAATGGCCAGATAGTTGAATGAAACAAGATCATTAAGCTTGAATGATCCTGCAATAAATTGAAGTGTACCTAAATGTAGTATATCCATGTAATAGAATATTATTCAGTGATAAGAATGAAAAAGGTATCAAGACATACAAAGCCATGAATGAATTGCAAATTCATATGGCTAAGTTAAAGAAGTCAGTCTAGGGAGCGTTTAATCTCATATAAATGGCATTCTGAAGAGACAAAGCTATAAATTTGGTAAAGAGATCAGTTCAGTTTACCAGGGTTGTCAGGGGATGCTAGGGGTAGAGAGGAATGCACAAGCGAATAATTCTGTATACTTTAAGGGTGGATACTTGTCATTCTGCATTTGACAAAATCCACAGATTTTTACAGCATAGAGTAAATCATAAACCATACAAATTAAAACATTAATAATCTAGGAGATAGGTGGATCCTAGAATGGAATGCAAATATGACTAAAGAATCTGTCTTGCAAATACAAAAAACAAACTCATTGTGGTGGGGCAGAATCATGTCATCATCCAGTAACTCTGGAAATTAGTGGAATTTACAAGATTAAAGGCAAAAGGAAGAGTGAATAAGAAGATTCCACTTGATAAAAAAAAATTTTCCAGTGGGGTACTGGTTAACAACTGTGAAACCCTTGAGATCATAGACTGGGATTGAACAAATAAATAGTTGTCAGATGGCAGGAGCGATTTCTCACTACTGCAATGGGAAGTGACAGGGAAGTCAGGGGAGGATAAAAGGGCCTGTGTGATAATGCATTCAAGTTTGAAAGCAGTAGTTTGTACTCATGTTTAGCCTAATATAAAAAGGGATGTCTCCCTATAGAAATATGTATAGACTTAAATATTTATAAATTTATGTTGGTATACTAAACTTAACCTGTGTATATGCAGGCTAAATCTAGTATACCAACATATATTTATTTATACTATCATTGAGAGGGCCAGGAAGAAGGACACCTCAGCAGCAACAAACACACTTGGCTTCTGAATCTAGGTTTTCGAGGCCTTTCTCCAATAAAAGCAAGCACTGCTCCTTGGAAAAACAGCTAATTCTAGGTTTGGGCTAGAAAACGTGCACAAGGAGACTGGAGAGTCTTGTACTATTGAAAAGTAAAGAAGTGTAACATCAACAACTAAAACATGCATGCACACTATTTTTTGAATTACTTTCATGTTACATGAAAAATTAACCATTACTAACGAATAAGATGTGTATATAGTTGCAAACATTTCCTGTCCACCCAAGGATTTGACTTGGTTCTACCAGGCACTGGCCTATTTCCATCTCATTTGACTGGAAAATCAATATTAACACAGTTAACTACACATCTTTTAAGTAACATTCTTAGGCTGAGTGTGGTGGTTCACACCTGTAATCCCAGCACTTTGGGAGGCCAAGAGGGAAGGAGTATTTGAGGCCAGGAGTTCAAGACCAGCCTGGAAAACATAGCTTTAAAAATTAATTAGCTGGGCATAGTGGTGTGTCCCTGTAGTCCCTGCTACTCAGGAGGCTGAGGTGGGAAGACTGCTAAAGCCCAGGCATACAAGACTGTAGTAAGTGAGCTATGGTCATATTGCTTTACTCTAGCCTTGGCCACAGAGCAAGACTATTTTAAAAAATAAATAATTTTAGATGCAGTTTTTGTTTGTTTTTTTATTATACTTTAAGTTTTAGGGTACATGTGCACAATGTGCAAGTTAGTTACATATGTATACATGTGCCACGTTGGTGTGCGGAGGGATAGCATTTGGAGATATACCTAATGTTAGATTCAGTTTTAAACCTGTATCTACAAACCCTTCACTATATGTATTACATCCACTCATTGAAACAACTAAGCCTTTACAAGTATCCCTTTAACCGGCTTTGTTGGTTCTCAAGTGGTAAACACCTAAAATCAGTGAATTAACACAGTAATGATACAACTTTTCAGTAACATTTGTCGAAGTCAAAATAAAAGATGAATCTCTAAATTTAATGTTTTATTTTTGGAAGCAACAATTGCAATTCAGGGCATACAAACAAGCCAGGTGGTCTTTGGTATATCTGAAGAACAAAGAGAAGTTTGGGGGCTTTATTTTAAAAAGAAACATTATGTATTGTTTTGAAAGAAGGCTCATTGGCACTACAGAAGCTTTTGGGAGCTGCAAAGCTCTGATTGGTGAGTGATGGTGGCAGGTAAAACTAGTCTTGGTGTCAAAGCAGGAAGTTTTGTCAGTCACTAGGTAAAACTAGTCTTAGGCTGACAGTAGGCCATTTCAGCAGCTGGATTGTGGAAAATAAAATTCTTGGAGCAAGTGCTATGTTCCCTTAGTGCTTTTACCCCCTAGTCCCTAGAGTCTGATTTAGTTGAGTATGACAAGAATTACACAATTCATAAACTTTCACACATTCTTTGATTCTATTTTTAAACACCTATCTAAAAACACTTCACTGCACACATTATATACATGTGTTGAAATAACTTGATAAAGCTAAGCCTTTAACCTTAATGGTAAGTCATATGTTTAAAGAAGTATATGTAAACACTTGATTGTTTAGTTTACAGTTAGGTAATCATATAATCATTAAATAGGCACTGTTAACAAATCATTTTTAAGCAACACTATTATAATCATCTTTTATGTATGTATGTATGTATGTATGCACAAACACTTCACCATACATTACAATGCTCTAAAATACCACACTTCAACACATTCAAGCTTTAAGTCCATATGGCACCCAAAATGTTTAAAGCAGTATTTTCAAACACTTCTTTACCTAGTTTACAGTTTGGTACACACTTAAGTTCACTCACATACCCTACCACCCCATTCCAGAAAAAAAGAGCATCATTTCTGATTTACTGTTCTGGAATTCAGTTTTCTCTTCCTTTTTGGCCCCTGGTGATTCTCCCTTACTGTCTTGCAAGTTTAGCTACATACTAAAAATGAGTTTATAAAGCAAAAATTGCCAAATACACTAAGGGCCAATTCACCATGAATTGGCAGATGCAACAAACAAACAAAACATCTGGTATTTACTTGGAACTTCTCAGCTTTTCAAACTTAACATGAGACAGAGTTGTTTAATAGTCAGAGCTACTTAAAATGGAATAGGCTGCCTAGATACCTCCTGAGCTCCCTGTCACCACAGGTGGGTGAACAGAGGAGACAGGACTTCCATTTGTTGGAAATGTAACCCAAGGGTTTGGCACCAAAAAGGAGGAAAATAAAGAGCTCTGAGCTTCTGAGACTGTTACTGTTTGTTTCCTGGTAGACTGTGAGTTTCTGGTGGGCAGGGACCACATTGTTTTGAGCTCTTTGTCCTCTGTGCCCAGTACATGTCTGCAGTGAATGAGGGAATTCGCTGTAAGAGCACTGTAAGGGAATTAATGTAAGAGCATTAATGTAGTGTGGAGAATGCTATAATGTAAGTATGAACAAAGAGGAGGGAGCATGGCCCTGTACTGGGCAGAGGGAAACCCAAGATGAATGAGACACAGGCTTTGCACTCTGGGCACAGAAGGTCTGATCTAGGAGATAAGATAATCTGCAAATACCTATTACTAGCAGAAGCAGGCAGTTAAGCTTTATAATACAAGTACAGATAGGTTAGGGAGCCAACTTGAGAAGATTCTGGAAACCATCATAGAGAGGAGATCTAGGAGTTAGGCCTTGACAGATAGGAACTGGCAAGAGGAGGTCGCTCCAGATGAGTCAGAGGAAAAGGCACAGAAGTGGGAACATCCAATTTCAGTTTGGCAGTAGTGTGTTGGCAGAGCGTAGGGAAGATCAAAAAGATCAGCAGAGTGCAGTGCTTTGAAACTAGGCTGAGTCATTCTGCATCATCCAGCAGATCTGGGCATCTCCACGTTTCCACCAAACCACTTGATGTCAGAGAAGGGGACTTACCCAAAGCAGCCTGACATGAGCTCAGAGTCCCTCTACAATCTCATTGTACCTCAGAGACTCAGCTAAGCAAGGAGGTGAAAGATTACTTTATGGAGAATTACAAAACACTGCTGAAAGAAATCAGAAATGACACAAATAAATGGAAAAACATCACATGCTTATAGATTGGAAGAAACAACATCATTAAAATGATGATACTTCCCAAAGGAATTTACAGATTCAATGTTATTCCCATCAAACTACCAACATCATTTTTCACAGAATTAGAAAAATTATTCTAAAATCCATTTGGAACAACAACAAAAAAAAACCCTGAATAGTCAAAGTAAGCCTAAGCAAAAAAAAAAAGAATACAAAACAGAACAGAAAGCAAAACAAAACAGTGGGAGGCATCACACTACCCAACTTCAAACTATGCTACAGGGACACAGTAACCTAATACTGACTGGTACAAAAATGGACACATAGACCAATGGAACAAAATATAAAAGCCAGAAATAAAGCTGCATACCTACAACCACCTGATCTTCAACAAAGTCAACAAAAATAAGCAATGGGGAAAGGACTCTCTACGTAATAAATGGTCCTGAGTAACTGGCTATGCATACGCAGAAGAATAAAACTGGACCCCTACTCTATTAGTCAGCGTTCTCTACAGGGACAGGACTAGTAGGATAGATGTACATATGAAACGGAGTTTATTACGGATTATTAAGTCACACAATAACGAGGTGAAGTTCCACAATAAGTCATCTGCAAGCTGAGAAGCAAAAATCCCAGCCCTAGTCCCCAAACCTAAAAAGTAGGGAAGCTGATGGGGCAGCCTTCAGTCTGTGGCTGAAGGCCCGAGAGCCCCTGGCAAACCACTGGTGTAAGTCCAAGAGTCCTAAAGCTGGAGTACTTGGAGTCCAGTGTTCAAGGACAGGAAGCAGCCAGCATGGGAGACAGATGAAGGCCAGAAGACTCAGCCAGTCTAGTCCTTCCATGTTCCTCTGCCTGCTTTTATCCTAGCTGCACTGGCAGCTGATGAGATGGTGCCCACCCAGATTGAGGGTGGGCCTGCCTCTTTCAGTCCACCGACTCAAATGTTAATCTTTTTTGGCAACACTCTCACAGGCACACTGAGGAACAATATTTTGCATCCTTCGATCCAGTCAAGTTGACACTCATTATTAAACATCACATCTACCTATCACCACATACAAAAATTAATTCAAGATGTATTAAAGACTTAAGTGAAAGATCGCAAACTAATCAAAATCCTATAAGAAAACCTAGGAAATATCCTTCTAAATATAAGCCTGGGCAAATAATTTGTGGCTATGTCCTCAAAAGCAATTGCTACAAAAACAAAAATTAACAAGTGAGACCTAATTAACTAAAGAGCTTCTCCACGGCAAAGGAAACTATCAAGGAAGTAAACAGACAACCTACATAATGGAAGAAAGTATTTGCAAACCATGCATTCAACAAAAGTCAAGTATCCAGAATCTATAAGTAATTTAAACAATTGAACAAGCAAAAAGCAAATAATCCCATTAAAAAGAAGGCAAAGGACATAAACAGCCACTTCTCAAAAAAAGACATACAAGAATATTTATGAAAAAAATGCTTATCATCACTAATTATCAGGGAAATGCAAATCAAAACCATAATGAGATGTCATCTCATACCAGTCAGAATGGCTATTACTAAAAAGTCAAAAAATAACACATTGATGAGGCTGTTGAAAAAGGAGTGGGTATACACTGTTGATGGGAATTTAAGTCAGTTCAACCACTGTGGAGAGCAGTGTGGAAATTTCTCAGAGAACTTAAAACAGAACTACCATTCAATGGTAGTTTTTTTTCACAAAAGCAAAGACATGGAATGAACCCAGGTGCCCATCAATTATGGGTAGAATAAATAAAACATGGCACATATACACTATGAAGTACTACACACCTATAAAAAAAAGAATGAAATTAAGCCCTTTGCTGCCATGTGGATGCAGCTGGAAACCATCATCCTAAACAAACAAATGCAGAAACAGAAAATCAAATATCACATGTTCTCACTTATAAGTGGGAGCTAAACATTGGGTATGCATGGTAATAAAAATGGGAGCAATAGACTTTTGGGAATACAAGAGCGAGGAGAGAGGGAGGGGTGTAAGGGTTGATAAAAACTACCTACAGGTTTCTAGGCTCACTACCTGGGTGATGGATTCACTCATGCTCCGAACCTCAGCACCATACAATATACCCATGTAACAAACCTACACATATATCTTGATTGTAAATTAAAGTTGGACAAAAAGACTCAGGCATGTAGTTCATAAACACTTGTTTTAACATAAATGCATATTTTTCTTTGTTGAATATTAGAGAATATAGCTCCAGGAAAAAGTGCTACATTTTTCCTGTGGCTTTGGATACCACTTGCCAACAAGCCAGTTTGAGAGTCAAGACAGAAAAGTATAGGATTTTATTGTTTATGAAATTCTTCCACGTGTTCTATAAGCACATTATGGTTTGGATTTATGTTCCCTTGCACACAAGCTCTGGAAAGTGCTTGTACCAAGGCACATGCATCAGGCTACGCCAGTTTCTCTGGGAGCAGCAGACCTTGCTCAGGGAGCCATCATATGTAAATTTCCAGAAGCATTAGGAGCTTAAGAGTAATTTGGGGAATTGTTATTTTCCTAAGAGTATGAAGTTCCATTCTTTGGGAAAAAATGGCATTCTATGTTCTTTTTTCTGTTGTGAATATTTTTCCATCTCTCTCTCTCTGTGTGTATGTGTGTGTGCATGGTAGGTTCTGTCCATCTGTCTGCCTTTTTGCCCCTATTTGTTTATTGTGTGTGGGGTGAGGAAGACTTGGATAGGGCAGAATTGCAAGAAAAAAGAGGGACTAAGAGAGAAGATGCTGTTATCTCCCTCTGGCAGCTCTTTTGATTTTTTTTAATCATCTGTGGGAGGTGATTGGCTAATCTGATATATTATCTAATACACGCTCCTGGGAAATGAGTGAGTTAAACCACTGCTCAAGCAACGTCTTCTGTGGTAGTCAGAGGACATGCACTGGGGAGATGAGGGTATTGGGTGCTAAGCCAGCTCGAAGCTCTGTGGAACCTTGTACAAATCTAGGGCACTGTACTCAGGATCTGGGGACAAGAACAGGGCTAGAGTAACTCTCATAAATGCTGCTTAAATCAATTAAGAAACACTACATTGTGCTTAGGTGTTTTCTTTAAAATATATCATTATTAGAACTAGTGCTTGGTAATATTGCTGCAGGTGCAGCTGTTTAATGTGATAAACGGTAATGAGGGGAAAGCTTGCTCGTGACCACACCACAGACCCCCAGCACCCTCCCATTGTCCTGACTGTAGGATCATGTTCCAAGGGGGTGACTAATTGTCTTGCAAGTTGACTCTGCAAATCTAAAAGTAGAAGATGAAAGCAGGAACATGATTGTGGGTAAGCACCATGGAAGTATAGAATGCCAAACTAATAGAAGGTAGACATATCCTCACCTGACACATAAGGAAATCCAGGCCCAGGGAGGTTTACAGGTTGAGTCAGAGAGGCTCACTGACCATGGCCAGAGAGCAAGTGAGGACGAGCGCTGGGGCTCACACTGAGGTCTTGATGCCACTGGATTTGGCCAATGGACCAGGGCTGTAGCTGCTGGGCTCCTGTAAGAACTTATGAATCCTTCATTCACTGCCATGTGACCTGGCCAATTATTTTCTCTATCTGAATCTTAGTCATTTAATCTATAAAATGGGCACACTTCAAGGTGGTATGAAGGGAAAGGTCACATAAAAGGCCCTCACCTCAAGATGAGAAGCTGGACTGTGTTTGCAGGCAGAAGCTGTTGGCACCATTTGTAGGCAGTCTCCCAGGACTCCAGCCAGGTTGGATGTAGTGAAGACGACTTCCCAGAGGAGATGACTGTTTTCTAGCCCAGTTACTGGGCTGATTCTGGTGCCCACTGCCTTGCCTTGTTTCCTCCTCAGGACTTTCATGTTCCCAGTGAGGATTACACTAAGCAGCAATTATGGCAGAAGGCCTGGATCTCACAGGAGAGCAAGCTGACTGGTTTCTGCCCTGAGCTCATGGCCAAGTCAGTTACGGGCAACACTGTTTTTAATCAATCTGGGTGCCCCATGCTGCGTGAACAGCATCCCTCAGGCCTTGCTCATGGCTTTTGAATAGATGCTGATTTTGCACTTCCTGTCTGCCCTTGGTTCTCTGCATTACGGTCAATGATAGATGGTAGAAAGGAGTGAGAATGTAGGCTGGAGAGAGTGGGTCTTGCTTTGCATTGCTGACATGATCCCCTGAGGTCTGTGGGCACATGAAGGCCCCAGACGGCCTCAAGCCATTGCCAAGGCAGTAGGTAGCAACGGGATGAGAACTCAAGATGGGCACAAGGGACGGGGCTGCAGTGGGAGGAGGGGTCCTCACTGGGCTGGTTGATATCACTGACTTTTCTCCATGAGTCCATGGTGGTGGATTGTGTCTTCCTGTGTGGAGCTCCCATTCATTCTGGTTTCAGACATGTTTTTGTTTAACGCAACAAATGCAGTATTTATTGTCTATGGCTACCTATTCACTTTATGGCTTGCTTAAAAATCACTCAAAATTTCAGCTTTGATTCTGTGAAAGTGAGCTTTGATCCAGGTTTATAGTATGACTTCAAGTCAGTCTCTCCTCTCTGAGCTTCAGGTTCAGCAGAGAAGGTTGGATGTGATCCTTAACTTCCTAAGCTGCTGCTACTTGTTCTTCTCAAACTTCCTGGTGAAGGACTTGTTTTTTTCTAATTTTGGTCTGCTGCAGACCATTACTTTTGTAAAATACAATAAAATGACTTACCAAAAAAAAAAATGATCCTGTGCTTATATGGCCATGGTAATATCACAATGTTTTACAGGTTTCTAAATGCTTCCTCCATTTCTTGCCTTGCATTGCCTTGGACCAGCTAAGTGGCCCACACTTTGAGAAGTGCTATTCTATGCAGTGGGCTGTTTGGAGAAATGCATGAGTGATCTTTCCAGATTGTCTAGTGAGAAGAGAAACAAAGCTGGGATCTGGAAATCAGCTTGTTCCAGGGAATATGGGCATGAAGAGGATCTCCTTCCTGTCTGCCACAGGGCCACACCTCTGCCATCAGGAGCCAGTCTACACCACCGTGTCCTCTTCTGTCAGCATAATTCTCATACTGATGCCTGCCTTTCTCATTTGAAGGCAGGGGGATAACTTTGGGTGACTCTAGGGCCAGGGTGCTGAGCAGGGGCTGCAGGAGTGAACTGGGGCCGTGTGTTGGAGCCAGATGCACTGCCCTGCATAGGTCTGAATGCCCTGTCCCGGGGAAGCAGGGAGAAAGCGGTGTGGGTAGAATAACTCATGGTGGTTCTAGGGCCAGGACCCCGAACAGGGGCTGCAGCAGTGGACTGGGACAGAGGTGGAGCTTGCTGCTTTGCAGGGGTCTGTATGTTCTTTCCTAGGGAACCACGGAGAAAGGGGTGTGGGGGCTGCTGTGGGTGGGATGATGTTGACATGAACTCTGTGGCAGACCAGAGCCCCAGCCTTAGAACCCTGGCATCACAAGATGTTAGGACACACTAATTTTTGGCTCCTGGGGCTATGGGATGTCAGAGCTAGAAAGGACTTCGGGGGTTACCTTGCTATACCGCTTATTTTCCAAACCAAGGTCATTGCTGTGTTTCTGATCCCAAACACTCTGGGCCAAGTGTTCACCTTCTCTTCCTCCAGGTCCCATGCCTCCAGCCTCACCTTGAACTAGAAATGCCTGTTCTGCCTTCGGCCTGGAGGCCATGGGTGAGGAGAAGCTCCTTTGGGGCCTTTGCTTACCCTGGGCACTCCTGCTTTTTTGTGAAGCTTCAAACACTCTTGGCTTCATTTGAGAACAACTCACAGCCTTTTATTTCCAGGCTGCAGTGGCTCTTTGCCTTCCTGGATCACAGCCAAGTGTGTGCAGGGGGAGGAGTGGGTGGAAAGGAAGCTCTGGTCAGGCCTCCACATTGACACCCTCCCTGCCCCAGGACCTACCTGCATCTGACTACAAGAGCCTACTTCATGGAAGAAGCTATTGAGCCCTTGTCCATGCTAGCACAGGTTCATGACAGAGCCTGTGGGGCCATGGCAGGGCCCCCTCGAGCCCCATTCTGTACTGCTGCCCACATCCCTCTCTCCAGTGATTCCACCTACTGCATTAAGTCTGGGGCCTTAATGTGCTGTAAGTATCATTCATCTACTGTGAACTCTGAGCACCCACATTGCCAGGCATCCCTGGGCTGTTGAGGGTACAGAGGTGAATGAAGAAGGTGAACAAGAAGGGGGAGAATGGCCTGGGACCAGGGACCCACAGGGACACCACTACCCTCTCTGTGAAGGCGCTGTGTGGTCTCCAGCTTTGACTTGAACCTGGTCAACTACTTCCTGTTCCCTCAGGCTGACAGCAGAGAACCGCTGCTCCAGCGAGGTGGGTGCTGTCCTGAAGGGTGTTGAACAGGCAGGGGCCTGAGCCAGGGGCCACACTACCTCATCCAAAGATTTCTGTGCTTCCCCTTCAATGCAGGAACTGCAAGATCCTGGGTGACATCACTGCCCCACTTGCTGGTGCCAGGCCAGGACTGTGGACTAGCACTGAACCAGCACTCTCTGGAGTGTCCCAGGAGAGCCGTCCCAACCACTGCTAAGCCCGCAAGGGTGCTGCCGCCCAGGCCCTATGGGAACTGCCCACACAGGTGGCCTTCTCCTGCTGTCTATCTGCAATGTCCCCTCCCTTTTACCCAAGGAAGGTCTGTGTGCTCTTTTACCAGCAGTGGCCTAGTGGGGGGCCCAAGGCTGAGCCGGGCTCTCCCAGAGTCTGGACCATGTCCACCCTCCATAGGGCTGAACGGAAGCCATTTCCAAGGACAGCAGCATCCTCACCTGTGGGAGAGCAGACACACCAGGATCCTGGATTTGATCTCCTGGGTGGAGATGCATCCAGTCCCAGCCAAGCACTGGTTCGATACAGTATTTCCCTTCACTTTGAGCCTTTTAAAAAAATCCATCCATCCATTCATTCATTCATTGCTCAGTGCTCGGAATATATTGGTGGCCCAGACACCTAACCCCTTACTTCAGAGGAACAGACATTGAATAATGAATTATGCAGTTGTTTAGTAAGTGTGCTGTTCTACAAGTGTGAATGGCCAAGTGTCAGTGGGAGGTTAGTTCTACCTCCTAACTGTGCCTGTGACTCCACCCTTTAGAGTTAAGGGTGGTATCAAAATATTTAACAACTGGAACAGCAAAGGCTTTGGCCAGCAGGATGAGTTTCAGCCATGGACAACCAGAGCAGTAGCTGAGGGCTGAGCGAGGGCAGTCCAGTGACCTTCTTGTGCCTTGACCATGCTATAGCCTCTTTTCTATGAAGAGAAAGACCCTTGTTCTCAAGCAGTATGAAACCAGCCTCTCTGAAGCCTTTGAAAGCTGTTGCTCTTCCTGTATGCTGTACCCTCGATTTCCTCACTGCATCTGGGCAGCATGATAGGGACCCATGCTGCTCCTTGGTAAGGAGAGGACATACCCCTGTCCCCATCACTTGAGGTACAGCATGGAGTGACAGCCCTGTGTGCTGAAGGACTTGCCTAGTTCTGAGGCTGGGAGGACCTAGAGGATGGAATGGAAGAGAGAGGAAGGGTGCACAGGATGGGGGGTCCCAGTGGAATACTGTGGAGGGGACTCACCTCCCAGGTGCACTTGAAACCCAAATAAATAACTGGAGATGTTTCAGACCCAAGAATTCTGGACTGCCCACAAACACCTGTTGCAGATGCCACATCCCTCTTTCCTTGCATCTGAGAAGCTGGGGAGGTTGAGAGGGGCTTGTCACATCTCCAGAGCTGGACTTGGCACGGGTCAGGGCTAGCTGGGAGGCAGCCCCCTGTTTCTCCAGAACTCGAACCCATCTCCTTCCCATGGACACCATCCCATCCAGGAGCTGGAGAGGAGCACATGAGCAGCCACACTGGCAGGGCCCAGGACCAGCTTGTCACCACAGGGCCATGGTGCACCTACCATGCCTACACCTAGCTCCTTACCACAGGCAACAACCCAGCCTGGAGCTAGAGAAACGCAGGAGCAGCCACACTCTCAGAGCCCAGATCAGCCCTCACCACAGGTTTCCCACTCCAGAGCCCGCACCCGGCTCCTTTCCTGGGCCCCACCCCATCCTGGAGTTGAAGCAGAGAAGTGGGGCATGTACGGGCCCTGGGAGCAGCCCTTACCACAGGGTCCGCAAGCACCATTCCTACAGTGCCATTTGGGAGAACATGGAAGGTAAAAAGGCACCAGGGACCTCAAGGGCTGCCCCACTTGTGCAGTGGGTGGAGCGGTGGAGGGGAGTTGTGAGATGTCAGACCTCAGGAACCTGTTGCCAGGGGCCCAGTGGACACAGACACAGATGAAGCCCTCTCAGAACCACCTCTAGACTCCCTTCTAAGAAAGACGGATTGGCAGGTGCTAGCACAATGTCCAGTTTACAGATTAGGAAAATAGATTCTGTGATAAAGAGAATTTATTTTCTCTCTGAGCCAGGAAAAGTACCTATTTCCTATTTAAGATGAAGTGAACAGACTGGCACAGTGGCCTTCCTGGGTCATTGGAGAAATGATTCTGAAATGGTTTTCTTGTTGACAGTGTGTGTCTGTGCCTGCCCAGGGCAGCCAGGTGCTCAGGCTCAGCCTAAGGTGAGACTTGAGTGAGTGTGGGCTCCACTCCCAGAAAGACCCAAGCAGCCCACCCTGGGCTGTATTCCTTATGAACTTCACTGCCGTCCTGCTCCAGTGCCTCAGTACAAAGGAGCCTGCCAGCACGAGGCCTGTCCAGTGACCACAGCAGAAATGATAGCCACTTGAGCACACTCCTGTCACCCCCAGGTGTGCTCACAGGGTAAATACACATAACAAACATTTTAAAAGAAAATGGAATAACTTCAGTGATTAGGCACCAACAGTGATTTGAAAAATGAAATGTCAATTTTAAATGGTACCAAGACAAGAACTTAAGACTGGGCTTCTTGCCCATTTTCTCTTAATGAGAAACCAAACATTCTGTACAAAATGATTCTAAACAGCAAGATACAAGTAGCCAACAAATACACAAGGACACACACCGCTGGACCAAACATACCAGCCTGACTCTGCAGTGGGCTCTCAGCAGGCAGACGGCCATCGTCCCAGGCCTCAGGGGCCTGGTGTATCCCAGAATGATGCTCTTAGTGCTCTGCAGGTCAGCCTCCCCTCCCCCACACTTCCCAGATCAAGGCCCAGGCCCAGAACGGAAGTGCTCACTTCCCTGTCCTGCATGTCCCTGGGGGTCACAGTCATGTGGGTGATGCTGTGCCAGGGCCTGGGACCGAGATGACAGCCTCACAGCACGTTGAAGGACCACAAGGCAGACTACAGCTGAGCCTATGTTCCCATAACCAGAATGGTTGTGCTTCTGCCGTAGGAATGTGGTCTATTTTAATAGTTTGAAATGAAGAAGTTGTCCGTATCAAGCCAGAAAGGGACTAATTGGCCAAAGCTCTCGTGCTGCTCATCCCTTGCAATGCAGAGCCTCCAGAGAGAAGTAACAGAGCAAGGAGCTCCGAGACCAGCAGAGCCTCAGCCTAGGAAGGGGCCAGACAACATCGAATCCAACCACCCACTCCACAGATGGGAAAGCAAAGTCCTAGGGAGATGTCCTTGCCCGTTTCTCATTGTTCCCACCTGACTGCTCTAACTTTGCAGGTGGTGGGGGTGGGTGAAGACGGCTCCCCTGGAGAGCCCAGCAGGACAAGCCCCCATGTGAGCTGCATTGGCTGAGGTGTCCCTTTTTGGGCTCTCAGTCCTGGCCAGGCCACCAGGGGAGGTGGACTTTAACCTCAAGATAGGTCCAAGGACCCCTGTATTAAGCTGAGTTGACTTTTCCTTCTGGGATGGTGGGTGGAGGGGGGGACACATGCTAGACATGGCTGGAGTCCAGGCTTGGGAGTAGAGCTCTGCTTCCAATAGGCCAGTGTCCTCTTCTCTTGTCCTTCTTTCCATCTCCACCCCTACTTTCACCCTCAGGGTTTGGTGGTCACAGGAACCAAGAGCTGGAAGGAACCCCTCTGGAGATGGGACTTGAACACCTCAGTCTCTGAAGCCTCCACCAGGTTCGTGCACACCATGCACACTCAGAACATGCAGCACTTTCTTAGCAGCCTGGGATCAACAGGGAAGGTGGCTGGGCTGGGAGCTGAGATCAATACTGGGCCCCACTGTAGTCAGCTGGGGACAGGGGATGGCAGTTAAGAGCTGTGCTGTATGGGACCCCTTGTAGAGGACCTTACAGGGACACAGTCAGGGCTGGGCCAGTGAGCCAGCACCCTGCACGCTCTGCCCAGTGTGGTCACACGGCCATCACCATTCCACCCGTGGGAGCACAAAGGCCCGGCCCCTGCAGTTCTGAGCAGCTGGACCTGCCCTCCAAAGCTCCTGTGGCCCCTCAGCACAGGCTTTTCCAGTCTGTCGTTCCTTCCTCCACTGCAGCCTGGCCCTGCCCTCCTTCCCTGCAAAAATCTGACCTAACCTCTCAAGACTAATTCAGGCACCCCTTGTCCTAAAAACCACCTTCTCTGCCTCCACTCCCTGAGGAGTTTTCACTTCCTGTGCACCCCATCAGCATCTTCAGCCTATCTTGGCCATCACCACTGTCTGTGTCCTTGTTCTTTCCCTCACTGATGTGACCTTGTCACGTTTGGGAAAAGGTCTAATAGATTCTCCGTGTCCTCAGTGCCTAAGCCCGGGGCCTTGCCACCTGAGCCTTTGAGCTGCCAGGGGAGAGGGCTCCTGCTGAGGGATGGATCCCCAGAAGCCAGCCAGGCCCCTGGTCTGGTGAAGTGTGGTGCTCACAGGTGCTGACAGGGTGTGGAGGCCGCCTCCATCAAACCCTGTGGGCAGTCATTTTTTGGAGGAGGAAAGTCTGTTCACCCCAAGGTAGGATGAAGTGTCCGCTCTGCCCTGTTCATTCTGAAACTCTTCGAAATTTTGGTCAAAAACTTTCAACAAAAAATTCAGATCCCTACCTGAACTTTGGCACAAGAAGCCCTGGGTGAGGGCCTACCTTCTGAACCTGCGATCTGAGAATCTCTCAAGTCACAGGAGGAGGAGACTGGCTTCTCCTGTCCCCATAGCCAAGTTTGAGTCCAATGTGGCACTGGAACGCCAAGGAAGAGGGCGAAGTGAGAGGGAAACACGGCCTGGCACAGCCCCAGCCCCACCCCAGGCCGTCCTCCCTGCAGGCTCTACCCACGTCCCAGATGCCCCTCCAGCTGGCCTCCCACACTGCTCCCATGCATAGCAGACCCCCCTTCACCTTCTGCTCCTGTATTCCTTTCACCACTTCTGGCATGCCCCCAGGGCCCCTGGCCACATTTCCCCACTTCTCCCTGGCTGTCTCCCCGGCCTTGCCTCTCATGGGTTCCCTCTGTGCCCTCCCCACTGCTCTGCCCCTTCACAGAAGGTCACGTGCTGCACCACCTGCACTGCAGAGTCCTGGGCCTTGCCTCGGGCCCCTGCCTGTCCCAGGACCCCCTCAGCCCTGAGCCATCTCCATCTGCACATGCTCCCTTCCTCCCTCGCTCCCTGCCCCATCCCACCCCTCACCCTGCAGGTATTTCCCCCATCAGTTGCTGCTTTGCCCAGCTCAGATCAAGCCTTCTTAGGCAGGCAAGGGCCCCCCAAGGGGCATCAGCAAAGAGCAGCAGAGCCAGCCTGCAGCTCCAGATTTCTGGGGCCCTGACCCTGGTCCTTGTCACCCCAGTCTCTGGAGCTCCAGCCCTGCTTCTTGTGGCTTTCGGCTGTTCGTCTTCATGTTTTCCCTTCCTTTTGCCCTTCCCTCTCTGCCTCTCCCACCCGGGAGCAGCTGCCATACTCTGGCCTCAGTCTGAAAGTGGGAGCCCTTGCAGGTATAAGCTGCCCTGCTGGTCTAAGGATCTAATTCCTTTGCTTCTCAAGACCACCTTTAACCTTCCTTCTCAACTATTCCAACGTTTGATGGCCTTGCCTCTCCCCTGACCAAAAAATGCCAGGGCTGAAAAGGTCCATGTCCACTGTGGCCTGTGGGCCTTGGGTCCCCGGGTCAGCAAGGTAGCTCCTCATGTTCCAGGATTGAGGGAAACAGCCCAGAGGCTAGAGGGAAGAGGCTGAGGACCATGAGTAAGTGTGAGAGTGGAAATCTGTTGGGAGCCCAGGTCTGAGGGGCAGGAAGAGACTGAGGATGCTTGCTGGCAACTGCTCCTAGTAAGGGGGTGAAGGTGGGGACCATGGCCAGCCAAAGGCACAGGTGGGCCCCAAGCAGGCAAAGGATGTATATTGATCAGGCCTCTGCTCTCTATGTAAGGGATGCGGTCCCTGATATTACAGAGCTTTACAGTGTGGAGGAGCAGCTCTGAGGCACTGTCCTGGCCCCACTCTGGTTTTGGTGGCCCGAGTCACAGCTTGGCGCCCCTGGAAGGCTCCGAGGACTGCCGCAGGCACATCTGTTCATGCATGGTCTTCTGCAGGGCCTGGGTCTTCTCCAGATCCACCTGGACATAGTCCACCTTCTTGCCGGACGTGACAGAGCCTATGGATGGCTGAGGGACAGAGGGTGGAAGTGGGAGTGGTAGTGTCTGTGAGTTCCTGGTGAGGAAGGGCAGGCCAAGGAGTGGGCTCTCTCAAACTTTCTCAGGGGGAAAGGAACCTCTGCCTCCTGCTCTCAGCAGCCTGGGGGGCCTGGGCTTTAAAGCCTCAACTCCAGGCTAACCTCTCCTCCTGCTGGATGCCATAGCCCCGGCCAGCACTTCTCATCTCCCACCTCGCAGGAAGAGCCAGGCCCTTCTCTGGCCCAAGGACTGGCCAAGGCCTTCCCCTCTAAACACTCATCCATGGCAGGAAATTTCCCAGGTGTCAACAAGCACCAGCCTAGGCCTTTCCAGGGGTGCCCTCGGTGAGCCCTATCTCCCCAAGGGGCGCAATGCACAGAGATGGAGCTCTCCACCCTGCTGTCTAGACAGGCTGGCTACATGTGCTTTCTCGGGAGGCTTTCCTGGACCCAGGAGTTCCTTCTGAGGTCCCCCGCATCAATGGCCGGGCTCTAGAACCCTCCCACACAGTGAGTTCTCCTCACAGAAGAGTTTGGCCTGGAGCCAGGTTGCCGGTCCTGGGTCTCTCCTGATTTATTCCACAACCTCCACAGATCAGGTCTCCACACAGTCATCTGTCTCTAATGGGGAGTCGGGGCAGGCTGATGAAGGCACCACGCTGAGAGGGAAGGAACAGGAGCCCCGAGATCCAGATCAGAGCACCACTGAGCATAAGAGCCAGGCACTGGGCTGGGAGTGGCAGCCCAGTAGCCCGGTGCTGCCGGTGCTGAAGGGCCTGGCCCCACAGTCTCTCCCCCAGGGCCCAAGGGCTCTCCCCAACCCCAGCTCCACCCCAGGCACCTTGCTCGGCTGGAAGTCCAGGGCCACGTAGTGGATGTTACCAGTGCTCCTCGGCGGGGCTGAACTGCTGGTGCCACCGGAAACAGGAAATGCAGATGCCGGGTTCTGCTGTCACAAGGAGGAAAATCCTGCAAATGAGTTCAGGACACAGACCCAGCACCCAGTGGAACACACCTGTGGGCGTAGCTACGAGCCCACTGGGTGCTACTCTGAGCCATGCACTGGGGCACTCTCTGCTCATTCAAACCCTCTCAGCAGTCCTGTGAGCCAGGTGTTACTACTGTGCCTCTCCTTCACACACTGGATGCTGCACCCAGTCAGTCATCTGAAACTCCCACCCATGGCCCAGAGTAGGTCCATCCTATGAAGCAGCTGCCTCCCCCTCCAGCTCCCAGAGATTGGCAGTGCCCACCACCTGAGGCTGCATGGAGCCTGCCCCCTTGGCAGCTCTCTAGGAGACACGCGGGGTCCCGCAGCCTCCTCTCTAGAAGGCTGCCACCTTGCTGGGACATTCCTGAAGTCTGGCTCTGGTGAGAAAAGTGGCCGCCCTGGGCTCTGGGTTTTGGCTGCTTTGCTGGCTGGCTCATTCTTCCAATATCTATGCAGCAACTATCAAATGTTGGTCATGATGCCCTCTTCAGTGCCAATCTAAGGGGCATCCTGTGTTCCACCTGCATCTCCACGTCTCTCACAGCCCTCACCAGGGTGAAGCACGTACATGTGTGTCTCCCCATGGCGAAGCAGACACCTCCAACTCTGCCTCTTCCAGGGCAGGGCACCACCTGTATCACCGTCATGAGGGCGAGGTGGGCTGCCTCTGCTCTTCAAGTTCCAGACTTCCTTGAGGGGAGACCATCATCTTCCTAACCCTAATGATTGCCTGATACACCTGTGCTCAAGAAGAGCTTGCAATAGGAGACCAAATCACACCTGACTGGGCTGGGGTGAGTCAGCTGAGGTAGCTAAGCTGGGAAGCGGGGACATGAGTGTGGGTCCCAGGGGACTCTGATAGGAGCCCTACAGTGACCCCCAAGGACTCACCGGGAAAAGATACCTCTCTCCACTGTCTTCTGAGTCTGTGTTGGTGATGCTCTGCGTGGAGATGGGGTGTTGGGAGGAGCTGGAGTCAAAGGTGTGGCTGTCATGGGAAGAAGGCAAGGAGTACATCCTGGGTGGGGCTCAGGGCTGCTGTCAGGGCTCCAGCCTCCAGCTGGGCCCTGACTTCAAGCATCCAGGCCTCACACTGTTACCAGATCAAGAACTGATAGGGACAGGGATCATTATTCCCCCTTTACAGATGAGAAGACCGTCACGCCTCATGAGACGGAGACAGGATCAGCCATGTCCACATCAACATCAGCATCCAGTTATCCTGACCACAAGCCAATGACCATCCCACTCACTCCTCCACCGGCCCAGTCCCAAGCTCCTGTTTCCACTGACAGACACTCACCTGGTCCCAGACCAGGGTTCTGTGACAGGTGGCTTGAAGGAGAGCTCATTGATGACCCTGTTGTTTCTCAGGTTGGGCGGTGTTGGGTTTGCTGGAGCAAGAAAAGAACCTTCAGTCATCAGCCAGTGATGACACCACACCCATGTCCACTTTGCTACAAGGCCCAGGTGTGCTTAGAAAGGCCCACCCCGTCCACCCAGTCCACCCAGCTGTGTGCGGGGGACTGAGGCTTGGCAAGGCTCTATCGGCTGGGTCATGCTGAAGGGCCTTAGAGTTCTGTTCTCAGATTCCAGATCATATGCTCCTCCCACTGTATCTATAGCCACTGTATTTTCAGAATCCAAAATGGGGACTCATAGTCTGACAATAGATTTTTCTGCCTAAATTTGACTTGATATAAAAAACAGACACAATGTTTGAAATGGATTTAGTCCCCATGCCTGCCCCTGCTTGCCTTGGACAGGGCTGTGTAGCCCACCGTGGAAGCAGGTAGACACCATGAGGTGCTGAGGCTCCAGCGCCACTCGCTGGGTCTGGTTCCCTGTGGCCAGACCCACAGGACTGATCCCCACCCAGTTATCCCACTCCTTCCTTGAACCCCATGCTGGGCCAAGGCCACAGGGTGAGGTCATGGCAGCCTGGAACCTGAGCTCTAGCTCTTCTTCCTGGTCTACATGTGGAGGCCCAGACCAAACTTCACTGGACGCCTGCTGTGAGCCAGGGCCACTGTCCCAGACACTCTCCTTCCAAACAAACCCGGGAAGTAGGAGTTACTATCTCCATTTCACAGAGGAGAAAACTGAGGCTCAGAGAATTCACATGACTTGCCAAAGTCAGACGTTCCACATCCAGGATCCACCTGACACCTAAGCGAATGCAGAGTCCCTGGACATTGTCAAGAAATAGAATGGGGAAAGACTTACCTTTCTGGTTAGGCTTGAGGCTGCGGTTGACAGGGGGCAGCTGGACCTCATGTCCCTGGCTGAGGTCTTGGTGCATAGAAAGCTCTGTGAGTGGGGAGCCAAGCAGGTCAAAGCGAACAAGACATGAGCCCACAGGGATGCAGACACCCTGGGAATCATCGCCTGCTTGCTTCACAGCCGGCAGGGTCGGGGAGCCTGGGTTCATGGGCACACAGCTGTCCTCAGAAGCAATGCTGTCTGACAGGCCCACAAGTGTTTTTCCTGGCTAGGAAGAGGACAGTGAAAGAAACACAGCTATCACCAGCAAGAACAAGATAGGAATGAGAATTTCTAGACAAGGCCAAAAAGAGTCATGACGGGGTGTTTTGAACGAAACTTTTGATCACCTTGGCTGGGGGCTGCTGTCTTCAGCAGCCACCTGCGGCCCAGATAGAAGTGCTCCAGCCAGGAACCCCATGCATGGGGCCCCTCTGGGCAGCCTCAGGGGTCAGACTTTGGAGCAGCTTCCATGACACAGTCAACATGTAAAAGTGGAAGAGTTTTCAGTTCTTACAGGTCCTGGGAGGTTAGGGAGTAAGAGGAGAGAGGGTGGCAACTGGAAGTGTATCTTGCAGAATGGGGTGTGGGATCACTTAATTAAGGTCAGAGTAAATGCCTGGATGGTCCATTTAAAGGGAGCAGCAAGAAAGTGGCGAGCCCAGTCTGCTGCATGGGGGAGGTAAGTCTAAATTCCTATCTCTGGCCACTGACTGAAGCCACATGGGTGTGGTGTAGAACTGGAAACCATCAGGGAGACTAAGTCCTCTGCCTCTGGTCTGAGAAAGTTAAACCTCCATTCGATGTGGATGCCAAGGCAGCATACAATTATAAGCCTTCACTACATGGGGAGGGCTACACTTTGAAGCTATCAGAGTGACCTTGGAAAGACTCTGAAATCAAAGTAGAGGCAAGAAAAAAATGAGATGTCTGGGCACTTCTAGCTCTCAGGACCCCTTGGGGTCCAACTACAATTTGTGACAAATCTATAGGATAAAATATCTTTAGTGGCTGGGTCCACTCAGGTTTCTGGATGCTGGGCCCAGGCAGAAGGCAGCACAGGCCGTGCACCATGCAGGTGTGGCTCAGCACCCAATGTCCACTCAGGTTTCTGGATACCAGACCCAGGCAGAAGGCAGCACAGACCATGCACCATGCAGATGTGGCCTCGAGACCCACCATCCACCTCAAGTCCTGACTCGGCACTGGCAGGTCAGCATCTCAGGCCCTGATCAAGGCAAGGATCACATCAGATGTCTTGGCCCTGGAAGGTGACGTATGGGGTGAGGTGCAGACAAGGAGATTCCTTCCCCAGACAAGGAGATTCCTCTCCCCCAATGGCTGTGATTAGCAGACAAGGTATCAGGGAGGTATAGGGAGCCTGGGGCTCACTCGGGCTCCTGGGTGACCACCAAGCTGCAGGCAGAGCTGCCACAGAGTTGTGCAATGCAGCAGACCTAGGTACAGCCTTCCTCCAGCTCCTGCCTCATCTGCCCTCTGCCTTGGTTACCTAATTCCCACCATCTTTGTAAGAAGCCTGACGCCAGGCCTTGCTGCTTGTCTGACACCTTGGAGAACTGTGGTTACCCTTTCCAGGTGGCAGCCTGGAATCCATCCACCTCACCTGACTCTGAGTACTGCCCTTGCCTTGAGGCTCACACAGAAGCACCCCTGCTCCAGAGGATCTCCTGGATAAGGTTGCTGAATCAGATCACCCACCACCCCAGCAGCCTGTCCCCTCTGCCTACCCACACCAAAGGCTCACAGGGAAGCACTCCTGCTCCAGGGGACCTCATGGGTTAGAGCACCTGCTTAGAGCACCCAGAACCCCAGCATTCTGCACCCTCTGCTACCCACAGGGCTGATAAGACTTGTGATCCCATCTACTTAAGTACTCACTTTCTTCCAGACCTGGATACCTGTATTTCACTTATCCAAAAACTGAACCTATGGTTCTGAACTGAGGCAAGAACCTAGGCAGGCTCCTAGGAGGGAGATGCTGTCACCCTTTGGGGGATGTGCTTTTAGTTCCATGGAGTGTGACCTTTACCTCCCTGAGCCAGTCTGGGGACCCCTGGTTAAGCCATACTCACCAGGAAAGAACAGACTCCCTCATGCATGGACTCAGCAGGCCGGCTGGCATTCCCTCCACCATGCTGGGTGTACTTGCCGGAGGAAGCTACGACAGAGGAAGGAGATCCACATGCATCACAGCTGATCCATGTGTTGATGCCTCCCACGCCCTCCCCAGTGCTGCTTAGGGTCTCACTGATGCTCTAGAGGACACGACTCTCAACCCCAAATGACAAAGCGTTACCTCTAACACATCCCTGCTCCCTACCACAACTCCTCCTGGGCTTCCAGGTCCAGCTCCAGTGTTACCCACACAGTGTCCCTCCTGGACGCCTGCCCTCAGGACACACCTTTTCCTTCAACTCCTACAGCACCCACCACCCATCCCTTTCACCCACCTGCCACCTCCAGGAATAGTAAAGAGTGCTTATACTGACTTCTGCATGTCGGTTTCATTTTATTTTATACATAAATGTGAGCTCTGAACAGCAAACATGTTTTATATATACCTCTATCATTTCAATTTCACAGCACAAGGGCCTTGCTCAAATTGCTGAAACACTAAAAAGACTGCAAAGAACTCTAACCCAGGATCCAGGACCTCAGGGTGAGGCTCATCTTTACCACTTATGACTTTCAACCCTGAATAAGCCTAAGTACCATGGGCCTCATATAAAATGGAGAAAACAAGGCTTTGCCCCACCAGACTCTCTCATAACAGGAAGAATAAACAAAGGCTTTGCAAGGTATAAGAATGGATGCAAAAGGAAAGGAGTTACTATTGATCTATTTTTTTTCATTGAGGAGAGGAGGTTATATGCAGATATAAAATACTCTCAGTGGAAAACAAACGAGAAAAGAATCTAGGTATTTCAAATACAAGTTTAGGCTTCAAACAAAGAGACCCAAATATAGGCTGGAAAATATTTTGAAGATCTCATTTTGTTTCAACAGTCTGTTAGTCCACACTGGTTTGGCTCTAGTTTTGGACTGATCTCCTAAACTTCTGTTTTAAGTCTTTACTTGGATTTAAACATACATACACTATGATGATTTAGAATTCCAAACCCATAATGTGCTGTACTGTAACTAAGAATGTTCTGTCTCCCTTAGTGGAGGCCAAGTCTGCCAGTCTTGCCACTGGGTGTCTATTAACAGCCTCCAGTGCTGGGGGACCCAGTGGTCAAGGTCCAGGCAGGAGATGAACTTGACTATCAGTGACCTGAGTGGCTCCCAAGTCTCCCTTGGCCATGGGAGACCAAGGACTAGCTAACCACTGAGAACCCGGTGCCACCTCCCCTCTCCCTCTGGGTCTCAGTGAGGGCTCATACTGACCTTGGTGACATCGGCTGTTGTCTACTGCAGGAAGGGTATTCCGCCTGGGGATGGC
This sequence comes from Pan troglodytes, assembly GCF_028858775.2. NCBI lineage: Eukaryota > Metazoa > Chordata > Mammalia > Primates > Hominidae > Pan > Pan troglodytes. Next base: position 19,677,381 of record NC_086016.1, read on the forward strand.
AGCAGCAACAGACCACCTGCTACTTTCACTGACTAAAGGTCTCTGCTGAGGGCTGCCCCACTGACATGCTTCTGCCTGACTTGCCTTGGGCAGGGGAAGGGAGGCTATGGGCCCAGGAGTGGCCACCACCATGGCATAGAGGTTCTTGTCTAACGTGACTGTCCTAGGAATCTGGTGCACTGAGAGTGGGGTGGCCGGAACACCACTATTGTTCACCAGGTGGCCCCCAAACTCCTGGAACAGGGTGCTTCTGGGTGCCTTGAAGGGGTACACACCCTCATTATCCACCTCAGAGCCTGTGAGGCTGCCTCTGGTGTGGCCATGGAATGCCAGGCTCCAGGGGATTCTGTGGGTGCTGCCTCTGAATTCTGTATTGTGCTGGCTCGGCTTGGAAAGGCTATGGAAGCCATGGATGTGACCGCTGACCCCATCAACACTGTATCCACTGTGCTGGGCAAGATTTTGCATGGCTGTGTTTCTCCTCATGATGAATGGGGCCTCAGAACCCTGGGAGAAGCTGGCACTCCTAAGAGAGAGAAAGAAGGGAAGGGGCAGGGGTGAGAGGAGGCCAGGACTGCCCCAGGGAGGCAGGCGGGGAAGTTCACAGCCCAATGTAGTGAGATGATATGGAGAAAACACAGGAAGAGGAATTGGGCAGACCTGAGGTTTGTCTAGTTTGGGAGTTTACCACCTTGTGGCCTTGAGTATTTTCCCTTTCTGAATTAGTTTCTCCATCTGTAAAATGGTGATTAAAAACTCACTTTGCAGGTTGCTTAGAAATCAGACTCTAGTATATCTAGAGTCTAATTCAATCAAGGCAAGACCTTATTCCTCTCCCCCAATGGCTGTGATTAGCAGGGTGGTCAGTTTCACCCCCACAAAACAGAGCAGCAAGCCAGGTACACTGGCTACTGGTTCCCTGCTGTGAGCATTGCAGAATGTGCACAACTGAATGCCCAGGCTGAGAGACGGTGGGGAGAGCTTTGAGGTGGGTGGCAGGAAGCAGCAAGCGAGTCATCTCATCTCTGAGTGTCAGTGTTCCCCTCTAAAGTAAACCAGCTCATGGGTGTCAATGGGTAAGTTATAAAGAACTATTCAGACATAAGCAACAGATCCATCTTCTACCAGGTTTTAGGGTGGTTAGAGAGGCAATTCGAAGGAAAAGTTTCTCTCCCCAGAAACCTAAACATCTATAGAAAAAATGGTTTCCTGTTTGGCAACTCTATTTGGATAGAAAAAGGTTTGAAGCCAGGCACGGTGGCCCACACCTGTATTCTCAGCACTTTAGGAAGCCCAGACAGGCAGATGGCTTGAGCTCAAGAGTTCGAGACCAGCCTGGACAACATGGTAAAAACCTGTCTCTTCCAAAAAAAAAAAAAAAAAAAAAAAAATTAGCCGGGCATGGTGATGTAGTCCCAGTTACTTGGTTGGGAGGCTGAGGTGGGAGTATGGCTTGAGCCCAGGAGGCCGAGGCTGCAGTGAGCTGAGATCATGCTACTGTACTCCAACTTGGGCAACAGAGCCAGACCCTACCTCGGAAAAAGAAAAAAGAAAAAGTTTTGAATTATTAAAACGTAAGTTTTGGGAGATAAGGTAAGCAGTAAAAAGAGAATCAATGAATGAGGAGGGAGCTGTGGCAGGTTCCAGCGCTGCCACCGATAAGCTCTGTGTGCCTTCCTGATCACCCCAGACACGACCCAGCGTCACAGTGATTTCCAAGGGTCCATCTTGCTCTGCAACTCTACAGCCTTCGGCTTTATGAGAGTGGTTTTGGAACTGGGTTCTACGTTCTGTGTGGGCGCTCTAGGAAATTGCAGGATGTAGTTCTGAGCAAGTATGGATCTAGGTCTTCTTCCCTATCTTTTATATTATTATTCCTCCCAGGATTTAATGTGGGGAAAAAAGTAAGACTGGATCCTTATAGCAGCAGTTCTCAGCCTCTTGATGGCCACAGGCATCTTTGAAAAGCTGAGCAAAAGCTCTTGGGGTGACTCCCCAGAATGAGGCATGTCTCACACACATGCACATTTGCATGCGGTTTCTAGGGGTCACAGCCCTCTGAGACCAATCCATGGAACTGCCTCACTGGTATGCTCTCAGCCTGTGGGGAGCTGTTCCTTGGGGACATGGCCACAGCTGGCCCAGAAGCTTAGAAAAATGAAGGGAAGCAGGTGTGCAGGCCAGGCTACCTCCTCTGCCAACATGGGCCACCGAGCTTCACAGCCTTCCTTCCTGGGCCTCTGCATTCCTTCTCCCTTTCTATTCCTCTCCACACACAAGACCAAGCCAACAGCATGGGCCTCCATAACTGAACACGTCTCTAGAGCATGCTGTGCTTCACCAGCAGACAGGAGAGCAGGGGAAGATGCAGGATCCTCGTGTTTATATTTGTCTTCGGTGCCTTTCACTTGGTCTTTTGGAGTTTCCAGCTCTCTGGTGGATATGCCACCTGGATTTGCTTCTGTGATGTTTGCTCATGCCCCACTTTCCATCTGGGCCAGGCACAGTGGACACAGACGCCACCTGCCCTGCAGGACAGGCATCACAGCAGTGGAGGAGGTGTCATGAACACACACCACCACAATCAGGTGGGATGAGCACACGGCTGCAGACAGATCTGGAAGAGCCCTCCCTGGTGGTGGTCAAGAGTGCCAGGAAAGCCTTATGCAAAGCCTTCCATCTGAGTGAGCCCGGAAGGATCTGCAGCAGCTGGCCAGACAAAAGTTGAGACAAGGGAAAAGCTGTTCCACTTGGAAACAGCAAGATGCAGAACACAGCCTGGCAGTTCAAGGGGCTGCAAGCTGCTCAGGCTGAGAGATGACAGTGGAGGGGCCAGGCCAGCACTGAAGGGATCAAGAGCTTCGGAAGGATGTCAAGGTGGGGATGGGGTGGGGGAAAGCACCTCAGGTGTCCTGCGGTAATCTCACGCATATTCAGAATATGCCCATCATCTTCCTCCTGAAATCTACTTCTCCTGACTATTCTGTCTTGGGATTGGCTCCAGCCTCTCAAGCCCAAAACATTGGAGTTACCCACACTCCCACTCACTCGCCAGTCAGCCTTAGTGAGCCCACCCTACTCATTTCCTCCTGATCCTTCCTCTGGACCACAAAAGGTCTCATAACACGTCTTCCTCACATCTTCCCAGGGCCTCTCCAGCTCTCTCCATCCTGCTATTACCTTCCTAACCTCCCAGCTTAAACATCTCCATCACTGTCACAGTGCTTTTAGGATGAAAAACCCCCAGCTTTATTCCATCCCATCTCTCCAGTCTTTTCTTCCTAGTTACCCTTCCCACCTAGGATCCACTCAAACCAGACGTCACTGTGTCCCCAGTGTGCTCCTCTCAGTGACACTTCTGGGCTTTGTCCTGTTGTCAGCTGTCCCTGGATGGCTTCTGAGGTCCCTCTGGCAAGCTCCTACTCCACTTATCCTTCAAATTCAGCTCAAAAGGCACATTTTTAAAAGCCTGTCTTAGATCCTCTATCTCCAAGCATAACCAATCACCTGCATAACTGTTCTTGGAGCAGCAGCAAACTGCTATCTGAGTCACACTCCATTGTTACTTATCTCCTCCACCAGACTATGATTTCCCTGAGGAAGGAAACCCTGTCTTATTCATCTTTCTTTCCTCAGCACCCAGGTTAGTGCTTGTCACATAGCAAATAATGAATAAATGTTTGCTGAAGGAACAAGCAAATGAATGAAAAAGTAAATAAAGAAAAGTGGGGTGCTGCCATCCTTTTTCCTGAGCTTGGCCCAAACACTTTGGACCAGCAGATCCAAACTCTTCCTCCTTAAACCCCACTTTCTTATGTCCAAACATCCGCCTGCCCCAGGTCCTTTACTCCAGCTCAGATACTCACCCCTGAGTACGTCCCACATGGTCTAAACCCCATCCCTGGGTGTGCATGCCTCACCTCGCCCTGGAATGCTTCTCTCTGATGCATCAAAATGTTACACCAAGTCCAAAAGACTTTCCATCTACAAAAGAATTACTGGTCCCTAATTCTCCCTCTCATCTTAAGCATACCCTTCTCTGTGCCCCCATAGAACCTGGGCTCCCATCAGCACATGCACTCACTCTGTCTGGTGTGTGTTATCAGTGTGAGTCTCCCCACTCCTAGCAGACCCTGTGCTCTTCCTCCCTGTTCCCACAGCACCTGGGCTCCCATCAGAACATGGACCTTGCTCTGTCTTGTGTTGGTTTCTGGGTCTGTGTCTCTCTACTCCTAGCCAACCATGTCCTCCAAGACAGCAGAGGGCCACATCCTGTCCCATGGAATTATGCCTGGCTTATGGTAGATGACACTGATGCATTTTGAGCAGGACTATATCAGGTAAAAGGTAATCAAGGGAAGCCAACATGCCTGAAATTACCTACTCAAAGAACAGGAGCACTGTGCCAACACCCAGGGCTCTGGACACCCTGCTCAATCCCTGCTGCAGTGTGCTCCCCTTGGGCAAGAATCAGGAGGAGAACTCTGAGGACTCAGAGGTCCTGGGGACTCCATTACTGCCATGCACACCCATGTGAGGCCAATGTTACTATGATGTCCTGCATTGCTTTTGTTGGACGGATAACTGGGAGCAGTGGATTTGGAGAGACACTTGTCTTCCAGGACTGCAGGCTGACAGAAGCTGCATAAAACAGGTAAGACCCTGTGTCAGGTGCATGACATGTGATGCCACTTTAAATCTTCCTAATAGGTCTCAGAAACACATGTTACCCCTGCATAGCAGATGAGGAAGGCAGAAATGGCCAAGTTGGTACAGGGAGACACTAAAGCACTAGTGTGCAGGGTGCTTCCTGGAGTCAGCAAGCAGTTTGGGAGTAAACACTCACTCCAGCCAGCAGCGCAGTGCACCTGCCCTCCTGTCCTAGGCTTCTGGCTGCACAGAGGCTGGTGGCATGTGGGGCTGTCACACCACCTCCTCCATATTCTTTGGTGTCAATATCAACCCAGAGCTCTCCCTTGACTTTTAAAAATGGTTTCCTAGGTTTTGTAGCCACTTCCTTTTGCACTTGGTCACTGCATTTAAATAAATAAACACTTTAAAAATCTAAATGATGGGTGGCTGGCAAGATGGCCAAATAGGAACAGCTCTGGTCTGCAGCTCCCAGCGAGATCAAAGCAGAAGGTGGGTGATTTCCGCATTTCCAACTGAGATACCTGGCTCATCTCACTGGGACTGGTTAGACAGTGGGTGCAGCCCACAGAGGGTGAGCCGAAGCAGGGTGGGGCGTCACCTCACCAGGGAAGCACAAAGTGTTGGGGAACTCCCTCCCTTAGCCAAGGGAAGCCGAGAGGGACTGTGCTGTGAGGAATGGTGCATTCTGGCCCAGATACACTTTTCCCACGGTCTTCACAACTCACGACCAGGAGATTCCCTCGGGTGCCTACACCACCAGGGCCCTGGGTTTCAAGCACAAAACTGGGCAGCTTTTTGGGCAGACTCCGAGCTAGCTGTAGGAGTTTTTTTCCATACCCTAGTGGCGCCTGGAATGCCAGAGTGACAGAACTGTTCATTCCCCTGAAAATGGGGCTGAAGCTAGGGAGCCAAGTGGTTTAGCTCAGGGGATCCCACCCCCATGGAGACCAGCAAGCTAAGATCCACTGGCTTGAAATTCTCGCTGCCAGCACAACAGTCTGAAGTCAACCAGGGACACTGAAGCTTGGTGGGGGTGGGGCATCCGCCATTACTGAGGCATGAATAGGCGGTTTTCCCCTCACAGTATAAACAAACCCTCCAGGAAGTTCTAACTGGGCAAAGCCCACCACAGCTCAGCAAAGCCACTGTGGCCAGACTGCCTCTCTAGATTCTTCCTCTCTGGGCAGGGCATCTCTGAAAAAAAGGCTACAGTCCGAGTCAGGGGCTTATAGATAAAACCCCATCTGCCTGGGACAGAGCACCTGGGGGAAGGGGCAGCTGTGGGCGCAGTTTCAGCAGACTTAAACGTTCTGCCTGTGGCTCTGAAGAAAGCAGCATATCTCCCAGCACAATGCCCGAGCCCTGCTAAGGGACAGACTGCCTCCTCAAGCAGGTCCCTGACCCCTGTCCCTCCTGACTGGAGAAACCTCCCAGCAGGCATCGACAGACACCTCATACAGGAGAGCTCCAGCTGGCATCTGGCAGGTGCCGCTCTGGGATGAAGCTTCCAGAGCAAGGAACAGGCATCTATCTTTGCTGTTCTGTAGTCTCCACTGGTGATACTCCACTGGTGATATCTGCTGGTGATACAGAGTCTGGAGTGGACCTCCAGCAAACTCCAGTAGAGCTGCAGCAGAGGGGTCTGACTGTTAGGAGGAAAACTAACAAACGGAAAGGAATAGCATCAACAACAACAACAAAAAAATCCACACAAAAACCCTATCCGAAGATCACCAACATCAAAGATCAAAGGTAGACAAATTGACGAAGATGAGGAAAAAACAGTGCAAAAAGGCTGAAAAGCCAGAACACCTCTTCTCCTCCAGAGGATCACAACTCCTCACCAGAAAGGGAACAAAACTGCACAGAGAATGAGTTTGACCAACTGACGGAAGTAGGCTTCAGAAGGTGGGTAATAACTCCTCTGAGCTAAAGGAGCATGTTCTAACCCAATGCAAGGAAGCTAAAGACCTTGATAAAAGGTTACAGGAATTGCTAACTAGAATAACCAGTTCAGAGAAGAATATAAATGACCTAATGGAGCTGAAAAACACAGCATGAGAACTTCATGAAGAATACACAAGTATCAATAGACAAGTCCATCAGGCAGAAGAAAGGATATCAGAGATTGAAGATCAACTTAATGAAATAAAGCATGAAGACAAGATTAGAGAAAAAAGAATTAAAAGAAATGAGCAAAGCCTCAAGGAAATATGGGACTATGTGAAAAGACCAAGCTACGTTTGATTGGTGTATGTGAAAATGACAGGGAAAATGGAACCAAGTTGGAAAACACTCTTCAGGATATCATGCAGGAGAACCTCCCCAATCTAGCAAGAGAAGCCAACATTCAAATTCAGGAAATACAGAGAACACCACCAAGATACTCCTTGAGAAGAGCAAACCCCAAGACACATAATTGTCAGATTCAGCAAGGGTGAAATGAAGGAAAAAATGCTAAGAGCAGCCAGAGAGAAAGGCTGGGTTATCCACAAAGGGCAGCCCATCAGACTAAGAGCAGATCTCTCTGCAGAAACCCTACAACTCAGAAGAGAGAAGGGGCCAATATTCAACATTCTTAAAGAAAAGAATTTTCAACCCAGAATTTCATATCCAGCCAAACAAAGCTTCGTAAGTGAAGGAGAAATAAATTTCTTTACAGACAAGCAAATGCTGAGAGATTTTTGTCACCACCATGCCTGCCTTACAAGATCTCCTGAAGGAAGCACTAAACATGGGAAGGAAAAACCAGTACCAGCCACTGCAAAACCATACCAAAATGTAGAGACCATCGATGCTAGGAAGAAACTGCATCAACTAGCAGTCAAAATAACCAGCTAGCATTGTAATGACGGGATCAAATTCACACATAACAATATTAACCTTAAATGTAAACGGGCTAAATGCCGCAATTAAAAGACACATACTGGCAAATTGGATAAAGAGTCAAGACCCATCGGTGTGCTGTATTCAGGAGACCCATCTCACGTGCAAAGACACAGATAGGCTCAAAATAATAGGATGAAGGAAGATTTACCAAGCAAATGGAAAGCAAAAAAAAACAAAGCAGGGGTTGCAATCCTAGTCTCTGATAAAACACACTTTAAACCAAGAAAGATCAAAAGAGACAAAGAGGGCTTTACATAATGGTAAAGGGATCAATTCAACAAGAAGAGTTAACTATCCTAAATATATATGTGCCTAATACAGGCACACCCAGATTCATAAAGCAAGTTCTTCTAGACTACAAAGAGACTTAGACTCCCACACAATAATAATGGGAGACTTTAACACCCCACTGTCAATATTAGACTGATCAATGAGACAGAAAATTAACAAGGATATTCAGGACTGGAACTCAGTTCTGGAACAAGCAGACCTAACAGACATCTACAGAATTCTCCATCCCAAATCAACAGAATATACATTCTTCTGAGCACCACATAGCACTCACTTATTCTAAAATTGACCACATAATTGGAAGTAAAACACTCCTCAGCAAATGCAAATGAAGGGAAATCACAACAGTCTCTCAGACCACAGTGCAATCAAATTCGAACTCAGGATTAAGAAACTCACTCAAAAATGCACAACTACATGGAAACTGAACAACCTGTTCCTGAATTTATTTACTGGGTAAATAACGAAAATAAGGCAGAAATAAATAAGTTATTTGAAACCAATGAGAACAAAGACACAATGTACCACAATCTCTGGGACACAGCTAAAGCAATGTTCAGAGGGAAATTTACAGCACTAAAGGCCCATAAGAGAAAGCAGGGAAGATCTAAAATCAACACCCTTAAAAGAACTAGAGAAGTAAGAGCAAACAAATTCAAAAGCTAGCAGAAGACAAAAAATAACTAAGATCAGAGCAGAGCTAAAGGATATAGAGACACAAAAAAACCTTCAAAAAATCGATGAATCCACGAGCTGTCTTTTCGAAAAGATTAACAAATTAGATAGACCACTAGCCAGACTAATAAAGAAGAAAAGAGAGAAGAATCAAATAGACACAATAAAAAACGATAAAGTGGATATTACCACTGACCCCACAGAAATACAAACTAGCATCAGAGGATACTATAAACACCTCTATGCAAATAAACTAGAAAATCTAGAAGAAATGGGCAAATACCTGGACACATACACCCTCCCAAGACTAAACCAGAAGGAAGTCGAATCCCTGAATAGGCCAATAACAAGTTCTGAAATTGAGGCAGTAATTAATCGCCTACCAACCAAAAAGAGCCCAGGACCAGATGGATTCACAGCCGAATTCTCGCAGAGGCACAAAGAGGAGCTGATATCATTATTTCTGAAACTATTCCAAAAAATAGAAAAAGATGGACTCCTCCCTAACTCATTTTGTGAGGCCAGCATCATCCTGACACCAAAACCTGGCAAAGACACACAAAGAAAGAAAATTTCAGGCCAATATCCCTGATGAACATCGATGCGAAAATCCTCAATAAAATACTGGCAAATTGAATCTAGCAGCACATTAAAAAGCTTATCCACCATGATCAAACTGGCTTCTTTCCTGGGATGCAAGGCTGGTTCAACATACGAAAATCAATAAATGTAATCCATCATATAAACAGAACCAATGACAAAAACCACATGATTATCTCAATAGATGCAGAAAAGGCCTTCAATAAAATTCAACACCCCTTCGTGCTAAAAAATCTCAATAAACTAGGTATTGATGGGATGTATCTCAAAATAATAGGAGCTATTTATGACAAACTGACAGCCAATATCATACTGAATGGGCAAAAGCTGGAAGCATTCCCTTTGAAAACTGGCACAAGACAAGGATGCCCTCTCTCACCACTCCTATTCAACATAGTATATTGGAAGTTCTGGCCAGGGCAATCAGGCAAGAGAAAGAAATAAAGGGTATTCAATTTGGAAAAAAGGAAGTCAAGTTGTCTCTGTTTGCAGATGACATGATTGTATACTTAGAAAACCCCATTGTCTCAGCCCCAAATCTCCTTAAGCTGATAAACAACTTCAGTGAAGTCTCAGAATAAAAAATCCATGTGCAAAAATCACAAGTATTCCTATAAACCAGTAATAGCCAAATCCTGAGTGAACTCCCAATCACAATTGCTTCAAAGAGAATAAAATGCCTAGGAATAGAACTTACAAGGGATGGGAAGGACCTCTTTAAGGAGAACTACACACCACTGCTCAAGGAAATAAGAGAGGACATAAACAAATGGAAAAACGTTCCATGCTCATGGATAGGAAGAATCAATGTCGTGAAAATGGCCATACTGCCCAAAGAAATTAACAAATTCAATGCTATTCCCATCAAGCTACCATTGACTTCACAGAATTAGAAAAATCTACTCTAAATTTCATAAGGAAACAAAGAAGAGCCCATATCGCCAAGACAGTCCTAAGCAAAAAGAACAAACATGGAGGCATCATGCTACCTGACTTAAAACTATACTATGAGGCCACAGGCACCAAAACATGGGACTGGTACCAAAACAGATATATTGACCAATGGAACAGAACAGAGGCCTCAGAAATCACCACACATCTACAACCATCTGACTTTTGACAAGGCTGACAAAAACAAGCAATGGGGAAAGGATTCCCTATTTAATAAATGGTGTTGGGAAAACTGGGTAGCCATATGCAGGGAACTGAAACTGGACCGCTTCCTTACACCTTATACAAAAATTAACTCAAGATGGATTAAAGTCTTAAACGTAAGACCTAAAACCACAAAAACTGTGGAAAAAAACCTAGGCAATACCATTAAGCACACAGGCATGGGCAAAGACTTCATGAATAAAACACCAAAAGCAATGGCAACAAAAGCCAAAATAGACAAATAGGATCTAATTAAGCTAAACAGCTTCTGCACAGCAAAAGAAACTATCATCAGAGTGAACAGGCAAACAGAATGGGAGAATATTTCTGCAATCTATCCATCTGACAAAGGGTTAATATCCAGAATCTACAAGGAACTTAAACAAATTTACAAGAAAAATCCAAACAATCCCATCAAAAAGGTGCCAAAGGATAATAGACACTTCTCAAAAGAAGACATTTATGCAGCCAACAAACATGAAAAAAAGCTCATCATCACTGGTCATTACAGAAATGCAAATCAAAACCACAATGAGATACCATCTCATGCCAGTTAGAATAGTGATCATTAAAAAGTCAGGAAACAACAGATGCTGGAGAGGATGTGGAGAAATAGGAACACTTTTACACTGTTGGTGGGAGTGTAAATTAGTTCAACCATTGTGAAAGACAGTGTGGCGATTCCTCGAGGATCTAGAACCAGAAATACCATTTGACCCAGCAATCCCATTACTGGGTATATACCCAAAGGATTATAAATCATTCTACTATAAAGACAAGAACACCCGTATGTTTATTGCAGCACTATTCACAATAGCAAAGACTTGGAACCAACCTGGATGCCCCTCAATGATAGACTGGATAAAGACAATGTGGCACGTATGCACCGTGGAATACTATGCAGCCATAAAAAAGAATGAGTTCACATCCTTTGCAGGGACATGAATGAAGCTGGAAACCATCATTGTCAGCAAACTTACCCTAGAACCGAAAACCAAACACCACATGTTCTCACTCATAAGTAGGAGGTGAACAATGAGACCACATGGACACAGGGAGGGAAACATCACACATCAGGGCCTGTCAAGGGGTGGGGAGATAGGGGAGGGATAGCATTAGGAGAAATACTTAATGTAGATGATGGGTTGATGGATGCAGCAAACCACTATGGTGCGTGTATACCTATGTAACAAACCTGCACGTTCTGCACATGTATCCCAGAATTTAAAGTATAATAAAAATAAATAAATAAATATAAAATATAGTAAGGAGTAGAAAAAAACTAAATGATGCCCCTTAAAAAAGTTGAAAAGTAAGAAAAAACCAAACCCCAAATTAGAAGGAAATAAATATTACAGTTCATAGCAGAAATAAATAAAATTTAGAGTGAAAAAAATAAAATATCAATGAAACAAAAACTTTACTTTTTTGAAAAGATAAACAAAATTGATAATCCTTTAGCTAGATTAACAAAAAATGAGTCAAGCCTTAAATAAAATCAGAGCCAAAAAAGGAGACATTACATCTGATAAGACAAAAATTCAAAGGACCATCAGAGACTATTATGAGCAACAATATGCCAAAAATTGGAAAACCTGGAAGATACAGATTAATTCCTACACAAATACAACCTAGCAAGGTTGAATCATGAAGAAATAGAAAACCTGAACAGACCAAGAAGTCACAAGATAGACACAGTAATAAACTCCCATCAAAGAAAAACCCAAGACCTGATGGCTTCCCCGCTGATTTCTACCAAACATATGAAGAACTAACATCAATTCTTCTCAAACTATTCCAAAATGTTGAGGAGGATGGAATACTTCTAAACTCATCCTATGAAGCACTATCCTGATACCAAAAACAGACAAAGATACAACAAAAGAAGAAAACATCCCTGATGTTTATAACAATATATTATAAAGATAATTAATCTTGATCAAGTGAGATTCATTTCAGGGATGCAAGGAGGGTTCAACATATGCAAAGAAATGAACATGATACACCACATTAATAAATTCAAAAACAAAAACCATATGATCATTTCAAAATATGACAAAAAGTTATTTGATAAAATGCCACATCCCTTGACAATAAAAACTCTCAACAAACTGGGTATAGAAGGAACATACCTCAAAACAATAAAGGCTTTACATGCAAAACCCACAGCTAGCATCATACTGAACAGGGAAAAATGAAAAGCCTTTCCTCTAAAATCTGGAACAAGACAAGAATGCCCACTTTCACACGGTTATTCAACATGGTTCTAGAAGTCCTAGCCAGAGCAATGAGAAGGGAGAAAGAAAGGGCATCCAAATTGAAAAGGAAGAAGTAAAATTGTCCTTGTTTGCAGACAATATAATCTTATATTTAGGAAGACTTAAAAATGCCAAAAGGCTGTTGGAACAGATAAATAAATTCAGAAAAGATGCAGGATACAAAATCAATATGTAAAAATCAGTAGTATTTCTATATGTCAACAACAAACAGTCTAAAAAAAGAAATTAAGAAAGCAATCCCATTTACAGTAGCTACAAAAAATACTTAGAAATAATCTTAAAGAAGTAAAAGATCTCAACAATGAAACTATAAAATATTTATTAAAGAAATTAAAAAGGACATGAAAATGGAACAATATCCCATGATCATGATTGCAAAAATTAATATTGTTAAAATGTCCACACCACCTAAAGAAATCTGCAGAATCAATGCCTATCAAAATACATTCAGTATTCTCTACAGAAATAGAAACAAAAATTCTAAAATTTATATGAAACCACACAAGAATCAGAACAGCCAAAGCAACCCTGAGCAAAAAGAACAAAACTGGAGGAATCATATTACCTGACTTCTGTTGGGGAAAAGCTGAGTGTTGGGAAAAAAGCTGAGGCAGGGCTTGCATGTCTGACATAATGTAAAAGAGTCTCGGAACATGTCCAGGGTCCAGGGTCTAAAACCCCTCTTGGCCTTTGGAACACCAAATTCTGTGCCAAAGGGTGGAAGGCTGCCCTGCCGCACCATAATCTAAGCCCAGGGCATAAAATCCCTCGTGGCGTGGATGGAATCCAGGGCTCAGGGCATAAAACCCCTAGTGGCCTCTGGAATGTGTCTAGACTTGCTGGCTCCTTGTTTCTAGCATTCCCAGGATCATAGGTTGATTGTATCTTAAACTAGAAGAACATGTTTCCATTATCTCAAGTAGCAGAACATGTTCCATATGCTTCAAAGAAAATGCTAAACCATCACAGGTGTAGATCATGGGCTTGATGTGTCACTACCTTTCAACCCCACATCCTCACCACCTGTTTCTTTGATCACCAATAAATAGCATGGGCTCCCAGAGCTCAGAGCCTTCACAGCCTCCATACTAGCATTGGCCCCCTGGTCCCACTTTCACTCTTAACTTGTCTTTTCTCATTCCTTTCAGTCCACCAGACTTCATAGCCCTCATGGTCTGGTGTTGCATCTGATCACCCCAGCACTACCTAAAGAAATCTGCAGAGTCAATGCCTATCAAAATACCATTCTGTATTTTCTACAGAAATAGAAATAAAAACTCTAAAATTTATATGAAACCACACTAGAATCAGAACAGCCAAAGCAACCCTGAGCAAAAAAGAACAACACTGGAGGACTCATATTACCTGACTTCAAAATATACTACAAAGCTATAACCAAAACAGCATGGCACTGACTTAAAAATGGACACACAGGCCAATGGAACAGAATACAGATCTCAGAAATAAATTCATGCATTTACAGTCAACTCATTTCCAACAAAGATGCCAAGAGTATACACTGGGGAAAGAACGGTCTCTTCAATAAATGGTGCTGGGAAAAATAAATATCCATATGAATGTATGAATGAAACTAGAGCCCTATCTCTCACCCTATACAAAAATCAACTCAAAATTGATTAAACATGTAAATGTAAGACCTGAAACCATGAAACATGTAGAAGAAAACATTGAGAAAACACTTCAAAACATTGGTCTAGCCATATGTTCTTGAATAGCACCTCAAATGCACAGGTAATCAAAGCAAAAACTGACAAATGGGATTACATCAAGCTAAAAAGCTTTGCTGTATAGCAAAGGAAAAAATTAATAAGGTAAAGAAACAATCTACGCAATAGGAGAAAGTATTTTCAAACTATTCATCCAATAAGAAATTAATAGAATATATAAGGAACTCTAACAACTCAATGGACAAAAAAATCAAACAATCAGATTACAAAATGGACAAAAGATCTGGATAGACATTTCTCCAAAGAAGACATCCAAATGGCCAACAGGTAAATGAAAAAATGATCAACGTCACTAGTCATTAGGAAAATGCAAATCAAAACCACATGAGATATCTCCCCCAGTTAAAATGGCTATTATCAAAAAGATAATAACAAATGCTGATAAGGGCATGGAGAAATGGGAATGCTCTATATACTCTTTGTAGGAATGTAAATTAGCACAGCCACTATGGAAAACAATATGGAGGTTCCTCAAAAAACTAAAACTAGAACTACCATATGATCCAGCAATCTCACTGCTGGGTATATAGCCAACATCTGTATTATCTTGAGGTTCACATCTGTGTCTTCCAATTAAAACTGGTTAAATTCTGCTGGTTCTCCGTAAGCTGAGAAAATGTGAATTACATCCTGAATGTTGTGCATGTTGTGTTTTGTGTAGACTGTGGGTTGCCATAATCCTTGGGAGAATGTTGATGTTTTGGTTTCTGCAGGAAATCAAGCTGGTTAAGGTTGAGACTGCAAGTTCCATCTCTCCTATGTGTGGTAGTTCCAAGCTGTGCTCAGTTCATATAGCTCTGTTACACTGGTTTGGGACTTTCTACACACATGTAGCTCAAGGTGAGCATAAGACTTGGGTGGTTTCGTGCTCAGAATTAGCAGATCCCTTCTCCAGCTCACTCTGCTCTAGAATCCTTTCCAGCTCCACTGGGCTCTTTCCTGGTTCCTCT
Organism: Pan troglodytes; assembly: GCF_028858775.2. Classification (NCBI taxonomy): domain Eukaryota; kingdom Metazoa; phylum Chordata; class Mammalia; order Primates; family Hominidae; genus Pan; species Pan troglodytes. The sequence goes on from NC_086016.1 coordinate 19,692,621, forward strand.
ACCTAGAAAGATGGAGTTTCCAGGAAAGTTTTAACCACTGGCCCCACTGTGCTGCTTTGTGTGGGTGCACCCTGGAGGCAAATCCATGGAAGACAGAAAATTGACCTCTGTGTATTTGCTGCTCCAAGTTTTTCTCCAGTCCACACCCTGCCTCCTTTCATTTACCTCCCAGGGTCTTTGGGTAATTGTACTTTGTATGTGTCCAGAGTTTTAAGCTGTGATCTGGGAATGATATCCTGCAGTGGGTCTGCCACCACAGTGGAGCTGGAACTCCTAAGTCCTTTACCAGGGTCCCTGTATCTCTCCCAAAATCCATCATCTCTTCACCCATTACATACATTTTTTGCCCACAGATTTAAAAAGTTAACATACTTATTTTAAAGCCTTTGTAGGCTAGCTCCAAAATCTGGGTCTATTCTGGTCTGTTTCTATGTACTGAGTTCTCTAAACTGTGGGTCAACTTTTACCATTTACTCATACGGCTAGTAATTTCTCATTGGATACTGAATATCTGGGATCTGTTCTAGGAAAAGCCACGGAAATTGAATCTCAGTTCTTTCAAGAGTCAAATCTGTTCCAGAGTTTTGATTGTTCTTTAGTGCCTTCAAACAATTGTTTTCTAATGTCTCAGTTTCTAACTGTTCAGTAGGTTTAGTATGATGCAAGCTATGCCACTACCATCAGAAACAATATCATCTTTCAGGACTTAAGAAAGCTTCCTTCCTATTCTCCATCTCCCCTTGGAATTTGGCAAACAGTGTCTAACTTTTCTGTAGAAACTACACTGAGATATTGCTAATTGTTCTCTCACTCCCTCATCCACACAAGCGAAAACAAAGAGGACAGCACAGCTTGGCCAAGGGCCCATGGCAGTGCTGTTCCTAAGCTTTAGACAGTTCTTTCTCCTCAAATGTGCCATCTCACTACAGCACACGACCATCAAACGCTGATCATGTACTGCTAAAGACATACTATATGCCCTGCCTTGTGTCCTCAGAGCATCTTAACACAGAAATCCATAACACGACCTCCATAACATCCAGAACATCTTAACACAGAAATCCATTAACATGAGGCAGACAGCCCCAAATGCTGGCAGAGAGAACATAAAAAACTGCTGTGGTGATTCAAAGAAACCAACTCCTGCTGGTAAGACTAACAGGAATTTCACAGAGAAGGAAGGAATACAGAAAGTGGACCCTCACTGCTCATGCAAGCAGACATTTACCTGTCTGTCTCCTTTTGCTTCAGCTGTGTCATGGGAGTACAGGTGGTGGTGGCTGTTAGTATACCAAGCCTTCTACATAAAGTGTGTCCTGCAGATGAGCTGCACTAGTATCCTCAGTCTGTGTCAGCAAGGCAGGACTGTAGGACCCATCCTAGGTTCGCTGATGAAAACAAGCATCTCAGCAAGCTCCTCAGGTGTTCCACGTGCATGTGAAAGTATGAAGGGCACCAACATGAAGCACTGTGTCTTTTACAAGAACAACGACTGGAAGACCTCAGTTCTCTCTGTCCAGGCATTCATACATGCAATAGAGGGAAAGGGGCACAGGGAGAACCACAGGTAACATGGACTGGGCATCTGCCACTGTGCACTTCATGTGTGTTCTGCCACCTTACACCCATCAGCCTTTGAGTTAGTCGTTTCCATTCTGAAGATAAGTTGAAGGTCAAAGAGGTTAAATAAGTGGCCTAAGATTCCAAGAAAAGTGGCAGAACCTCAATTTGAAACCATATCTGGCCGATGCCAAGCCTGTGCCATGCTTTCCATTGCACTGTACTGCCTATCCCTGGTCTGGGACTCAGGAGAGGCAGGTACTGGTGTGGTTCTGCCACTAACTAGTTTAGTGATCTTGGTTAATTCGTTCTATCTTTCTAGAACACAGATCTTCATGTATCAGTTGATGAAGGTGGAACTGCTGAAAGTTCACAAACGAAGGAATTGCATTGCTTCAGGAAAATGGGTGATGGAACTAGCCTTCAGATTGAGTGCTGGAGCCCCTGCCATGTTACAGAAAAAGGATTAGAAAACCAGGAGTGCAGCAAAGTGTGGGGCAAAGAGTTCAGGACAGATGTGAGGACACCTGGGTTCTAGTCCCGCCTCTACCATTTGATAGCTGTGAGCCTCAGGTGCTTCACCTATAAAATGGAGATAAATGATCTTCCTAGCTATCTCTCATATGTTTGACTGGTTCAAGTGAGATTATGTATGAAAATATTCTCACAGATGTCATGAAGTCATCTATTAAGACAGCCATTTATCTGTCTGCCTTCATTTTCACAGCATGATTTAGGTATTTCTAAACTAACAAACCAAGGAATGTGACTGTGATCTGAGTGCCACAGTAGCAACTGAGCACCAGCTCTGGCCAAGCCCATCCCCTCTGCACATTTGCCTGACCTTACACTGGGAATAACAGGTGATAAAACTGGTGCAGGCCCTGCCCCTGTGAGAGAGCCAGTGGTGTCAGAGAAGCAGAGGTCATGGTTCCAGAGCAAGGAGTCCCTTGTGAAACCATCTGTGGTGACGGACATGCTGCCTATCTTTGCTAGTCACTTTGGTGGCTACTGAGCATTGACGTGTGGCTACTATAACTGAGAAACTGAACTAGAAATTTAATTTAATTTTAATTAGCTTAAATTTAAATAGCCATGACTGCAGCTACTGTGGAGCAGCACAGCTTAGAATTCAACTGAGCTATGGATCTGGTCATCAATCTTAAGGTTTCATAGCTGTCCTCTTAAGGCCAACACATAAACCAACTTTGTTATTTGCAGTTCTGAAACTCTAGCCTCTAATGCTTTTTTCCCCACAATCAAACAAAATTTTCATGGCATGGTTTTTTTATAATGGTAGGTTTCTTAGGAATCCAATTATCACTTTGTAGCAACATAAATAAAACAAATAAAATGTGAAGGCTACATAAACAAAAAATTAAATGTTGTTATATATGTTTGCTTACCTGGAAAGATATAATATTTTATGTCCTTCTCTTTGAAATTTAAAAAAATCAGGGACTGAATAGAACAAGACCTTGTGGGGTCACTGCCCCCACTGGCCATAGTAGCCCCCTACCTTGCATGTTCTGCTCTCTGGCTGGCGTGCTGGTGCGAGCGGAGACACCCCCGAGGTGCAGGGATGGGCCAGGTGGGCGGCACACAGTGAGACACCAGGGGCTCAGATGTGGGTTCTTGTTCTTGGGGGAGGTGCTGATGGGAGCGGCTGGGCTCAGCTGGAGAAGAGCAGGGGCCGTGACTGGCCAAGGAAATGTTTCCCAGGAAGCCTGTGAATGAAACAGGAAGGAAGGGCATCCTTGTCCTAAAGTGGGCTGCTAGAGGCAGAAACACATGAAGACAGTGGCGGTAATCCAACACCAGCACTCTTCCACTCACATGCCTGCCTCCTCTGTCCTCCCAGAGGAGGGCTGGGGCCTCCTGGCTATCCTGGCTGAGGAGCAGACGCTCTGCCTCTTTCCTACCCTGGAGCAGCCTGGAGGCCTCATAGTGCCCTGGGCCCTGACTGCTCCACTCCCAGACGGCGTGGTTCCCCACAGTCCAGGAGTGTGGTCCGGGCCCCCAGGCAAGACAGCCTCTGCAGTGGTGAGTGCTGCCACCTCCCTCCTCCATGGTGGCTCCTCTGTCATGGCCTCCCTCAAAGCTAAGGCTGTCTGGGTGAAGCGAGGCTTGCCAACTGAAGCCGCATTCTTGGAAACCCAGCTTTCCTGCCTGTCCTTCCATGGCATCTCAGACTCTCCTGTGGTGTTGGCAAGGAAGAGAGGTATCATGGACAGGTGGTACTTTGCTGCACCCCAAGCCCAGCACACTGTTCATCTGGCTTGCTCTCCAGGACCTGTCCACACTACTCAGCAGAACCTACAAGGCCTTTCACAGTCTGACCTGTTTCCTGCTTTCCTATACCCACGACCAAGGTATATGGCAGCATCAGCCATCCTGCACACACCGGCCTCTTTCAGGCTTCTTTGCTTTGGCTTATGCTGTTCCTTCTGCCTGGATTTCACTTCTACTCAAACTCACATGCAGACTTTAAGACCCTGCTCAAATATCATATTCTCTCTGAAACTTCAGGGACCGACTTTCTTCTGGGTGTCACAGCACTTGGCCCATGTTCCCGTTACATGTGTGATCCCATCATAGGCACTTCCTTGCCCAGTCCATGGGTTTTTGAGAACCGCTACTGATGTTGTTACCTCCACAGCCCAAGCATTTACCCAACAGAAGCCAGGTACATAGATAGTTTTTAGTTTGTGTTTGCAGAATAAATAAAAACATACTTTCAGCAATCAAAAACCCCAACAGCAAAACTTCTTGTTCAAAAGAAATGAAGGTCTACAGGTGTAATTTCAAATGATGTGATCGCTAAGTGGGGTTATGTTTGGGTGGTGCTGATGGTGGCTTTCTAAGGGTTCTTCAAGTCATATCAGAGGGGGCAGAGTTCTCTTTCTGACCCCTGATATCTGGCCTATTTCTGGCTGTGCCACCTCACGGCCTGAGGCAGGAACCCCAGCTGGCTAATGCCCCTGAGTGTCTGCTCCTCTCCAGCTGTTTCTGATGCTAGGCAAGACACGTTCTGCCAGTGAGCAACAAAAACATATGGCAGGACTCTGGGAAAGATGGCTCCACTTACAGCTATGTGCACTCCAAGATGAGCTCCCATGCAGGTCTCCTGGTGAGTGGGATGTCTGCTAACAGAATCAATGGCCTTGTAGCTCCAAAAGATCTGCAAGATGAATGCTCTACCAGTGGAGGATCAAGGGTCTATGCTAGGGGGCCAAGCAGCCACGGCACCAAGGATGAACACAGCTGCTGCCCAGGGAGGGTGCAGCCTGGGAAGCTCTGCTGAGCCTCTGCTCCTGCCATCTTGTTGGATCTGTTTCCTCTGCCTTCAATGGAGCTATTCTTCAGGGTTCTGCTCTAGACCCTCCTCAGCCTCACCCTGACTCCGGATACCGCAGGGTGATTCTGTCCTCCCACAGCCCCCAGGACCACCTAAGTGATGGCAACTCTAAAATCTGAACCTGCAGCTCAGGCCTTTCTGGGGCTCCCTGCCGCAAGGCAGACACCCCACAAGCAGGTGTCCCCGATGCTCCAAGTGAGCCCCTCGCATGCCTGTGTTCCCTCTCGGTGAGGCACATCAGCATGACTGTCCACTGCACTCTCTAAGCCAGAGCCCAGGCATCACTGCGACTCTTCACTCTTTCTCACCAACCATGTCCTGTCCTTACGGCATTGCTCATGGAAAGCTCTTCCACAATGCGCTGCATCCTTAAGATGACTCACAAAGCACTCTCTCTCTTTCTAAAACCATATTTCTGTTTATTTCTTCAACCAGTTTCTTGCCAGTAATTCCTCGTGTTTCAAATGGAATTCTAGTAAAATACCAACCTCTTTCTCATCACCCCATACATTCAGCTCAAAACTCAGTGAGGGCAGAGATTTCATCTCTTTTGAAATGGTTTTGTTCTCAGAATCAAGCCCAGTGTGTAACACAGTAAGTATGTGTTGATCAAACAAAGGATGTAGTATAGTAAGGAACTACTCCCCTGGTGACAGTCACTGCTCCTCATTGCCCTCCCAATAAAGTCCAGGCTCCTCAGTCTGGTAGGAAAGGCCACTTTTCCACAACCCACTAACCCTGTCCTGTCACCCCATGCATCCTTCATGCCCCCAGTTGTATGTGTGGGCTGTGAGGATGAAAGAGTGACTCACCCTCACCTCCACAGCCCCTGTCTAGCACTCGGGCAGTAGAGTCCTATCCATGACCCAGAGTCCATTTATATGCAGACCTGGGGGTCTATCAGCACCAAGCCATGGCTATAAAACTGGTCAGCTCTCTCAAATGGGCTATAGCTCCAGAAACATCCTTTCAAAGCAGTTCTGGCAATAAACATTGCCTGGAGAGTTCTTAAAACCAGACTGCTGTGTTTTGTCCCAGAGTTTCTGATTCAGTAAGTCTGGAGTGGGGTGCAGACTGACTTACAAGAGTAAATTACTTACTGACATTCTTACGAGAATGTGCAGGTCTAACAAGTTCCCAGGTGATGCTGATGCTGATGAGCTGAGAATGGTTTTTACATTTTCAAAGGATTGTAACATTTAAAAAAATAGGAATATAAAATAGAGACTATCTGTGGCCTTCAAAATCTAAAATATTTACAGGAAGTATCTGCTGAGCCCTGGACCCTTGCTACTCAAAATGAAGCTTTACTTTTTCAATTTTATCCTCCCAAAAAAAGTGGGAAGGAGTGGAGCTTCCAAAAGACACTAATGCCTGGGTCCGCCACCCAAGAGATTCCTGGGTAACTCACTTGGCACAGGTCCTTGGCATCAACATTTTAAAAATGTCCCTCCTTAATTCTGATGTGCAACCAGGTTCAAGAATGGCCAATTTAGACCATACATCTGCCTCAGGAAAAAAAAAAAAAAAAAAAAAAGCCTGCTCCTCAACCTTCCTGGTGGGTAGAGGATGAGCCTGAACAAACGTGAAGGAGCATTTCTGCAACTTACAACTCATTTTAAAAAGCTGAACAACTCTTTTGTGAAGGTTATTAAAACCCAAGCATAAGTCTGTATTTCCTCCTCTCACCTGTCCCCTCCTAAGTGATTATAAATCAGTAAGAATCAAAAAGCAACCCCAAACAAACCCACCAAGGGTCAAGTGCAACTGTGCCAGGTGGTCTGAAGTAGGGCCAGAACAGCCAGAGATGGATCAGTAGAAGGCAAAGGAGAGGTCTTCCCTACAGGTGGCTGAGAGGTGACAGGGCAAAGAGCTCAGGGAAGGGGGAGAGGTGGAGGACTGAGGATGGTAGTGGTATCGAGGTGTCTGAAGAAACACCAAAAATGCCTTTAGCTTCATCACAAGCCCAACACTTCTTGGCAGTGTTGGCAGCTAGAGCTGCCCTCCTTGCTGGAGATTGGAGGGCCTCATCTCAGCCCCTCATGAGACAGGGCTGTGTGTGCTCCCATACCTGTGCTTTCCTCAACCTGCCTGAAGCCACAGATCTGACAGATGCTCTGGACCCACTCGTTCATGTCCTCCCTGGTCTCAGCCACCAGGTAAAAGGTACGCTCACTGGTCTTGATGTCAAACATATAGCCCTTCTGAATCTCCTTCTTGTTGAAGTTCAGAGTCACACCAACATCCAGCTGCTCACAGAGGTTCAGGTTGATGGTGCGCAGGGGCTTCTTGGAGCCATCATTCTTGTAGTATTCCAGAACATCTGGGTCACTGCTAGTCTGGCCCCTCTGCAGGATAAACCAGCGTTTCCTCCAGGCCTAAGGAAGGAGTAAGAAGAGGGGAAGCATTCATTTGTTATTACAAAGCTTTTAACAGGTCTGAGACATCACTAAGTTAAGGATGGGACTCGGACCTGCACTCAGCCTATGTCTCCCTTTCGGATTTCCCCAGTTTCAAAGGTGGAGAGTGACTTTGAATGCATTTTACTGCAGCATCTCACTATGTCAACAGAGTCTCATCACTACAAAATAAGATGTGCATTTCCACACTTTAGAGCAGGAGGTTGGGTGAGGACACTTTATAGCAACAATTTCATTAGGCTAGAACACTGACCTCAATGCATAGCACTTTTAGACAGAGTAGAACTCTCAAAGCCACAACACCTTAGTTTATAGATGGGGACCTCCACTAAGCATGGTGAGTTGAAGCAACAATGTCAGAAGCAGAAGGAGTAGCAGTAAACAAGTAGCAGAAAAACATGTTTCCCAACTTTTAGTAAAATGTGCTTTTTACCATATCATGATGCTTTAGAAGAGTCACAGAGAAACCCTTCTAAAACTTCTCTGAAGCACAGGACTTCAGGATGCTTCTTTTTTAAGGGACACAGTCTTACTCTGTCACTCAGGCTGGAGTGCAATGGTGGCACACTCACAGCTCACTGCAGCCTCTAATTCCTGAGCTTAGGTAATCATCCCACTTCAGCCTCCTAAGTAGCTGGGACTAGAGCATACACCACCATACCTAGCTAATTCTTTAATACATTTTTTTGCAGAGATGGGGTCTCACTATGTTGCCTAGGCTCATCTTCAACTCCTGGTCTCATATGATCCTCCTGCTTCTGCCTCCCAAAGCACTGAGAGACCTTTTTTCTATCTTGTTCACTGCTATATCCCTAGTACTTATAATAGTATTACTGATCAGATAAACTCCTTATAGTACTCCATCCCATAGAATTGAATGCATTATTACATTTTGTCTTAGGCTGTCTTCTACCTTCCACCTCTTCAACAAGACTGAGTGATCCATGAGCAGACACCACACACAGGGATAAAAGACTACCCATGGTAGAGAACTGTGGATGAGTCTATGCTTCTCCACTGACTCCAGGTGTGACTTTCCAGTAAGCCATTTACCTCTTTGGAGCTTGTCTCAGCTATTGGAATCACCACCACCACCACCTGCCCTAAGTACCTCATAGTTTTATTATGCAAACAAACTCGAACCACTTGGTATACAACCCTGAAGGACTACAGATGCCAAGCATTGGGTTATTATCGCAACTCTTCAGAACCCAAGAGAGTCCTACACTCTAGGACTCCTACCACCTTTTCCCACTCACCTTTTATCCCTGTTATTTTCCCCCTTATCAAACTTCCTTTCCATGGCTCTATTATAATCATACCTTTGCTTCTTTCTCCATTCCTCTTATTTATCTGGCAAAACCACAGCCCCTGGCTAAGCCTAATGCTTTGCCTACTCCACCTGTTCCCATTCAGCTGTGAACAGCTGGAGAGAAATACACAACCATGCTGCCTGGTCTCACTTTAACTTCAAGGGGCCTTCATGTGGCCCAATGTCCTACCATATTTACCTAGTTCATGGTTTTCTCCTAGTGTTTTGCAACAATTTCTCAACTTCTCTCCCTTTAAACCTCCAACACCCCTATTTCTTTGTTTCTTATTCCATGAGAAAATATAAGCAATGCAAAGAGAATCTGCACCTGATCCGCCTCCACACCCACCAGCCTGCCTGTGCCTATAGCCCTGGACCTTGTCACTGGGGAGCACAGAGAGTTCATCCATTCTAAGGCCAACCTTCTTGCATTTGTGAACACCCTCTCACTCACAAACGGACATCACTTCAACAGTTCTCCACCTCTACTAGGATCATTCCCATCAAGACACAAATTTCTCCCATCTTAGGAAAAAAAATTAAAAATTTGGTTTCAGCCCGCATTCTCTTCCAACTATGGCCCAGTTTTTCTACCCTCTTTACCTTAAAACTCTGAAGAGTTTCCTCACTGCTAATCTTCATTTCCTCCTCTCCTGTTTTGTGAAATCACTCTAATCAGGCTGTTCCCCTTCTGCACCACTAAAATGACTCATGGAAGGTCTCAAAGACTTCATTGCTGCTATATCAACTCCTGGGCCTCACTTAATCTCCCAGCATAACCCGTACCCAATAAGCCTTGGATTGAAAAAGATTGAAGATTGAGGCATAGCCAGACAGGATAGAGCTGAGGAACATAAAAATAAGTGCTACTTATTTACAGTCACCTGAAGTCTTGCCGAGGCTGCTGCCTTCACGATTCTGTGTGTGCATGGTGCAGGTGTTATGTATATACATGTAGTGTGAGCATAGCAGGTATACTGTTACTACTCTAGCTGGTGTTTACTCTCATATATTGTAAGGGTTTTTATGCTACTGCATTATTTCAATTTTGTGTAAATTATGCAGCTGTATTTCCATATATTAAGTTTATATGTTCACCCTAAATTCTGTGATCTTGCTATATTCGCCTAGCTCTGGGAGGGTTTTTTGAAGTACATTTCTTAGAAGTTCCTGTATATCCAATCATGTCTTTTGAGAATAAAGACAATTTTACTTCATCTTTTACAATCTGTATGACTTTCATTTCTTTTTAATGCTTGTTACACTGACTAGACCCTTTGGTACAACACTGCATAAAAGTCATACGCACAGACATCCTTGCTTTGTTCATGATCTTAGGGTAAAACGTTCAGTATTTTATGATTAAGAATGTTGTTAGCTGTAGGTTTTTCATAGATACGACTAATTTTCTATGGTTTGTTGAAATTTGGTCAAATACTTTTTTGCATCTATTCAGATGAGCAGGTGATTTTTCTTCTTTATTCTCTTAATGTGATGAATTGCACTGGCCTGTTTTTAAACGTTAAGCCAACTTTGCATTCATCCTATAAACGCCTTGGTCATAAAGTGGCAGAGCAAGACTTCAAGCCCAGGAGCCTGGTTTCACGGGCTCTGCTTGTTCTCTCACCAATATTGCTTTACGTGTAGAATTTGGGCTGAGGGTAGAGGAGAGGGAACAGTGATGAGGATGACTCTGCAAAGATAGTTGGGCGGAAAATGGAATACGGTTTCCCAAATCTGTAAGCAGATCCTTGAAAGCTGTGGATTGCTCGGCTCCAGTCTTCATCCTCCCAAGACTTTCTTCCAGTGCCTGTAATTTACTGGAAATCCTTCTGCATCCATGTTGTGTATCAATATCATTACACTCCCTAGAAGCATACTGCTGAAGTATTTCTTTTAGCATTTTTCATATTGTGGGTTGTCTGGTAACATATTGTCTTAGTTTGCTGTGTTGTTGCTGTTTTCTATCTGATGCTCTGACAGTGTGTTTCTTTGGCCTTCATATTTTAAAACAGAATTTTCCACTGGACAGAGAATCTAGGATGATGGCACCACTGACTGTGTCATGGCCTGTGTTCTTCATGTCTTCATTTCCTCACCTGAGAAATGAGGACAATACTGTGCCTATGCTATCAGGCTGTTCTAAGGATATGAAGTGACTCAGATAAAAGCCTTGGTACTGTGCTTCACACCTAGCAAGTATTCAATGAACACTTAAAGAAAAACAAATGCATGCCTACAGTGATCAGATTCTGCTAGGCAGACTATATATAGGATAAAAGCCACAGCTCATGGTTTCCAGGAGCCTGAAATATTTCTTTTAGCATTTCTTATATTGCATGCTTTCTGATAACACCCTTCTTAGCTTTTTTAAAAATGTGACAATGTTTTTATAGTGTCTTCACTTAAAAAGAAAATTGCACTGGGTGCAGAATCTCAGATGACGGTTTTCTTCCTCCAGGGCTGTTGACACGTCAGTGCACTGTCTTCTGGCCTCCACTGTTTCTGATAAAAGCTGGCTGTCATTCTGGTACAGTGTGTATTACCCCCTTGGCTGCTTTTTTATTTTTAGACAGAGTCTTGCTCTGTTGCCCAGGCTGGAGTGCAGTGGTGCAATCTTGGCTCACTGCAACCTCCACCTCCCAGGCTCAAGCGATTCTCCTGCCTTGTTTTCCTTATCTTTGTCTTTAGCGATTTGATTATGATGAGCTTAGGTATATTCTCCTTTGTGTTTATCCTGCTTGGAATTAGCTGAACTTCTAGGAGCTGTGGACTACTGTTTATGACCAAATTTGGCAAAACTTCAGCTAAAATTTCTTCAAGTATTTTTTCTCTCCTCTCCCTCATCCTCTTTCTGAAACTTCAGTTATACATATATTCAATTTCATGATACCATCTCACAAAGTGCCTATTCATCTTTCAATTCATTTTTTTTCAAGCAAGATAAATAGCATGAAATAAGATAACAGAAATATACCCAACAATGTCAGTAGTTACATATCCAAATATGACAGTAATCACAGCAGTTTGGGGGAGACTGCTAGATGACCTGGGCAAGGAAGGTCTCTCCGAGGTAGTGACATTTTATAATAGCAATCACTTCTACAGAGCCTTACTACACACCGAGCACCATTCTAAATGCTAAATATGTGTGTGTATGTACACATATATATGAATTTATTTAATCCTCACAACGACCTAGTCAAATAGATATTACAACTCCAAAGAACAGTTTACGAATTGGGGTGCAGAGAAGTAACTTGCTCAAAGTCACAGAGCCAGTGAGTGGTAGAGCCAAAATTTGAAGCCAGAGCACATGCTCTCAATCACCTTACAACACTGCTTGAAAATACCCGCCGATACTAGAAGAATGAGAAGGAGCCAGGCATGTGAAAGTGGTGGAGGAAGCTGCTGTGTTCCAGGAAGAGGGAACTGCAAGTGCAAAGGCCCTAAGTGGGGAAGAACTTGGCTCTTTCCAGTGAGAGATGCGACAGTGTGGTATGGGAAATTTGGAAGGTAGCACATGCCACACCAAGCAGTTTATTTGATGGCTAACTCTACCTCAGGGATTGAGCTCAATGCCTTGTATCAACCTTACGTTATACAATTTCTTAATACAACAGTCACCTGTGATACTTATTTGCCTCCCACATTTTATAGAAAGTGAAGCTTCATTCACTAAGTAAATCTGCCTATGATACACAGCTATTAGGTAGAGCCACGATTCAAACCAGGTGGACTGCCTGCAAAATTCAGGCCATAACCATACATTACCTCAGGTCAGGCTAAATACAATCATTTGTCCAAGAATCATCTCCACCTCCCTGGAGAAGCACCTGGCTATGAACAGAAGATGCACCCAGACTTCTAAGAGACTCTTCTGAATAAGGTGACTGTGAGGGAAATGTTTTGCGCTATGGGACTTCAGATCAGGATTACCTTTATTCTGAACTCGGCTTTGTCCCAGAAAGCCAGAGTTTCTTGTTAATTTCTTCCTTTGTCTAGTAGCTCTTGGTTCTAAAACTGCATCTGTATTTCAGATTTATGTCAATGTTTAATATATTTAACATTTATTTTATACAAATATTTAATTATATATTTATATATATTTATATTATATAATTATATATTTATATAATTATATAATTATATATTTATATTTATTAAATAATTATATATTTATATATATTAAATAATTATATAATTATATATAAATATATATTAAATAATTATATAATATATAAAAATATATATTAAATAATTATATAATTATATATAAATATATATTAAATAATTATATAATTATATATAAATATATATTAAATAATTATATAATTATATATAAATATATATTAAATAATTATATAATTATATACAAATACATATTTTTTATATTTTTATATTTTTATTTTATATATATTTGTATATATTATATATTTATATTTAATATATTTATATAAATATATAATATATAAATATATTTAATATATTTATATAAATATATAATATATAAATATATTTAATATTTATTTATTAATATATTTAATATTTACTGCTGCTGGAGTTGCCTCCTTTCAGGGCCTCAGTTGAGCCCTGGTACCCTGTGTTGACCTGTGGTGCTCATCTCTACATCAGGCCAGCAGAATGCAGTCTAATGGCTAAGGATCCTCATAAAAAGGGACAATGGCCAGCCCAAGGTAAAAACAGAGAAAGAGGTCACTGGGAAGTTTGAACACAGTGCAGAACCCACCACAGCACAGGAAAGCTGCTGTAGCCAGACTGCCTCTCTAGATTCTGCCTCTCTGGGCAGGGTATCTCTGAAAGAAAGGCAGCATCCCCAGTCAGGGGCTTATAGATAAAACTCCCATCTCCCTGGGACAGAGCACCTGGAGGAACGGGTAGCTGTTGGCGCAGCTTCAGCAGACTTAAACGTTCTGCCTGTGGCTTTGAAGAGCACAGCGTATCTCCCAGCACAGCACCTGAGCTCTGCTAAGGGACAGACTGCCTCCTCAAGTGGGTCCCTGACCCCTGTCCCTCCTGACTAGGAGACATCTCCCAGCAGGGGTTGACAGACAACTCATACAGGAGAGCTCCAGCTGGCATCTGGCAGGTGCCCCTCTGGGATGACGCTTCCAGAGGAAGGAGCAGGCAGCAATCTTTGCTGTTCTGCAGCCTCCACTGGTGATACACAGGCAAACAGTGTCTGGAGTGGACTTCCAGCAAACTCCAGCAGACCTGCAGAAGAGGAGCCTGTCAGAAGGAAAACTAACAAACAGAAAGCAATAGCACCAACATCAACAAAAAGGACACCCACGCAAAAACCCCATCCAAAGATCACCAACATCAAAGACCAAAAACAGACAAATTCACAAAGATGAGGAAAAACCAGGGCAAAAAGGCTGAAAATTCCAAAATCCAGAATGCCTCTTCTCCAAAAGATCACAACTCCTTGCCAGCAAGGGAACAAAATTGGATGGAGAATGAGTTTGACAAACTGACAGAAGTAGGCTTCAGAAGATGGGTAAAAACAAACTCCTCCGAGCTAAAGGAGCATGTTCTAACCCAATGCAGGGAAGCTAAGAACCTTGATAAATGGTTACAGGAACTGCTAACTAGGATAACCAGTTTAGAGAAGAACATAAATGACTTCATGAAGCCGAAAGAGACAGTACGAGAACTTCGTGAAAAATAAACAAGTATCAATAGCCGAATTGATCAAGCAGAAGACAGGATATCAGAGATTGAAGACGAACTTAATGAAACAAAGCATGAAGACAAGATTAGAGAGAAAAAAACTTAAGGAATGAACAAAGCCTCAAAGAAATATGGGACTATGTGAAAAGGTCAAATCTATGTTTGATTGGTATATGTGAAAATGACAGGGAGAATGGAACCAAATTGGAAAACATTCTTAAGGATATTATCCAGGAGAACTTCCCCAACCAAGCAAGACAAGCCAACATTCAAACTCAAGAAATACAAAGACCACCACCATGATACTCCTCGAGAAAAGCAACCCCAAGACATGTAATTGTCAGATTGACAAAGGTTGAAATGAAGGGAAAAAATGGTAAAGGCAGCCAGAGAGAAAGGTCGGGCTACCCACAAAGAGAAGCCCATCAGACTAAGAGCAGATCTCTCTGCAGAAACCCTACAAGCCAAAAGAGAGTGAGGGCCAATATTCAACATTCTTTTTTATTATTATTATACTTTAAGTTTTATGGTACATGCGCAAAACGTGCAGGTTTGTTACATATGTAAACATGTGCCATGTTGGTGTGCTGCATCCGTTAACTCACCATTTACATTATGTGTATCTCCTAATGCTATCCCTCCCCCCTCCCCCCACCCCACAACAGGCCCTGGTGTGTGATGTTCCCCATCCTGTGTCCAAGTGTTCTCATTGTTCAATTCCCACCTATGAATGAGAACATGCGGTGTTTGGTTTTCTGTCCTTGCAATAGTTTGCTGAGAATGATGGATTCCAGCTTCATCCATGGCCCTACAAAGGACATGAACTCATCATTCTTTATGGCTGCATAGTATTCCATGGTGTATATGTGCCACATTTTCTTCATCCAGTCTGGTTGGTTCCAAGTCTTTGCTATTGTGAATAGTGCCGCAATAAACATACGTGTGCATGTGTCTTTATAATACAATGATTTATAATCCTTTGGGTATATACCCAGTAATGGGATTGCTGGGTCAAATGGTATTTCTAGTTCTAGATCCTTGAGGAGTCGCCACACTGTCTTCCACAATGGTTGAAATAGTTTACACTCCCACCAACAGTGTAAAAGCCTTCCTATTTCTCCACATCCTCTCCAGCACCTGTTGTTTCCTGACTTTTTAATGACTGCCATTCTAACTGGTATGAGATGGTATCTCCTTGTGGTTTTGATTTGCATTTCTCTGATGCCCAGTGATGATGAGCATTTTTTCATGTGTCTGTTGGCTGCATAAATGTCTTCTTCTGATAAGTGTCTGTTCATATCCTTTGCCCACTTTTTGATGGGGTTGATTTTTTCTTGTAAATTTGTTTAAGTTCTTTGTAGATTCTGGATATTAGCCCTTTGTCAGATGGGTAGATTGTAAAAATTTTCTCCCATTCTGTAGGTTGCCTGTTCACTCTGATGGTAGTTTCTTTTGCTGTGCAGAAGTTCTTTAGTTTAATTAGATCCCATTTGGCTATTTTGGCTTTTGTTGTCATTACTTTGGTGTTTTAGCCATGAAGTCCTTGCCCTTGCCCATGCCTATGTCCTGAATGGTATTGCCTAGGTTTTCTTCTAGGGTTTTTATGGTTTTAGGTCTAACATTTAAGTTTTTAATCCATCTTGAATTAATTTTTGTATAAGGTACAAGGAAGGGATCCAGTTTCAGCTTTCTACATATGGCTAACCAGTTTTCCCTGCACCATTTATTAAATAGGGAATCCTTTCCCCATTTCTTGTTTTTCTCAGGTTTGTCAAAGATCAGATGGTTGTAAATGTGTGGTATTATTTCTGAGGGCTCTGTTCTGTTCCATTGGATTATATCTCTGTTTTGGTACCAGTACCATGCTGTTTTGGTTACTGTAGCCTTGTAGTATAGTTTGAAGTCAGGTAGCGTGATGCCTCCAGCTTTGTTCTTTTGGCTTAGGATTGTCTTAGCAATGCAGCTCTTTTGTGGTTCCATATGAACTTTAAAGTAGTTTTTTCCAATTCTGTGAAGAAAGGTCATTGGTAGCTTCATGGGGATGGCACTGAATCTATAAATTACCTTGGGCAGTGTGGCCATTTTCACAATATTGATTCTTCCTACCCATGAGCATGGAATGTTCTTCCATTTGTTTGTGTCCTCTTTTAATTTGCTGAGCAGTGTTCTGTAGTTCTCCTGGAAGAGGTCCTTCCTATCCCTTGTAAGTTGGATTCCTAGGTATTTTTTTCTCTTTGAAGCAATTGTGAATGGGAGTTCACTCTTGATTTGGCTCTCTGTTTGTCTGTTATTGGTGTAGAGGAATGCTTGTGATTTTTGCACATTGATTTTGTATCCTAAGACTTGGCTGAAGTTGCTTATCAGCTTAAGGAGATTTTGGGCTGAGACAATGGGGTTTTCTAAATATACAGTTATGTCATCTGCAAACAGAGACAATTTGATTTCCTCTTTTTCTAATTGAATACCCTTTATTTCTTTCTCTTGCCTGACTGTGCTGGCCAGAACTTCCAATGCTATGTTGAATAGGAGTGGTGAGAGAGGGCATCCCTGTCTTGTGCCAGTTTTCAAAGGGAATGCTTCCAGTTTTTGCCCATTCGGTATGATATTGGCTGTCGGTTTGTCATAAATAGCTCTTATTAATTTGAGGTACGTCCCATCAATACCTAGTTCATTGAGAGTTTTTAGCATGAAGGGCTGTTGAATTTTGTCGAAGGCCTTTTCTGCATCTATTGAGATAATCACGTGCTTTTTGTCTCTGGTTCTCTTTACATGATGGATTACATTTATTGATTTGCATATGTTGAACCAGCCTTGCATCCCAGGGATGAAGCCAACTTGATCGTGGTGAATAAGCGTTTTGATCTGCTGCTGGGTTCGGTTTGCCACTATTTTATTGAGCATTTTTGCATGGATGTTCATCAGGGATATTGGTCTAAAATTCTCTTTTTTTGTTGTGTCTCTGCCAGGCTTTGGTAACAGGATGATGTTGGCTTCATAAAACGAATTAGGGAGGATTCCCTCTTTTTCTATTGATTGGAATAGTTTCAGAAGGAATGGTACCAGCTCCTCTTGGTACCTCTGATAGAATTCGGCCATGAATCCATCTGGTCCTGGACTTTCTTTGGTTGGTAGGCTATTAACTATAGCCTCAATTTCAGAACCTGTTATTGGTCTATTCAGGGATTCAACTTCTTCCTGGTTTAGTCTTGGGAGGGTGCATGTGCCCAGGAATTTATCCATTTCTTCTAGATTTTCTAGTTTATTTGCATAAAGGTGTTTATAATATTCTCTGGTGGTAGTTTGTATTTCTGTGGGATTGGTGGTGATATCCCCTTTATCACTTTTTATTGCATCTATTTGATTCTTCTCTCTTTTCTTCTTTATTAGTCTTGCTAGAGGTCTATCAATTCTGTTGATCTTTTCAAAAAACCAGCTCCTGGATTAATTGATTTTTGAAGGGTTTTTGGTGTCTCTACCTCCTTCAGTTCTGCTCTGATCTTAGACATTTCTTGCCTTCTGCTAGCTTTGGAATGTGTTTGCTCTTGCTTGTCTAGTTCCTTTAATTGTGACGTTAGGGTGTTGATTTTAGATCTTTCCTGCTTTCTCTTGTGGGCATTTAGTGCTATAAATTTCCCTCTACACACTGCTTTGAATGTGTCCCAGAGCTTCTGGTATGTTGTGTCTTTGTTCTCATTGGTTTCAAAGAACATCTTTATTTCTGCCTTCTTTTTGTTATGTACCCAGTAGTCATTCAGGAGCAGGTTGTTCAGTTTCCATATAGTTGAGCAGGTTTGAGTGAGTTTCTTAATCCTGAGTACTAGTTTGATTGCACTGTGGTCTGAGACATGGTTTGTTATCATTTCTGTTTTTCTACATTTGCTGAGGAGTGCTTTACTTCCAACTATGTGGTCAATTTTGGAATAAGTGTGATGTGGTGCTTAGAAGAATGTATATTCTGTTGATTTGGGGTGGAGAGTTCTGTAGATGTCTATTAGGTCTGCTTGGTGTAGAGCTGAGTTCAATTCCTGGATATCTTTGTTAATTTTCTGTCTTGTTGATCTGTCTAATGTTGACAGTGGGGTGTTAAAGTCTCCCATTATTATTGTGTGGGAGTCTAAGTCTCTTTCTAGGTCTCTAAGTATAGGCTTTATGAATCTGGGTGCTCCTGTATTGGGTGCATATATATTTAGGATAGTTAGCTCTTCTTGTTGAATTGATCCCTTTACCATTATGTAATGGCCTTGTCTCTTTTGATCTTTGTTGGTTTAAAGTCTGTTTTATCAGAGACTAGGATTGCAACCCCTGCTTTTTTTGTTTTCTATTTGCTTCGTAGATCTTCCTCCATCCCTTTATTTTGAGCCTATGTGTGTCTCTGCACGTGAGATGGGTCTCCTGAAAACAGCACACTGATGGGTCTTGACTCTTTATCCAATTTGCCAGTCTGTGTCTTTTAATTGGAGCTTTTAGCCCATTTACGTTTAAGGTTAATATTGTTATGTGTGAATTTGATCCTGTCATTATGATGTTAGCTGGTTATTTTGCTCGTTAGTTGATGTAGTTTCTTCCTAGCATCAAGGGTCTTTACAATTTGGGATGTTTTTGCAGTGGCTGTGCAAAGGTTGTCCTTTCCATGTTTAGTGCTTCCTTCAGGAGCTCTTGTAAGGAAGGCCTGGTGGTGACAAAATCACTCAGCATTTTTTTGTCTGTAAAGGATTTTATTTCTCCTTCACTTATGAAGCTTAGTTTGGCTGGATATGAAATTCTGGGTTGAAAATTCTTTTCTTTAAGAATGTTGAATATTGGCCTCCACTCTCTTCTGGCTTGTAGAGTTTCAGCCGAGAGATCAGTTGTTAGTCTGATGGGCTTCCCTTTGTGGGTAATCTGACCTTTCTCTCTGGCTGACCTCAACATTTTTTCCTTCATTTCAACTTTGGTGAATCTGACAATTATGTGTCTTGGAGTTGCTCTTCTCGAAGATTATCTTTGCAGCATTCTCGTATTTCCTGAATTTGAATTTTGGCCTGCCTTGCTAGGTTGGGGAAATTCTCCTGGATAATATCCTGCAGAGTGTTTTCCAACTTGGTTCCATTCTGCCCGTCACTTTCAGGTACACCAATCAGACGTAGATTTGGTCTTTTCACATAGTCCCATGTTTCTTGGATGCTTTGTTTGTTTCTTTTTACTCTTTTTTCTCTAAACTTCTCTTCTTGCTTCATTTCATTCATTTGATCTTCAATCACTGATACCCTTTCTTCCTCTTGATCAAATTGACTACTGAAGCTTGTGCATGTGTCATGTAGTTCTCGTGCCATGATTTTCAGCTCCATCAGGTCATTTAAGGACTTCTCTATACTGTTTATTCTAGTTAGCCATTTGCATAATCTTTTTTCAAGATTTTTAGCTTCTTTGCGATGGGTTCAAATATCCTCCTTTAGCTCGGAGAAGTTCATTATTACTGATCGTCTGAAGCCTTCTTCTGTCAACTTGTCAAAGTCATTCTCTGTCCAGCTTTGGTCCGTTGCTGTAGAGGAGCTGCTTTCCTTTGGAGGAGAAGAGGCGCTCTGATTTTCAGAATTTTCAGCTTTTCCCTGCCCCTAGAGGTGGAGTCTACAGAGGCAGGTAGGCCTCCTTGAACTGAGGTGGGTTCCACCCAGTTCAAGCTTCCAGGCCGCTTTGTTTACCTACTCAAGCCTCAGCAATGGCGGGCGCCCCTCCCTCAGCCTGGCTGCCGCCTCGCAGTTTGATCTCAGACTGCTGTGCTAGCAGTGAGCGAGGCTCCATGGGCATGGGACCCCCCGAGCCAGGCGTGGGATATATTCTCCTGGTGTGCTGTTTGTTAAGGCCATTGGAAAAGTGCAGTATTAGGGTGGGAGTGTCCCGATTTTCCAGGTACCATCTGTTATGGCTTCCCTTTGCCAGGAAAGGGAATTCCCTGACCCCTTGTGCTTCCCGGGTGAGGCAATGTCCCACCCTGCTCCGTGGGCTGTACCCACTGTCTGACAAGCCCCTGTGAGATGAACCCAGTGCCTCAGTTGGAAATGCAGAAATAACCCATCTTCTGCATTGCTCATGCTGGGAGCTGTAGACTGGAGCTGTTCCTATTTGGCCATCTTGGAACCTCCATTTTCAACATTCTTAAAGAAAAGAATTTTCAACCCATAATTTCATATCCAGCCAAACAAAGGTTCATAAGCGAAGGAGAAATAAAATCCTTTACAGACCAGCAAATGCTAAGGGCTTCTGTCACCACCAGGCCTGCCTTACAAGAGCTCCTGAGGAAGCACTAAATATGCAAAGGAAAAACTGGTACCAGCAACTGCAAAAACATACCAAAATGTAAAGACCACCGACAGGATGAAGATACTGCACCAACAGGCAAAATAACCAGCTAGCATCATAATGACAGGATCAAATTCACACATAACAATATTAACCTTATGTTCTCACTCATAGGTGGGAATTGAACAATGAGAACACATGGTCACAGGAAGGGGAACGTCACACCCTGGGGCCTGTTGTTGGGGGCGAGGGGGGAGGGATAGCATTAGGAGATATACCTAATGTTAAATGACGAGTTAATGGGTGCAGCACACCAACATGGCACATGTATACATAGGTAACAGACCTGTACATTGTGCACACGTACCCTAAAACTTAAAGTATAATAAAAAAAATTAACCTTAAATGTAAATGGGCTAAATGCCCCAATTAAAAGACACAGACTGGCAAATTGGATAGAGTCAAGACGCATCAGTATGCTGTATTCAGGAGACCCATCTGATGTGCAAAGACACACATAGGCTCAAAATAAAGGGATGGAAGAATATTTACCAAGCAAATGGAAACCAAAAGAAAGCAGGGTTTGCAATCCTAGTCTCTGATAAAACACACTTTAAACCAACAAACATCAAAAACGAAAAGAAGGGCATTAAATAATGGTAAAGGGATCAATGCAACAAGAAGAGCTAACTACCCTAAATATATATGCACCCAAGACAGGGGCACCCAGATTCATAAGCAAGTTCTTAGAGACCTAGAAAGAGACTTAGACTCCCACACAGTAATAGTGGGAGACTTTAACACCCCACTGTCAATATTAGGCAGATTAACAAGACAGAAATGAAACAAGGATATTCAGAACTTGAACTCAGCTCTGGACCAAGTGGACCTAATAGACATCTACAGAGCTCCCCACCCCAAACCAACAGAATATACATTCTTCCGAGCACCACATAGCACTCACTTATTCTAAAATTGACTACAAAATTGGAAGTAAAACACTCCTCAGCAAATGGAAATGAATGGAAATCTTAACAGTTTCTTAGACCCCAGTACAATCAAATTAGAACTCAGGATTAAGAAACTCACTCAAAAATGCACAACTACATGGAAACTGAAAAACCTGCTCCTGAATGATTACTGGGTAAATAACAAAATCAAGGCAGAAATAAAGATTTTTTTTAAACCAATGAAAACAAAGACACAATGTACCACAATCTCTGGGACACAGCTAAAGCAGTGTTTAGAGGGAAATGTATAGCACTAAATGCCCACAAGAGAAAGCAGGAAAGATCTAAAATTGACACTCTAACATCAAAATTAAAAGAACTAGAGAAGCAAGAGCAAACAAATTCAAAAGCTAGCAGAACACAAACTAAGATCAGAGCAGAGCTAAAGGAGATAGAGACACAAAAAAACCCTTCAAAAAATCAGTAAGTTTAGGAGTTGTTTTTTAAAAAATTAGATAGACCGCTAGCCAGACTAATAAAGAATCAAATAGACACAACAAAGAAGAATCAAATAGACACAACAAAAAATGATAGAGGGGTATCACCGCTGATCCCACAGAAATACAAACTACTATCAGAAAATACTATAAACACCTCTATGCAAATAAACTAGGAAATTCATAAGAAATGGATAAATTCCTGGACACATACACCCTCCCAAGACTAGACCAGGAAGAAGTCAAATATCTGAATAAACCAATAATAAATTCTGAAATTGAAGCAATAATTAATAGCCTATCAACAACAACAAGAAAAGCCCAGGACCAGACCGATTCACAGCCGATTTCTACCAGAGGTACAAAAACGAGCTGGTACCATTCCTTCTGAAACTATTCCAAACAATGCAAAAAGAGGGACTCCTCCCTAACTCATTTTATGAGGCCAGCATCATCCTGATACAAAACCCTAGCAGAGACACAACAAAAAAATAAAATTTCAGGCCAATATCCCTAATGAACATCAATGCAAAAACCCTCAATAAAATACTGGCAAACCGAACCCAGGCACATCAAAAAGCTTATCGATCACGATCAAGTTGACTTCATTCCTGGGATGCAAGGCTGGTTCAACATATGCAAATCAATAAACGTAATCCATCACATAAAAAGAACCAATGACAAAAACCACATGATTATCTCAATAGATGCAGAACAGGCCTTCGATAAAATTCAACACCCCTTCGTGCTAAAAACTCTCAATTAACTAAGTATTGATGGAACATATCTCAAAATAATACGTTATTTATGACAAACCCACAGCTAATATCATACTGAATGGGCAAAAGCTAGAAGGATTCCCTTTGAAAACTGGCACAAGACAAGGATGCCCTCTCTCATCACTCCTATTCAACATAGTATTGGAAGTTCTGGCCAGGACAATCAGGCAAGAGAAAGAAATAAACGGTATTCAAACAGGAAGAGAGGAGGTTAAATTGTCTCTGTTTGCAGATGACATGATTGTATATTTAGAAAACCCCATCATCTCAGCCCAAAAACTCCTGAAGCTGATAAGCAACTTCAGTAAAGTCTCAGGATACAAAATCCATGTGCAAAAATCACAAGCATTCCTATACACCAATAATAGACAAATAGAGAGCCAAATCATGAGTGAACTCCCATTCACAATTGCTACCAAAAGAATAAAATACCTAGGAATACAACCTATAAGAGATGTGAAGGACTTCTTCAAGGAGAACTACAAACCACTGCTCAAGGAAATAAGAGAGGACACAAACAAATGGAAGAACATTCCATGCTCATGGATAGGAAGAATCAATATTGTGAAAACGGCCATACTGCCCAAAGTAATTTACAGATTCAATGCTATTCCAATCAAGCTACCATTGACTTTCTTCACAGAATTAGAAAAATCCACTTTAAATTTCACATGTAACCAAAAAAGAGCCCGTACAGCCAAGACAATCCTAAGCAAAAATAACAAAGCTGGAAGCATCACACTACCTGACTTCAAACTGTACTACAAGGTTACAGTAACCAAAACATGTTACTGGTACCAAGACAGATATATAGACCAATGGAACAGAACAGAGGCCTCAGAAATAACACCACACATCTACAACCATCTGATCTTTGACAAACCTGACAAAAACTAGCAATGGGGAAAGGATTCCCTATTTAATAAATGGTGTTGGGAAAAGTGGCTAGCCATGTGCAGAAAACTGAAAGTGGACCCCTTCCTTATATCTTATACAAAAATTAACTCAGTTCTGAAGGAGGTCGGGGTCAAGATGGATTAAAGACTTAAACGTAAGACCTAAAACCATAGAAACCTTAGAAGAAAACCTAGGCAATATCATCCAGGACATAGGCATGGGCAAAGACTTCATAACTAAAACAGCAAAAGCAATGGTAACAAAAGCCAAAATTGACAAATGGGATCTATTTAAACTAAAGAGCTTCTGCATAGCAAAAGAAACTATCATCAGTGTGAACAGGCAACCTACCGAATGGGAGAATTTTTTTCCAATCTACCCATCTGACAAAGGGCTAATATCCAGAATGTATAAGGAATTTAAACAAATTTACAAGAAAAAAACAACAACACTATCAAGAAGTGGGCAAAGGATATGAACAGACACTTAACAGAAGAAGATATTTATGTGGCCAACAAACATGAAAAAATGCTCATCATCACTGGTCATTAGAGAAATGCAACGAGATACCATCTCACGCCAGTTAGAATGGCCATCGTTAAGAAGTCAGGAAACAACAGATGCTGGAGAAGATGTGGAGAAATAGGAATGTTTTTACACTGTTGGTTGGAGTATAAATTAGTTCAACCATTGTCAAAGACAGTGTGGCATCTCCTCAAGGATCAAGAACTAGAAATACCATTTGACCCAGCCATCCCATTACTGGGTATATACCCAAAGGATTATAAATCATTCTACTATAAAGACAAGTGCACCCATATGTTTATTGCAGCACTATTCACGACAGCAAAGACTTGGAACCAACCCAAATGCCCATCAATAATAGACTGGATAAAGAAAATATGGCACATATACACTATGGAATATTATGCAGCCATAAAAAAGAATGAGTTCATGTTCTTTGCAGGGACATGGATGAAGCTGGAAATCATCATTCTCAGCAAACTTACACTGGAACAGAAAACCAAACACCTCATGTTCTCACTCATAAGTGGCAGCTGAACAATGAGAACATACGATCACAGGGACGGGAGCATTACACAATGTGGCCTATTGGGGTTGGGGGGCAAGGGAAGGGATAGCATTACGAGAAATACCTAATGTAGATGATGGGTTGATGGGTGCAGCAAACCACCATGACACGTGTATATGTATGTAACAAACCTCCACGTTCTGCACATGTATCCCAGAACTTAAAGTATAATAAAAAATTGAAAAAACAAATGGAGAAAGACAAGAATGCAGAATTGATCATACCCCATACCTCAGGGAAGCAGAGGAAAGGGAAGATGACTATAGGATCAGCTTATTCTGGAATAGATTCTTGAAGGGGTGGACCTGGGGCTAAGGAACAGGAGAGAAAAGCCTCTTCTATGTACCTTGGTATAATCATAGTGACTCCTAACAATTACCACTTCCTCAGTAAAATTGTTGAAATTTAGAACAACACTCTTCAAATTAGCCACTAGGGGAAAGGGCAACCAATCTTCTTTTTTTCTAAATCGTTTAACCACATGAATTAATATATAGAAAACTACACTGCAGTGCACACTGTCCCTCAGCAGGCGTGGTGGCATGGAAGGACGCGAACGACCCCGGGAGTGGCGGGTGAGGAGGGAAGGGGAGCGGGTGCGAGGTGCCCGCGTTTTCTTGGGGCCCAGGAGAGAAAGGGAGAGGGTGTGAGGTGCCTGCCTTCTCGGGGCTTGGGAGGGAAGGTGAGCAGGTTTAAGGCGCCTGCCTTCCTTGGGGCCTGGGAGGGAAGGAGAGAGGGTGCGAGGTGCCCGCCATTCTCAGGGCCTGGGAGGGAAGGGGAGCGGGTGCGAGGTTCCTGCCGTTTTGCGAGGCTGCGGAGCCTGCTGTGTCCCCTTTCCCGCCCACTCTCCGACCTGCAGGCCCACGGCGCTCAAGGTAATAGGGTCCCCAGCCCTGGAATCAATTCCCTGGGTCTCGGAACGCAACCCACACAAACCTGGACCCTGTCTCTCGCTGGCGGGGAGTCGCCTTCGCATGCAGACGTGGAGAAGTCGCCTCCACCCGCAGCTCCTCCCGTGGACCCAGGCCGCCTCCCCCACGCCCCTCCCGGAGCCCCCAGACCCTCCGTGGCGCTCATGGTACCGCCCCCACTGCCCGCACTCACAAAGAGCCTCAGCTTCTTCTCGGGGGGCGACTTCCTCAGCCAGCCGCTGTACAGCACGTGGCCACTTCTCGTGCTTCCGCCGGCGGGGCCACTTCCGGGCCACGAAGACAAAGGCGCAAATGCCGGGTCAGGTGGACACAGCTCCTGGGAGGGTGAGGGGGACGGCAGGGACATGGGGGCTGCAGCTCACAGTGAAGGTGGGGGAGACAGGGCGTGGAGGTGGGGTGTGAGGGACGGCTTGCGATACCCTGGGACTGCGGGGTAGAAAGCGCAGTTCTAGGGGAGGTCGGGGTCAGAGGTGAAGCTCGTGGGGAGGGCTGGACCCGGGCGCAGCCGCTCACAGGCGAGGGCGGGGTTCAGGTTCCACCTGGGCTTTGAGTTCCGGTTCAGGCTTCCATCTGTGGTTCCGGTTCCAATTTGAGGTGGAGTTTGGGATTAAAGTTTAGACGAGGCCTCTGGTTCAGGGTTTGCGCTGGGGATTGGGGTGGGGATTTGCACCCTGGGTCAGCCTGGGTGCATCTCATCGGGACCACCGGGGCGGGGGACATGGGCTGGGTGGCTCCTTGGGAGAGGAGGGACAGGGAGCGCAGCTGGTGGGGAGGACAAGAACGAGGGGCGCAGCTCATTCAGAGGGCCACAACAGAGTCTCAGGTGCTGAGTCCCATGCGCCAGATGAGGAAAGACAATGGAAGAGTTCAGGTTCCTGCTGGGGTTTGAGTTCCAGTTCGGGATTCGGCCCATGGTTTACCTTCTGACTTGAGGTGGGGTTTGGGGTCAAGGTTCAGGCTAGGACTTGAGTTCCGGGTTGCAGTTTGGGGGTGGGGTTAGGTTTCAGAGTGAGGGTTTGGGCCTGTTTGTGTTGTGTATGTTTGTGAATGTATTGGGATGTCACCATGTGTACTTATGTCACGTGTGTGCACGCATCAGTGTGTGCATGTGTGAGTGTTCGTTGAGTGTGGCACCGACAGCCAACCCCTCTCCTCCCATTTATGCCCCACTGTCTTATCCTGGTTGGGGTGGGCTTTACAAGTTCCTTCCCTGGGCCAGTTGGAGGTTCTCGTGTTGCCTGGGGAGAGAAGGGAAGGAGAGAACAGGTCAAAGATGAGGGCAGCTTGGCCTCAACCAGACCCGGTGTCACGGGGACCAAGAAGCCGGAGGTCCTTGTCTCCTGCCTCTGGAGGAGCTTGGTTTGCTTCTTTGTTCACACATTGTGTGAAAGCACAGTTGGGGGCATCTGATATGCACAGGATCTGTTCTTGCCTCTGCAGATGTCTTAGAGAACAGGACAGACAAGGGGCCTCTTCAGTAAGCCATCCCCAATGTGCACTGCATGTCAGCTTACAAGAGGGGCACAGGGGCCCCATCAGGTAGCAGGGAGGATGCAAGGAAGAGTGTGTGGGGATGGGGGTGCTGGGTGGGGCCAGGTGAGTGGGTGCCTGGCTTCTCCTCAGAGCAAAGGAAAGTGCTGAAGAGTGTGAAACTGTGTGACATGTTATGCTTTATGTTTTGAGAATGGATTGCAGGAACAAGCAGACATGGGGGACCTGATGAGGGCCAATGGGATGTCCATAGAGATAAGATTTGGCTTGAGCTGGTGGGAAAAGTGGAGATGGAGCCACATGGAGGAAATTGCAGAGTCTTGAGACTGAGGAGACATGTGGGTGGATGAGATATGAGTAGTGACCCGACCCTGAGGTGGGGAATGGGGGGACAGCCCCGAGGGGAGGTTGGTGAGGTGTATTTGGACCTATTGGGTTGGAGCCCTAGGCAGCATCCTCATGGGAGGACCACTGGGTCCTGGTCAGGCAGACATGGTGCTCAGGGAGACACTGGATGAGGTGGGAGCCATAGACCCTCTGCTGATGGCAAGAATGGGGTTCCTGGAGGTGCTGGCTCCCTCTGCAGGCTGCAGTCATGGCGAGTCAATTCTAAACTCACCATCACAGCTCACACTGTAAAAGACACATACCTTAGTATAAATCAGTTAGCCAACGAGGCCACAGGGTACCCAGTTGGATCCTGCCCTGAGAGTAGGTTTAGATGGGGTGAGACGGGAGAGAGGCAGTGGCAGGAATGAGGCAGATGAGCTCTTCCTGGATGGAAGGGAGCTCAGCCCCTGCAGTGACCTCATGCCGACTGGGGCCTCAGCAGGAGCCCCGACCTGGGTCCCCGTGGGCCTCTGACTGTCTTCTCCTGGCCTCAGGGTGGAAAGAACCCTCTTCCAGAATATGTCCTCTCCAGCAACATTCTTCCAGCCCCCTACAGTGCACACAATGGGAACTTCAGGAGAGTGCAGAGACTGCCACAGGGCATGGAAGGCAGGTGTTGCCCCAAGGTCTAGCCTGCCCAGGATGTTGGCTTTGATGACGGTTGGGGGCCACTGTGGGCGACTTATGAGTGTTCTGAGCCTTTTTGTGTGTGTATACAGTGAATTTAAATTTATCCTCTGTGTTTCAAGTGGACAAAAAAAAACCACTTTATTTTCCATTGATGATTTATTTTTCTTGTGTCTTCCATTCCATGGTTGATGGAAAAAATATATAAGTTTCTCATAACTTATCTCTGTTTCCTCTGCTTTGCAGCTATCTGTGCCCACCATGGGTCTCACCTTCTCCTTCTGTGAATGTCTGTCCGGTGGCTGTGGGGGAGGGTCTCTAGCACTTGTGCTGCCCTTGGGACCCTCACTGACCCTGGGCTCCTGGTCTGCCCACCCCTTCGATTCCCCTGGGGTCACACATTGGCACCAGAGTCAGGAATGGGCTCTGCATTTCCCCCTCTGTGAGCCTTGTCTGGCTCCCACAGCCCATGTATCAGCGAACTACTTGGGGGTCACATAGGACCCTCCCCTCCCTGCTGAGCTGGCAGTTCATGCCCCGTGGGTAGGGGGAAGGGCAGAGGGAGAGGTCCAGGGGTGGGCTCCAGTGTGCTCCCTCAGGCTTCTCACTTTGGGCAAAGGACACAGGGCATGAGGGCCTCTCCCTGGGGTCTGGACCAAGCTGACCTGGGTCTTTACCAGTCAGGAAAATAAAATAACTTTTATCTGAGAAATGCAAGTGCTTTAATTATCAGGCCCAGAAAGAGGCATTAAAATGAGACCACAGTCAAGTCCTACTCCCTCACATTGAGCTGTGTATTCATTTCTTGATACTGCTGTTGCCAGAAGTAGCTATGAATTTACCTCATAATGCCACACCAGACGCCATACCCCACACCCTATAGCTTAACAGTGTACGGCCCATCACTAAGCAGTGTTATTGCTATGAACCAACTAAAATTCCTGAGGAATTGTATCTGCCCCTTCCCTGCCCCCCTTGTTTTGCCTTTAAAAATCAGCTCATAACTGCTGCTAATTGCAATGTATATTCAGGATAACTTGAATCTATGCTCCAGAGTTGCAATCCTGAAGTTTGTCTCAAATAAACTCTCTACTAAGATTAACTTTGTCTCAGCTTCTTCCTTATAGGGTGACACCAGGATCTCCTTTCCTGGTGCTGCAGGGCTTCCCTGGACCCTGTGCGGCAGAGATATCCCCTCCACACAGTATTGCCAGCATATTATGTAGAAAAATCATTTTCCCTTTCAACAGGAAGCCCAGTTCTTAGGATTGTTGTTCAAAAATATAATTTAAAGCTTAAAACTGAGCACTTGGGTCTTGGCAGTTTTCCTGTCTTTCCTCACAGTGGCAGATGTGACTGTCAAGAGCCTGGGCAGCTGAGGACAAGTCTGAGCGGGGCAGAGGTTGTGATCGTACCCTGGCCTGTGTCATCCCCTTGCAGGCACCAGCCCTTCTCTATAGAACCAGGGCATCTGCCAGAGATTATTTAGGCCTTGGGTGAGGGTCTGGCAGGGAGCAGTGCAGTGATGGAGGGTGTGGTGTGTGTGTGGCGTGTTGGATGGATACTTCTGGTCCCACCTAGGGAAGAGCTTCCTTTTGGAAGCAGAGGTCTCCTGTGTCCCCACAGAAGGATTCAGATCTGCTGGCCTTTCCCAAGCACCTTGAAAGTCACCAGTCTTCGTGTCACCTGTCCGTCATGCTATGTGTGTGTGAGAGAGAGAGAGACAGAGAAAATTGTTCAGGTGGGGGTACCCAGTCTCTGTAGCTGCTGAAAGGCCCTGGGACACATGCTGCATGCTGCCAGGTGTTTGTTTTTTCCTCAGCACATGTCACCATCTGTACCCTGGTGCAGGCTGCTGTGAGCACCAGGCTCTGTGCTAGGGGAGCAGTGAGGGAACTGAAGAGACTCAGGGTCCCATGTTGAGGCTGAGCTGGCACATAGTAAGGAAGACAGAATGCTCCTGGCACAGGTGCTGCTTGGCCTCTGGGTGTGGACATCAGGAGGGCTTCTTGGAGGAGGAGGGAGGGCTTGCTGAGGAGGAGGCTGCCACTCCCAGGGTGAGTTCTGATCATGCTGCCTGATCCCTTTCCTCATCCCATACTCTGCTTCTGACCTGGATGGGGGCCCACAGGGCCAGCGTGCAGCCGAGCCAGGACTGTGCCAGCACCTCGCAAGGAGCCTTGGAATTCAGTGTGCAAGAGACCACTGCAGTACTCACCTGTGACTCAGCATGTCCCTGGAAATCTGTGAGCCTGGAGGAGAGCAGGAGGGCATGGGGACACCTCCTAGGGGCCCCAAGTTTGGAGGATATGCTGCCAGCAGAGTGTGAGGAGTGAGAGGCACCGCTGCCTGCCTACCTGCCACTGGAGGACCAGGCCCCTACATCCCCGACAAGCCTGCTCACCGAGACTGAGTGGGGTAGCAGTGGCTACTATGCCTTGGGCTGCTCTGGGGGGATGCAACCCTTCAGCCCTCTCAGGAAGCACATGGAGCCCTGAACCCATCCCAGCCCTGCCCCGTGGCCTTTCACATGACCAGTGGGGCTTGGAGACCTAGCGAGGAGGTACCTGGGCAGTGAATGGTCCAAGCTAGAGCCATGGGCTGCACAGGGACATCCAGGGCCCACAATCCCCTCCTGTCTTCACCATGACTCAGTCCTGAAATTTCTAGGGCCCAGACACAGCCACCTGCATCGTGTCCATCTTAGGGAAGATGGACAAAAGTCTCTGGAGCTGGCCCTTGGCTGGGACAGGACCTCCTGAGAAGGGGCCTCTAGCAGTGGTCAGAAGTCCTGCCTGGATGGAGGCTGGAAGCTCCTCCTTGCCCGACCTGCTCAGCACCTGTGGGGAGGGGCCTCTGCCCTCAGCATCCTGCCCACAGCACCACATTCTCCTGTCCCCTTTCTGGCTTTATCTATGGCCACTCTGAGAAAAGAGGTGTAGTCTCCCAGCCTGTTCTGCTCTTACCCCTTAAAGGGCCAGCATGGGGCCAGTGGACACAGGTGAGACACCATAACCTGGAAGTGGTGACCTCTCCATGCCTTCCTGAGGCACCTTTCATAGATATTAAAAGGTACATAATGGCTTTTCCAAAGTGCTGATGCCTGGGAGGAGAGACCAAGGGAGGGGTGGAGTTTGGCCAGCCCTGGTGGGCTTTCTAGGCTCCAAGAACAGCAGGGTGCAGACTCAGACCAGCTCCAAGATAGTAGGGTGGAACATCAATGACAGCTCTGGGGACAGCGGAGTGGAGGCACAAGGACAACTGCAGACAGTGGGTTGGAGGCTCACATGATCCAGCACTTCCCTTCTGGGTGTCTACACAAAGAAATTCAAAGCAGAGTCAAAGAAGTATTTGTACATCTATGGTCATAGCAGAATTATTCACTAATAGCTTAAATGTGGAGACAACTCTAATGTCCATGACAGATGAATGGATATGTGGTCTATACACATAATGGAATATTCTTCATTTCTCAAAAGGAAGGTAATTCTGACAAATAATATTAAAATAACCCTGAAGATATTAGAGTAAGTGAAATAAGTCAGAAAAGACAAATACCATAGATTCTGCTGTTATAAGGTCCCAAGAATAGTCAAATGCATAGAGACAGAAAGTAGAATGGTGCTTGCCTGGGGCTGGGTGGAAGGGAGAACAGAGAGCTATTGTTTAATGACAGAGGGTTTCAGTTTTACAAGTTGAAAAGAATTCTGGAGATGGATGGTGGTAATGGTTGCACAACCATATGAATGTTAATATTACTGAACTGTTCACTTAAGCAAGGTTAAACTACTATAGTTTATGTTACGTGTATTTTAACACAATTTTAAAAATTGGAAAATAAAACAAAACACCTAGAGCCGTGATCTCTAAGGCCATATGTGTTCTGCCCCTATTACTCCTCACTCACTCCATTCCAGCCCCACTGGCCTTTTTCTGGCTCCTCAGACATGCCAAGCACTCCCTGCCTCGGGGCCTTTGCAGTGTCTGTTGCCCTCACGTGGAATGCTCTTCCCACAGATCTCTCTATGACTCTCTCTCTCTCACTTGCTCTGCTCTAATGTCTCTTTTTCAGTGAGGCCTTTCCTGATCACCCTACAGAAAAGCACCCAGCAATATTCTCTATTCCTTTTCCTTGCCTTGTCTTGGTAGCACTTGCTCCTTGCTGACATATAGAAAAAATATGTGTTTATGCAATGGTGAATGTGATGACCACAGATTTTTCCCCAGCCCTGTTCTAGGCAGAGACTGGGAAATGGGTCACTCCTGTCCCCTATTCCAATTCTCTCCTTCTATAATGGCTTATTTTTCCTTTTTAATGTTCTAACCTAATGTTGAGCAATTTCAGTTGATTTTTTCATAAGCTGGAAGGTCCATGAAATCTCTTTCTATGGCCATTATTTTCTCAAACACTGCAGTGTCTTTTTTCAGTGTTTTCCATATATAATGATATTCCTAGGAATATCTCCTTGGCATTCCTATCTAAATTCACCCAATGTGGTGGTCTTCATATTTCAAGTGAATTCAATACTGCCTTCATAATTGTTGGCACCTTTAAACTTTTATTGTCCCTGATAGGTAGGTGCTCATCTTATTGGTTAAATGAATGATTTCAGCAATTTCGCTTTTTAAATTATTTTTATTTTTATTTTGAGACAGGGTCTCAGTCTGTTGCCCAGGCTGGAGTGCAGTGACGTGATCTCAGCTCACTGCAGCCTCGACATCCCAGGCTCAAGCAATCTTCCCACCTCAGCCTCCCAAGTAGTTGGGATTACAGACATGTGCCACAGCACTCCACTGATTTTTTTCTATTTTTGTAGAGACAGGATCTTGTTATGTTTCCCAGGCTGGTCTGTAACTCATACACTCAAGTAATCAGCCCATCTGGGTCTCCCAATGTGCTGGGATTACAGGCATCAGCCACAATGCCCAGCCTAAAATGTCTTTTTGATAGAGTGATTTTGAAGATTAAGCAGGCTAGTGGGTCAAGCACGTAGTACAACATTTGAAGCCCAAAGGCAGGGAGTGTGAGCCCCAGGTGGTGGTGGCGGGGATGAAAGGAGAAGCAGGAGGCAATGGGGAACGAGACACTTGAGACTGGAACTCAGGGCTCTTCAGAGAGAGAAGCTTCCAGGTCCTGGAGAAGGGGCGAGACCCATGCGAGTCCCCTGGATGCTCAAAAGGAAGGGCCAGGTTTCCCTGACACAGTGGGCTCCGTGGTCTCCTCCCCTCCTTTTCACCTCAGGAGGGAGAGAAAGAGGGGAAGAGAAGGTCCTGCAGAGGAGGCAGGATGGCCGGTTGAGGGGGGCCTTGGGCGCTTTTTCCCAAGGGCTGCCTCCTGTGGCAGCCCCAGGGGCTTCCTTGAACAAGAACTCCCTGCTCTCCCGCTGAGAGCCAGGGTGGGTCCTCTGTCCCTCACCATGAAGTTCAATGAGTATTGGAGAATCCGCATGAGGCGAAGGGGCTTCAGCCCAACCGCTGGTCCCTGCTGCACTCACTCTTCAAGAAGGACCACCAGCTGCCTGATGGTGAGCATGGAGCAGGTCTGAGTGGACCAGACTAGGGCCAAGAAACACACCAAAATTGAAACACAAAGAAATACAAAATATGAACAGACCAATAACAAATAATGAGATCAAAGCTGTAATAAAAAGTCTCCCAGTAAAGAAAAGCCCCAATATTCTATGGCTTCACTACTGAATTCTAACAAACATTTAAAGAACTAACACCAATCCTACTGAAACTATTCCACAAAATAGAGATGGGGAATACTTCCAAACTCATTCCATAACACCAGAATTACCTTTATACCAAAATCAAAGACACTTTAAAAAAAGAAAACTACAATATCTCCAATTAATATTGATGCAAAAATCCTCAACAAAATGCTAACAAACCTTTAAGCAATACATTAAAAATATCATTCTTCATGATCATGTGTGATTTATCACACCCTTGTGATTTATCACAAGGATGCAAGAATGGTTGCAAATCAATCCAAATGATACATCACATCAACAAAATGAAGGAAAAGATTATATAATCATTTAAATTAAGACATTAAAAAAACATTTGATAAAATTCAACATCCCATCATGATTAAAAACCCTCAAAAACCTGGGTAGAGAAAGAACATTATTAACATAATAAAAGCCATATATGACATACCCACAGCTAGTATCATACTGACAGGGGAAACACTGAAATCCCCTTCTCTAAGATCTGGAACATGACCAGGATGCCCACTTTCACCACTGTTATTCTCCATAGTACTGGAAGTCCTAGCAAAAGCAATCAGACAAGAGAGAGAAACAAAGGGCATCTAAAGGGAAGAAGACAAATTATCCTTGTTTTGCAGATGATATAATCTTATATTTGTAAAAAACCTGAAGACTCCACAAAAACTACTAGAACTGATAAATTCAGTAGAGTTTCTGGATACAAATCAATATATAAAAATCAGTAGCATTTTTTTTTTTTTTAAGACAGAGTCTCGCTCTGTCACCCAGGCTGGAGTGCAGTGGTGCAATCTTGGCTCACTGCAAGCTCCGCCTCCTGGGTTCACACCATTCTCCTGCCTCAGCCTCCCGAGGAGCTGGGGCTACAGGCACCCACCATCACGCCTGGCTAATTTTTTTTGTATTTTTAGTAGAGACGGGGTTTCATCGTGTTAGCCAGTATGGTCTCGATCTCCTGACCTCGTGATCTGCCCACTTCGGCTTCCCAAAGTGCTGGGATTACAGGCGTGAGCCACTGCGCCCAGCAGGAATCAGTAGCATTTCTATATGCCAAGAGTGAACAATCTGAAAAAGAATTTAAAAAGAAATACCATTTATCATAGCCACAAATAGAACTAAATACATAGAAATCAACCAAAGAAGTAAAGGATTTCTACAACAAAAACTATAACACAATCATAAAATAAATTGAAGACACAAAAATTGAAAGATATTCCATGTTCATGGATTGATAGTGTTAGTATGTTAAAATCTCTATATTACCCAAAGCAATTCACAGATTAAATGCAGGAATCACATTAACTGACTTCAAATTATATTACAAAGCTATAGTAACTGTAGCAGCCTGGTACTGGCATAAAAATAGACACATAAACCAATGGAATTGAACAGATAACCCAGAAAAAAATTTTATACATTTTCACTGAACTCATTTTCAACAAAGGTGCCAAGAACTTAAATTAGGGAAAAGACAATCTCTTCAATAAATCGTGCTTTGAAAACTGGATATCTACATGCAAAAGAATGAAATTATAACCCCAACTCTTGCCATATACAAAAGTCAAATCCAAATGGATTAAATACTTAAATCTAAGACCTCGAATTAAAAAACTACTGCAAGAAAACATTGGGGAAAGTCTCTCCAGGTCTTGGCAAAAATGTCTTGAGTAATACCCCACAAGCACACGCAACCAAAGCAAATATGGACAAATGAAGTTACATCAAGTTAAAAATCTTCTGCATGTCAAAGGAAATGATCAATAAAGTGAGGAGACAACCCACAGAATAGGAGAACATATTTGCAAACTATTCACCTGACAAAGGATTAATAACTAGAACAGATAAGCAGCTCAAACTACTGCATAGGAAAAAATCTAGTAATCTGATCTTTAAAATGGGCAAAATATTTCAATAAACATTTCTTAAAAGAAGACATATGAATTGCAAGCAGTTATATTATCAGAAACAGAATATAATTATTACTCTCTATATATAATGAATGCATTTACAATCATGCCTGTATAGGGTGCACACTATCTATATTCCTAATGCCCTTTGCCCTCCATCTTTAGAAATCAATTTTTGTTATTTTGTGTTCTCTCATTTTATTTTTAGCACCCAATTCAGTGACAGGCATATAAAATGAATCACATTTGCACAGTCGAATTGAATAAAATGTATGCTAAAGTGGAAAGACTCACTAAAACAAACAATTAAAAATATATCCAATTGAGTCTTTCTCATGATCTATCACTTTGATACGGTTTATTCTTCACTCTTCCATGGTTTTTGATGCTTATGATTCTACTGGGCCCACCATGATAATTCATAATAGTCTTCTTATTTTTCATCAGCATATCAGCAATTTTGATCCCATTTGCAACCTTATATTCTCTTTGCCATGAATTGTAATGTATTTCCAGTATCTAAGAACTTGGATGTAAATATCTTTTTTAGGGAGTGGGGAACATTATTCTGTTTATCCAAACCCTAATTAACTGTATGTCTTAGAAATGGTCCTGGTGCTTTCCCAGTTTAGTTCACATCCCAGAGACTTATCATGTGAACTCTCTTCATCTCAGAACAAAATTTTTAATATTTGCTTCTCAGTTATCAACAAGATAAACACTACTTTTAATCATTTTATTTCAACCAAGAGGTTGCATTAAAATAGTCACACATAGTTCTTTTTCCTGAGACTTTACTTGATACAGGAATATCAGTCTCCAATGAGAAAGATAATGCCTCTCAAGTTTTCTTGGGATATCCTCAATACCATAATACCTTGTAAAATTTTGCAGAACAATTTTGCAGTTGCCATTTCATGTTATTTGGCCAGGATTCAGGTATCATTGTATCATTTTGCTTTAACCCATGGGTAAAAACAATTTAGCTTCATGCATGAAATATAAAAAACAGTAAATTAGCACAGATTTGGGGGGGGATGAAGGTGTGTCTGGTTATATATTCAAAGTCATTTATCATTACACTGTCCCCTAAATAAAAATATGAAAGGCAATGCAAACATCTTGACACTTAGTATTCTTGTCTAATAAACACAAGTGACTGAGGTAAAAAATATTGCTCTAAAACCACCAGATATGTTTGATTTTATAAAGGAAATAACATCTAGGTGATTAAATGGTTATTACTCTCTCTACAAAACTTTAGTAAGTGAATCCATTTATCATAAATGTCAGAATCAAACAATGAAAAGTTCCCACCAACATGCGTCTGCACCATCAGCATGGTTGAGTTCTGCTGTCAAGTTGAAATCAGAAAAAAAAAAAACAAGGGGAGGCACCAAGATGGCCAATTAGGAACAGCTCTGGTCTACAGCTCCAGCACTATCAACACAGAAGACAGATGATTTCTGCATTTCCAACTGAAGTACCTGGAACTGGTTGGACAGTGGGTGTAGCCCACGGAGAGGGTGAGCTGAAGCAGGGTGGGGCATCACCTCATCCAGGAAGTAAAGGGGTTGGGGGATTTCCCTTTCCTAGCCAAGGGAAGCCATGAGAGATGGTACCTGGAAAATCGGGACACTTCCACCCTAATACTGTGCTTTTCCAACAGTCTTAGCAAATGGCACACCAGGAGATTATATCCCGCACATGGCTCGGAGGATCACATGCCCATGGAGGCTTGCTCACTGCTAGCTCAGCGGTCTGAGATCGAACTGGGAGGCAGCAGACAGGCTGGGGGAGGGGCATCCGCCATTGCTGAGGCTTGACTAGGTAAACAAAGCCACCAGGAAGCTTGAACTGGGTGGAGCCCACCACAACTCAACGAGGACTGCCTGCCTCTGTAGACTCCACCTCTAGGGGCAGGGCATAGCTGAACAAAAGGCAGCAGAAACTTTCTACAGCAGAAGTTTCTACAGCCTTAAACTTCCCTGTCTGACAGCTCTGAAGAGAGCAGTGGTTCCCACAGAATGGAGTTTAAGCTCTGAGAATGGACAGACTGCCTCCTCAAGTGTGTCCCTGACCCCCAAGTAGCCTAACTGAGAGACACCTCCCAGTAGGGGTCAACTGACACCTCATACAGCCAGGTGCCCCTCTGAGACAAAGCTTCCAGAGGAAAGATCAGGCAGCAACATTTGCTGTTCTGCAATATTTGCTGTTCTGAAGCCTCTGCCAGTGATACCCAGGCAAACAGGGTCTGCAGTAGACCTCCAGCAAACTCCAACAGAGCTGCAGCTGAGGAATCTGTTAGAAGGAAAACTAACAAACAAAAGCAATAGCATCAACATCAACAAAAAGGACATCCACACCAAAACCCCATCTGTAGGTCACCATCATCAAAGACCAAAGGTAGATAAAATGACAAAGATGGAGAGAAACCAGAGCAGAGAAGCTGAAAAGTCTAAAAACCACTGCACCTCTTCTCCTCCAAAGTGTCACAGCTCCTCCACAGCAATGGAACAAAGCTGGGTGGAGAATGACTTTGATGAGTTGACAGAAGTAGGCTTCAGAAGGTTGGTAATAACAAACTTCTCCAGGCTAAAGGAGGATGTTCGAACCCATCGCAAGGAAGCTAAAAACCTTGAAAAAAGATTAGATGAATGGCTAACTGGAATAAACGGCATAGAGAAGACCTTAAATGACCAGATGGAGGTGAAAACAATGGCGCAAGAACTACGTGACGCATGCACAAGCTTCAGTAGCCGATTTGATCAAGTGGAAGAAAGGGGATCAGTGATTGAAGGTCAAATGAATGAAATGAAGTGAGAAGAGAAGTTTAGAGAAAAAAGAGTAAAAAGAAATGGACAAAGCCTCCAAGAAATATGGGGCTATGTGAAAAGACCAAATCTACTTCTGATTGGTGTACCTGAAATTGACGGGGAGAATGGAACTAAGTTGGAAAACACTCTTCAGGATATTATCCAGGAAAACTTCCACAACTTAGCAAGGCAGGCCAACATTCAAATTCGGGAAATACAGAGAACACCACAAAGATACTCTATGAGAAGAGCAACCCTGAGACAAAGAATTGTCAGATTCACCAAGGTTGAAATGAAGGAAAAAAGGTTAAGGGCAGCCAGAGGGAAAGGTCGGGTTACCCACAAAGGGAAGCCCATCAGACTAACAGCGGATCTCTCAGCAGAAACTCTACAAGCCAGAAGAGAGTGAGGGCCAACATTCAACATTCTTAATGAAAAGAAGTTTCAACACAGAACTTCATATCCAGCCAAACTAAGCTTCATAAGTGAAGGAGAAAGAAAATCCTTTATAGACAAGCAAATGCTGAGAGATTTTGTCACCACCAGGCCTGCCCTACAAGAGCTCCTGAAGGAAGCAGTAAACACGGAAAGAACAACCAGTACCAGCCACTGCAAAAACATGCCAAATTGTAAAGGCCATCGATGCTAGGAAGAAACTGCATCAACTAATGGGCAAAATAACCAGCTAACATCATAATGACAGGATCAAATTCACATGTAACAATATTAACCTTAAATGTAAATGGGCTAAATGTTCCAATTAAAAGACACAGACTGGCAAATTGGATAAAGAGTCAAGACCCATCAGTGTGCTGTATTCAGGAGACCCATCTGACATGCAGAGACACATACAGGTTCAAAATAAAGGGATGGAGGAAGATCTACCAAGCAAATGGAAAACAAAAAAAAGCAGGGGTTGCAATCCTAGTCTCAGGAAAAACAGACTTTAAGCCAACAAAGATCAAAAGAGACATAGAAGGCCATTACATAATGGTAAAGGGATCAATTCAACAAGAAGAGCTAACTATCCTAAATATATATGCACCCAATACAGGAGCACACAGATTCACAAAGCCAATCCTTAGAGATGTACAAAGAGACTTAGACTCCCACACAATAATAATGGGTGACTTTAACACCCCATTGTCAACATTAGACAGATCAACGAGACAGAAAGTTAACAAGGATATCCAGGATTTGAACTCAGCTCTGTACCAAGTGGACCTAACAGACATCTACAGAACTCTGTACCCCAAATCAACAGAATATACATTCTTCTCAGCACCCCATCTCACTTATACTTAAATTGACCACATAGTTGGAAGTAAAGCACTACTCACCAAATGTAAAAGAACAGAAATCACAACAAACTGTTTCTCAGACAACAGTGCAATCAAATTAGAACTCAGGATTAAGAAACTCACTCAAAACTGCACAACTACATGGAAACTGAACAACCTGCTCCTGAATGACTACTGGGTACATAATGAAATGAAGGCAGAAATAAAGATGTTCTTTGAAACCAAAGAGAGCAAAGACACAACATACCAGAATCTCTGGGACACCTATAAAGCAGTGTGTAGAGGGAAATTTAAAGCACTAAATGCCCACAAGAGAGATCAGGAAAGATCTAAAGTCGATACCCTAACATCACAATTAAAAGAATTAGAGAAGCAAGAGCAAACACATTCAAAAGCTAGCAGAAGGCAAGAAATAACTAAGATCAGAGCAGAACTGAAGGAAATAGAGACACAAAAAGCCTTCAAAAAAATCAATGAGTCCAGGAGCTGGTTTTTTGCAAAGATCAACAAAATAGATAGACCGCTAGCAACACTAATAAAGAAGGAAAGAGAGAAGAATCAAATAAACACAATAAAAAATGATAAAGGGGATATCACCACCGATCCCACAGAAATACAAACTACCATCAGAGAATACTATAAACACCTCTATGCAATAAACTAGAAAATCTAGAAGAAATGGATAAATTCCTCGACACATACACCCTCACAAGACTAAACAAGGAAGAATTTGAATCCTTGAATAGACCAATAACAGGCTCTGAAATTGAGGCAATAATTAATAGCCTACCAACCAAAAAATGTCCAGGACCAGATGGATTCACAGCCGAATTTTACCAGAGGTACAAAGAGGAGCTGGTACCATTCCTTCTGAAACTATTCCAATCAATAGAAAAAGAAGGAATCCTCCCTAACTCATTTTATGAGGCCAGCATCATCCTGATACCAAAGCCTGACAGAGACACAACAAAAAAAGAGAATTTTAGACCAATATCCCTGATGAACATCGATGCAAAAATCCTCAATAAAATACTGGCAAACCAAATCCAGCATCACATCAAAAAGCTTATCCACCAAGATCAAGTTGGCTTCATCCCTGGGATGCAAGGCTGGTTCAGCATACGCAAATCAACACACATAATCCAGCATATAAACAGAACCAATGAAAAAAACCACATGATTATCTCAATAGATGCAGGAAAGACCTTTGACAATATTCAACAACGCATCATGCCAAAAACTCTCAATAAATTAGGTATTGATGGGACGTATCTCAAAATAATAAGAGCTATCTATGACAAACCCACAGCCAATATCATACTGAATGGACAAAAACTGGAAGCATTCCCTTTGAAAACTGGCACAAGACAGGGATGCCCTCTCTCACCACTGTTATTCAACACAGTGTTGCAAGTTCTGGCCAGGGCAATCAGGCAGGAGAAAGAAATAAAGGGCATTCAATTAGAAAAAGAGGAAGTCAAATTGTCCCTGTTTGCAGATGACATGACTGTATATCTAGAAAACCCCATTGTCTCAGCCCAAAATCTCCTTAAACTGATAAGCAACTTCAGCAGTCTCAGGATACAAAATCAATGTGCAAAAATCACAAGCATTCTTATACACCAATAACAGACAAACAGCGAGCCAAATCATGAGTGAACTCCCATTCACAATTGCTTCAAAGAGAATAAAATACCTAGGAATCCAACTTACAAGGGACATGAAGGATCTCTTCAAGGAGAACTACGAAGTACTGCTCAATGAAATAAAAGAGGACACAAACTAATGGAAGAACATTCCATGCTCATGGGTAGGAAGAATCAATATCATGAAAATGGCCATACTGCCCAAGGTAATTTATAGATTCAATGCCATCCCCATCAAGCTACCAATGACTTTCTTCACAGAATTGGAAAAAATTACTTTAAAGTTTGTGTGGAACCAAAAAAGAGCCTGCATTGCCAAGTCAATCTTAAGCCAAAAGAACAAAGGTGGAAGCATCACGCTACCTGACTTCAAACTATACTACAAGGCTACAGTAACCAAAACAGCATGGTACTGGTACCAAAACAGAGATATAATCCAATGGAACAGAACAGAGCCCTCAGAATTAATGCCGCATATCTACAACCATCTGACCTTTGACAAACCTGACAAAAACAAGCAATGGGGAAAGGATTCCCTATTTAATAAATGGTGCTGGGAAAACTGGCTAGCCATATGTAGAAAGCTGAAACTGGATCCCTTCCTTACACCTTATACAAAAATTAATTCAAGATGGATTAAAGACTTACATGTTAGACCTAAAACCATAAAAACCCTAGAAGAAAACCTAGGCAATACCATTCAGGACATAGGCGTGGGCAAGGACTTCACGTCTAAAACACCAAAAGCAATGGCAACAAAAGCCAAAATTGACAAATGGGATCTAATTAAACTAAAGAACTTCTGCACAG
This sequence comes from Pan troglodytes, assembly GCF_028858775.2. Lineage (NCBI taxonomy): Eukaryota > Metazoa > Chordata > Mammalia > Primates > Hominidae > Pan > Pan troglodytes. The sequence continues at coordinate 19,735,115 of NC_086016.1, forward strand.
CAAAAGAAACCACCATCAGAGTGAACAAGCAACCTACAGAACGGGAGAAAATTTTTGCAACCTACTCATCTGACAAAGGGCTAATATCCGGAATCTACAATGAACTCCAACAAATTTACAAGAAAAAACAAACAACCCCATCAACAAGTGGGTGAAGGATATGAACAGACACTTCTCAAAAGAAGACATTTATGCAGCCAAAAAACACATGAAAAAATGCTCATCATCACTGGCCATCAGAGAAATGCAAATCAAAACCACAATGAGATACCATCTCACACCAGTTAGAATGGCGATCATTAAAAAGTCAGGAAACAACAGGTGCTGGAGAGGATGTGGAGAAATAGGAACACTTTTACACTGTTGGTGGGACTGTAAACTAGTTCAACCATTGTGGAAGTCAGTGTGGCCATTCCTCAGGGATCTAGAACTAGAAATACCATTTGACCCAGCCATCCCATTACTGGGTATATACCCAAAGGATTATAAATCATGCTGCTATAAAGACACATGCACACGTATGTTTATTGTGGCACTATTCACAATAGCAAAGACTTGGAACCAACCCAAATGTCCAACAATGATAGACTGGATTAAGAGAATGTGGCACATATACACCATGGAATACTATGCAGCCATAAAAAATGATGAGTTCATGTCCTTTGTAGGGACATGGATGAAGCTGGAAACCATCATTCTCAGCAAACTATCATAAGGACAAAAAACCAAACACCACATGTTCTCACTCATAGGTGGGAATTGAACAATGAGAACACATGGACACAGGAAGGGGAACATGACACACCGGGGACTGTTGTGAGGTGGGGGGAGGGGGGAGGGATAGCATTAGGAGATATACCTAATGCTAAATGACAAGTTAATGGGTGCAGCACACCAACATGCCACATGTATACATATGTAACAAACCTGCATGTCGGGCACATGTACCCTAAAACTTAAAGTATAATAATAATAATAATAGTAATACATTTTTAAAAAAGAGAATTTCTTTGTTAGTTTTCATCACAATGATTGATCTGTCTAAAGCTGTCAGTGGGATGTTCAAATCCCCCACTATTTTTTTTTAAATTATACTTTAAATTTTAGGGTACATGTGCACAACGTGCAGGTTAGTTACATATGTATACACGTGCCATGTTGGTGTGCTGCACCCAGTAACTCGCCCCCACTATTATTGTGTGGCTGTCTAAGTCTTTTTGCAGGTTTAGAAGTATTTGTTTTATGAATCAGAGTGCCCTAATGTTGGATGCCTATATTTTCAGGATTTTTAAGTCTTCTTGTTGAACTAAATGTTTCATCATTATGTAATGCTTTTTATTTATTTATTTATTTTTACTGTTGTTGGTTTAAAGTCTGTTCTATATGACATAGCAATAGCAACGTCTGGTCTTTTTGTTTTTCATTTGTATGAGAGATCTTTCTCCAACCCTTTCCTTTCATCCCATGGATGGCATTACATATTAGATAGGTCTCTTGAAGACAGTATATGGTTGAGTCTTCCAACTTACCACTCTGTCCCTCTTAAGTGGGGTGTTTGGACCATTTACATTCAAGGTTAATATCGATATGTGAGATTTGTATCTTGTCATTGTTTTGTTAGCTGGTTGTTTTGTAGATTCAACTGTGTAGCTGCTTTACATTGTCTTTGGGCTATGTATTTAAGTGTGTTTTATATTAGCAGGTTTTATTTTTCATTTCCCTAAAGAACCTCTTGTAAGGCTAGTGTAATGGTAACAAATTCTCTTAGCATTTGCTTGCCGGGAAAGGATTTTATTTCTTCTTTGCTTATGAAGCTTAATTTGGCAGGATATGAAATTATTGGTTGGAATTTATTTTCTTTAAGGATGCTGAAAATAGGCTCCTAAGATTTTAAGGATTGTAAGGTTTCTGCTGATAGGTCTACTGTTAGCCTAATAGAGTTCCCTTCGTAAGTGACCTGACCCTTTCCTCTAACTCCTGTTAAGGCTTTTATTTTCATGTTGACCTTGGAGAATCTGATAACTGTGTCTTGGTGATTGTTGTCCTGTATAGTACTTCACAAAGGTACTCTAAATTTCTTGAATTGGCATGTTGGCCACTCTAATGTGATTGAGGATATTTTTGTGTGGATTATATTCCCAACAATTTTCCAATTTTTTTTTTTTTTTTTTAGATGGAGTCTCTCTCTGTCCCCCAGGCTGGAGTTCAATGGCACAACCTTGGCTCACTGCAACCTCCATCTCCCAGGTTCAAGCACTTATGCTGCCTCAGCCTCCCAAGTAGTTGGGACTACAGGCATGCACCACCACACCTGGCTAATTACGTATTTTTAGTGAGACTGGGTTTCTACATGTTGGTCAGGCTGGTCTCGAACTCCCAACCTCAGGTGATCAGCCTGCCTCAGCCTCCCAAAGTGCTGGGATTAGAGGCATGAGCCACCACGCCCAGCCTGTTTTAACTCTTTGATTATCTGAATCTTCCAATTCCCCCCAGCCACCAGTGAATTATTTCTGCTAATTTTTTTTTTTTTTTTTGAAAAGAGAATGATGGAAACCCCACCCTGTTCCAGTGGGAGAGTACAGGGATTCCCTGGAAAGACCCTGGCTTGGAGCCCTCAAACCAGAGTTTAGGTCCAGGGGTCCACTTGGTGACTCAGGAGAAACCCTGGACCCCACCTCAAGGAATCTTGGATCCCCCGGTGGGGGTCTCAGAAGCAGGAGGCTGCTGGGCCACGGCAGGGACAAGGCTTTCTCTGGCACCCCCATGCAAGGTTCCTCAATAGAAAGAAATCATGTTGCCCATTCCGCAGCAGGCATGCCATCCCAGGCCCCTGAGACCCCCAGGGGACATCCCCGCTCTGCCAACTGTGTGAACACACTCCACCTCCCAGCCTCTGCCATGTCACAGATGACTTGAGGCTTCAGATGAGTGACTCCCCAGAGTCACATGGGCCTATGCTTGGGTCCCAGCCTCTTCTATGACCCTTGAGGTGGCTCTCAGCATAGGAGGCTGATTTCTAGGCCTCTATGTGCTGTTCTGTGAATGGGACAGGTAACAGACCTCTATGACAGGCATGAAATGCCAAGCGCCCACCACAAGGCCTGGCAACAAACTCTCAGGAAATTCAGGTCATTCTCTGGGAGTGGCCACAGATGCTTCTCAGAACCCCAACCCCTGGCACTGCTCCAGCCCATGCTGGACCCTTCATCATCCAGATGTCCCAGGCCCACAAGTATCTGACACCTCAGGTGGCACTTGTGGCCCACTGTGTGACCCCAAGCATACCTCCATGTTCTCTGGGCTGAGTCTCTGAGCCGCCACAGCTCTGCAGAGCCCAGGCTGTGGGCTCCAGCCCCTGACTTCCAGCTTGACTTACTAAATGTAATCTCCAGGGCTAATTTTAATCCTGGGAAGGAATTGGACACATTCCCATGGCTAGGATGGGTCCCTGGAGGCTGGAGGTGACACCATCCCACAGGACCCAGTGCCAAGATAATCCCCCAAATGACCCCTATGCCTGTGGTCTCATGAGAGCAGGGACTGGGGCTGAGCTTGGGCCTGAGTCTCTTGAGCATAGAAGGCTCAACTAAGCTCCTTCTCAATCTGTCTCAATTTTAGTTATAGGGACACTATGGCTAGTGCAGAGGTCACGAGACAGGGGAACCCCGAGAGGCAGGAAGTTGGGGGCCTTTCTGGACTGATGTCCTAGAGCTGAGACAGGAAGTGAATTCCATGCAGAAGAAACAGCAGGTACAAGGATCCCAAGGGGGAGAGAAACAGCAGTGAGGTTGGAGTGGGTGGGGAGGGCCAGAGGCCACAGAGGCTGGGCCACACTGGGCCTTCTGAGCTGCAGGAGGCTCTGGGTTTTAGTCTAAGAGCAAAGACGAGCTATGAGAGGGTTTTGAGGAGAGAAGGGATGGGGCTGACTTATCATTTTAACACGCAGCTCATGGCTACCATGGAAAGCAGGACTATCAGGGCTGGGGTGGAGATGGCAGGAGGCTGCAGATGAGGTCAGGGCTGTGTCCATCTGAGCAGAGCCTGGGGCGGTACCCTCTCTGTGCTGGTCTGTACCTCACACTGTAAGTCACTGGATCCCACGGCTTATTTGGCCCTCCAGAACATCAGGAGGTCCCCCACCAACTCTGGTGCGAGGTGACAGGTGCAGATGAGTTGATGCGGGGCTTAACTCTCCCAACCCCCCATGACACTGGAACTCTCCTGATCCCATCACCAAAGAACCAAGCTGTCCCCCACTCTGCCCCTGAGAGATCAAGCTCTAATCATGGCCTCCCTTGCTCACACATTCTCCATGGTTCCACACTGGCCTTGTGAGAAAATTTCTGCATCCAGCCTGACGTTCAAACACCTTGCCCTAATCAGCTCCTGCCTACTTCTCTCCATCTTTGACAAATATTTCTGTCTAGAAGGTCCTTTTTTCCCTTCCTCACCTAGCCAACTCCTATTCACACTTCAGAACTCAGCTCAGGTCAGATGAGGTGGTTCATGCCTGTAATTCCAGCACTCTGAGAGGCCAAGACAGGAGGATTACTTGAACCCAGGAGGTTGAGACCAGCCTGAACAACATGATGTAACCCCATCTCTACAAAAAATAGAAAAATTAGCTGTGTGTGGTGGCATGTGCCTGTAGTCCCACCCTGAAGTAGGAGGATCAATTGAGCACGGAAGGTCAAGGCTGCAGTGAGCAGTGATTGTGCCACTGCATTTCAGACTGACCTGCAGAGAAAAAAAAACTCAGCTCAAGAACAAGCATTCCTCCAAGAAGCCCTCCCTGTTGTTCCTCTGGAATCCCACAGTCCCCATCCTTCCCCTGTAGTTCTGACCCCATGGGGCTGGCAGTAGATACATCCAACTTTGTCTCCCCTAGACTAGACAGCCCTCTAGATCAGGCCTAGGAGTGGACAGTAAAATTTAGAGAGTGCAACAGGTGAAGAGAGACGTGACTGACTCCCTCCTCTTTAGCTTCCCTTGACAGCTTCCTCTCAGACTGCCCCAGCTGATATCCTGCCCAGAAACACACATGCTTGCAAATCCAGCCACTAACCATTGACCTGTCTTGGACTCAAGTGTGAAGAGCCAGCCAAGGAATGCAGACCTGGAAGCCTAGGGTGTGTGTGTGTGTATTTGTAGTCAAGTGAAAATCCCACCCAAGCTCCAGACAGACCCTGGCGGCCCATTCTGCAGATGTTGGTGAGGTTGGTATTTCTGCGGAGGTGTCAGCAAAGGTTGAATGTGCCAGGCATGAGGCAAAGGCCAAGGTTTAGGGGGACTTCTACACACACACCTGCCCCCTTGCCTTGTCCAGCCAGAAAGCAGAGAGCAGTGGCATCTGCCCAGCACAGAGGCAGATGGGTGGATCCACTCACCCGAGGATAGAGCAGGGAAGACAGGACAGGAGAAATCCAAGAGGGCTTCTCAGGGGAGGAGGCGTGTAGTTTGGCTTAGATGCAGAGGCTAGACAGGGGCCTGAGCAGATGAGTAGGGGACTGGGCATTTGAAGCCAAGAGTCTTGCACCTCCCTACCCCTTTCTTTGCACCCTCATACTTGAGCATTTATTAGCAACTTGTGCTAACCACTGAGCTAAGCTGACCTCCAAGTAATTAGAAAGCTTAAGTAAACCAACATCTGTAGATGAGAAAGGTGACTGAGGACCTACCGTTACAAAGGCAAGGTAATTTGAGGCTGCAATGAGCTATGAGCAACTGTGTTCCAGCCTGGGAGACAGAATGTAAAAAAAATAGTAATAACAGAAAGTATGCATCAATCTCAATTTTTTTTAAAAAAAGGCAGATGATTTTACAGTTGTTTTATCAAAACTCAAAGAACAGGAAAGCCCAAATTATTTCAACAAAGTCAGACCTTTTAAACAGATGATAGCTGCCCAAGTCATTTTTATGAAACTTCTTTATATCAAAACCTAAGTCTAAAAAGAGAAAAGTGTTGACCTTGATACAGGCTGTGTTAGGCAGAGATTTCAAGGAAATCCTCTCTGAAGAGGTGACATTTGATCTGAGACCTGAAGCACCAGAAAGAGGCAGCCAAGCCAGGAAGAGGCAGGAATGGGAAGGTCTAGGGAAAGACTGGTCCTGGCAGGCGGAACTGCGGTGGCAAAGGCCCAGCGGTAATCAGGAGCTTGGCATTTGGAAAAATAGAGTGTGTGTGACTGGACAGCGTGATCAAGTGGGCAGAGGAGGAGATTGTGATAGGGTGTGCACTGGTCAGGCCACCTAGGTCCTGGAGCCCACAGTGAGAAGCATGGGCTTGACTCTGAGGGCAAAGGAGAGCCACGGAGAGTTTGAGTAAAGGGGAAAGTTGGCATTTAATTTTATAGCTTTTTGAAGTTTGTTTTGTTTTCTTAGAAACAGGGTCTCAGTCTGTTACCCAAACTGGAGTGCAGCTCAAAATATTTTCCAATTTATCTTGTGATTTTTTTTTTGATCCAATGATTTAGAGGTGGGTTGTTAAATTTTCACATATTTTCAGATGTCCAATATTTCTTACTGTTGTTAGTTTCTAATTCTGTTTCAGTCAGATAACTTATTTGTTTTCCCTGTCTCTCCTGTCTTCTGATCCTGTTTTTCCATTGACTACCATTTTTAAAATAAACTTATTTCAGTGTGTCATTTACAATCCTATTTTAATTTTTTGCTCTATCTCTGACGTGGTTGTTCCAGGGATTATAACGTGCTTTTAAATTTTTCCAACGAATGAAGAACGAAGTGATCGACTTCTTGCCTCTGCCGGGGCTCTGAAGCGCTGCCCCGAGGCGGTGGACGGAGGGTGCCAGGCGTGACATCAAGAGCTCTGCAGCCAGGGCCTGGGGCAACCTCCCGCTCCACCTCCCGGGAGCCTCGCAGCCAGCATCCCCAGCGGCTCGTGCTCCCTGGCCAGGCGGGACCTCAGCGCTGTGGCGGCCGCAGACCTCACCTGGGCAGGCCCCGGGCCGCATGCGGACCCTAGAGGCAACCAGCGGGCTGGATCCGCACAGCGGCCCTGGGGAATGGATCGTGTACAGGGGACAAAGCTACACATGTCTTTCATTTTGGAGGGGGGAAAAAAAGAAAAAACGGAAATGAAAGATTGAAAATGTGTGGGCTCTCCGTCCTTTCCTTTGCTCCTGCGCGCTCTCTGGGGTGGGGGGCTCAGCGAGCTTCAAGAGGTGGCCGAGATTCCCCCACCTCGCCCCCAGATCCCCGGGAGAGGTCAGCACGGCCCCTCCCGTGGGTGTCACAGAGACCGATACCGGTCCCGCTCCCCGGGAAGGAGTGGGTCTGGGTCCAGTCCGTAGGACCCCCTCGCGGATGCTGACGCGGAATGGAGTTGAGGTGGGGGAGGCGCTGGACCCTAGGGCCCCTGCCTGCCTCCTGGGGAGCCCGGTGACCCAGGCAGCCCTGGTGAGGCCGCAGGAGTCTGGGCCCTAGCGACGCCCCCGGGCTCCCACAGGACGAATGTAGACGGTGAGGCCAAGGACGCCCTGCTGCCCTCGGGACTGTCCCTCCAGCCCCCAGCTTTCCGTGGTTATTGGGCCCCCTCTGCAGAGGGGCAGGGGAGCCCACCCTGGATCCTGAGGCGCCGAGCTTGAGGGACCCCAGAGCTCCAGCCAGGCCGCTTTCTTTGCGGATGGTGAAGCTGAGGTCCCGAGGAGGGCAGGGGCAGGTCCCGGGCGCTCCTCAGGCAAAGGGAGCCGATTTAGGGGCTGGGGTCACAGGAGGCGCTTCTGCGACCTCTAGGGCCCTAGAGCCCGGGAGGATGAGAGACTGGGGGCCTTTCGTCCACCCCTGGGGCTGGGCAGACGCTCAGCCTGTGCAACCCGAAGCTGCTTCTGCCCAGTCCAAGCTGCGGCCCCTTTAAGAGGGGGTGGTGCTTCAGCCTGGCGCCAGGGAGGCTGCCAGCATGCAGGCCCCGACGGAAGCCGAGACTGCGCTTCGTGCGAGGCCCGGGCAGCATCGGCGGCGTGGTCAGAGCGAGTCTCGGAGAAGATGTGGCTTCCGTTTGTTGGTGGAGGAGGTGGCAGGTCTCGGCGGTAAGTGGAGGGGGATGAACCCCACTGGGAACCCTCTGGGTCTCCCTACTCCTTCTCGGCCGCTCCCTGCTTTCGGGCCCTGACTTCTAAGTGGGCATCTGGGCCCGAGTCGTCAGCGTCGGGGCGGTTGTGGGATCCTGGCCTCGGCAGCGTCCACACCCCCGCCGGGAAGGCTATGCCCCTGTCCGACCCGCGTCCAGCCTATAGGAGCGCCCTGTCCCAGAGCCGGCGGCGAAGCTCTGGACTGGGTCCCTCCGAGCCCCACGGGCCTCTGAGCTGGGGCCTAGGGTTATTTTTTATGCCTCGGCACCTTTAGAAAGAGACCTCGCTGGAGCAGGGGACATCTGTAGTTTCAGTTCTTTGAGGAGTTTCCAGCTATTTAGCTGTTTTCCATGGTGTGTACCCTAATTTTCATTTCCACCTACAGTGTATGAGCTCCCCTTTCTCCAAAACCAAACCCCCGTTCCAATTTGTTTTTGTTTTTGTTTTTGTTTTTTATTTTTTTTATTATACTTTAAGTTTTAGGGTACAAGTGCACATTGTGCAGGTTAGTTACATATGTATACATGTGCCATGCTGGTGCGCTGCACCCACTAACTCGTCATCTAGCATTAGGTATATCTCCCAATGCTATCCCTCCCCCCTCCCCACCACAGTCCCCAGAGTGTGATATTCCCCTTCCTGTGTCCATGTGATCTCATTGTTCAATTCCCACCTATGAGTGAGAATATACAGTGTTTGGTTTTTTGTTCTTGCGATAGTTTACTGAGAATGATGGTTTCCAGTTTCATCCATGTCCCTACAAAGGACATGAACTCATCATTTTTTATGGCTGCATAGTATTCCATGGTGTATATGTGCCACATTTTCTTAATCCAGTCTATCATTGTTGGACATTTGGGTTGGTTCCAAGTCTTTGCTATTGTGAATAATGCCGCAATAAACATACGTGTGCATGTGTCTTTATAGCAGCATGATTTATAGTCATTTGGGTATATACCCAGTAATGGGATGGCTGGGTCAAATGGTATTTCTAGTTCTAGATCCCTGAGGAATCGCCACACTGACTTCCACAATGGTTGAACTAGTTTACAGTCCCACCAACAGTGTAAAAGTGTTCCTATTTCTCCACATCCTCTCCAGCACCTCTTGTTTCCTGACTTTTTAATGATTGCCATTCTAACTGGTGTGAGATGATATCTCAAGCATTCCTATACACCAACAACAGACAAACAGAGAGCCAAATCATGAGTGAACTCCCACTCACAATTGCTTCAAAGAGAATAAAATACCTAGGAATCCAACTTACAAGGGATGTGAAGGACCTCTTCAAGGAGAACTACAAACCACTGCTCAAGGAAATAAAAGAGGATACAAACAAATGGAAGAACATTCCATGCTCATGGGTAGGAAGAATCAATATCGTGAAAATGGCCATACTGCCCAAGGTAATTTATAGATTCAATGCCATCCCCATCAAGCTACCAATGACTTTCTTCACAGAATTGGAAAAAACTACTTTAAAGTTCATATGGAACCAAAAAAGAGCCCGCATCGCCAAGTCAATCCTAAGCCAAAAGAACAAAGCTGGAGGCATCACACTACCTGACTTCAAACTATACTACAAGGCTACAGTAACCAAAACAGCATGGTACTGGTACCAAAACAGAGATATAGATCAATGGAACAGAACAGAGCCCTCAGAAATAATGCCACTTACCTACAACTATCTGATCTTTGACAAACCTGAGAAAAACAAGCAATGGGGAAAGGATTCCCTATTTAATAAATGGTGCTGGGAAAACTGGCTAGCCATATGTAGAAAGCTGAAACTGGATCCCTTCCTTACACCTTATACAAAAATCAATTCAAGATGGATTAAAGATTTAAACGTTAGACCTAAAACCATAAAAACCCTAGAAGAAAACCTAGGCATTACCATTCAGGACATAGGCGTGGGCAAGGACTTCATGTCCAAAACACCAAAAGCAATGGCAACAAAAGCCAAAATTGACAAATGGGATCTAATTAAACTAAAGAGCTTCTGCACAGCAAAAGAAACTACCATCAGAGTGAACAGGCAACCTACAACATGGGAGAAAATTTTTGCAACCTACTCATCTGACAAAGGGCTAATATCCAGAATCTACAATGAACTCAAACAAATTTGCAAGAAAAAAACAAACAACCCCATCAAAAAGTGGGCGAGGGACATGAACAGACACTTCTCAAAAGAAGACATTTATGCAGCCAAAAAACACATGAAAAAATGCTCATCATCACTGGCCATCAGCGAAATGCAAATCAAAACCACTATGTTTTTGTTTTTTTGAGACGGAGTCTCGCTCTGTCTCCAAGGCTGGAGTGCAGTGGCGCCATCTCGGCTCACTGCAACCTCCACCTCCCAGTTTCAAGCAATTCTCCTGTCTCAGCCTCCTGTGTAGCTGGGACTACAGGCGCCCGCCACCACGCCTGGCTAATTTTTGTATTTTTATTTTTAGTAGAGACGGGGTTTCACGATATTTGTCAGGCTGCTCTGAAACTCTTGACCTCAGGTGATCCGCCCGCCTCGGCCTCCCAAAGTGCTGGGATTACAGGCATGAGCCTCGGCTCCCAGCCCCTCTTATTTTTAAAATTTTTTTCTAGGAATATTCAATAACTGTGAGATTATCTGCGTGTGGTTTTGAATTACAGTATTCTAATGAATAGTTAATTTTGAGGACCTTATCTCTTATCTGTTGTTCGATTTTATATCTGTGCAGAATTGTCCGTTCAGGTTCTTTGCGAAATATTAGATTGGATTCTTTTTCTACTTTGTAGTGTTTTTTGTGTACACGTTAGTTGACAACTCCTCGTGAATTACATGATTGCCTGAAATTTTTGCGTAATCTATAGGATGCTTTTTTATTTGGAAAGTAGTTTTCTTTGCTATGCAGAAACTTTTCACGTTGATGTAGTCCCATATGTTGTTGGTTTTTTTTTTGCGTTTTATGCGTGTCATTGTGGTCACCCATATTAGAAAATATGCATCAGTAACAAAGCATTTAATTGTCAATGAGGTTTTTCTTCACAATTATCTAAGGTATTCGTTTTCTATAAGAATTGTTTTAAAATATTTTTGTTACCAGAGCAGTTGTATTATATTTCAAAATGTAAGATGATTTTTAAAAGCCTGAGTACCTAAGATGCAATTATATGAACTCTACTCTGGAGGGAGAGAAGGATGTCAGTGGACATTGTAAGACTTTTATGTTTTTGTGCCATCAAATATAGGTAAAAATATCAATAGTGCAATTCTGCTGTTTAAACAGGAACTATTGGCCTCCCTGGCCCTAAATGGAAGGGCTGATATTTTATGGTTGATTATTTTATGGTAAATTAATCCAACTTAATTCTTTTTAATTTGGTTGAATGTTTTTCTTGTTAAGTAATGTTTAAAAAATAAAAACTGGAAGTTCTTGGCTTGATTTTAAAAAAAAAGAGAGATTCTGGTTGAGCTGAAATGGGAGTAGTCCAAAGCAATTATTATTATTATTCTTTTTAGACAGGGTCTTGCTCTGTCACCCAGGCTAGAGTGCAGTAGTGTGTTTAAAGCTCACTGAAGCCTGGACCTCCTGGGCTCAAGTGATCCTCCCACCTCAGCCTCACAAGTAGCTGGGACCCAGGCGTGCACCACCACACCCAGCTAATTTTTTATTTTTTGTAGAGATAAGGTCTCACTATGTTGCCCAGGCTGGTTTCAAACTCCCGGGCTCAAGCAGTCCCCCTGCCTCAGTCTCTGAAAGTGCTGGGATTACTGCCTCAGTCTCTGAAAGGCCTGAGCCACTGCAGCAGCTAATTTTTTTTTTCTGATTGAGTATAACGTATTTTTTTTCCAAAGATGTCCTAACATATACCCATACCTATGTATCCATGAAATGTTGGCATGCCTCCATTGACACTTGTTTTGTCTCCTTATTTATGTAAAATATAAAATGTACTATTTTTACCATTTTTGAGTGTACAATTCAGTGGTATCAAGTAAAGTCACAGAGCATACGATATTTGGTTTTCCATTCTGGAGTTACTTCACTTAGAATAATGGCCTCTAGCTCCATCCAAGTTGCTGCAAAAGACGTTATTTCATCAGTTTTTATGGCTGAGTAGTATCCCATGGTGTATATATACCACATTTTCTGTATCCACTCATTGGTTGATGGGCACTTAAGTTGTTTCCATATCTTTGCAATTGCAAATTATGCTATAAACATGCATGTGCATGTGTCTTTGTGTCTTTTTCATATAACTACTTCTTTTCCTTTGGGTAGATACCCAGTAATGGGATTGCTGGATAGAATGGTAGTTCTACTTTTAGTTCTTTAAGGACTCTCCATACTGTTTTCCATACTGGTTGTACTAATTTACATTCCCACCAGCAGCGTAAAAGTGATCCCTCTTCACTACATTCAAGCCAACATCTATTGTCTTTTTACTGTTTAATTGTAACAATTCTTGCAGGAGTAAGGTCATAGCTCATTGTGGTTTTAATTTGCATTTCCTTGGTGATTAGTGATGTTAGTGCCCTTTAAATAGAGACTCCAATAGTTTCTTTGTTCCATTCTCCATATGAGGCCATAAGACAGGTATCTTTTTATTTTATTTATTTATTTATTTATTTATTTATTTATTTATTTATTTATTTGAGATGGAGTCTCACTCTGTCACCCAGGCTGGAGTGCAGTGGCTCTATCTCGGCTCACTGCAAGCTCCGCCTCCCGGGTTCATGCCACTCTCCTGTCTCAGCCTCCCAAGCAGCTGGGACTACAGGCACCTGCCACCACACCTGGCTAATTTTTTGTATTTTTAGTAGAGACAGGGTTTCACCGTGTTAGCCAGGATGGTCTCGATCTCCTTACCTTGTGATCCGCCCACCTCAGCCTCCCAAAGTGTTTTTCTTTTTTATTTTTTTGAGATGGAGTCTCAAAAATTGAGCACAATTTCAGCTCACTGCAACCTCCGCCTCCTGGGTTCAAGCAATTCTTCTGTCTCAGCCTACGGAGTAGCTGGGACTACAGGTGCCCACCACCACAGCCGGCTAATTTTTGTATTTTTAGTAGACATGGGGTTTCATCATATTGGTCAGGTCAGTCTCAAACTCCTGATCTCAGGTGATCCACTCACCTCGGCCTCCCAAAGTGCTGGGATTACAGGTGTGAGTCACCGTGCCCGGCCGAGGCCCCAACAAGACAGCTATCTATGAACCCTTGCCAGACACCAAATTTGTTGGTGACTTGATGTTAAATTCCCAGCCTCCAGAACTCTAATAATGTCTGTTGTTTACAACCCACCCAGTTTATGGCATTTAGTTACAGCAGCCTGAATGGGCTAAGACAGTATGTGTGTAAATTACTTTCTTAGCACTGTGTTTGCTGCAATCTGTAAGTTTTGGTATGTTATGTTTTTTATTTCTTTTATCTCAAGATAATTTCTAACTTCCCTTGTGATTTCTTTTTTGATCCATTGGTTAGTTACGAGTATGTCGTTTAATTTTTCTTTTTCTTTTTTTTTCTTTTTGAAACAGGGTATCACTCTGTCACCCAGGCTGGAGGGCAGTGGTGCGATCTCTGCTCACTGCAACCTCCCTCTGACTCCCAGGTTCAAGCAATTCTCCTGCCTCAGCCTCCCAAGTAGCTGGGATTACAGGTGCCTGCCACCATGCCCAGCTAATTTTTGTATTTTTAATAGAGACAGGGTTTCACCATGTTGGCCAGGCTGGTCCCGAACTCCCAACCTCAAGTGATCTGCCTGCCTCGGCCTCCCAAAGTGCTGGGATTACAGGTGTGAGCCACCACACCTGGTCTGATTTTTCAAACATTGGAAAATTTTGTGATTTTTTAAAAAGTTTTCTTCTGTTAATTCATTTCATATGACTGAATATATGCCTTGTATAATTTCTCTCTTTTAAAGTTGATTAATTCTTCTCCTCTGGCCTAATATATGATCCATCCTTGAGAATGTTCCATGTGCACTTGAGAAAAATGTGTGTTCTTCTGCCGTTGGATGGAGTGTTCTATATATGTCTGCTAAGTCCAATTGGTTTATGATGTTGTTCAAGTTCTTTATTTTCTTGGGGATCTTCAGTCTAGTTTTTCTACTCACTGTTAAAAGTGGCATATTAGAGCCGGGCTCAGTGGCTCACACCTGTAATCCTAGCGCTTTGGGAGGCCAAGGTGGGTGGATCACCTGATATCAGGAGTTCAAGACCAGCCTGGCCAACAAGGCAAAACCCTATCTCTACTAAAAATACAAAAAAAATAGCCAGGCATGGTGGCAGGCACCTGTAATCCCAGCTACTTAGGAGGCTGAGGCAGGAGAATCACTTGAACCTGGGAGGCAGAGGTTGCAGTGAGCCAAGATGACACCATTGCACTCCAGCCTGGATGACAGAGCAAGACTTTGTCTCAAAAAAAAAAAAAAAAAAGTGCCGTATTAAAGTCTCCAACTATTTTGTAGAACTGTATATTTCTTCCTGAAATTCTGTCAATGTTTGCTTCATGTATTTTGGAGCTCTGAAGTTTATTGCATATATGTTTATGATTATTATATTTCCTTGATGAACTGACCCTTCTGTTAATATATAATATCCTTTTTTATCTTTTGCAATTGTTTTTGACATAAAGTTTATTTTGTCTGATATTAGTATAACAACCCAAGCTCTCTTTTGGTTACTATTTGTGGGGAATATATTTTGCAACCTCTAACTTTCAACCTATTCATGTCTTTAAATCTAAAATGAGGCTCTTGTAGACAGTGCATATTTGCATCATGTTTTATTATTCATTTAGCCAATTCCTGCCTTTGGACTGGAGAGTTTACTCCACTTAACTATTGATAAGAAAGGACCTCTGCCATTTTGTTATTTGTCTTTCGTATGGCTTAATATTTTCTGGCCCTCATTTCCTTTATAACTGCCTTCTTTTATGTTTAGTTTCTTTTTTTCCCCAAGACCAAGTCTCACTCTGTCACCCAGGCTAGAGTGCAGTGGCACGATCCCAGCTCACTGCAACCTCCGCCTCCTGCGTTCAAGTGATTCTCCTGCCTCAGCCTCCCATGTAGCTGGGAGTACACAGTACCATACCCAGCTAATTTTATGTATTTAGTAGAAACGGGGTTTCACCTGTTAGCCAGGCTGATCTCAAACTCTCAACCTCTGGTGATCTGCCCACCTCGGCCTCCCAAAGTGCTAGGATTACAGGCGTGAGCCACTGCAACTGGCCTATGTTTAGTATTCTGTTTTTTTGTTTGTTTGTTTTTTGTAGTGACATATTTTGTTCCCCTCTCATTTCCTTTTGTTTATATTCTATAAATATTTTCTTCATAGTTACTATGAATATTACATACAACATCCTATGGTTGTAACAATCTAATTTGAATTAATACCTACTTAACTTCAACTGCATACAAAAACTTATGGTGGCTTATACCTATAATCCCAGCACTTTGGGAGGCCAAGGTGGGCGAATCACCTGAGGTCAAGGGCTCAAGACCAGCCTGGCCAACATGGTGAAACCCCATTGCTATTAAAAATACAAAAATTAGCCAGGCGTGGTGGCATGCGCCTGTAATCCCCGCTACTCAGGAGGCTGGGGCAGGAGAATCACTTGAAACCAGGATTGAACCCAGGATTGAACCCAGGTTTCAGTGAACCAAGATCTCACCACTGCACTCCAGCCTGGGTGACAGAGTGAGCCTCTGTCTCAAAAAACAACAAACAAACAAACAAAAAACTCTACTCATGTACAGTCTTCCATTTATATTGTTGATGTAATCTTGTGCCTACCAACTTAGTCCACAAAGGCACTCACGTTGATCTAGTATCACAAGTGGAAAACAGTATTACTTGCCATAAACAGAAGGCAATTATAACTATAGGTTTTTTTAAAAAAACAAACAATTTTCTCATATTCTACCTAAATCCTATTCCCATTGAAAGCTCTGATCCTGAAGTGTATCTTCCTCTTGGGACTTCCAGAGAGTTCAAAGCATGTCAGCACTAGACTAAGAGTCAACCTGATATACTCAGAACAATTGGAAGTGAATCCAAAAAGGGAGGTGATTCAATGTTTTTAAAATGATTTTTCAGATAGCTCTTAAAACCATTTCATGTTCCACAAGAGATATTGCTTATGGTTCAAGTGAATAGGTTGTGAAGCAAGAATTAAATTTAAATACCAACCCTCTCAGTGAGCAGCTGAGTGACTTTGAGGAAGTGAATGTGCCTCTCTGAGCATGAAGTTTTTCTTATTTAAAATGGGCTACAAAAAAGTGCCAGCTTCACACAAAAACATGTATGCAAATGTACATAGCAGCTTTACTCAAAATAACCAAAACCTGGAGACAACCCAGGTTTTGAAAGGCTTGGAGATGCCTTTCAGTAGGTAAATGGTTAAACAAAAACTGAGGTACACCCACAACATGGAATACTGTTCTGCAATAAAAAGGATCAAACCATTGATGCACACAACTTGGATGAGTCTCTAGAGAATTATGCTAAAAAAAACCAACAATCCCAAACAGTTGTACACTATTAAATTATATTTATATAACACGCTTGAAACAACAAAATTATAAAAATAGAGAACAGAGTAGTTGTTAGCAAGGGGTTAGGGATGGGGAGAGGAGAGGAAAAGAGAAGAAAAAGGAGGTGGATATGGTTATAAAAGAGCAACATCAGAGATCTTCCTGATGTGCTGGTGAATGCACAAACCTACATATGTGATAAAACTGCATAAAAATAAATACACCCATACACACACACAGGTACAAGTGAAATGGGAGATCTGAAGATTGGTGGATTGTATCAACATCAGGATTCTGGCTGAGATACTGAACTATAGTTTGCAAGACGTTGCCACTATGGAAAACTACTAAAGAGTACAGGGGCATCAATCTGTATTATTTTTTATAACTGCATGCAAGTCCACAATTATCTTAAAATGAAAAGTTAACTTTAAAAATACCACCCTCATAGGCTCTCTGTGAGGATCAAATGAGATAGTATTTAGGGAAGAAAATTCACTCAGCAAATGTTTATTGACCCCTCTCATCTGTCCAGACACTGTGTGAATGCTGAGCTTACAGCAGGGAACAAAGTTCACACTATAATAGAAATTTTATTCTAGTATAGTGTCACATAAAAGCGAATTGATATTTTTTAATTTGTCATTGAAATTGGTATAATCACGACCACTCATAGAACAGTAGCATGCATCGTGTGCCTACGTGTAATGAAAATAGACTCAGAGAGATGGCAAAATTTGCCCAGGTACCAGGTAGAACCAGAGGCAGAATTGAAACCCAGATTGGAACCCGAGGTTGTGGCTCATCATCTCTAAATTCACTGCCTTCAACAAAGAAGCTCTCTCCCCTTTGTAGGGTAACCCAGAGAACACAGCCGAAGTGGAATGTGGGAAAGTCTGCGACACTGGGGACAGAGCAACTGTGGATGAAGAGGGCAACATCTGGTTCCTGGGGAGGAGTCATGACACTATCAATGCCTCTGGGTAGGTGTGACTGATGCCAGGCTGGCTGTTGTCATCCTCATATGCCTCCTGGGATCTTGCTTGCCCAGACAGTCTTTCGTGCATTGGTGACAGGACCCTCAGCCCAATTTGAATAGAGCCATGTCTACAATGCCCTGATCCCAGGTTTTGGTGCACCTCCCTAACCCCTGCATACAGAAGAATCAATCAAAATGAAATTCAAGAGGGTCTTGGAGACATAATAAGACACTGTGCAATTTAGAGAAGGGCCTTGGAATGAGATGGAGAAGGAAGACTCTGTCTTGGTCCCCAAAGGTTCAGGGAGCTTATTTCATGTGTGTGCTCCTCTAATGCAGCACAGGATGTCACAGAACAAACATAGTAATAATAACAACTAACCTTCAGCTATTGTTTATTTTTTATTTATTATTATTATTAATCTATTATAAATCTATGAATACAACAAATCTATTAAGATAGATTATTATAAATCTATTATTTGTTATAATTATTTAGCTAACCTGGAGTACTTACTATGTGAAAGCACTGTTCTTAATGCTTTATATAACTCACCTCTCAATGCTGGAAGGGAGATGCGATTATTACCCCTATTTTACTGATGAGGAAACTGGGTGGCTGACCAGTGAAGAAATTTGCCTGAAGTCTCAAAGATAGCACAGGGTGCAATCCAGATTTGAACTGAGGCAGGCTGGCTCTGAGACCCTGTCCGTAACCCCTACATGATTTTTTAAAAAGATACATTACACTACAGTAACAATTTCTCTTGGATATTTTAGAGAAATGGATGTGATTTTTTTTAAAATTTCTGAAATGTGATGTACTGGAAATTTGCAGAGAGTAGATTTTAAATGCTCTTACCACAAAAGAAAAAAAAGAGGTAATTATGTGAGATAATGGATATACGAGAGCCTGAGTGTAGTAATCGTGCTACTATGTATATGTACATCAAAACATCATGTTTTATGCCTTGAATATATTTAATAAATGCCAAAAATCATGCTGATTCAATGGGAAATAGTGTGCAGAATTTGCACAAATGTTTAAGACCAAGTTTGAGGCTTCCAAGAGATTTCGTGTCTGGCGAAGCTGCATGGGCCAAGGGCCCAGGGAACTAAGCATTCGCCCTTCTTTGTCAATAAAGGCAGTGAGGCGAGAAGCCCTGGGAGCACCTACAATGTCCAGGTCTTCAAATTTTGGGCCTGTGGCACAGACAGATCAGGAGTCTCTGGGTCCCTATGACCTCTGCCCTCTGTGCCAAGGGAAGCTGTGACTCTCCAAAGCAGGAGATTTGAGGACTTGGTTCACCCCAGCCCTGGCATCTACCCCAGAACCCTTCATCCTCCAGGTACGGCATTGGGCCTACAGAGGTGCAGCATGCTTTGGTGGACCACCCAGTGGTGGCAGAGTCAGCCACGGTGAGCAGCCCAGACCCGATTCAAGGGGAAGTGAGGAGGGCACAGAGATCATTGTGTCTGTACATGGGCACTAGGAAAGCAAACGCCCGGGAAACTTCCAGGCCTTACCTGGGCAACCTTGGGGGAAGGAGGGCATAGTGTGCCTGTGCACTTACACAGTATAGTGACTTGGGGGCACTGCGGCCTCTCTGTGGCTCTGAAGATAAAGATGACAGATTATATTTAGTGAGCACTTAATACATGCCAAATAATTTAACTCTCACAAAATGGAATAATCTAAGAGCTCTTCTACTCTTTGTAGATGAGGAAAGAGGAGCAGAAGGAAGTTAAGTAATCTGTCCACATCACACAGCTACTAAGGGGTGGAGCCAGAATGGCATTTCAGCAACGTGGCTGAAGAACATACGTGCATTTGTTTATTAAAAAGTGTTTATTGAGCACCTTCTATATGCAAGGCCTTGTACAATAAAAAGGGGATAACACTACTAATGTATGAATAATAAATTGTCAATAATTATCAAATACCCATTGGGTTACAGGCACAGGGTGGTATATATAATAATAGTAAAAATAATGATGAAAGTACTGATGACAGGGATAATAATGTAAACTACCTGGATGTTTTATATGTATTATCTCATGGAAGCTTTAAAGAAACCAAATGAGGAATGGAATCTTTATTATTCCCATTTCACAGAGAAGGAAACTGAGGTTAAGGAGAGGTCAAGTAACTTTTCAAGGCATGGAGTGGACATTGGAAGTACAGGCATTTGCACCTGGTCCTCTTCTTTTCCAAAACTACTGTAGGGTCCAACGTCACCTTGTTTTTCCACTCATTCAATAAATACTGACTTTTTATGCTATGTAATAGGTTGACACTCATCATGAGCCTCTGCCCTCGTTCTGCAGGTGGTGAAGGCATTGATTGTCCTGACCCCACAGTTTCTGTCCCATGACAAGGACCAGCTGACTAAGGAGCTGCAGCAGCATGTAAAGTCAGTGACAGCCCCATGTAAGTACCCGAGGAAGCTAAGTGAGGGCAGATGGAAGGGGTCAGTTCCCAGTACTCCTGCCCCATGTCTCCTAGGGTGGCTGTGCAGGGGGAAGCTTGGAGACTCATAGTAGTGGCTTTTTTTTCTGCATAAGAAGCAATTTGGCTTAGGGATGGAGTGTTCTCTTAAAAATGTATTTAAACTGACAAATTAGAAAATGATCTATTAAAAGCAAGGAGACATAGATAAATCCTAATTCAGGTGATTACAACAAATATTTCTTAAGTACTTTCTATATGCTGGCAATTTATAAGAGTGTTTAAGATAAATCTAGTATAAATGCTGAACTCAGGAGAGTAAGAAAATGACAAATACTTATAGGACAGCCCATGCGATATTACAAGCACATGCAATGTTCTGAAATAACACAGAGGAGGGCATAATTAACTCTGCAAGAGTTAGGAGGAGGTTCAAAGAGGAGGGCCTAGTGAGTAGGCATTTTCAAGATGTAAAGGAATAGAGGGGATGATGTGGAAAGAGGAAGAACCTCTCAAAACAAGACAGGGCTGGGCTTGGTGCCTCACACCTGTAATCCCAGCACTTTCAGAGGCTGAGGCAGGATGATCAGTTGAGCCCAGGAATTTGAGACCAGCCTGAGCAACACAGCAAGAACCCTGTTTCTATTTAAATAAGTTTAATATATTTAAAAAAGACGCTCCCTCTCCCTCTCCCTCTCCCTCTCCCCACGGTCTCCCTCTCCCTCTCTTTCCACCATCTCCCACTGATGCCGAGCCAAAGCTGGACTGTACTGCTGCCATCTCGGCTCACTGCAGCCTCCCTGCCTGATTCTCCTGCCTCAGCCTGCCGAGTGCCTGCGATTGCAGGCGCGCGCCGCCACGCCTGACTGGTTTTCGTATTTTTTTGGTGGAGACAGGGTTTCACTGTGTTGGCCGGGCTGGTCTCCAGCTCCTAACTGCGAGTGATCCGCCAGCCTCGGCCTCCCGAGGTGCCGGGATTGCAGACGGAGTCTGGTTCACTCAGTGCTCAATGGTGCCCAGGCTGGAGTGCAGTGGCGTGATCTCGGCTCGCTACAACCTCCACCTCCCAGCTGCCTGCCTTGGCCTCCCAAAGTGCCGAGATTGCAGCCTCTGCCCAGCCGCCACCCCGTCTGGGAAGTCAGGAGCCTCTCTGCCTGGCCGCCCATCGTCTGGGATGTGAGGAGCCCCTCTGCCTGGCTGCCCAGTCTGGAAAGTGAGGAGCGTCTCTGCCTGGCTACCCAGTCTGGAAAATGAGGAGCGTCTCTGCCCGGCCGCCATCCCATCTAGGAAGTGAGGAGCGTCTCTGCCCGGCCGCCCATCATCTGAGATGTGGGGAGCGCCTCTGCCCCGCCGCCCCATCTGGGATGTGGGGAGCGCCTCTACCCGGCCACGACCCCGTCTGGGAGGTGAGGAGCATCTCTGCCCAGCCGCTCCGTCTGAGAAGTGAGGAGACCCTCCGCCTGGCAACCGCCCCATATGAGAAGTGAGGAGCCCCTCCGCCCAGCAGCCACCCAGTCTGGGAAGTGAGGAGCGTCTCTGCCCGGCAGCCACCCCATCCGGGAGGGAGGTGGGGGGATCAGCCCCCGACCCGGCCAGCCGCCCCGTCCGGGAGGGAAGTGGGGGGATCAGCCCCCGTCCCGGCCAGCCGCCCCGTCCGGGAGGGAAGTGGGGGGGTCAGCCCCCCGCCCGGCCAGCCGCCCCATCCAGGAGGGAGGTGGGGGGGTCAGCCCCCCGCCCGGCCAGCCGCCCCGTCCGGGAGGTGAGGGGCGCCTCTGCCCGGCCGCCCCTACTGGGACGTGAGGAGCCCCTCTGCCCGGCCAGCCGCCCCGTCTGGGAAGGAGGTGGGGGGGTCAGCCCCCCGCCCGGCCAGCCGCCCCATCCGGGAGGGAGGTGGGGGTGTGAGCCCCCCGCCCGGCCAGCTGCCCCGTCCGGGAGGGAGGTGGGGGAGTCAGCCCCCAGCCTGGCCAGCTGCCCCGTCGGGGAGGTGAGGGGCGCCTCTGCCCGGCCGCCCCTATTGGGAAGTGAGGAGCCCCTCTGCCCGGCCAGCCGCCCCGTCCGGGAGGGAGTTGGGGTGTCAGCCCCCCGCCCGGCCAGCCGCCCCGTCCTGGAGGGAGGTGGGGGGTTCAGCCCCCAGCCCGGCCAGCCGCCCCGTCCGGGAGGGAGGTGGGGGTGTGAGCCCCCTGCCCGACCAGCCGCCCCGTCCGGGAGGGAGGTGGGGGGGGTCAGCCCCCCACCCGGCCAGCCGCCCCATCCGGGAGGTGAGGGGCGCCTCTGCCTGGCCACCCCTACTGGGAAGTGAGGAGCCCCTCTGCCTGGCCAGCCGCCCCGTCTGGGAGGGAGGTGGGGGGTTCAGCCCCCCACCCGGCCAGCCGCCCCGTCCAGGAGGGAAGTGGGGGTGTGAGCCCCCCGCCCAGCCAGCCGCCCCATCCGGGAGGGAGGTGGGGGGGGTCAGCCCCCCGCCCGGCCAGCCGCCCCATCTGGGAGGTGAGGGGCGCCTCTGCCCGGCCGCCCCTACTGGGAATTGAGGAGCCCCTCTGCCCAGCCACCACCCCATCTGGGAGGTGTACCCAGCAGCTCATTGAGAACGGGCCATGATGACAATGGCGGTTTTGTGGAATAGAAAGGGGGGAAAGGTGGGGAAAGGATTGAGAAATCGGATGGTTGCCATGTCTGTGTAGAAAGAGGTAGACACGGGAGACTTTTCATTTTGTTCTGTACTAAGAAAAATTCTTCTGCCTTGTGATCCTGTTGATCGGTGACCTTACCCCCAACCCTGTGCTCTCTGAAACATGTGCTGTGTCCACTCAGGGTTAAATGGATTAAGGGTGGTGCAAGATGTGCTTTGTTAAACAGATGCTTGAAGGCAGCATGCTCGTTAAGAGTCATCACCACTCCCTAATCTCAAGTACCCAGGGACACAAACACTGCGGAAGGCCGCAGGGTCCTCTGCATAGGAAAACCAGAGACCTTTGTTCACTTGTTTATCTGCTGACCCTCCCTCCACTATTGTCTTATGACCCTGCCAAATCTCCCTCTGTGAGAAACACCCAAGAATGATCAATAAAAATAAATAAATAAATAAATAAATAAAAATTAAAAAAATAAAAAATAAAAAAAGACAACAGAGTAAACAAGAAGCACTGAGGTATGAGACAACATGACATGCAAAAGACAGTAAAGTTGAACTAGTAACATAATTTCTAATGTCTCCAAATGATGCAAGTAGCATACAGCTCTTAAAACTGACATGAGAAAGTGCATTTAGTGACTTCAGTCTTTGGTGGAAGTTCCTAGTGTATGAAATGGAACAGAAGAGAAAAGGCCTTGGTTCCCATGCTGTGGGAATAGGGAGCTGGTGAAGGGCTAAGTATCAGAGGACCTGTAATTCAGATAAATCACTCTGTTGGTTACCTGGAGGGTGAATTTGAGGAGAATGAGACTGGAGGCAGGAGCAAGGCAGTACCAGTGCAGGTGAAGAAAGAACATAGGTAGAACTTGGCCACCAATTAGAAAAGGTGAGAGGAGGAGCCAAGGAGAGGGAAACGTGTGGGATCACGGCCAGGTTTCAGGCTGGAACAGGACAAATGGCAGAAGCATCCAATATTGAAAATAGAGTCAGAGGAGCCTTCTTGAGTGGAGAGGGATAACAGGGCATTCTAGGACAGGATGGGTTTGAGATTTCTTCACATATCCGAGTGGAAAAGTCTTGGAAGCATGAGGCCACACCAGAACTCAGTGAGGGCAAGAAGATAGGGAGTGTGGAGTCATCAGCTTGCAGGTGACAGCTGAAGCCATTCTCCCACTTCAGGAGAGAAGCACATGAGCAAAGAGCTGAGTTTCCTGGAGAACACCAACATTCCCAAGTGAGCTGAAAGATAGAATTCAGAGGAGGGCCAGAGGGAAAATTAAATGGAAGAGTGTGCTGTAGAGATAGCACTGTGATCCAGGGCTTGATCTTTGAAGGCAGACTGCCTGAATGACAGTTTCGTTTTCTGTAAATGAGAGTAAAATTATCTACCCATGCATGAAAAAAAACCCTCAACAAACTAGAAACAGGAGGGAACTTCATCAACATGATGAAAAGCATCTGTGAAAACCTAACAGTTAACAGATTTAATGGTGCAAGACTGAATGCTTTCCCCTAAGATTGGGAACAAGACAAGGATGGCCATGTTCAGCAGGTCTATTCAGCCTTGGTTCTGACCAGGACGATTAGGCGATTGGTATATAAAAGGATCCAGATTAGAAAGGAAAAAGTAAAACTGTCTTACTCCCAAATGTCATGATCTTGTATACAGAAAATCCTAAGGCATCCAGTTTAAAAAAAAAAACAAAACTAGAACTAGTTCAGCAAGTTCACAAAATCAGCATACAAAAATCAATTGTATTTCTGTACACTAGCAATGAAAAATCCAAAAATGAAATTCAGAAAATTATTCCATTCACAATAGCATCCCAAAGAATAAAGTACTCACTGTGGGAAGAAACTAAAAAAGAACTAAATAAATGAAAGATATTCCATGTTCATGGATCAGAAGACTAAATATTATTGTCAGTACTCATCAAATTAGTCTACAGGATCAACCTGATTCCTATCAAAATCCCAGCTACCTTTTCTGCAGAAATTGACAAGGTGATCCTAAAATTCATATGGAAATGCAAAGGACACAGAATAAGCAAAATAATCCTGAAAAAGAAGAACAAGATTGGAGGACTTATCTTCCTAATTTCAAAACTTGCTACAAAGTAATCAAGAGGGTATGGTACTGTCTTAAGGACAGATGTATAGGTCACTGGAATATAGTTGAAAGCTCAGGCTGGGCACTCATGCCTGTAATTGCAGCACTTTGGGAGGCTGAGGTTGGGGGATCCTTTGAGGTCAGGAATTCAAGACCAGCTTGGGCAACATAGACAGTGAGACCTGTCTAAAAAAATAAAAATTAAAGACAAATTTGATTAGCCAGGCATGGTGGTATAGGCCTGCTGTCCCATCTAGTCAGGAAGCTGAGGTGGGAGGATCTCTTGAGCCTAGGAATCTGAGAATGCAGTGAGCTATGATTGGCTACTACGCTCCAACCTGGGGAAGAGAGAGAAGACGTATCTGTAAAAGAAAATAAAGCTAAGTGTGGTGTCTTATGCCTGTAATCCCAAAACTTTAAAGGGCCAAGGAGAGAGGATCCCTTGAAACCAGGAGTTTGACACCAGCCTGGGCAATATAACAAGACTCTGTAACTATGAAAATTAAATTAAATTTAATTTAAAACTATGGCTGGGTGTGGTGGCTCATGCCTGTAATCCCAGTACTTTGGGAGGCTGAAGTGGATGGATCACCTGAGGTCAGGAGTTCGAGACCAGCCTGGCCAACATGGCAAAACCCTGTCTCTACTAAAAATACAAAATTAGCCAGGCGTGGTGGTGTGTGCCTGTAACACCAGCTACTCCAGAGGCTGAGGCAGGAGAATCACTTAGAACCTGGGAGGCAGAGGTTGCAGTGAGCTGAGATCACACCACTGCACTCCAGCCTGGGTGATGGAGGGAGACTCTGTCTCAAAAAGAAAAAAAAAAAAATTAGCCAGGTATGGTGGCACACACTTGTCGTCCCAGCTACTTAAGAGACTGAGGCAGGAGGATGAATTGAGCTCAGGAGTTTGAGGCTGCAGTGAGCTATGATCACACCACTGCACTCCAGATTGGGCAACACAATAAGACCCTGTCTCGAAAAAAAATGAATTGATTAACTGAAAAATAATTGAAATCCCAGAAATAAACCATTACATTTAAAGTCAATTGATTTGACAAAGGGGTCAAGAAACTTCATTTGGAAAGGAATAGTCTTTTCTTTTTTTGTTGTTTTTCATTTTGTAGAGACACATGTCTCACCATGTTGCCCAAGCTTATCTTAAACTCCTGGACTCAAGCAATACTCCTGCCTTGGTCTCCCAAAGTGCTGGGATTACAGGTATGATCCACTATGTCCAACCATGAATAGTCTTTTCAACAAATGGTGGTGGGGCAATTGGATATTCATGTGCAAATAAATTAATTTGGGTCTCTGCCTAACACCATACACAAAAATTAACTGAAAATGGATCACAGACCTAAACGTAAAAACTAAAACTATAAAACTCTTAGAAAAAAACATAGGAGTAAATCCTTGTGATCTTGTGTAAGGCACTGATGTCTTAGATGCAATGTCAAAAGCACAGTTCAAGACCAGCTGGGGCTAAATAATGAGACCTGGAAAAGGAGGAAAGGGGAAAAAGTGAGAAAATGAAAAATGGCAAATTGAACATCAGCCAAATTTAAAACTTTGGCACATCAACAGATACAATCAAAAAAGGGAAAGACAGCCCACAGAATGAGAGAAAATATTTATAAATCATATGTCTAATAAGTGATATATCCAGAAGAACTCTTACAACTCAATATTAAAAGACAATCCAGCTTAAAAATGGGAAAAGAACATGAATAGACATTTCTCCAAAGGTGATATATTAATGTCCAATAAGCACATTAAAAAGTGTTTAACATCAGTCACTAGGAAAATGCAAATCAATCCACAATGGGATGTCGCTTTACACCCACTAGAATGAATACAACCAATCAAGACAGATAACGCCAAGTGCTGGAGAGGAGGTGGAGAAATCGAAACCCTCATACACTGCCAGTGGGAATATAAAATGGTGGAGCCACTTTTTTGGAAGATAGTATGTCAGTTTCTTAAAATGTTAAAAATAAAACTGCTTTAAACCCAGCAACTTTACTTCTAGGTATCTACCCAGGGAAAATAAAAATGTATGTCGACACAAAGACTTGTATGTGAATATTCACAACACCATTCACAAGAATCAAAAGGTGGAGACAACCCAAATGCCCATCTACTGACAAAGGGACTAAAATGTGGGATATACAAAGGAATACTACTCAACAATCAAAAGGAAGTTCTGAGGCACACTACCACAGTGACCAACCTCAACAACACAATGCTTCATGAAAGAAGCCAGATGCAAAAGAACACACATTGCATGATTCAGTTTATATGAAATGTCCAGAACAGCCTCATATAGGGACAGAAAGCAGATTACTGGTTGTCGAGGGCTGGGAATAAGACTGAAAAGTGACTCTGATAGGCACAAGTTTCTTTCTTGGGATGACAAAATGTTCTAAAACTAGATTTCGGTGATGGTTACATAATTCCATAAATATACTAAAAGTCGTTGAATTGGACCAGGCACAGTGGCTCACACCTGTAATCCCAGCACTTTGGAGGCCAAGGCAAGAGGATCACTTGAGCCCAGGAGTTCAAGACCTGTCTGGGAAACATAGAGACTCCATCTCTACAAATATTTTTTTTAAAATTAAACGGGTGTGGTGGCACAAGCCTGTAGTCTCAACTACTCAAGAAGCTGAGGCAGGAGGATCACCTGATCCCAGGAGGTTGAGGGTGCAGTGAGCCATGATAGCACCATTATGCTCCAGCCTTGGTATCAAGAGTGAGATCTTGTCTCTCACACACACACACACAAAAATCATTGAATTGTACACTTAAAATGGGTGAATTTTAGTATGTAAATTAGACCTCTCTAAAGCTGTTAATTTTCTTAAGGTTTTTTTTTTCTTTTTTTCTTTTCTTTTTTTTTTTTTTTTTTTTGAGACAGTGTTTTGCTCTTGTTGCCCAGGCTGGAGTGCAATGGCACGATCTCAGCTCACTGAAACCTCCGCCTCCCAGGTTCAAGCGATTCTCCTGCCTCAGACTCCCAAGTAGCTGGGATTACAGGCTCCTGCCATGAAGCCCAGCTAATTTTTTGTATTTTTAGTACAGACAGGGTTTCACCATGTTGGCCAGACTGGTCTCAAACTCCTGACCTCAGGTGATCCACACACCTCAGCCTCCCAAAGTGCTGGGATTACAGGCGTGAGCCACTGCACCGGGCAATTTTTTTAAGTTTTAAAATTACAATATTTACCCCTAGCACCAAGATTGTCTCAAAATACCACTAAAAGAAAACAAGCCTTCCTGGAGAGAGTGCTGATTCCAGGTCTAGGCCAGAAATGTATAAGATAAGCCTGGAACACTGTCACTCTGGATAGCAAGGAATCTATCAAAGATTAGGATGCTTTCAACACGTCTGAAGAGCCAATCTGAAGGGACTCCTTCTAACCAAAGATAGGACATTTTGTACATTAATAAGGATAATAATTGCAGTGGATTGAAATACATCAAATGTGTTTGAATGTCTGCATTCATAATGATTCTTTATAAAAAATAAAAGTGGGTTGGCCAGCCACAAGGGCTCATGCCTGTAATCCCAGCACTTAGGGAGGCCAAGGCAGGAAGATCACCCGAGGTCAGGAGTTCGCAACCAGCCTGGCCAACCTGGTGAAACCGCATCTCTACTAAAAGTACAAAATTAGCTGGGTGTAGTGGTGCATGCCTGTAATCCCAGCTACTCAGGAGGGTGAGGCAGGAGAATCACTTGAACCCAGGAGGTGGAGGTTGCAGTAAGCCGAGACCTCGCCATTGCGCTCCAGCCTGGGCAACAGAGCAAAACTCCATCTCAAAAAAAAAAGAATAAATAAATAAATAAATAAATGTGGGCTGGGGACAGTGGCTCATGCCTTTGGGAGGCCGAGGCAGGAGAATCACTTCAGCCCAGGAGTTCAAGATGAGCCTGGACAACACAGGGGGACCCTTAAGGGCCCATGTCTGTGGTCCCAGGTACTCAGGAGGCTGAGATGGGAGGATTGCCTGAGCACAGAAGTTTGAGGCTGTGGTGGCATGATTGTCCCACTGCATGCCAGCCTGAGCAACAGAGCTAGACCATCCCTGTCTAAATAAATAAACAAATAAAAGTGGTCACCATCAAAGGATATAAATGAAACAGACTGTCATTTTGAAAAATGGTAAACAAAAAGAACAAATCAAGCCACTAACTGGCCTTTTCTATATAAATTGTACAACTGGGTAGCACAATAATTTATAAGAAGCTGCATCTCTTTTTTATATTTACTTTTTTTTCTTCATGGAAGGCCCTTCTCAGGGTAGCAATATCTCTTTCTGGAAGTATGGCAGCTCATAAATGAAGAAGGAATGATATAACAATACCATCATTGTTCAATCCATAATTGATCACTGGCTGTTAACATTATAAAAAAAAAAAAAAAAAAAAAAAGGTGGCCAGAGAGTACACACCTCCTGCTGGAAGAACTTAGCACAGTCTTTTTGCCTTGACCCCTCAAATCCAACATGAATCTGATCAAGCTTTCAGATCAAACTACTAATTTATCAAAACTAGAACAAAGTGAAGAACAAGTTAATCAACATCACAAGGATACAATTAGCCAAATTCAAACTATCAGAAACAGCATAATGAGAATACAGTTAGCATAATCCAAACTATGGGGAAACTGCCTAATTTATTAAATAAACTGCAAGAGACAAAAAAGAGATCAAATGGGGAAGCTTTCAGGATCAAAAAAAAGCTAAGATACGAATGAAGCAATCCAAAAGAGAGACTTTATTTGGATTCTGATTCAAACAAACAAAAAAAATATGAAATTACTGGAAATTTGGAGCTAGCAGGGGAGTTGACAATATTAAAGAGCAATGGTGTGGGATGGTTGGTTGACCATGGTATTGGGATTATGTTTTTAAAAGAGTTCTTGTCACCAGGAAAGTGGTTCATACCTGTAATCTCAGTATTTTGGGAGGCCGAGGCAGGAAGATCATTTGAAGCTGGGAATTCTAGACCAGCCCGGGCAACATAGCAAGACCCTGTCTCTACTAAAATAAAAATTAAAAATTAGCTGGGCATGGGGGCGTGGGTCTATAGTCCCAGCTACTTAGGAAGCTGAGGCAGGAGAGGTCAAGGCCACAGTGAGCCATAATCGTGCCACTGAATTCCAGCCCGGGCGACAGAGGCCTTGTCTTGAAAGAACAAAACAAGAATCCTTATCTTTTACAGACATATACCAAGACATTCAGGGAGAAAATTATATGATATGTGGGATTTGCTATAAAATAACGAGAGGAAGAGGAGAAGCATGCAGGAGTGTACATGAAACAAGATTGGCCACGAGATGACAAATATCTGAATCCGCTGATGAGTAGGTGAAAGCTCACTACACTAGCCTCTTGTTTAAAATGCTCCAGAATAGAAAGTGTGTCTGAAAATCCACTTCATGGGTTTGTAGCAAGCATTGAATAAGGTCATGTATACAGAGTGCTTTATAACCATGGCTTACAGGTAGTCAGCACACATTGTTTTTAGTTTTGTATACTCCCCGTCCATTAATCACATCCAAAAAAGGTATGTTATTCACACTAAGAGCTCTGGCCCATGGACCTTTGTCCACTTGGTGGTAATTTTTTGAAATTTGGGGTTTAGAATGAGGAAATGCCAGCCTTCAGAGCCCCAGGCTTACTATGCAGCAGCAAAGCCAACAGTCCCAAATGCCTTCCTAGCACACCTAGTAAGTAGGATCACTTTCCTCTCACCTTGTAGGCATACTTGAGTTCATTCACTCATTCATTCACTATTTTTCATTCATTTCTTATGTGCCAGGTATTGGGTGTTAGGGATCCATAATACAGTGAACCCATAATTGACTGCAAGCATCACTTTCAAAGCATCATATCAGGATGAGAATTTAAGTGCCAAGTGAATTCAAGGAACAGTGCAAAGGATCCATGGCCTCAGTCACCATGAAGACCCTCCCAAGAGCCAGCCCTACTGGGCACATATAAATGAGTGGAGACCTGGAATTCACCCTTACAAAGCCTAGAACCTGACAGAGCACACAAGACAAAAGCCCAAATAACCAAGAACAGGGAGCAGAATGTGAGAGGTTGGCCCCAAAGGATTCAGCCACCAAGGTGGAGAAAGTAATGTGTGCAGAGTGGGGAGTAGTCAGGTTTGGCTGAAGCAAGCAGGCATTTGGGGAGAGGTGGAAACTGAGGCTGGAATGGTCTCCTAGGGCCCTGTATGGAGAAGGTCAGGTTCAGGCATCTGAATCCCATTCAGTAGCAAGAGAGTCACTCCATGGTGCCAAGCAAGGGCTAACAGGCTTAGGACAAGATTCAGGAAGAGGCCTCTTGCAGCAAGTGGCCAAGCCGAGGGACCACTCATGGAAGGCCTATCCCCGCCTGGCACTGCACCTTCAAGTTCACATCACATGGCCATGTGCACATTCATACACAACCATGTGCATGTTCATACACAACCATGTGCATGTTCACACAACCATGTGCACGTTTACACGTGGCCACATGCATGCTAATGCACAGTCATATGCATGTTCACACATCACCATGTGCACATTGAAACATGACCATATGCATTTTCACATGCTCAGTGACTCACAGATTCATAAGACCTGAGACGGACGTGCATTTTGGGAGATCCAACTTTAGGATATGGGCTCACTGTCTCAGCACATGCAGACCAGGCCTGAACTCTATTCAAGAAAGCTGCCTGCCAGTTTATAGCAGGGGTTAGCAAACCTTTTCCATGAAGAGCCAGTTAGGAAATGTTTGAGGCTTTGCAGAACATGTGGTCTCTTGCAACTACTCAACTCACTAAAGCAACAATGGACAACACATCCGTGAAGAAGCATGGCCGTGTTCTGGTAAAAGAAAACTTGGCTGCAGTTTGCCCATGCCTAGCCTAGAGTTTGTAGCCTCTTCCCAGAGAGAGGGAATCTGACAGATTCCCAAATCTGTCAGAGACTAGGAAGTCTCCTTCGGAAGGACACCCCTCCAAGCCTGAGGATCCATCCACCCACAGGAGGCCTGGCACAACTCATTCCCCACTCAGCTTGGTGCAAGCTAACCCTATCAGGCCCTGCCACTGTTATCCTTGCTGACCACCCCCAGTGTCCTCTCAAGTGGAGGCTGCCTGCTTCTCATGTCCTCCGCCGCAGGGTCAGGCACTGCACCCACCCCTTCCAGCCCCACAGGAGCCCCTCTCCCCAGCCCTGGCCTGCTGCCACCCGACCCCCTCACCGGGGAGCCCCTGCACATCCAGTTGAGCCCAGATGGCATTCCTTTAGGAAACCTCCTCGACACTCCGAAGTCCAGATCGCAGGCCCCACCTGGAATGTTCTCCTTGCAGCCTGTTCTTCACTCATGAGACCGTGCTGCACACTGGACTTCAACCATGAGCTTCACCGTCTGTCTCTTCCTTCACTACCTTCCCTCTGCACTAGGCCATAAGCTCTGTGGGAGAAGGAACTCATCACAGTGCCTGCCCCAGACAGGTTGTTCATAAGCACGTATTGAAATATAGAATTCCCAGGCACCTCCAACAGAGAGACTGGACCTTGTGAGACCCAACAAGAAGCCAGTATTTCAGAACTGATGAAAAATAGTAAGGATCTAGATTAGGGGGTATAGTGGGAATGAAATGGGGGACTGGGTGATGCCCCATATTTGTCAATAACTCATAGTCTTTCTCCAGAGATGTGTTCCTCCCCTGTGTTCTTTGTCTCATCAGCTGCCACCAGCACTCACTCCAGCCACTAAAGCCAGAAAGTTGAAAGACCTCTGCCCTCATCTGGCCCAGCCCCCATCCAGCCAAAGACCTGTCATTTCAACCTCACGCCCACCCCGCTTTCCACTCCCACTGCTCCTGCCTTAGTTCAGACCACCACCGTCGCTCTCCTACCCAGTTCAAGCCAAGCTGACCTGGCCAGTGGCCTTCAGACCTTCCCTTCTCCATCCTGCCATGTCCATCCTCCACAGGCAGAACAGGAAGCTGTCATGTAAAAGTGCAGGTCTGCTTTGGTCCTTCTCCTAAACCCTTCAGTGGCTTCCCGGTTCCCTTTGGGTCCTGGTACAGATTCCTTAGCATGGCCAGGGAGGACAGCCCTCCATGATCCTCCCCTCCCTGAGATGCTCCTCCTGCCCCAGCACCCTGTGTTTGAGCCCAAGCCCGCCCTGTGGTGTCGTGGGAGGCCCAGCTCCTCTGCCTGGGGTGCCTTGCCTGGCCTAGGAACTGGGAAAACTTACCTGCTTCCAAGACTCAGCTCTAGCACCTCTTCCTGCTGGGTGTTTTCCGATGCCCCCCCTCTCGCCACCTCATGGGGACCCCACAGTCCCCTGAAGAGCCTTCTGCCCCAGTGCCTCACCCCACTCTTTAGACCTGTTTCTGTTTCCATGGCTGCCTCGCCTTCTTAGACCACGGGCTCCTGCAGAGCGGGACCCCATATCTCAGTCGGCTTTGCATTCCCAGTGCCTGGCCGAAACTGAGGCTGGAATGGTCTCCTATTCCATAAGCTCTCAATAACTCTTGAAAAATGACTGGAATCCTGGACAGCGCCAAGGCAGCAACTGGGATGGGAGAGTGATCTGCTGCCCTCTCCTGGCAATGTGAGGAATTGTCCTGAGCACAGACAACTCCCTCCCTGCCTTGCACAAGTGCAGGATGGGGGAAACTGGAAAAGGAGCTGATGGAGGACTGGGGAGGTGGATGCTGTCTAAGGAGACAAACTGAATTGAGGGGTTGCTGGGACTCTGCTGGCTCACACGCTATTCCCATGTCATGGGCCCAGGGGCCAAGTCAGTGCTTCCAAAGGAGGGTGCATCCTGAGAGAGGCTCTGGCTCCCCCAACAGAACCCTAAACTCTTGAAGGACATCTTCCTTCTCAATATACCCGATTGCTGTGTTGTTGTAACTATCACTGTAACTTTTATTCACTTCAGTGGGCGATCACTGAGTTTTTCCTCCATTGTTGTACAACATGTGTTTTGCTCTTATGTGTAAAATGACTGTGAATTTAGCCACTGCCTTCTCCTGATTTTAACTCAGCTTTCTACTGCTAGGAGGTTATCTCTGTTCTGGGTTTCTCAGCTTTCTATCAAAACCCAAATACTGTCATTCCTCGGTATCCGTAGGGGATTGGTTCCAGGAGCCTCCCTTGAAGATACCAACATTGCAGGTGCCCAAGTCGCTGATAGAGAACAGCGCAGCATTTGCAGACAACCTATGTACACACTGCATGCACTTTCAATCAGCTCTAGATTACTTCTGATACCTAATTCAATGTAAATGCTATGTCAGTAGTTGTCTAGGGAATAATGACAAGAAGAAAATTTTGTACATGTTCAGTATGTAGGGAAAAGAAAGAGAGATCAGACTGTCACTGTGTCTATGTAGAAAGGGAAGACATAAGAGATTCCATTTTGAAAGAGACCTGTACTTTAAACAGTTGCTTTGCTGAGATGTTGTTAATTTGTAGCTTTGCCCCAGCCACTTTGCCCTAGCCACTTTGACCCAACCTGGAGCTCACAAAAATATGTGTTGTATAAAATCAAGGTTTAAGGGATCTAGGGCTGTGCAGGATGTGCCTTGTTAACAAAATGTTTACAAGCAGTATACTTGGTAAAGGTCATCGCCATTCTCTAGTCTCAATAAAACAGGAGCACAATGCACTGCGGAAAGCCGCAGGGACCTCTGCCCTTCAAAGCGGGGTATTGTCCAAGGTTTCTCCCCATGTGATGGTCTGAAATATGGCCTCGTGGGGTGAGAAAGACCTGACCGTCCCCCAGCCCGACACCCGTAAAGGGTCTGTGCTGAGGTGGATTAGTAAAAGAGGAAGGCCTCTTGCAGTTGAGATAGAGGAAGGCCACTGTCTCCTGCCTGCCCCTGGGAACTGAATGTCTCGGTATAAAACCCGATTGTACATTTGTTCAATTCTGAGATAGGAGAAAAACCACCCTATGGTGGGAGGCGAGACATGTTTGCAGCAATGCTGCCTTGTTATTCTTTACTCCGCTGAGATGTTTGGGTGGAGAGCAACATAAATCTGGCCTACATGCACATCCGGTCATAGTACCTTCCCTTGAACTTAATCATGACACAGATTCTTTTGCTCACATGTTTTTTGCTGACCTTCTCCTTATTATCACCCTGCTCTCCTACTACGTTCCTTTTTGCTGAAATAATGAAAATAATAATCAATAAAAACTGAGGGAACTCAAAAGCCGGTGCCGGTGCAGGTCCTTGGTGTGCTGAATACCGGTCCCCTGGACCCACTGTTGTTTCTCTATACTTTGTCCCTGTGTCTTATTTCTTTTCTCAGTCCCTCATCCCACCCGACTAGAAATACCCACAGGTATTTCTAGGGAGGGGCAGACCACCCCTTCACAGTAAAGCCACAATATTTTTCAAATATTTTTACCCCAGGTGGTTGAATCCCCAGTTGAATCCAGAACCCACAGATGTGGAATCCACGGGTGAGGAGGGCCAGCTGTGCCTGTTAGCATCCCCCGACCCCCACGGTGCCCACTGCTTCAATGGGTCAGGTGATGTCATGCACCCCTCCTGGCAAAGAGAAGCATTACCGCAGCTCCTCTTGGGGCTGCAGGTCTAACCGTCTGCATCTTAACGTTTGCAAAGGTTGCCTAACCCCTAAAATAGGAAATAGATTTGGGGAGGGAGCTTGAGTCTGTAGCTGGAGATTTGTGACTGATGTTCACAGAGATAGTTAAAGTCTTGGAGTGGCTAAGGTAGCCACCTGCAGAGAAAAATCACCTGTCATTCACCATTGAATCCTCCATCTCTATTGCACAGGGCATTGTATAAACATCAGGTGTCTATGGAACAAATGCAAAGAGAGTACACAAAAGAAGCAAAAGGGACTGTCTTTGCACGATGCAGAAAATTAGACCTGCATGGCACGTTTAGCCCTAAATTTAGGAATCTACCCCACTAGACAGGAATTATCTTTTCAATTAACAAATGGCCTCTCCACTCCTTCTTTCCTTGGAAAGTTTACTGAACAATGATTGGGCACCGTAAACTTTGTTTTCATGTCAAACAGTACCTGCCCTCCAGTGGTTTATCATCTATTTTGTGGGACATGGCACAAAGGAAGAAAAACTGTTCGGTCCTCAGGAAGTCTGTAACCTCACCAGACGAGGCATCCATCTCACACTTGCTTCTCCAGGACCACTAGAGAGCCACATGAGACCATGTGCAATGAAATGCTGAATTCACAACCACTTACCACTGAAAATGAGCAGCACAGAAAATCAGTGTTTTTAGTTAGGTGGCGCTATCAGGGCAGGCTTCCTGAAAGAAGCTGGCTTTGAACTGCCCTAGGCTGGGAAGAAGTAGAAAACAGAACGGAAAATTCATTGTCCCATGGTCTGGAGGCATCCTGAATCCTTGGACCGGCATCAGCCAGAGATCCCAGTGGTGAGACAGGGGAGTGAAGCCATTGACAATCCTGCCCATGTTCTCACTCTTGAGAGTGTGGCACTGGGGCAGAAGCAGCAAAGACGACCACTGCATACTTTGCAGCTCCCAGACAGAGGCGCACTTGGCTTCCAATGCACAAGGCCCCCTTCGATAACACCT
The DNA here is from genome assembly GCF_028858775.2 of Pan troglodytes. Taxonomy (NCBI): domain Eukaryota; kingdom Metazoa; phylum Chordata; class Mammalia; order Primates; family Hominidae; genus Pan; species Pan troglodytes. Next base: position 19,771,508 of record NC_086016.1, read on the forward strand.
TTTCAGGGTGCAAGATAATAAAGTGTGGGTGGACTGGAGTGAAGTGCAGCCCAGGATGATAGCACCAGCTCAGAACGTCCTCAGCGAGGCCAGCAACAATTTGGAGAATATTGAGAGATGGAGCTGTCCAATGAGCCAGAGGGTCCCTGAGAGATGAGATGGCCTTGGCCTGGATTCCCCACCCCTCACTCACAAAAGCAGCTTGGTCCATGGAGCTGGGGAGCGCTGTTCAATAATGATGAACAGCCCACCAGGCATGCCTCCCATCAGAGCCCAGTGAGGGGGCAGGCGAGCGCTGTCTCCCCAGCACCTGCTCCTGCCTGGGCCAGTGTCCCTGAGCCTTCTGACAAATCCCTAAGTGCACCAACTGCTACGTGGTTTCTCACCATCTGCAGCCCAAACTCTGCCTCCAAAGCCTAGTGGATCCACCCAATGGGCCTTACCTCCCACTCTCCCCGCACATTCTGCCGTAACTGAGACCCGCCTGCTCCCTGGGCTGCAACGCTCATGTTTACCTGGACTTCCTCACACCGTCCCTACCACCTGAATTATCCTGCTCCTTTCCACCCCGAACAATGGTAGGAACAGAAGCAGCACAGAAGAGATAGCTTCAAGTCCTCCACTAAACAGAGAGTGCCTGCATAATCCCACAAACTAACATAAAGTTAACCATCTTACAGTTACAGAGGCCTGACGTCCACAGTTAGCCTCAGCCAGGCTGAAGTCACAGTGTCAGCACGGCTGGCTCGTTCTGGAGCTCCTGGGAGATGTCGCTCCCTTGCCTTTCCCAGCTCCTAGAGGCATCATGAGTTCCTTGGCTTATGGTCCCATAGCACATGGACTTCTGCTTCTGTGGCCACATCTCCATCTTTGACTCTGGCCCTCCAGAGTCCCTCTTTTGAGGACTCCTGTGATTACATTACCAGAGCCACGTAAGTAATGCAGGATAATCTCCCCCCTCAAGATCCTTAGTTGAATCACATTTGCAAAGTCCCTTTTGCCAGGTAAGGTCAGAAATTCACAGGTTGTGGAGATTAGGATGTGAACATCTTTGGGGGACCATCATTCAGCCTGGCACAGTGAGATATACATGCATTTTTAAATTTTTTGTTTATCTTTTATACACAGAGTCTCACTATGTTGCCCAGGCTGACCTTACACTCCTGAGCTCAAGTTTCAAGCAATCCTCCTGCCTTGGTCTCCCAAGTAGCTGGGACAAGAGGCACACACCACTACAGCTGGCTTATATCTTATAAATCAATAAGAAAACAGTTTAACTTTTTTTTTTAAGACTCAGTTTTGCTCTGTCGCCCAGGCTTGAGTAGAGTGGTGCAATCTTGGCTCACTGCAGCCTCCACCTCCTGGGTTCAGGCGATTCTCCTGCCTCAGCCTCCCAAGTAGCTGGGACTACAAGCACGTGCCACCACAACCGGCTAATTTTTGTATTTTTAGTGGAGACAGGGTTTCGCCATGTTGACCAGGCTGGTCTTGATCTCCTGACCTAAAGTGATCCACCTGTCTAGGCCTCCCAAAGTTCTCAGATTACAGCTGTGAGCCACCGCACCCAGCCCAGTTAAACTTTTTTTTTTTTTTTTTTTTTTTGAGGTGGAGTCTCGCTCTGTTGCCCAGGCTGGAGTGCAATGGTGTGATGTCAGCTCACTGCAACCTCCGCCTCCCAGGTTCAAGCGATTCTCCTGCCTCAGCCTCCGGAGTAGCTGGGATTACAGGCATGCACCACCACACCTGGCTAATTTTGTATTTTTAGTAGAGATGGGGTTTCAACATGTTGGTCAGGTTGGTCTCGAACTCCCAACCTCAGGTGATCCACCCGCCTCGGCCTCCCAAAGTGCTGGGATTACAGGAGTGAGCCACCGCACCTGGCCCCAGTTAAACTTTTTTAATGGTAAAAGGTTTGAGCAGACACTTGACCAGAGAAGACAGACAAAATGGCAAAAAAGTTCATGAAAAGATGTGGAACATCGTACTTCATTAAGGAAATGCAAATTGAAACCACGATGATACAATAACTGCATCCCCACTAGAAGAGGTGAAATCAAAAGATTTCTGGTAAGGCTGCAGGGCAGGCGGAACTGTCACGTGCTGCTGGCAGACACACAAAATGGCCCAGCTACTGTGGAAAGCAGTTTAACAGTTCCTTATAAAGTCAAACATAGGACCTAGTAATACTTCCCCTAGGTGTTTATCCAAGACAAATGAAAGCAGATTTCTACAATACAATGTGTACAAGAATGTTCCAGCAGCTTCCTGTTGGGAGAAAAGCTGAGTGTTGGGAGAGAAGCTAAGGCAGGGCTTGCATGTCTGCTAGACTTGCTGGCTCCTTGCTTCTAGCACTCCCATTAGCTCAAGCAGTCATATGTTTCTCATTCACTTGATACACTGTTTCCTTTCAACCTCCACATTCTCACCACCTGTTTCTTTGTTTGAGCACCAATAAATAGCCTGGGCTCCCAGAGCTCGAGGCCTTTGCAGCTTCCACCCTCACGATGGCTCCCTGGTCCTACTTTGTCTCTCAAACTTTTTCTCATTCCTTTGACTTGATTCAAGATTTCAAAATCTTGAAATCCAGCCCTGCCAAGGGAAGGATGGGGGGACATGTCAATGAGAAACAACGCCGGACACTAGTAAATGACAAGGACAGATTTGTGCCAGTAATGCACTATTGCAATCAGGAAAGGAGTCCAGCACGAGCTGATTTTGATTTGTGCAGAGGTGACTGGGTGCTTTCAAGGGAGAATGAGGGGACCAGGTGTGGTGGCTCATGCATGCCTGTAATCCCAGCACTTTGGGAGGCCAATGTGGTCGGATCACTTGAGATCAAGAGTTTGAGACCAGCCTGGCTAACATTTTTTTTCCCATCTCTACCAAAAAAACAAAAAACAAAAATTAGCCAGCTGTGGTGACACAGCCTGTAGTCCCAGCTACTCAGGAGGCTGAGGTGGGAGAATCGCTTGAACCTGGGAGGCAGAGGTTGCAGTGAGCCGAGATCCCACCACTGCACTCCAGTCTGGGCAACAGAGCAAGACTCCATCTCTAAATAAACAAAGAAAGAAAGAATGAGGGGATAGGGAGAGGGTAAGCAAGTCATGGAAGTGAGAAATTATAGAATGTGGGGAGAGGGCTTTGTCCATGGGAAACCCATCTGGGCTTGCTGACGGGCTTATTGAAGTTAGGCTCCTGTATTTCCACAGAGACTGGAAGACAGGGGCCCTGTCTTCAGTTGTTGGCTGGAACAAACAGTAAATTCTTCTGACAGCCTTGAGTTTTCTCAAGTAGGCACTTTAAGCAGGCGGTGACAGGGGCCCTCAGGTCATCACAGGGGTGAGCTGTTAGAGACTATGATAGTGTTTGTTCAAGTCCTTATAAGCCAAGGTTGAGGCCTAATAGAGAAGGGGGCTCAGAGGAGCCCGGCCGAAGTTTGGACAAGGAGAGCATCTTTGGCAGAGGAGATGTCACCAGGCTCTCGGGAGGAGGCAGTAATATTGTTGCACAACCAGAGGGAAGCCTGCAAGCCCAGCCTATGGAAACAGAGGTCCTGAGAGCACAGCCCAACACTACGGAACTGGCCTGTGGCAGAGACTAGAATGATTAGGTGGGCACCTGCTCCCCTGAATAAGACCACACTTCCCACTCTCTCTCACAGACAGAAACATTCCTCAATGGGATGTGAACATAAGTGCTTCGCATCACTTCCAGGTCACACACTCACAGGGAAAGTGTTCTCCTTCTCTTTTTCTTTCCCCTTCCCACTGGCTGGAATACCAACCACCCCCACACACAGACAAGGACATGACCCTGGAAAGGTGGAATGGAAAGATAGAAGGAGCCTGGCCCACTGATGGCTCTGTGAAGCAGAGCCTCCATACCAACTCAAACTTCTACACACAGAAGAAAACCAGTTCTCTTGTTTTAAACCAATTTATTCTGGGTCTCTTTTGCCCCAGCCAAATTTACATCCAACTAATGTAATGCCTATCCTCACCAAAGGTTGGGCAGCCTGACAGGTCATTTCAGAGCATCCAGAGAACAGAGTGGGTGGCAGAAAGAGATCAAGGACAAGGCCAGGCACAGTGGCTCATGCCTCTGATCCCAGCACTTTGGGAGGCTGAGGCAGGCAGATCGCTTGAGGCCAGGAGTTCATGACTAGCCTGTCAGCATGGCAAAACATCGTCTCTAAAAATAGAGGGAGATCAAGGACAATACAAATTGCAATCTAATGATGATATTGCTGCAAGGGGAGTAGACGGTCATCCGTTGGCCTCTGCAATCAAATATTTCCCCAGAGAATCAATCAGGGAGGGAGGAGTCTCATGCTGGGTGCCGGCCCTGTGCCACTGCTGAAAATCTCACTGCCACAGCGTCCTGAGCTGGCAGTGGCTTCCACGGTATCTGGGAGCCAGGAGAGCGTGAACCTGCGAGCCCCACCCATGAGGGCTGATTAGGAACACTCGAAGAACTGCAAGAGGGGCTGGGCTCGGTGGCTCACACCTGTAATCCCAGCACTTTGGGAGGCCGAGGCGGGTGGATCATCTGAGGTCAGGAGTTCGAGACCAGCCTGACCAACATGATGAAACCCCATCTCTACTAAATAAAAAATTATTGGACGTGGTGGTGCATGCCTATAGTCCCAGCTACTTGGGAGGCTGAGGCAGGAGAATCGCTTGAACCTGGGAGGCGGAGGTTGCAGTGAGCCAAGATGGTGCCATTGCACTCCACCTAGGCAACAAAAGCGAAACCCTGTCAAAGAAAAGAAAGAAAAAAAAAGAACCGCAAGGGGATGAAAAAAAATCTTGCTAAGAGACATGATAAGGAAACTGTCAGTCAGATATAAAGGCAGACCACATAGCTGTCACCCCATAGTCAGACACTCTGAGGGGAACCACACCTGTGCGTCCCACCCATCTGGAGAGCTGCAGGATGGCATGCATCAGGTTGGGGAAGGTTTGGTCCCCACAGCCCTGACTGAGAAGTACATTCACTAGAGATTTGTACAAAATAGAAGGCTCTGGGTTTCTGGTACCTGTTAGCCTAAAAAAAAGTGTGTGAAAGGCAGCAGGCCTATGCTTCTGGTTCCCTGGCCTGGAAGATTTCTTGCTCTGTACAGACTGCATATAATAATGAATTTCATTCAAGACCGGCCTGGCCAACATGGTGAAAACTCGTCTCTACTAAAAATATTAAAAAATTAACTGGGTGTTGTGGTGGGCACCTGTAACCCCATCTACTCAGGAGGCTGAGGCAGGAGACTCGCTTGAGCCAGGGAGGCAGAGGTTGCAGTGAGCCGAGATCGTGCCACTGCACGCCAGCCTGGGCAACAGAGCGAGACTCCGTCAAAAAAAAAACAAAAACAAAAAAAACAGAAAAGGAGAATGAACTTCAGCTGTGCTTCTGTAAGGAGCAAGGATGCACCAGGTAGCCAGGTCCTATCATGTAGGCCATAGCCTTGATCTCACATATGTCCTTTCCACATCTTGTTTACTGGTTCCAGAAAGAAAGAGAGAGAGAGAGAGAGAGGAAGGAAGGAAGGAAGGGAAGGAAGGAGAGAAAGGAAGAAGGAAGGAAGGCAAGAAAGAAAAGAAAAGAAAACGGGGAAGGGGAAAGGAAGAGGGAAGGAAGGGAGGGAGGGAAGGAAGAAGGAAAGAGTCTTGGCAGGGACCTGGCCTACAGGGGCTTAGGCTGTAAACTGAATAACGCCAGGAGATGCCATTCACATGGACTACATCAGTGATGGCATTTTCTGGAATTGTGCACTGTGGAACCGCTGACCCCAAGGGCTCCCAGTGGGCGTTGTCACAGCCCCAAGCCCCGGTCAGCAGAGGTGGTCTGCCTGGTTTGACACTGGTGAGAGTCCCTGTCACCAACCTTGAATTTAGGCTGGGTAGAAAAGGAAAAGAGGCCAAAGCGGGCAGTAAGACTGGGAGGGGAAAAAAAAAAGGAGGGTTCAAGGAACTGAAGACCTCCAGCAGATCCAAAAATAGGAGTAGTGCAGGTGTGGGAAAGCGGGAAGAACTTTGCCATCTTCCTCAAAACATGCCCTTGGGCAAATTACAGTCCCACTCTGTGTTTTGGTCAATGAGGGACCCATCTGGTGGTCCCAGAAGGTGATAATACCGTATTTTGTTTTTTGAGACACAGTCTCACTCTGTCGCCCAGGCTGGAGTGCAGTGACATTATCTCTGTTCACTGCAACGTCCGCCTCCCGGGTTCAAATGATTCTCCTGCCTCAGCCTCCCGAGTAGCTGGACTACAAGCATGCGCCACCACGCCCCGCTAATTTTTGTAACTTTAGTAGAGATGGGGTTTCGCCATGTTGGCTAGGCTGGTCTCAAACTCCTAACCTCAAGTGATCCACCCGCCTCGGCCTCCCAGAGTGCTGGGAGGCGTGAGCCACTGGCCTAGAACCGTATTTTGACTGTGCCTTTTCTATGTTTAGCTATGCTTAGATACCTGAATACTTACCACTGTGTTGCAGCGGCCTACAGTATTCAGCACAGTCCCATACCGTGCAGGTTTGCCACCCGGGAGCAGTAGGCTATGCTGTCTAGCCGGGGTGGAGTAGGCTCTACCATCTAAGTTTGTGAAGTACATGCTGATATTCCCACAACAGCAATGCATTTTTCAGAACCTATCCCCGCCGTTAAGCAATGCATGACAGCACTTCCAACTCCTCTGGCCTGTTTGCTCTTCTATAAAATGCCCACCTCACAGGGGGTTGTAAGGATTAAACAAGACAACCAGGACCTGGCATTTGGTCGGTGCTCAGCAAATACTGGGTTCCTCTCCTCCCCTGTCACCTGGGCTTCAGGTTTCCTGAGCTTATCTGCAAACCTGTGCTGAACAAACAGAGCTACAGCCTGAGGGGCTAAAAAACATGAAGAGAGGACAAGAATGTGATGTGTGGGAGACAGAGGAAAGGGTCATGGCCACGCAAAACTCTACTCAGAATTGCAAGGGGGTTCCTCTGCTGCCCCTTCGAGCCCCCACACTGAAACTGGCTTTTCTGCTATTTTTAAGATTTGTTAAGTCAGGCCTGCTTTGCATGGGAGCTCCACCTCCACAATAGCCACTTTCTCCTTGGGATCTGACTTGGATCCCCACCTCAGCATTGTCAAAGGCCCCGTGGAGCCTCTGAAGCTCTCCCTCCTGTGGCCTTTTGAGTCTAGTGCCTGTGCTGTGCATGGCTCATCAAGCTCCATAAGTATTTGTGAAATCAAAATGTCTCCTTCTTGCCCAACACACACCCATGGCTCCTCACAGCCCAACTCCCCTGCTGTAACCCATCAGCCAATCCAGTCACATTAGACCTCTTGCATCCCCTGAAAAAACTCTATGCCTTTCCTTTGCCTAAAATGCCCTTCTCCCCCTCCACCCACTGTCTCATTCCTCAGGACCCTTCTCAAAAGTCACTCCATCAAAAAGCCTTTCAGATTCCAGCAAACACAAGGGAACTTCCGCTTATCCCCATTCCTCAAATCACTTTGATTGTGAAATTATTTATTTATTTATTTATTTATTTATTTATTTATTTTGAGACGGAGTCTTACTCTGTTGCTCAGGCTGGAGTGCAGTGGCATGATCTCAGCTCACTGCAACCTCCACCTCTAGGGTTCAACAGCTAATTCTTGTATTTTTAGTAGAGATGGGATTTCACCATGTTGCCCAGTCTGGTCTCAAACTTCTGACCTCAGGTGATCCAGCCACCTTGGCCTCCCAAAGTGCTGGGATTACAGGCATGAGCCACCACACCCAGCCTGAAAATTTTTAAGTTTTTAACCTTAGCAGCTAACAGCAGAGTTCTTTAAAAGGTATTTAACATCTGTTTTTGGAAGATATGTTAATGAAATTGGGTAATTGGGTTTTCTGGGCACGTCAAACCATAGTCATCAACATAATGTACCCTACCTTCTCATCGAAGTCCTAATAAGACAAGCTTTCATTTCTTTATGACAGAACCACCCTAAGCGTTTAAATTCCTTACCCAGAACTTAAGTCTTAATTTAAAATTTTCATAAATTAAATTATTTGGAAAAATCTCAATACTGATTACAAAATAATCAAATTATTTTACACATTTAAAAATATTCGAATCTATTATTCAACTTTTTTAATATTTCAAAATAAGTCACAAGATGAATATCAAATCCTCTTAACTATTTCAAATTAATATCACAACCATAATATGCCAGATTCTCTAACATGACATTCTCCAAAATATTTCAGATGCCTTAAGAAACAAATAATACATACAAATTACCATGATGATTTCAGTTTTTTTCTAAACCTAATGCAAAGTAGTAATATCACGGATTTGGTAGACATTTTTCTTATCACAATGCTTATTTCTACACCTTCACAGCATTTTCCTATGCTTACCACTTTAAGGAGATCAGAATTACTGTCTCAATTTGGCTGGGGCTGCTCAGTCCAAAATTTGGAACTGAGATGAGTTACAGATTTCAGTTCAGTTAGAGTTTCTGAATTGCATCAGAACAGCTGGGTCTACTTCCAGAGTGGTCCCTCCTGAGGTTTATTTTGACTCATGGTTCTACAGGTTGTAAGGGAAGCATGGCACCAGCATCTGCTTCTGATGAGGGCCTCAGGAAGCTTCCCATCATGGCATATGGCAAAGAGGGAGCAAGCAAATCATGGTGAGAAAGGAAGCAAGAGTGAGCGGGAGGAAATGCCAGGCTCTTTGGAACAACCGGATCTCGCATGAAGTCAAGAGTGAGAACTCATTCATTACTGCAGGACAACACCAAGTCATTTGTGAAGATTCCATCCCCGTGACCCAAACACCTCCCGGTAGGCCCACCTCCAACACTGGAGGTCACATTTCAACATGAGATTTGGAGGGGACAAACATCTAAACCATATCAAGATTTTTCATTTATTTGTCTAAATTGATTCCTATGTATTTCATATTTTTGTAGCTATTGTAAATGAGATTGCTTTCTTGATTTCTTTTTTCAGATTATTCACCATTGACATATATAAATGCTACTAATTTCTGTATGTTGAGTTTGTATCCAGCAACTTACTGAATTAGTTTACCAGTTCTAGCAGTTTTTTGGTGGAGTCTTTAGGTTTTTCTAAGTGTAAGTTCATGTCATCTGTGAACAAGGCTATGATTTCTTTCTTTCCAATTTTAGTACTCTTTATTTTTTTCCCTTGCCTAATTGCTCTGCCAGGACTTCCAATATTATGTTAAATAAAAGTGGTGAAAAGTGAGCATCCTTGTCTTATTCCAGATGTTAGAAGAAAGGCTTTCAATATACAATGTTAGCTGTGTGTTTGTCATCTACGGCCTATGTTATTTTGAGGTATGTTTCTTCTATACCCAGTTTGCTGAGGATTTTTACTATAAAGGTATGTTGAATTTTATTGGATGATTTTTCAATATCTATTGAAATGGTCATATGGCTTCTGTTCTTGGTTCTGTTAATGTGATGTATCACATTTATTGATTTGTGTATGTCGAATCATCCTTGAATTCCTGGGATGAATTTTACTTGATCATGGTGAATTATTTTTTAACATGTTGTTGAAGTTCACTAGTATTTTGTTGAGAATTTTTGCATCTATGTTTATGCTTGATATTGGCCTGTGGTTTTCTTTTTTGTGTGTCTTTGTCTGGTTTTGGTATCAGAGTAATGCTGACTTTCTAGAATAAGTTTAGAAGTATTCCCTCCTCTTCAATTTTTTGAAGCACTTTCTTGAATAGAATTAGTATTATTTCTTTTTTTTTGAGACAGAGTCTCACTCCATCGCCCAGGCTGGAGTGCAACGGTGCCATCTGGGCTCACTGCAACCTCCACCTCCTGGGTTCTAGGGATTCTCATGCCTCAGCCTCCTGAGTAGCTGGGACTACAGGCATCCGCCACCACACCCAGCTAATTTTTGCATTTTTAGTAGAGACAGGGTTTCAACATGGTGGCCAGGCTGGCCTTGAACTCCTGACCTGAAGTGATCCACTTGCCTCAGCCTCCCAAAATGCTGGGATTACAGGTGTGAGCCACTGTGCCTGGCAGGATATTATTTCTTCTTTAAATGTTTGGTAGAATTCAGCAGTGAAGCCATCAGGTTCTGGGCTTTATTAATTAATTAATTAATTAATTTGACAAAGTCTTGCTCTATCACCCAGGCTGGAGTGCAGTGGGGCAATCTCGGCTCACTGCAACCTCTGCCTCCCAGGTTCAAGTTATTCTTGTGCTCAGCCTCCTGAGTAGCTAGGATTACAGGCATGTGCCACCACGCCCAGCTAATTTTTATATTTTTAGTAGAGATAGGGTTTTGCTATTTGGCCATGCTTGTCTCGAACTTCTGTCCTCAAGTGATCTGCTTACCTCGGCCTCCCAAAGTGCTGGGATTACAGGCGTGAGTCCCCATGCTCACCTGGCTTTTCTTTGGTGAGAGAGTTTTTATTACTGCTTCGATCTCGTTACTCATTATTGATTTGTTGAAGTTTTCTATTTCTTCACGGTTCAATCTTTTTTTTTTTTTTGAGATGGAGTCTTGCTCTGTCACCCAGGCTGGAGTGCAGTGGTGTGACCTTGGCTCACTGCAACCTCCGCCTCCTGGGTTCAAATGATTCTCCTGCCTTAGCCACCCGAGTAGCTGGGATTACAGGTGCCCACTACCAAGCTTGGCTAATTTTTGTATTTTTAGTAGAGGTGGGGTTTCATGATGTTGGCCAGGCTGGTATCTAACTCCTGAACTCAAGTGATCCACCCACTTCGGCCTCCCAGAGTGCTGAGATTACAGGCATGAGCCACTGTGCCCAGCTGTCTTCATGGTTCAATCTTGATGCATTGTATATGTCCGGAAATGTATGCATTTCTTCTAGGTTTTTTAATTTGTTGGTGTATAGTTGTTTATGTAGTTTCTAATGATTCTTTGTACTTCTATTGTCTCAGTTATGTCTCTTTTTTCATTTCTGATTTTATGTATTTGAATTTTTGCTCTTTTTTTCTTAGTTTAGCTAAAGGTTTATTTTGTTTATCTTTTCAAAAAGCCAACTTTTTGTTTCATTGATTATTTGTAATTTCTTTAGTCTCAATTTCATTTAGTTCCCTGATCTTTATTATTTCATTCCTCCTAATTCTGGCTTTGGTTTGCTCTTGCTTTTCTACTGCCTTGAGGTGCATCATTAGGTTGTTTATATGAAGTCTTTCTACCTTTTTTTTTCTTGATTTCACAGTGTTTGGAATCTACTTTTTTCTTATAGGCATTTATTGCTATAAACATCCCTCTTGTTACTGCTTCTGCCGTATCCCATAGATTTTGGCTTGTTGTATTTCCATTTCCATTTGTTTCAACTTTTTAAAATTTCCTTCTTAATTTCTTTATTGACCTATTGATTGTTCAAGAGCATGTTGTTTTGTTTCCATGTGTTGTGTATTGTCCAAGGCTCTATAGTGACCTTCTTTATCTCTTTTTACAGTCTTTTATTTGTAGTCTATTTTATCTGATATAAGAATAACTACTCCTGCTCTTTGTTGGCTTCCAGTTGCATGGAATGTCTTTTGCTATCCCTTCACTTTCAGTCTTGGTGTGTCTTTATAGGTGAGATGGGTTTGTTGTAGGCAGCATATAGTTGGGTCTTGTTTCTTTATCCTGTCAGCCAACCCATGGCTTTTAATTGGAGAATTGAGTCCATTTACATGCAGGGTTATTACTGATATTATTACTACTGCCATTTTGTTGCTTGTTTTCTGATCGTTTTGTAACTCCTTGCTTCCTTTCTTTCTTTCTTCCTATCTTTCTTTAGTCCTGTCTTTCTTTGAGGTTAAGTGATATTCTCTGGTAGTATGTTTTAACTCATTGCTTTTATTTTTAATGAATCTATTTCAGGTTTGTGCATTGTGATTACCATGAGGCTTACCAAAAACATTTTATAGATATAACAGGTTATTTTAAAGAGATAACAGCTTAAAGAAAATAAAAATGAACACGGAAAAAAGAGTTTAACTTTACAATTTAACTCCATCCCCCACATTCTGACTTTATGTTGTCTCAATGTATGTGTATTTCTATAATGTCCATCTCCTAACAGATTGCTGTAGGTATTGTTGTTTTTGATACATTTGTCTTTTGGGCTGCATACTAGTTATGAGTAGATTGCACATTGAAATTATAGTATTAGAGTATTCTGGGTTTGTTCATGTACTTAATTTTACCAGCAGGTTTCATACCTTTACATATTTTCTTTTTGCATATTAGTGTTTTTTTTTTTCTTTCTTTCTGATTGAAGAATTCTCCTTAGCACTTCTTGTAACACAGGTCTGGCGGTAGTGAACTCTCTCATCTTTTGTTTGTCCAGAAGAGACTTTATGTCCTCTCCATATTTGAAGGGACACTTTTCCAATACAGTATTCTTAAATGGCAGTTTTTTTCTTTCAGCACTTTGAAAATGCCATCCCATTCCCTTCTGATCTGTATAGTTCCAATTGAGAAATCTGTTGCCAGGCAAATTGGAGCTTTTTTATATGTTATTTGCTTCTTTTCTCTTGCTGCTTTTAGAATCCTTTCTTTACCCTTGACCATTGAGCATTTCGTTATTATATGCCTTTTGGTAGTCTTATTTGGGTTGAACCTGTTTGGTGTTCTCTGATCTTCTTGTATGTGGCTATTTGTCTCTTTCTCAAGTTTGGAAAGTTTTTTGAGTGTCCGTGTTTGATTTTGAATAAGCTTTCCACCCTTTGCTCTTGCTCAACTCCCTTTTGAACACCAAGAATTCTTAGATTTGGTCTTTTGAGGTAATTTTCTATATTTAGGAGACAATTTTTATTGCATTTTATTCTTTTTTTGTTTTTGCTCCTCTGTGTATTTTTTAGAAGCCTGTCTTTGAGCTTGCTGGTTTTTTCCCTCTGCTTGATTCATTTTGCTGGTTGAGAGCCTCTAATGATTTTTTTTTTTTTTTTTCGGAGACAGAGTCTCACTCTGTCGCCCAGGCTGGAGTGCAGTGGCATGATCTTGACTCACTGCAACCTCCGCCTCCTGGGTTCAAGTAATACGTCTGCCTCAGCCTCCCGAGTAGCTGGGACTACAGGCGCATGCCACCATGCCCAGCTCATTTTTTGCATTTTAGTAGAGATGGGGTTTTACCATGTTGCCCAAGCTGGTCTCGAACTCCTGAGCTCAGGCACCTTGGCCTCCCAGAGTGCTGGGATTACAGGTGTGAGCGACCACGACTGGCCATGAATTTTTTAGTTGAGTGAATTTATTTCTCAGCTCCAAGATTTCTGTTTGATTATTCAAAATTTCAATCTCTGTATTAAATTTCTCTTGTAAATTTCTGAATTACTTTTGTATGTTATCTTGGATATCACTGAGTTTTCTCAAAACAGATATTCTGAATTCTTGGTCAGAGGTTCACAGATTGCTGACTCATTAAGGTCAGTCACTGGTTCCTCACTTTGTCCATTTGGAGTCATGATTCCTTCTTTGCTATTGTTTCCTGTGATGTGAGTCTATGTCTTTGCATTAAAGGATTTGTTATTTATTTCAATCTTCTCTGTCTGGCTTGTTTCAGTTTTTATTTGATATGTTGGCTTGGGGTTTTTATTTTTAATTTACCTGTTGGTTTTATTTATTTATTTATTTATTTTATTTTTCTTTTTTTCCAGCTAGGTCACTGCCTCCTTTTTGACACTAGATGGTGGCATAAGCCCAGGTTTGCCTTGGTTCTGGAAAGCAATTAGTGCCACCCGGCCGGGCGCTGTGGCTCATGCCTGTAATCCTAGCACTTTGGGAGGCTGAGGCGGGCAGATCACGAGGTCAAGGGATCAAGACCATCCTGGTCCACATGGTGAAACCCTGTCTCTACTGAAAATACAAAAATTAGCTGGGCATGGTGACACGCGCCTGTAGTCCCAGCTACTCGGCAGGCTGAGGCAGGGGAATCGCTTGAACCCGGGAGGCAGAGGTTGCAGTGAGCCAAGATCGTGCCACTGCACTCCAGCCTGGTGACAGGGTGAGACTCCATCTCAAAACAAAAGAAAACAAAAGAGTGCCACCCATCAGGATAAGGGAGGTCTCAAAGGGGACATTTCAGTAGTGTGGGAAGGATGGTTAGGGGTTGTGCCCAGGGGACCTGTGGAACAAACCTACCACATGGTGCTGCTTAACAGCCACGCTGATTTGCTGTCTCCTTTGGCCAAATTAGAGCAGAGTGTCCAGGGCTGGGGATGGTGGTCCTGCCTCCCCACTCTGTCTCTGGCTGTCCTCTGGGATATTTCTTATTCCAGGCACACTTTCTTTCTGTGCCTTTCTGTGGGTTGAGTTTCTGTGGGTTGAGTCAGGGACTCAACCTTTCTGTGGGTTGCTTTCTGTGGGTTGAGTCAGGGACAGGTTTCCTGCCAGTGAACCCACGATGATGGAGAAGCTGGTTGGCCATCTCGATCTCACTTTTTCCAGTGAAGAATGCATGAGTCAGCGAGTTTTCTGCACGCTTGGTGTGGGGCAGATTTGAGGGAGGGGCATGATGGATATAGACGTCTGAGTCTCAGCCAGGCACAGTGGCTCACACCTGTAATCTCAGCACTTTGGGAGGCCGAGGCAGGCAGATCACCTGAGGTAAGGCGTTCAAGACCAGCCTGGCCAACATGGTGAAACCCCTCTCTACTAAAAATACAAAAATTACCCATGCGTGGTGGCGCACACTTGTAACCCCAGCTACTCAGGAAGCTGAGGCAGGAGAATTGCTTGAACCCAGGAAGTACAGGTTGCAGTGAGCCACTGCACTCCAACCTGGGCAATAGAGCGAGACCCCATGTTTAAAAAAAATTTTCTTTAAGTCTGATTCTCTTGACAATGTCTCAAAGTTTTTTTCATATGTGGCCCCAGGAACTGTCTCATCTTCATATTTGAGTTCTGGAACATTGCTGGTGATGATCTTGGTGCTATGTGTTTCTTTTCAGTTTTCTGTTGGGGAAGTAAAGCCAGCTTGCTTCCGCAGCACCATTTTAGAACCCCTAGTGAAATTTTCAATTGAGAAATATTCTGCAAATGTTTTTATATTTTACCTCCTTTTCAATGATCACCATTCTCTAGCCATGTGATTGACAAGGACTTTCTCATAGTTCTATACCCTTCACCACATCATTCACTCTTCCTCCCGTAACATTATTTCTAGTCAGTCACCTACAACCCTCTCCTCTGTTTCTTCAAATCTCAATGTACCTTTTCTTTTCTTTTTTTTTTTCTGAGACGGAATCTCACTCTGTCACCCAGGCTGGAGTGCAGTGGTGTGATCTTGGCTCACTGAAACCTATGCCTCCTGGGTTCAAATGATTCTCCCGCTTCAGCCTCCCAAGTAACTAGGATTACAGGCACCCGCCACCACGCCTGGCTAATTTTTTTGAGATGAAGTCTTGCTGGGTCACCCAGGCTGGAGTGCAGTGGCGCGTTCTCAGCTCACTGCAACTTCTGCATCCCAGGTTCAAGCAATTTTCCTGCCTCAGCCTCCCGACTAGCTGGGATTACAAGCGCCCGCCACCATGCCACACGCTCAGCTAATTTTTGTATTTTTAGTAGAGACGGGATTTCATCATGTTGGCCAGGCTGGTCTCAAACTCCTGACTTCCTGATCCGCCCACTTTGGCCTCCCAAAATGCTGGGATTACAGGCGTGAGCCACCACGCCTGGCCAATTTTTACATTTTTAGTAGAGACAGGGTTTCACTATGTTGGCCAGGCTGGTCTCGAACTCCTGACCTCAAGTGATCTGCCCACCTCAGCCTCCCAAAGTGCTGGGATTGCAGGTGTGAGTCACCATGCCCCACCAATGTACCTTTTCTTTAAAATATAAATTTAATTGCTATTCCTGCATGTAATTATTCTCAGTCTGGCTTCATGCAACAGGAAGACCCCCTAGCCTGAGAGCTAAAAACTTCTAACTTCTTTACCAAGCACACCATCTGGCTCTCTTTATCCTGGGCTCTGCCACTGACTACCTGTGTGGCATCAGTCACAAAATTTCTCTATCAGAGCCTCAGTGTTGTAGTTTGGTTGTGTGGTGGTGGTGGTTTGGTTTAGTTTTGTTAATGCCAAAACTATTTCAAAAATCTGATGAGATTTATGAACTCTCTTTCCAGAGAAAAGCACACTCAACACAAACATTTTTCAAATTATTTCCAAGTGTTTACAAACTTCCTAGAGCCTATCTATGGACTTCAGTTTAACAATCCTTGGACTGGCCCCCCATCCTTTTAATTAAATAGCTCTCTCTGGCTCTAACTCTAATTCCTCTTAGAAATAAAAATAGAAAAGAAACAATTTCTATCTCTGCTAAGAGCTCACCTCTCAGAA
This sequence comes from Pan troglodytes, assembly GCF_028858775.2. Taxonomy (NCBI): domain Eukaryota; kingdom Metazoa; phylum Chordata; class Mammalia; order Primates; family Hominidae; genus Pan; species Pan troglodytes. The sequence continues at coordinate 19,787,833 of NC_086016.1, forward strand.
AAATGGCGCTGACATCTCTCAGCCACATTCTGAAAATCAGGATTCTGGAAAGTCCTGTGCTTTAAGATAAGTGGTCTAGGCAGGCCGGGCGCGGTGGCTCACGCCTGTAATCCCAGCACTGTGGGAGGCCGAGGCGGGCGGATCAGGAGGTCAGGAGATCGAGACCATCTTGGCTAACACTGTGAAACCCCATCTCTACTAAAAATACAAAAATTAGCCAGGCACGATGGCGTGCGCCTGTAGTCCCAGCTACTCAGGAGGCTGAGGCAGGAGAATTGGTGTGAACAAACTGAGGGCCATTACTTTAATAACTTATTACAACTTGTTAACAGTTTGATTTATTAGCTTTTTCAGGTGTTGTATAGATGCTTAGAAATATTTTTGTATTAAATTTGTAAGTCTAGCAGTCAGCATTTGAAACTTTTAAGAGAAACACGCACATAAAATGTGCGATGTGGTTTGAAATGTCTTAGGAAATGTAATGAATCAAGTTTGAAGTAGTGTTAAGTGTTTAAGGAAGATTTAGTCTCTTACATTTATGAGTTAATAGCACATGAATCAAAGAACAAGTAAAAGTGATTGTTCTTATTTTATACCAATATTACCAGATTAATAAATGGACTAGAGCTGGGCATGGTGGCTCATGCCTGTAATCCCAGTACTTTGGGAAGCTGAGGTGGGAGGATCACTTGAGCCCAGGAGTTTGAGGTCAGCCTGGGCAACATAGTGAGACCCTGTCTCTACAAAAAAAATATAAAATTAGCCAGGCATGGTGGTGCACACCTGGAGTTCCAGCTACTGTGGAGGCTGAGGCTAGAGGATCACTTGAGCCCAGGAGGTTGAGGCTGCAGTGAGTCGTGATTGTGCCACTACACTCCAGCCTACATAACAGAGCTAGAACCTGTTTCAAATAAATAAGCAAGCAACTAAATAAATAAATAAACTAGCAAGCTTTGTAAGTTGAATTTAAAAGCTTGAAGACTGGATGTGGTGGCTAGTGCCTGTAATCCCAGGTATCCAGGAGGCTGAGGCAAGAGGGTAACTTGAGGTCATAGTTTGAGATCAGCTGACCAGCCTGGGCAACATAGTGAGACACTGCCTCTAAAAAAAAAAAAACAAAAAACAAAGGCCGGGTGCGGTGGCTCACGCCTGTAATCCCAGCACTTTGGGAGGCCGAGGTAGGTGAATCATGAGGTAAGGAGTTCAAGACCAGCCTGGCCAACATGGTGAAGCCCCCTCTCTACTAAAAATACAAAAAATTAGCCAGGCGTGGTGGCGGGCGCCTGAATCCCAGCTACTCGGGAGACTGAGGCAGGAGAATCGCTTGAACCTGGGAGGTGGAGGTTGCAGTGAGCCAAGATCACGCCAGTGCACTCCAGCCTGGGCGACAGAGTGAAGCTCCATCTCAAAAAAATAATAATAATAAATAATGCTTAAGAAGAACTACAATTTAAATGTTGCAACTCAATGTAAGAATAAAAATAAAAGTTGTCATAAAAAAAATTTCTGAGGCCAGGCGTGAGAGGATCTCGACCCCAGGGGTTTGAGGCCAGCCTGGGAAACATAGATATTACATATTACAAGTAATAAAAAAAAAAATTAGACAGGCATAGTGGCGCACACCTGTGGTCCCACATACTTGGGAGACTGAGGCAGAAGGATCACCTGAGCCCAGGAGGTTAAGACTGCAGTGAGCTGTGATGGAGCCACCGTACTCCAGCCTGGGTGACAGAGTGAGACTCTGTCTGGGAAAAAAAAAAAAGGAAAAAAATTCCGCCCACAAAAACCCCTCTTGAACTTAGTAAATCTCAGTTGACACATTTATTCAACAGTTTATTCAAAACACGTTTATTGATCATCTCCTGTGAGACAGAGGCTGTTCTAAGCACTGGGAATATGGTTGTCTTAGTCTGTTTTCTGTTGCTATAAGAGAATACCATAGATTGAGTAATTTATAAAGAAAAAAATGTTATTTAGCTCACAATTCTAGAGGCCAGGAAGTCTAAGAGCATGGCACCAGCATTTGGTGAGGGCCTCTTTGCTGTATCAAAACACGGCAGAGGCGATCATAGGGAGAGAGGGTAAGAGTGTGCAGGTCAGCTCAGGTCTGTTACTCTTTTTTTTTGAGACAGGATTTCACTCCCATCTCCCAGGCTGGAGTGCAGTGGCACAATGTCAGCAAACCACAACCTCTGCCTCCCTCCCAGGCTCAAGCCTCAGCCTCTCGAGCAGCTAGGACTACAGTCACGTCTGGCTAATTTTTGTATTTTGGGTAGAGACAGGTTTTCACCATGTTGCCCAGGCTGGTCTATGAACTCCTGAGCTCGAGTGATCTGCCTGCCTCGGCCTCCCAAAGTGCTGGGATTACAGGCATGAGCCACCGTGCCCTGCCTATCTTCCTCTTCATATAAAGACACCAGTCCCATTATGGAGGCCCCCACCTTGATGATCTCATTCAAATTACTTCCCAAAGGCCTTACCTCCAATCAACATATGAATTTGGGGATTAAGTTTGTAACGTGAAATTTGGGGGATACATTCAAAGAAAAGCAATGGTGAAAAATGATTTGCAGTCTCTTCTTTCACTGAGATTATATACTAGCAGAGGACACAGAGGAAAAGTCAAATAAACAGACAACATCATTTCAGAGAATGGACACAGAAAGCTCAGTCAATCAGAGACTAGCTCCTAACCCTATCTTTCTCATGGCAAAGGATATTCTGTCCCCTCTCTCACTGTCCTGGAATGAAATCCGTGGCCATTTCCCTTTTCTCATTGCCAAAGACACCACCAAGTTCTCCAATCCCTGACTCTGATTCCTGACATCAATCTATTGCTCCTTGTATAATCAGTCAATGAATCAAAAAAAATTTTTTTGGATATCTACTATCTCCTCAGGATGAGGCTCTGTCAGGGGAAAAGTAAGAACCCAGAGAACAAGCAATAAGCAAAGCAGCCTAACGTGGACATGCGCTTGGCAAGTATTCACCTCACACCCAGCCAAGCACTGCAGGTGAGAGCAACACAGGAGTGAGGAAGCCGGGGTCCTTACCATCAGGGAGGACCAATCTTACAGATAGGGAAAAACTATATTTCATCCAGTTGAAGACACCCATTTTCTACATTTTAACATTCCTAAATTAGGCTTTATCTTTCAATGATTTTGGATCATTGGATGAAATACAGTAACAACAGCACAAAGCAGCATTGTGCCCTGAGAGGTGTGCAGAGCCTATAGCAATTAGAACAGTGGTCCAAGGTCAGGCTACACATTAGACGTACCTGGGAAACTCAAAAATACTTATGCCCAGACCCCACCGCAGACCAACAGAATCAGTGTGGAAGGGTGTGGCTGTACATTGGTATTTCAAAAAGCACCTTATGGGATTCTAATACGTAGGCAGAGTTGAGAACCAGGATAGCAATTTCAAATGAGAGTACACATTACCCTGAGGTTACATGAAGACTTTCCAAGGGGCACACCTTGGAAAGTTTAGGGCACACATCAGTAAACTAGGGTCTATGGCCCAAATCTGTTCTACTGCCTGTTTTTGTACCCTCCGGGGAGCTAAGTTGGTTTTTACCAACTTAAGCTAAGTTTCAAATGGTCAGGGGAAAAAATCAAAAGGGAAATAATATGTTGGGACAAATGAAAATTATATGAAATTTAAATGTAAGTGTCCATAAATAAAGTTTTATTAGAACACAGACACACTCCTTTGTTTACATATTGTCAATGGCTGCTACAAGGGCAGAGTTGAATAGTTGGGACAGAACTATATGGTTGGCAAAGCCTGAAGTATTTACTATCTGATACTTTCCAGAAAAAAAAAACTTGCTGGCCCTGGCTTGAAGGGAATAGATTTGAAGGGAATGGACCTCCAGAATCTCAACATCCCCATGTCCTCTTCCAGACACTTGCCTGCCAGGAAAGGTACCAGCTGTGAAGATGTCAGGTGTGGGTGGAGGCTCCCTTCCTTCCCCACACTTTTGTTTCCTACTTGTCCTTCTCCCACTTTCAAAAGAAAGGTAGGCCTCTCATCAGTCCTGGGTATTAAGTTTCTAACGTGACATTTGGGGGACACATTTTAGAATGTGTAAAAAAGCCCCTGGGGGCCCAGAGCAGTGGCTCACCCCTGTAATCCCAGCACTTTAGGAGGTCGAGGAGGGCAGATCACAAGGTCAGGAGTTCGAGACCAGCCTGGCCAACATAGTGAAACCCCGTCTCTACTAAACATACAAAAATTAGCTGGGCGTGGTGGCATGTGCCTGTAATCCCAGCTATTCAGGAGGCTGAGGCAGGAGAATTGCTTGAACCTGGGAGGCGGAGGTTGCCACTACACTCCAGCCTGGGCGACAGAGCAAGACTCCATCTCAGAAAAAAAATAAATAAATAAAATAAAAAAAGCCCCTGGGCACTAGACATAGCAACAGTACCAGATACCATTGTGTAATAGGACTCTGATCACAGGATAGCTATATACACATATCGATATACAGAGATAGATAGATAGATAGATAGACATCTATTTTTTGCAAGTGAGGTAGTTTCCAAATATTGCCTTACTAAAATTGAAGGAGGACCCAATCAAGTTGTCAGTTGCCAAATCAATAAAAATATTTGACTGGGCACAGTGGTGCAAACCTGTAATCCCAGCTACTTGGGAGGCTGAGATGAGAGGACCTCTTGAGCCCTGGAGTTTGAGTCTAGCCTGGGCCGCTTAGTGAGACCCTATTTAAAAAAAAAAAAAAAGGTGACAAGATGGCTATGTGATCTTTGCATATGACTGAAAACGGGTTCAAAGAATTGATGAAACAAATATAATTATTTATGTAAGCAAATTTTTAAGGCTTACATCTAAAATATTTTTAGCCTGGGGTGGTAGCTCGTGCCTGTAATCCTAGTACTTTGGGAAGCTGAGGCAGGAGGATGACTTGAGCCCAGGAATTCAAGACCAGCCTGGGTAACATAGTGAGACCCTGTCTCAATGTTTTAAAAAGAAGAAAAATGGTGGCTCACGCCTGTAATCCTAGCACTTTGGGAGGCCGAGGCGGGCGGATCATGAGGTCAGGAGATCAAGACCATCCTGGCTAACACGGTGAAACCCCGTCTCTACTAAAAATACAAAAAATTAGCCGGGCGTGGTGGCAGGTGCCTGTAGTCCCAGCTACTCGGGAGGCTGAGGCAGGAGAACGGACTGAACCCGGGAGGCGGAGCTTGCAGTGAGCCGAGATCACGCCACTGCACTCTGGCCTGGGTGACAGAGCAAGACTCCATCTCAAAAAGAAAAAAAAAAAAAAAAGAAGAAAAATAAAATATTTTTAAAATGCTGAATGTTGCTTTGTTCTATGAATAAGCAATATTTGTTCACAGATACATCAACTAATTAGGAATAAAATGAATTTCAAGTAATTCATGTTTAATTACTTATTAACATGTATTATGTTTACATTATTTTTTATCAATTATGTACTAATAATGGCAATGATGAAATGAGGATCTCAGTGTCTTGCACTGGGCAGAGAGGCCTTTCTCATTCTCTGCTACTTGGGCCCCAGCATGGCTTCCCTAAGAGCTAGGAGCTCAGAGGGAGGGGCTGGGCAAGACAGAAGTCAGGATCTTTTTGTAACTTAATCTTGTAAGTGACATCCCATCATTTTTGTCTTCTTCTATTCATATTCTATTGTTAGAACCAAGCCTCTGGGTCCATCCCACATCCGCGAGGAGGATTCAGAAGGTCGTGACTCCCAGGGGGTGGGATCCTAGAACACATCTTAGAAGCTGCCTACGACAACCGCTGATTTTTAAGTAACAGCTACATCCTCTACATCTATTTAGACTTAGGATGGAGAATTTTAGATGTCATCTTTAAAATGCATGAGAGGATGCAGTTTTCCAAAATTCTTTTAGAAACAGACAATTTGAAGGCCACTGAGCTTCAGGCTTCATTCAGCTGGGTCGTGTCTGCGGGCAGGGCTCATAGAGATGTCGCTGGGGGTCAGCGGGTGCTTCGGGCAGCGAAAAAACCCACCTCTCGAGGGCAGTGGAAAATACAGGGAAAAGCCACTTGAGTGTAGACTCCGTGCGTGTCAAGGCCAGGCAGAGGCGCACTTGATAGGCAAGGAAAAGCGGACGGTGGTGGTCTTGGGAGGAAGAGAGGAGAGGCGAATGGGCAGGAGCGTGTGGATGCACTAGGGCAGGACGGGCTCGAAGCAGGAACCTAGGATAGGGGCAGCGCGGGCCGGCTTGGGAGGGTCCTCCAGGGTCCGGAGAGGAGAGGACGCAGGCTGCACGCGTGCTAAGAAGGAGACTCATGAAATGTGTAATTCGCTGGCGACAGCTTCCGCGGCCGTGGAGTGAGCCTCTGGGGAGTAACGACTCTCTTAGGTGCGGCTGGGACACAGTCTCACAGACCAGGTAAGTTGCCTGCCCTCCAGGAACTCAAGTGTCCCCGAGTCCGAGCCAGGAGGCTGGAAGTGACTGCTGTCCCATCCTCCCTGGATCCCGGAGCTGTCCTTGTCTTGAGAAAGAGAAAGCAAAGCCAAGGAAAGCAGAGCGAGCAGAACCAGGCAAAGGGGTGGGGACAATAAAATGGGATAGGGCCCGCGCTTCCATCTACTCAGGAGGCAGAGGCAGGAGGATCGCTTGAGCCTGGGAGGCCGAAGCTGCAGTGAGCTGCGGTTGCACCACTGCACTCCAGCCTGGGAGACAGAGGGAGACCCTGTCTAAAAATAAAGTAAAATAAAAAACAAAAATAGGACAGAGACTAAGAAAACGGACTTCCTGAAATCCCAAGTTGGGATTTCACGTCCAGTGACCCACAAGAGAAGCAAGAAGTCTGAACAGGGCCAAGAATCAAGTGAGTGCGGGCGGAGGATTAAAATCGACAGCTGCTGCGGCACGGCCAGGATGGAGGGTGCATGTGGGGCAGGCGAGGCTCCAGCTGGAGTTGACGCTAGCCCGACGCGGGTGCAACTGGAGGCGCGACGGGCCAGGCCCAGGAGGAGCGCACCTGGGGCGCGCGGCCGGAGGAGGGCCGGGGAGGGACGCCGGAAGGACTGGGGAGGGACGCCGGGAGGACTGAGCGTAGGGCCGAGAGGAGGGGCGCAAGGAGGAACGGGGGGAGGGCCCTGTCTCACCCTAAACCCCTCCCCGTCCCAGACTAAACTCCTCCCCTCGGCCCGGCCCGCCCCTGGGCCCGGGCTGGAAGCCGGAAGCGAGCAAAGTGGAGCCGACTCGAACTCCACCGCGGAAAAGAAAGCCTCAGAACGTTCGCTCGCTGCGTCCCCAGCCGGGGCCGAGCCCTCCGCGACGCCACCGGGGCCATGGGGGCCGCACGCAGCCCGCCGTCCGCTGTCCCGGGGCCCCTGCTGGGGCTGCTCCTGCTGCTCCTGGGCGTGCTGGCCCCGGGTGGCGCCTCCCTGCGACTCCTGGACCACCGGGCGCTGGTCTGCTCCCAGCCGGTGAGACTCGACGTGGGGAGCGGTAGCCGCCAGGATGCTGCGGACGCGGGGCAAGGTCGCGGAGGGCCGGACGGTCGGGACTACGCGCCCGGGCTGGGGAGGCAGGAAGTCCGCGCCGCGGGCTCAGAGGGGCTCAGAGCCTTGGGCACAGATATCGCGGCGCCTGGGGAGGACCCTCGGAGCGGTGGGAGTTGCGGTGTGGAATACGGGGGGGGGGGGGGGGGTGGCACATCGCGCGGCGCGTGTTGCACAACCTGGCCCGCCGTCGTGACTGGAGGCGGGAGTGACACCTCCGCCCGGGCCGCGGAGTTCGGGGAAGGAGGGCGCGGCGCTGGGCCAGGCCGGAGGGGCGGCCAGGGCTGATAGAAAGGGGCTGTGGAGAAGGGGCCCGGGGAGGAGCCAGGACGGGTCTGGACCCAGCTCCACGCCGTGCGCCCCTCACGTACCCCGGCGGGGCACGGTCGGCCCTCGGGAGCTTCCCTCAAGCCGTGCCCTTCATGCCGCCGACGGAGCCGGGCGAGCCCACGTCGTCCGTGCGGAAGGTGGAGTCCCTCACCCGCGGCCCCCAGAGGGACCCCGCTGTCGTAGAGCCACGCGGGGGCCGGAGCGCTGAGACGCGGCACCATGTTTCGGGGAGAGCTCTGCCGAGGGCGGCTGAGGGCCACCTCCCCAGAGGCGCGAAGCCCTGAGGATGGGCAGATGGTTCTTAAGACGGCGCCCTTCCCGCCACTCCCACCCCCCACTACCACCACCTGGGTCTGGGAACCCGGTGAGAGCGCAGTCGGAGGGTCGAACGTTTGTAGCTGTCAAGTCGTAGCCCCGATGCGCCCACAGGAAGTGACCCACCCGCCTGCCAGGTAGTGGCCTTTCTGTGAGCCAGGACCATCTTAAGGGAAAAAAACAAAAAAAAAACAAAATGCTGTGCCCCTCCACAATATACTCTCCTCTTCCCCGCATCCCCGAGGGGATCTTTCCTCCCCTCCACCGCTGACCCCAAGGAATAATGCTCAGTATCTGAGTCAGAGGATGTAAAACAAAGGGATATTTCTCCTTATGTAGTTTTATGGAGGATTTACCGAAAGAGGGTGGAGGGTGAGTGACTATGTCGCAGAAAAAAAAAAAAGATGTTTTTATCGTGAATGATGTTGAGAAATGTCCTGTGACTTCCACTATTGGGCAAAGCAGGTCCCTCTGCCCTGCTAGTCCCTCCTGCAGGCTGTGTATGAAGCGTTCTGATATGGAGGGTTGGTGCGCCTGGGTTGATAGCCATTGGTCAGGTGCCTGCAGAGTACAGGGCGCCATACTGGGAACTGGAACTATAAATAAATACTCTGGGGACCCTAATATCCAGAGACCTAACCCATCTACGGGAGGAACAAGGCTTGAAGTTAGGGAACTGTCTAGCAAAGCTGCTTGCACAACTGGTAAGTGTATGGAATTCCAGGAAAAAGAAAAATTGCTTCCAGTTGGGGTGTCCTTCATGGAAAAGGCATTTGGGCAGCCCTGTGGGGGTAGCAGGAGCATTCCAGGTGGTGGAAAGGGCCTGAGCCAAGGTCCTTAGGTGGGACAGGGTACGGTGTGTGGCCGGAATGGAGGGTCTGTGTAATAGGACAGTGAGAAAAGATGCCAGAAGCGGGGATGGGACTCTCCTGTGTATGGCGTGGGAGCCAAGCTCTGACTTTCACTGCACAGTGAAGCAACTGTAAGTCAGGAGCAGAGAAGCACAGCCTGGCTCCAGGGAGGGCTGGAGAGAGACACTTGCTGTTCATATTTGTCTGCAGTCTCTCGTTCTCTTCCTTCCTCTCTCTCTCTTCTGTATACACCTGCCTCACAGACAGCTCTTCTGCAGAGATAGACAGCTCTGGGCTCCATTGACTAGTTCTTTTAAAAAGAAAGAAAACACATCCTTCAAATTTCTGTCCCTCACTGGTGTTTTAGTGGATGCAATGTGGTATAGTGAGGGGAGGGAAGGCCACAGAGGTGGCCAGAGGACCTGGATTTGCAGGCAGCATCGCACTTACTGTCTCTGCAGTCAGGCTTTGAGGCTGCCTGGGCCTGGGTTCCCTCATTTCCACAAAGGCAGGACTGGGTGAGCCTTCTCAAAGTAAGTCCATGCCACCTTCCAGAACGTAAGTGTCTGTCCAAAGCCCAGTTCGATTTAGCCCTCCATAACTATCCTCAGACAGGGAGGAGGCTTCTGCACACCTGGCCTGTTCCTAGCTCAGTGCTGGAGCACAGGATGTGGGAGCTATTTGATACATATGTGTTGACTGAACAAAAGAATGCATGAATGAAGGAAAGAACGGTCAGCTCTGCTTGGAAGGTAGTGGCAAGCTGAGACCAACCATAGCACTGGTTCCAGATGCTTGGGGTTAGCACCTCAAAACCCAGATGACTGATTTCCCCACAGAAATCATTACACGAGAAACCATCAATAATTGCATTTCCCTGGGAGTTTCCTTTTGGTTAGCCGTTCTCGCTGCCTAGGCTTCATGCAGGTTTCTCATGACCGCCAGCCTGGAGGAATGCCCATAGGAAAGACAGCAGCAACTTAAGAGTTGGTCAGGGTAAATGTTAACACGTAATTTCATAGACAGGATGTGTATTTCATTACAGAGTCTTTTTTCCTGAGCGTTTGCGGTTTTGACTTGTGGTTGTAGAACAGCTGCTCAGTTTAACCCCTTTATCTTTTGCTTGCCAGAAGCCACTTTCATCATGCCACTCTTTCAGAGGCTACAAAGTTGTGTTCTTTGTGCCAGGCACTGTGCCGGTGGTTCACAAGTATTCCTTCATCCCATACTCAACAACAGCTTACAAGGTTGGCAGGATGAACCTGCTTTTGAGAGGCTGGGTTATTGGCCCAAGGTCGCACAGCTAATGAGTGCTAAGGTGAGATTGAGAGCAGGCTGTGCTTGTAAGTTCAAAGCCCACTTTCTCTATCAGGCACCCAGTAGTGTTAACTGAGGCACAGAATTGAATACAATCTTCCATTTCTTCCTCTTAACCTTCACCTTGTGGGTAGAGAATAGTGGCCTATTGGAGGTATTATTTATTTATTTATTTATTTATTTATTTATTTATTTATATTTTGAGAGAGTTTTGCTCTGTCGCCCAGGCTGGAGTGCAGTGGTGCGATCTCAGCTCACTGCAACCTCCGCCTCCCGAGTTCAAGCAGTTCTTGTGCCTCAGCCTCCCGAGTCATTGGGATTATAGGCGCCCACCACTACACCCAGCCGATTTTTGTTTTTTGTTTTTTTGACACAGAAAGTCACTGTCGCCCAGGCTACAGTGCAGTGGCACGATCTCGGCTCACTGCAACATCCACCTCCCAGGTTTGAGCGATTCTTCTGCCTCAGCCTCCCAAGTTGCTGGGACTACAGGCGTGCACCATGACGCCCAGCTAATTTTTGTTATTTTTAGTAGAGATGGGGTTTCACCATATTGGCCAGGCTGATCTGGAACTCCTGACCTCAAGTGTTCTGCCCACCTCGGCCTCCCAAAGTGCTGGGATTACAGGTGTGAGCCACCGCACCTGGCCAATTTTTTTATTTTTATTTTTATTTTGAGACAAGCTCTCACTCTGTCATCCAGATTGGAGTGCAGTGGTGCAATCTCATCTCACTGCAACCTCCACTTCCCAGGCTCAAGCGATTCTCCTGCCTCAACCTCCCAAGTAGCTGGGATTACAGGTGCGCACCACCACTCCCAGCCAATTTTTGTATTTTTAGTAGAGTCGGGGTTTCACCATGTTGGCCAGGCTGGTCTCGAATTCCTGACTTCAAATGATCTACCCGCCTCGGCCTCCCAAAATGCTGGGATTACAAGCGTGAGCCAATGCGCCTGGCCAATTTTTAAATTTTTTTAGTAGAGACAGGGTTTCACCAGATTGGCCAGACTGGTCTCGAACTCTTTATCTGCCCACCTCGGCCTCCAAAAATGTTGGGATTACAGGTGTGAGCAACTGCACCTGGCCCCTTTTGTCATTTAGAGAGACAAGGCAGCAGTGATTAAGATCATGTATTCTGGAGCAAAACTTCGTCATGCAAATGCCAGCTCTGTGGGACCTTGGGCCACTTACCCAACCTCCCTGGGTCTTAGTTTTTTCATCAGTACAATTGGGATAAGGGTGCTTAGCTCATAGGATTGTTGTCAAGATCAAATGAGATATATGTACAAAGTGCTTAGCATGATGCCAGACACAAAAGAGGAGCTCAATAAACATCAGCTGCCATCACCTTCATTGTCATGACAATCCCCCCTCTGATTTCTGCAAGATGCCTCACGTAATGCCATTCACAAGCAGGTAGCTCATAGATAATATTCTGATTCTGCTAGTTTTAAAGAATGGGCAGTGGCCCCACGCCTGTAATCCTAGCATTTTGGGAGGCTGAGGCAAGGGAATCACTTAAGCCCAGGAGTTCAAGACCAGTCTGGGCAACATGGCAAAACCCTGTCTCTACAAAAAATACAAAAATTAGCCAGGTGTGGTGGCGCATGTCTGTAGTCTGAGCTACTGAGGAGGCCGAAGTGGGAGGATCTCTTGCGCCCAAGAGGTCAACACTGCACTGAGCCCTGAGCATGCTGCTGCATGACAGAGTGAGACCCTGTCTCAAAAAAAAAAAAAAAACAAAAAAACGAATGAGGGGTTTGAAATTAGGGATGACTATTGGAGAGGAATTTGTTGGACAAGACAAGATATGTCTTAGTAATATCCTAAGAAGATCCCGAACACTTTTTTTTTTTTGCTTTATTTAAAATGTTATGTAATTCTATAAATTTTTTTTTTCTTAGAGACGGAGTCTCGCTCCGTCACCCAGGCTGGAGTGCAGGGGCGCAATCTCTGCTCACTGCAGCTTCCGCCTCCTGGGTTCTAGCAGCTCTCCTGTCTCAGCCTCCCGAGTAGCTGGGACTACAGGCGCACGCCTCCATGCCTGGCTAATTTTTTGTATTTTAGTAGAGATGGGGTTTCACCGTTGTTGGCCAGGCCAGTCTCGAACTCCTGAGCTCAGGCAATCCACCTGCCTCGGCCTCCCAAAGTGCTAGGATTACAGGCGTGAGCCATGAAATTAAATTATAAGGAAAAAAAGTCTACTCTTTCTTCCACTAAACAAATTAATGTTTTCATTCATTTATCTTACTTTTCAGTCCTTTCATTTGTTTGGCATTACATCATAGATAAACTTCTATCTTTTAATTAATTTTTGTCAAGTTACGTATGGTGATCCTCCTTTAAAAATGGTACTAAGATGTTTAAAACAAAAAACAGTAGATCCCTGCGCCACCCCTAAACCTGCTCCCCAAATATGATTCCTTTAGTTAATTCTTCTGAGATATACCTCCATATTTCTAAACATGCTTATACTGTTAATTCATGATTTGTTAATTTTAGATATTATCTATTGACTTCTAATAGATGAAAATTACATTATCTTTCTGCCACCACTTCTCCCTGTTTTTTATTATAGTTAAATCATGATTTTAGTTAAATTAATAGTCAGCATTTATATAACAATTAAGTAATCTTCACTGCTGAGGCAAGTAAGTGTACTTTGATTATATATTTTTTCTGGTACAATTCCCCTCCCCTCCTGCCCCAGAGATAATAATTGCTTTAATTCTTCACTTGCAAGATGTTTCATGTAACTAGTCTTAGTTTTGTTCTATCAGACTTGTCATATCATTTCCCTCCAAATCATCAGATATTCCATCAATTCCATCCCCCCTTTCCCCAGAGAACTTCCTCCTAGAGCACTCTGTTCTCCAGCCCCAACAAGGTCTGTGCTCTCTAGACCTGTGGCACAACAGGTCTAGACCAGAACAGACATCCTGTCATGGTCTAATCTCCCATGTCCTGGATCCTGTGTCTTCTTCCTCAGGGGTTACTCCCTCATTTTGCTGGAGAATATCATCCTGTAATTTCCTAAGCATATGTATGAGGGATGGATATAGACATATGTATCAGGAACATATATGTTAAGTCTTTTCATGTCAACATATCTTTATTCTACCCTCATACCTTTTTCTGATAATTTGGCTGGGTGTGAAAATTCTGTGTTAAAGATAATTTTCCCTCAGAATTGTGAAAACATTGCTTTATTGCCTTCTAGCAAACAGTACAGATGCTAAGAAAGTCAATGTTATTGGCCGGGCGCCGTAGCTCACGCCTATAATCCCAGCACTTTGGGAGGCCGAGGCGGGCGGATCACGAGGTCAGGAGATTGAGACCATCCTGTCTAACGCAGTGAAACCCCCTCTCTACTAAAAATACAAAAAAAAATTAGCCAGGCGTGGTGGTGGCGCCTGTAGTCCCAGCTACTTGGGAGGCTGAGGCAGAAGAATGGGGGGAACCTGGGAGGCGGAGCTTGCAGTGAGCTGAGATCGCACCACTGCACTCCAGCCTGGGTGACAGAGCGAGACTCTGTCTCAAAAAAAAAAAAAGTCAATGTTATTATGTGTCTTATTGGTTTTTATGACACTTATTTTTTTCTCTCTGGAAACTTTTAGGATCTTCTTTTTATTCCTGATATTACAACAGTTTCAAGATTTGGGGCCTTGGTCTGGGTCTTTGTTGTTGTTTTTGTGCAGGCCATTTAGTAACCTTTTTAATTTGGCAACGTGATACTGTGAAATATGTATTAAGTCTTCAACCCCTTTTTCTGGCATAGAACTCCTAAAATCCTTAGAATCTCCAAAATTGTATCTTTTATATACTAATGATTCATTGGTGGCTGGCAGCCTCTAGGCAGCTTCAGGATGGGGGCTGGTCCCGGGAAGGACCAACGTAGGATTAGAGGGCTGGGACGTTTAGCCCCGCCCCTTTACCCATCACATCTGGGAAGGGGAGAGGGAACTGAAGGCCCCCTGAAGTTGCTATGGCCAGTGGTTTAATCAATCATGCTCACATGAAGGCTCCATAAAAACGGGGTTCAGAGAGCTTCCAGGTAGTGGAACATGTGGAGGTTCCTGGAGGGTGGCACACCTGAGGAGGGCATGGAAGCTTTGTACTCCTTCTCCTATACCTCACCTTTTCTTCTGTATTATTTGTGATATCCTTAAAATAAACTGGGAAATGTATTTCCCTGAGTTCTCTGAGCAGCTTTAGCAAATGAATTGAACTGAAAGAGAGGAGCATGAGAATCTCACGTTGAACCCGGTTGGTCTTAGAAGTTCTGGAGGCCCAGACTTACCACTGGTGTCTAGGGGGTGGGCGGTCTTGGGGACTGAGCACTCAACCTGTGGGATCTGATGCTATCTCCAAATAGTGTCAGAATTAAATTGGAGGATACCCAGCTGGTGTCTGCTGCCGAATTGATTGCTTGCTTGGTGGTGGGAAGAAACCACCCCCCCCCAATATGTAGTCACAGAAGTCTTCTGTGACTTCTGTTGATTGTTGTGGTGATGTGAGGGCAGAGTGAAAAATACAGCTTGAGTTTTTCCACACTCTCGGGGAATATGTGTCCTTCTCTTCCAGAATATTTTCTTTCTTTCTTTCCTTTTTTAAAAAATAACTTCTTCCTTCTGTTTTTTTGTTAATCTCCTTCTAGAAATCTAGTCAATCATATTTTGTTTCCTAAATTGAATCTCTAGTGATCATATATTTTTTCCTATTCTATTTGTACTTTCAGAAAAATGTCCTCAATTTCATAGACTAACCCTTCTATTGCATTTTTATTTAGTAGAACTTCTATTGAGTTTCAAGGTGCAGTTTTCATTCTCTGCCTGCTCATTTGTCCACGGTGTCCTGCCCCTGTCTTACAGATGCAGTGTTGTATCTCTTCGGGGCTATAATAATTTTACTTGTTTGGTTTAATTGTGTTAACAGCATTGTTTTTTTTTTCCTTCCAGGAGCATTTTTTAATTGTTTTGATCTATTTTTCATACAGAAAACCTATCTCAAATATCTGGTACTCCTTGGCTGTCTGAGAATATTTTAAGAATGAAGTCCTAAAAGCTGATTAAATGCTCTGTGTAGTTAAGGTTTATTGAACATTGGACTTTACTGTATAGGAGGTCAAGCTAATGGTGAACCTGGCCTATTGGGTGACCTCCAAATGCTGAAATCTGGAGGTCTTTTTTTGGGGCCTGGCTGCCAGCATTCTGAGATCAGAGCACGGAAAGAGAGGATAAGGTTCCCAACACTCCATATGTAGACCTTCACTTAATTCTCCCTGCCCCTAAGCCCTGAACGTTATAAGGTTCTGAGGGGCCCCTGGCCTCCTTATCAATAACTCCCTTTTGTAGCATTCAGACAGAAGTTCCTCCACTCAGCACAAGCCAGCTGCCTACTCTGCTGCCACTTGGACAGTTATTTATTCATTCATTCATTTGTTCATTTTTGAGGTTTTATAATTTTATTTGACATCAACAGTTTGTTCTCATCCACAATGTCTGACTGTCAGTTTCTGAAAGTGGTAATGGGTACACAGGTAACCAAAGTATAGAGCTTGTTTGGTGAATCTTCATCCTCATGCTTTCTGGACAGCTGCACATGGACACAGTATGGAACGTTCCTTATTCCTTTGGTCCAGACAGCTTTGTTGAGCCTGGTGTTAGCATATCTGGAGTCCCCATCTCCTTCATGGCAAAGTTCTGGGACTTTTTGAGTGACCAAGGGGCACACTGCTTGACGTCCCCTCCATGGGTGTGCTTGTGGATGCTGATGGCATATTCTGGTGTCACCACCTCATTGGTGGCAGGTGACAGAATAGCCCTTTTATTTTATTTTATCTTACTTTATTTTATTTTATTTTATTTTTATTTAGACAGAGTCTCGCTCTGTCGCCCAGGATAGAGTACAGTGGCACAGTCTTGGCTCACTGAAGCCTCTGCCTCCCAGGTTCAAGCAATTCTCCCACCTCAGCCTCTCAAATAGCTGGGACTACAGGCACATGCCACCACACCCAGCTAATTTTTGTATTTTTAGTAGAGACAGGGTTTCACCATCTCTTGGCCAGGCTGGTCTTGAACTCCTGACTTCAGGTGATCCACCTACCTCAGCCTCCCAAAAGTGCTGGGATTACACGTATGAGCCACTGCGCCCAGCCAACACTCTTCTTTACAGGAGCTATGCTGCTGGGGCCAAGTTGGAAAGGACTTTTAAAATTTTGTTCACATCTTTTGTCCACTGAGTTTGGCTCTTTGAGTTTGAGAATTTACAAAAAAAAATGTTCTTTCCTATAATTGTTATATTGTTTGGAGAGAGGGAGAAAATATGTGTATATGGTCAATGCGCTATTACCTCTAATAGAATTGTTATTCTATATTTCACCTATATGTATATTTTTCAGTTTTGATTAAATCTTTTTTCCCCTTATCTTCCCTCATGCCATCTCCTCTGCTTGTGTCCCCTTTGCCCCCAGCAAACTGTGTTAACACCTGTTAACATGTTTCTATTCTCATTTAGTCATACACTGTCTGTCTCTCTCTCTCTCTCTCTCTCTCTCTCTCTCTATATATATATATATATATATATATATTCAGGGAGATCTTTTTCATGACTTATTTCCATAGAAATGGGGATCATACTATAAAAAGTTATTTGAAACTTATTTTCCTCTCTCATCAACACATTCCAGCCATCTGCAGGTCAACAGATGTCTGTGCAACTAATTCTCATTCTCTTTAATATTTGCATAATATTCCATAGTAGATAGCAATCTATTCAACCATTTCTAGTTTGATGGACATTTAGATTTAAACTAGATCTCACCTTAATTCAGCCATTCTCTATTGATGACCATTCAGTACCACAGAAAAAGAGGGAAAGCTGTCCATTTTTTTTAAAGCTAGTATAAGCTTAATTCTAAAACTTGACAAATCTTATACAAAAAGAAAAACTATGGACCAATCTCATTTATGAACATAAATCCATGCAATTCTAAATAAAATATTAGCAAATGTAATCTAGCAGAATATCAAAAGAACAATGCACCATAATCTAGTGGTGCATTAACAAACCTTGTTTGTTAATCAGTGCTGGAGAGGTATATGATGAGGTTCAGAACTGTTTTGAATGAAAACTATAAACCTAATAGTAACTGAAGGAAAAGACTTATATGCAACCACAACTATCAGAAACCAAGACCAAAAACAGTATTCCATAGGGCATACCAAACTATTTCCCTCCATCTCGGGAATGAGAGGACACCTGCCTGCACCACTGGGAATCAACCGAGTGTGTTGTCAGACCCTTCCACTTTCCTCGTGGTCTTCATGAAGACAAGAGCTTTTCATCATGGGCATCATCCTGCAGTGTTATTGAGTAGCTCCCAGTGGCTAGTAGGAAGTTACTCCAAATGATGTATCTGTTTGCCTTCTCTAGAAGAGTTCCCCATCTCAAGGTGAAATAACCGCTTTTTTTAATCCTCCACATCCTAGGAATTTTAAGGGAGAGGAAAAATGAGAGGACTCAGGGGAGTTAATCTTCTCGCCATTTAGGAAAGAGTGACATTTATTAGTGTGAGCCTAGGCAGCCAGATGGATTTTGTTGGGAACATGTGCGGAGCCCCCTAGTGGGGTGGTGATGCTAGCCCGGGACCTGTAGGGGAGAATTCAGGAGCTGAACAGGGCGAGAAGCACTTATGAACTGGGGTCCCAGAGAAGGAGGGTCCAGGTGAAGTAGCTTGCTAGAGTCAATCCTAGGTGCGTGCAGATGTCATCCTGTGTGTGACCACTCTGTAAATGAACCCTGGTGGCACGGGGTCTTCTCCTGTGCTTAGCCCTACCTCTCTGTTCCCTCTCAAGAGAGAGGAGGGTGTCAGCCCTGGCACCCTACTCACACCAGTCACTTTGTTGGCCTTGAGATTGTGTTTCTGGTCTGCCTTGGCATCTGGCTTTCCACCCCGGGATGCGTTTGGTCTGTTTTGCCAGTTAGAGAACTGGAGACACCTGAGCCTGAGCTCCTTCCTAATGGTTACATTTCCCTGGTAGCATTTGTCACTAGGGCTTCTAAATTTGGCCATCAGGATTTCCTCAGGCTTGGAAGGTTAACACATACTGCCCAAGAGGGAGGCAATATAATGTAATATGGGTGCCTCAGCTTCCCCATCTGCAAAATGGGCTGAGGATAATACCTCGTCACGATCACCCGGAACAGGGCCTGGCATGCTTTCCCTAGTGGCTTTGTAGGGACTTAGTGAATGTTCCCCAACAGATCTGTCACAGAAACTGTAAATATTGCCCTTCACCCTTTCCGCACCTCTTGCAGCAGTGTTATCCAGGAAGGTTGGAAACCTTAGGAGATGAAGGGGCTCTTTTCTCAGGGCACTCCAAGAGAACCCTCTCAGTGTCTTTTAAAATTGTCAAGGTCCCAGCTCATAGCAGTTCCTCATAAAATACCATTCCTGTACCGGGCGCAGTGGCTCACGCTTGTAATCCCAGCACTTTGGGAGGCCGAGGCAGGTGGATCACGAGGTCAGGAGATCGAGATCATCCTGGCTAACACAGTGAAATCCCGTCTCTATTAAAAACACAAAAAAGTAGCCGGGCGTGGTGGCGGGCGCCTGTAGTCCCAGCTACTTGGGAGGCCGAGGCAGGAGAATGGCGTGAACCCGGGAGGCGGAGCTTGCAGTGAGCTGAGATCGCGCCACTGCACTCCAGCCTGGGCGACAGAGCAAGACTCCATCTCAAAAAAAAAAAAAAAAAAAAAAAAGCACCATTCCCTTTGCCATCCCCTGGACTCACTCCTCATCCTATTCCCCAAAAAGTGAGAAGGGCAGGCTGTGTAGATGGCATTCCTGAGAATGAGCCAGTGGAGAGCATCTGGCCCTGGCATGTGAATTCAAGCCCTTTCCCAGCTGTAATAACCACCCTCTTTTTTCCACAGGGGCTAAACTGCACGGTCAAGAATAGTAAGTCATCTTTTTCTGTTCTTCTTCTTGTTGCCTTCTTAATCAAGTGAGAGCCTGCTGCCAACTTCTGACAGAAGTCCTGCCATGCCACTCCAGGTTCAGGCTGTGAGCTACAGCCATCCGCAGGAGGGTTCCCGGAGAATTGTGGATGCGTGCACCTGCGCTTCCTGTCGAGAACATTCATTATGCAAAAGTCAGGAAAGGAGAAACAGAACTGTCATTTGGATTGTGAAAGTATTCTCTGGGGTGCTGCCCTACTGTATCTATAATACAATTTGATTTGCCACAGCTTGTCACTGTAAAGTGAGAGACATCTGTGCTGTTGATTTTGTTTTGTTTTAATTCAAAGAGGCACATATTCAAGTGTCTGAGCCAATTAGAGACCCCTGACATATAACAATAAAGCAACTCTTACTACAACTGCATCCCTCCTGTGCCCTTATTCCCAATCACAACTTCTTCTCAAAATCAACTTGTGTACTTTGTCTTCTCTCCTAAAATTCCCTTTAGACTTGAGAGGTTTGCAGTGACCCCAGTAAACATTAGAAAAGAGGGAGCAGGGCAGTAAAGGGCCACAGGCTGGAAGGCCGCGGGCCCCTGAGCTGTTTGCTGTCTAGCTGTCTGTACCTGCTGCTGGGGCATCTCAGGGTCTCGGCTATAAGTCTCTGAATGTTGCTTTTCCCTGGCTGCCAGGTACCTGCCTGGATGACAGCTGGATTCACCCTCGAAACCTGACCCCCTCCTCCCCAAAGGACCTGCAGATCCAGCTGCACTTTGCCCACACCCAACAAGGAGACCTGTTCCCCGTGGCTCACATCGAATGGACACTGCAGACAGACGGTGAGTGGGCATGCCAGCAGGGCCCTGGGGGATTCTCCCTGCCTCCAAGTGGCTCTCCCAGTCAGGCTCAGGATTGGGCTCCCAGTCCTGTGCTCAGACATGGGGGTTCAAATTTAGTGCTATAAGGATCCGTCATTTCATGCAGTCAAATACTTGTTCAGCGTTTTAGATATTAACCCACAGTGATACCTTCTCATCACACCATTCTTCATGAAAGGACTTCCTTCAACCTAACATTTTTAGCACCCTGAGGAAAAAAAAAAAGCAAGCAGTTAATTTTGTGACTACAGTACCAAAAATGAAGTGGAAAATGGCAACACATTTGTCAACCTGTTCCCTGAATTTAGGGGCCAGCACTTTTAAAACGTCCCCCAAGCCTATTCAGGAATGGAGAGTTTATGTTACAGAATTGGGACGATTGGGGCTTATGAGCACTAGCCCCAGATTTGTGAACGGGGCATGGGGGAAGTTCTTTTTGGAAGTCCCCGCCCTCAGTGCTCCTGCTGACAGCCACAACCTCGTGAGGATGGTGGGGATGGCTGTGTTTGACACCCATGCCAGATTGTCAAAGCCCTCACCACAAGTTTGCAAAGCCTTTACTTCTAGCCCAGTGTAAAGTGTCATTTTTCCTTGCCCAGCTGGGAAATAACTGTCTGCAAGGCGGTAGGCTGAGGCCAGAGAGTGAACTGAAAGGAACAGGATGTGGAGAGTTGGGTAAGACAGGGCAGATTTTCTTTTAGGAGTGAACAACCGCAACAGATAGGGAAGTGACACACCCAGCACTTGTCTTGGCTGATCTGCATCTGTTTGTCTTCTCTTCTCCCTCTCCTGCAGCCAGCATCCTGTACCTCGAGGGTGCAGAGTTATCTGTCCTGCAGCTGAACACCAATGAACGTTTGTGCGTCAGGTTTGAGTTTCTGTCCAAACTGAGGCATCACCACAGGCGGGTAAGAACACAGCTCCTGAGTGGATTATGTTCCACTGATGACACCAGTACAGACTTCTTGTCCCCAAATTCAGACCCTGATTTAGAGTAGGGGAGACCCAGAGGTGCTGAGGGAGTCTGTGGAATTCAGAATGGCAGCCTGAGATGGGCAGAAGTCAAAAGAGAAGTGGTGTGGCCGCCGTGAGCAATAGTGAGGGACAGAGCGTATTTTTGAAAGCGTCCCTCACCTGCTCACCCCTGGTTTTTCTTCCCACTTTACCTAGCTATTCGTTCGGAAAGGAAGTTGAATTGGAAGGCAGCTTCCACAGCCCTACCTCCTGCCATCTTTGTGTAACTTTGTGTAACATCTTTTATGTGTAACTTGGATTCAGCTGGGGCCTACCTTCAGGAAGAAAAAACCACCCAGACCAAAGAACTGCTGTAGGTGGGCAAATGAGCACTACAACAGCTTAGTCTCATTTTGCTGCTCACAGCTAAATGGTGAAATGTTGATTCTTGTTTGTTTAAAGCAGTGGGTCTCAAAGTGTGGTCCGTAGACCAGCAGCCTCAGCCTCACCTGGGAACGTGGTAGAGATGTTTGGCCCCACCCCAGACTTCCCAGGCCAGAAACTCTTAGGGTGGGGTCCAGCAGCTGGTGCTTAACCCTCAAGTAATCACGATGCAAGCCTTAGTTTGAAGACTACTGGTTTAAATCTGCAAATGGCCACTTGAAAACAAGTTAGATCTCCCACAAACTCAAGCAGCAAAGGCAGAACCCCTCTCCGATGTTAAATTAGGACCCCCAAACTTGACTGCTATGCGAATGGTGAGAACCAGGTTCCTCCATCCACTTAGAAGCAAAGGACCCCGGCCCCTCCACCAGGGTAACTAGAATGGGGGTTGGAGTCGATGTCTGTAATCTCTAACACCCAGAAAATAACTTAGCACAAATTCAAATATCATTGCAACTGAGGTGCCTGCTGGCCCAGGGTGAGTGGGGGTCTCTAGTTTGTCCTTTACACCTTTTTACTCCATAATGGTCTCAAGAGGTTCCTGACTTTCCCATTTGAGGAGGAAGAATCATTTGACAAATAGTTTTTACCTGCCTGGCGTGTGCCAGATCTCCATAGCCCCAAGTCCCCTGGCTCCGCCCTCTCATACCCATTGTCCTAGAATTTGAGAGGGCAGGTGGGAGGGGTGGGACTACTTCCACTTTCCCCAAATTCTTTTGCCTTATTCACTGTCTACTGATGAGGCCAGATCCAGGTTTAAAAAAAAAAAAAACAGGCAGAAAGGACCAGAGGAAACAAAAAACAAAGATACTGATTTCCCTGACCTTGGATTTTGCTGTGGTTGTTGCTTTGTTCTTATTTTTGGCTTAATATTCGGGAGTGGGTGGGAACAGGGGTCTTTGGGCATAGATGGGTGACAGAGGTGTGTGTAATCCATCCACCTTTCCTTCCTCCTTTCTCTTCAGTGGCGTTTTACCTTCAGCCACTTTGTGGTTGACCCTGACCAGGAATATGAGGTGACCGTTCACCACCTGCCCAAGCCCATCCCTGATGGGGACCCAAACCACCAGTCCAAGAATTTCCTTGTGCCTGGTAAGAGCATCCTCCCAAGACATTCCCTCCCCAATGGCCTCTGTGAGAAGGAAGCACCAGGTGGCACAGATGCCAGCCTCCCTGCTCAGCAAGACAGTGGCTGGCATTGCCAGCACCTGGGACCCACAGAACAAACAGAGGCCAAGACTGGGAGTGCTTTGGTGCGTGCTGCAACCTCCATTCCCTGAGGCAGAGGCCATTCTCTGTTGGCACAACAGTGGACGGTGGCCCAAGATCCCAGGAGTTTTATGGGAACCAGAGCACCTCCCTCTATCTAGAGAAGCACCCAGCCTGCTCAGAAAATAGCATAAAGGCAAGCCACAAGCCACTCGTGGGGAAGTTGCAGCCTCTGCCCCCAGCCTGGTCCCAGCCTCCGTGGCTTGCTCTTCTCCTTCCACCTTACATTCCGCCTGCATCATCCAACGCTCATCCCATGCATGGCGCTCTACTCCCCATGCCTATCCACCCTGCCTGTGATTACCGCCAGGCTTTTCTTCTCAGGCATCCTTTGATGTACATGTACCTTCTACTTCTCTGTCCTCCCCAGAAGCTCAGCTATTACCTACATTTCTCTCTTTTTGTTTTTAATAGAGATAGGGTCTTGCTTTGTCACCCAGGCTATAGTGCAATTTTGCTATCCTAGCTCAATGCAGCCTCGAACTCCTGGGCTCAAGCGATTCTCCTGCCTCAGTCTCTCTACAATTCTCTGTCCATAGCCAGCTATGTCAGGAAGCCCACTTGAAAACAAAGCCTGGGTCTTCTGCCCATTTTTATAATCTCCAGAACCTCACGAATTGCCTTGCATATAGTAGGTTGGTCAAGAAATGCTTGTTAAGGATGGTGTTGACCTTCTTCATCCTGGGACCACCCTGCACACACGCGTGCACACACACTCTGTGCTTACCCTGCTTTATGTCACCGCGTGTGGCTCATCACTCCCTGACTGGTACTGCATGTTGTGTGTTTGCTTTTATTGGTCTCTTCTACTGGGTTGCAATCTCCAGGGGGCAGGGCTTTGTCTTGTTTACCACTGTACCTCCAGTGCCAAGAACAGGGCCTGGTGCATAGTTGGTGCTCAATATGTATTTGTTGAAGGAGTGAATCTCCTCAGTTCTCGCTTCTGTTCCTAAAGTTGAGTGACTCAGTCCCTGTCCCTCCATGGTGATTCACGCCTGTCACATGTCTTCTCAGCCTGTGCAAAGACAGGGGCAGCCGGGGACAAGAAGCTGTGGGTGGGCAGAGAAGGAACTGGAGGGGACCAAGATTGCTTGGTCACCCACAGCAAGCTCAGGAGGAATGCACTTGCATCAGGAGGGTTCCCCGAGAGATGAGGATCAGACAAGCAGGCTGGCACCCATGCCAAGGTGGGTCCAGCCCTGGAGCTCACTCTGAAGGGGCCACCTGTGGACAGGCTCCCAGTGGGGAAAAGATTGTTGTTCTTGGTGTCAGGAGTCTGGAAGAACAGATTTCCGAAGGCAGAGGCTTAATGAGTTTCCTTTTTTCTGGGTCGACAGACTGTGAGCACGCCAGGATGAAGGTAACCACGCCATGCATGAGCTCAGGTAACGGCTGGCCCGGGAGAGCTTTATTTGGATGCACACACATGCACATGTGCGTGCCCCTCCTCACTCCCAGCCTGCGTGTGTGACCTTGGCAGGCAGCCTGTGGGACCCCAACATCACCGTGGAGACCCTGGAGGCCCACCAGCTGCGTGTGAGCTTCACCCTGTGGAACGAATCTACCCATTACCAGATCCTGCTGACCAGTTTTCCGCACATGGAGAACCACAGTTGCTTTGAGCACATGCACCACATACCTGCGGTAACTCTGCTCTTTTTGACCCCTCTAGCATAGCTCAGGACCACCCCTCCAAGCCCCGAGTCTCTTCTCTGCTGGTCTGACAGAACCGCGTTGCTAGAAGCTCACGACTCAGGGCTGTGCTTAGTCCATAGTGATCATGGCGCCTTGCCCTTTTTCTTCCCCAGTGATCTTATGCTTGATAGAAAGGCAGTTGACTGTGTCCTGCCCATGACACAGTCCTTTTTGTTCTTTCCTCCCCCACACGCTCCCTTATTCTCTTTTTGTTTTGCTTTGTTTATTACAAAAAGGATTTGAGGATTTAAAAAAAAGAAGAAATGTGAAAATAGAGACAAAGGGGAATAAGGAAATAAGGCCAGGCGCAGTGGCTCCCACCTGTAATCCCAATACTTTGGGAGGCCAAGGCAGGAGAATGGCTTGAAGTTGGAGTTCGAGACTACAGTAAGCCATGATGGCACCACTGCACCCACTCTGGGGGACGGAGCGAGACCCTGTCTCTAAAAAAGAAAATAAAAATTTAAAAATAAATAAAGTAAATTAATGACATAAAATATGCCAGGCACAGTGGTTCACGCCTATAATCCCAGCAGTTTGGGAGGCCAAGGCAGGTGGATCACTTGAGGTCAGGAGTTCGAGACCAGCCTGACCAACATGATGAAACCCCATCTCTACTAAAAGTACAAAAATTAGCCAGGTGTGCTGGCACACGCCTGTAATCCCAGCAATTTGGGAAACTGAGGCAGAAGAATCACTTGAACCTGGGAGGCAGAGGTTGTAGTGAGCTGAGATTGTGCCACTGCACTCCAGCCTGGGTGACAAGAGTGATACTCCATCTCTAAAAAAAAAGAAAGGCAATACGATGAAGCCAGCTCAGTGCAGGAAACGTGTGCTGTGTGGTTCTGTACAACTGGTGTCCATGAACACAGATTTGTTGCCCCAATTCCCAGCAGCCAAAGCAAAGAGAGACTTACCAGTTACTACACGTACTTAAGGATTTACAACAAACCAGCTTCCATGCAGAAACGGAGTTTTTTTCTGGAATAGAAACCTGAAAAGCATTTCTCCCCTGGCCTTCCTAAGGGGTGCTCTGGACAGCCTCTCCATGGCAGTGCCACAGCGTGTTCTTACCCAACTAGCCTTACCCATCCCAACTAGCCTTACCCATCCTCGCCTCTCTCCTCAGCCCAGACCAGAAGAGTTCCACCAGCGATCCAACGTCACGCTCACTCTACGCAACCTTAAAGGGTGCTGTCGCCACCAAGTGCAGGTGGGTGAGTGTGGTGTGGACAGGTGCAGGGAGCAAAACAGGTGGCAATTATAGAGTGGACAGGAGTGGGGAGTGTGCACAGGTGAAGAGTGGTGTGGACGGGAGTGGGGAGCGTGCACAGGTGGAGAGTGTGGTGTGTCTGGGAGAGGGGAGTGTGCACAGGTGGAGAGTGGTGTGTCTGGGAGTGGGGAGTGTGCACAGGTGGAGAGTGTGGTGTGTCTGGGAGTGGGGAGCGTGCACAGGTGGAGAGTGTGGTGTGGACGGGAGTGGGGAGTGTGCACAGGTGGAGAGAGTGGTGTGGACGGGAGTGGGGAACGTGCACAGGTGGAGAGAGTGGTGTGGACGGGAGTGGGGAGCGTGCACAGGTGGAGAATGTGGTGTGGCTGGGAGTGGGGAGCGTGCACAGGTGGAGAGAGTGGTGTGGCTGGGAGTGGGGAGCGTGCACAGGTGGAGAGAGTGGTGTCGCTGGGAGTCGGGAGCGTGCACAGGTGGAGAGTGTGGTGTGGACGGGAGTGGGGAGCATGCACAGGTGGAGAATGTGGTGTGGCTGGGAGTGGGGAGCGTGCACAGGTGGAGAGAGTGGTGTGGCTGGGAGTGGGGAGCGTGCACAGGTGGAGAGAGTGGTGTGGCTGGGAGTGGGGAGCGTGCACAGGTGGAGAGAGTGGTGTGGCTGCGAGTGGGGAGCGTGCACAGGTGGAGAGAGTGGTGTGGCTGGGAATGGGGAACGTGCACAGGTGGAGAGTGTGGTGTGGCTGGGAGTGGGGAACGTGCACAGGTGGAGAGAAGTGTGGACGGGAGTGGGGAACGTGCACAGGTGGAGAGAGTGGTGTGGCTGGGAGTGGGGAGCGTGCACAGGTGGAGAGAGTGGTGTGGCTGGGAGTGGGGAGCGTGCACAGGTGGAGAGTGTGGTGTGGCTGGGAGTGGGGAGCGTGCTGGGAGTGGGGAGCGTGCACAGGTGGAGAGAGTGATGTGGCTGGGAGTGGGGAGCGTGCACAGGTGGAGAGTGTGGTGTGGCTGGGAGTGGGGAGCGTGCACAGGTGGAGAGTGTGGTGTGGCTGGGAGTGGGGAGCGTGCACAGGTGGAGAGAGTGGTGTGGCTGGGAGTGGGGAGCGTGCACAGGTGGAGAGAGTGGTGTGGCTGGGAGTGGGGAGCGTGCACAGGTGGAGAGAGTGGTGTGGCTGGGAGTGGGGAGCGTGCACAGGTGGAGAGAGGTGTGGCTGGGAGTGGGGAGCGTGCACAGGTGGAGAGTGTGGTGTGGCTGGGAGTGGGGAACGTGCACAGGTGGAGAGAGTGGTGTGGCTGGGAGTGGGGAGCGTGCACAGGTGGAGAGAGTGGTGTGGCTGGGAGTGGGGAGCGTGCACAGGTGGAGAGAGTGGTGTGGCTGGGAGTGGGGAGCGTGCACAGGTGGAGAGTGGTGTGGCTGGGAATGGGGAGCGTGCACAGGTGGAGAGTGTGGTGTGGCTGGGAGTGGGGAACGTGCACAGGTGGAGAGAGTGGTGTGGCTGGGAGTGGGGAACGTGCACAGGTGGAGAGAGTGGTGTGGCTGGGAGTGGGGAGCGTGCACAGGTGGAGAGAGTGGTGTGGCTGGGAGTGGGGAGCGTGCACAGGTGGAGAGTGTGGTGTGGCTGGGAGTGGCGAGCGTGCACAGGTGGAGAGAGTGGTGTGGCTGGGAGTGGGGAGCGTGCACAGGTGGAGAGAGTGGTGTGGCTGGGAGTGGGGAGCGTGCACAGGTGGAGAGTGTGGTGTGGCTGGGAGTGGGGAGCGTGCACAGGTGGAGAGAGTGGTGTGGCTGGGAGTGGGGAACGTGCACAGGTGGAGAGAGTGGTGTGGCTGGGAGTGGGGAGCGTGCACAGGTGGAGAGTGTGGTGTGGACGGGAGTGGGGAGCGTGCACAGGTGGAGAGTGTGGTGTGGCTGGGAGTGGGGAACGTGCACAGGTGGAGAGAGTGGTGTGGCTGGGAGTGGGGAACGTGCACAGGTGGAGAGAGTGGTGTGGCTGGGAGTGGGGAGCGTGCACAGGTGGAGAGAGTGGTGTGGCTGGGAGTGGGGAGCGTGCACAGGTGGAGAGAGTGGTGTGGCTGGGAGTGGGGAGCGTGCACAGGTGGAGAGAGTGGTGTGGCTGGGAGTGGGGAGCGTGCACAGGTGGAGAGAGTGGTGTGGCTGGGAGTGGGGAGCGTGCACAGGTGGAGAGTGTGGTGTGGCTGGGAGTGGGGAGCGTGCACAGGTGGAGAGAGTGGTGTGGCTGGGAGTGGGGAGCGTGCACAGGTGGAGAGAGTGGTGTGGCTGGGAGTGGGGAGCGTGCACAGGTGGAGAGAGTGGTGTGGCTGGGAGTGGGGAGCGTGCACAGGTGGAGAGTGTGGTGTGGACGGGAGTGGGGAGCGTGCACAGTCTGGCATTCTTGCTGGTGGACAGGGGAAAGCTTGTCCTCTCTGTGGCACCAAGCACCACTACCAGTCAGGATTCCTTGCCTGGTAAGGCACTGCCCCTGCCTTTCTCCTGTCTGGTTCTCCCACCCTCACCTGGGCAGGGGTTCTCTGACCCGCCCTTGCTGGAGGGAGATGATGGTCACCTGGAGATCGTGGTGTAGCCAGCCAGGATCCCCTCCTCTCACATTGCCGCTGCTGGCTGGAAGGCATGGGCGCTCTACAGTTCTGGAGCCCTTTTCCTGCCCTCTCTGCCCGCAGATCCAGCCCTTCTTCAGCAGCTGCCTCAATGACTGCCTCAGACACTCCGCGACTGTTTCCTGCCCAGAAATGCCAGACACTCCAGGTAGGGGACATGCGGCTGTCCTAGGCCATACTGGGAGAACAAGTGGCTGAAGGCCCCCAGCCTGTGCCGCGTCCTTACCTGGTTCTGAGGGGTGGTTAGGGAGGAGAGTTTAGTTTAACTTGGAGTCCTTCAGGCCTGAAGTGTGGAGTGGGGCTTTAGAGTGTCACTCCCTGGGGCTGGACTCCTGGCTGTCTTTCATTAGCTATGTAGCCTTAGGCAAATTACTTAATCTTTTTGATCCTCAACTTTCTTGACTGGAAAATGAGGTGCTTTTTATCCTAGAGCCCTAGTTCTGCGCCACGCACTGAGCGCAGTGCTCCAACATGCCGTCCATTTTTTTATCCTCACTCATTGTGAGTCACGGTACTATGAAGTAGAGGATCCCCCCACCCCAAACCCCAGGTTCCTGGATAAGGAAACTGAGGCACAGAGATGTTGAATAACTTGTCCAAGATCACACAGCTGGGACGCTGTTTTCAAAAGTCGCATGCCCTAATGCACGGGAGGCTGCGGCCACATGCTCACCAGAAGGCAAGGCGCAGACATGGAGCCAGGCTGGAAGGAGAACCCAGCCTCCCAAGGAGGAGGCAAGGTGTCTCTTCTTAGACCAGCAACTCAAGTGTCTCTTGTAGATGGTTTCATTAAGTTCAACCTGGATCTAGAGTGCCTGGTGCAGGGCCAACATCATTAAAGCCCTCAAGGGACGTCAGTTGTGTTTTTTGTGATGACTGGGAAGGGTTAAGAATGCTATTTTCCCTTTTTCCTCTGTTTTCATTGCAGAACCAATTCCGGGTAAGCTTGGATCTCTCTCCGACAGCACTGCAGCCCTCAGGGGACATTCCCCAGTGGCCACTTGAGAAGTCCCTGCCTCAGCCAGGCAGACAAGGCTGAACTGAGGCCAGCCCGGGGGGTGGTGAGACCATGGTTTGTCGTGGTGGGGCCAGAGAGGACAGAGCCTGGGGCTGGGGAGCAGGGCTGGGGGCCTCAGGGTGGGCAGGGCAGGCCCCGCCGCATCACTCACGCTGTTCTGCTCACCGCAGACTACATGCCCCTGTGGGTGTACTGGTTCATCACGGGCATCTCCATCCTGCTGGTGGGCTCCGTCATCCTGCTCATCGTCTGCATGACCTGGAGGCTAGCTGGTAAGCGCTGGGGCTCTGGCTGTCCTGGAGTCAGGCTCTAATACCAGCACCACCACTCACTACTAAGGCAAATCGCTTTATTCTCAGAGCCTCAGCTTCTTGCGTGAGAACCACGTCATAAAGCTGTTGTAAGGACTGAGTGAAATAAGACACATGAATTCTTAGCACAGAACCTGGCATGTGCTATTTGCACAGTATCTGTTAGCCACGATTATATTTGTTGTTATCAAATGTAGTATTATTAAAATCAATAGTTTGGAAGGAGCCGGAGTAAAGTTTCCCTGTGTCAGGAATGATCATCCAGGCAGGTGGAGCAGCCTGAACAACCCCATCCTGCAGCCGCCAGACGTGGACGCCTGGGGTCAGGGAGAATAGTGAGGGTCAGCATCGGGTGATAGAGAAGGCTCCGGCTGCCCTGAGCCACAGGGGTGGACCCCAGCCCCACCTCATTAGCCTTGTAGTCACAGGCCAGTTACTTAACACACCATGGATTCACTTTTCTGTAAAATGTACTGATAATGCCTCCCTCTAAGGGTGTGACGAAGGTTAAATGAGTAGCTGAGGAAGGTGCTTGCTGGTGGGGATTAGTACATACCAGTGTCTTCTCCCACCTGCAGCCCTCTGCTGGCCAAGTCCTAAGCCAGGAGAACACAGGCCTTCCGGTTGGGGCCTCAGCCCTTGCCTGCCCCACCATGACCCTAGGCTGCTCCTTCCGTCATCTGGGAAGCTGTTTCCACCCTTCCCTAGGCTCGTCAGGATTAGGTGTTAATCATTATTAATTATTATGTGGTACAAAGAAAACCAGCCAGGCATGGGAGGACCTATGGGAGGTTCCGATAACATTCAGTAGCATCTCGGCCAGTGCTCCACAGGCGGTGCAGCTCTCTAAAGGTTTGGGGCTGGGCGGCGGCGGCGCTTTTGGTTTCCTTTCTGCTGTTGCGCTTCTGTTTTCCGAAGTGTCCCGCACCACAGGGTGAAGGCAAGAGGAGCCTCGCTGTTATTTGGCTGTCTTTTGACAGTTCTGGGGAAGAGCTGAAAGGGTTAGGATTGAGATTAAGGTTCTAAGTCGTTTGCTCAGTCATCTGTGGATCTCAATCCTCCCAGCTGTCACTAAGGAGTTAACCCCCGCAGAGCAGTTTTTTCATCACATCTCTGAGGGGAACAATTGCTTAAGTATGTGGGTTCCCCTTCCTCACCTCAAAAATACCAGGAGGAAATGTTGCAAGCAGCCTGGTGGGGCTGCTTCTGGAAAGAAGTGTGGTAAGATGCATGTCTTCTGTAAAGACACTTCTGGGCAAGAGCTTTCCCTCATGTGGAGTCAGTTTGGGGTGGCCAGATTTCAGGGAGACAGGGCAGACCAGGACCGTAATGAGGAACCAGAATGGACCCCACCCCCTGCCCCCCGGCACTGGGGGTCCCAGCTGGATCAGTGCTACAAAATAACTGTGATCCCAATTGATTATGTACAACGTGCCAGGCACGTCACATACACACACTCATTTAATACCCATTAAACAAGAGCAAATACAGACCCACTTCACAGAGGAAGAAGCTGCATTTCAGAGGCACTAGTAACTGCTCCAGGTCATAGTGCTTGTAGTGGCAGACCCAGGACTCATGCCTGTGCGACCACCTAGCACGGCCTCCCTGCTCAGTCTTGGGGCTGCCCCCTTACCCTTCACCCTTTGTCAGGGATGGAGCAGACACCCTGTGAGCTGGTTTCTATTTCTCTTCCCAAAGAACCACTCCAGTGTATTTCTTTTCCTTTCCAGGGCCTGGAAGTGAAAAATACAGTGATGACACCAAATACACCGGTCAGTATTTCCTGGTTTGCATGTTTGCTTATTTTTAAAGCAGTGGAGGGTTCTGCTGGGATAAGTGCGTGGGTCGCCTCCTGTGCTCTGACTCCCGAGTCCCTTCAGGAGACCCCACCTTAGAAACCCCCTTCCAGTACCCCACTCAGAAGGGCCCCCAATAACAAGGCCTGGGTACCATTTTTTGAATCACTCAGACAAGGAAAGAAAGGTAAGTATTTTGTGAACAGAGGTCCTCCCTGGAGCAGACCAACAGAGCTTGGTGCCTCTTCTTCTTTTCTTAAAGTATAGGCTAAAGACCAGCTAGGAACGTTGAGAGATTCTTTCTCCCACAAGGCAGCAGACTGATTTTTTTCAGGCAGCCAAAGGTGGAATAGTAACATCTGGGTTTTTCCAACAGGCCTCAGTTGGGTTTCTCAGCTTAGGGAGGGAGCCAAGCTCTGTGTCCTGGTCCAGGCCCCTCCTGGGCTGGCAGGCACAGAGCTGCCCTGGGCCCTGGGGTGAGGGTCAGCATGTGTGGTCTTGTTTCCTTAGATGGCCTGCCTGCGGCTGACCTGATCCCCCCACCGCTGAAGCCCAGGAAGGTCTGGATCATCTACTCAGCCGACCACCCCCTCTACGTGGACGTGGTCCTGAAATTCGCCCAGTTCCTGCTCACCGCCTGCGGCACGGAAGTGGCCCTGGACCTGCTGGAAGAGCAGGCCATCTCGGAGGCAGGAGTCATGACCTGGGTGGGCCGTCAGAAGCAGGAGATGGTGGAGAGCAACTCTAAGATCATCGTCCTGTGCTCCCGCGGCACGCGCGCCAAGTGGCAGGCGCTCCTGGGCCGGGGGGCGCCTGTGCGGCTGCGCTGCGACCACGGAAAGCCCGTGGGGGACCTGTTCACTGCAGCCATGAACATGATCCTCCCGGACTTCAAGAGGCCAGCCTGCTTCGGCAGCTACGTAGTCTGCTACTTCAGCGAGGTCAGCTGTGACGGCGACGTCCCCGACCTGTTCGGCGCGGCGCCGCGGTACCCGCTCATGGACAGGTTCGAGGAGGTGTACTTCCGCATCCAGGACCTGGAGATGTTCCAGCCGGGCCGCATGCACCGCGTAGGGGAGCTGTCGGGGGACAACTACCTGCGGAGCCCGGGCGGCAGGCAGCTCCGCGCCGCCCTGGACAGGTTCCGGGACTGGCAGGTCCGCTGTCCCGACTGGTTCGAATGTGAGAACCTCTACTCGGCAGATGACCAGGATGCCCCGTCCCTGGACGAAGAGGTGTTTGAGGAGCCACTGCTGCCTCCGGGAACCGGCATCGTGAAGCGGGCGCCCCTGGTGCGCGAGCCTGGCTCCCAGGCCTGCCTGGCCATAGACCCGCTGGTCAGGGAGGAAGGAGGAGCAGCAGTGGCAAAGCTGGAACCTCACCTGCAGCCCCGGGGTCAGCCAGCGCCGCAGCCCCTCCACACCCTGGTGCTCGCCGCAGAGGAGGGCGCCCTGGTGGCCGCGGTGGAGCCTGGGCCCCTGGCTGACGGTGCCGCAGTCCGGCTGGCACTGGCGGGGGAGGGCGAGGCCTGCCCGCTGCTGGGCAGCCCGGGCGCTGGGCGAAATAGCGTCCTCTTCCTCCCTGTGGACCCCGAGGACTCGCCCCTTGGCAGCACCCCCATGGCGTCTCCTGACCTCCTTCCAGAGGACGTGAGGGAGCACCTCGAAGGCTTGATGCTCTCGCTCTTCCAGCAGAGTCTGAGCTGCCAGGCCCAGGGGGGCTGCAGTAGACCCGCCATGGTCCTCACAGACCCACACACGCCCTACGAGGAGGAGCAGCGGCAGTCAGTGCAGTCTGACCAGGGCTACATCTCCAGGAGCTCCCCGCAGCCCCCCGAGGGACTCACGGAAATGGAGGAAGAGGAAGAAGAGGAGCAGGACCCAGGGAAGCCGGCCCTGCCACTCTCTCCCGAGGACCTGGAGAGCCTGAGGAGCCTCCAGCGGCAGCTGCTTTTCCGCCAGCTGCAGAAGAACTCGGGCTGGGACACGATGGGGTCAGAGTCAGAGAGGCCCAGTGCATGAGGGCGGCTCCCCAGGGACCGCCCAGATCCCAGCCTTGAGAGAGGAGTGTGTGTGCACGTATTCATCTGTGTGTACATGTCTGCATGTGTATATGTTCGTGTGTGAAATGTAGGCTTTAAAATGTAAATGTCTGGATTTTAATCCCAGGCATCCCTCCTAACTTTTCTTTGTGCAGCGGTCTGGTTATCGTCTATCCCCAGGGGAATCCACACAGCCCGCTCCCAGGAGCTAATGGTAGAGCGTCCTTGAGGCGCCATCATTCGTTCATTCAGCATTTATTGTGCACCTACTATGTGCCGGGCATGTGGGATACCAAGATAAATTGCATGTGGCATGGCCCCAGCCATGAAGGAACTTAACTGCTAGTGCCGAGGACACATTAAACGAACAGGATGGGCCGGGCACGGTGGCTCACGCCTGTAATCCCAGCACATTGGGAGGCCGAGGCAGGTGGATCACTCTGAGGTCAGGAGTTTGAGACCAGCCTGGCCAACATGGTGAAACCCCATCTCCACTAAAAATAGAAAAATTAGCCGGGCATGGTGACACATGCCTGTAGTCCTAGCTACTTGGGAGGCTGAGGCAGGAGAATTGCTTGAATCTGGGAGGCAGAGGTTGCAGTGAGCCGAGATTGTGCCATTGCACTGCAGCCTGGATGACAGAGCGAGACTCCATCTCAAAAAAAAAAAAAAAAAAAAGATGGTCACGCGGGATGTAAACGCTGAATGGGCCAGGTGCAGTGGCTCATGCTTGTAATCCCAGCACTTCGGGAAGGCGAGGCAGGTGGATTGCTTGAGCTCAGGAGTTCAAGACCAGCCTGGGCGACATAGTGAGACCTTATTTCTACCTAAATTTTTTTTTAGTCAGTCATGGTGGCACATGCCTGTAGTCCCAGCTACTCGGGAGGCTGATGCCAGATGATCACTTGAGCCCAGGAGGTAGAGGCTGCAGTGAGCTATAATGGTACCATTGCAATCCAGCCTGGGCAACAGAGTGAGATCCTGTCTCAAAAAAAAATAAAAAAGTAGAAAGATGGAGTGGAAGCCTGCCCAGGGTTGTGAGCATGCACGGGAAAGGCACCCAGGTCAGGGGGGATCCCCGAGGAGATGGCTGAGCTGAAGGATTGTTTTTGGGGAAAGCATAGTCCCAGCAAGGAAGCAGCTTGTGGGTAAGTGCTGGGAGGTGAGTGGAGTGAGCTTGTCAGGGAGCTGCTAGTGGAGCCTGGAGGGGAAGGAGGGAGGCAGTGAGAGAGATCAGGGGTGGGGGTTGGGGGGATGTCGCCAGAGCTCAGGGTGGGGACAGCCTTGTGCGCATCAGTCCTGAGGCACCTTTCGTCTGATGAGCCTCTGCATGGAGAGAGGCTGAGGGCTAAACACAGCTGGATGTCACCTGAGTTCATTTATAGGAAGAGAGAAATGTCGAGGTGAAACGTAAAAGCATCTGGCAGGAAGGTGAGTCTGAAGCCCTGCACCCGCGTTCCGACTATCAGTGGGGAGCTGTTAGCACGTAGGATTCTTCAGAGCAGCTGGGCTGGAGCTCCCCTGAGCTCAGGAAGCCCCAGGGTGCAAGGGCAAGGAAATGAGGGGTGGTGGGTCAGTGAAGATCTGGGCAGACCTTGTGTGGGGAAGGGGTGCTGCTGTGACTTCAGGGTCTGAGGTCCAAAGACAGCATTTGAAAAGAGGCTCTGAAGCCAGTGTTTGAAGAATTTGTTCCTGAAGTACCTCCTGGGGGTAGGCTGGAGGCTTCTGGCTTCAGGGTCCTGAAGAACACATTGAGGTGCCGTCTGACACTGGAATAGGGTGCCCTTCATTCCTATGCCTGAGTCCTTAACTATATTTCCAACCTCCAGTGAGGAGGAGAAGATTCGGAAATGTGACAGGAGAGCAAACAGGACAGTTTGCATGTGTGTGTGTGTGTGTGTGTGTACACACATACATGTACGTGAAAGATTATCAATAAAAGTGCATAAATTTGTTGATCTGGTAAGAGTTTCTAGCAGGAAGGTCGAGCCACTTACTGTAGGTCAAGAAGTTGCTAGTTGCGGAGTTTTTTCTTGCAGTTAGACTTCACCTAGTGGCAGCAGGGCCACCAAAGCTCTGTGTCCCAGATGGTGTATGGCCCATAATCCACCCAACAGCAGCAAAGGACCAGGCAAGGGAGAACAGGAGCGGAAGCCTCCCAGCCACTAGCCTTTTGGGCTCAGTCTCTCCAATAATCCTGGAGAGGGGCTTCGTTGGGTCTGGACACCTACCATGCGTTCTGTGACCTTTCCCTAGCTTCCAATAAATAACTGTTCGACGCCCAGAGTACAGGATACGACAATGCACTCTTCCTGCGTAGAGCACATGTTCCCATCTGCTCCCATTCCTCAGGAACCTTGAATTCTAGCTCTGCTGGCCTTTGAGCCCATGCCAGTAAATGTCCTCATGGGCATTGCCTACTATCTCCAGGGCAGCTGCCTTTGTTCTCCTAACAGCTTTATTGGAGTACAGTTCACTTACCATACAATCCACAATTGACCCTGCACAATTTGATGCCGGTTTAGTATAGTCACAGTTCAGCAGCCATCAGCACAGTCAGTCTTAGAGTTTACTACCCCCAAAAGAAATCCAGCCCCCCTTAGTCACCACCCCAACCTCCCCATCCCTAGGCACCCCTAGGCTACTTTGATCTCTGTAGACTTGCCTCTTCTGGACATGACATAGAGAAAGGAGTCATAAATTCTCCAAGGTGTCTATTTCTTTAATGTCATTCCCTGTTTCTCCTCACATTCCCTCCCCATTTCCTGGGCCCAGTCTCACACTGGTCCTTGCTTACCCTAAATGCTATTAATTCCATCACTCTGAGTATGGTGTTTGCTGTCCGCTGAATGCCAAGAGCTTCAAGAGTGTGTGTAAATAAAGCCACACCTTTATTTTTGTATTATTCTGAACCATGGCTAATAAATTGTTTCACTAAGAAATGTCTCTCTAAGAACAGATGCCCTCCACGCTGTGCCCCTCCCACCTCTTCAGCTCGTCTCCTGAGTGTGCAGAGGTGGTTCCGGTTGGGAAAGAAGCAGTGGAGCATCTAACCATGCCTGTGTCCAGGCCGATTATGCACGCAGCCACCAACAAGCTCCCAACTCCCGCGTAGAGTTTCATGACTTTTTCCTGCCTACTATCTTGATCCTAGTTTTGTTGTTTTTTTTTTTTAAGGAATAATTACTTTGATTCAAAACCAGTTTCTCTTTTCTGCATAGGAAGGTCCTTGAAGGTGTTTAGGGTCTAAAAAGGGTGGTGTTCGGTCTCTGAAACATCCATTCAGCAGTTTGAGCTGGGATCTCTGAATGCAAGGGTATGATGGATATACTTCTTTCTTGCTTTTGTTGTGTTTTGGTTTTTTGTTTGTTTTTAAGTCAGGGTCTCTCTGTCACCAGGCTGTATTACAGTGGTGCAATCATGGCTCACTGCAGCCTTGACCTCCCAGGCCCAAGCCATCTTTCCACCTCAGCCTGCCCAGTGGCTAGAACTACAGGCGTGCACCACTGTGCCCGGCTAATTTGTGTGTATATATTTTGTAGAAATGGGGTTTCACCATGTTGTCCAGGCTGGTCACGAACTCCTGGGCTCAAGCCATCTGCCCACCTCATCCTCCCAAAGTGCTGGGATTATAGGCCTGAGCCCACCATGCCTGGCCTTTCCTGTTTATCTTTGAAAATTAAATAGGGCATAAGAGAGAAGAAGATGTACTTACAATGCAGTGGGTGGTTTTAACTCTATAGCCTTTGGGCTCTGTGGTTGGTGCTCCCCTTCCTAAATAAACGAGGTGTATGCAGGGCCCTCTTCTGCCTTAGCGCCCTGCCAGCTGGGACTCTAGCAAGGCCCGGGGCACCTGAGGGCAGAGTGAGATGAAGGGCCGCTGCTCCAGCAGCCGGGCCTGCATCCCACAAGTCAACTGTGTCGGACAGAGGATCCTTACAAAGAAGAGGCAGCAGGGTTGGGGGCTGGCCAGCTGCTCGTCAGCCCTAGGTAGCTTGCTCATCTGTAAAGTGGGTGGGGCAGGAGTTCCCACCTCATGGGGTCCTGGCAAGCCTGCAATATCCCCGAGTGGCACCAGCCTGCTTCTGGGGCAGAGCAGTTTGTGCCCCCTGAGGTACCACTGATCCTCTTTCCCTGCTATTAGGTATTGCTCTCTCCCTCCGGTGTTTGCCTTTTCAGATTATAAAAGTAATATGTGTTCCCATATTTGGCATCTCTCAGGAGCTCAGGAAGTACTTGGCTGAGTGAACATGTCCATTGTGGAAAAATGGCAACAATATGGATTCCATGGGTATATTTTATAGAAGAATATGAAGAAAAGCAGCTACCCCTAAACCCATGGCACAAGCTGTTCATGTTAATTCTGTGCCCGACGCTTTCCCCACGGGGCCTCCCCTCACTCTGAAATGGCATCCAGGTCCATCTTGCCCTCCACCTCTGCATGGCTCTCCATGCCCCATCGCCTCTCCCAGATCCTAGCACTGGGTCCACACTCTCGCCCTGTCCATTTAGGTTGATGAAAGCAGGCAGTCACCCGGGTGGGCCAGTCTTGCCTGTGGGAGGAACATGCAGTCTCCTGTCTCATGGTTTGAAGTGTGCCAGGAAGCCTGGCCCAGCCCACCTCCCCCTGGAGTCCTTCCCAGGAGGAATAACCCCTTAGGTCATTGACTATAAGATGAGTTCGCTCACTGGATCCTTCCTCTCTGATGAGACAGGAAGAAGGTACACAGTGACCGGGTAGGAGGAGGAGAGGGAGTAGAAAGGAGGGATGCGGGTGGCTGGTCCCTGCATTTGCCTGCTTCCCTGCGTGGGTGTCCCACTGGCCGCCTCTGCTCACCAGTGTCATGGGATTCTCTCAGAAGATGAAAACAGCCCCTGCTTTTTTGCTAGAATGGCTGAGCTTTCATGGAAAGGAAGCTGGACCCAAGCAACAGCCGACTACCAAAGGTTGCCTGGAGCAGTGCGGATGTGGGAGGAAGAAGGGCCTTGGTGCACACTGGCTTTTCTTCCTGACTGCAATGTGGCATTGTGCCAGCTACCTCCTCTTTCTGGGCCTCAGGAAAATGGAGAGAAAGCAGCCCTGAAGGTGGCTGTGACGAGGGAAGGGGCAGAGGGCCTGACAGTCAACCACGCGCTATATTTTCCTGTTCTTCCTTAGGGCAAGAACTGCATGGCCAGACTCAGGCAAGGCCTAGGTGTGGGCTGGGCATTGCCTACACGTGAAGAGATCACTCCGCGTCCCTACTGCACCTGTCACAAAGTGCCTTCTGATATGCCTGGCAAACCAAAATCGGTGAGCGCCAGCTTGCTTCCCTAGAAGACATTTCTAAATATTCATAACATGCTTGCTCAAATCAATCACCTTATTTTACATCCGCTCCAGGGAGAAATGAAGACATGGTCCTACGTTGTTCTGTAATCATTTTCTATGTAAATTTTGTTCCTTGTTACAATTATACATGTCTTAGGGGAAAGGACCATTTCACATGTGTCACCTCGTGATTCTCACCACAGCCCTGTGATTGCTCCTGTTTTATAAATAATGACATAGTTCCAGTTGATGGCCAAAGCCACAGCTAACGAGAGGCAGAGAGAGCTCAGGCTCCCAGGAGCTTCCACTCTCAGACCTTGCCTCCCGGGCTGTCCTGAGTGAAACCCCTGCTTAGCATTTGGCACAGCCAGAAGCAGCAAGCTAGGGTCACAACACCGAGAGGGGCTGTGTAATACTGGCTGCCTCTATGCTAAGAAAAAAAAAAAAAAAAATCACTGTGTGTTTGTTTATTTTGGTACAGACCCAGTGTTCTTGCTTAGACTTAATACTACCCTTCATGTTAAAATAAAACCAAACAAAAACCCATGGCCTTGTTCTTCTTACTCATACGTAAGAATTTGTGCTTCTGGCTGGGGCAAGAGTGATAGAGGAGGGCACAGTATTTAAAAATTAGTTTCTCAAGATGTTCCCCCTTTGGAAAGCTACTCTTAGAAAGAAATGGGAAGCCGGGCGTGGTGGCACACTTCTGTAGTCCCAGCTACTTGGGAGGCTGAGGCAGGAGGATTGTTTGAGCCCAGGAGTTTGAGGCTGCAGTGAACTATGCAGTGCCACTGCACTCCAGCCCGGGTGACAGAGTGAGACCCTGTCTCAAAAAGAAAGAAAAAGAAGGAAGGAAAGAAAAGTGAGAGAGAGCCGAGGGTGATGAGAAAAAATCGTTCTCAGGCTGAGTCCATTAGAGCTGAGCTGGCTGTGCCAACAAAGCATGTCAAGACACTCACCAGCTCCAGGCCACAGCTTCACTGCCTCCCTGAAAAACATGCCAACTGCCTAGAAGGAAAGGGCCAAGGTGTACCCATAATGTTAACACAAACTTATAAAATAATGGCAAATATCACAGTGACATTTAAGAATTTTGTAAGGAAACCAGGACAGAAAAGATCTTAAAACAAACCACACAGGAAGCTTGTCACAAGTCTCAAGTTTTTTATTTTCAGAACAGAGTCTGGTTTTATTTTTAAAAAGAGAAGGAAAAAAGTGATAAATGCTAGTGAGGTGCCACTTCCCTCCTTCTTCCAGGCTCTAACCGCCAGCTAGCTCTCTTTCACAAAACCCACGGATGCAGAATCAGGACATGTTAAAATGGAACAGTCTTTAGAGAGGGTCTAGTCTTTTTAAAATAAGTAAGGATTTGGGGACTAACCGAGAGGAAGACCCTGACTTGCTGAATTGTTAGGAGCAGGCGGTTCTCGAGATTCTGAGCCCAGGATCCTTTTCTGTGAACCATGCACGTGCTGGCACTGGCCTCAGGAGACAGTGCCCTGCCTTGGCTGTCAGGTCCATGGAGAAATCTCAGGTTTGCCCCTTCACTAGGGATGCCCTAGAAAGCAAGGGCAAAGGAAGCTTTAGGGGTCATCGTGACTGGGGCAGGGGAAGTGAGTGCAAGGACTCAAGAAAAACACAGCAGAGGAAGGGACTGACCCTCTGAGCACACAGTGGTTGACCCACATGTGTAAAAGAGGGTGACTGGGGCTGAACTGGGGGCCTGATGTCTGCCAGAATTGGCCAAGTTGCCATCAGCTTCTTGACATATCCAGGGAAGTGGCAGCTCATTGGAACTTATCACAGCCTCCCACCAAAAACCTAACAGTACAGAGATTTTACAGTCAGGGAGGCCCAGCAGGAGATGGCCATCCAAACAATAGAAGGGGGGCAGATCAGGGGGCCAGCCAGCGGCTGGCCATGGCTCAGACACAATGTCCTTTCACAGTCACTGAGATTAGGTAGCAGAGAAACAGAGCAAAGCTGGAGAGAGGACATGGGAACAGCGAGCAGCTGTTGGTACCCACCCAGGGCCCAGGCCCCAGAACCTTGAGTACAATCAAAGGGAGAGGAGAGGAGTCAGTGGGGGCAGGGGAAGAAGGCAGAAAAAAATACCAATTAAGTGTGAAATCCAGCCAGCTATTGGGCCACATAGGGTGAGGGACTGGAAGCACAGATTGTGCATGGAGTGTAAACATTTTCCCCCGCTGTTCCCTGCTCTGAGAGCATGAGGAGGCTCAAGAGAACTCTGGTCAAGCCTTCTGCCCCTCTTATGTCTGTCTACAAGGGTGTCTTCTGCTCCAAGCCCCCAAAACAGTTGGAAGAGGGGGCTTCAAGCGGGAGGCGGGGGCTTAGCCTGGGTACTGAGTTAACGGCCAGTGACTTGGCACTTCTGACCCTCCCTGTGCACTCTGCAGCTGTGCCAGGCCCTGCCCCACACCCAGCCCAGGCACCCAAGCCCTCCCTCCGGCCTTCTCTGCTGGGGCTTCACACACCCAGTACAGAGCAGGGAATGTTCTGCAAGTGCAGCCTGGCTGGCTTCTCTCCCAGCCACCTTTACAGGGAGCATCAGGACCAGGGCTTTCAAGAGCCACAAACTCAAAAGAATGTGAGAGCTGAAATTACCTTCAACCTTAGAGATCACTCATCTAACTTCTACTTTTTTAATGTGAGAAAACAGGCCCAGGAAATAAAAATATGTCACTCAAAGCCAATGAGTGACAGAATCAGAACTAGAATCCACATCTTCTGGTAACTCGTCTAGAGTGTATTACACTACATAAAACTTCCCAAACGTAAGAAGGGAGAAGGGGAAACAAAAATTCTTCAAGTTTCACCCCCACCACATCCTGTTGAGGGTGGAGGGAAGTGAGTATTTCCTGGCCTTGTTAGCTGCTGTCCTCCTGCACCCTTAAAATATGTAAAAATACTTATCCTGCCTCAAAGACTGCAAGAGTGACATTCCACACCGACTGTAAGTGCACAGTCCCCGGATGTCTCTTGTCATCACCCTCAATGAGAGGAAGAGGGAAAGTTCTGCAGCCTGCCTTGGCCCTAGTGAGACTCTTAACCAGACCAGAGGTGGGAGGTCACCACCTCACTTTCTGATCTACACTTCCTAGAGGAAGGACAGGTGGGGAATGGGGCTTCCTACTCCCTTGGGCCCATGGGAGGCCCAACTTCACATCCAACCAGGAACCCCACCAAAGCTATTACTCTAAGCCCAGATCCGACCCAGTCGGCACCAAACCACAGGAAGGATAAGAGTTCTAGGTGCAGAGGGAGGAACAGAGAGAGGCCAAGCCAATGGCTGATACTCCGCAGACCCTGTAATAACACTGGCACCAAACCCCAGCTGGAGCCAGTGGCCATGGCAAATGCAACTTCTGAGTATTTTGTCTTCATTTTTTGCAAGCAGCATCAGTGCATGATGCAACAAAAGTTGAAAGCACGGAGGTAGAAATGCTCACTCACCCAAGAAAGGGTGCAGTTTGGTCCTTAGAGAATGGATCCCCTCCTCTCCCTGAGCTGAGAAGAGAGGAGCAGTATTGAGGAAGATCCTGGGTGAGATTCTCCCTTCAAGGGGAGTACCTGGGCAGCTCCCAGGGGCCCAGCTCTTCCTGGGAATTCATGGTCACAAATCCAGGCAGAAAAGAGGAGGGTGGTGATAAGTATGGTGTAGGGGGCAGGGCCTCCCCAGATCTCCTGCCCATTGCAAAGGGCCACAGGGTGGACACGAGAAAACAACACTACACACACAGAGACATACACTTTGTATCTATCACCTGGAAGAAATCCAATAGACACATCAGTGGAAAGTGGGTTCTGGGTCAATTTCAAGGCATGGGACAATGGCCACTAACCACAGCCTAAAAGAGGCTGGCACTTCTAAGCAAGGGAGAAGGTCCAAGGCCCAGCACCCCTCTCCTCCTAATGGATGGGAATTAGAGTGGAGGTGGGCAAAGCAAGAAGCAGAGGTACCAGCCCCTTGGAGGTCAGGATTGGGGTAGGATAGGAGAAGAGAGGAGAGGGTAAGTGCACCTACCTCCCTCACTGTTAACTGCTGGTCTCCCTCCAAGCCGTCCTCACCCCAGGGGTGCAGAAGGACACCCTGGCCCTTAGCCCTGAAAAGGGTTACCTCTTCCAAATAGACCCTGATCAAATCTAGGTGACAGAAGGTAGAAGACAAGGGGGTTGGGGACTCTCAACCCAAAAACAAGGACCCGTGCCCTTCACCCTCAATTCTGAGAGGCCACAGCCAGGGTGTTGACATAGCCATGAGCACCCCCCTCGTTCTCCGAGATGCAGTGGCCCAGCTGGGAGCCTCCCTGAGGTGGTGGCGGAGGTGGTGGAGGGGCGGAGGGCGGAGCACCGTAGCCCCCTCTGGCCCGACTGGGGGAGGCCCGATTGCCCCGGTCCCAGCAGCCCTCCAGGGCCTCCAGGCCCCGGCAGCCGAGGAAGAAGAGGTTCTTGAGCATGAAGA
Source organism: Pan troglodytes (assembly GCF_028858775.2). Taxonomy (NCBI): domain Eukaryota; kingdom Metazoa; phylum Chordata; class Mammalia; order Primates; family Hominidae; genus Pan; species Pan troglodytes. The sequence continues at coordinate 19,831,183 of NC_086016.1, forward strand.
TGGAGAGGGGCTGCTGGTAGCTGACCACCAGGAGGCAGCGCAGCGCCAGCAGGGGCACGTCCACCAGGCAGCCGCCCAGCAGGCGCAGAAGGCGGCTGCAGCTGCCAGGCCCGGAGGCCTGGCCCCAGGATGCAGCCGCTGCGGCCGCGGCGTTGAGCTCGTAGAGCCAGAGCACCGGCGAGGCGAGGGTGAGGAAGTAGACGGCGATAAGCAGGTAGCGCAGGTGCGCGGGCAGCGGCACGCGGCCCTCCAGCATCAGCTCCACCAGCGTGAAGCTGTCGAGCAGGTCCAAGCACGTGCCCAGGAAGCATCCGGCCGCGCGGTGCCGCTGGGGCTGCAGCAGCAGGGGTCCTGCCGATCCCGGGGGCGCGCCCGCCTCGCTGATGGCCCGCACCAAGCTGTAGAGCAGGGGCACCGACAGCGCCATGGTGAGACGGAAGCCCGTGGTGCCGAAGGGCGCGCGTAGCTCGATGAGGTCTAGGATGGACGTGCCCAGGATCAGCACCACCTTGGGAGTGAAGGCGATGGAGTAGATAAGCCAGGCCAGGTAGGCGAAGGCGAACTCGCCCGCTGCCGCGGCCGCCCCCAGGCCGCCCCCCGCGCCGCCGGCGCCCCCGCGGGCTCCGCGTGCCTTGGCCCCAGCGGTAGCGGCCGAGGGGGCGGGCAGATGCAGGGGCGGCGCGGCGTGGTGGTGGTGCAGGTGGTGGTTGTGCGCGCCGCTGGCTGCGCCGCCCCGACGGCCCCGGCTGTTCTTGGCGAAGAAGATGGCCCAGCCCACCACCACCACCAGGTCAGTGGCGATCCAGGAGCACCAGTACAGGTCGGTGACGGCGATGAGGTACAGGTCCAGCAGGCCGCCCTGCGCCAGCAGCAGCACCACGGACAGCGCCTGGTAGCCCCAGCGGCACCTGGGACTGGGGGCGCAGCCGCGGCGCCGACCCCTGCGGCCGGGGCGGTCTGGGCAGCCGCAGCAGCAGCAACACGGGCAGCAGGAGGCGCCGCTGCCGGTCCCGGTGCCGCCCGCGCCCCCCGCCGAGCGGCTCCCGGGGCCCCCGACGGCCCCGGCCGCGGCGCCCCCGCCGAAGTCCGCGGCTGTCATGCTGCAGGAGGAGGTGGGCGTGGAGGTGGAGGAGGAGGTGGCGGCTGAGGAGGAGAAGGCGACAGGCGCGGGGCCGGCGGGGGCGCCCACCTGAGCCGGCGGCCCCAGGAGCGCGGCGTTGGGCACCAGCGGCTTGCTGACGCTGAGGCTCTCGTCGTCGTCCTCGCGCTCGGCGCCCGTGCTGCTGCTCGGGGAGCCGCCGCCCCCGCCGCGTCTGCCGCCGCCTCCCCCGCGGCTGGTGCTGGTGCTGGTGCTGCTGTCGCCGGAGCCTCTCCGGCCGCGGAAGGAGCCCCCGCGGAGGAAGAGGGGCTGCAGCCGGGCGGCTGCCGGGGGCGGCGGGAAGGAACCGGACGCGGAGGAGACCGAGCGAGGGTGGCCGAGCGCCGGGCGCATTGTCCTCCGAGGGGCTCTGGGGCCGCCCAGCTGTTCCCTCCCCGCCAACCCCGGGCGGGCGAGGCGGGCTAGGCGGCCGAGGGGAGCCGGGGCCCGCCGCCTCCCCAGCAGTGGGGACTCGCACCTGGGCCGGGCGGCGGCGAGATCCGGACTGGAGCCACTGGACTGGGCGAGCCGGGCCGGGCGGCAGGGAGAGGGGGGCAGGCGGTGAACCGAGCGGACCGCGGTGAAGACAGGCGAGGCGGGGGCGGGGCGGGGCGGGGCGGGGCGGGGAGCGAGTCCCGCCGGGAGGGAGGGAGGCTGGCGGCGGGGAAACCAGGACTGGATTCGAGGGGGAGAGGAAGCAGCGAGACCAGAGGAGGAGAAAGCGCGGCACGCTGGATCAACGGGAAGAGAAGGGGCGGGGGTGCAGTGCGTCACAGTCGGGTCGGGAGCCCTGTGGCCTGGAGGAAGCGGGAGGAGGCGCGGGCAGCCGCCAGGGCGAGGCGACCCGGTGCGAGGGGACTCCCATGGAGCGCCGACTCCTAAGGAAGTCGCTGGGTATCCCACCGGCTGTACCGCGGGGCGTTAGTACCTAGATGGCTTCGGTGCCCCCAAGCGATGGGCTCAAGCTACAGGGCGGGCTTTGCACCTGGCCTTCTCAGCTCTGAGGCAGGCAGTGGGCAGCTTCGCCTCCACCCTCCGTCCAGCGCCCTTCCCATGGGGCCATCCGCCTCTCCCTAAGGCACTAAAAACCAGTGGAGGAGTCAGGCCATGTTGGCAAAAAGGGCTCGGGCAGCAGCCCCAGACCTATAGTCCTAAATATCCATGTACCCAGCCCTGGGGTCACGAGCCATCTCAGGGACGACCCGATTCCAGCGGATGGAGAAGTTCCCTGAAAACACCTGCCTGGGAGGAGAGACGAGGGAACGGGATTGGGCAAGTGTCATCCGCCCAGCGGGCTTCTCAAAGGTTTTTAAAGCAGAATGGGACGTAATAGGAAGATGTGTCTAGCAGAGAGTAAAATAAAGGGGCATTTAGAGGTGTGGGCACCTGGATGGAAACAAAGGCTCCAAAGGGATGATGGTGAGGGTTACAGCCCACCACAGTAGACAGAGACACCAAGGAAGGAATGCAGTCAGTGGCCCTGCGTAGACCGGCTCAGGAGAGAGCACACCAGCTCACCCCAGGACTCATCCAAGGCTGGGGATGGATGTCGATGCAGCAACTCTGGAAGGCAGAAGGTAGAGTGCTGCCTTTAGGGGTTTAAGGGAGAAGGAAATGACTAGAGCAGTTGGGGCTCAAAAACAATCTGAGGTTCACCAATAATGGAAACATCCCATTCCCAGCCCCATGAAAACAAGGCAGAAAGCTTGCCTGCCCTATTGGCCTCCGCACCCTTGTGGGGCCTGTGGGCTCCCTGATTTCATGACCTTTGAAGCTGCTGCTGCGGGCTCATCTCCCCTAGGTAACAGCTTGCAGCGTGATAACACCATGCAGTGTGAAGGAGCTGTATGCAGTGGAGCCGCAGGGGTTAGTCAGGCCTCGCCCCTAAATCTGCCTCTTAAATAAGAGTCAGTTTCAGCCAAACCTGCCTTTTCCAGTTCTGTGGAGGTCAGTCTGCACAGCCAATCCCTGGTAAATATACAATTTGGAACCTGCACCATCCCCACCTCCCCCACACACACCACCTTTGGAAAGCTGGCATGGTGGTGAGGGCAGGAGCTCTGGGGCCGCCATCCCACCTGTGCCACTTAACACCTTTGTGGTCTTAGCCTGAATATTTCACCTCAGAATGTTGATCTGTAAAAAGGACCCCACCCCAGCCGGGCACGGTGGCTCACTCCTGTAATCCCAGCACTTTGGGAGGCCGAGGCGGGCGGATCACCTGAGGTCGGGAGTTTGAGACCAGCCTGGCCAACATGGAGAAACCCCATCTCCACTAAAAATACAAAACTAGCCGGGCATGGTGATAATCCCAGCAATTTGGGAGGCAGAGGCGGGCAGATCACCTGAGGTCAGGAGTTTGAGACCAGCCTGGCCAACACAGTGAAACTCCGCCTCTACTAATAATACGAAAATTAGCCAGGGGTGGTGGCACGCACCTGTAATCCCAGCTACTCAGGAGGCTGAGGCAGGAGAATCGCTTGAACCCGGGAGGCAGAGGTTGCAGTGAGCCAAGATTGTGCCATTGCACTCCTGCCTGGGCAACAAGAATAAAACTCCATCTCAAAAAAAAAAAAAAAAAAGGACCTCACTCCTACCTTAAGGGATTGTTGTGAGTATGAAGAGAGATCATGTGTGTAATCTCTCTTCGATGACAGAGCCAGTCCCTGGCTCAGAGTCCATGCTCAGTTAAAGGTCTCTGTGTTATCATCATTCCATTAGCCCATGCCTTAGCCTCCCAGGGAACATTGACTCATAGCAGGGGCCACCAATGGCTGTTTTCTGCCTGGACTCTTGAGTTCTGCTCCCCAGTAGCGTTGCACTTTGGTAAGTGCCCAGGAACAAAGCTGCCATGGTTAGGAGCACTGATTCTTGGAGCCGGTCTTCTCAGGCTCACAGTGTGAGACATTCAGGGTGCCAGTTGGGGCCAGGGTCCACCCATGTGGGGCAGGGTGAGGTCAGGAGTTCAAGACCAGCCTGATCAATATGGTGTTTCACCAATACTCCGTCTGGGGGGAAAGCAAACAAACAAACACTTCAGTCCTACCTGAGGTGCTCAAAAACAAACAAACAAACAAAAAACCTGGCCGGGCACATTTGAGATCAGCCTGGGCAAGATAGCAAGACCTCATCTCTAAAAATAATTTTTTTTTTCAAGACAGAATCTTGCTCTATCCCCCAGGCTGTAGTGCAGTGGTGCGATCTCGGCTCACTGCAACCTCCGCCTCCCGGGTTCAAGCGATTCTCATGCCTCAGCCTCCCAAGTAGCTGGGATTACAGGCGCCCGCCACCACACCCGGCTCATTTTTGTATTTTTAGTAGAGACAGGGTTTCTCCATGTTGGTCAGGCTGGTCCCGAACTCCCGACCTCAGGTGATCTGCACGCCTCAGCCTCCCAAAGTGCTGGGATTACAGGCATGAGCCACCACACCTGGCCATAAAAATAATTTTTTTTTTAAGTAGCCAGACGTGGTGGCATGTGCCTGTGACTCCTAGCCACCCAGGAGGCTAAAGTGGGAGGGTCATTTGAGGCCAGGAGTTCGAAGTTACAATGAGCTATGGTCATGCCACTGTACTCCAGCTTGGGTGGCAGAGCAAGACCCTGTCTCAAAGAAAAGAAAAGAAACCTTTAGATTTCAAGTATATAGTAGTCCTCCCTTTATCCATGAGGGTTCATTCCAAGACCTCCAGTGGATGCCTGAAACTGAAGATATACATATACTATGTTTATTTTCCTATACATACCTATGATAAAGTTTAATTTATAAATTAGGTACCATAAGAGATTAAGAATAGTAACTAATAATAGAACAATTATAACAATATATTATAATAAAAGTGTATGTGAATGTGGTGCCTCTCTATCTCAAAATATCTTAATATTTTCAGACAGTGCTTTACCATGGAACTGAAACCATGAAAAGTGAAACTGCAAATAGGAGAGACTGCTGTATAGTCACTGAAAAATTAATGGATGAGCTCAACAGCAAATTAGACACAACTGAAGTGAGTAAATTTAACAATATATATGAAGACATTCTCTAGACTGTAGTACAGAGAGCTAGAGCCTGAAAATATCTAGGAGACAAGAGACATGAGAGATAGATTGGAATATCCAAAATATGTCTAACAGAAGCTCCAAAAGGAGAATATAAAAGAATAAGGGAAAGACAATACAGAAATTTGAACTGAGAATTTTCCAAAATTGGTGAAAGAACTTCTCCAACCCACAGATTTAGGAATTGCAATGAATCCTAAACAGGATGAATAAAAATAAACATGCTCCGAGATGTTTTCAAGTAAAATTGTAGAACTCTAGACAAGAAAAAGATCTTAAGAGAAATCAAACAGTAAAAAAAAAATTACTTACAACAAACAACAATTAGATTAATGGCAGACTTCTCATCAGAAATAACAGAAGTCAGAATGCAGTGGATGGTAGAAATAAAGCTAAATAATCAGTAATCACAATAGATGTCATATTAAACAACACATGATCAGATGGATTTTTTTTTAAATGTCCAGTTATAGGCTTTTATAAGAAATATCCCATGGCCTGGCATGGTGGTTCACGCCTGTAATCCTAGCACTTTGGGAGACTGAGGCAGAAGGAACCCTCGAGCCCAGACTGGGCAACAAAATGAGATGCCATTTCTACCAAAAAACAAAAAAAATCATTTTTTTTTTGAGGGACGCGGGTTTTGTTTTTGTTTTTGTTTTTTTTAATGGAGTTTCACTCTCGTTGCCCAGGCTGGAGTGCAATGGTGAGATCTCAGCTCACCACAACCTTCTCCTCCCAGGTTCAAGCGATTCTTCTGCCTCAGCCTCCCGAGTAGCTGGGATTACAGGCATGCGCCAACACACCCAGCTAATTTTGTAATTTTAGTAGAGACGGGGTTTCTCCATGTTGGTCAGGCTGATCTCGAACTCCTGACCTCAGGTGATCCTCCCACCTCGGCCTCCCAAAGTGCTGGGATTACAGGCGTGAGCCACCATGCCCGGCCTTCAAAAAATCGTTTTTAATTAGCCAGGTGTAGTGATACATGCCTGTAGTCCCAGCTAGTCAGAAGGCTGAAGTGGGAGGATCCCTTGAGCCCAGGAGTTGGAGATTGCAGTGAGCTATGATCACGCCATTGCACCCCAGCCTGGGTGACAGAGCAAGACCCTGTCTCAAAAATAAATAAATAAAAGAAAAAGAGAAACATCCCTAAAATATAAAGACAAACAAAGTAAAAAAGGGCTGAAGAAAAAATACACAAATATAATTTAATGCATGTATATAATTAAACTAGGCAAATATCAACTTTAAAAAGTGGGTTTGGCAATATTAATACCAAAAAAATAAACTATATGACAAAGAATATTCTTAGGGATAAAGAAGTTCACTATGTAATGATAGAAGACAGTACACCATAGTAGTGAAGGGCACATACTCTATAGCCAGACTACCTGGATTCAAACCCTGACTCCACCATTTAGTTTTATTTTATTTTTATTTTTTTTTTTTTATTTTTTGGAGACAGAGCCTCACTTTGTCACCCAGGCTCGAGTGCAGTGGCACGATCTCAGCTCACTGCAACCTCTTCCTCCCAGGTTCAAGCAATTCTCCTGTCTCAGCCTCCCAAGTAGCTGGGATTACAGGCACCCGTCACCACACCCAGCTAATTTTTTTTTGTATTTTTAGTAGAGACAGAGTTTCACCATGTTGGCCAGGCTGTTCTTGAACTCCTGACCTCAGGTGATCTGCCCACCTCGGCCTCCCAAAGTGCGGGGATTACAGGCATGAGCCACCGCGCCTGGCTGACTCCACCATTTAGAAGCTGAGTGACCTTAGGCAAATTACTTAATCTCTCTTTCCTTGATTTTCCCACTAGAAAATGGGGAAAATAATAGTACCCACTTCACAGAGTTGTTATGAGGAGTAAATGAATTAATAGATAGAAAGTGCTCAGCACAAAGTGCTATATACATATTTGCTGCTGTAAAAGGACCAAGTTCCAGAAAGACCATAGTTCTGAATGTGTGTGTATTCAATAACATTGCCCTAAAATATATAAATAAAAATGGGTAATATTTATGAGACACTGGCAAATAACCTAATGATAGTGAGAAATATAAACACATCTCTCAGTAATTGATAGTTCACACAGATGAAACATTGGTACAGATGTATACAAGTTGAACCATATCATTAACAAGCTTGATCTAAATGGCTGAATTTAGAGCTCTGTACCTCCAAAACTAGATACTACACATTGTTTACAATTTTACACGCAACATTTACAAAGCCTGACCATGTACAGACCAATCCTTTGACCTCACAACAATTAGATTAGAATAAAATAACAAAACAACGACCAACCACCCCCCACATATTTGGAAGTTTAAAGACATACTCCCAAATGAATCATCCAAAAATTAGAAAATATTTAGAACTAAATGAACATGAAAATACCACCTGTCAAAATGGATGGGACATAGCCAAAGCAGAAGAGGAACATTTATAGCCTTAAATGTTTGTGTTACAAAAGGAGAAAATTGAACATTTAATAAGGTAAACATCCAACTTAATAAATTGGCTGAGCACAGTGGCTTGTCATCCCAGCACTTTGGGAGGCTAAGGCAGGAGGGTCACTTGAGGCTAGTAGTTTGAGATCAGCCTGGGTAACATAGCAAGACGTTGTCTCTATAAATAATTAAAATATTAGCCAGGCATGATGGTACATGCCTGTAGCCCCAGCTACTTGGGAGGCTGAGGTGAAGACCTCTTGAGCCCAGCAGTTTGAGGCTACAGTGATCCATGATCACACCACTTCCAGCCTAGGCAACAGAGTGAGATCCTGTCTCAAAATAAATAAATAAAAGTTGGAGAAAGAAAAGCAAGTACAATGAAAACACAAAGAAGGAAATATGGTTGGGCATGGTGGCTCATGCTTGTAATCCTAACACTTTGTTTTTTTGTTTGTTTATTTGTTTGTTTTGTTTTGAGATGGAGTCTTACTCTGTCGCCCAGGCTGGAGTGCAGTAGTGCGATCTCAGCTCACTGCAACCTCTGCCTCCTGGGTTCAAGCAATTCTCCTGCCTCAGCCTCCCGAGTAGCTGGGACTACAGGCACACGCCACCATGCCCGGCTAATTTTTGTATTTGTAGTAGAGACGGGGTTTCACCATGTTAACCAGGATGGTCTTGATCTCCTAACCTCGTGATCTGCCAGCCTCAGCCTCCCAAAGTGCTGGGATTACAGGCGTGAGCCACCGCACCTGGCAATCCTAGCACTTTGAGAGGCCAAGGCATCAACTTTCAAATTGGGTAACAGGTAGAGGCTGAAAGAGTTTTGAGGTGTATGCTAGAAATGTGGACATTAAGGGTGATCCTGATGAGGACTCAGAAAGAAAAGAGAGCTGTAGCGAAACCTCAATCTTCTTAGAGAATACCTAAGTAATCCTGAACAGAATGCTGGTGGGAATATATAGTAAGGCCATTATTTATTTATTTATTTATTTATTTATTTATTTTTTTTAACAGAGTCTCACTGTGTCGCCCAGGCTGAAGTGTAGTGGTGTGATCTTGCTGCAACCTCCACTTTCTGGGTTCAAGTGATTCTCCTGCCTCAGCCTCCCGAGTAGTTGAGACTACAGCTGCATGCCACCACACCCGGCTAATTTTTGTATTTTTAGTAAAGACGGGGTTTCACCATGTTGACCAGGCTGGTCTAGAACTCCTGACCTCAAGTGATCCACCCGCCTTGAGCTCCCAAAGTGCTGGGATTACAGGCAGTAAGGCCATTCTGATGGGGCCACAGATGGAAATGAAGAACATTTACTGGAAGCTGGACAAAAGGCCATCCTTGTTAGGAAGAAGCAAAGAGCTTAGCTAAATTGTGTTCATGTTCTATCATTTTGTGGAGGTAACAATTGCAAGCAATGAAACTTGCAATTGGATGTTTGGCTTAGGAAATCTCTAAACAAAGTATTGAAGGAGTTACCTAGCTCCTTCTGACTGCTTCCAATAAAATTCAAGAGAGACATAAATGACTTAAAGACAGAACTGTTAAGCAAAAAGTAATAAGAACTTGAAATTCTGAAAAATGATCAGCCCATCCATATAGAAAAGAACGAGAACCCAGTTTGGAGAGAACACTAACGGTGTTGCTCTGTTGCCAAGCTCCTTTAGTAAGATTAGTATGGATCAGCCATTGCAACAGAAGCTAGGAGCTGTTCTCCAAGATAATGGAAGAAGGACCCTGAAGGCAATTCAGAGATCATGAGAGTTGGCACTCCCATCACCAGCCCAGAGTGCAAGGACCCACAGTGCACAGCAGATTCAAAGGCTGGCCACCTCTCTGGTCCAGGCCAACCAAGGAGCAGGAATTAGGCCCTCACCAGACACCAAATCTGCTGATGCCTTGATCTTGGACTGTCCAGTCTCCAAAAGTATGAGAAATAAATTTCTGTTTTCACAGGACACCCAATCTATGCTCTTCTAATAGCCTGAATGGACTAAGACATAGACCAATTGCACTTATGAACATAGCCAAAGAACTCCTGAACAAATTACCAGCAGTAGTGGCCAGCAACATGTGACATAACCAATTTGGTTTATCCCAGGGATGAAAGAAAGAGTTAAAGATGACAAAAGGCTGGGCATAGTGACTCACGCCTGTGATCCCGACATTCTAGAGGCCAAGGTGGGAGGAGTGCTTGAAGCCCAGGAGTTTGAGAGCCTCCTAGGCAACATGGCAAGACCTCACCTCTACAAAAAATTAAACAATAAAATTAGCTGGGGTGTGGTGGCACATACCTGTAGTCCCAGCTACTTGGGAGGCTGAGGCGGGAGAATTGTTTAAGCCCGGGAGGTCGAGGCTGCCGTGAGCCAGGACTGCGCAACTGTACTGCAACCTGGGTGACAGAGAGAGACCCTGTCTCCAAAAAAAAAAAAAAAAGATAAAAACAAAATATATTAATATAGTTTACCATATTAACAGATTAAAGGAGAAGAACACTTAAGATCAACTCAACAAATACAGAGAAACAAACATTTAATATCTATTCATGAATTTCAACAAAAATTGAGCAAAACAAAATTTTTTTGCTCTATTGGTCTTGCTCTGTTGTCCAGACCAGAGTGCAGTGGCACAATCATAGTTCACTGCAGGTTTGAATCCTGGGCTCAAGCAACCCTCCTGCCTCAGCCTTCCAAGTAGCTGTGACTACAAGCATGTGCCACCACGCCCAGCTATTTTTTTGTTTGTTTGTAGAGAGAGGGTCTCCCTATGTTGCCCAGGCTAGTCTCAAACTCCTGGACTCAAGAGATCCTCCTGCTTCTGCCTCCCAGAGTGCTGGGATTATAGGTGTAAGCCACCAAGCCTGGCCAGAATTTCTTTATTCCTAGTAAATAGTAATATGGCAACAGAGACAGACTAGATGCTGTCCAATCCCATTTCCTCTTCCTAGACAGAGAAAGACCACATTTCCCATCCTCTTTCTAGTCACATTAGAACCATGTGGCTAGCCAATAAACATGCACACATGTGGCACCCACCACAGCCTGGTTCGGCCATAAATCCCTTCACAGTTATCCATTCACACTCTCCCACAGACCTTGGACCCAGTGTGGAAGATGACAGCATCACCAACTGGAGGGTGCCTGGATCCCTGAGTCACCACTTGAAGCGAAAAGGTCAAGAGTAGCCACCTGACCCATATCAGGCTATGAAATGAGTAAGAAAGAAAGATTTTGTGAGGCCACATTTTCATACATGTGTAGGTCTGTTTCTGGGTACTCTCCTTTGTGCCATTGGTTTGTGTCTCTCCCTCTGCCAGTAGAACAGTGTCTTAATTACTGTAACTTCATAAAAATGCTTGATATCTCATAGGCAAGTCCAGGGTCAAGACAGGATGAATTCCTCTAGAACAAGGGAATTTCTCGTTTCTTTTCTTTCTCTCTTTCTTTCTTTCTTTCTTTCTTTCTTTCTTTCTTTCTTTCTTTCTTTCTTTCTTTTTTTTTTGAGATGGAGTCTCACTCTGTCATCCAGGCTGGAGTGCAATGGTGCAATCTCGGCTCACTGCAACCTCCGCCTCTCGGTTTCAAGTGATTCTCCTGCCTCAGCCTCCTGAGTGGCTGGGATTACAGGCACGTGCCACCTGCCTGGCTAATTTTTGTTTTGTTTTGTTTTGTTTTTAGTAGAGACAGGGTTTCACTATGTTGGCCAGGCTGGTCTCAAACTCCTAACCTCAAGTGATTCGCCTGCCTCGGCCTCCCAAAGTGCTGGGATTACAGGCGTGAGCCACCGAGCCCGGCCCTCATTTCTTAACACTGCGTTTGGTAGGAGAGCAACAGTCATTTATATGTGAATAAATGAAGCCGAAAGAGGAAGTTAGAAAGACCAAAGGGGCCGGGCGCGGTGGCTCCCGCCTGTAATCCCAGCACTTTGGGAGGCCGAGGCAGGCGGATCACGAGGTCAGGAGATGGAGACCATCCTGGCTAACACAGTGAAACCCCGTCTCTACTAAAAATTAAAAAAATAAAATTAGCTGGGGGTGGTGGCGGGTGCCTGTAGTCCCAGCTACTGGGGAGGCTGAGGCAGGAGAATGGCGTGAACCCGGGGGGCGGAGCTTGCAGTGAGTCGAGATCGTGCCACTGCACTCCAGCCTGAGCGACAGAGCGAGACTCCGTCTCAAGAAAAAAAAAAAAAAGAAAGACCAAAGGAAGAAGCAGACAAGAAAGGAAGAAGGAACACCCCTCCCCTCTCCAAAGAGACAGCTCCAGGAACGCCAAGGCTGCTCGCCTAGGGATGCAGAGCCAGAAAGCTCAAGTCAGAGGGGGAGGAGGTAGGGAAGGAGTTTCAAGCTAGACTCCTATTCTCTCTCTCCATCCCCTCTCTCACCCCAGAAAGAGAGAAAATGACACGAGGCTTTGGAACCAAGAGCTGGAGGAACCTGGAAGCGAAAGCTGAGGCTGTCAGCTGCCCAGCAGTTAACACCCTGAGACCATCTTCCCACTTCCAACACCCACAGAAGCTGCCACCCAAGGGCCCCTGTGTCCCCGCATGGCCCACCTCAGCAGTATGATGCAGCACTGGGGAAGTGACAGAATGTGAAAAAAACTATTATAGCTGAGATATTTTAAAATTCCGCCCTCCAGGCAGCATCTGGTTGCTACAGCAACCCCAGCTCTGCAGGGTGTCCCGATTACCAGCAGGCTCCCTGCACCTGCCTCAGGCTGAGAGCAGGCGGCTGCCGCCAAGGGGAACACCAAGGAAATGCCCATGTTCTGATTCCAAGGTAATGGCTCAGACCCAAGGGGATTTTATCTGTTCAATGTGCAACCTGATGAAGTTCTGTCCCATGTTAATAATTTCATTAAAAATATGGCCTTACATCCTATTCGATGCACTCACAGTCTTTTTTTTATTCACTCGGCTCCATCAAAACACAAAAAGAGAACATTGTCATTCATTTGGGATTGAGCAAATGAAAGCAGCTGGATGAGTTTTGGTTCCAGGGTTTAGACAAAGCCCCTAAGGGACAAAATTGGAATCAGAGCTGAGTGGCTGGCCCTGCTCTCTGGATTTGCATAAGTCATGTGGCAGGACACTTGCTCTTTTGCACCCAGCCTAAAATAGCTTGTGATATCTTTAGGAAACCCAAACAAGTAATAAATAGGGGGCTAGGCACTGTGGCTCATGCCTGTTATCCCAACACTTTGGAAGGCTGAGGCAGGGGTATCACTTGAGCCCAGGAGTTCCAGACCAGCCTGGGTAACATAGCAAGTTCCTGTCTCAATAAAAAAATTACAGCCTGGGCACGGTGGCTCACGCCTGTAATCCCAGCACTTTGGGAGGCTGAGGCAGGTGGATCACCTGAGGTCAGGAGTTTGAGACCAGCCTGGCCAACATTGTGAGACCCCATCTCTATTAAAAATACAGAAAATTAGCTGGGTGTGGTGGCGGGCGCCTGTAATCCCAGCTACTCGGGAGGCCAAGGTGGGAGAATCACTTGAACTTGGGAGGCGGAGGTTGCAGTGAGCCGAGATTGCGCCACTGCACTCCAGCCTGTGCAATAGAGCGAGACTCCGTCTCAAAAAAAAAAAAAAAATTACATTAGCTGGGCGTGGTAGTGCACACCTGTAGTCCCAGCTATTTGGGAGGGTGAGGTGGGAGCATCACTAGAGCCCAAGGAAGTCAAGGCTGCAGTGAGCCATGATCACGCCACTGCACTCCAGCCAGAGTGTGTGGTGTGTGGTGGTACACACCTGTAATCCCAGCACTTCAGGAGGCTGAGGCGGGAGAATTGCTTGAGCCCAGGAGTTCAAGACCAGCTGGGTCAACATAGCGGGACCCCATCTCAAAATATAATAAATAAATAAGTGAAATTAAATGAGAAAGAATGAATGGTGTCTTTGTGCCTTCATTTCTGAAAATGGCATAGATAAGAATTCTCTCTCCATGAGGGGCTTTGTGAGGCTCTAACAAAGTAGGAACGGATGACACCTGTTTCAAAATGCTTTGGAAAATGCTAACCACCATGCAAATGTGAGCCAGCAAGACTGTGTCCTGGCCAGCAGCTCAGATGGCCAACACAAAGGTGCTTCGGAGGCCAGGGCTGGTCTTCAGAGACTCAGAGACTTGCGTCATGTCCTGGAGCAGCTGCTCTGGGTGCAGCCCAGATGAGCTCTCAGGTCAGATAGGTCAACAGGTCAACCTCACCACCCAGATTGACAGAATAACCCAGCTCAGTGCCTTGGTGCTGTTGGCGCCATGAGGCACCTGCCCAACACGCACCCCATGAGCCTTTCACACACAACCCGAATTTTGTTTGAGCGACAATGTGCCAGTCCCTGCCTGTCACTGGGGGTGTCTGTGTGACCCCCTCGTCATCACCTGCAGAAGTGGAGGTCAGAAGGGGGCACTCCTGGGGATGAAGCTCCATGAGCTCTGCTCTGGGCCCTTCGCTCCCTCCCCCTTCTCAGTGGGGCTGAGGGGCTTGCACGTGTAAGGGGGCCACCTTGCCACTGGACAAAGCACGCGTGCTGAGGATGGTGGGGTGGGCACTGAGTCCTCCAGGATAGCCTGGCACTGCTCCCAGCCCTGACATGCCGCTTCTGACCTTCCCATCACTTAGAAAAATAACCTCCTGTTGGGTCAAGCCACCAATCAAACTTCTGTTAGAGGCCAGGTGCAGTGGCTCATGCTTGCAATCCCAGCACTTTGGGAAGCCAAGGTGGAAGGATCACTTGATGCCAGTTCAAGACCAGTCTGAGCAACATGGTGAGACCCCATCTCTAAAAAAAAAAAAAAAATTAATTAGCTGGGTGCAGTGGGGCATACACCTCTATTCCTAGCTACTCAGAAGGCTGAGGTGGGAGAATCACTTGAGCCTGGGAGGTAGAGGCTGCAGTGAGCAGTGATTGTGCCACTGCACTTCAGCCTGGGTGACACAGCAAGACCCCAGACTCTAAAAGAAAAAGACCAAAAAGATTTCTGTTAGGAACAGAACATAATCTGAAATGATACAGAACTGTACTTATAACAGCTCATTTATTTCTCAGATAGTCCTATGAAACAAACATTGCCAATGCCAATTTCACGGGTGAGAAAATGGAAGCTTGGAGGAGTGAAGGAAGTTGCCCAAGGCCCTATAGCTAGCGGATGGCCGGGCTGGCACTCCATCGCCAGGCCTGCAGTCCTTTCACTTCTGCCACGCTCCCTAGGGAGTGAAGGCAGAGGGAGGCGTGTTCATGTCCAAGGGCCCTGTGGAGGATTCACCATAGGAGGGTCTCAGGGGCCATCTACTATCATCTTTTGAAGCCTGCCAAGTGCCAGGCATGCAGGTGTGGGGACATGGTTATGAACCAATATGGACAGAGTCCATGGAGTAGTAGAAGACATAGAATCAGCAAGTATATGTGGGTCATGGGGCGGTAGGTACCATGAAAACATTAAGTAGGGTAAGGATGATGGTGCTATGTTTACAGAAAGTCAAGGAAATTGGAATGGCACATCCATCCATCAGACCCATAAGTGGGTCTGGGAAAAAAAGATGCTTGGCCAGGCACAGTGGTTCACACCTGTAATCCCAGTACTTTGGGAGGCCGAGGTGGGCAGATCACGAGGTCAGGAGTTCGAGACCAGCCTGGCCAACATAGTGAAACTCCGTCTCTGCTAAAAACCAAAAAATTAGCCAGGTGTGGTGGCATGCACCTGTAGTCCCAGCTACTTGGGAGGCTGAGGCAGGAGAGTCGCTTGAACCCAGGAGGCGGAGGTTGCACTGAGCCAAAACCTCGCCATTGCACTCCAGTCTGGGGCACAGATCGAGACTTCGTCTCAAAAAAAAAAAAAAAAAAAAGGAAAAGGAAGGGATGGCATGAGCCACATGGACACTGTGGCCCGGCAGAGGGGCTGCGAGAGGCCCTAGGCAGGAGTGAACGTGGAGAAGGGTGGCAGGTGTGAATGATGATGGGGAAAGCAGCAGGTGAGGTCCCGGGGGTAGCGGTGGGACAGGATGAAGAGGCATTTGTGCCATGGTAAGAAATCACTGCTTTTGCTCTGACTCAGACGTCACTGGAGGGCTTTCATCAGAGAACAGACCACGTGATCTGCCAATGAGTGAACAGAGCAGGTGGGAGAGAAAAGGGCGGAGGCAGGGAGGCCATGAAGTGTGGCTGTAACAGCTCAGGTGAGGCCAGGGACGTGGTGGGTAGCAGAGCTCACTTGGGAAATTAAGAGGAGTTCAGCAGGACGCCAGGCCCTCGGCCTAGACAAGGAGAGGAAGGAGCTGCCGCAGCCACCTAAGCTGGGGAAGACAGTTAAGCAGGAGGTGGGGACTGCGCTCAGTGTCTGGTCGTGGACACAGCAACACTTACACCGAGGGAATGAGCACAGCTCCTCAGCACTCAGCCACTCAGCCTCCAAGACACCGGCTCTCCTGTTTCATAGCCACTCTCTCAACCTCCTTTGCTCCCTGACCTCTAAACACCTCTGAGGCATCCAAGCAAAGGTGTCAGGAAATCAGCTGAGGGCCGGGCGCGGTAGCTCATGCCTGTAATCCCAGCACTTCAGGAGGTCAGGCAGGCGGATCACCTGAGGCCAGGAGTTTGAGACCAGCCTGGCTAACAGTGAAACCCCATTTCTACTAAAAATACAAAAAATTAGCTGGGTGTGGTGGCACGTGCCTGTAATGCCAGCTACTCAGGAGGCTGAGGCAGGAGAATCGCTTGAACCCGGGAGGTGGAGGTTGCAGTGAGCCAAGATCACGCCATTGCACTCCAGCTTGGTAAACAAGAGCAAAACTCCGGTCTCAAAAAAAAAAGAAAGAAAGAAATCAGTTAGGCCGGGAGCAGTGGCTCACGCCTGTAATCCCAGCGCTTTGAGGGGCCAAGAAGGGTGGATCACTTGAGGTCAGGAGTTTGAGACCAGCCTGGCCAACATGGCAAAACCCCGTTCTCTACCAAAAATACAAAAATTAGCTAGCCAGGCGTGGTGGCGGGCGCCTGTAATCCCAGCTACTGGGGAGGCTGAGGCACAAAAATTGCTTGAACCTGGAGGTGGAGGCTGCAGTGAGCCGAGATCATGCCACTGCACTCCAGCCTGGGTGACAGAGTGAGACTCCATCTCAAAAAAAAAAAAAAAAAATAGTAGTCAGGTGGAGAGAGCCAAGAGGGCTTTAAGAATGAGGGAAGGAGGCCGGGCGTGGAGGCTCACGCCTGTAATGCCAGCACTTTGGGACACCAAGGCAGGCAGATTATTGGAGGCCAAGAGTTTTAGACAAGCCCGGCCAACATGGTGAAACCCTGTCTCTACCAAAAAAAAAAAAAAAAAAATTAGCCAGGCGTGGTGGCATGTGCCTGTAGTGCCAGGTACTCAGGAGGCTGAGGTGGAACTGCTTGAACCCGGGAGGTTCAAGTGAGCCATGATCGTGCCACTGCACTCCAACCTGGGTGACAGAGCAAGACTCCGTCTCTAAAAAATAAAAAAAGAACAAGGGAGGGAGGCATCAGCTATGTCAAACACAAACAGCTACTGGAGTAAAATGAGGACAAGAACTGACTGGGTGATTTGCAGATGCTGAGGCCATCGGTGACACAGACAAATGAAGAAATGAAGTTGGTTACTCCTAGAGGAAGGGATGCAAGAAGCGGCATGTTTTCTAGAATCACTGCAGGAAGAGCTGCTTCCTTTAGAACAAACCAGTAACAAGATCCCTCTTCTTTTCCACACCAGGGAAGTTGCTAAGTATATGCCAAAGCCAGGCATACTCATTCCTAGACAGCCTCAGGCTTCACAGCCCAGAATGGGTGTGGACTTGGGGGCGGGAGGTAGGAAAGGAGATGTGGGCACCTCGTGGAGCTGAAATGCCACCCATCTCCCAGCCCCTGGGCCGCCCACACCACTCACTCCTTCTCCTTTCCCCACAGGACTTTTAGTGCACTCCAGACAGAGCTTCACAAGAGACAGCATCATGAACACTTATTATGATTATTTTATTAAAAAAAAAAGCCCCACATCTCCGGGCAATAAACTACAATACAGTAAAAAGTAGCATCTGGTGTTAAGACACTCTGCCGACAGGCTGCATGCCTTCAGTGCCGGCAAAGGCTCTGCACAGACGTCCACAGTATTCCACACTGCCTCCCCCATTTCAGAAGTCCCTACTGAAATGAGAAGGACACTGAGGCACACAGGGGAAGAGAATGGCCTGAGGTTAGACTGCCAGGAAAGGCACATGGGAACTGGGCCCAGAAAATTCCAACCGTTCCATACAAAATGCTACCCAGCAGGGAAAAAGAGTCACTGTCTTCTTCCAAGTGACCAGTAATGCCACACTCATGGGGCAGCAAGAAGGGTGGCAAGGGAACCAAGCCCTGACCTGAGCCCAGCCAATGGGACTCGCCCACAGGTCCAGGCTCACCCGCTCACCTCCACCGCACTGCCCTCACTCCAAAGCCCAGCCCTCCTTGCGGAAGACCAGCTGCACAGCCTCATTCACGTCATTCACCACGTGGGAGGCCTCCATGAGCCCTGGACTGAAGCATAAGTCTCGGTGCCCGTGGAATGGAGGCTCCCCTCCTCCAAGGACAGGCTCCGTGGACTGTGGGTTCCTGGGATTGTAGACGCCTGTACACACCAGGATGGAGATGCAGCTCTGGCTTGCTGAGGGCTGTTGCTGCCGTGGGCCCCCGGCCCCTAGTTCTGGCGCCCCATCATGCGTTGCCTTCTGCAGGTACTGGTGGAACAGGTTGGCGCCGTATACGTCAGACATAGGGTTATCACTGGCAGGGGCAGCCACACCGGAAAAGGAAAGAGGAGAAAAAACCCTAAATCAATGTTGCAAAGCAAAGGGAGCAGAGAAGAGTTTCGGGGCAGAAGAGTGAATTAGATATAGGGAAATGGGGGTGAGAGTAGAGAAGGAGGGAGGGAAGGGGATGTCATAAAAGGGACAAAGGAGGGAGAGCAGAGCCTACCCCACAGCATAGAGCTTCCGGATGGGGGCGGCCCAGCCCCGCCTCTCCGCCTGTCGCCTGATCAGGTCCTCGGCATACTGGTAAGTGAGGATGCTGGGTTTGCCCATCAGGCCCTCGTATCTCAGCTCCTTGCCCGTCACTTTCTGGTAAATGGTTTCCAGGCACAGCAGAAAGGTGCCATGTCCAAACCTGCCAGAAACGAGCACGCAGCAGTTCAGTCTTCCTGATCTCCAGGCTCTTCTAGAGAACACGACTGCCACTGTCTAAGCAGCAAACACACAGACCAGCCTTTTCCCCAGGATAAGAGCTGACATGTAGCAGACACTGTGCAGGCACTGGAGGCAGCATTTCACATTTCCCTCTCAGAAAAACTCTATGAGATGACACTATTTGTAAAACGAGGAAACCAAGGCACAGCAAGATTAAGTAACTTGTTCAAGAGGGCAGAGCTAGGATTACAACTCAGTCTGACTCCAGAGCTTAAATCCTGCTGTAGAGCTGAGGCAGACTACGGTTGCGCTTCTCCCCTTCTTTGCTGGTGTCCATTTTCAGCTGACCATATTGCCACTAGGTGTGAAAAAGACCTTCCCTTGCCTCCCTTCCAGCGAGGCATGGCCATGTGACTAAGCTACAGTCAAGGAAAGCAGAAATGCTGGGCTAAATTTTCAATAAGCATCCTTAAAATTGGGGACAGGCGGCCAGGCACAGTGGCTCATGCCTGTAATCTCAGCACTTTGGGAGGCCAAGGCAGGTGGATCACCTGAGGTCAGGAGTTCAAGACCAGTCTGGCCAACATGGTGAAACCCTGTCTCTACTAAAAATGCGAAAATTAGCTGGGTGTGGTGGCACATGCCTGTAGTCCCAGCTACTTGGGGGGCTGAGGCAGGAGAATCACTTGAACCCAGGAGGCGGAGGTTGCAGTGGGCCAAGATTGCACCACTGCATTCCAGCCTGGGCAAAAGAGCGAGACTCCGTCTAAAAAAAAACAAAAAACAAAAAACAAACAAACTGGGGACAGGGTATTCTTCTCTGCCCTCTCTGCCCTCCCCAACTCCTTCTTGACACCTGGAATGCTGATATGATGGCTGGCGCTTGGGTACAATCTCAGCTCACTGCAACCTCCACCCCCCGGGTTCAAGCGATTCTCCTGCCTCAGCCTCCGAGTAGCTGGGATTACAGGCACCCGCCACCATGCCCGGCTAATTTTTATATTTTTAGTAGAGACGGGGTTTTGCCATGTTGGCCAGGCTGATCTTGAACTGACCTCAGGTGATCCACCCACCTCGGCCTCCCGAAGTGTCGGGATTACAAGCATGAGCCACCACGTTTTTCAGTGCCATTTATGTAAAGAATTCTATTTTTAATTAGAAAAGTTCATCTAAAATCTGGTTTGTAAATTGAAATCTGCCCCTTGCTTTTCAGTTCACAGAGACATAACCAACCAAGCCCACTGATCTAGTGTCAGCATACCCGCCTCTAGGAATAATACTTCAGAGACAATGCCAAGCCTCGAGCCACAGACATACACTTTAAAAGTGACAAGAGCATACCATACCCCGTCTCTCTGGGACTACTGAGACGGGCCCTGAGGCAGTACTGGGCCATGCCCACCCTCTGCTGACGAGCACTGTTGACTGGGGGTCAACAGCAGGCTGAGACTCAAGAGACTGGCCATGCAGATAACAGCAACCGAACAGTACACAGCAGCTGTCAGCTGGCCTTCAAGTAAGCACCCTGAGGGCCAAAAAAGGGCTGCCTCTATCTGTGCTAGCCCCAGAATAAGACAGGACAGATGATACCAACACAGCTGAGCAGGGAGTGTAGGCACCTGCATGCCCCTGAGAAAGCCACTTATCTGCTGGGTCTCAGTTCTCTGGTCTATACGACTATCAGAACAATCCTTGGCCGGCATGATGGTGCACGCCTGTAATCCCAGCACTTTTGGAGGCTGAGGCAGGGGGGTCACTTGAGGCCAGGAGTTCAAGGCTGCAGTGAGCTATGACTGCACCACTGCACTCCAGCCTGGATGAGAGAGTGAGACACTGTCCCCGCAAAAAAACAAAACAAACAAACAAACAAAAAACCGACAAATCCTTGCTTCCTCCTGCCTTATGTCTTAAGGGTAAAAGGAAACCAGAAAGTCAAAGAACCAATGCTACAGGGTGGAGCCAAGGAAGGAAGAGCAACTGAATAATGTGCACAAATACGGTACAAAAAGTGTCCACAGTTTGGGATCCACCAGACACCAAGAGCATGTTCTGTAAAGATTATAGGGGGCAGGGGTCACGTGTGAAACATCCTCTCAATACATCCTCAGACTCCATAATCTGTAGTTTAGGTTTAGTAACTAATATGTGGAGTGGTCCTTGAAAGCCCTTCCAAAGGCCAGGTTACTGCAGCAACAACAGGGCCTACCTAAGTTAGGTCCCAGCACCTGGGGTGTCAGGACGGATGGGAACTGCCTGCAGGACTGCCCAGGCAGCAGCCAGGAGTAGACCACCAGGCCAAGCCTGGGAGCTTTGTGTCCTCACCTGGGCATCTTGGCTTCAGCCATCCACAGGAGATCCATGTTGCTGGCTAGGACGGGGAGGTGGGGGTAGGGGGGTGTTGCCAGGCCAGCCCCAGGGCTCCCATTGCTGAGGAGGACATCCATGATCAGCTGCAGGCTGGTCTCCCAGCGGACCGGCTCCCCTAGGAGGAGCACCCCTTTAAAGAACAGAGGCGCAGGTGAGAGCTGCAGGGCAGATGGCAGGCGGCAGGCCCTCAGGATGCCAGCTAGGGCTACCCATCCACAAGCCCTCCACCCATGGGGCACCCAGCTGGGCAGGGGCACAGCTCCCCAACAAGCCTAGTAGAGCCCCTTACCCATCCACCCTGGGTGCACAAGGCCCAGGGCCCAGGAAGGAGATTCCTGAGGGCTCCCATTCTGACTTCAGTCCACCGGTGCTTCACAGAAGAGGTTACAAAACAAAAGCAGCATGTCTCAGGGCTACTTCTCCTTGCTGGCTGGGACTCTGCCACCACACTCTCCCTCACATGACTTAGCAAGGGCTCCTGTTCCCTCAGTCACTTCTCTCTGAGCCCCAGGGTCTGGCAGAACCTAACAGCCAGGACAGGGGGTGTGGAGTGATAGAGACTTGAACCCCAACCTGGACTCCACCGATTCTCCTGTATGACTGTGGCCAAGTAACTTCTCTTCTCTAAGCCTCAGTTTCCTCAACTGCAACTACATAACAGCAACAGCACTTAGCTATTGTGAGGATAAAAATGAGCTACATCATCAGTAAACAGCCCAGGACTAGACACACAGTAAGCACTAGGCAAAGGACACTGCTGACACTAAGGTACAGAGCCGGTGAACTGCACCAGACCAGTGATTCTCCATGGGGCAGCACCGCCCCTGCTGAGGTGCTTTACAAATCAGAGGCAATTTTAGTTGTCACAATGACTAGAACCTAGCAAGTGAAGGTTGTGGGAGGGGGCCAGGGATGCTACATACTCAGGACAATCCTGTGCAATCAAAAACTATCCCACACTAAAATTAATTTTTAAAAAAACCATCCCATGGCTGCGTGCGGTGGCTTGTGTCTGTAATTCCAGCACTTTGGGAGGCCAAGGTGGTAGGATTGCTTGAGCTCAGGAGTTTGAGACCAGCCTGGGCAACATAGTGAGAGCCCGTCTCTACAAAACAACAAGAAGAAAAAGAAAAAACTTTCCCATGTCCTCATAACATTTGAATGTCCCACTTGATATCCTGATATCCACATAGGTGAACAACCTTTTCAGAATTACTTGAACGATTCTATTTTACATACAATCACAAAGTATTTTTGTACAGCTTCAATAAACATCAATTTTTCCAAAAATACAACTATCGTGTAAGTCAAGAGAAGACTGTACTTTGCCTTTTTGAAACTCTACCAAGAACTGTTCCCTATTTTGGAAAATCACTTGACCAATGGCAATGCTGCCCCTAATTTCTGAGTCACCAGTAAAACACGCCTGTCACACCTATAAACACACATCAGCCTGCATTTGTAGCTGTTAACATTCATGGTGATTCTGTTTAGTGCAACCATTTTACTTCTTGGATAACTACTACATACTGAAATACATTATCTTCTTACTAAAAATGTTTCCTTTTATATCCCCCTATTACAGTTAGGGCTTTATACTGAACTAATTTTTAATATGTGTGTACAGAAGTTATATTACCTCTGAATTTCACTTCAGGATAATAAACGGGATATTCCAATGTTCTTGGTATAAAAAGGGGAGAACTGGGTTTAAAAGTTGAGAAACACTAGACTAGATCACCTCTAGGTGTCTTTCCACCACTAAGATTCTCTAAGCTTACGGTTTTCCTGGAATAGTGAGTGGCATGGGGAAGGAAAGACTAACAACAGTCTCAGAGGTGGTGAGTGGCAGATCCAGACCAGAGCCCAGGTGTCCTGACTCCAAGGCCCCCTTGCTGCTGAACCAGGCTGCAGGCAGTCACACTGAGACAGCCTGAGGGCCAGAGAGGAGAGGGAGAAAAGACCTCACAAGTCATCAAAGAGGACCTCTCTTACCTTCAATGCGGGGGAAGTCATTCCTCGGGAGGGGCTGCAGAGAGACAAAGGAGAGGCTATCAACACAAGTCGCCTTCCACTCCAGGAGAACCACAACCCCACCTCCAGGGTGCTGGGAGGGGAGGGGAGACACACTCCACAGACCCCACACCCGTGGTCAAGCCCAAGCCAAGGGAAAGCTGGAGAGGACTGAGAAAGATGCAAGATAGGCGAAAAGACAATGGCCAGGTGGGGCCACAGAACAGGCAGGACACCATGGGTGAAGTCACCAGGTAGAAGGGTGGTCAGCTGTCTTTCTCTGGTGGGAGAGGACACAAGATATAGCCAAGCAAGAGTCTAAAATCAGGCAGCTAAGGTGAGGCTGTGGAGACGAAGGCGGCATCACGCCTGATGGGCCATTTCTCCTCACGTCGGTTCTTGAGCAGGCAGCTTCACTTGACCAGCCTCAAGGGTCCACTCCATCCCCAGGCCATGGTAGTCTTGGCTCTGCCACTAAACAACTATGTGACCCGGGACAGGTCACTCCCCTGTGTGGGGCTGTCTCTGAGCTATTCCGAGATCTGTTCCAACTCTGACATTCTGGTTCTCCACAGAACTTGCACAGGTCAGGGAGAAAGCCCTCACAGGGGAAGTGCTCTGTTCCATCAGAAAGCGCTGGAGGAGGAAGGACTTACGCTATATCAGCAAATAAAAAGTAAGTTATCTGTTTATAACTGCATGTCGTCAAACTGTGAGAATGGTCTGACTCTAGACCTGGGCTATGTGATACACAGACGGTGCGATGAGGAGAAAGTGAGCCAACGGGCACCTCAAGAGATGGCAGTCATGCTGCAGAGGATCACCAAGGGATCAGATGAGACAGGGGACAAAGTCAGTGCTCAAAAATGAGCCCAGCGCACAGGGCACCTGGGCAGATGTGCAGACTGACCAGTGCTTCCTCTGCAAGCAAGCTGCCTCTCCCGAGGGCAGCTCAGTGCCGGGCCTCAGGATTGCTAACTTCACAATGGCCAGCTCTCCTGGGCAGCACTGGGAAGGCCAGCCAGTAAGTCTGGAACTCCTTGTTGGACGGGATGCTGTGTCTCTGAAATGGGTTCCCAGCTAATTATAAGCAATACAGAGAGGACAGGGCATAAAGCCGTTCGCTTCTCTGGGCTTTTTCCTTTTTTTTTTTTTGAGACAGGGTCTCACTCAGCCGCCAAGGCTGGAGTGCAGTGATCACAGCTCACTGCAGCCTCCAACGCCTGGGCTCAAGCAACCCTCCTGCCTCAGCCTCCTGAGTAGCTGGGACTATAGGTATGCGCCACCATATGTGGCTTTTTTTTTTTTTTGAGACGGAGTCTCGCTCTGTTGCCCAGGCTGGAGTGCAATGGTGTGCTGTCAGCTCACTGCAACCTCCGCCTCCCAGATTCAAGTTATTCTCCTGCCTCTGCCTCCCGAGTAGCTGGGATTATAGGCATCCATCACTGTGCCCAGCTAATTTTTGTATTTTTAGTAGAGACGGGGTTTCACCATGTTGGCCAGGCTGGTCTGGAACTCCTGACCTGAGGTGATCCAACCGCCTTGGCCTCCCAAAGTGCTGGAATTACAGGTGTGACCCACCATGCCTGGCCAATTTTTAAAATTTTTTTGTAGAGACGGGGTCTCACTATGTTGCCCAGGCTGGTCTTGAACTCCTGGGCTCAAACAGTCCTCCTGTTTCAGCCTCCCAAAGCGTTGGGATTACAGGTGTAAGCCACCGCAGCCAGCCTCTGGGCCGTTCTCATAAATTCAGGGAACAAAACCCTTAGCCAGATGTGCCTCCAAAGAAGCATGGACAAATCACAGCTCTGCAGGAGGGCTTGCAAGGTCAGCGACACAGCCAATGCAGGACACTGGAGGAGTGAAGGATGACACAGCCCAACCCATGCTCCTTATTACCGTGGTCTTTAGCCGCCGCTCCAGGTCCACCATGTCAAGCAGAGGGAAGGCCATCCGCAGCTCATCCACGGTGACGACATTTCGGAAGCCCAGTCTGGAGCAAGCTCAGGAAGTAATGCTGGACAGGTCTTGGGGAAGATGCCTTTCTGAATGCATCAAATCACAAGTGAAGGGAACACAACCCACTCCTGATCAAGCCAGGCCAGGAGGGCACCAAGCAGAGCCCATCAAGGATGGCACAAATCCTGCAGGTGCTGGCAGGCAGGCTGTAACTGCACAGGCAGAGTAGAGAGGGCAGCTCCTGGGTAACCCACCAGCAGTCACCAGGCACATGCCAGCTACCAGGTCCTATGCTGGGCACAGCCTAGGGGGCAAAGGCACATAAGAATCTCTGTCCCCAGCTGGGTGCAGTGGCTCATGCCTGAAATCCCAGCACTTTGGGAGGCTGAGGCAGGAGGATGGCTTGAGCCCAGGAGTTCCAGCCAGCATGGGCAACATAGTGAGACCTTGTCTCTACAAATAAAGTCAGCTAGGCATGGTGGTGCACACGTGTAGTCTACTCAGGAGGCTGGGGCAGGAGGATCACTTGAGCCCAGGAGGTCAAGGCTACAGTGAGCTATGATTGCACCACTGCACTCCAACTTGGGCAACAGAGTGTGACCCTGTCTCAAAAAAAATAACAAAAAACTCTGTCCCCAAGGAGCCTAGCACATTCAGAGCCCATCAAAACCAGTGTTCTCTGAGAACAGTGCTGCCAGTCAGTGCTGAGTTCAGAAGAGACTCCTCAGTGGCCTGGGGAGTCCAGAGGAGTCATGGAGAAGTAGGGCTGGAGCTAAAATCTTAAAGGATGAACCCAAATCATCAAGGAAGAGGAGGCCTTGGGGAGGGGCAAGCCAGCTTCAGCCTATCTCCTCTAAGATCTGCCTCCATTTTCCTATCCTCAATTCCAACTTGCAATCTTAACTGGACATGGTTTGATTACTCTCAAAATGAATTTCCCCAAAATCCTGATTCTATCGGATTGCCCCATCAGCAATAAAGCGTGCCCTGCTTTCCACTGCCCTGAGAAGTCGGTCAGACTCCTCAAGTTTACTTCCAAGGTTCCCGACAACCTGGTACCACCCTTCCTGTTCTTTCCTTCCTCTCCCTATCCCATTCCCAACCTCCTACTTCCCCTGCCTAGGAGCTTAGCCATCTCCTGGGGCTCCGCTGTACCCCTCCAAGAAGCCACAGGCAACTCCTGCCCCAGGGATACTCCAAGCCCTCCCCTCCACACCTGTGGCGCCCTCCTGTGAGCTTACCGGCCTTCGATCACACGCCATCGCACACGCTCCACACCTGTGGCACACTCCTGTGAGCTTACCGGCCTTAGATCACACGCCATCGCACACGCCCCACACCTGTGGCGCCCTCCTGTGAGCTTACCGGCCTTCGATCACACGCCATCGCACACGCCCCACACCTGTGGCACACTCCTGTGAGCTTACCGGCCTTCGATCACACGCCATCGCACACGCCCCACACCTGTGGCGCCCTCCTGTGAGCTTACTGGCCTTCGATCACACGCCATCGCACACGTTCCTTTACTGCTCATGGTGTTATTCTTGCCTCAAGCACAAGCCCTTGATGGATTCATAAGCCCTACGCCCTCATCCTGGTCCTCGTCCCATTCAGAGTGTGCGGCAGACCGCTGGTACACAGGACGTGCTCAGCACAACAGTTGCTTGAAACGGGCCAGGTATTATTCCGCAGGCTCCCAGAGACAGGCTCCCGGTAGCTGCTTCACTACCACTGGCTAATAAACTGACTGGGCACCCCAAGGAAGAGGCTAGAGCAGGGGTTCCCAAACCCAGTTACAGAACCACTAAGAGAGGTGTTTTGTTTTTTAAAAAATACAGATTCCTGAGTTTTACCCAAGACCTAGTGAATTAAGGCTCCAGCGCAGATACCCTGGAATCTGTATTTTAAGCTCCCCAGAGGATTCTGATGCAGGGGTATGAGAACTGGCTTTTGGAAACCACCAGACATGAGGACTGACCACAGTCGGGAGCTGTCCTCCCTCCCCTGAGCCCACAACATCGCCTGTGTACCCCAGCACCCAGCACTCCTCACTACAGTCCCCACTCAGCTAAGGGAGGAAACACCCCAGCCCTGCCCCTTCCCTTCAGCCAGAGTTAAGACCAAAAGGATACCCCTGGGCATTTTCCACCACGGGCCCCTGTCCAGACACCAGCATTCTCTTCTCATGGTACTCGGAGAAGAGCTTCATGGGGCTGTGAGAGAGGATAACTTGGTCTGCATCCACCTGTAGGGACAGCCAAGACAGGGGAGGGCAGAGGAAGACAGAACGGTTGAGGGAAATAATGAGACAGGTGGCAGGTCCTTTAGCCTAGGGAAGGGAAAACCTCGCTCAGAGAAAGAACGGGGAGCAAAGCCCTTTCTAGCACCCAGCAGCACTTCTGAAAGGCACCCAAGCAGATCTGAGAAGAACCTGTCTCATTTAGTTCTTGCCACACAAGAGACCAGAAATGCCACAGATGTGGGTTCTGACCACTTGCCACCGCCACCCTGTCAGGTTCAGTTTGGATTTCCCAAGCCCCCACTTGGAAGCCATAGGGTTCATGTGTGCTCCCTGTCACTGTCGCAGAAACTGGTCTTTTACTTTCTATTTTCATTTCTGCTAAGATTTAGCTGCTTAACATTTATACTAACCCTAACAATGCAGCCTTTACTTGGAAGGTTTTTGGAATTCTCTCTGGAAATCACAGCAAGGAACCAATTTGATTCCGTCACATTTTACATGCAACTTTGAGCAGCATCATCTAATCAATCAGCTATTTTATTTACTCTCCTGGTTCCAAAGGACTCTTTCCAAAAGCTGAATTCACCCTCAACAAACAAGAATGCATCATAGTTGGGATATGGTGCAGGGCTGCAGGTGGCTGAAGAGGACAGCACTCCTTCAGGTGTACACATCATACCCAGGAAAGCCAAGGTGTGACTCCAGAGCCACACCTGCTATTCCTGCTATGCAGAGTTCTAGACATGTGTGTGACCTTTGCTTTTCAGGGACTCACACCCCCAATGCCCAGAAGAAAAGAAACAGATACAAGGACATAATCTACAACTGCCAAATACACAGGCAGGATTTCTGTGTTCAGCTGTGGCCATGACCTAGGACTAGGTGATTCCATATCCCAACCCAGGGGAAAGGGACTTGGAGCTGGGGCAGCGGCTCCATTAGGAACCAGGTCCTTGGGCTTCCATGCCTCTGGCTGCCTTCTCACCTCGCACCCCAGCAGGGCTGACAGCTCCTGGGCTTTGCTGTGTTGTAAGATGTTCCCAGCATTTGTAACAAAAACCACGGGCACCCGCAGCTGCCCCTGGGAGTTCACCAGCCTTCGGAAGGCTTTCAGAGCAGCAGGGATCACTCTGTGGCCCCGCACAAGCACTCCATCGATGTCCAACAGGAACCCGAAGGTGGGTGGGCTCTGCAGAGATGGTAAGATAATTACCAGTACGTGAGTAACAAAGAAACAACCCTTACAAAGAGAGGCTCAACACCATCCTCGGGTCACCCATGTCCCTTGAAAACCTATGTCAGAAAGAACAAAAAAATGAAGACAGGATTCTGATAGGGCAATCTTTAAATAGAAAATAGAGAAATCCAAAGAAAATATAATCCCAACACTTATTTTTAATCATTCATTTTGACAGAGTCTTCCCGTTGCCCAGACTGGAGTACAGTGGCATGATCACGGCTCACTGCAGCCTTGACCCACTGGGCTCAAGGGATCCTCTCGCCTCAGTTTCCTAAATTTAATGCTAGGATTATTAGGCGTGAGCCACCGAGTCCAGCCTAATCCCAACACTTTAAAACAACCAATTAATAGTTCCCCTTTTTTCTCTATTCTCATATTTGTCTTGTAGCTACAAATGAACTATATGCTATTTTACATCATCTCGTTCTTTTTTGCTTGACATATCATAAATATTTTTATGGATTACAATAGTCTTTATAACCATCTTTTAAGATTTTATTATAGCAAAAAGTTAAAAACAAAATACCTCAATCACTACAGACAATATAAACATGTTTCAAAAGTTTCTTGTCTCCAACTTACTTGGTCCTATTCCTGTCCTGCATAATTTCCAGAAGGCTTTTATAAATCTATAGTATACACACCTTTCTAATCTTAACACACACATAGAATCATGTTGACTTTGTTTTCCATCTTACTTTTTTAGTTGGTATCTCTTGGCTGTCTTTTTTTTTTTTTTTTTTTTTTTTTGAGACAGAGTCTTGCTCTGTCGCCGAGGCTGGAGTGCAGCAGCGTGATCTCAGCTCACCGCAACCTCTGCCTCCCACGTTCAAGTGATTCTTCTGCCTCACTCTCCCGAATAGCTGGGATTACAGGTGCGCCCCACCATGCCCACCTAATATTTGTATTTTTAGTGGAGACGAGGTTATGCCATGTTGACCAGGCTGGTCTTGAACTCCTGACCTTAGGTGATTCACCCACCTTGGCCTCTCAAAGTGTTGGGATTACAGGCTTGAGCCACTGCACCCTGCCCTATCATTCCATATTAATTATGCATAGCTCTATTTCCTAAACATCATTTCTGGCTACATACTATTCTGAGTGAATAATTCACTAATATTGTTCTCTATATTTTGGACAGTTAGGTTTTTCCACAATTTTGCTATGAAAAATAATGCTACAAGGAACCTCTTCAGGAATACTGATTTTTTTCCTATATTATGGGTATTTCCTTGAGCTAGATTCTTAAAAATAGGAGTAATAAATCAGAGAGAGCAAATGTAATTACATAAACACCAACTGACAAACTGCTGTTCAAAAACATGTCCACTGGCAACGTACTTTACCCTTACAATATTGATTTTCACAACTGTTAATTTTCTAACTTTTTTATAATTTAAAGGTAAAAAAATTATCTCTTTTCTATCTGCATTTCCTGGATTTATAAAGTTGAATGCTGTTTTTAAAAATCATTCCATTTCTCATTTTATAAACTGCCTGTTAACATACAAGATGTTCTTCAATCATCAAAAAAAAACCTAACCTAACTTGTTTGCTATTTTTCTTTTGTTGGTGCCAACTAGGTCAAGTCATTCTTACTGACACACCTACTCTACGCACAGAGCTCCCTTTATAGAGCAACCAGAAACAGAAATGGCGCTACAGGCCAGGTGTGGTGGCTCACGCCTGTAATCCCAGCACTTTGGGAGGCTCAAGAGGGTGGATCACTTGAGGTCAGGAGTTCAAGATCAGCCTGGCCAACATGGTGAAACCTCGCCTCTACTAAAAATACAAAAATTAGCTGGGCGTGGTGGTGGGCGCCTGTCACCCCAGCTACTCGGGAGGCTGAGGCAGGAGAATCACTTGAACCTGGGAGGCGGAGGATGCAGTGAGCCGGGATCGTGCCACTGCACTTAAGCCTGGGCGACAAAACTAGACTCCACTAAAAAAAAAAAAAAAAAAAAGAAGAAGAAAGAAAGAAAGAAGAGAAGAGAAGAGAAAAGGCGCTCCAGTCCCTAGTTTTTTAGCTAAGGTGACAGAGCAAGCAACCAGCCTAGAAAGCAAACTCTAAAACAGCAGCATTTTTGCAAGTGCAAATCAATTCTAGGTAAGTTCTAAATAAATAAACAGAATTAAACAAAGGCAGTTTCTTCAAAGAGAATTTTGAGCCAGACAATGAAAGTGTTAAATACATCCTGTAACAAAACTCTTTGCACCCCCCAGTCTCCCCCAGACTAGATGAGTGGTTCCTGCCTGCCTACCTGGTTCAATGAGAAGACAATTAGACAAGCAGCCCCAGGACAGTCTACAGGGAGCCTTGCACTAAGAGATAGGCCCACACCAGAGGAACCTGACCCACAGGGGTGGGGAAGATTGGCCATCACAGGTCTCCTAGGCCAATTTAAGGAGTTTGAAAATGGAAAGTGGTATCATCAGACCTGAACTATAGAAAAAAATTTGGCTGCAGAGAAAAGACTGCATTGGGTGGACTGAAGGGAGTTAACTGAAAGAAGACCAGGTGGGACCAAATGCAACCCAAGACAGAGAAGATGGAGGATTTACCTGGGAGAGTGGTGGTAAGAATGGAGATCAGGGGGCATTATCAGAGACAGAACAGTCATGACTTGGTAACCATCCAGATACAGGGGTGGAGGGAAGAGGGAGCCACACGGACTCCCATGCTTTTTTATTTTGGTCTGGGAACCCAGGAGGGTGGATGGGGGTATGAGTCACTGAACCAAAGGGCACAGTAGGAGCGGGCAGCGAGAGGTCATTGGAGGATACAAGGTTAAGTCCCACTTTGGACCTGGGAGACAGGCAAGTGGAGACATCAGCACTGGACAGGTCCTGGAGATGAAAATTTTGGAAGGTCTCGCCTCTCAGAGAACCAGGAAGAACAATACTACTTAATAATGGACCACACAAGACCTGCCAGCAAAAGACAATGCAAGGAGGAAAACCAAGAGTGTGTGGGGTCCAGGAAGCTGACGTATGTCTCGGGTCCAGTAAAATAGGGACTGGAGTGGCTGCAATGATCCCATCTTCTTTCCACTGAACAGGCAAGACCCCCGGGAGAGGCAATCTTCCAGCTCCTCCTCCATGTTAGCTTGTACACGAGCCCTCCAAGCTTGGACAATGACAGCTACAGAGCCAAGCAGGAGGAGGGCAGGGACCCTGGAAAAACAGGAGGAAGCAACTCGAGCCAACAAGATATCACACCTGAACACCAAAAAACAGCTGCCAAGAGAAAACTGACCAAGCCCCACACGCCACACAGGAAATGCCCGGACAAATGGTGCCTCTAACCCTTGGTTTCACAGGCTTATGCTGTTGCACCCAGACCTGTCACTGTCCCAAGCACTCAGCCAGACATGTAACAAAGGCATTTTTATGTATTCTTTTTGGCAGCCCTTTGAGGAAGTGTCAGCATCTCCAAATGGCCCTGCCTAGCAAAATGTGCCTGGTTTATACAAGGTGTTCAATATACAGGCACTAAATTACCTGACTGGACAAATAAGACATCAACCTCAAAAAGAACTCAGCAAGGGTCACCCAGTTCACAAGTGCTGGATTCAGGATTCAGCCTCAAATTCAGCTGGCAACTCGGCAGCACCTCAGAGAAAACAGGGGACCCCAGGACTGCTTCCCCCACCTCCTGCCAGCTCCCAACTGTGAGTTCCATTTCTTCTCTCTCCTCAATACACTCATGTACCCTCGAGGATCCCTGGAGCCCCTCCCTATTCCCCAAGAAATCTCACTAGAATGGGGGTCCTAACCTAGGCCCACAGATAGATTTCAGGATGGCCATAAATCCCCTTTAAACACTACAAGCATTTTTCCTGGGAAAAGTAACCATAGCACTTTTCAGATTTCATTTTCTTATTCTTCTCAAGGAGAATCACTACCTGGGCTTAAAGGGAGGAGGGGATGTGATTTGCCCTTTACCCCCATACCTGACACAGTGCTTAGACTCACAGGTGATCGACAAAGGCTGACTGGATGCTGAATGACCCAAAGGATAAATGGTTAGGGAGAAATAGACACTTCCCGACCACCCTATCCCTTTCTGAAGGAAAAGAGTGGCTCTTAGAAAGTAAGTCCCTTAAGGACTGGGTGATTCCAACACTTTTTTGTGGCGTGATCTTGGCTCACCGCAACCTCCACCACCTGGGCTCAAGCGATCCTTCCACCTCAGCCTCCCAAGTAGCTGGGACTATAGGCGCGCACCACCAAACCCACCTAATTTTTGTATTTGGCAGAGACGCGGTTTCCCCATGTTAGTCTTGTCTCAAAGCTGGTCTCGAACTCCCAACCTCAGGCGATCTGCCCACCTCGGCCTCCCAAAGTGCTGGGATTACAGGCATGAGCCACCGTGCCCAGCCAACACTTTTTTTAAGAAACAGTGTTTCTTTAAGAAACTTGGCTGGGCACAGTAAGTAGCTCACGCCTGTAATCCCAGCACTTTGGCAGGCCGAGGTGGGCAGATCGCCTGAGGTTGGGAGTTCGAGACCAGCCTGACCAACACGGAGAAACCCTGTCTCTATTAAAAATACAAAATAAGCTGGGCGTGGTGGCACATGCCTGTAATCCCAGCTACTCGGAAGGCTGAGGCAGGAGAATTGCTTGAACTCGGGAGATGGTGTTTGCAGTAAGCCAAGATCACATCGCTGCACTCCAGCCTGGGCAACAAGAGGAAAACTCCATCTCAAAAAAATAAATAAATAAATAAATTTTTAAAAGGCCTAGATTTTAAGTGATATTAAGGAATTACTAATGTTGTTAGGTATGATACTGGCATCGTGGTTATGTTCAGAATGTCCTTATTTTCTTTTTTTTTTTTTTTGGTTGAGACAAGACAGGGTCGCACTCTGTCACCAAGGCTGGGTGCACTAGTGTCATCTCAGCTCACTGCAACCTCAACCTCCTGAGCTCAAAGGATCCTCCTGCTTCAGCTTCCCAAGTAGCTGGGACTACAAGCATGTGCCACCACATGCCTGGCTAATTTTTTTTTTTCTTTTGTAGAGACAGGGTCTCCCTATGTTGCCCAGGCTGGTCTGGAACTCCTGGGCTCAAGTAATCCTTCCAACTCCCAAAGTGCTCGGATTACAGGTGTGAGCCATAGCACCCAGCCAGAATGTCCTTATTTTCTTAGAGGTACACACAGAAGAATTTAGGTTTGAAATGACAAGAAATCAGAGATTTACTTTAAAATCTTAGAGCCACAAAAAAAGGAGGAGGGAGATAAGCAAAGCAGGTGTGGAAAAATGTCAATCATTGCTCAATCTGGGAGATGGGCACAGGGGTTCATATTATTCCCCATTTTTGAATTTTTGAAAACTTACATAGTTAAAAAAAAAAAAACAGCTCATTTGTACAATGGTTGCAAAATTTACCATACATAGTTTTAATGGTCATTGCCTAAATAGTCACAAGATTTGCTTTCCTTTTTTTTTTTTTTTTGTTTGGTTGGGTTTTTTTGAGACGGAGTCTCACTGTCACCCAGGCTGGAGTGCAGTGGTGCAATCTCGACTCACTACAACCTCCGCCTCCTGGGTTCAAGTGATTCTCCTGCCTCAGCCTCCCAAGTAGCTGGGACTACAGATGCGCGCCAACACACCCGGCTTATTTTTTATATTTTTAGTAGAGACGGGGTTTCACCATATTGGCCAGGCTGGTCTCAAACTCCTGACCTCGTGATCCGCCCGTCTTGGCCTCCCAAAGTGCTGGGATTACAGGCATGACCCACCGCGCCCGGCCCAAGATCTGCTTTCTTAAAAATAAGAATCCATAGCTCCTGCTACTTAGAACAGCAAAGTTTTCAGGAAAATTGAGCAATATCCATAAGGCTCCCTCACCCATCACTCCAACCCCTCCCCAACCTTCAGGATGTACACAGAGAACCAGGCACCCAGTACCATAAAAAGTGAAGGTGTACATCAATTATAACAAATGTACCACACTAATGCAAGATGGTAATACAGTCACGCACCATAACGATGTTTCAGTCAATGACACACTGCATATACAATGGTCCCTTAAGATTATAATGGAACAGGAACTCACAGCTGAAAAAGAGGCAAGAGAAAAGGTAGCCACAGAAAGAAAAGAACATCCAAGAAAATTCACAGTGAAGGGTTCAGCAGCTTTTACAGACCTCAAGTTCCTTAAAAAGTCTGAAACATGAACTCCAACGCCAAAAGGTTTTCATTACTAGAGAAGAATGTTTATGGTACATTATCTGTTTACAAGCAAACCTATGACAAAAAAAAAAGAAACCAAGCAAACCACAATGGACATATTTCTGATACGAGTGACACCTCAAGAGCCTCAGAGAGGTCCTTCAGAAGATATCCAGAAGAAAGCACTGTTATCACAGATGACAGTTCCATGCATATGACTGCCCCCTAAAGACCTTCCAATGGGACATGGTGTGAAGGCAGAAGACAGTGATATCAATTACCTGTCCTGACCTTATGTAGGCCTGGGCTAGCAGGTGTTTGTGTCTTCATTTTTAACAAAAGTTAAAAAAAAATTTTTTTTAAGGTAGGGCACTGTGGCTCACGCCTGTAATCCCAGCACTCTGGGAGGCCAAGGCGGGCGTATCATGAGGTCAGGAGTTCGAGACCAGTCTGGCCAACATGGTGAAACCCCATCTCTACCAAAGATACAAAAAATTAGCCGGGCGCGGTGGTGCACACCTGTAATTTTTTTTAATAGAAAAAAGCTGCCTGTAATCCCAGCATGTTGCAAGGCCGAGGAGGGCGGATCACGAGGTTAGGAGATCGAGACCATCCTGGCTAACACAGTGAAACCCCATCTCTACTAAAAATCCAAAAAATTAGCCAGGCGTGGTGGCAGGCGCCTATACTCCCAGTTACTCCGGAGGCTGAGGCAGGAGAATGATGTGAACCCAGGAGGCAGAGCTTGCAGTGAGCCGAGACCACGCCACTCCACTCCAGCCTGGGCAACAGAGCGAGCGAGACTCCGTCTCAAAAAAGAAAAAAAAAAAAAAAAAAAAAAAAAAAAGCTGGCTGGGCACAGTGGCTCATGCTTCTAATCCCAATACTTTGGGAAACCAAGGCAGGCGGATCATGAGGTCAGGAGTTCAAGACCAGCCTGGCCAACACAGTGAAACCCCGTCTCTACTAAAAATACAAAAATTAGCTGGGCGTGGTGGCAGGCGCCTGTAATCCCACCTACTTGGGAGGCTGAGGCAGGAGAATCACTTGAACCCGGGAGGCAGAGGTTGCAGTGGACCGAGATGGCACCACTGCACTCCAGCCCGGGCAACAGAGCTAGACACCGTCACACACACACACACACACACACAAAAGAAAGAAAAAAGCTATGGAACAATGATATAAATGAAGATATATTTAGTACAGCTGTACAATGTGTTGTGTTTTAAACTAAGTGCTATTACAAAAGAGTAAAAAATTTTAAAAATTAAAAACTTGGTAAAGCAAGAAAGTTAAACTAAGGTTAATTTTCTTTTTTTTTTTTTTTTTTTTTGATAGAGTCAGGCTCTGTTGCCCGGGCTGGAGTGGCCCGATCTCTGCTCACTGCAACCTCCCTTCCAGGTTCAAGGGATTCTCCTGCCTCAGCCTCCCGAGTAGCTGGGATTACAAGTAATAGATCCATTACATAGATGGGGAAACTGAGCTTGGAAAGCTATGTAAATTGCCTTAAGTGAAGCCGCTAGGATTCAATTCTAAAGCTCGTGCTCAAACTCTGTCATCCTGCATTCTTCTTTTTCTGCTCTACCGGAAGAGTCACTTGGAGACATTTTGGGACTCTGCAGAGATGCTAGAGCCAATACAATAGTTATAAATAAGGGCGATATTTCCTTATATTTATATCCTGACAGTTTGTAAGTCCTTTTATCAACATATTCTAATTTCATACTTCCACCTTGGTCACTTCTAGCTATGTGACACTGGCCACGTCACTCAGCTGCTTTGAACCTTAGCTGCTCCATATTTAAAAATCATAAAAATAATACAGCTTAAACTCTGGCACCAGACTACCTGAGTTCCAGATTCTGCCACTTACCAGGTGTGTGCCCTTGGGTAAGCTGCTTAACCTCTCTGTGCCTCTGCTCCAACTATAAAATGGGAAGACTAATAATAGTACTTTCCTCGGAGTTGTTATAAAGATTATACGAATAACTGTGAAGTACTTAGAATGCTGCCTGGCACAAAGTAAGCACTATGTGTTTTTTTCATGCAAGTAATTTGGCCGGGTGCACTGGCTCACGCCTGTAATCTCACCACTCTGGGAGGCCAAGATGTGCGGATCATCTGAGGTCAAAAGTTCGAGACCAGCCTGGCCAACATGGTGAAACCCTGTCTCTACTAAAAATACAAAAATTAGCCGGATGTGGTGGCGGGTGCCTGTAATCCCAGCTACTCGGGAGGCTGAGACAGAAGAATCGCTTGAACCCGGGAGGCGGAGATTGCCGTGAGCAGAGATTGCGCCACTGCACTCCAACCTGGTGACAGAGATGCCGTCTAAAAAAAAAAAAATGCAAGGATTACTGTGAAATCCGTATGTTAATGTAAAATATTACTTGTGCGTTTAGAAGACAAAGTGATTCCTTTTTCCAGAAAAGGCAAAACGGCCCAAGGGAGTGTGAGAGCCGTGGATCTGACCAACCTGGTTTAGTGTCCTGTGCGGTCTCCCAGCTGCAGGACCTGAGAAAACGTACTTGAAAACTCGTCAGGCTTCGGCTTCCTGACCACACGAGGTCACACCTTCTCAGAAGTTGCGGGGAGGCTCACACATCACTACCGCGCCGGGCACACAGCAGGCGCCGGCTCCAGCCCTCCTGCTCCCGCCCGCGGAGCCTCCAGCGCTCAGTCGAGGTCACAGCGAGCTGAACTGAACCCAAGGCCCGCACCAAACCCACACGCACTTGGGGGCGGAGCACCCGCAGGCGCGGCTCCCGGCGCGCGGCCCAGTTTCCTCCACATGCAGATGAAAATCACGACCCAAACGTCCTCATGGTGGAAATCAGAAGACGCGCAGGGAAAACAGGGACGCGGAAACTGCCGGGAAGCGCAGGGGCTGACAAGCAGCCTGGCCCAGGCCGTCCCGACGAGCGCTCTCCCGCGGGAGTAGCGTTTCCGAGGCCGCCAGCGAGTCAGGGGAAGGCAGGGCACATCCGCCCTCCAGCAAGAACGCGATGCACTCGGCCGCGACGACGGTCCAGGCAGTTCCCAGGAGGCGGGGATACCAGCCCGGCCGCCCCTCCTTCCCCGCGGCTCCCCGCCCCGCCTCCGGCCCTGAGTGGCGAGTGGCTCGGCCGGAACCCGGACGTCCTCACCTGAGCGGGGCCCACAGCATAGCACCTGCGGGCGGGGCGGCCCTGGAGCCCCGCAGCCGCGCGCGCCGCCCGCCAGCAAAGCCCGCGCGCCGCGCCGAGCGCAGCCACACAGCCCCACGCAGCCATCCGGCCGTCGCCGTGCGCACGTGCACGGCGTGCGGCCCCCACCCCCCGCGAGTCCGTCCGCTGCACAGCCAATCAGCGGTCGGCGCGCGCGGCATCACGGGAGTTGTAGTCCTGTAAGCGCGCGGAGCCGGTCGGGCGCCTATGGAACTCGACCCGCAGGCCAAAGGGGCTCCGTTGCAAGGAAGAAGTGCGGGGTCCCGCCGCCTCCTAGACCGAGATCGCGGTGAGCGGGCCGCGGCGCACAATGGGCACGGCCTGGGCGGCGGCGCCTGCACTATCGCCCTGCGCCTGCGGATCCCGGTAACATTGCGCGGCAGGCCCCAGGCCGGCCTCCCTCAGCTTCGCGGACTGTCTGGGCCGGGGGTCTCAACCTTGACTTCAGGGCCGGGCCGCTGGGGCAGACCCTTAGTGATGTTCAAGTCCTCTGGGCCCCTGCCAGTCAAGGGACGCTCGTCGCGCGCCAATTGTTAAGTCTTTCATTGTTTCTGTAAACCTGCTGACGCCCTCCCAGCGCATAGGGAGACTGCGCACGTGAGTCCGCCCCCGCGCGCACTGCGGAGAGGTAGAGGCAGGAATGTAGTACAAGGTACAAAATGACTACTCCAGAGAGGGCCAGATGACTAAGTCAGCAAACACTTAGGGAACACGACTGTGTCCGCTGCGCGGATCCCGGAGTAGACACAAGGGTGAATGAACAAAGAATGGATTTCGGTCACTGAAAGTGGAGAGGTAGCCGACTCCGTCCGTGGAGGCCCTTAGCAGAGCTGGATCTGGTAGTCCCCCGGTCATGAGGGGAGATTCTGCTGGAGGAAAGAGGTCTCCATTCCCACCGTTTGAAATGTGTAGGATGCCCTCAGATTCTTTGGCCCATTCATAGGTATAGCTACGCTAAAAACGCGGGACCCTACAATGTACTTAGCACTAGCAGAGAGGGAGTTGAGGATATGGACAGAGACTGCACTAGCTCACACATTAGCAGGCCAGGGTGCGGTGGCTCACCCCTGTAATCCCAGAACTTTGGAAGGTCAAGGTGGGAGGAAAACTTGAGTCCAGGAGTTCCAGACCAGCCTGGGCAACATAGGGAGACCCCTTCTCTATTTTAAAAATAATAAAATAGGGCCGGGTGCGGTGGCTCACACCTGTAATCCCAGCACTTTGGGAGACTGAGGCGAGTGGATCAGGAGGTCAGGGGTTCAAGACCACCTAGCCAAGATGGTGAAACCCCGTCTCTGCTGAAAACTGCAAAAATTAGCCAGGCGCGGTGGCAGGCGCCTCAAGTCCCAGCTACTCGGGAGGCTGAGGCAGGAGAATCGCTTGAACCCAGGCAGCAGAAGTTGCAGTGAGCCGAGATTGCGCCAATGCACTCCAGCCTGGGTGACGGAGTGAGACTCCATCTTGAAAAAATAATAATAATAATAATAAAATGAAGAAGTAGTTAGCGGTGTCCTTTGGTCCTCAGCTTTGAAGGGCAAGATCTTAATTCAGTTCAACTACAGTTAATCAGAATTTGGAAGACTAATTCAAGTCAGTCAAACTCACAATAGCCCGACACTTAAACCCTGCCAGGGGACATAGCTCTCTAGGATTGCAATGTTCCTAATCCCTTCCTTCTATTAAACTACCTAGAAACTGATTTAGTCATTAGAAATTTCTTGGTATGATGGCTTTTAAACATGCCCACAGTTTTTTTGACAATCGGCTCCTCAAAAGCATAGCCAGGCGCGGTGGCTCACACCTGTAATCCCAGCACTTTGGGAGGCCAAGTCAGGCGGATCATCTGAGATCAGGAGTTCAAGACCAGCCTGGCCAACATGGCGAAACCCGTCTCTACTAAAAATACAAAAATTAGCTCGTCATGCACCTGTAATCCCAGCTACTTGGGAAGCTGAGGCAGGAGAATCGCTTGAACCTGGGAGGTGGAGGTTGCAGTGAGCTGAGAGCGTGCCACTGTACTCGAGCCTGGGCAACAGAGTAAGACTCTATCTCAAAAAAAAAAAAAAAAGAAAGAAAGAAAGAAAAAAAGTCCGGTCACAGTGGCTAATGCCTGTAATCCCAGCACTTTGGGAGGCCGAGGTAGGTGGATCATCTGAGGTCAGGAGTTGAAGACCAGCCTGGCCAACATGGTGAAACTCTGGCTCTACTAAAAATACAAAATTAGCCAGGCATGGTGGTGTGTGCCTGTAATCCCAGCTACTTGGGAGGCTGAGGCAGGAGAATCACTTGAACCTGGGAAGCAGAGGTTGCAGAGAGCTGAGCTGAGATTGAGCCACTGCACTCCAGCCTGAGCGACAGAGCGGAACTATGTCTCCAAAAAAAAAAAAAAAAAAGCTGGAGTTGGGTGTGTATGGTGGTTCATGCCTGTAATCCCAACACTTGGGAAGCCGAGGCAGGTGGATCACTTGAGTCCAGGAATTCCAGACCAGCCTGGGCAACATGACAAAACCCTGTCTCCACAAAATATATATATAAAAAAAAAATTAGCCAGGCATAGTGACACACACCTGTAGTCCCAGCTATTCTAGGAGGCTAAGGTGGGAGGATCGCTTGAGCTCAGGAGGCAGAGGTTGCAGTGAGCCAAGATTGTGCCACTACAGCCTGAGCAACAGAGTGAGACTCTGTCTCAAAAAAAAAAAAGAAAAAAAAAAAAAAAGCTGGAGTCTAATTCTAATTCCCCTCCCATTGAGTGTGGGCTGGACTTCACTGACTTTTTAATAAATAACATGGGACAGAAGTGAGTGTAGTTGATTTCCAAGGCTAGGTCATAAAAGATACTGTGACTTCCACCTTGCCCTCATTTAGATAACTCATTCTGGGAAAGCTAGACGCATAGTAGAGATGTCATGTGGTGAGGCCATTCAAGCAGCCCTATAGAAAGGCCCACATGGTGAGGATCTGAGGCATCCTACCAGTAGTCAGGAGAGAGAACCTTCTTGGAGGTGGAGCTTCCATTCCTGGCAGAACCCTTGACCAAAACCTCATGAACCACCCTGAGGCAAAACCACCCAGCTAAGTCACTCCTGAATTCCTAACCCTCAGAAACAGGGAGATAATGAAGGTTTGTTGTTTTAAGTCATTACACTTTGGGATAATTCGTTATACAGCAAAAGATAACTAATATTCTTGGTGATCAGGACTGTGTCATACTTAGTGTTATTAATCTTCAGGAGTTTCAGCCTAAGTCAGCAGTGTTCCCCACATGGGCCTGCCTTGCTTTCATTCTTCCTCCATTGGGGACTGAATGCCGTAAGACCATTCCAGCCCATCCAAAGCAGGAACCAGAAATGGGGTGGGTTTTGCTGTTGTTTTACTTGGTTTGGTTTGTTTGTCTGTTTGTTTCAGGGAAAGATGACAGAAGGTGCACTGTGGGAGATTCCAACATGATTATTGAATCAAAGACTGTGTGTGTGTGTGATAAGTCTTTATTAGATTCTCTGGGTTCATAAGCCAGTAAAAGGTAAGAACCATCCTCTAAGGAGAAATCTCACAGCTAAGGCTTGCCATGTTAAAGAGTTTGCACTTCCAGGAACGAGGGCACTCACGTCTACCCTGTACTATTCTAGGTGTCTTCCCATCCTGCCGGATGCACGGAGTACATATTTTGCCACCCCTAGCTCTATCCTTTGGGCAGTGCTGAATAAACACTAACAAACTCAGGCTCTGTGGCTGACATTGTCAGCAGAACCCCTGCCCTGCTGTTGCTTAACGCATCTTTATTTTGATTCCCAGTCATGTTACGACACAATCACATTAAGATGTTCTTTCATATTCAGGTTCAGAATATTTGCTCTGCTCACTTGATTGAATTTGGAGACTTCCCAAATCTTTATATGAGCACGTCTCCTGAGTTTATCCAGATTATGTTTTGTACCGTCTGTTGTACAAATGGACCCTGGATGTTAATTAGAAGGGCCTCGCCAGTCTTCAATCACATGTTACTCGTGGGGTTTGTTAAATCAGCTTTTGTCTCAGAGGGGGCTTCGGTGCTTGGATTACACTATATTTGGAA
This sequence comes from Pan troglodytes, assembly GCF_028858775.2. Lineage (NCBI taxonomy): Eukaryota > Metazoa > Chordata > Mammalia > Primates > Hominidae > Pan > Pan troglodytes. Next base: position 19,873,268 of record NC_086016.1, read on the forward strand.
TTTGTAGCCTTCTATGCACTGACTTGCCCCACCTTGCTACCTGGCTTCAGAAGTCCAGGATTCTCTAACTTGAGCATCCATCAGAATCACCTGGAGGTCTCCTAAAAACCCAGATTGATGGCGCTCCCTTTGGAGTTTGGATGTGCATATCTGATCAGCTCCCCAGGATGCTCATGCTGCTGACCCACTTTAGGAAGCTCTCCTTTAGGAGTTAGCATGTCTCTGAGCAGACACTGGACCAGTATGTTCTGGAGACCATGCACTTCCCATCCCAGAACAGATGCTGCTCCCTGTTCTCTATCCCCAGCCCCTAGCCACACCTATATGACCACAGTTCTGTTCAACTGGTGCCCCAGCACTGATATCTATGGGCCCTGCTCATCTCAAGTGATCCACATTTTTCTCCCAGGCCTGCCTTGCTTTCGGTCATCCTCAGTTGTGGCCCAAACCCCATAAAACAGCAGCCATTCCTGGCAGGAATCCGAGGTGAGCCAGTTCTTTTCAGGAAAGGTAGCAGAACAGAAGATACTCTGTGGGAAGTTCCGGCCTCACACGTGTACAAGCTCGATGCCCTGGACTCTAAGCTGCTTGAGGGCAGTGTCTCTCTGATTCACCTGTCTCCCTCACAGTCCTGTCATGCAGGATGCCTTGCACATGATGGGTGCTCAGTTTACATTAATAGGCAGGTGAGGCCAGGCACGGTGGCCTGTAATCCCAGCACTTTGGGAGGTGGAGGCGGGCAGATCACCTGAGGTCAGGAGTTCGAGACCAGCCTGGCCAACAAGGTGAAACCACGTCTCTACTAAAAATCCAAAAATTAGCTGGGCATGGTGGCACGCATCTGTAATCCCAGCTACTCGGTAGTCCGAGGCTGGGGAATCGCTTGAATCCGCGAGGTGGAGGTTGCAGTGAGCCAAGACCGTGCCACTGCACTCCAGTCTAGGCGACAGAGTGAGACTCCATCTCAGAAAAAAAAAAAAAAAAAAAAAGCAACAGGTGAATGACTGTTCATACTCCTACTTTCTCCACAAACTTGCACAAATGTGTCTGTATCTAGACGTCTGTAAACCTGCTAACACCCACACACATTTTCTATTAGTTAGGATTAGGTTTGGCTGTAAGACACAGAAACCTCCAAAGAGCAGTGGCTTAGATAAGAAAGAAATGTGTTTCTCTCACATAAACGAAGTAGTTGGGAGAGAACAACACAGCCTTGGTATTGTGGTTCCACAAACTTGTTAGGTACCCAGGCTCCTATTTTGCTCCCTCACAGCCTTCACTGCACAGCTGCCACTTCATGGTCTAAGATAGCTGCTCAGGCTCCAGCCCTTATGTTCACATTCCAGCCACCAGGAAAGAGACAAAAAGGGGTATCCCATTTCCCTACAGGTGCACTTCCAAGGAGTCTCTTATACCACTTCTGCTTACACCTCATTGGCCAAAACTTAACCACATGGTCATGCCTAGCAGCAAAGAAGGCTAGAAAATATAGCCTTATGACTGGCTAAACGTCATGGTTGCTTTTCCACATGAGAAGGAATAAAGGATAAAAGGAGGGAAACTGGCATATCCTACCTCACACCAGTAGGAGGCAGACGAAAGAAAAGAGAAGTTGGTTCCCAGTACAGGAATGGCAGGGAAGCTGTGGCTGGAAGAACAGGGGTGGAGGATGGCCAACAGGCCACAGAGAGATGGGCAGGTCCCCCTGGCTGGGGTCAGGAAGGGCTTGCAGGAGGGTTTACTGCTCACTGTCTCTCTCTCTCTCTCTCTCTCTCTCTCTCTGTCTCTCTCTCTGTCTGTCTATCTCTCTCCATCTCTCTCATCACACACATATACACTCAGTCTTGCTGAGGGAGAATTCTGAGAAGGTGGAGTTCTCTGTAGGGAAGGGATACATATTTCCTACTAGTCATGTTTCCCTGAAAATGGGACTTCTGTTAATAATACTCCTGGCCTCTCTCTACCTGGGGAAGAGGAAACGTGAGTTACCTGAGAGAAGCTGGGAAGAAAGAACCAAGCATACATGATTTAGCCCCCTCTCCTCTTTAGGAGCCAGCTGGTCCACCAGAAGTCTGTGTTCTGCCTGTCCCTGCAGCACGGAGGGCTGGGCTTTATACCTGTGCCAAGGACACCAAGGGCAGCATCAGCAAGTCCGTGTTGTCTCCCAAATAAGTGGTGTTCTCCAACAAGCTTTTAGCAGTAATAAAGCTGACATTTTTATTCTCATAGGTCCCTTGTCTCTTTTTCAATGATTTAGATTTAAGCAGGAAAGCCTGGGTTCCTTTTGTGCGTGTGTGACAGGGTCTCTGTCGCTCAGGATGGAGTGCAGTGGCGCGATCAAAGTTCACTGCAGCCTTGACCTCAAGCAATCCTCCCACCTCAGCCTCCAAGTAGCTGGGATCACAGGCATGCATCACCATGCCCAGCGAATTTTTTTTTTCTAGACACGGTCTCACTATGTCACTCAGGCTGGTCTAGAACTCCTGGCCTCAAGTAATTCTTCTGCCTCCGCCTCCCAAAGTGCTGGGATTACAGGTATGAGCCACCATACCTTGCCTTTTTTTTGACATGGAGTCTGACTCTGTCACCCAGGCTGGAGTGCAGTGGCACGATCTCAACTCACTGCAACCTCCACCTCCTGGGTTCAAGCGATTCTCCTGCCTCAGCCTCCAGAGTAGCTAGGATTACAGACGTGCGCCACCACACCTGGCTAATTTTTGCATTTTTAGTAGAGACAAGTTTTCACCATGGGCTCCAGTTTCACCATGTTGGCCAGGCTGGTCTTGAACACCTGACCTCAAGTGATCCGCCCACCTTGGCCTCCCAAAGTGCTGGGATTACAGGCACGAGCCACTGCACCTGGCCTCTTTTTTTTTTTTTTTTTTTTTTTAAGAGACAAGTTCTCACTGTCGCCCAGGCTGGAGTGCACTGGTGCAATCCTTCCACATTAGTTTCCTGAGTAGCTGGGACTACAGGCACATGCCACTGTGCCAAGCTAATATTTTTTGGAAATGGGGTCTCCTTATGTTGCCCAGGCTGGTCTCAACTCCTGGCCTTAAACAATCCTCCCGCCTTGGCCTCCGAAAGTGATTTATTCCTAAAACTCCAACAGCCTCTTTCCCCACCAGCCCCATACTAGAGACCCCTACTGCACCTTCCCATCCCCCGCAGATGAGCAGAATAACTGGCGCCTCTGTTGTAATGAGAGTTCAGGTGCCCATGCCATCTCGGGACCGTTCTTCCCTGACTCCCCAGGTCCCTTCTGAAGGCAAGAACCACAGGGAGAACAGAGAATGCTAAAAGGTGAGCTCATTCCCTCTGTGGCATCAATACCTGACGCTTGGTCCTATCCTGAACATAAACTCTGCACGTGGCAAAGAAGGCAAAGGCAAGGGGCACTATGAGAATGACAAGGCGAAGCGACAGGCAGAGACAGGCCCGAGGGCTCCAGTGGCAAGCTTACACACTGCACAGATTTTGGAACAAGTTCTTTCATGTTATCAAGCCCACCTGTCTCTCCTGCTTAGAAAAAGTCAGGTCCGGGACATGGCCATGTTAATTCTGGGCTGAGGGTAACAAGATTTTGACTCCCAAACTCTCAGGCCCCTTTATGGCTGTGCCCAGGCATTGGGAAAAAGAGGTGATGAATGAGGTGCTTCCAAGGCTTGCCAGAGATATGTGTGCTAGGGCTGCAGTGGACTGGGGCTGGGATCCTGGTCAGTAAGCTGGGATGGTGACCCAGTCTGAGGTGGAATGTGTGGCCCTGATTCATAGGCAGGTGACATTTATAGAAAAGATTAGGCACCTCCCAGGCTGAACACTCTGTCACTGAGCCCATCCACCCTCACCCTCGGCCTCAACGCTCCTTGCCATAGCTGGGGGGCAGGGGTGGAAGGGTGACCTTCCAACATCCTGACCCATGTATAGAAGAAAGTAACTCAGGGAGGCCGGGCACGGTGGCTCACGCCTGTAATCCCAGCACTTTGGGAGGCCGAGGCGGGCAGATCACAAGGTCAGGAGATCGAGACCATCCTGGCTAACATGGTGAAACCCCGTCTCTACTAAAAATACAAAAAATTAGCCGGGCGTGGTGGCAGGCACCTGTAGTCCCAACTACTCGGGAGGCTGAGGCAGGAGAATGGCGTGAACCCGGGAGGTGGAGCTTGCAGTGAGCCGAGGTCGCGCCACTGCACTCCAGCCTGGGCAACAGAGTGAGATTCCGTCTCAACAGAAAAAAAAAAAAAAGAAAAAGTAACTCAGGGAGCTTCCTGGCCAAACAGACACCGCTCCTCAGCCCAATGCTCCTGATGGGGTGCTCCCATCCCCAGTCCTGCCCAGCTTCTGCCTTTGCCATGTCCCCCTGTTCCCTTCCTGTGTCAGTACTGTCCTCTCCCCGCCCATCGTCACTTGCTCCAGGGAACTCTGGCCCAAAAGAGGCCAGCTGGCCCAAAGCGCCTGAAATGCTGGCAAGGGACAGAGCCCTTGGCACGGTCCCTGTGGAGGGTCAGGCTGGGTCATGGCTCCAAGTGCAGGCAGAGGAGAGAGCCCTAGAGATTCAGGCTCTGAGTTGCCCCCAGGGCCAGTTGCACCAGGCTGGCTCCTTCTGCCCAGTCCACTGTATCCATGTTGAAGACAGGCTGGTTTCTTGTGGGAAAGGGGCAATAAAAAGGAGAGGAGAGGAGGGAATGGGAGAAGGGAGAAGCTAGAGAGAAAGAAAGAAAAGGAAGGGCAAGAGAAGCTTGATCAAGGAAATTTTAAAACCCAACAGAGATGAAGAGGAGGGAGGAAGGAAACATCAGAAACATCAGTAGACAGAGTTCTTTTTCTTTTCTTTTTCTTTCTTTCTTTCTTTCTTTCTTTTTTTTTCGAGACCGGGTCTCCTTCTGTTGCCCAGGCTGGAGTGCAGTCACTCAGTCTCGACTCACTGCAGCCCCGACCTCCTGGGCTCAAGCAATCCTCCTACCTCAGCCTCCCCACCACACCCAGCTAAATTTTGTATTTTTTGGCAGATATGGGGTTTCAACGTGTTGCCCAAGCTGGTCTCAAACTCCTGAGCACAAGCAATCCACCCGCCTTGGCTTCCCAAAGTGCTGGGATTACAAGAGTATGAACCACTGCACCCAGTCTGACAGAGTTCTTTTTTTGTTTGTTTTGTGTTTTGTTTTGTTTTGTTCTGGTTTTTTTTTTGAGACGGAGTCTCACTCTGTTGCCCAGGCTGGAGTGCAATGGCACGATCTCGCCTCAGAGCAACCTCCGCCTCCCGGGTTCAAGTGATTCTCCCCCCTCAGCCTCTGGAGTAGCTGGGATTACAGTCTCCCACCATCATGCCTGGCTAATTTTTGTAGAGATGGGGTTTCACCAAGTTGGCCAAGCTGGTCTTGAACTCCTAACCTCAGGTGATCCACCCGCTTTGGCCTCCCAAACTGCTGGGATTACAGGCTGGAGCCAGCGTGCCTGGCCCCTGACAGAGTTCTAAGCATGTGGGAAGCATGCGAAGTCCACGCAAGTCCCTGGGCTGGGCTGCTAGCCTCCCTGCTTGGTACCTGGTGGCTGTTCCCCAGGAGGGCAGATAGACTCCCTGCTATCTGCCCTCTTGGCATTGTGAGCTCCCTGGCCCATCCCTAGGCTGCACTGCACTTCCCAGTCAGGGCAGTGCCTGGACCCTCCAAATACAGCTCCTGCCACGGCCTCTTCCGAATCCTAGGGGCAAACGGGGCACTGATGCACTTAGCTCAGCCCTCACACTCTCCTGCCACCGACCCTGAGAAGGGGCAGCTGGTACCAGAGAGTCTCTGAGCTGAACCTGGGCTCATTCTGCAAGATCCTTCCTAGGGAGACTGGCATGCAGGCAAGGGGATCAGCTCCTGAAGGCCCCCAGACTCCCATAGGAGGGGAGGGGACTCCAGGGATAGGCAGAGGGAAGGCTCCTGGGGGAGTCAGTTGCCCTCCAGAGCCCAGGCTTACGGGTGGGCTGAGCAGATGGAGCCACTGCCTGATGCTGTCTCCCCATGCCCTGACTCCAAGTGACCCCACTGGCTGCTGCCCCTTTGGCTCCAGCCATGGATGGGTCCCAGCCTTTGACTGGCTGCACTTCATTGGATTTGATGGTTACTTTTTGGGGTCAACTTGACTGGATTGAGGGACACCTAGATAGCTGGTAAAGCAGTGTCTTGTGAGGCTGCTTCCAGAGGAGACTGGCGTATGCGTTGGTAGGCTGAGTGGGGAAGACGCCCTGTCAATATGGGAGGGTACCATCCAATCAGCTGGGAGCCTCGGTAGGACAAAAAGGCAGAGGAAGGGCAAATTTGCTGTCTCTCTCCTGGAGCTGGGACAGCCTTCTTCTCCTGCCCTTGGACATCAGAAGTCTAAGGGTCTTGACCTTCAGATGCTGGGACTTGCACCAGCAGCCCCCCAGGTTCTCAGGCCTTCAGTCTCAGACTGAGTCACACCTTCAGCTCCCCTGGTTCAGAGGCTTTCAGATTTGAATTGAGCCATGCTCCCAGCAGCCCCAGGTCTCCAGGCGGCCTGTCGTAGGACTTCTCAGGCCTCCATAATCACGTGGAGCCAATTCACCTAATAAATCCCTTCTCATCTATCTGTCTGTCTCCTATCTATCTATCTATCTATCTATCTACCTGCATGCTATAGGTTCTGTCTCTCTGGAGAACCCTAATACGGTTGGGATGCAAATTGGAAGGCACACCACCTGTTAAGTAGTCCTGCTGAAAGAATCAATCCTAAATCTTATCAAGACTTGAGATCCAGGCGGGGCGCAGTGGCTCAGGCCTGTAATCCCGGCACTTTGGGAGGCTGAGGCAGGCAGATCACTTGAGGTCAGGAGTTCAAGACCAGCCTGGACAACATGGTGAGACCCCGTCTCTACTAAAATACAAAAATTCGCTGGGCACGTTGGCTCATGCCTATAATCCCAGCACTTTGGGAGGTGGCTGGATCACCTGAGGTCAGGAGTTCGAGACCAGCCTGGCCTACTAAAAATACAAAAATTAGCCGGGCGTAGTGGTGTACACTTGTAATCCCAGCTACTTGGGAGGCTGAGGCAGGAGAATTGCTTGAACCTGGGAGGCAGAGGTTGCAGTGAGCCAAGATGGTGCCATTGCACTCCAGCCTGGGCGACAAGAGCAAAGACTTCATCTCAAAAAAATAAAAAATAAAAATAAAAAAATTAGGCAGGGCATGGTGGTTCACGCCCGTAATCCCAGCACTTTGGGAGGCCGAGGTGGGCAGATCATGAGGTCAGGAGTTCAAGACCAGCCTAGTCAACATGGTGAAACCCCGTCTCTACTAAAAATACAAATATTAGCCAGGTGTGGTGGCGCACACCTGTAATCCCAGCTACTCGGGGGGCTGAGGCAGGATAATTGCTTGAACCCGGGAGGCAGGGGTTGCAGTAAGCCGAGATCGCACCATTGCACTCCAGCTGTGGGCGACAGAGCAAGACTCCATCTCGAAAAAAATAATAATACAAAATTAGCCGGGCATGGTGGTGTGCGCCTGTGGTCCAGATGAGGCAGGAGAATAGCCTGAACCCAGGAGGTGGAGGCTGCAGTGAGTTGAGATTGTGCCACTGCACTCCAGTCTGGGGAACAGAGTGAGACCCTGTCTCAAAAAAAAAAAAAAAGAGTTCAGAACAGTGTGGATACTGTGCTGCCTTTTATATCAGAGCAGGAAAAAATATATATATTTGCTTTTGTTTATTTTGCCTAAAGAAACACAAGAAACTAAGCCTGGTGAGAGAATGGGTGGGATGGGAAAGAGGACAGTGGAAAACAGAGGTGGATACAAGCCTTTCGAATGTGTTCCTTTTCATACTTTTTGAATTTTTGAAATGTGATTGTATATAGATTCACATTTTAATTTTAAATGTAATTAAAATTTAAAATTCATTAGGGCACTACTCTCTCATCCTGTACTATGGGCTCTACCCTTTTTTGCTTGTTTGTTTTTGTTTTGTTTTGAAGAGACAGAGTCTCGCTGTTTTCCCCAGGCTGGTCTAGAACTCCTGGGCTCTAGCGCCCCGCCTGGGCCTCCCAGAATGCGGGACTACAGGCGCCGCCACCACCCGGCCTCTACTCTAAATGCATAGAGGCCAGGATGACCCAAGGTCACCAGCGGCCCATGCTGCCTGGCAGGGGCTTGAGGCCGGGAGGGGACCCTGCAGACAGGCGAGACCATGTGTGATCTATGGGAAGCAACTAAACCGGCGTATTCGCGGCAGGGGAGCTCTGTGCCGTCCCGCGGCCCCACCCTGCTCCGCCATGGGAAGCCGTAGCTTGGCGGGGCCCACAGTGACGCGAGGGACTCCGAGGGCACCCGGGCCGGGGTGGACACGGGAGTGGGACCGGGCGCGGCCGGCAGGGGGCAGCAGCGCCGCGCCGCCCGCGCAGTTCCACAGGTGCGCCGAGCCTGGGGCCATCGCCTCCCTCCGGCCGCCGTCCCCAGCGAATCGCCGCCTGCGTTCTGCCGTTTCCCCGCCACCGCAGCCACCCGGGGCTCGGGGGGCCGCAGCCATCCGCAAGCCGCGGGGCGGCGGGACCGGGCGGGCCGCTAGGGACGCCGGACGAAGGGAGCCCGCGGGCGGGGTCTGGGCGCCTACATCTTTGCTCCCAGGGAGGGAAGGGACAGGAAACTGAAGCTGTTTCCGGGGCTGACCCCGGCCAGAGAGAGCAGGGCTCGGGAGAGTCGGCGCGTCCCGGAGGCGGCGCCCCCTGGAGGCCGGTGTGCTTTGGCTCTGCAGCGGGGGAGATTAGGGGTGGAGGCCGACCGATCCCACTCAGCCAGGACTGGCAGGCGCCGGGAGCTCACTGGGAGGCAAGTGCCGACCCCCGAAACCCACTCCAGACAAGCGAAGAAAACAGCTCTGTGTCCCAGGACGAGCACATACCTACTGTCACCCACTGTGCGACCTGGAAGAGTTACTGACCCTCTCTGGGCCTTAATCAGTCATCAGAAACACAAACGCGTAGATAAGATGGTCTTTAGGCCTCTCCCAGCTCTGCTATTCTGTGAATCTAAGAAACTCTAGTCCCTCCACCAGTCCCCACCCCGGGCTGGCTTCGCTTCAGGGAGGCCTGGCTGAGCTGGGGCCCTCATCCAAGGTCTTTGCACGATTCCTCAGCAAAGGTGTTTTGGAAGGCTGGGTCCCACCCCTTCCCGGCGGAGGAAGAGGCTATTGGCTAAAAAGCCTGGACTAATTCAAAACCAGCAGCTCGGCCCTGGTTTTTTCGGAGCACAGCCAAACCCAAATCACACCTCTGCACCTACCTAGCTCCAGAGATCTAGGCAGCATTTACAGCCCCCAAATGTTATTTTTACACCCTTTCCAGGCAGGGAAGGACAGAGGAGGATAAGCTATTTTTAGGATGACTGCTATTTAAAGTAACATACTGGCCTGGCAAGGTGGCTCTGGCCTGTAATCCCAGTGCCTTGGGAGATACAGGCAGGAGAATCACTTGAGGCCAAGAGTTCAATACTAGCCTGGGCAACAAAAGGAGACCCCCATCTCTATTAAACAGCCGGGCGTGGTGGTGCGCGCCTGTCGTCCCAACTACTGGAGAGGCAGGCTGAGGCGGGAGGGTCCCTTGAGCCCAGGAGTTCAAGATTATAGTGAGCTATGATCACAGCACTGCCCTCCAGGCTGGGCAGTGAGACCCTGTCTCAAAACAATAAATTAAGTAACCTAGACTATGTATGTGAAAATAATATTTCCAACCCTAGCATGCTGACTTCATCTGAGCTTACAGATGCATTTTCATACAGTCCTCCCCAAGGGATCAATTCCTGTGAGAGCCGAGGATGGCACCAGTCATTGAAATCCTGACCATGGGAAAGGGTCATTTGGGATTCCGGAATGGGTGGCTGAAGCAGTTTACAGAATCGCGTTCTGGTGAGCTTTAAGAATGGAACAGGCGCCGGGTGCGGTGGCTCACGGCTGTAATCCCAGCACTTTGGGAGGCCGAGGCAGCCAGATCACTTGAGGTCAGGAGGTCGAGATCAGCCTGGCCAACATGGTGAAGCCCCGACTTTACTAAAAATACAAAAATTAGCCAGGTGTGATGGCGCGTGCCTGTAATCCCAGCTACTAGGGAGGCTGAGGCAGGAGAATCACTTGAACTGGGATGGTGGAGGTTGCAGTGAGCCGAGATCGTGCTACTACACTCCAGCCTGGGCGACAGAGTGAGACTCAGTCTCAAAAAAAAAGAAAAGAAAAAGAAACAGGGACATCTTCCTGAGGAAGGCTCGGGCTGCTCTTCCTGAAGATGAGGCTGGTTGCATAGTCTTTCAAGGTCCCTCGCAAGCTGAGGCTCCTGCAAGTTTTCTCTTTTCAGCTAGTCTTTTCAAACGAACACACCTCCACCTCGCTTTCCTCCTTCCAAATGAAGAGCTGATCTAGAGCAGGCGCAGATCCAGATTTTGGGGCAGTCCTGAGGTTTATACATATTTGAAGGGTCTTCTTAAGGAAAAAAGAATAAAATCTGACTAACACACATTTCCTCTGAAATGGCAGCTTCGGGAGCGCTGCTAAGGTGGCCGAGCCCTCCATTCCAGTGGTCACTTCCAGTCTAACAATTCCATCGTTTTCTCTCCTTTTTTCAGCTCTTTCCCTCTTCCTGCCCATTTTTTTTATTTGTTTTGTTTTGGATGCTTGTTTGTTTGTTTTTGAGACGGAGTCTCGCCCAGGCTGGAGTGCAGTGGCATGATCTTGGCTCACTGCAACCTCCGCCTCCTGTGTTTAAGCGATTCTCCTGCCTCAGCCTCTTGAGTAGCTGGGATTACAGGTGCCCGCCACCATGTCTGGCTAATTTTTTTTATTTTTAGTAGGGACGGGGTTTCACCATGTTGGCCAGGCTGGTTTCGAACTCTTGACCTCAAGTGATCCACCCGCCTCAGCCTCTCAAAGTGCTAGGATTGCAGGGATGAGCTACCATGCCTGGCCATAATATTCCCATTTTAATATGCATAAATTGTATTTCTGTGTCTACACACACACACACTCCAGTAACAATGAGCACATCTAGTGCCTAGATCAGGACTACTAAATATTATTCTCTACTGAAAGGAACAGAGCTCCCTGGAGAAATGGCTGAGCTCAGGCATGACACAGGGAAAGTACAAAATGAATGTAGAACATTTTATTGCATAAGGAAGAATGGCCAGATGCAGTGGTTCACACCTATAATCCCAGCACTTTGGGAGGCTGAGGTGGGCAGATTGCTTGAGCTCAGGAGTTTGAGACCAGCCTGGGCAACATGGCAAAACCCCATCTCTACAAAAAATACAAAAATTAGCCAGACGTGGTGGTACGTGCTTGTAGTCCCAACTACTAGGGAGGGTGAGGTAGGAGGATCTCTTGAGCCTGTGGGGTCAAGGCTGCAATAAGCTGTGATGGTGCCACTGTACTCCAGCCTGGGGGATGGAGCAAGACCCTGTCACAAAAAAAAAAAAAGGAAAAAGTAAGAAAGTTCTCAATTATAGAACTTTATCAGCAGCCAGCTTAACAGGGCTCCCATGGCCAGATCTGGAATAGTGTAAGCATCACAATAAATAGTGCTAGTAATGGATTATAGCTCATTGAATACAACCTGAATCCCTGAGTCATACTGCTAGAAGGAAAAAAGGGGCCGGGCACAGTGGCTCACACCTATAATCCCAGCACTTTGGGAGGCCGAGGCGTGCGGATCGCCTGAGGTCAGGAGTTCGAGACCAGCTGGCCAACATGGTGAAACCCTGTCTCTACCAAAAATACAAAAATTAGCTAGGCGTGGTGGTAGGCGCCTGAAGTCTCAGCTACTTGGGAGGCTGACGCAGGAGAATCACTTGAACCTGGGAGGTGGAGGTTGCAGTGAGCCGAGACTGCACCATTGCACTCTAGCTTGGGCATCAAGAGCAAAACTCTGTCTCAAAAAAAAAAAAAAAAAAGGAAAAAAGGAAGCTGGGAGGGAAGGAATTGTTCTTCCTTGCAGCAAAATGGCAACTAATATGGAAGAAATGGTAGAATTAGAAAATCACCATTTTGGCCAGGCACAGTGGATCACGCCTATAATCCCAATGCTTTGGGAGGCTGAGGTGAGAGGATTGCTTGAGCCCAGGTGTTTGAGCCATATTGGGCAACATAGTGAGACTTTGTTTGTATCAAAAAAAAGTTTTAATTAGCTGGTTGCGGTGATGCATACCTGTAGTCCCAGCTACTTGAGACGCTGAGGCTGGAGGATTACTTGAGCCCAACAGGTCAAAGCTGCAGTGAGTCGTGATCATACCACTGCACTCTAGCCTGGGTGACAGAGCGAGACCCAGAAAAAGAAAAAAAAAAAAAAAGAAGGAAGGAAGGAAAAAAAAATCACCATTTGATGGTTGTATTTTCCAAAATATTTTCCAACGACTTCTCTTATCCTATATATTCTTTTTTATAATGTGACTTTGACAATCTTCTATCAAAAGTTGGGATCTCTGTCTCCTCCGCTTAAAACCAGGAGGTGTTTTTTGTTACTGTTGGGACCAACGAAGTATGGCAGAAATAATGCCATGTGACTTCCAGAATCTTCCATTTATTCCGTGGAATACTTACCCCAGAAGTTGAGGCCAATGGGAAGAAGCCCAAACTAGCCATAGGAGAGCACCAGCTGAGCCCTGGGGCTGTGCAGAGAGGTGACCCCTGGCGGCCCATCAGCTCCAGCTCTGCCTCCACTGTGACAAGGACCTCACGAGAGACCCAGAGCAGAACTGTCCAGCTGGGCTCTGCCCAAACCCCTGACCCACAGACACTGGGAGAGATCATAAATTTGTTTGTTTGTTTGTTTTGGGTTTGGTTTTGAGATGGAGTTTCACTCTTGTTGTCCAGGCTGGAGTGCAATGGCACCATCTCGGCTCACTGCAACCTCCGCCTCCCGGGCTCAAGCCTCCCAAGTAGCTAGGATTACAGGCGTGCGCCACCATGCCTGGCTAATCTTGTATTTTTAGTAGAGACGGGGTTTCCCCATGTTGGTCAGGCTGGTCTCAAACTTCTGACCTCAGGTGATCCGCCCGCCTCGGCCTCCCAAAGTGCTGGGATTAAAGATGTGAGCCACCACGCCTGGCCCCATAAATTTTTATTTTTGTTTCAAACCACTACGTTTTGGGATAATTTGCTACACAGCAATAAACGGAACAGTAACCATGATAGTAATAGCAGATTTAGACAAAAGTCCTCAGTGGATGCAAGCACTAATGGGTAAAGTTTTAAGGAGGAGTGAAGACTTTTACATAAAGTGTCTCCTCTCCAAATGTGTTAATTACTAAGGGAAAAATGGTAACTTCGCAATGGCAAATTCTGGCAGAAATCAACTTAAGCGATCAAAGTCAGTATCATATTGAGACAAATTAACATTGTATGCATCAGTATGCTGGCAAATGTGTAACAGCTGGCTGGTGGGGACATGGATTTGTAACATTTGCTGATTTTTGTGGCACAAAAACTCCCACAAGCCTGATGTCGTGGCTCATGCCTGTAATCCCAGCACTTTGGGAAGCAGAGGCGGGAGGATGGATTGAGGCCAGGAGTTTGAGACAGGCTAGACAGTATAGCATGATCCCATCTCTACAAAAAGTAAAAAGATAAAGAAAACTTAGCCGAGGTGGCGGTGCACGCCTGTAGTCCCAACTACTTTGGATGCTGAGCAGGAGGATTGCTTGAGCCCAGCAGGTAGTGGCTACAATGAGCAGCGATCCTGCCACTGCACTCTAGCCTAGGCAATGGAGTGAGACCCCTTTCTCAAAAAAAAAAAAAAAAAAAAAAAAAAAAAAAAAAAATTCCCATCAAGACCAATTCCAGACTCCTAAAGGTTTAACAACAAGCTGGAAGTATAACACTTGGCCCCATTCATGTGCCCCTGGTGTGTACACTGAGAAGGACAAAGCCTGGCTGCCAAGGTGCTCCTCTCAAAAATGTATCCCCTGAGCCTCTTCCTAGGGAAACATTAGATGAACCTGAAATGAGGGATAGTCTATGAAGTAACTGGCCTGTACTCTTCAAAAATGAGGTTCCAAAACACAAAGGAAGACTAAGAAGCTGTTTCAGACTGAAAGAGACTAGAGAGTTGACAGCTAAATGTAACTTGTGATCCTGGATTGGGTTCTGGACCAAGAACAAAACAAAACAAAGCTCAGCAGGGCCAGAGCCAGATACTAGCGTCTTTTCAATGTTAACACTTTTCTGATTTGATTGGATGTACTGTGGCTCCATAGGAGAATGTCACTGTCTTTAGGAAATGTGCACTGGAGAATCTAGGAATAAAAGGCATAATATCTGCAACTTAGTCTCGAGTGGTTAGAAAAAAATAGGATATATATAGAGAGCAATTAGAGACAGAGAAAGAATGATATATGGAATCAAATGTTGTAAAATGTTAATAACTGGGGGAACCTGGGCAAAGAGAATGTTAGAGGTTTGTGTTGTTGTTGTTGTTGTTGTGTTTGTTTTGTTTTTTTGAGACAGGGTCTCGCTTTATTGGCCAGGCTGGAGTGGAGTGGTGTGATCTCAGTTCACTACAACCTCCTCTTCCTGGGCTCAAGCAATCCTCCCACCTCAGCCTTCTGAGTAGCTAGGACCACAGGCACGCCCCACCATGCCCAGCTAATTTTTGTATTTTTAGTAGAGATGAGGTCTGGCCATGTTGCCCAAGCTGGTCTCGAACTCCTGGGCTCAAGCAATCCACTCGCCTCGGCCTCTCAAAGTGCTGGGATGACAGGCGTGACCCCCTGTGCCTGGCCTGGTAAGAGTTTTTTGTACTATTCTTGCAACTTTTTGAAATTATTTCAAAATGATCAGATAAATGCTCCATGGACATTTAGTTCAATAGGACTAGGCCTATGCAATGAGGAATAAAGTCAAGAAGGAAGAACTAGCAAGCTTTGTAAGTTGAATTTAAAAGCTTAAAGACTGGATGTGGTGGCTAGTGCCTGTAATCCCAGGTATCCAGGAGGCTGAGGCAGGAGGATAACTTGAGGCCATAGTTTGAGATCAGCTGATCAGCCTGGGCAACATAGTGAGACACTGTCTCCAAAAAAAAAAAAAAAAAAAAAAAAAGGCCGGGTGTGGTGGCTCACACCTGTAATCCCAGCACTTTGGGAGGCCGAGGCGGGCAGATCATGAGGTCAGGAGTTCAAGACCAGCCTAGCCAACACAGTGAAACCCCGTCTCTACTAAAAATACAAAAATTAGCCAGGCGTGATGGCAGGTGCCTGTAAACCCAGCTACTCGAGAGGCTGAGGCAGAAGAATCGCTTGAACCCGGGAGGCAGAGGTTGCAGTTAGCCGAGGTCGCGCCACTGCCCTCCAGCCTGGGCAACAGAGTGACACTCTGTCTCAAAAAAAAAAAAAAAAAAGAAGGAAGAACTGGACACAAAGCACAAAGGCAAGACTATTGCTGGTTCATTTTGCCAAATCAGAGATCACAGCAAGTCCAGGCCAGAGGCTGTTTGCGTCTGCCTGTGTTGGAGGTCCCCTGCGGAGTTGGGTCCTAAAAGATCTTCAGGGATTGGGTAAGGCACTGAATCACCTGCAGAGTTAGACAGGACCCTAGAGGTTGTCTTCTTCCATCCAGGTACAGCTTATGGTTGCTGTTTTTTCCCAGTTCCAGGAACCAAATGGTGATAAACTAGGAATGGAGAGAGGGCTTGCTGCTGTCTGAGAGCTCAGGTACAGGTCATGGAAGATGGATGAGAGGACATTCGCCTGGGGCTTTTGAGGAATTCTTTGATTCCCTGCCATCCTTGAGTTGGGTGAGGACAGAGGTGGCTTCTTGCATCCTTCTTCCAAGGCCAGGTGAGGAGCTGGACTCTGATCACATGAGGTCTTTTATTTGGGGCGGCTCTGCTCTACTCCCCTCTGCCTTGGCTCTACTCCCCTCTGGCTGAACAGACACAGTGACAGCCACTCATTCAATGCATTGTTTATTGAGTACTAACTAGCTTTGGGCCCAGGCTCTGGGTTAGCAGCATGCGTGGAACAATCAGAAACAATCATGAGCGCCTGCCCACATGGGGCTTACAGTCTGGCAGGGCAAGACTGTAGACACAGAAATAAATATCCGATTATAAACTGTGATTAGAGGCATGATGGAAAAGAGCAAGGCTCCCTGAGAGAAACAGGGCGAGCACAGGAAAACCTCTCTGAGACAGTGACATGAACTTGAAACTTGAAGGGTAAACAGGAGTGGGCAAGACAAAAGGGGAAAGAAGGAATGTTCCAGGCAGAGAGAAAGAGAAAAGAGCCAGGCACGGTATAGAGCCGAGGACATTTGAGGAAGAAAGGGCCGCCGGGGTTGGGGCCCTCTAGGTGACTGGGAGAGGAAGGCACCGGAATGGATCCAGATTAAATCAGATGCTGTATGCCCTGTGGAGACATGGGGTGTACCTCTAAACGCACTGTGTTGTAAGCAAAGGAGTGACCTGATTTAATTTGATCTTTTAAAAGTCATTCTAGGCCAGGCCGGGTGGCTCACGCCTGTAATCCCAGTGCTTTGGGAGGCCGAGGCGGGTGGACCACGAGGTCAGGTGTTCGAGACCAGCCTGGCCAACATAGTGAAACCCCATCTCTACTAAAAATACAAAAATTATCCGGGCATGGTGGTGCATGCCTGTAATCCCAGCTACTCAGGAGGCTGAGGCACGAGAATCCGCTTGAACCCGGGAGGTGGAGGTTGCAGTGAGCTGAGATCGCACCGCTGCACTCCACCCTGGGCAACAGAGCGAGACTCCATCTCAAACAAAACAAAACAAAACAAACAAACAAAATGTCATTCTACACTGTGAAAAATGAGCTGGAGGAGGCAAAGGGAAGAAAGGGGAGATCAGTGAGGAGGCTGTTTTCATAGCTCAGGCAGGAGTATGGTAGCTTGGACTTGACAACAGCGTGCAGGTAGAGCGCCACCGCTGGAGTCTGGATGCGGGATGCATTCTGATGTAGGGAGTGGGGGACCGCGCAGCATCAAGAAGCCACCGCTGGAGTCCAGATGAGGGATGCGTTCTGATGTAGGGAGTGGGGGACGGCGCAGCATCAAGACTTGCACTGAAAATTTCTGCTTTGAGCAACTGGGTGGAATGGATGTAGGTGTCCTTCACCAGCTATGGGAAAGGCCAGGGAAAGGTTTAAAGGGCTGAGTGTGGTGGCTCATGTCAGTAATCCCAGCACTTCGGGAGACTGCGGCAGGAGGATCACTTGAGGCCAGGAGTTGGAGACCAGCCTGGGCAACATAGCAAGACACTCTTTAGAAAAATTAAAGTAGAGAAAAAGAAAGGTTTAAAGGGAAGAGACTGAAGGTTCAGAATTGTACCTCATCAGTTTCTGAGATTCCTGTGAGCTCTCCAAGTGCATAAATAAATGTGGGAATCATTAACAAATAAATGGTATGAAAAAGCAAAGGAATGGATGAGACCACCCAGGAAAAGTGTACAGAGAGAGAAGAGAAATAAAGGAGAGTTAAAGAGACCAGAATAGGCCAGGCATGGTGGCTAACGCCTGTAATTCCAGCACTTTGGGAGCCAAGGGGTGAGTGGATCACCTGAGGTCAAGAGTTGGATACCAGCCTCGCCAACATGGTGAAAACCTGTCTCTACTAAAAATGCAAAAATCAGCTGGGTGTGGTGGCACATGCCTATAATTCCAACTACTCGGGAGGCTGATGCAAGAGAATTGCCTGAACCCGGGTGGCGGAGGTTGCACTGAGCTGAGATCGCACCATTGTACTCCAGCCTGGGCAACAAGAGCAAAACTCCATCTCGAAAAAATACAAAAATAAAAAAATAAAGAGACCAGAATAGAAGAGAGCCCAGGACTGAGTCCTGAGGAAACAGCACAGAGATCAGAGACAGGAGAAGACTCTGAAATAGGGAAACTGGAAGAAATGGCCAGAGAGAGGAGAAAACCAAGAGGGTCAATGTCACTGTGGCTGAGAGAGAATATTTCCAGAGGATGAATTTGCTCAGCCAGCCAAGTGCTTCTTACAGGGTCGCTCCATACAGAGGCCATTGATTTCATGGGCACATGGAGCTGATTCAAGAACGAGTGAGGGGAAGTGACACCGTGTGCAAGAAGACAGCTTGTAGAGGGCTGGCTAGCTTCTCCTCACTTTGTAGCCACATCTGCTATGAACTTATCCCATCTCTTCTTCCAGATTTCCATGAAAGTATTTTTCTCACTCTCCAACAGGGTACTGTACCTGCAGGAAGAGGAGGAGCCCAGGTCAGCCTCAGGGCAGGGGTTGGGGAACGGGGCAGGGAGCCTGAGAGGACATTAGAGCCTTGCAGAGCACTCTCCCCAGGCCAGCGGCAAGGACTAAACAGCCATGATGAGAAGGAACCCACAGGAACCATCGAGGCATCTGCCTCAAGCCTCCAGAGAGGCAAACACAAGCTGCGGGCTGGAAGGAGGTGGGGGACCTGGGAGGACACGGGACACTCACTTGATAGAGTTCATAGCCAGCTGTTTGAGGGTCCTCAGGTCAGCCTTCATCCCCCCAATGCCCATGAAGACCTCATAGAAATCGTAGGACAAGCCTTTGGCACCAAACATAGCTGGGTCATCAGAGCTGATCACCATGGGGTGCCCAGTGGCCATCAGAGTGGCTACAGGGTGGTTCCTCAAGTCAGACACCAGTTTCAGCACCTGCCCAATAGGAGGGAAGGGAGAAGGATGAACTGTGATCCCTAAAAAGAATAGTCACAAGTGAGGTGAGACCTTGAGCCCCATCAGCTCCCTTCATCTTCCCATCACTATCTCCCCAGTATGGGGATGACTTCTGGGCAGAGTCACAAGGAGACATAAGGAACAGAGCCAGTCCTCATGCTCCTCCTCATGTTTCATCAGCACTGCAAACATCTGGTCACTTCTGTTCCTGCTCAGAGAAGCGCTAACTGAACACAGACACAAAGGACCCCAAGAAACCATGGGGAGCAGCATCCCATGGCCCGTCCCACTTCACTGGCCTCCCCCCGTGTCCTTTTGCTTTGTCTACAGTCTTGCCCAAAATTCCACCCCACTGGGGACCCTCACTGCTGCCTCATTGGTGGCTTAGGCAAAAGGCCCCTCCTGAATAACTTTACTAACAGGGGTAGGAGAGTGGAGGGATGTAGGTAACAAGAGAGTTAAGGAGAGATAAGTTATACAGCAAAAAGTTTAAGAGAGCAGAGGTTGTGGTTAGGGGAGATCATATGGGATTAGCCGCATGGGTCACACATACCTGGTTAGAGATGGGACAGACTTCTATGGGGATGTCCTTTTTCCAGGAGTAAGTCCTGACTGCGGGGTGTTTGCTCAAAGCAAATCCATGGCCGATTCTGGAAGTGTTCAGCATTAGAGCATCCAGAATGTTCCTGTCTATGGAAGTACCCTGCCAGTCTGAACACACGGGAATGGTCTTCCATGGGGGATGGATGGGTCTGACCCACCCGCCCCCCGACCATCCTCAAATAAACAGCCCCCCAAGCACAAAAATGAAGAGAAATTAACATTAACACAAATACACACACACACAGTTTCCTTTTAACAATGCTAAAGAGAGGTATGATATGGCTTTATTAAATTAATCATCTAATTTATTAATTTATCATTCTAATGAGAAAGTTGAAACTTAATAGCTTCTATAAATTGACCAAGGATGTTCACACAGTAAGTAGCAAAACCGAGTTTTTTGTTGTTGTTGTTGTTGTTTTTTGAGACACAGTCTTGCTCTGTCGCCAGGCTGGAGTACAGTGGCACGATCTCAGCTCACTGCAACCTCCACCTCCCAGGTTCAAACAATTTTCCTGCCTCAGCCTCCTGAGTAGCTGGGACTACGGGCACACGCCACCACGCCCAGATAATTTTTTGTATTTTTAATAGAGACAGGGTTTCACCATGTTGGCCAGGATGGTCTTGATTTCTTGACCTCGTGATCCGCCTGCCTCAGCCTCCCAAAGTGCTGGGATTACAGGCTTGAGCCGCCGCACCTGGCCTGCAAAACTGAGTTTTAAACCTTGGTCTCTCTGACCCCACAGTCCGCTTTCCTTCTTCCTCTTTTGTGGCACTCTTTTTTTTTTTTTTTTGAGACGGAGTCTTGCTCTGTCGCCCAGGCTGGAATGCAGTGGCGTAATCTTGGCTCACTGCAACCTCCGCCTCCCGGGTTCAAGCGGATTCTCCTGCCTCAGCCTCCTGAGTAGCTGGGATTACAGGTGCCCACCACCATGCCCGGCTATTTTTTGTATTTTTAGTAGAGACGGGGTTTCACCATGTCAGCCAGGCCGGTCTCAAACTCCTGACCTCAGGGGATCCACCCGCCTAGGCCTCCCAAAGTGCTGTGATTATAGGCATGAGCCACCGCACCGGGCTCTGGGACTCTTATGCTTATGATCTTTACAACAATGTGTTACAGGTTCTCTTATTGACAACATCAGTATAACTACCTGTATGTGCTCACTTTAATTTATATATTTAATAGTACTGTCAAGATGTTATCACTCACTAGGTGACCGCAGACATTCTTGTGGCCTCCCTTCTCCCCTGCCATCCCCATCACACCTTTCTTTTTTTTTTTTTTTTGAGATGGAGTCTCGCTCTGTCACCCAGGCTGGAGTGCAGTGGTGCAATCTCGGCTCACTGCAAGCTCCACTTCCCGGGGTTCATGCCATTCTCCTGCCTCAGCCTCCCAAGTAGCTGGGACTACAGGCGCCCGCCACCACACCCAGCTGATTTTTTTTTTTTTTTGTATTTTTAGTAGAGACGGGGTTTCACTGTGTTAGCCAGGATGGTCTCGATCTCTTGACCCTGTGATCCACCTGCCTCAGCCTCCCAAAGTGCTGGGATTACAGGCGGGAGCCACCGCGCCCGGCCCCATCACACCTTTCTTGCAGCTAGGGCCCTCGGTAGAGGACGAAAGGTCAGATGTGCCTTTCTCAGTCTCCCTTACAGCTAAAATAGCCTTAACGCTGGACTGGGAGGTTATTTGTTGGGGAGCTTTGGGGGATTCCTCCCTGATAAAAGAAGATCCACTGGGAGGCTGACTCCTATTTTGCTTCACTGGATGTGGTCACCCCAAATGTGATTCACCATCCGACAACCAAGTGGGGCAGAATCACCCACACAGTGGGCATAGCACAGATTGCTTCTTACGTGAGATAACAAATGTCCTTATTGTAAAATCGGTGGGATGCATGTACTCTATTCTTGCAGCCATAAGCATTCTAATGGATTCACATATAAAATATGAACATCTGGCTGGGTGCGGTGGCTCACACCTGTAATCGCAGCACTTTGGGAGGCTGAGGCAGGAGGATTGCTTGAGCCCAGGAGTTCAAGGCCAGCCATGGGCAACATAGAGACACCCTGTCTCTACAAAAAATACAAAAATTAGCCAGGCATGGTGGCATGTGGCTGCAGTCCCAGCTACTTGGGAGGCTGAGGTGGAAGGATAACCTGAACCCAGGAGGTGGAGGCTGTAGTGAGCTGTGATCACGCCACCGCACTCTAGCCTGGGTGACAGAGGTGGAGGCTGTAGTGAGCTGTCATCACGCCACCACACTCTAGCCTGGGTGACAGAGTGCCCATGTCAAAAAAAATATATATATATGAAAACTCCACTTTCCTGATAGAAATAAAACTCAAGAATTTCCATTGCTATGTAGCACATGTGTTTTGGTGGATTTTCACTGGTTTTTAAAGATTTCTTTTTCTTTTTAAAAATAAGGATATTGGCCAGGTGTGGTGGCTCACACCTGTAATCCCACCACTTTGGGAGGCCGAGGTGGGCGGATCACGAGGTTAGGAGTTCCGGACCAGCATGACCAACATGGTGAAACCCCATCTCTACTAAAAATACAAAAAATATTAGCCGGGCGTGGTGGCAGGCGCCCGAGTAGTCCCAGCTACTCGGGAGGCTGAGGCAGGAGAATGGCGTGAACCTGGGAGGCGGAGCTTGCAGTGAGTTGAGATCGTGCCACTGCACTCCAGCCTGGGGACAGAGCGAGACTCCGTCTCAAAAAAAATAAATAAATAAAATAAAATAAAATAAAAAAATAAAAATAAGGACATTACTTTTAGGTATTAGCTACCCAAGTCCTGGCAAAATCATCTCCAAGGACCATACATCTTGGAACCTGTTAGGTCCTGTGCTGCAATGTTTTGTAGCGCCAGAATTATTTCACACACATAAGTATGATTTTCCCCAACCAGACCACAAGCTCTTCAAGGTTAACAACACCCTCGCCCAACCCCCTCCCCCTCAAACAATTCTTCTGCTCTCCTAGAGCAGACTTTGATCTAAATTGGATCTAAATTGACTCGAAATGTCAGGAAAAAGAGATTAATGCACAAGGTCCCTTTCTCTGAGAGATGGTGTGATAGAGCAGAGCTTAAGCCTGGGTGGGAAATGAAACTGCCCACCACTCTCTCCACCCCTCCTTGGTCTTCCGAGGGTGACAGGTGGGATGCTGAAGAGAGCTGCCCTCCTGGTCCTGGCCTCCATGTGAACAGCCTCCTCCCAAATCTTCCTTTGGATCTGAAATTGCAGCCGTGATCTTTCTTAGTTAGGGTTTACACATTTTAAGGGCTGGAATACGGGAGGGGCTGAGATGACTGAGCGAGCCCAAGGATGGAGTTCTGGGAAAGAAAGATGTGGCTGGGCTAATGGCATTTCAGGAGGAACAGCAGCCAGGGCCTGCATGGGGCAGGGCAGGGTTTCCTCTCCTACGATAATGCGGGACAGAACATCCTAAAGACAAGGAGCAGACCTGGTTCTCCTCCCTCTTCTGCCGATTTCCAGCTGTGTGGCTTTAGGCAGATCAGTTAACCTCTCAAGCACAATTCACTCGGAGGATGGAGAGCGTCAGAAAGGGTTCCAATTCATACACATTATATACAGGCATCAAAATATCACATGAGGCCGGGTAATCCCAGCACTTTGGGAGGCCGAGGCGGGTGGATTGTTTGAGGTTGGGAGTTCAAGACCAGCCTGGCCAACATGGTGAAACCCTATCCCTATTAAAAATACAAAAATTAGCCGGGTGTGTTGGTGGGCGCCTGTAATCCCAGCTACTCGGGAGGCTGAGGCACGAGAATCACTTGAACCTGGCAGCCAGAGGTTGCAGTGAGCCGAGATCGCACCACTGCACTCCAGCCTGGGCAATACAGTAAGACTCAGTCTCAAAAGAATTTTTTTCCGTAGCTCAAGCCTGTAATCCCAGCATTTTGGGAGGCTGAGGTGGGTGGATCACTTGAGGTCAGGAGTTCAAGACCAGCCTAACCAACATGGTGAAACCCCATCTCTACTAAAAATACAAAAATTAGCTAGGCATGGTGGTGCATGCCCATAATCCCAGCTTCTCCAGAGGCTGAGGCAGAAGAATCACTTGAACCCGGGAGGCAGAGGTTGCAGTGAGCCAAGATCGCACCACTGCACTCCAGCCTGGGTGACAGACAGAGTGAGACTCCATCTCAAAAAACAAAAAAATTGACCAGGCGCAGTGGCTCACACCTGTAATCCCAGCACTTTGGGAGGCCGAGACGGGTGGATCACAAGGTCAGGCGATCGAGACCATCCTGGCTAACACAGTGAAACCTCGTCTCTACTAAAAATACAAAAAATTAGCCGGGCGTGGTGGCAGGCACCTGTAGTCCCAGCTACTTGGGAGGCTGAGGCAGGAGAATGGCATGAACCCAGGAAGCGGAGCTTGCAGTGAGCCGATATCATGCCACTGCACTCCAGCCTGGGCCACAGAGCGAGACTCCATCTCAAAAAAAAAAAAAAAATTGTTTTCCTTTTTGTGTAGAATGGGATCTTACTATGTTGCCCAGACTGGTCTCAAACTCCTGGGCTCAAGTGGTCCTCCTGCCTCTGCCTCCCTAAGTGCTAGAATTACAGATGTGAGCCACTGTACCTGGCTAAAACACTTTTTTTTTTTGAGACAGGGTCTAGCTCTGTCACCCAGGCTGGAGTTCAGTGAGCCTGGGCTCAGGCAATCCTCCCACCTCAGCCTCTAAGTAGGTGGGACCACAGGTGTGTACCATCATGCCTGGCTAATTTTTGTATTTTTTTGTAGAGACAAAGTTTTGCCATGTTGCCCTGGCTGGCCTCAAACTCCTGGGTTTAAAGAGATCCACCCACATCAGCCTCCAAAGTGCTAGGATTACAGGCATGAGCCACTGTGCCTGTGCCCAGCCTAAAATGAATTTTTATAGCCAAAGTAGGATGATGTGAGTTTGCAGGATTATGCCCCTACCATGAAAAATTAAAAAAAAAAAAAAAAAGAAGAAGAAGGATTCAAATTCAGACTCCACTGCGCACCAGCTCTTTAACCCTGGACCACTGTGTTTGGAGCCTTGGGCTCTTCATCTATCAAATGGAGATTAAAAACTGGGGAAACAATCAGAAATCAATTAGAAAAGGCCAGGCGCAGTGGCTCACCCTTGTAATTCCAGCACTTTGGGAGGCCGAGGCGGGCAGATCACGAGGTCAGGAGATCAAGACCATCCTGGCTAACACGGTGAAACCCCGTCTCTACTAAAAATACAAAAAATTAGCCGGGCGTGGTGGCAGGTGCCTGTAGTACCAGCTACTTGGAAGGCTGAGGCAGGAGACTCTCTTGAACCTGGGAAGCCGAGGTTGCAGTGAGCTGGGCGACAGAGGGAGACTCCGTAAAAAAAAAAAAAAAAAAAAAAAAAAAGAAGAAGAAGAAAAGAAAACAGGAAGGAAAGAAGAAAGAGAAACTAGAAATAATACATGTAAAGTGGCTGATTCTATTATCCTTGTTATTCCTTCTCCATGGGGCTGTTGTCAGGATTAAGTGAGATAGAGCACAGGAAAGGGCTCTGGAAACGCCTGTAGCCTCTAACCCTGAGGCATGGGCCTGTGGCCAGGAGCTCTCCCATTGACCACCTCCGCTGCCTCTGCTCGCATCCCGCAGGCTCACCTGTTTCTCCGGCGTGGAAGAAGTAAGGCAGCTTAACGCCAACCTTGGCGGGGATCATCAGAGCTTCCTTGTAGTCATGCAAGGAGTGGCCAGTGTCCTCATGCCCCACCTGCAGGACAGAGAGGGACAGGGAGGTGTCTGCAGGGCGCATGCCTCACTTGCTGATGGCGCGCCCTGCAGCCTGTGCACACCCTTCCTTGTACTCTGCCACCACTGCCGGGACCTTTGTCACACAGCCTTTTAAGAATGACCAGGAGCAGGCCAGGCGCGGTGGCTCACACCTGTAATCCCAGCACTTTGGGAGGCCGAGGCAGGCAGATCACGAAGTCAGGAGATCGAGACCATCCTGGCTGACACAGTGAAACCCCATCTCTACTAAAAATACAAAAAATTATCCAGGTGTGGTAGCAGGTGCCTGTAGTCCCAGCTACTTGGGAGGCTGAGGCAGGAGAATGGCATGAACCCAGGAGGCAGAACTTGCAGTGAGCTGAGATCACACCAATGCACTACTGCCGGGCCAAGAGCAAAAAATATATATATATATATTTTGTAAAGACGGGGTCTCACCGATTTGCTCAGGCTGGTCTAGAACTCCTGGACTCAGGTGACCCTCCCACCTTGGCCCCCCAAGGTGCTGGGATTACAGGCGTGAGCCACTGCCCTGGCCTAATCTAGATTCTTTTTTTTTTTTTTTTTGAGATGGAGTCTTGCTCTGTCGCCCAGGCTGGAGTGCAATGGTGCAATCTCAGCTCACTGCAACCTCTGCCTCCTGAGTTCAAGTGATTCTGCCTCAGCCTCCCAAGTAGCTGGGATTACAGGTGCAGGCCACCACGGCTGGCTAATTTTTGTGTTTTTAGTAGAGATGCGGTTTCTCCATGTTGGCCAGGCTGGTCTTGAACTTCAGACCTCAGGTGATCCACCTGTCTCGCCCTCCCAAAGTGCTGAGGGCATGAGCCACTGCACCCGGCCTAGATTCTTTATGAGATTGCCGAGCTGTCACCTAAGAAATGTCCTGGTTGTGCTTTGATTTGGTGGGGAGGTGTGGGACAATGACAACACCTACGAATGTGTAGGTTCAAAAACTGGTGTGGCCAGGCATGATGGCTGGAGAGGGAGGGACAAATATCACTACCTTGAGGATTTGCAAAGGCCTGGCTCCATCCTGGACTCTGTTTCCAGACAGTACCCCCAATCCCCACCCCGCGTGCTACAGGGGCTGGTGAGGGTTTTATGTTTCCAGACATTACCCCCCAATCCCCACCCCACGTGCTACAGGGGCTGGTGAGGGTTTTATGTTTCCAGACATTACCCCCCAATCCCCACCCCGCGTGCTACAGGGGCTGGTGAGGGTTTTATGTTTCCAGACATTACCCCCCAATCCCTACCCCGCGTGCTACAGGGGCTGGTGAGGGTTTTAAGACCCACACCTAGGTGAGCAGTGTGGGACAGAAAAAAGGGCACAGGCAGGGCCATGGGGAATGAGCCCATAACTGTGGTCCAAACTCCCTGAATGCCATCCTTATTCTGGAACTTTCCTTGTTAGCTTGTTAGAACTGGCTGTCTGCTCTCCCTTCTCCAGTGACGGCCGTCCCCTGTAGGCCTCTGAAGAGGGTCAGCGCTGAGCTCTGAGCAGCCCTGCTGCGTCAGCAGCCTGAGCCTGCCCTGGGATGTCAGGGTACCAACAGGCACATTGCGCTCCCTTCCCAGGGAGTTGCCGCTCCACCCAGACAGGCATCCTCGCATGCCCCGTTAACAGGCAGCCCTTCTGTTCACAGCATGGGTTACCAGGTCAAACCCTGCCACCACCGTGGGGAACTTGGTTCGGAGCCCCATGGCCGTTCGGATGGATTCTGCGATGACAGCCACATCTTTGGATCTGTGAGACAGACAGAGAAGCCAGGAGACAGTGCCCAGCACCGACAGAGCACAAACCCCAGAGCACGCCCTCCGTGCAGGGCTGGGCCGGCCCCAAGTGTGCAGGACCCGTTTCCCAAACCTGAGGCACCCCTGCCCTCCTGACCCCACCCTGACCAGGCCGTTGTGATCCCTGAGAGATATGTAGCCCAAATCCATTCTTATCAAAGACGCTTGCTGGCTCTGGGGGCACCTGTAGTCTCTGAAAAGTAGATGGGGTCAGAGGACCCACGGGAACAGTTTTATTTGTCTGCGTTTAGAGGAGGCCAGGTGGCCTTGTTCCCAGCTCTCCCTGCATCTCTGTCGGGGGTGTAGACATGGATGCAGCTCAGGGGCAGCTCTCTGTCCACTGCACACCTGCAAAGGGCCACAGGTCACCCAAGTCCCTGATGGGTCGGCTGGACCCAGTAACCATCTGGCCTCTTGCTGATTAAGTCAGCAAGATCCTGGGCACTGCAGAACCCTACAGGGGCAAGGCAGGCAGCATGACAACAAAAGCCCCAAAACACAGGGTCTGGCGCAAGCCCACGACAGGCTCAAGGTCTTTGCCCTGCCACTGTCTCTCCTGCTCCAATCCTCAGCTCTGTGGGGATAAAGCCTTCCTGGCCTGCCCCACCCATGGCCTCTCCCCAGAGCCTAGGCAAACCTGGGGGCACTGATGCACTCAGCTCAGCCCTCACACCCTCCTGCCACTGGCCCTGGGAAGGGGCACCTGGCACCAGGGAGCCTCTGAGCAGAACGTGGGCCCATCCCGCAAGCTCCCTCCTAGGGGGACCGGCACAAAGCCAGAGCTTAGCTCCTCCAGGCCCCAGGCCCCATGGAAGGGAAGGGGACTCAGGAAGACTGGGCATGGGAGGAGGCTCCTGGGGAGTCAGTGCCCTCCAGAGCCCAGGCTCGTGGGTGAGCTGAGCAGAGGGAGCCGCTGCCGGATCCCTTCGGTGCCCACCCCGTGCCTGACTCCGAGGGACCCCACTGGCTGCTGCCCTTGCAGCTGCGACCATGGACAGGTCCCAGCCTTAGACTGGCTGCTCTTTAAAGTGAGGGGAGGGGTCTTGTCTGGTAAAGTCAGAAGGACAATTAAGCTGCAAAGCTTTCTGTGCTTCCCTGGGAAAAAGAGTGGGTCTTTCACCCACGTGCCAGGCCACGCACATGGTACTACTGGAGGTCCCCACACGCAGACTTGAGCCAGTGCCACTCAGGGTGTCTCCGTGATCAAGGACTCACACACAACCACACACAGAACCCAGAGGCAAATTGAAACCAAAAACGGGCCAATTATCCAAACATTCAGGCAAAACCATTATGCTCATAAATGAGTCACCAGGCCAATGTGGGGTCACAGCCGAGAATTATCTGGGAAATTCACACATTCTTCATTTCAGTTTGGGGGTGAAGACCTGAACTAGAAGTGGCTTCAGGCAGCAATTCATTGTTGGGTCACCGCACTTACCTAGGACTGTGCTCTCACACAGGCACAGCACAGCTCCTTGGCACCAGTGCTGGGCCTCTCCCGGCCTCCCAGCCCCGCTTCTCACCCCTCCCCTCCCAGCCTAGTAGCTCTGCCTGCATCCCAGCCTCCCAACCCGAGCTTTTCAGCAATATTCTCTCTCACCTGTGATCCGAATAAATGATTTTGATTCCAATGAACTCAGGGTGAGTTTCCACAAACTTCTGAGCTACTTCCTGGTAAGTCTTCACTGACCACTCTTCGTCATGGTGCTCTCCACTGAGCTCATACACCTGGGAAGAAAGCACAACCAGGAGCCGTCAGGTGAGCAGTGAGAGACGCCACCCCCTTCCCAGCCACCCCTGGCCAGCCACCCCTGGCCAGCCACCCCTGCCCAACCACCCCCTTCCCAGCCACCCCTTCCCAGCCACCCTTGCCCAGCCACCCCTGCCCAGCCACCCTTGCCCAGCCACCTCCTTCCCAGTCAACTCCTTCCCAGCCATCAACGAGCTCTGGGAAAAGTAGATGGGGTCAGGGGACCCACAAAACAGTTTTATTTGTGTTTGGATTAGGCCAAGTGGCCTTGTCCCCAAAAGTCCAGCCAGGCTGGACTTGTGCTTCCCTTCTTCAGGTCCTCTACGGCCTTGGGCATTGTCTCTGCTGCTGCATGGGGAATTCCTAGCTGGCTCTGGGATAACCCTGATGCTGATGCCCACCTGTCTCCTTCATTGCTGGGTCACTGCACTTAAAACAGCACCTGGCACAGGCGAGGGTAGGTGCCCATTAAGCATTTGCATAATGGTTGAAGAGCAGGTCACGGGGGGAGAGGATGAAAGCTAGAAAGAGTGATCTGAGAATGACGTCATTCCCCACTACCTGCTCACCTCCCCACTGCTACCCTAACTCCAGGTGCAGCAGCTGCAAGGCGGCCACTGCCACCAGGGACAGCAAGGGGGACACAGTGAGAGCAGAGTGGGGAGAGTTGGGAGTGGGCAGGTGACAAGGAAGCTAAGGGAAGGGAGGTGTGTAATGGGGAAAGGTGGCTCACACCTGTAATCATAGCACTTTGGGAGGCCGAGGCGGGGGATCACTTGAGGTCAGGAGTTCAAGACCAGCCTGGCCAACATGGTGAAACCCCCATCTTTACCAAAAATACAAGATTAGCTGGGCATGGTGGCACATGCCTGTTAATCTCAGCTACTGGGGAGGCTGAGGCAGGAGAATCGCTTGAACCCGGGAGGCAGAGGTTGCAGTGAGCCAAGATCATACCACTGCACTCCAGCCTGGGCGACAAAGCAAGACTCTGTCTCGAAAAAAAAAAAAAGGTAGGGGGGCCCTCTCTCTTCCTCGGCGCTGCCTACAGAGGTGGCAGCCATCTCCTGTTTGGCATCATGGCCGCCCTCAGACCCCTTGTGAAGCCTGATTGTCAAAAAGAGAACCAAAAAGTTCATCTGGCACTGGTCTGACCAATACGTCAAAATTAACCGTAACTGGCGGAAACCCAGAGGTATTCACAACGGGGTTCATAGAAGGTTCAAGGGCCAGATCTCGATGCCCAACAGTGGTTATGGGAGCAGCAAAAAAAAAAAAAACAAAGAACAGGCTGCCCAGTGGCTTCCAGAAGTTCCTGGTCCACAACATCAAGGAGCTGGAAGTGCTGCTGATGTGCAACAATCTCCCTGTGCTGACATCGCTCACAACGTTTCCTCTAAGAACCACGAAGCCATCGTGGAAAGAGCTGCCCAGCTGGTCATCAGAGTCACCAACCCCAATGCCAGGCTGCGCAGCAAAGAAAATGAGTAGACAGCTCATGTGCACGTTTTGTGTTTAAATAAAACCGTAAAAACTGCAAAAAAAAAAAAGGACTGAGCGCTGTGGCTCACGCCTGTAATCCCAGCACTTTGGGTGGTCGAGGTGGGTGGATCACGAGGTCATGAGTTCGAGACCAGCCTGGCCAATATGGTGAAACCTCGTCTCTACTAAAAATACAAAAATTAGCCGGGTATGGTGGTGCGTGCCTGTAGTAGTCCCAGCCACTCGGGAGGCTGAGGCAGGAGAATCGCTTGAACCCAGGAGGCAGAGGTTGCTGTGAGCCAAGATCGCGCCATTGCACTCCAGCCTGGGTGACAGAGCGAGACTCCACCTTAAAAAAAAACTAAAAAAAAAAAAAAAAGATGTGGGAATTTCTGCAGAGACTGTGGGGTGAAGGAGACAGGGAGCAATAATATGGAGATGTCGATTACTTCCATGGCATCAGTTAAGCCCTTATGATATAAAAGGAACAGGGCTGGGCACTGGAAGGGATGAAAAAATGCTAATAGACAAGATAGCTGCCCTCAGGAGTGACAATAGGGTCAGAGAGATAGACCTGACCCACTAAAAAGAGCTCACGTCTGTAATCCCAGCACTTTGGGAGGCCGAGGCAGGAGGATCACTTGAGCCCAGGAGGTCAAGACCAGCTTGGGCAATGAGTGAGTTCCTGTCTGTAAAAAGGAATGAAAAAAAAAAAAAAAGAAAAGAAACAATAGAATAAGTGCTAAAGAGAAGCACATGACCTCTCAAAAGAAGAAGCAGTTTGTTGTGACTGGATGGGTCAGAGAAGGTTGCTAGTCCTGACCAAGGGAATGGTGGCTCCACACAGAGCCAAGAGCTGCCTGGGGGTGGGGGTTCAAGGAGCCGAGGTTGAGAGCTGCAGTGGGAGCCAGGAGCTGTCCCCTCACTAAGGGAGAAATGCCCTTCCTCCTCCCGGGAGTCGGCTCTTGCCTCTGTGGCATCTCAGGAAATGGGCCCTTGGGAGTCCACCTCCCCTGCTCATTTCCCACCAGCCCCTTGCCTCACTCCTGTCTCCCCAGCCTAGGGGCCTCCCACACCTCTCCAGGCTGCGGCCATTGTGTGTCCTTTGTCTCTGGGCAGTCCCTCAGATCCCCGCATTCCCCCAGGCCTGCAGAACAGTACTGCTGCTCTCTCATCTCCAGGGTGCTGCCCCGCTGCCTGGGCAGGCGCAGTGGGGGAGCAGGCAGTGAGGCTCTCCACTGGTCTTTGCTCTTCTGTTTCCTCTGCTGCCCCCATGAAGCCTGGCACATCACACAGCCCCCCACAACCTGCACCTGGCCAGGCCACTCACTCTGCTCAGGCAGTTTCCCTGACTGCCTGACCTGGCACAGCCATGCTCAGGGCTACTGAACTTTAAGGCTGCCAGAGCGTGCCAGAGGGAAGAACCTTAGGTACTGTTCATTCAGGATCTAGTATTGTCTATTTTTATTATTATTTACTGAAGAGGGTCAGAATATGTCACCCAATAGGCCACTTTAGCAGAAGAAATATTTTTAGCTGAAGGCAATTAAGAAGCAGCAAATGAAGAAAGAGCTCTTTGCCCACCTCGTCTGCCTAAATTTCCCTTTGTGAAGGTGTCGCCCTCCCCTCTCTCGTACCAGGAGAATCACCCTTACCACCGGAAACAGAAAGTTGTTACCAAGATGGGTCTGCACAAACCAGCCTTATAAAATTGCCCTTATCTTCCATTAGTTTCCCCCATATGTTTGCCTGCCCACAATTTACTGTCCCTAGAAGCCCAAACCCCTTTTCCTTCATCTTGTCACTTCCTCACAATTTATTACCAGTTGTTAAAATGGAATATAAGCCCCCACTCTAACTTCTTTGGTGCTTCACGTCTTTTCAAGGAAGGCTTGCATCTATCTGTGCACATAGCAAATTTTTAGGCCGGGTGTGATGGCTCATGCCTGTAATCCCAGCACTTTGGGAGGTGGAGGCAGATCACCTCGGGCAAATCACCTGAGGTCAGGAGTTGGAGACTATCCTGGCCAACATGGTGAAACCTCATCTCTACTAAAAATACAAAAATTAGCCGGGCGTGGTGGCGGGCGCCTGTAATCCCAGCTACTGGGGAGGCTGAGGCAGGAGAATCGCTTGAACCCGGGAGTTGGAGGTTGCAGTGAGCTGAGATCGCGCCACTGCACTCCAGCCTGGGCGACAGAGCAAGACTCCATCTCAAAAAAAACAAAACAAAACAAAAAAAATTTTTTTAACTTTTATTTTGCAACAGTCTTGCCGTGTCGTCCAGGCTGGAGTGTGGTGGCACAATCTTGGTTCACTGTCTGTTTCACTCTTATTCTCTCATGGATGTACAGTAGAATTTTCCTGAAGCTGCATCATGTGTCATATCATTCTGACCGATAATGCCAATAATGGATTATGTGTTTGTATTTAGAATAATTTCTTTCCTTTTTTTTTTTCTTTTTTTGAGACGGAGTCTCGCTCTGTCACCCAGGCTGGAGTGCAGTGGTGCGATCTCGGCTCACTTTAACCTCCACCTCCTGGGTTCAAGCACGACTCCCGAGTAGCTGGGATTACAGGCACGTGCCACCACGCCTGGCTATTTTTTTGTATTTCTGGTAGAGACGGGGTTTTGCCATGCTGGTCAGGCTGGTCTTGAACTCCTGACCTCATGATCTGCTCGCCTCAGCCTCCCAAAGCACTGGGATTACAGGCATGAGCCACTGCGCCCGGCAAGAAAATTTCTTAATTTTGGCTGGGTGCAATAGCTCACACCTGTAATCCCAGCACTTTGGGGGGCCAAGGCGAGTGGATCACCTGATGTCAGTTGACCAGCCTGGCCAACATGGTGAAACCCCTTCTCTACTAAAAATACAAAAATTTGCTGTAATCCCAGCTACTCAGGAGGCTGATGCAGGACAATCACTTGAACCCAGGAAGCGGAGGTTGCAGTGAGCCAAGATTGTGTGCCATTGTACTCCAGCCTAGGTAACAAAAGTGAAACTCCATCTCAAAAAAAAAAAAAAAAAAAAAAAGGAAAATTTCTTAATTTTAACATCTAATACAGGATATATCAATAGATATAATCCACATAAATAAAAGGCGTTTGAAATTAACAAAAATTTTTAAGAATATAAAGAGGTTCTGGGACCAGAAAGTTGGAGAACCACTGTGTTAACCCAACCCACAATTGTTACCTGCAGTTGTCTTGGACTCATCCAGCTGGTTCACAGCAGGGAAGAATAGGGTTCTGTCCTGACCTTGACCACCCTGTCATTACTGAGTCTCCTGCCCACACCCCCCAGCTAGATTGGAGGCTCCTCCAGGGTAGAGTCCTTGCAGTTTTACTCTCCCCACCTCCTCTCCTATGGCACCAGAGCAGGAGCTCCATAAATAAATATTAATTCAAGGAGAGTGCTGTCCACAGGAGTGTTAAAAGTACTAAGGCCCAGGCAGCAAGGGCAAATAGACAGTTGTTGGCGGAGTGGTAGGTGGAGTCATGCTAGCAGAATAGAAGGGAGACAAAAGAAATAACCTTTAAAAAATATTAACAAATGACAACTCTGCTTAAAAGAAGATCTCTGAGGCCTGGCATGGTGGCTTATGCCTGTAATCCCAGCACTTTAGGAGGCCGAGGCAGGCGAATCACCTGAGGTCAGGAGTTCAAGAGCAGCCTGGCCAACATGGCGAAACCCCGTCTCTACTAAAAATACAAAAATTAGCCGGGCATGGTGATGGGCACCTGTAATCCCAACTACTCGGGAGGCTGAGGCAGGAGAATCACTTGAACCCAGAAGATCGCACCACTGCACTCCAGCCTGGACGACAGATTGGTTCATGGGGAAATTTGGGAGCAGAGTGCTGTAAAGCTCATACAACTGGTTTGTATCAGAACAGAAACAAGGACTCGGAATTTCTTTTTTTCTTTCTTTCTTTTTTTTCTTTTTTTTTTTTTTTCTGAGACAGGGTCTCACTCTGCGGCCCAGGCTGCAGTGCAGTGGCATGATCTTGAACAGCCTTGAACTTCCAGGCTCAGGTGATCCTCCCACCTCAGCCTCTTGAGTAACTGGGACCACAGGTGCATACCACCATACCTGGCTAATTATTTTGTTTTGTCCTGTTTTATAGAGACAAGGGTTTTGCCATGTTGCCTAGGCTGGTCTCGAACTCCTGAGCTCAAGGGATTCACCTGCCACCATCTCCCAAAGTGCTGGGACTACAGGCATGAGCCACTGCACCTGGCCAGTACTGGCAGTTTCACTCAGCTTTCACTACCAGAGTATCATTCACTTAAGAAGTGTTGAGCTTCTACTACATGCCAGGCATATGCAGGGGGCTTTATGCCATAATCTCATTTAACCCTCAAAACTACACTATGAGGTAGGTCTCATTTTACAGATAAGGATTTTGAGGCTTTAAAAGTTTGAGAAGGCTGAGCACGGTGGCTCACGCCTATAATCCCAGCACTTTGGGAGGCCAAGGCGGGCGGATCACCTGAGGTCACGAATTCGAGACCAGCCTGACCAACATGGAGAAACCCCGTCTCTACTAAAAATAGAAAATTAGCCGGGTGTGGTGGCACATGCCTGTATTCCCAGCTACTCGGGAGGCTGAGGCAGGAGAATCGCTTGAACCCGGGAGGCGGAGGTTGCGGTGAGCCAAGATTGCACCATTGCACTCCAGTCTGGGCAACAAGAAAGAAACTCCGTCTCAAAAAAAAAAACAAAAAAACAAAAAAATTGAGAAACTCAGTACCCCTGCATAATTAGTGGGGCTGGAGGCCGACCACATTTCAGAATTTTGCTTGCCCTGAGTTGTCTCCTGTCATCAGGAGGCCCCTGCCCCCTCCTGTAGAAAGGTGACAGTCACTAGAGTGACATCTCAGCCTTGGCGGCACATTGGCATCACTCAAGGAGAGGAAAAATGCCTGTGTCCCACCCCAGAGCAACCAAATCAGAATCTGTGGGGTAGAAGCTTGGTGTTTGTAATCTCCCAGGTGGTGCTAGGGTGCGATATACAGCTGGGCTGAAGATCTGCCACTGTTCCAATCGACAGACAAGTAAATAGCACAATGACAGCATAGTCGGATGAGTCCTGTCAAAAAGGGAGCAGTTAAGAGGGTGCGTGTTCTCGTAAAGCGACACCAGCAACATGACACAGGGTTCGCTTCATTCAGCAAGGAGCCAAATGGAATTTTGAATGAAGGGTCTGCTAAGAATCCAGGCAAAAGCATGGGGGCTGGGGAGCACGGGTACAGGGAGCACTGGAAATGCTTATTGTATGAACGACAACGTCTTAGACAACGAATGGGAACGACTGTCACAGGTTCTCTGCCACCGACGTGTCTCCCATAAGCTCTCCCCTCCGTAAGTGCCAGCAGGGCCATCCCCTGTGGATAACCCTCCGGGGTCTTGGAAGAGCCCCATGCTAAAGACTCAGGGGACCCAGTCTGGGCCTCAGACTCTGCCGTGGGGGAAGGGGCCGGAGCCCAGGAGATAAGACCCGCCTAGCGACCGTTGCTACCGGCGAGCAGCCTTTGTTACTGAGCATTAGGAACACAATGGGAGGCTCAGCGGCCAGGATAGTCCGTCCACAGCAGCCCAGGCCGGAATTAGCCTGCGACCAGGCAGGGGGAGGCGAGGGGGCTCAGCAAAAGGATTCCAGTGAAGACTGTTTTTAGTTGTTAATGTGTTGGTGGCCCCCGCACTCTGGCTAATGGGGGGCATTAAGACCTAGACTCTCCGTGGCAAAAGCCTTTGTTCCAGGGTCAGACCCGAACAAATGGGCACATCCCCTCCCCCTCCCCCTCCACCAGAATCCCAAATCCTAGCAGCCCAGCACCTTCTCCAAAGGTTGGCTGGGGGACGGGCGGAGACGGGCCGAGTGAGGACAGAGGACTGGAGCTGGGCAGGCCCCCAAGTCTCTCCACCTCCGGCTCTGGAAGGAGAAAATGGCCACCTGCAGAACAAGGGGGAAGATGGAACAGGAAGCCAGTGCTCTGGCCCTTCTCTTCCTCCCTCCGATCCGACCGCTCAGCAACTTCTCCCACATGCCTCCCCACCAGGCTCAAGATGAAAGCGTCTGTCTCAGCGTCTCCTCCCTCCCCTCCTCTATCCTCTTCCCCTCCACCCACGAAGATCCCAGGGTTCTGCAAGGGTCGGAGTTCCCTATGCACTCCCACACCAAGACAGTTGTCAGGATTTGCCCAACAGGAAGTTCTCCCCTACCAGAGCCCAGTTCCATTCCAGGGAATCCATCTCCCCTCCGGAAAAAGGAAAATTGAAGCCAGATGCTCTCTGGGATCGCCATTTGAGGTGGGCGTGGCTATTAGGACGCTCAGAGAGCCCAGCGCGGTGAGGAAAGCGACGAACTTAGGAGCCCTGGTCTGTGTCCAGCCACCCCTTACTACCTATGTGACCTTCGTCAAGCTCTTTGACCTTTCCAAGCTTTAGTTTCGACATCAATAAGATGAATTAATAGCTGGGCATGGCTCGCGTCTGTAATCCTAGTACTTTGGGAGGCCGACGTGGGTGTATTGCCTGAGCTCAGGAGTTCCAGACCAGCCTGGGCAATATGGTAAAACCCCATCTCGCCAGGCGCGGTGGCTCACGCCTGTAATCCCAGCACTTCGGGATGCCAAGGTGGGTGGATCACTTGAGGTCGTGAGTTCGAAACCAGCCTGGCCAATATGGTGAAATCTCATCTCTTCTAAAAATACAAAAATTAGCCGAGTGCGGTGGTGTACACCTGTAATCCCAGCTACTCGGGAGGCTGAGGCAGGAGAATCACTTGAATCCGGGAGGCGGAGGTTACAATGCGCCAAGATCACACCACTTTACTCCAGCCTGGGCAACACAGAATGTCTCAAAAACAAACAAACAAACACAAGAATCACCTGCTCTGGGAAGTGCAGTTTCTTCCAGCCTACCTAGGCCAGGAGCAAAGTCAGCTCATCAATTTTTGCCAGCGCCTCCCTTTTCAGAAATTCTTTTCTCAATAAAAGATGAGACCCTCTCTTTTCTTTTAAAAGGATGATTTGTGTCCTGTGTCTTGTCTGTCTGCTCTGTCCACAAAACTGATGAAAGCTCCACTGCAAGGCAAAGTTAATGTTCCCCTCCCACTTCTCAAGAACTCAGAAATGGAAATATAACTCTGCACTCAGAGAGTTAAAATAGAAAACAAGCAACAGATCCAAGTGGAGACATGCAGATCACACAAGAGATCGGACTCTCCAGGATCCAGCCTTGCCGCTAAACTCACCAAGGGTATTAACATATCTAAGGAAAAGGCCGGGCATGGTGGCTCGTAATCTTTGGGAGGCCGAGGTGGGTGGATCACCTGAGGTCAGGAGTGCAAGACCAGCCTGGCCAACATGGTAAAACCCTGTCTCTACTAATAATACAAAAATTAGCTGGGTGTGGTGGTGCACGCCTGTAATCCCAGCTATTCCAGAGGCTGAGGCAGGAGGTTCCCTTGAACCCAGGAGGCGGAGGTTGCAGTAAGCCAAGATGGTGCCATTGCACTCCAGCCTGGGCAACAAGAGCGAAACTCTGCCTCAAAAAAAAAAAAAAAAACATATCTAAGGAAAAAGGTGGGTCAGTCCAGGATGCCAAGCAAAGGGAGAGTTGAGACCCACAAACTGGAATAACTTGAATAACGAGTGGATCAGCTGAGGTCAGGAGTTCAAGACTAACCTGGCCAACATGGTGAAACCCCATTTACTGAAAATACAAAAAATTAGCCAGGCATGGTGGTGTGCATCTGTAGTCCCAGCTACTCGGGAGGCTGAGGCACGAGAATCGCTTGAACCTGGGAGGTGGAGGTTGCAGTGAGGCAAGATCATTACCACTACACTCCAGCCTTGGCGACAGAAATTCTGTCAAAAAAAAAAAAAAAAAAAAGAAGAAGAAGAAGAAAGAAAAGAAAAGAGGAGAATTTCCTGATGAAGCATAAGTGTCTGGTCCGAATGATAACAGCATTCTGACTTTCTTGTTTACACATCTATCCCTTATGAATTTGTTCAGTGTGTATTGATCCTGCGGAGTCCTATCACTTCTGGGTCTACAAACAGTAAACTTCGGAGCGTATAAAAGACTACAGAATATGCTAACAAAACTAAAATACTGCCACCATGTGGGCCTTTCCACAAGCTTAACTGTCAGTCCCCAAGGCATTTGTGTATCCGATCAATATGTAAATGAACGAGCAGACTCTCTTGGATACAATGTGGAGAAGACTCTACCAAAGGTCACTTTCCCCAAGCCACTGATAACCTTTAACCAGCTCAAACCCGTCTGAGCTCACCACATAGAACACCCAGGGATCCTGCCCACTCCCACAATACCCCATCTCCCTCAGCCCAACAAAAACATCCTCAGGAAAGTTCTCTCCAATAAACTCACTGAAATAAAACTCTAGCAGTATTTGAGCACCTAGGGCTGCTCTCCTCGAAAGATCCCTCCCCTACCAACACGGAGCCTGGTGTCAGTCCATCTCAGAGTACCTAACCTCAGTTATCCTTTGCTTCTGGCCAAAATGCAAGACCCAAAAATCAGATTTTTTTGATGATGCTCCCTTCTTTTGGACTCTTTCTACTCCTTTCCATTTCACTCTCTCCAAACTTCCTTCCTTAAAATCAAATTTTTTTTTTTTTTTTTTTTTTTTTTGAGATGGAGTCTGGCTCTGTCATCCAGGCTGAAGAGCAATGGCAGTATCTCTGCTCACTGCAAGCTCCTCCCCCTGGGTTCAAGTGATTCTCCCGCCTCAGCCTCCCGAGTAGCTGATTACAGGTGCGCACCACCATGCCAGCTAATTTTTTTTTTTTTTTGAGACAGAGTCTCACTCTGTCACTCAGGCTAGAGTGCAATGACACAATCTCTGCTCACTGCAACCTCCGCCTCCCAGGTTCAAGCAATTCTCCTGCCTCCGCCTCCCAAGTAGCTAGAAGTACAGGCATGCGCCATCACGCCCAGCTAATTTTTGTATTTTTAGTAGAGACAGGGTTTCACCATGTTGGCCAGGATGGTCTCGATCTCGACCTCGTGATCCGCCTGCCTCAGCCTCCCGAGTGCTGAGATTACAGGCATGAGCCACCTCGCCTGGCCAACAGCTAATTTTTGTATTTTTAGTAGAGATGGAATTTCGCCATGTTGACCAGGCTGGTTTCAAACTCCTGGCCTCAAGTGATCCACCAGCCTTAGCCTCCCAAAGTGCTGGGATTATAGGCGTGAGCCAATGCGCCTGGCGTCCCCTCTCTTTTTAAGCTCTCCACACTTCTTTCTTCTGTGTGCAAAACAAGTCTCTCCATCCTAAAAAGAAACCTGTGGCCCCTGTGGTTCCCTCCAGCTATCTCGATGTTCTTTCTCTCAAATCACACTCAGAGCCTTTAATCAGCCAAACCTGGCTCCAATTCATCACCTGTATTTCATTTTTCTTTCTCTTTTCCTTTCTTTCTTTCTTTCTTCTTTTTTGTTTTTTTTTTTTTTGTGTGTGTGTGTGTGTGTTTTTTGAGACAACATCTAACTCTGTCACCTAGGCTGGAGTGCAGTGGTGCGATCTTGGCTCACTGCAATCTCTGCTTCCCAGGTTCAAGTGTTCTCCTGCCTCAGCCTCCCGAGTAGCTGGGACTACAGGCTCCTGCTACCACGTCCGGCTAATTTTTTGTATTTTTAGTAGAGACAGTATTTCACCATATTGGCCAGGCTGGTCTCAAACTCCTGACCTTGTGATCTGCCCGCCTCGGCCTCCCAAAGTGCTGGGATTACAGGTGTGAGCCACCGTGCCCGGCCGTGTATTTCATTTTTCTACTCCCAGAAATGGGGTTTCTCTTCTCAGCATGTTACTGAAACTGCTCAAAGGTGACCTTGTAATTTCCAAATCCCATGGACGATTATCCATCTGCATGTCTCTTGCCCTCACCCTGCCATGTGGCTCCTTTTATTTTTCAAACCCGTTGTTTTGGCCCCTAAGATGGCTCTATCCCAGTTCTCCTTCTCAGCTTGTGTCACGAGGCCCTGAGTATCATGGCAGAGGGGAGAACGGGGAACCATGAGAAACAGGGGGGCAAAGGGCAGCACGGAATGTGTTCCCAGTTTTGCTGGAGCCTGCCCAGTCCATTTCAGGTTTCCTTGCTCATGATGGCCCCTGGAAAGGCACATGATCCCTTGCACCAGAGACCTGGGTGGTCAATTCATGAGCATTCAGTCTTCTACCAGCTAAGATCTGAGTCAGGCCAGAGCAAAGGAGGTGGGAGGAACAGAGAGGAGAGCTGGGCTCACCGGCAGCAGCCTGGCTCTGATCTCCATGTAAAGCACGTTGTCCTCATAGAACTCCTGCATGCTCCGGAAGACATAGTCTCTGAACACTGGTGCGTAATGGATGAGACCAGAGATGGTGAAGAAGATGGTTTCAAATTTCGACCAGACAACATTTTGGTTTGTGTAAATCACCTCCGGGTGCTGGGTCACCAGAGTGAAATTCCTCAGCAAGCTGTCCAAGACACGAAGTGGGGAGTGGCAGAGGCATGATCCAGGACACTGCCCCCGGGCACCCATAGGACTGCTACCCACCTTGCATATCCCAGCTAGCAGCTCACAGGATTCACCCTAGAGTGGAGATAAGGAAGGGGCAAAGGGAGCATTCCCAGGCTCACGATATAAGCATGGGTCCTGTGGCCAGGCAGCCCACTGCCTGCTTAAACCCAAACCCCAAACGCAGGAGACTGCTTAAGATGAGAGCTCACCAGCCAGTCTCTCCTGGCTCCTGTCCTCCCTCTGTATGCTTGGCCAGTCTGACCCCACTGTACTTTCTAGACCAAAAAGCTCTCTCTCTCTCTCTTTTTTTCTTCCTATAGCCACTGACAGGAAACTAGACCAAGCTCTTTTTGGGGAATGTTGTGGACTAACTTGTGTCCCCAAACCCCCAAATTCAAATATTAAAGCCCTAGCCCTCATTTGGAGAAGGGAATTTTAAAGAGATGATTAAGACTAAATGAGGTTGTAAGGATGGGGCTCTACCCTAATAAGATGGCTGTCCTTGTAAGAAGAGGAGGCCAGGCGTGGTGGCTCACGCCTGTAATCCTAACACTTTGGGAGGCCAAGATGGGTGGATCATTTGAGGTCAGGAGTTTGAGATCAGCCTGGCCAACATAGTGAAACCCCATCTCTACTAAAATACAAAAATTAGCCAGGCATGGTGGTTTGTCCCTGTAATCCCAGTTACTAGGGAGGCAAGAGAATTGTTTGAACCCTGGAAGTGGAGGTTGCAGTGAGCTGAGATCGCACCACTGTACTCCAGCCTGAGCGACACAGCAAGACTCATCTCAAAAAAAAAAAAGAAGAAGAAGAAGAGACAGCAGGAGTGCACATACAGAGGAAAGGCCATGTGAGCACACAGCCAGAGGCGCCTTCTGCACGCCAAGGACAGAGGTCTCAGGAGGAACCACCCCTGCCCTGGCACCTTGATCTTAGACTTCCAGCCTCCAGAACCATGAGAAAATCAATTCCTTCTTTTTTTTTTTTTTTTTTTTTTTTTGAAACAGGGTCTCACTCTGTTGCCCAGGCTGGAGTGCAGTGTCACAATCACAGCTCACTGCAGCCTCAATCTCCCAGGCTCAAGCAATCCTCTTATGTCAGCCCCCTGGGGTAGCTGAGACTATAGGTGTACACCACCACATCTGGTTAATTTTTTATTTTTTGTTGAGATGGGGATCTCACTATGTTGCCCAGACTGGTCTTTCTTTCTTTCTTTTTTT
Source organism: Pan troglodytes (assembly GCF_028858775.2). NCBI lineage: Eukaryota > Metazoa > Chordata > Mammalia > Primates > Hominidae > Pan > Pan troglodytes. The sequence goes on from NC_086016.1 coordinate 19,915,107, forward strand.
TTTTTAAACAGAATCTTGCTCTGTCGCCCAGGCTGGAGTGCAGTAGCATGATCTCAGCTCTCTGCAACCTCCGCCTCCCAGGTTCAAGTGATTCTCCTGCCTTGGCCTCCCGAGTAGCTGGGATTACAGGTGGCTGCCAGCATGCACGGCTAATTTTTTTGTATTTTTAGTAGAGACAGGGTTTCACCATGTTGGCCTGGCTGGTTTTGAACTCCTGACCTCAAGTGATCCGCCCACCTCGGTCTCCCAAAGTGTTAGGATTACAAGCATGAGCCACCACGCCCGGCCACCAGGCTGGTCTTGAACTCCTGGGTGTAAGTGATCCTCCCACCTCAGCCTCCCGAAGTGCTAGGATTACAGGCATGACCCAGTGTGCCCGGCTTGAGAAAATCAGTTCCTATTGTTTAAGCTCCCCAGCCTGTGGTATTCTGTTATGGCAGCTCGAGCAGGTTAATGAAGGGAGTGGAATGGAAATAACTCGAATCAGCACCCAGGTTTGTATCCCCAACTGGCCATTTACCAGCTGTGTGTCCTTGCATCAGCTAATTAACCTTGCTCAGCTTCACGTTTCTCATTTCATAAAGGGAAGTAACCTCAGGGGAGCACTCTGTAGACATTTCTGTGATCAAATTAATTGTCACTTATAATATTACTATACAATGCCAGGCACAATGGCTCGGCTCATGCCTGTAGTCCTAGCACTTTGGGAGGCCAAGGCGAGAGGACGGCTTGAGCCGCAGAGTTCAAGACCAGCCTGGGCAACATGGCAAAACTCCATCTCACAAAAAATACAAAAATTAGCTGGGCATGATGGTGCACACCTCTAGTGTGCTGACACAGGAGGATTGCTTCAGCTGACACAGGAGGCTGACACAGGAGGATTGCTTCAGCCTGGGAGGTTGAGTCTGAAGTGAGCCGAGATTGTGCCACTGCACTCCAGCCTAGATGATAGAATGAGACCCTGTCTTAAATAGTAATAATAATAATGATACTATACAAGTCTGTTAGGAAGTTGCTGCATCAGATTTTCAAGATTTATCTTCCAGCTAGATTGTCATCACTTCAGAGCTAGGAACTTTTATTCTCTCTGGTCTTATTGAGCATCAGACAAATCTCATTTGCTACAGCAATAGTGTTGCTGACTAGGCACGGTCACTCATGCCTGTAATCTCAGCACTTTGGGAGGCCGAGATGGGCAGATCTCCTGAGGTCAGGAGTTCAAGACCAGCCTGGCCAACATGGTGAAAACCTGTCTCTACTAAAAATACAAAAATTAGCCAGGCATGGTGGCACATGTCTGTAATCCCAGCTACTCAGAAAGCTGAGGCAGGAAAATCGCTTGAACCCGGGAGGCAGAGGCTGCTGTGAGCCAAGATCACGCCACTACACTCCAACCTGGGTGACAGAGCAAGACCCTGTCTCAAATAATAATAATAATAAATAATAATAATAACAAACAAAAATAGTGTTGCTGATAATGCTTTTTGTAGATTTTAAGTGCACCAGAAAACTACTATGGATAGAAAAGGTGTTGAATGCTTTTGTGGAGCAAAGTATCCTGCAAGGTTAAAGGAAAAAGGTGCTCATGCTTTTTTTTTTTTTTTTTTTTTTTTTTTGAGATAGGGTTTTATTTTGTCACTCAGGCTGGAGTACAGTGGCTCCATCTCAGTTCACTGTGGCCTCAACCTCCTGGGTTAAAGTGATCCTCCTGCCTCAGCCTCCCAAGTACCTGGGACTACAGGTGCAGCACCACACCTGGCTAATTTTTTGTATTTTTTGGTAGAGATGGGGTTTCACCATGCTGACCAGACTGGCAACTCCTGGGCTCAAGTGATCCGCTCGCCTTGGCCTCCCAAAGTGCTGGGATTATAGGCGTGAACCACCGCACTCAGCCTTGCCTCATGTTTTATTAAAGCCAGATTTTTATCTATAAGTTTGTACCAAGGGAGACACCTACCCACTGCCACCCCATGACAGGCCTGGGACATGTGCTTTCTGAACTACTACTCACCTGTCATCAAACTCAGTGACGTTCTGCACCCGCTTCCGATAATCCTCCAGCAGAATCCACTTGGAACATTTTTCTGATGTACGGGGAGTTGGGTGAGCAAATCTGAACTGCATGATCCCCCTTGGGGTGAAACAGATGTGGCAGTGAGGCCTGTAGGTGACATTCCTCACCAGCCAGTCCATAGTCACGATGCCAATGTCATGGAGGTGCAAGGCAGCCCCTGGAGAGGGAAGAAGAACGGTGAAGACAAAGGGGTGAAGTCCCATCCCAGGACTCCAGGGCTTGGGGACAAAGGGGTGAAGTCCCATCCCAGGACTCTGGGGCTGTAGGGACAAAGGGGTGAAGTCCCATCCCAGGGCTCCAGGGCTTGGGGACAAAGGGGTGAAGTCCCATCCCAGGGCTCCGGGGCTTGGGGACAGTGTGGATCACAAGAAGACGTGCAAGCAGAAGGATTTCTGTCCAGACATGTTTCTCGGAACTTGTTTAAGGCTCTAGTTTAAGGATGGGGCTTCCATGTCTCACTAATCAGGAGCCAGGGGTGATCTTGTCCAAGAGGGGCAGCATGGGAGAGTGAGAGGGCATCAGGCTTGGAACCAGAGAACTGAGGTTCAAGTCGGGGCTCCATTGGCTTCTAGCTCTCCAATGGGAGCCCAAGCCTTTCAATGAGGCCACCCAACACTGCATGACGGGATACACTGGGATGAGCCCCAGGGCCATGGTCCTTTTCACACACTTGTCCTCCATCCTCTCATCCTGCCCCTCAACTCCTCTCCCACTGGCTTTTCATCCCCTGCGCTGGGCCTGTGTCTGTACAGCTTCTGGCCTGCAGGCTTTGCCAGTTGAATCCCCATGCTTGTCCTCCCCACCAGACACCAGCTGTGCCCCTTGCTCCCCTAGGCACAGTGCATGCTGTCCCTCTGCGCTTCTTGTGCCCATCCAGCCCGTGGCCCTGACACGAGCCCCCAGACAGCTGTCCCAGCTGCATGAGCTATAGTGTGTCACCCTCTTATGCCTCCCGGCAACTGGGGATGCTACTTTACTGACCTCACGATTATTATTATTTTTTAAATCTCTATTTATAACATTAAAAGAAAAAAAAACAGCTGGGCACAGTGGCTCACTCCTGTAACCCCAGCACTTTGGGAGGCCGAGGCAGGCAGATCACGAGGTCAGGAGTTCGAGACCAGCTTGACTAACATGGTGAAACCCCATCTCTACTAAAAATACAAAAATTAGCCAGGCATGGTGGCATGCGCCTGTAATCCCAGCTACTCGGGAGGCTGAGGCAGGAGAATTGCTTGAACCTGGAAGAAGGATGTTGCAGTGAGCTGAGATCGCGCCACCGCACTCCAGCCTGGGCGACAGAACAAGACTCCGTCTCAAAAAAAAAAAAAGAAAAAAAAAAAAAAACAGGTGTTAAATCTTTGTAAACTGCAAGCTGCTATTATTTTTACATTTTAAATTAACATTTTTGGCCGGGTGCAGTGGCTCACACCTGTAATCCCAGCACTTTGAGAGGCCGAGGAGTGTGGATTGCCTGAGCTCAGGTGTTCGAGATCAGCCTGGCCAACATGGTGAAACCCCGTCTCTACTGAAAGTACAAAAATTATCCAGGTGTGGTGGTTCATGCACGTAATCCCAGCTACTCAGGAGGCTGAGGCAGGAGAATCACTTGAACCTGGGAGGCAGAGGTTGCAGTGAGCCAAGATCACACCAGTGCACTGCAGCCTGGGCGACAGAGCGAGACTCTGTCTCAAAAAAAATTTTTTTTAATAAAAAAAAATTAACATTTTTTGGGGAACAGGGTCTTGCTCTGTCGCCCAGGCTGGAGTGCAGAGGTGCCATCATAGCTCCCTGCAAACTCCACCTCCTGGGCTCAAGCGATACTCTCCACTCAGCCTCCAGAGTAGCTCGGATTACAGGTGCACCACCACCCCTGGCTATTTATATGTGCAGGATGCTAATTATTTCATGTTTCATGGAGGTGTGTTTATACTACTCCAGGATGCTATATCACATTGTATCCTATGTGGTAGCTTAGCCCCTGGGAAAACTAAAAAGGGAATAGCAAAGTCTCAGGGCTGGATGCTTTTCCAATCCTGACTGTCTGCGAGTCCCCCAAGAAGCAGGGGTTTTGGTTTTCAACACCCTTTTCCTAGTCTACCCATAAGGACAGAGGAGCAGAACAGCTGAGTGAGGCTTTCTCTGCTCCACCTAGAATAGCAACAGCCGCAAGCACAGTAATAGCCCCAAGATGAGTCCCTCTACCTTCCCAGCACCCCAAGCCACCCCTTTCCAAAACTTACCTTTTGGCATCATCCTTAGAATATTAAACACTTGACTTCTCTCAATGAGATGCTTGGCCTGGAAAAAGTGCATGCTGGGTGGGAATATCAGGGTCCTCATGGCCTCCTTCATCTCAGCGATTTTGAGCGTCATGAGCCTCTCATTGGCCAGCTCCTCCTTGGTGTTCAGCACCAGCCGCCCCCCCAGCCGCATCATCTTTTCTTTCAACAACAGATGCGCCCGTGTTTCATCTATGGATAGAGCTGAGCCGAAGAAAGACATTGCCACAGCCAACAGCAAGAAGCACAGGGCTGGCCGCTCAGATGGGCCATCCACCAACATCGGGATGCCTGGACGAGGAAAGGGCTCAGATGGAGACTCCACGGGACTGCAAAGGAGAGTGGGGGAGTGAAAACCTACAGATTTAAGGGTGGAACTCTGATCTTCCTTTTCTCGCCCTGCTCTCAGATTACCAGAAGGCAAGATATTGAAGGATTCTTCTTCCAGACCCCAGAGAAAAGACCTACAGGTACAGACAGGTAGGGGTTTCCCAATTTTTTTTTTTTTTTTTTGAGACGGAGTCTCGCTCTGCTGCCCAGGCTGGAGCGCGGTGGTGCAATCTCGGCTCACTGCAAGCTCCGCCTCCTGGGTTCACACCATTCTCCTGCCTCAGCCTCCCGAGTAGCTGGAACTACAGGTGCCCACCACCATGCCCGGCTAATTTTTTATATTTTTAGTAGAGACGGGGTTTCACTATGTTAGGATGGTCACGATCTCCTGACCTCGTGATCTGCCTGCCTCGGCCTCCCAAAGTGCTGGGATTACAGGCGTGAGCCACTGCACCACCTGGCATTTTTTTTTTTTTTTTTTGAGATGGAGTTTCACTCTTGCTGCCTAGGCTGGAGTGTAATGGTGTGATCTCGGCTCACTGCAACCTCTGCCTCCCGGGTTCAAGTGCTTCTCCTGCCTCAGCCTCCCAAATAGCTGGGATTACAGGCATGCATCACCACACCCGGCTAATTTTGTATTTTTAGTAGAGATGGGGTTTCTCCATGTTGGTCAGGCTGGTCTCGAACTCCTGACCTCAGGTGATCCGCCAGCCTCAGTCTCCCAAAGTGCTGGGATTACAGGCATGAGTCACCGCGCCCGGCAGGTTTTCCCAAATTAAAGGTCACCATGAGGTCAAACAAGCCCTGGCTCATGCATAAAGACACTGCAATCTGATTTTTAGTGGTTCACTTTTATTTTATTTTATTTATTTTAATTTTTGTTTTTTTTAAGACAGAGTCTTGCTCTGTCACTCAGGCTGGACTGCAGTGACGTGATCTTGGCTCTCTACAACCTCCGCCTCCAGGGTTTAAGCGATTCTCGTGCCTCAGCCTCCCAAGTGGCTGGGACTACAGGCACGCATCACCATACCCAGCTAATTTTTGTATTTTTAATAGAGACCATATTGGCCAGGCTGGTCTTGAACTCCTAGCCTCAAGTGATCCACTCATCTCAGCCTCCCAAAGTGCTGGGACTACAGGCATGAGCCAACACGCCCAGCCAGTGTTTTACTTTTAAATATAACCAGCATGCCTGTGGTCCCAGCTATTCAGGAGGCTGAAGCGGGAGCATCACTTGAGCCCAGTACTTTGAGGCTGCAATGAGCTTTGATCTCACCACCGCACTCCAGCCTTGGCAACAGATCAAGACCTTGTCTCTAAAAAAAAATTTTTTTTATTAAAAAATAAAAATACGGCTGGGCGCGGTGGCTCACGCCTGTAATCCCAACACTTCAGGAGGCCGAGGCGGGTGGATCACGAGGTCAGGAGTTTGAGACCAGCCTGGCCAATATGATGAAAACCCGTCTCTACTAAAAATACAAAAATTAGCTGGGCATGGTGACGCATGCCTGTAGTCCCAGCTGTTTGGGAGGCTGAGACAGGAGAATCACTTGAACCCAGGAGGCAGAGGTTAGAATAAGCTGAGATCGCGCCACTGCACTCCAGCCTGGGCGACAGAGCAAGACTCAATCTCAAAATAAATAAATAAAATTAAAATAAGACCAGGTGCTGGCACAGCAGGTGGATTGCTCAAGCCCAGGAGTTCAAGACCATTCTCAGCAACATGTTGAAACTCCATCTCTACAAAAGATACAAAAATTATCTGGGCATGGTGGTGCACACCTGTAGTCCCAGCTACTGGGGAGGCTGAGGTGGGAAGTTCACCTGAGCCTGGGAAATCGAGGATGCAATGAGCCAAAATTGCGCCACTGCAATCCAACCTGGGTAACATAGTCATAATCCTCTCTAATAAATAAATGAATTGGCCAGGCGCAGTGGCTCACCCCTGTAATCCCAGCACTTTGGGAGGCTGAGGTGGACGGATCACGAGGTCAAGAGATCGAGAGCATCCTGGCCAACATGGTGAAACCCCGTCTCTACTGAAAATACAAAAATTAGCTGGGCGTGGTGGCATGCACCTGTAGTCCCAGCTACTCAGGAGCCTGAGGCAGGAGAATTGCTTGAATCCGGGAGGCGGAGGTTGCAGTGAGCCGAGATCGTGCCACTGCACTCCAGCCTGCCAATAGAGTGAGACTCCGTCTCAAAAAAAGAGGGAAAAAAAATTAATTAATTAATTAAATAGCAAAGAAACAATTAACAGAATGAAGAGACAACCTATTTTTTTCTTTTCTTTTTTTTTCTTTTCTTTTGTGGGGGACGGAGTTTCGCTCTTGTCACCCAGGCTGGAGTACAATGGCGTAATCTCGGCTCACTGTAACCTCCTCCTCCCAGGTTCAAGCGATTCTCCTGCCTCAGCCTCCAGAGTAGCTGGGATTACAGACACCTGCCACCACGCCCAGCTAATTTTTTAATATTTTTAATAGAGACGGGGTTTCACCACGTTGGTTAGGCTGGTCTCGAACTCCTGACCTCAGGTGATCCACCAGCCTCGGACTCCTAAAGTACTGGCATTACAGACATGAGCCACTGTGCCCAGCCTTTTCTTGGCTCACTGCAATCTCTGTCTCCCAGGTCCAAGTAGTTCTTCTGCCTGAGCCTCCCAGCTCCTGAGTAGCTGGGACTACAGGCATGTGCCACCAGGCCCGGCTAATTTTTTTGTATTTGTAGTAGAGACGGAGTTTCACTATGTTGCCCAAGCTGGTCTTGAACTCCTGACCTCAGGTGATCCTCCTGCCTCGGCCTCCCAAAATGCTGGGATTACAGGCGTGAGTCACCATGCCCAGCCAATCTCTTGAATAGGAGAAAATATTTACAAATTAGTTATCTGATGGAGAGCTAATATCCAGACTATATAAGGAAATCAAACAACTCAACAGTAAAAGGACAAATAATCTCACTTAAAAAATGGCCAAAGACCCAAAGACATACAAAATGGCCAATACATATACGAATAAATGCCCAAATTTTTTTCTTTGCTTTGCTTTCTTTCTTTCTTTCTTTTTTTTTTTTCCTTGAGACAGGGTCTTACTCTGTTGCCCAGGCTGGAATGCAGTAGCGTGAGTCCACATGGTTGGACTCCAAAGCTCGCTGCAGCGGCAACCTCCCGGCTTCAAGGAATCATCCCACCCTAGCCTCCTGAGTAGCTGAGTGTAGTACCACCACACTCAGCTAATTTTTTTTTTTTTTCTGTAGAGACAGGGTCTCACTATGTTGCCATGGCTGGTCTCAAACTCCTGGGCTCAAGCCATCCTCCTGCCTCTACCTCTCGACATTCTGGGATTATAGATCTGAGCCACCAGGCCCAGCCAACATTTTTTCTAATCACCGGGGGAGTGCAAATCAAAACTACAATGAGATCGTCTCACCCCACCTCAAAAAATGGCTATTACTTAAAAGGCAAAAAATAACAGATGCTGGTGAGGATGTAGAGAAAAAGGAGCTCCTTACACCACTGGTGGGAGTGCAAACTAGTACAGCCACTATGGAGAACAGTATGGATATTTCTTGAAAAACTAAAAATAGAACTACCATACGATCCAGCAATCCCATTACTGGGTATCTATCCAAAGGGAAGGAAATCAGTATGTCAAAGGGATACCTGTACTCGGATGCTTATTGCAGCACTATTCACAATAGCAAAGTTATGGAAACAACCCAAGTGTCCACCAACAGATCAACGGATAAAGAAAACGTGGCGGCAAGTCCATCTACCGAAGCACCACGAAGTGTCGTGGATGCCTACAAGCAGGTACAAAAAGGACTTCTAAAGCTGAAAGGCGTCGCAGAGCTCAGAGTGACCAAGCGGAAGAAGAAAAAGAAGGACAAAGACAAAGCTAAACTCCCGGAATCAATGGGAATGAACAAAAAGAACGAGAGGGAGAAGCAGCACGGCCTGGACAAGTGGACCCCGGCCCACGCAGCCTTTGAGAAAATGCAGGAGAAGCGGCAATGGAAAGGATCCTCAAGAAAGCATCCAGGCCAGGCTTGGTGACTCACGCCTGTAATCCCAGCACTTCAGGAGGCTGAGGCGGGTAGATCGCCTGAAGTCAGGAGTTCAAGACCAGTCTGACCAACACGGTGAAACCCCGTCTCTATTAAAAATACAAAAAATTAGCTGGGTGTGGTGGTGTGTGCCTGTAATTCCAGCTACTCAGGAGGCTGAGGCAGGAGAATCGCTTGAACCCGGGAGGGAGAGGTTGCAGTGAGCCAAGATTGTTCCATTGCACTCCAGCCTGAGCAACAAGAGCGAAACTCTGTCTCAAAAAAAAAAAAAAAAAAAAAAATAGCATCCAAAACCCACAAGCAGAGAGTGGAGGACTTCAACAGACACCTGGACACACTCAAGGAGCATTACATTCCCAGAGTCAGCTGGACGAAATAGCCGCCTGCCGCCAGTAGGGAGCAGCATCGAGGGTTGGCAAAAGGCCATGCTGGGGTTGTGTGTGTTTCCTTTGGTATATTCTAGAAACATGGCTTTACACACACCCTCGCATCTTCTGCTACAAACTGCTTTTCGAAGCTGTGTACCCTCATTCTGTAACTTGATTAAAGTAAAATTGTCCTTGTACTCAGTTTAGGTTTCTTGGCAACATATAGAAGATACACCCTTTTAGTTCGGATGGAAAGTTTCTAAGTTTATTCAGAGGTAAAGCCCATTTCTGTGTCCGTACCATGTAAAAATGTTTTTATCCCCGAGTTGCATCTAACGCTCTGAGGCCAGCCAGCTGTCTTCTCCAGGATCAGATGGACTCCAGAGGATAAGGAGCTAATGCCAGGGTGGCCTGTAGTATGCAGAGCTCCGCAGGACCCAGCATGGGTGCCCTCCAAGCTTCCTCTAGCTTGGGGCCTATGCTGGTCCTGCAGGCCCCAGGGAAGCCATTTGCAACTCTGTGGCCTTCAGACTTCCTCCTCAGCCACTGGCCACTGAGACAGCACAGCCTGGGTGGCAGAACAGCCACCTAAGGCAAGAATGGAAGGAAACACTTTGTTCCTTTCTGAGCCCATTCCCCAAAACCCTCCTTCCAGGTACTTCTAATGGGTATTGCCATGGCAGACATTGCTAATGGATCACAGCATTCTTTGAAATGGAGGCCAGATATAGCCTGCCTGTCAATCCTCAGCTGGGGGCTCCTAGCAGCCTCTTGTATTTATTCAGAGTTGACACATCACACGGAGCCTGTCTGGCATTCCTACCCTAAGGACACCTCAGGGGTGACAGGACCAGGGCAGAGCCCCAGTACAAACAGACATGGGTGCAGTCAAATGGGAGGGCCCAGGCATCCGTCTTGGAGGGCTGGGATTTTGTAGGGCCTGTGTGTCCTGGTTGAGGATCAAACCGCATATGCTATTGGGAGAAACGATCTCTGTGGACATACATATTGAAAGAATAACAGAGGCAGAAGAGAAAAACAAAGTGTGGAATTTGGGGTTCTCCTGTGTAAATTACACAAGAAAGCAGAAGCCAGTTATTTAAAAAAGAAAGAAAATGTGGCATATATACACAATGGAATACTACTCAGCCATTAAAAAATGAAATCACGGGCTGGGCACGGTGGCTTACGCCTGTAATCCCAGCACTTTGGGAGGCCGAGGCAGGTGGATCACGAGGTCAGGGGTTTGAGACCAGCCTGACCAACATGGTGAAACCCCGTCTCTACTAAAAATACAAAAATTAGCTGAGCGTGGTGGCGGACGCCTGTAATCCCAGCTACTCAGGAGGCTGAGGCAGGAGAATTGCTTGAACCCAGGAGGCGGAGGTTGCAGTGAGCCGAGATCATGCCATTGCACTCCAGCCTGGGCGACAGAGCAAGACTCCGTCTCAAAAAAAAAAAAAAGAAAAAGAAAAAAAAAATCACGTCATTTGCACCAACATGCACGGAACTAGAAGACATAATGTTAAACGAAATAAGCCAGACACAGAAGGACAAACACCGTATGTTCCCACTCATGTGTGAGAGCTAAGGAAGTTGATCTCATAGACATAGAGAATAGAAAGATAGACACCAGAGACTATGAAGGGTTGGGGTAGACACAGGGGATGGAGAGAAGTTGGTTATGGGTACAAATAGACAGGCACTTCAAGAGGCTGAGGCAGGAGAATCACTTGAGCCTAGAAGTTGAAGACTGGCCTGGGCAACAAAGTGAGACCCCCATCTCTACAAAAAATTTAAAAATTATCGGCAGGCAGATCACGAGGTCAGGAGTTCGAGACCAGCCTGACCAACATGGTGAAACCCCATCTCTACTAAAAATACAAAAATTAGTCAGGCGTGCTGGCGTGCACCTGTAATCCCAACTACACAGGAGGCTGAGGCAGGAGAATCGCTTGAACCTGAGAGGCGGAGGTTGCAGTGAGCCGATATCGCACCACTGCACTCCAGCCTGGGGAAGAAGCAAGACTTCATCTCAAAATAAATAAATAAATATAATAATAAAAATTATCCATGTGTAGTGGTACACACCTGTACTCCCAGCTACTCAGCAGGCTGAGGTGGGAGGATCACTTGAGTCTGGGAGGTCAAGGCTGCAGTGAGCCATGATGGTGCCATTGCACTCCTGCCTGGGTGACAGAGTGAAACCCTATCTGCCCCACTCCCAGGAAAAAAAAAAAACCTACAGTTAGATAGAAGAAATAAGTTCTAATGTTTCATACTAGACTAGGGTGACTATACTTAGCAATAATATTATGTATATTTCAGAGTAACTAAGACCGGGCATGGTGGCTCATGCCTGTAATCCCAGCACTTAGGGAGGCCGAGGCGGGTGGATCACAAGGTCAGGAGTTCAAGACCAGCCTGGCCAACATGGCAAAACCCTGTCTCTACTAAAAATACAAAAACTAGCCATGTGGCGTGTGCCTATAATCCCAGCTACTTGGGAGGCTGAGGCAGGAAACTTGCTTGAACCCAGAGGGCAGAGGTTGCAGTGAGCTGAGTTCATGCCACTGCACTCCAGCCTGGCAACAGAGCAACACTCCACCTCAAAAAAAAAAAAAAAAAAAAAAAACACACACACACATATATATATAGAGAGAGAGACTCAAATAAAATGGATTAAAGTTAAAATAAATAAATAAATAACAAATATAACCAGAGCACAAGATCATAAGACATGCTTCAACCTGAGAAAGAAACCAAAACAAAACACACAGAGATAAGGAACTGAGAGGAAACAAAGCAACACAGGAAATAAAAGAAAAATCTGAAAGAACTGTAATTAACATCCTTAAAGACATAAAACATTGTGTGTGTAAAACAGGACCAGGAGGTGATTTAAAAAATGAGAATTAGAAAGAACTTTCAGAAATTAAAAACGGCAAAGCCGAATGTTTAAAAATTTACTAGCAATATTAAAAATGAAGTTAAAGAAAATACTTTTAAAAGTAAAGCAAAATAGGAGAAAAGAAAATGAGATGATTATTGGTTGAAGAAATCCAACACCCAAATAACAGACATTTCAGAAGGAAAAAGAAAAAAAAAAAAACAGGTGAAGGAAATAAGCCAATAAGGAATACAGGAAATTGCCCCAGAACTGACAGTCTTTAGATTGAGTACCTTGCACAGCACAGTAAATCATTCTGTGGCCACACCAAGGTACAGCATCTTGGTATTTCAGAGCATTAGCATTAGAAAGGATTATCAAAACTTGCAGACAGCAGCCAGTTCAGGGTGGCAACGAGCAGGGACTGAAGGAAGGAAATGTATTCAGCATCTCCTCACACAAGGCTCTATGCTGCTCCTTTACCTGGGTTATCTATTTGAATTACATTTAAGAAGGGGCAGTGGCTCATGCCTATAATCCCAGCACTTTGGGAGGCTGAGGTGGGCAGATCACTGGTGCCCAGGAGTTCGATACCAGCCTGGGCAACATAGCACAACCAAAATACAAAAATTAGCCAGGCGTGGTGTATTGAACCTGTAGTCGCAGCTACTCATGAGGCTGAGGCATGAGAAGCTCTTGAACCTGGGAGGCAGAGGTTTCTGTGAGCCTAGATTGCACCACTGCACTCCAGCCTGGGTGACAGAGCAAGACTCTGTCTCAAAAATAAATACGTAAATAAAATTTTTAAAATGAAAATAAAACGATTGTTTCTCTACACTTGAAAGTATGATACAGCATACTGGAACATGTCAAGACTGTAAATTAGGAGACCTTAGGAACAGCCTCAAATTAGTATCATTCTAACTGTGCAACCTTGGGCAAATCACTAACGTCTCCAGATCTCAGTGTCCTCACCTACAAAAAAGGTAACTTGGACAAGATCAGTGGTTTTCCAAGTGCAGCATGAATATCATCAGTGGCATAAATACAATCTTAGGTGGCTCACAAATGGATAGGGGTTATGTTGACAGATAGGTAATTTTAAAACATGTATTAGCACATCAAACCCATGATATCGTAACTATTATTGTTTTTGTTGAAAAATTTTTAAGTTAAAGAAAAATATTAAGTAAACAGAGGTGCAAGGATATGACAAAAATGGAAAGTTTGCTACTCATTAAATCATTTTAATATCCAAGATTCTTCCCAGCTCAGTTATTCTGTAGTATATCAGATAGCAAAGAAAATTTTAAGAAGGAACTAGTATCAGCAATATGCAGTTATGGCAGAAGCTGTACCCCCAAAATCAGAGTGCTGGACTTCAGCAGAACCCCTTTAACTTCATTAAGTCCTTGACTCTCTTTTTTGACCATGGTGTTTGCCTGCTACTAAAATCTCTAGGGCAGGAGCACGGTGACTTCTATGTCACCATCCCACCTACCCCATGCCACATTCTCCATCAACAGCCCCACCCCTTGTCCCTGTCTCCCTGGTGACACATAACAAAGGCCATCAAGCTCCCAAATCTTCAACTCCATCCTCTCCAAGAAGGACCCCAAAAGCATTTGTGTCCCAGCAACTGTGAACTTTTCCAGGCTGCCAGACAGAAGTTTATCTAATGCTGGTCAAGACCTGCCTGGTTGAATACTAGAAAAAACAATCCCTCTTCACAATTTATTGCTGTATCTACTTCATCTTCTCTCCTCCACAAGATTTTCCTTTTACTTTTAAAAGAGGATGCATGAAAACTTCATAAAGTAGTTTGCTTCCAGACTAAGAAGAAAGGAGGCTGGGTGTGGTGGCTCTGCCTGTGATCCCAGCCCTTTGGGAGGCCGAGGCGGGCAGATCACCTGACGTCAGTCATTCAAGACCAGCCTGGCCAACACGGTGAAACCCCGTCTCTACTAAAAATACAAAAATTAGCCGGGCGTGGTGGTGGGCGCCTGTAATCACAGCTATTAGGGAGGCTGAGGCACAAGAATGGCTTGAACTCGAGAGGCAGAAGTTGCAGAGAGCCGAGATCGTGCCACCACACTCCAGCCTGGTGACAGCGGAGTAGGCCACATGCATCTGTGGTCCTGAGTAAATGCCCTTGGGCCCATTTTCAAAAGCCTGTTGGGAGAAAGCCTGTTACTCCTCCACTGAGAGTCTCAGACCCATCTCAGATGGAGACAGGGAAAGGTGCAGGTGGATCAAGCCCAAGCTCCAGACTTCCCAGCTACCTCCTGAACCTCATCATCCCACAGCTCCCAAAGGACCCCAGTTACCTCGGAACAGCTCCAGAAACTGAGGGCTGTTTGCTCAGTGCCCCAGCATCTGTGCAGAGCACCGGAAAAGCTCACCAACTGTTTCACTTCCTGTTGGGGTAGGTTTTATTTCCCTCCAGTGTGCACCAGGGATCCGACTAGAGGCCGGGGAGAGGGGCTCTGCAGTGCTGAGGCAGCCGGAGTGGCAAGTGTGTGGCTTACATGCATGCTTGCTGTGTGCATCTGAGTTTGATGTGGGGGGCTTGTGCGCATGTTCATGTGGGTGTTTGTGTGTTCGTGTGTGTTTCGGTTTATGTGCATGTGGGTTTTGTTTTTGTTTTTGTTTTTTTGTAGACAGAGTTTCACTCTTGTTGCCCAAGCTGGAGTGCAATGGCGCAATCTCAGCTCACTGCAACCTCCGCCTCCCGGGTTCAAGCAATTCTCCTGCCTCAGCCTCCCGAGTAGCTGGGATTGCAGGCATGCACCACCATGCCCCACTGATTTTTTGTATTTTTAGAAGAAATGGGGTTTCACTATGTTGGCCAGGCTGCTCTCGAACTCCTGACCTCAGGTGATCCGCCCACCTCGGCCTCCCAAAGTGCTGGAATTACAGGCGTGAGCCACCATGCCCGGCCGCATGTGGGTTTATTTGTGTTGGAGGGAGGGTGTGTGTGTGTTTGTGTGTACTGTGTCTTTGAAAGGTCCACAGCATGTTGGTTTTGGAAACAAGCACCGCAAAGAGGCACTCCAAAATCTGTTCATGAACTCTGGGAAGTTCTCCTTCCTCAAAATGTGATTGTGGACTGTGGGGCAACCCATTAGACAGAGGGTAAAAAGTAGCTATAATAAAATATATGTTTTAGGGGGGAAATCATGGATGTGGGGACAGGACAGTAGAGGGGGCAGGAGGTAGGAGACAAGAGCTGGGGTGTGAAGAGGACCAGCAAGAACAACGCTCCGAGGGACAAGTGGAGCAGACAAGGCTCCTGTACCCAGGACGGTCGGAGTCAGACCTC
Source organism: Pan troglodytes (assembly GCF_028858775.2). Classification (NCBI taxonomy): domain Eukaryota; kingdom Metazoa; phylum Chordata; class Mammalia; order Primates; family Hominidae; genus Pan; species Pan troglodytes. The sequence goes on from NC_086016.1 coordinate 19,930,435, forward strand.
GCTTTGTAGCTGGCCTTAGCACTGTAGCAGTGGGGCCTTGACCAAGTTGTTTCAACTCTCTATACTTCAGTTTCCTCATCTGAAAATGTGGATAATAAAAGCACCCACCACAGAGGGTCCATTGTCAGAATTAAAGGAAAAACACATGCAAAGTACCTGCCACATAGAAAGCTCTTGATAAATATTAGCCGTGACTATTCTTAGAAGTAACTATTGGGATGCCTCATCCAAGCCAATTAGAAATGCAGACATGGGAGGCTACATCAGGGACCTCCATGTCACACGCACGGTCTAAAGACTCGATTGCACCCCACTCCTCCCCAGTCCCACTCAAATCTACCCCCAGACCCCAAATCTACCCCCAAAAGCCCACGGCAGTTTCAGTTCTGCAGCTCCCATACATCTGGAGCCTTGATGCTCCTTTTTGTCATTTTCTCCAAAAAGTACCAAGGTCATTCATTTAATAAACAGGAAGAAATCCCAAAGTGAAAACACAGAGGGGTCAGGGATTCCCTCATCAAGAGTTCAAGACTAGGCCGGGCTCAGTGGTGCATGCCTGTAATCCCAGCACTTTGGGAGGCCGAGGCAGGTGGATCAAAATGGAAGGGGTTCGAGACCAGCCTCTACTAAAATACAAAAATTAGGTGTGATGGTGCGCACCTGTAATCCCAGCTACTCGGGAGGCTGAGGCAGGAGAATTGCTTGAACCCGGGAGGTGGAGGTTGCAGTGAGCTGAGATTGCACCATTGCACTCCAGTCTGGGTGACAGAGTGAGATTTTGTCTCAAAAAAAAAAAAAGTTTAACACTAATTTTTTGAAAGTTAGAGGAAGCAGAATGCACCGCAAGTAATAAGGAGAAACAAGATTGATTCCAGCGCCGCACAAAGGGAAACCACCAATTCTGAAAGTAAATCATGTGAAGGGTTTTTTGTGGGTTTTTTTTATACTTTAAGTTCTAGGGTACATGTGCACAATGTGCAGGTTTGATACATAGGTATACCTGTGCCATGTTGGTTTGCTGCACCCATCAACACATCATTTACATTAGGTATTTCTCCTAATGCTATCCCTCCCCCAGCCCCCGACCCCCCTACCAGGCCCCGGTGTGTGATGTTCCCCTTGAAGGGTTTTTTTAAAGACCAGGTCAAAGCTAAAGATCAAGCTTTTCTTTCCAAACGCTTTAGCTAAAAGTAGGAGCTAATTTTCACATCTCCGAAGGTGGCTCCAGGACTCCAAGTCACACCTTGGCAAGGGTGTGGCAGCTGGCTGAGGACTGCAGGTCCTTGTCAGGCAGAACCTGCCGGGTTCTGGGGAGTGGAGACTCAGATCTTGAGGTGGAAGCAGAGACAAGAGCTGGGCACACTTACCTGGATGTGGGGTTGGGAGCAGTGAATCAGAGCCCAGTTAGATCCCGGAGGCTGGCAGCAGGCTCTGCAGAGGTGCAGGGGCACCTCATTCAGAAGGGGCCATTTATTGGCCCTCTGTGGCTAAAACCAGCTCCAAGCAGGACTTTTTATGGCTGAAGTCGCCTCCAAAGGGGCGTCGGCCTCCACTCAGGTGTGACTCTGAGCGTTGCCTAGCTGAAAAGGCGTGACGATAGGGAGCACACGTGAGGCCATTCGGGAAGAATATTTTGCCAAGTGCAGAGGCCGTAAAAACGTGGAACATGGCTCTGTTTTTTATGCTCTATTGAAAATGATCATCAGAAGCAGAAACTGGGCTTGTGTTCAGAACCTGAAAATCTGCAGGGCAGAAAAACAGGACAAAGGCATCTTTTAGTGACTGCAAAACTAAACCTCAATAGAAAGATGCCTGAAGAGACAGGTGGATTATGACCTCAGAATTGGAAACAGGAGAGGTTTCCAGAATTAAAGATCACCTATGGCTACGCAAACATTTGAGAGGTATTTTCATTAAAACATCCCTTTCTTCACACCAATATCATGAATTATATGCTATGCACAACCTATAACAGAGTATAGCAGAGTTACCAGTGGTTTAAAGTGCTGCATATATGATTGTTATATGAGGTAAATAAGATTCTCTGACCCCCAGAGTTAAGAAAATGGAAATAATAATTGCTAAGGCATATTAAGAATTATATATGTATGTGTGTATATATATATATAACATTTAATCCCTACAGCAATATATACCTATAAATGAGTATATACAAATATGTGTGTGTGTGTGTGTATATATATATACTCATTTAATCCTTGCAGCAATCTTATAAGGTAGGGACTATTGCAATCCCCACTTGAGAGAGGCGTACCCTGAAGCACCTGGCAGTAAGGTAACTTGCCCAAGGTCACACAGCTAGTAACAAGCATAGCACGGCCTTGCAGGCCCAGGTGGGTTCCACCACACCGCTTTCCCTGGCAGCAAGGAAATGGAAGGTTTTTGAAGTAGTGGGGGAGTCACCGGGCACAAGGAAGCAGATCCCTGGAGGAACACACAATTAGCAAAAGTGGAGCCCAGGAATAGACGTTACCAGGCATAAGTGATTTTTCCAGACACTGGGAGCTTGTGTTTTGAAACACCAAAGTATTTTTAGGAAGCAGAAAAGTTAGCTCTTTCACTGAACTGCTATGTGGTTTTGAAGAAAATGTCCTAATATCCATGAAACTCAAAGCTTTAATCTGCAAGAAGGAAAAAATGTCATGTGCCTCCTACTAAGTTTTTTTTTTCTAAGTAAGTTTTTTTTGTGTGTGTGTATGTATGAAATAATATATGTGAAAATTTTTTTTGAGACAGAGTCTCGCTGTGTCACCTAGGCTGGAGTGCAGTGGCACAATCTTGGCTGTCTGCAGCCTCTGCCTCCCAGTTTCAAGCAATTCTCTGCCTCAGCCTCCCGAGTATCCAGGATTACAGGCACCTGCCACCATGCCTGGCTAATTTTTTTTGTATTTTTAGTAGAGACGGGGTTTCACCATCTTGGCCAGGCTGGTCTTGAACTCCTGACCTCATGATCCACCTGCCTCAGCCTTCCAAGTGCTGGGATTACAGGCGTGAGCCACTGTGCCTGGCTGAAAATATGTTTAAAACTGTAAAGCAACTATACAATTACACAGCATAAATGATTTTCATTTTTCTTTTTTTTTGAGAAGGAGTTTCACTCTTATTGCCCAGGCTGGAGTGCAGTGGCATGATCTCGGCTCACCACCACCTCCACCTCCCGGGTTCAAGTGATTCTCCTGCCTCAGCCTCCCGAGTACCTGGGATTACAGGCATGTGCCACCACGCCTGGCTAATTTTTGTTTGTTTGTTTGTTTTCTTTTCTTTTGTTTAGTAGAGACGGGGTTTCTCCATGTTGGTCAGGCTGGTCTCCAACTCCCAACCTTAGGTGATCTGCCCGCCTCGGCCTCCCAGAGTGCTGGGATTACAGGTGTAAGCCACCGTGCCCAGCCCAGCTTAAGTAATTTTCCTTGCACAAATCTTTCTAGTATTTTTTCTGGCTTCTTAGGGTGCAGTGAACATAATTTGATCTTTTTTGAGGACTTGGTATCATTATTATGAGCATTTATCATAATACTTTCTATTGCTATTGCATTATCACTCTATTTCCAATGCCAGTGAGGTGTGGAGCTTTGTTTGCCCCTGTCCTAAATGGCTTCAGACTGCTCTGCTTGTATGTATTTCTATATAATTTTTCTGTCCCTTCCTATGCAGTTCACTTGCCATTCTGGGTAGGTCTAAATTCCAGCAATCCTCTCCCTCTAATGCTTTACTTCTTGTGGTCTAGGGACTGAAGAACAAGATACTCCAACAGTACCAGTGAGAGCCCCTTCAATTGCTCTATGAGTTGGGGCATATTCACAAGTGCATGGATGGATTCTCAATTAGAGGTTGCAGGCTGAACACATGAATTAACCTTAGTTCCTCTCCAAAACCTGCACTAAAATGACAGTGGGAAAAAAAATTAAGCATATATTCACAAGGTTGAAGAAAGCAAGAAAGGAGAAAATAGCAAAAAAAAACTTGGAAGATGGAAGGTACATAAACAAGTGCTAATAGTTTAGAAGACAAAAAAACAAACAAACAAACAAAAAAAACAAACCCTGAATCTGAAACCAGCAGTGACGAAAGAAACCTCGGATACCTGTGAAAGTGAGGCTGAAGGTAAGTCCAAAGCAGGAGAAATGGAGGAATGGCTGGAAAGCCTTTTTAACAAAAACCTAGAGCCACAGACATGCCTCCCACTCCCTCTTCAGCAGAGCAGTGAAGATTTGTTTTCAGGGAAAGGTAAAACAGAGTTTCTGGCCTAGTTAAGGATGGGGTTATCATACTAAAAATGAAGACTTTTTTAAAATTTTGCATATTGAACACTGAGTCTTCCAAGCCTTTCTCCCCTATTAGTCTCCCAAACATCAGCAACTTATATCCACAGTCAAGAAGAGGGAAAAGCCTTCTCTAGGGCTTTATCCAGCCTCACTGGAAAGACCTAATGATATTTAAAGGGATGTACCAGGTCACGATCTAGTAAAACTCATGGCAACATAGCTTCCTTCCTCCCTGCTCTTCCCACATACAAAGAGCTTATAACATCCTTTTAGTACCCTACTCTTAAATATAAGCAGACAGCCAAGAGTTACTACATTTGAGAAATACTATTTTATGACAGAGAAAGAGCATCTCAGAAGAAAAAGAATAAGAGGGAGAAGAAAACTTTATCTAAGATTATTAGCCTTAGAGATATAAAAGATGTTATACCCACAAAACAACAACAGGATTCTATAGAAAAGGAATAGGCAAAGAATGAAAAAGATGTTCTGGGGCCAGGCGCGGTGGCTCACACCTGTAATCCCAGCACTTTGGGAGGCTGAGGCTGGTGGATCACAGGGTCAGGAGATCAAGACCATCCTGGCTAACACGGTGAAACCCCGTCTCTACTAAAAATACAAAAAATTAGCCAGGCGTGGTGGCGGGCGCCTGTAGTCCCAGCTCCCTGGGAGGCTGAGGCAGGAGAATGGCATGAACCCGGGAGGCGGAGCTTGCAGTGAGCTGAGATTATGCCACTGCACTCCAGCCTGGGCGACAGAGCGAGACTCTGTCTCAAAAAAAAAAAAAAAAAAGAATGAAAAAGATGTTCTGGAAACAACAATAAGAGACTAAAAACAAAAAACAGCAAAAGAGTTGAATGGTGGCTGGGCGCAGTGGCTCACACCTGTAATCCCAGCACTTGGGGAGGCTGAGGCAGGCTGATTAACTGGGGTAGGGAGTTCGAGGCCAGCCTGACCAACATGGAGAAACCCCGTCTCTACTAAAAATACAAAAATTAGCCAGGTGTGGTGGCGCATACCTGTAATCCCAGCTACTTGGGAGGCTGAGGCAGGAGAATAGCTTGAACCCGGGAGGTGGAGGTTGTGGTGAGCCGAGATCATGCCATTGCACTTCAGCCTGGGCAACAAGCGTGAAACTCCGTCTCAAAAAAAAAAGGGTAGCCGGGCGCAGTGGCTCAACGCCTGTAATCCCAACACTTTGGGAGGCCAAAGCGGGCAGATCACCTGAGGTCGGCAGTTTGAGATAAGCCTGGCCAATATGGTGACACCCCATCTCTACCAAAAGTACAAAAATTAGCCGGGCGTGGTGGCTCGTGCCTGTAGTCCCAGCTACTCGGGAGACTGAGGCAGAAGAATCGCTTGAACCCAGGAGGTAGAGGTTGCAGTGAGCCAAGATGGTGCCACTGCACTCTAGCCTGGGTGACAGAGCAAGACTCTGTCTCAAAAAAAAAAAGAGTTCAATGACACAGGTAAGGATATCTCCCAGAAAGTAGAGTGAAAGAACAAAGAAAATAAAATGAAAGGAAAAGATTTTTTAAAAGGATGAACAGTTCAAGAAATCCAATATATGAACACTCTGGCTAGTGTGGTGGCTCACACCTGTAATCCCAGTACTTTGGGAGGCCAAGGCGGGTGGACCACCTGAGGTCACAAGTTTGAGACCAGCCTGGCCAACATGGTAAAACCCTGTATCTACTAAAAATACAAAAATTAGCCAGGCATGGTGGCCCACACCTGTACTCCCAGCTACTCAGGAGGCTGAGAAGGAGAATCGTTGGAACCCGGGAGGCAGGAGGTTGCAGTGAGCCGAGATCATGCCACTGCACTCCAGCCTGGGCAACAGAGTGAGACTCCATCTCAAAAAAAAAAGCGCTGGATGCAGTGGCTTACGCCTGTAATCCCAACACTTTGGGAGGCCAAAGTGGGCGGATCACAAGGTCAGGAGCTTGAGAGCAGCCTGGCCAATATGGTGATACCCTGTCTCTACTAAAAATACAAAAATTAGCTGAGTGTGGTGGTAGCTGGCCTGTAGTCCCAGCTACTCGAGAGGCTGAGGCAGGAGAATCATTTGAACCTGGGAGATGGAGGTCATAGTGAGCCGAGATCGCCCACTGCACTTGGGAGGCCAAGGTGGGTGGATCACATGAGGTCGGCAGTTTGAGAGCAGCCTGACCAACATGGAGAAACCTCATCTCTACTAAAAATACAAAATCAGCCAGGCGTGGTGGTACATGCCTGTAATCCCACCTACTTCAGGAAGCTGAGGCAGGAGAATTGCTTGAACCTGGGAGGCGGAGGTTGCAGGGTGAGCTGAGATCGTGCCATTGTACTCCAGCCTGGGCAACAAGAGCAAAACTCTGTCTCAAAAAAAAAAAAAGAAAAGTCATTCAAAATAAGATGGTAAACCCGGAAAAAGGAATTTAGGGATCCAGGAAACAGAGGATCCCAGCTACTTGGGTGGCAGAGGCAGGAGGATCTCTGAGCCCAGGAGTTTGAGACCAGCCTGGGCAACAGAGTGAGAAACCATCTTAGGGCCGGACGTGGTGGCTCACGCCTGTAATCCCAGCACTTTGGGAGGCCGAGGTGGGGGAATCACGAGGTCAGTACATTGAGACCATCCTGGCTAACATGGTGAAACCCCATCTCTACTGAAAATACAAAAAATTAGCTGAGCGTAGTGGCGGGCGCCTGTAGTCCCAGCTACTCGGGAGGCTGAGGCAGGAGAATGGTGTGAACCCGGGAGGCGGAGCTTACAGTGAGCCAAGATCATGCCACTGCACTCCAGCCTGGGTGACAGAGCGAGACTCCGTCTCAGAAGAAAAAAAAAAAAAAAAAAACCATCTTAGAAATAAATCAATAAATATAAATCAGGCTGGGTGCAGTGGCTCACGCCTGTAATCCCAGCACTTTGGGAGGCCAAAGTGGGCGGATCACCCAAGGTCAGAAGTTCGAGACCAGCCTGGCAAACATGGTGAAACCCCATCTCTACTAAAAATACAAAAAATTAGCCAAGCGTGGTGGTGTACACCTGCAGTCCCAGCTACTCGGGAGGCTGAGGCACGAGAATCACTTGAACCCGGGAGGCAGAGGTTGTAGTGAGCCAAGATCGCGCCACTGCACTCCAGCCTGGGCAACAGTGAGACTCTGTCTCAAAAAAAAAAAAAAAATTAAAGAAATAAATATAAATCAAAAGAAAAGGCAAAGGAAATTCCCAGATTGGTGATAAAGGAAGATCTGAAGTCCAGAGCTGTCCACCAGACCTAAGAACAATTGGTCCTTGATCAGCTGGAGATGGTAAAAACCCTCAGGAAGAAAAGTTTTTCAAGATGAAATTGGCATAATACCTAAGGTGTTTGATTGTATTCATTATTCATAAGAGTTTCACATAACCAAGGGAGAGTTTGAATAAATGAAGAAGACATAGAAAACAAAGTAAAAGAAAAAATATGACAACTGTTAATTCTATGAAATACAGAGAATTGTGCAGGAAAGCAGAAGTTATCCTTAACTCAGTGGTGTCTACACAGGCACATGAAGATAACCAATGAATATAGAGCTCACAAAATTATGACAAATAGACTGGGATGATAGAGAGTCAGAAAATGTGTTTGTGCTGGTCGGGTTAGGAAGAGGATCTTCATTTCTACAGTTGGAAGCCAGCAGATAATGCCTAAAATGGAAAAAAAATCAAGAATAGCAATATAAAGTTACTGATGATATGGAGGGAGATACTGAAAGATTCAACTCAAGAACTTGAAAATCACTGCCTCTAAGAAGCTAACAATGTTTGGTATTGGGGTCGACCCTTGGGAACCTGACTCTTTAAACCATGGACGTGAGTGCACAGCCCCAGTTAGGGGCCTTCTTCCTGCTTTTTGGCTGTTGAGATGCTGATAAGGTGACCTTGGAGCAGAATGGAGAAATGAACGGTGTTATACACAAACCACAGATGGTACACCCGAGCAGAACCCAACAGACCATCACTAACCCAGGAGGGGAGAACTCCTGACTTCATGACTCTAAGGGGCAAACTGAAAAGTAAGACTGAGGCCTGCAGCAACTCGTGACTCTTGAAGCTATTTGCTCCCTGTCCAGCTTCCCCATTCGATTGCAACACTCATTAAATATTTGCTCAAAAGTTGCTCACAGTTAGTGAGCACTTACTATGTGCTGGACACTGGACTAAAGGTCGTGGTCTACGCCATCTCATGCGGTCCTCAGGACAACTCTGTGAGGTAGGTGATCTGCCCATTTTATAGATGCAGAATTATAGATGCAGAAGTCCAGGACCCACTAAGTAAAATATTGGAACTGGGGAGGCAGTCTTGGGGCCATGCTGCCCATGGTTCTGTTCCAGTCTTCCTTGTGGCTTCTCCCTGCTGAACTCCCAGAAACTGCCCAATAAATATTTGTTTTGATTGTCCGTTTTTTGGGAATGCAAATGCTCAAACATACACTCAGTGAGAGAGGAGCTGGTGAGTTTGTCTCTGTCCTCATATTGTGACAGGGAATAGGCCAACACTGAGATCTCAAACTCAACTTGGCCCATATTGACTTTTCCATTTTCCCTCCCCACAAAAGCTGTTCTTCTTCCAACTTTCCCCTTCCCAGTGAGTGGCACCTCCATCCACCCAGTTGTTTCTGCCAGAAACCTGATTTCCACTCTAGCAAATGAGGAGGAGTTAGCGGGTATCTTCCACATCTCCCACCCCAAATCTCCACCAGGCCCCCATGTTTACCCTTCAACCTGCCCACTCCTTCCATCTCCACAGTTGCAACCCAATGCAAGGCCCCATTATCCCTCAGCTGCTCACTTCAGCAGCTTCTACTTTTGTCCCGTCTCCATTAATTTTCCACTCTGCAGATCTAAAAACACAAATTTCAGCATGCCCCTCATGTTCCTTCCTGCTGAAAACCTTTCAAAGTCTACCCACCACACAGTGAGTAAAATGCAAGCTCTTTTTCTTGGCCTGCTGGGCCAGCCTTATCTGGCCTGGAGACCATGTCTCCACCCTCTCCCCCAGCTCCCGACCTGCTGGCCAGCCTTCCTGTGGCCTCTCAAGTGAGGGGGCCCTTCACTTCCAAGGCACTGCCGTGCAATCCCCTTTACGGGGGAGCTCCTTCCCCTCCTTGACCAGTGCAGCTCCCACCCATCCTTCAGATCCCGATGGAAATGTGTCTTCCTGGGGAGGGCTTCAGGGAACACCCCTATAGGAAGTTAGCCCTGCTTCCACTCTTCACAATACCCTTTTATCTTCTTCCACAACATGTATCACAGCTTGTGATTTTGTATTCATAGATTTCTATGGCTGTTCGTTTCACATATATTCGCATAGCAGATGGAAAGCTGTTGTTTACCCTGGGGTCTTCATAATGCCAGGCTCAGAGGAAGGACCCAAACGTCTGCTGCGGGAAGGCACACATGATTGAAAGTATGGAGGAAAAGAGTGGGTGTTTGGGTGTATGAGTGTTTGTTAGACATTTAGTTCTCCTCAACCTGGTGTAACAGGGAAGAGGCAATTGACACCAGGGTGCCTTGCAAGGAGTGGCCAATCAGCCCAGCCATTCACTGTGTGGCTTCTTGTGTGCCATTGGCCAAAACTTGTCATAAATAGATGAGCCTACAATGCCAGCAGTGTACACAGTGCCTCCTGGAATCGGGCAGCACTCTACTTGTGCAATCATACCACAATCTTAGAGATCATGATAAATGCCAACAGCAAATGGATAAGCCTGGGCAAGGTCTTCTTGTTTGTTTGCATTTAGCTCTTCATTTTCTTTTTTTTCTTTTCTTTTCTTTTTTTTTTTTTTTTTGAGACGAAGTTTCACTCTTGTTGCCCAGGCTGGAGTGTAATGGCACGATCTCAGCTCACTGCAACCTCCGTCTCCTGGGTTCAAAGCAATTCTCCTGCCTCGGCCTCCCGCGTAGCTGGGATTACAGCCATGCGCCACCACGCCCGGCTAATTTTGCATTTTCAGTAGAGATGGGGTTTCTCCATGTTGGTCAGGCTGGTCTCGAACTCCCGACCTCAGGTGATCTGCCCGCCTCGGCCTCCCAAAGTGCTGGGATTATAGGCATGAGTCACCGCACCGGGCTTTTAAAATTTTTTTATTTTTTATTTTTATTTTTTAGATGGAGTCTCGCTCTGTCACCCAGGCTGGAGTGCAATGGCGCAATCTCGGCTCACTGCAACCTCTGCCTTCCGGGTTCAAGCAATTCTCTGACTCAGCCTCCCAAGTAGCTGGGATTATAGGCACCCACCACCACACCGGGCTAATTTTTCTATTTTTTAGTAGAGATGGGGGTTTCATCATCTTGGCCAGGCTGGTCTTGAACTCCTGACCTTGTGATCCACCCACCTTGGCCTCCCAAAGTGCTGGGATTACAGGCATGAGCCACCGCGCCCGGCCTAGCTCCTCATTTTCAGTGCAACACTGAAACATCCCGAGGGATCAAGCCCAAGCCACTTGCCTCCCATCTTTCTGTTTCTCATCTCCCACACACTCTTTTTTCGTTTTTTTTGAGACGGGAATCTCACTCTGTCACCCAGGCTGGAGTGCAGTGGTGCCACCTCCATTCACCACAACCTCCACCTCCCAGGTTCAAATGGTTCTCATGCCTCAGCCTCCTGAGTAGCTGAGATTACAGGCACCCGCCACTAATTTAAAAATTAAATATAAAAATTACCCTGCTGGCTAATTTTTGTGTTTTTAGTAGAGAGGAGGTTTCACCATGTTGACCAGGCTGGTCTCGAACGTCTGATCTCAACTGATCTGCCCGCCTCAGCCTCTGAAAGTGCTGGGATTACAGGCGTGAGCCACCACGCCCAGACTCCCATACTTTGTAAGCACTGACATTTATCTTTACAACTCTCTGTAGTTTTATTTCTTCCATTCCTATTTTTCATTTTCTTTTCTGCGGGGAAAAGGGAGTGGCTTTTTCTTTATCACTGCTGTCATGCCTGGTGAGACTGTCTGTATTTTGGTCCTTTCCTTTGGCTGCCCCAGGAATCATCATCAATTATGCCAACATCTGTGACTTGCCACCTTCAAAGTGGGCTCTGAATCCAAAGACAAAAGATGGCCCTCTGGGCCAGACGTGGTGGCTCACACCTGTAATCCCAGCACTTTGGGAGGCTGAAGCAGAAGAATTGCTTGAGCCCAGAAGTTTGAGGCTGCAGTGAGCCATAATCACACCACTGCACTCCAGTCCAGGCGACAGAGCAAGACCATATCTCTAAAAAATAATAATAATAATAATAAAAACTTTTTAAAAAAGTAGGAAAAAAAAAGGCCTCTCGTGTGATTGTGCATGTTTTGGCCAGCCTTTTCTATACGTCAGAGGTGGGGTCCGTGGCCTTGTTGGGGTGAAGGACTTTTATTTCCACCTGTTGACAGGACAGCAGGAGGACTGCCTGCCCTTCCTGGTTTGACAGTTGCTGTGTTGTTCTCAAGAGCCTTCCTCCAGCAGCAGGGAGGGGAGGACTGGCTGTCTCAGAATCTTTTAAAAGCCCTGCTGTCTGAGGACCTGCATCACCCAGGATTCCGTTTCATTTCTCCAGCCACAATCCCTGCCAGTGTTTTCTGCACTCTGGATGAGAGACCTTAGGAAAGCAAATCAGATGGTATCACTTCCCTTCTGAAAATTCCAAAAGCTCCCCCCGCCCCCGCCGCACTGGCCTCTCTTTATTGCCCCCCTGCACAGCCTCCAGCTCCTCGTACTGACCTCTTTGCAGTTCTCCAAACCGGCCAGGCTCGTGCTTTGCAGAGGCCTTTGCACAGGTGCACACATCCGCTGGGCCTGGAAGACCTTTCCCTTCCCGCTTCACGAAGGCCAGGTGGCCTCCCTGGGCTGAGCCCCTGTCTCAGCATGTGGCGCACTGTGTTGAAATGCTCCAGGACTTGAGTGCCTCTATCACTGGGATACACCTCCCAATGGCAGAGGCAGTCTCGTCACCAAATCCTGTGGGTGCCGCTCTCTATATAACTGCTCGGTCAATGTTTGCCCAGTGGTTGAATGAATGGATGCGAGAAGCTGCTTAGTTCCCTTCTCTCCCTGGGGCTCCAGTCCTGCCACGGAGGGAGCATTAGGAACAAGCACTCACAACTGTTCTTTGACAGGTCTTTGTGACTGATTTAAGCAGGTCCTTTATCTCTAATGTGCATTTCCTTATCGCTGTTCTACATCTCCTGGCCTCCTCTTTAAACCAAAAGCTCCATCCAGAGCCTCCAAATGGATGACTATTCAGCAGGACCGCAAGAGGAGCGCTGTTGAGGGGAAAGAGTAGTGGGGGGGGATGGCGCTGAGACAGAGGGAGGAAGGGCAGAGGAACCCAACTTCTCAGCTGCCTCTTTAGTGCTCTGTCCTTTCCCTTCTAACTCCCTCCCACTCTGTGCACCACCTATTACTGTCCCTATTGTAGAAGATGTGGAAACGCGGGCCTCACGGGTTCAATAGCCAACAGACACTCAGTTCCGCAGCCATCAAGAGGAAGACCAGGTGAAAACAACAGCCACAGCTGAGCTCCACAGATGACCTGGTGTAAGCCTCAGTCGCCTTATGAGGTGGGCAAGCACTTTCCCCCCATTCAACAGATGAAAAGCCTGACTTCAGAGAAGCTAATACCCTGGATCCAGGTTCCAGCAAGTGGCTGAGCCAGGCCCACGACACTAAACCTGTCCTTCGCTTACAGCCTCCTAGGGGAGGAGAGAGAAAACAGAAGCGGGAAAAGGCCAATTGAGAGGGAGAAAGTTCTGGAGCAGGACTGCAAGGCGACCTTGGCTTCCTGGCCCCTGGTGGCTGTATTTGCAGGTGCATCACACACCCTTCTCAGCCTCTGCTCCCTGCACTGAACATGCTGGAACTCCAACCACACCTCACCTGCCACCTTCCTACCAGACACTTCTATTTGCCCTTCTCCCACTTTTGCCCAGGGGCCAGTTTCAGCTGCTCACTTTCCAAAGGATCACTTGAGCAGCACTTCCATCTACACAGACTGCAGAAGGCCCAACTGAATGCAGGCTGGATGCAGCCTGGGCTGCACCTTAGAATCACCCGGGAAACTTTTACAAGCCACAGGTGTCTAGGCCCCGCCCCAGGCCCATTAAGTCACATTCCTTGGACTTGGGCTCTGGTATATTTGGGGGTGCAGGGGAGTGGTCTGGTATATTTTAAAAGCTTCCCTAGTGATTATTCTGCACAGAGGACTCAAAGCCACCACATTTCCGGAGACAGGTTCACATGAAAAAGTTGAATAGCAACATTCGGCATCATCTACACACATTAAGATTCAGATTCCTCGAGAGTCACACCTGGGCGCTGGCGACTCCCTCCTGAAGGCCACCCCGAGGGAGTCCAGGAGAAAGAGGAAGGAGACTCCAGAGGAGGAGAGGATGGGAAGGATGGAGAGCAGCCCCTCCCACCTCTTCCCAGTGGCTCCACCCCTCTTCCTCAAAGAGCGTGGGTGTTCCCTGCCCGCCTCCAAGAAGCTCCTGCTTTCACCACCACAAGAAATCCCTCCGTCTAGCGCATCCAACTGGGAACTGCACTCCGGAGGACAATGCTTGGCTCCCCTTGGCACGGGTATTGTGCCTGTGCCCCTGGGCCAGCCTTGATGCACAGTGAACCTCTGTCTTGGGAGACCCACGCCCTCTTTCCTCCCCTCTCCTTGTGATGATGAAAGTGTGCCTTCAGGCCAATGGTGGCTCAGGCCTGTAATCCCAGCACTTTGAGAGGTAGAGGCAAGAGGATCGCTTGAGCCCCGGAGTCCAAGACCAGCGCGGCCAACATAGCGAGACCCCATCTCTACAAAAAAATTAAAAGTGTGCCTTTACCTCCTCGCATGTGAAGAGCAGGTAAGGGGTAGACTTTTGGCCCCGTTTTATAGAGAAAAACTGAGGTTCACAAGGAAAAACCAATCTGTGGACAGGGATACACCAGGAAGTTCCAAGCTGAGGGTAAATTACCCTAGAGATCTGCAAAAGTTCAACTGATGGCTGCCATGGAGGAAGTGGGTCCAGATGGGGAACAGGGCCATCTCCGCCTTCAAAACAACCCCAAACAGGGCTTGGAATAAGATCGACCATAGGCCAGGCGCGGTGGCTCACACCTGTAATCCTAGCACTTTGGAAGTCCGAGGCAGGCAAATCACAAGGTCAGGAGTTCGAGACCAGCTTGGCCAACATGGTGAAACCCTGTCTCAAAAAAAAAAAAAAAAATCGACCAAAGACCCCCCTGATATTTCCCCAGCTTCTTGGCCAAGCAGGGGATGAGGTCAGGGTCTGTCTCTGTGGGACGAAGATTAAGGACTGGGGTCTGTGCATGCCTGTGTGTATGGCCCTTGCCACCCCCATTCAACCAAGAACATCAATTTGCATCTGAAACTGTTCTATAGGTATGCCAGAGCAGCCTCCTAGGCGGCATCTCTTCACCCCCAGCGCAAATGGTGAGATTTGGGTGACTCCATCCCCCAAACACGGAACCTGGCGAGGTCTGTGTTAAAATGTAAATTCAGGAGTCATAAATATTTTTAAAGTTGTAATACAAGAAACAGATTGTCCGGGGGCCAAAAGGATGACCTTTTACATGCAAATGAAAATAATGGATCTTTAAACGCAGTTATTGTCAGGATGATGAGCTGACTAAGACTGGAGGAAAGGAGGCCTCCTGGGTGGGCGCCAGCATGGGATAAAGAAAAGACAACCAGTGCAGAGATGAAAAAGACCAAAAGGGGATGCAAGCACCCAGGAGAGTGGACTGAGAAGTTCTAGGGGCAAGCCGGCGTGCAGAAAGAGGACCAGATTCCTGGGGTCAGTAACTAAGGATGACAATGGAGGACCCCAAGGGGCCCTCTGGGACAAAAATAGGACTGGGATGCACTATCTCAGAAACTGGATGCAGGAGCTCAAGGAAAACACCTTAGCACCGGGGCTTCCGTGTCCCCAGCACTTCTCACGCTCAGTGTTTTAACTCTCATTTCCAGACAATGTAATAACATAGCAGGTACTGGGGGTGTGGCCCCTGTCCTCATGACGTTTACAAACAGAACATGAATAAATGATGGATTAAATAAATTACACGGAAATACATTTAGGATATGGAAGGAAAGGAACAACACAGGAGGGAGACCCAACCCAGGGCAGGGGGTGCAGGATTGTTTCCCACCAGAAATGACATTCACAAAGAGATGCAGGATGGATAGGAGTTGGCCAGCAGGAGAAGCAGCCTTTCAGGCCCAGGGGAAAGTGTGTTCAAAGGTCCTGAGGTGAAAAGCTTAAGAAACTGAAAGAGGGATGGGGGGGTAGCAAAGAAAAGTGGTGTGCTGGGCATGGTAGCTCACACCTACAATCTCAGCACTTTGGGAGGCCCAGGCAGGAGGATCACGTGAGGACTGGAGTTTAAGACCAGGCTGGGCACCACAGGGAGACCACATCTCTACAAACAAATTAAAAAATTAGCCAGGCATGGTGGCACGCATCTATAGTCCCAGGTACTCCCAGCTACTCAGGAGGCTGAGGTGGGAGGATCCCTTGAGCCCAGGAGTTCAAGGCTGTGGGGAGCCATGATCGCACACTGCACTACAGCCTGGGTGACAGAGTGAGACCCCATCTCAAAAAAAAAAAAAAAAGGAAAGTGAGTAAAGAATATGCGATGCCAAGTGAGAAGTGACAGCTCATATTAACCCCCATCTGGAAGCTCTGCTCCATCTGATGCAGAGAGAATAGAAAGAAATCCGTCCCAGTGGATTGAAACAGCTCCTTTTTTTTTTTTTTTTGAGAGGGAGTTTCACTCATTGCCCAGGCTGGAGTGCGATGGCGTGATCTTAGCTCACCGCAACCTCCGCCTCCCAGGTTTAAGCGATTCTCCTGCCTCAGTCTCCTAAGTAGCTGGGATTACAGGCATGCTCCACCACATCCAGCTAATTTTGTATTTTTAGTAGAGACGGGGTTTCTCCATGTTGGTCAGGCTGGTCTCAAACTCCCGACCTCAGGCGATCCGCCCCCCTTTGGCCTCCCAAAGTGCTGGGATTTCAGGTGTGAGCCACCACGCCCGGCCCGAAATAGCTCTTAAATCTATTTTATTGTTTATTAAAGCCATGGTTTGTGCTTTCCTGATCTTCCCAGAGTTCTAGGCCCTGCCTTGGCTTCTCAGTCTGCTTCTCCCCAGCCCCTGAACCCAGCCTGGGGGACAGCCCTGGGTCTCTGGATGGATGGATGTCTGTCTGATGATGAATGTGCAGTCACTGCCCACTGTGTGTTTTTTGCAGTGGTGATAGAAGGCTTGGAGGGGTGGGTACTTATCCCCAGTCAGTCATCAGAGAGCCCTTCAGGAGATGTCACTCATTTCTGTCTCATAATGAAACTGAAAGTTGAGACCTCTACGGAATAAAATAGGAAGGACAGAAAACTTCTGGTCCTGGGGTTGAGGTTGGGTGGTGGGGAGGGGGCAGGAAATTGGCTGCAGCCAAGACCCTTATTGTGCATGCCTTGAGAGGCCAAGCCCTGCAGTCAGCTGAGCTTGCTATTTTAGGTGAGGAGATCAGCCTTCAGAATCAGCTTATGAATCTTCAGACACCTGACGACAACGCAGAAAACAGGAGAGGAGGAGGGACTGGCCAGGGAGCCGGAGGCCTCCAAAGGGCCAAAGGAAAGGGCCCTTGTGGGCAAGAGCATAAACACCACCCAGAAGATGAGCGGGGATGACAGTTCAGGCCCTGCAAGAGGAATGTCCTCTGGTCAGAGTGTCAAGGCGGGTGGGTGCAGGGGCTTGGGGCTGAGTGGCAGCTTGCCCATCTGGTGGCTGCACCTGACAGGCACCGTTCACATGGACTGGATTGGTGTGCACTGGGGCTGACCAGTGTCCTACAGAAAAGCTGAGAATGCTTTGGCAGCACTGAGACAACATTTAGGTTTGGCAATGACACAGATTCACAGATTTAAGCAAAAGCCTCCATTTTGTGGGCCATCAAACTGCCCATGGACAAGTTGTGTACCCACAAGAGACTGTTACCACCCCAACTTGCCTCTAGCCTTAGAGATGTTAGAGTAAAAAACAAAATTCAGTGGTCACATGTAAGGAATGTGTGTGTATGAAGTTAGCACAGGTGGCTACAGAGTGTATGGCAGAATATCAGGAATAGACCAATAGTCTGTGAATAAGAGGCCGGTTAAGTAAATTATGGTACCCATTTACCAAGTCCTATGTTTTATAAAGATAGATGAAGAACTTTTTCTATGCACTATAAAAAAAACCTTCCCCGGGCACGGTGGCTCACACCTGTAATCCCAGCACTTTGGGAGGCCAAGGCGGGTGGATCACGAGGTCAGGAGTTCGAGACCAGCCTGGCCAACAGTGAAACCTCGTCTCTACTAAAAATATAAATATTAGCCGGGCATGGTGACAGGCGCCTGTAGTCCCAGCTACTACTGGGGAGGCTGAGGCAAGAGAATTGCTTGAACCCAGGAGGCAGAGATTGCAGTGAGCTGAAATTGTGCCCCTGCACTCCAGCCTGGGCCACAGAGCGAGACTCTGTCTCAAAAAAAAAAAAAAAAAAAAAAAAGGCAGCCGGGCGCGGTGGCTCATGCCTGTAATCCCAGCACTTTGGGAGGCCAAGGCGGGTGGATCACCTGAGGTCTGGAGTGCGAGACCAGCCTGAGCAACATGGTAAAACCCCATCTCTACTAAAAATACAAAAAAATAGCCAGGCGTGGTGGCAGACGCCTGTAACCCCAGCTACTTGGGAGGCTGAGGCAGGAGAATCACTTGAACCCCGGGGGGGCGGAGGTTACGGTGAGCCGAGATTGCGCCATTGCACTCCAGCCTGGGCAACAAGAGTGAAACTCCATCTCAAAAAAAAAAAAAAAAAAATAGTAGACACCAGGTTTCACCATGTTGGCCAGGCTGGTCTCCAACCCCTGACTTCAGGTAATCCACTCGCCTCAGCCTCCCAAAGTGCTGAATTACAGGTGTAAGCCACCACGCCTGGCCTTAATTTTATTTATTCATTTATGTATTGTTTTTGTAGAGGTGGGATTTCACCATGTTACTGGTCTCGAACTCCTGGGCTCAAGCGATCCGCGTGCCTCTGCCTCCCAAACTGCTGGGATTACAGGCATGAGCCACCGCATCTAGGCTATTCATGGCTATGTTTTCAAAAAAGAAACTCTGGAAGGATACACAAGAGACTAATACAAGTGGCAAGCTGTTCAGATGGGTGAAGAATCAGGCAGAAAGGACAGGGAGTTGGAATAAGACTTCACTGTCATCACTTAGATGGTATTCTTATTTTTTTTTCAACCGTGTTACCTATTTGTGACAGGCAGAATGTCTTCCTAAAGATCTCCGTGCCCTAATCCTGAAAATATGTTGTATTATATACAGCACAGAGAACTTTGTAGATCTAATTAAGGTCATGGACCTTTAAATGAGGAGATTAGCCAGAATTATCCAGGTGGACCCAATCTAATCCCATGATCCCTTAAAAGCAGAGAGCTGTATATGGCTGGAGCCTGAGACATTCAACATAAAAAGCCAGAGATTTGAAGGGTGGGAGGGACTCAGGGCTCACAGAAAGCATGACAGGGAGAGCAGGCACCCTCCAGGAGCAGAGACTTTTCCCCAGCTGACAGCCAGCAAGGAAAGAGGGGTCCCAGTCCCACAACCTCCAGGAGCTGACGTTAGCCCACAACCTGCATGAGTGTAGGAGAAGACTCCTCCAGAGCCTCCGGTCAGGAATGCAGCCCTGCCAGCACCTTGATCTCAGCCTGCAAGATCTTAAACAGAGAACTCAGCTGAGCCTCCCTGGACTTCTTATTTTTTAATTTAGAGACAGGGCCTTGCTCTGCCTCACCAGGCTGGAGTGCAATGGTGCAAACATTCATAGCTCACTGGAGCCTGGACCTCTCAGGCTGAAGGGATCCCCTCACCTCAGTCTCCCTCCTGAGCAGCTGGGACCACAGGCACGTGCCACCATGCCTGGCTAATTTTTGAAAAATTTTTTTGTAGAAATGAGGTCTCGCTATGTTGCCTAGGCTGGTCTTGAACTCCTGGGCTCAAGCGATCCTCCTGCCTTGGCCTCCCAAAGTGCTGGGATTGCCGGCATGAGCCACTGCACCTGCTTTATTGTGATTTATTCTCTACAGTATTTTGTTAGAGTTTGGCTGGGTGTGGTGGCTAACACCTCTAATCCCAGCACTTTGGGAGGCGGGAGGATCACTTGAGCCCAGGAGGTCAATGCTACAGTGAGCTATGATTGTGCCACTGCACTCCAGCCTGGGCAACAGAGCAAGCCCTTGTCTCAAAGAAAGAATAAATCACACTGGATTAAAAAAAAAATTTCAAACATGAGTCAAGAAGCAGCCTGTGAAATATCAGGCTCAGCCCCAACTACATTTCAGGGCTAACTAGGCCCAGAGACCCACTGTTGGTTCTATTTCGTCAGCTCTTATCCAGGACCCTGATCCAGGCTCTCCTCAACATTCGCAAGAGAGTGTTTGAGAAAGAATGGTTAAAAGCAAGTGTTCAGTCGCACACACTCAGAGAGATGGCACAGTCTGTAATCCTAGCTCTGTGGGTCTCAGAGTACGGCCCCTGGCCAGACTCAGCAGCCTCACCTTCCCAGACCTCCCGACTCAGAAACTCCAGGGCGGGGACTCAGGAATCTGCTTTAACCACCCCTCCAGTGATCCTCGTGCCTGGTCAAGTTTGAGAAGCATTGTATATCCTAGCTGAATCTTTCTTTAGGATGGGTATCTTCCTTGAGGATGGATAATGCCATCTTTCTAGGATGAGTGATGGAGCTGCAGAGGCATTTCAGAAGGTCGGTCACTAGGTTTCAAGGGCTTAAGGTGACACAGAAACTGCAGTGTTGTAGAAGCAAACCAAGGACAACAGTGCACCCAGCTAGGTTAGATCAAAGTGGCGGGTAGCGAAGGGGAGTGGCAGCCTCCCTTTCACAGAAGGTTTGCTATCACACCCCACCCGCAGACAAAGCCCCCTGGGTATCACACTGAGGGGCCATGCACGGAAGGTGGGCACCATGCAATGAGGCAGTCCACACCAGCCTCAAAGGTGCTACTCTCTGCTAGTCAAAGTCTACCTAGAAGACACTTCCAGACAAAGGCCAGCCTCAGTAACCAAGACGTGCCTGCAATGATTAACTGTGAACAGTTTTTTAAAACCTGGAAGGTGTTTGTGTGCTCAGATCACATCCTACGTGGTTGGGCAAAAGCTGGCAAAGTGTGACACATAGCTGACACTGGAAAACGGGAATCCAGGTGAAAAACAGTTTTCTAGGTGCAGGTAGGAGAAAGGGGGCAAACAAAATCTGATAGATACACGAGAGAGAACTCCAGGGTGTTGGCCAGGCGCGGTGGCTCACGCCTGTAATCCCAGCACTTTGGGAGGCTGAGGCGGGCAAATCATGAGGTCAGGAATTTGAGACCAACCTGGCCTACATGGTGAAACTCTGTCTCTACTAAAAATACAAAAAAATTAGCTGGACATGGTGGCGGGCGCCTGTAATCCCAGCTACTTCAGAGGCTGAGGCAGGAGAATCGCTTGAACCTGGGAGGCGGAGGTTGCAGTGAACTGAGATCACGCCACCACACTCCAGCCCGGGCAACAGAGTGAGACTCTGTCTCAAAAGAAAAAAAAAAAAGAACTCCAGGGCATAAACTGCATGGGAGTCCCCTACCCTCTGCCCCTTGGGCCCAGGTCTCTCAATTCCATACACTCAGAGTTGGATCTCTTAAACAAACAGGCAATTGCCCAGATGGCCCGACCAGGCCTCCACTCATTGGTTTCCTTCTGGTCCTCTGACTGTTGTGCCTCACCTGTCTTTCTCCCAGACATTGTTGGAATTCCCACCTCCACATGCCCACCCCTAGATCCAGCTTCCTGGCTGGTGCCTGGGAGCGTGGCTTCTGCCCGCCCACTGGCCTGGCCTCAGAGGTCTGCCCTACCCTGACGCTAGCAACTGCTCAGACTAGGCAGCCCGTGGATGGAACTGCCTGATGCTGTCCTCCCATGCAAAGAGAATGGAGCCCTGGAAGAAGGCTCTCTGGAGTCACCCCAACAAAACACCGTGTGAGCCTTGCACTTCCTTGCAGTGTGGCAGGGCACATCTCACATGGGTGCTTGCAGGGATGTGGAGGTGGGAATGTGAGAGGGTGGGGAGGGGTGTGGAGTGGCCAGGATCCAGGGGAGAATGCCCCACGGAGACAGAGACCCTTGGCTTGGTATGAAGGGAGCACAAGAAGGAGTAAATCCAGGACACGGCTAGACTGTGGCACCCCTTTGGGAGTGCCCGCACTTAGGGACACATGACCTTGGGGAATTCTGGACAGCTTAGGGGCTTACTCCATGACAGAAGATACTTCCCTTCTGGAGACCTCAACTTCTCTCTGTGTTAGTTGGCTGAGGCTGCCATCACACAATATCACAATCTTGGTGACTCAAAAAACAGAAACTTATTTCCTCACAGTTCCGTGGGCTGGAAGTCCAAGATCAAAGTGTTGACAAGCTTGGTTTCTTCTGAGGCCTCAGTGTGCCAACAAGGACCCTTGCTATCTCTTCCCACTCCGAATTTCCTGTTCCCGTAAGGACGCCAGTCAGATTAGATTAGGCCCACCCTAAGGGCCTCCTTTTAATTTAATCACCTCTTTAAAGGTCCTATCTCCAAGTACAGTCACCTTTTGAGGTACTGAGCATTAAGGCTTCAACACACGAGTTTTGGGCCAGGAGTGGTGGCTCACACCTATAACCCCAACGCATTGGGAGGCTGAGATGGGAGGATCCCTTGAGCCCAGGAGGTCGAGGCTCAGTGAGCTATGATCGTGTCACTGCACTCCAGCCTGGGCAACAGAGCAAGACTCTGTCTCAAAACAAAACAAAACAAAACAAACCAACCCATGAATTTTGGGGGAGACACCACTCAGCCAGCAACACTGTAAGTATGGAATACTAACACCAACCTATTTCACTAGTTGAGGGAAGTGATTTCAGAAGAGAGGGCTGAGATTTGTCATAATCAGCAGACCAAGTTTAGATGTAAGTATCTCCTGCAAAATTTCAGAAAGATCTGTCTTGTCCTTTGTCAACAGAAAAAAATCACTCCTTCATGCAAGCATTTATTGAGTGCCTCTCTGTGCCAAGTTGGCTCACTGCAATGCAAATATTATCTGATCTAATCAAGGGGTATTTATTGAGTGGCGTTGGAGGCTAAAGGAGTATCAAACAAACTTGATCCCAGTCCTGAAGGAGCTTGTAATTCTTGCTGGAAAGGCAAGACCAACTCATAGGAAACAACAGGAACAGCAGCAGGTGATATACAACTGAGTTCTAAATTGTGTGGTGCAGACTTCAATTGCTGCTGGAATTGGGAATGAGGAAGATCAATGAGGGAGCGGGTCAGCACCAGCTAAATCACTTAGACTGAAGCATTCATCAGCCTGAGCCATTGTTCACGCTGCAGACTTTCTGTTCAAAATGGTAAAAGCCAGTCCGAGGCTGGGCACGGTGGCTCACGCCTGTAATCCCAACATTTTGGGAGGCCGAGGCGGGCGGATCACATGAGGTTGGGAGTTCGAGACCAGCCTGACCAACATGGAGAAACCCTGTCTCTACTAAAAATACAAAATTAGCCGGGCGTGGTGACGCGTGCCTGTAACCCCAGCTACTCAGGAAGGCTGAGGAAGGAAAATCTCTTGAACCCAGGAGGCAGAGGTTGCAATGAGCTGAGATCACGCCATTGCACTCTAGCATGGTCAACAAGAGCTAAACTCTGTCTCAAAAAAAAAAAAAAAAAAAAAGCCAGTCCAAAAGCCTCAGTCACAGGGATGACTCAAGACCTCGAGTTTCATTTCATGTTTCTAATGTCATGAGACAACCGTGGGCCTCGCCCTGCTCAGCAGAGTCCTACCCCCCACTTTCTCCACACAGCTTCCCCTACTCAGGGTACATGAAAAAGGGGTTCCCCACCACAACTCTATGGCCACACCCCAGGGGGCAAGTTCAACCAACAGGCCAGGCGAATGAGCCCCATCTGTGCCCCATTCCCACCTTATCGGACCCCACAGCCCTTTGGGAGCACTCAGATACTGGTGAGAATGCCCCTGTTTGCTTGGGGGGCCCGTGGCTACTTATTGACGGCACAGGGCATCTGTTGAGAAGATGCAGGCAGGGGAGGGAAGGAGAGAAAGACAAGAGGAGCCTATGCAATTGGCGAGAGACACAGAGGACAGAGAACATGGGGAACTGAGGACTAGAACGGATTTCTGGCCTGACCCATTCTGGGGGACGGACTCCTTGTAGACCAGGGGTCTGTGTTGGCCTGTGAGTGCAGCTGGGCTCTCTCCACCTCTTTTCAGCCTCCTCTGCCACTCTGAAAGGCCCCAGGTTTTATTCCCGGTTCACATTGCCGCACCCATAACCCAGGGAATGTGGCAGCCCCTGCTGGGGTTTCACAGGTGTGCAGAGGGTGCCTCTGGGTAGGGCTTCATTCTTCTATGGGCAGGAGTCCCTGGGCAGTGACCACGCCCTAGTGACAGCCAGAGTGCCTTCATTCCAAGTGCTATATTAGCAGTATCTTAAAAACCTGTCTGAGCCGGGCGCGGTGGCTCACGCCTGTAATCCCAGCACTTTGGGAGGCTGAGGTGGGCGGATCATGAGGTCAGGAGATCGAGACCATCCTGGCTAACACGGTGAAACCCCATCTCTACTAAAAATGCAAAAAATTAGCTGGGCATGGTGGCGGGCGCCTGTAGTCCCAGCTACTTGGGAGGCTGAGGCAGGAGAATGGCGTGAACCCGGGAGGCGGAGCTTGCAGTGAGCCAAGATCGCGCCACTTCACTCCAGCCTGGGCAACAGAGCAAGACTCCGTCTCAACAAAAAAAAAACCTGTCTGAAACAAGTACGTGAGAATTCACTTCTTTTTTTTTTTTTTTTTGAGATGGAGTTTCGCTCTTGTTGCCCAGGCTGGAGTGCAATGGCACGATCTCAGCTCAACACAACCTCTGACACCCACGTTCAAGTGATTCTCCTGCCTCAGCCTCCTGACTAGCTGGGATTATAGGTATGCGTCACCATGCTGGGCTAATTTTGTACTTTTAGTAGAGACGGGGTTTCTCCATGTTAGTCAGGCTGTTCTTGAACTCCCACCCTCAGATGATCCACCCCCCTTGGCCTCCCAAAGTGCTGGGATTACAGGCGTGGCCACCTCGCCCAGCCGAGAATTCACTTTTGCTGAGAAAGTAATGGAGGTCCCACGGCCATTTTAGGAGCAACATTTGTTGGGGTGGAGTGGAGATCGGTAGTGCAAAATTGACCCTCCTAGATTACCCAAGAAAAATGAGCCCAGATCTGAACTTCTGAAGACACAACTTGAATTCACCACCTTTTTAAAATCTTTTTTTTTTTTTTTTTGAGACAGAGTCTAGCTCTGTGGCCCAGACTGGAGTGCAGTGGCGCGACCTCGGCTCACTGCAAGCTCCACCTCATTTAGTTCAGGTACTAAACGGGTCACTGGGCTTAGTGGCAAGAGTTCCTAATGAGAAATACTACTTGAGGACTTACATTGTACCAGATGCTTTACATGTGTGGCATCATTTAATCTTCCAGATATTATAACCATTGTCATTGTAGAGATGAGAAAACTGAGTCCTGAAAAGCTGACTAGTCTGGGGACATCACTTGTTCAAGGTCACATGGCTAGTCGTTGAGGAAAGCAGAATTGAACTCAGGTGACTCCATGGCCCATGTATGAACCACTGGGCCACACTCCCTCACTTAGAAGCTGATGTTGTCAGTTCTCACTATCAGCAGGGTTGGTGCCTCTACAAAACCACAATCAGGAAGGGAGAAAGGCCTTAGGAATAATATTCTAGGCCTTCGACTACAAACTACAGCCGGCAGGACAAATTTTTTTCAACTTTATTGAGGCTTTTTTTTTTTTTTTTTGAGATGGAGTCTCGCTCTGTTGCCCAGGCTGGAGTGCAGTGGCACGATCTTGGCTCACTGCAACCTCCGCCTCCCGGGTTCAAGCAATTCTCCTGCCTCAGCCTCCCGAGTAGCTGGGACTACAGGCACGCACCACCACACCCGGCTAATTTTTGTATTTTTAGTAGAGATGGGGTTTCACCATTTTGGTCAGGCTGGTCTCGAACTCCTGACCTTGTGATCCGCCTGCCTCGGCCTCCCAAAGTGCTGGGATTATAGGCATGAGCCACCGCGCCTGGCCGAGGCATATTTTATATATATAATTCATCCCTTTCAAGTGTACAATTCAATAATTTTAGTCAATTTACCAAACTGCACAGCCATTACCTTAATACATTTTAGAACATTACCAGTAAGACCATACTTTCAGGGATATCACTTCTAGAGTTTATTATAGAACACTGTCAGTATCCCAAAAGGATCCCTCATGCACACCTACCTGGAGGTCAAAATAGAACCTTCAGATGTTGTGTTTGGTCCACCATATTTAGAATATTCTTTTGATGGCTGGGAGGAGTGGCTCAAATCTGTAATCCCAGCACTTTGGGAGGCCGAAGCAGGCGGATCACATGAGGTCGGGAGTTCGAGACCATCCTGACCAATGTGGTGAAACCCCATCTCTACTAAAAATACAAAAATTAGCCAGGTGTGGTGGCACATGCCTGTAATCCCAGCTACTCTGGAGGCTGAGGCAGGAGAATCACTTGAACCTGGGAGGCTGAGATTGCAGTGAGCCGAGATCACGCCACTGCACTCCAGCCTGGGTGACATAGCAAAACCCCATCTCAAAATAAAATAAAATATTATTTTGAATTTTTTGCTAGCTTTAAAAAAAGGAGACAACATCACATAGTATTAACATTTTTAAATTCTCCTAGAAAAAAAAATCAGAATATTGGGCAAAAGGGGACTCTTCTTCATACAAGGCAAAACCAGTAGCTGCCCCCTTTAGACAGAGCTGGTGCTCTTGGGTCCACTCCATAAAATCAGTAAGAGGGTGCAAGTGGGGTCCCCAGAACCATGGCCTTCTAGCCTCCAGCCCAGACCCTTGGTTCCACAGCTCTTGGCAGATGGCAGAGCAGTCACGGCACTTTGTTATTAGAAAAAGCAAGTGCTGCCGGGTGCCGTGGCTCACGCCTGTAATCCCACCACTTTGGGAGGCCGAGGCGGGTGTATCACGAGGTCAGGAGATCAAGACCATCTTGGCTAACACGGTGAAACCCCGTCTCTACTAAAAATACAGAAAAATTAGCCGGGAGTGGTGGCAGGTGCCTGTAGTCCCAGCTACTTGGGAGGCTAAGGAAGAAGAATGGCGTGAACCCTGGAGGCGGAGCTTATAGTGAGCCGAGATGGCGCCACTGCACTCCGGCCTGGGTGACAGAGCTAGACTCTGTCTCAAAAAAAAGAAAAGAAAAGAAAATAAAAAAAAGCAAGTGCTAGGCCAGGCACAGTGGCTCACGCCTATAATCCTAGCACATTGGGAGGCTGAGGCGGGCGGATCATCTGAAGTCAGAAGTTCGAGACCAGCCTGACCAATATGGTGAAACCCCGTCTCCACTAAAAATACAAAAATTAGCCAGGCATGGCGGCGTGCGCCTGTAGTCCCAGCTACTCAGGAGGCTGAGACAGGAGAATTGCTTGAACCCGGGCGGCAGGGGTTGCGGTGAGCCGAGATCCCGCCATTGCACTCCAGCATGGACGACAGAGGGAGACTCCGTCTAAAAAAAAAAAAGCAAGTGCTTCATCCTCACCAAAAAGGAGCTATTCTTTTTACTTGGGCAACCTTCTCTGAAAGCAAAGTCCCCTGTCTTGTAATGAAGCTTCGCAATTAGGGTTTACACACGATGTGGTAAAGGAACGCTCACAGTTTGCTGTCTCTTTGGCATCAACCTCTCCCTGCACATAAAGCGGGCATTTCTCGAGCCTGGCTTTTTGGCTTTCCTTTGCTAGGCTCCATGTAGACACACTGCCCTTTGGGGAGCTGTTGACAGGGTTGATCAGAGAATGACTATCTTCGGTTACTATGGGAGACACTGCTGGCTGTCCACCCAGTTCCTCCTTTGTTCCTTACTATTTTGTTCACAGTGGCAATATTTTCAGGGAAGGTGAACCCAGCCCTAAGGAGTGAACTATGATTGGATAGCTCACTCTGCGGATTCCAGGCTTCCTTGTGATTGGATAGAACTCTGCGGATTCCAGGCTTCCTTGTGATTGGCTAGAACTCTGCGGATTCCAGGCTTCCTTGTGATTGGATAGAACTCTGCGGATTCCAGGCTTCCTTGTGATTGGATAGAACTCTGCGGATTCCAGGCTTCCTTGTGATTGGCTAGAACTCTGTGGATTCCAGGCTTCCTTGACAGTAACTGGCTTAGGAGTAGGCATATGACCCATTCTACTCAAAGAGGCATAAGCGGACACTGACATTTGCTGGCAGGGGATGAGGAGCTTGGAAAAGATCCTCCTCCCGTTTTGCCATCTTTGTTTCTTGCCACAATAGGATGTAACCATTGGCGCTGCAGCAGCCACCCTGCGACCATGAATGGAGAGCCAAGAGAATGGCAGAGGTAAAACACAGCTTTCCCATTGTTTTGTTTTCTTTTGTTTTGTTTTGTTTTTTGTTTTTTGTTTTGTGTCAGTCTCAAACCGTGAGACGAATAAAACCTCTTTTTTTTTTTTTTTTTTTTTTTTTTGAGATGGGGTCTCGCTCTGTCACCCAGGCTGGAGTGCAGTGGCATGGTCTCGGCTCACTGCAAGCTCTGCCTCCCGGGTTCACGCCATTCTCCTGCCTCAGCCTCCCGGGTAGCTGGGACTACAGGCGCCCGCCACCACGCCCGGCTAATTTTTGTATTTGTAGGAGAGACGAGGTTTCACCATGTTAGGCAGGATGGTCTCGATCTCTTGACCTCGTGATCTGCCCACCCCGGCCTCCCAAAGTGCTGGGATTACAGGCGTGAGCCACCGCACCCAGCCAGAACCTCTTTTCTTTATAAATTACCCAGGTATTCCACTATAGCAGTGCAAATACATTGCTCGTCACTAACACAACCCTGTGCCTTTCTTTTTCCTTTTGAGACAGAGTCTTGCTCTGTCACCCAGGCTGGAGTGCAGTGGCACAATCTCGGCTTACTGCAACTTCTGCCTCCCGAGTTCAAGTAATTCTCATGCCTCAGCCTCCCAAGTAGCCGGGACTACAGTTGTGTGCCACCAGGACTGGCTAACTTTTGTATTTTTAGTAGAGACAGGGTTTCACCATGTTGCCCGGGCTGGTCTTGAACTCCTGACCTCAAGTGATCCGCCTGCCTCGGCCTCCCAAAGGGCTGGGATTACAAGTGTAAACCACCGCACCCAGCCAAGCCTGTGCCATTTTAAAGGTAGGGAAACCAAGGCTCAGGATCTTAAGTGACTTGTCCAAGATCAAAAAGCTGAAAAATTGGCTGGATGTGGTAGCTCACCCCTACTTTGGGTGAGCTCAATCCAGTACTTTGGGAGTCTGAGGTGGGAGGATCACTTGAGACCAGGAGTTCCAGACCAGCCTGGACAACATAAGGAGACTTCATCTCCATAAAAATTTTTTAAAAATTAAGCTGAACATGATGGCAAATCCCTACCAGTCCCAGCTACTAAGGAGGCTGAGGCAGGAGGATGGCTTGAGCCCAGCAGTTTGAGGCTGCAGTGATTCATGATTGCATGACTGCACTCCAGCCTGGGAAAAAGAGCAAGACCCTGTTTCTAAATAGATGAATACTGAATAAATAAAATGAAATGTTTTAAAAGCTGAAAAATTAGGCTGGGCACAGTGGCTCACGCCTGTAATCCCAGCACTTTGGGAGGCCAAGGCAGATGGATCAAGAGATCAGGAGTTTGAGACCAGTCTGACCAACATGGTGAAACCCTGTCTTTGCTAAAAATACAAAAATTAGCCAGGCGTGGTGGCATGCACCTGTAATCCCAGCTACTCAGGAGGCTGAGGCAGAAGAATCACTTGAACCCAGGAGGTGAAGGTTGCTGTGAGCCGAGATCGGGCCACTGCACTCCAGCTTGGGTGACAGAGCGAGATTCTGTCTCAAAAAAAAAAAAGAAAAGAAAAAAAGAAAAAATTAAAATATAAAAATAAAAAAATTAGCCAGGTGTGGTGGCACACACCCATAGTTCTAGGTATTTGGGAGGCTGAGGCGGAAGGATCTCTTTAACTTAGGAGTTCAAAGCTGCAGTGAGCTATGATCACACCACTGCACTCTATCCTGGGCAACAGAACAAGACTCTATCTCTAAAAAATATTTAAAAATAGGCCAGGCACGGTGGCTCACACCTGTAATCCCAGCACTTTGGGAGGCTGACGTGGGTGGATCACCTGAGGCCGGGAGTTTGAGACCGGCCTGACCAACATGGAGAAATTCCGTCTCTACTAAAAATACAAAATTAGCCAGGCATGGTGGTGTGCGCCTGTGATCCCAGCTACTCGGGAGGTTGAGGCAGGAGAATTGCTTGAACCTGGGAGGCAGAGGCAAAGGTTGCGGTGAGCCTGGGCAACAAGAGTGAAACTCCGTCTCAAAAAAAAAAAAAAAAGAAAGAAAAAAAATTAAAAAATAAATAAAATAAAATAAAATGGCTAATATGGTCAATTTAAAAAATAAATATTTTGGCCAGGCGCGGTGGCTAACGCCTGTAGTCCCATCACTTTGGGAAGCCGAGGCAGGCAGATCACATAAGGTCAGGAGTTCAAGACCACCCTGGCCAACCTGGTGAAACCCAGTCTCTACTAACAATTCAAAAATTAGCCGGACATGGTAGCACGCCTCTATAGTCCCAACTACTCAGGAGGCTGAGGCAGGAGAATTGCTTGAACCCGGGAGATGGAGGTTGCAGTGAGCCAAAATCCCGCCACTGCACTCCAGCCTGGATGCCAGAGCGAGACTCTTTCAAAAAATAAAATAAAATAAAATAACAGAAAGAGAGAGGCCAAATAGGCAAATATTGTAAAAAGTTTATCTTTGTTGAATCTAGGTGGTCAATTATGTGCATATTCTTTCTAACTTTCTCTATGTTTGAAATTTGCCGTAATAATAAGTTTGAAAACTAGATGGAGATGTAAAGACAGGGCCTCTCAGCTGATGGTGTTTGCCTACCTGGTTCCCTCTCTTGGTCTTCTGCCCAGATATTGGCCCCACTGCTATTCCAGCCTGGATCCCCTGAGGCTTGAATGAGTTTAGGGACTTGCTGGGCCCCTAGAATCAGACCAGGAAACACTGGATCTGGGGCTGGACAACTAAGGCAGGATTCTTAATTGGTATATTAGAGATGAAGACAAACATGTCTCCCATAAGGGCAGCCTTTGGGAGACACAGCCCCTACACAGAAAAGCGAGAGTCCCTCCTGGGCATTTCTCCCAGTGTGAAGAGGAACACAGTAAAAGGATTAGCAGCAAGGATGGACCCAGAATTTAGAGCCATTTACAAGGGTACAAAATCATTCCTGGCTACAAAGGGTAAAAATGAGAAAAGAGGGTAAAATGAGAAATGAACGCGGTGGCTCACGCCTGTAATCCCAGCACTTTGGAAGACCAAGGCGGGCGGATCTCTTGAGGTCAGGAGTTCAAGACCAGCCTGGCCAACATGGTGAAACCCCCGTCTCTACTAAAAATACAAAAATTAGCTGGACATGGTGGTACGCGCCTATAATCCCAGCTACTAGGGAGGCTGAAGCAGGAAAATCACTTGAACAAAGGAGGCAGAGGTTGCAATAAGCCGAGATTGCGCCACCGCATTCCAGCCTGGGTGACAGAGTGAGACTGTCTCAAAAAAAAAAAAAAAAAAAGAGAGAGAGAGAAAGAGAGATAAAAGAATAAAAGTTTAGGACGGGCGCAGTGGCTCACGCCTGTAATACTAGCACTTTGGGAGG
The DNA here is from genome assembly GCF_028858775.2 of Pan troglodytes. Taxonomy (NCBI): domain Eukaryota; kingdom Metazoa; phylum Chordata; class Mammalia; order Primates; family Hominidae; genus Pan; species Pan troglodytes. The sequence goes on from NC_086016.1 coordinate 19,961,611, forward strand.
CCAAGGCAGGCAGATCACCAGGTCAGGAGATCGAGACCATCCTGGCTAACATGGTGAAACCCCATCTTTACTAAAAATACAAAAAAAAAAAAAAAAAAAATTAGCTGGGCGTGGTGGCAGGCGCCTGTAGTCCCAGCTACTCGGGAGGCTGAGACAGGAGAATGGTGTGAACCTGGGAGGCAGAGCTTGCAGTGAGCCGAGATCGCGTCACTGCACTCAAGCCTGGAGGACAGAGCGAGACTCCGTCTCAAAAAAAAAAAAAGAATAAAAGGTTAGCTGGGTGTGGTGGCTCACGTCTGTAATCCCAGCACTTTGGGAGCCCAACACGGGCTGATCACCTGAGGTCTGGAGTTCCAGACCAGCCTGACCAACGTGGCAAAATGCCATCTCTACTAAAAATACAAAAATTAGCCAGGCATGGTGGTGGGCGCCTGTAATCCCAATTACTTGGGAGGCTGAGGCAGGAGAATCGCTTGAACCTGGGAGTCGGAGGTTGCAGTGAGCTAAGATCGTGACATTGCACCCCAGCATGGGTAACGGAGTGAGACCCTGTTCCAAAAAAAACCAAAAAAAGTGGCAAAAATAGACTTAAAGAATTTTTTTTTCCTTGAGATGGAGTCTCTCTCAGGCGTGATCTTGGCTCACTGCAACCTCCGCCTCCCGGGTTCACACCATTCTCCTGCCTCAGCCTCCCGAGTAGCTGGGATTACAGGTGGCCGCCACCATGCCCGGCTAATTTTTGTATTTTTTAGTAGAGACAGGGTTTCACCATATTGGCCAGGCTGGTCTCGAACTCCTGACCTTGTGATCCACCCACCTCAGCCTCCCAAAGTGCTGGAATTACAGGCATGAGCCACCGTGCCCAGCCAAGAATATTTTTTGAGGATTGTAAGCTCCTTTAGGAGGAGAACCACGCCTGGCTTGCTATCTCCCCACCAGAACCCCCATCTCTATCACAGGGTCTTACACAAAACAGGTACTCCAAAAAAAAAACTTTAAAAATTCATCAGTTCTTGATTCTCTCATCTAACCTGGTGTAAATGGCTGAAGTAGAGATGGGTGGGATCTAGGCCTTTGGACATTTGACTGCATCACAGATGCTGAGGCAAAACCCACCCGCCAGGAGACTGCTTGAATTTTCACTAGAATGCCAGTCCTAGTCTTGGAGTTATGGCTTGTGCCTAGGAGTTCAAGCCTAGCCTGGGCAACGTAGGGAGACCCCTTCTCTAGAAAAAATTAAAAAAATTAATTGGGTGTAGTGGTGCATATCTGTAGTCCCAGGCAGCCAGGAGGCTTGCCTAAGCCCAGGGGTTTGAGACTGCAATGAGCTATGATTGTGCTATTGCACTCCAGCCTGGGAAAAAGAGCCAGATCCTGTCTTAAAAAAAAAAAATGGTTAGGGCCAAGTGGGGTGGCTCACGCCTGTAATCCCAGCACTTTGGGAGGCTAAGGCAGGTGGATTGCCTGAGGTCAGGAGTTCAAGACCAGCCTGGCCAACATGGTGAAACCCCGTCTCTACCAAAAATACAAAAATTAGCCAGGCATGGTGGCGTGCGCCTGTAGTCCCAGCTACTTGGGAGGCTGAGGCAGGAGAATCGCTTGAACTCAGGAGGCGGAGGTTTCAGTGAGCTGAGATCACGCCACTGCACTCCAGCCTGGGCAACAGAGTAAGACTGTCTCAAAAAAAAAAAAAAAAAGGTTAAAACAATAATAAAAATGGAGATTTTAATAGCGCCTCCCTCACTAAATAATCCCATAGGATAAAGCATGTAAAACTTCTGCCACAATGCATGATACATATATAGCAGGCACTCAAGAAAGAATAGCTGGTATTATTCTTGTTATTATTGCAACTATAGTCGACAAAGACTTTGTAAGTACAATCTACCAGAATACATTTCTTAAGGCTAAGTTTCTTAAATGTAACAAATAAATTCCACTATCACCTTTGAAATCCATTTATCAGTCCGCTTGGTTTATTTTCCCATGTTCTTTAAGTTGAAGGGAGAAATGGGAGATGTTTGACAGAATTTTTTTTTTTTTTGATGGAGTCTCGCACTGTAGCCAGGATGGAGTGCAGTGGCACCATCTCAGCTCACTGCAACCTCTACCTCCCAGGTTCAAGCGATTCTCCTGCCTCAGCCTCTCAAGTAGCTGGGACTACAGGCACGCACCACCACGCCCAGCTAATTTTTGTATTTTTAGTAGAGACGGGGTTTCATCATATTGGCCAGGATGGTCTCAATCTCCTGACCTCGTGATCCATCCGCCTCAGCCTCCCAAAGTGCTGGGATTATAGGCACGAGCCACCATGCCCAACCTTGACAGAATTGTTTTCGGAGAGTTCCATTAAATTTGGCCTCACCAATAGGTGGGTCCACTCTATTCGGATAAGGACTAAGTCAACCGTTATCTCTGTATTCCTTTGGGTCCAGCAATGTCAGTCACAGAGTAAGTGCTCAAAGAAACGTTTGATAAATGAAATGGAATCCATCTGAAGCCCAAGAGCACTTACCTTATATAAAGCAGAGCTCAGGGAGCCTCCCTGGGAGGTAGAAGGTGGAGGAGCCATTAATCCCATAGAAATCTGAACAGGAAATGCTCAAGAAGATGGTATGCTGGAGCTTCTGCCCTTTGGAACCCCTGACCTGCAAGAGGCAACTCCCAGAGCTTCCCTAAGATAAAAGTTTTAACTGGTGCCTCAGCCAGGGAATCTGGGTTTGGGAAAAAGACAGCAATTCAAGCTGGCTGTCTGACCAACCACCATTAAGGGGTAATTTTTTGTTGTTGTTGTTTTTGTTTTATACAGAGTCTCGCTCTGTCGTCCAGGCTGGAGTGCAGTGGCACGATCTCAGCTCATTGCAACCTCTGCCTCCCAGGTTCAAGTAATTCTCCTGTCTCAGCCTCCCGAGTAGCTGGGACTACAGGCACCTACCACCACGCCCTGCTAATTTTTCTATTTTTAGTAGACATGGGGCTTCAACTTGTTGGTCAGGCTGGTCTCAAACTGCTGACCTCAGGTGATCCACCTGCCTCAGCCTTCCAAAGTGCTGGGATTACAGGCTACAGGTGTGAGCCAACACACCCCACCTAAGGGGCGATTTTATTGGGTTATCCTGTCTCTGGAGAAGGAAAGGGGCCACAGTCAATGAAATTAGCATTCTAAAAGCAAGAGAATCTGTAAAGTAGAAAAGGACCTTGAGATGGGAGCATGCGTTTTACACAGGAAGGCCCAGACTTGGCCCAGTCTGGCCCAAGACCACCTAACTTGTCAGTAGCAAAGCTGGGATGAATAAAAGCTCAGCTTCCTGACTCCCTGTCCCCAGTTCTTTCCACCACTCCAGCCGGCCACTCCCAATCCCCCTGCTAAGCCAACCCACCTACAGACAGTGTCACGGTCCCTCATTCCCGAATCCCTTACTCAATCCCCCACAGCCTTTTCCATCTTTCATGCCTTCCTAGCGCTATAGGGTTGGCGGGGCAGAGTGCTCAGAGACCAGCAAGCTGGGATGTGGGGTCTTCCCGAGGTGGTGCGGGATATTTTGGCTGCTTAGAGGAGGAGCAGGGCAGGCATCTGCAAAAGGCATCTGCATTTCTTACACAGTCCCTAACTGCCAGGCCCAGTGCCAGATCGCAGACCCTTTGTTAACAGAGATGCCCTGGCTTTGTAAACCAAGAGGGAGGCAGAAAAAGTCCTCTAGCAACACAGACTGGCCTCTGGGGGAGGCGGGAGAGGGAATTGTCTACGAAAGTTCTCATTTAAACAAACAAACAACAAGATGAAAATAATAAGCTAGACAAAGAGCCAAGGGGGAACAGCAAGCAAACTCCTGAAATTGCACTGTAATTAAAGCATAGCTGCCTTCCAGATTCTCAAGTGCTGAGATGGGCTGGAGGGATGTTTACTAACCTGGTCAAAAGACATCAGGGCAAATTAAGCTGCATCCCAGCCTTGCCTCCAAACACTTTAGAATGCAAATGAGAGATGCCAAATTTGCATCTGGGGCATGAAGGGGACCAATAAGTAACCTGCACAGGTCTTGAGCGTTTGGTGAGAAGAATCCAAACTGGCCACTGTGAAGGGAGGCACTGGGGAATGCTGAGCAGGGGGTGGGGTGGCTATCCTGTTTCACCAGAGATGATTTTTTTTTTGGTTTGGTCCAGGCCGATCTCGAGGCTAGGAGCTAGCTGACTAGCCCTCCGGGACCATGCCAATTCACATATGAGAGTACACCAGACTTAGACCCAGGAAGATTTACATGAGTTTGTGCCAGTATTAACCCCCGGAGATGCCTACCCAATCAGAGCCATTGCGCCAAGGCAAGGAAGGCATTGCCAGGGCGTTTGCATGACAGAAAGTAGCATATGGGCTCAAGAGAAACCTTTCTGGGCAGGGGGAGGGAGGGCCATACCCACATGAATCACTCTCTGGTGGTTTTGCTTTGGTTTCAGAACCTGTGGCTAAGGCAGAAGGACCAGTAGGGCCCCTGGCCGCGTTGATTTTTCTCCTCCCAGCTGCTTCTGTCTCTCTCTCAGGCTCCTGGAAACAAAACAGCTGAGCAGATAAACAAGTCACCACCTGCTCCCTCCTCCCCCGTGACACCGCCCCTGTCCCCAAGTCCCACCCCTTCTTCTTGCACTCTCTCCCTCCATTCCTCCTTGAAGCCAAACTTCCGGTGGCAGCTGCAGCTGCTCTCTCCCCTCCCATGCCTGCCTCCCCAGCACAGTCCCCTGCCGCAGCCCCTGCCCCACCAATGGCAAATGAGGAACATGTGTACAGAGCCCTGGGCTCTCCCTCCTCCTGAGGCCATTTCCAACAAAACACTTGTGCTTTCTGAAAGTAAGATGTGGAGCTCTGGAGTCCCCAAGGAAAACGGGTTTATGGCATCCGCCAGCCCTGGAGCCAGTGAGTGTCTGGCCCCTTGGCCCAGAGCCCCACTGCCAGGCACAGGCAAACTGAGAGGAAGGGGTTAATCTGAGCAGAGGAGGCCAGGAGGGGCCCAGCTCCATTCCCGACTGCAGGGGATGCTCATCCCCGGGATAGAGGTCAACAGGAAGCAGCTCAAAGAGGCCAGGAGGCCAAGGCCCAGTTTAAACCCTGAATGAAGGCCACCTTTTCAGTAGCATGCACATGTGTGCATGCACACACACGTACACACTCATACACACATGTTACCATGCACATAGTATCCTCTTATTAACAACGTTAAGGTTGTCACGACAGACTCTGGGTTTGGTGTCGGAAGCCCTGCATCAGGGCTGTTTAATAAGTCCCCAGTGCCAATGGTAGGCACTATGGAGGCCCAAACTGTTGGGGAGGGGAACCTCAGAATGCCTTCTCCCAGGGAGGGGTGTGTGTGCCAGGAGCTGGGTGATGGAGCTCCTCCAGAGCTTTTCTTGGAAGTTCAGAGTTTAACTCTGGGTTAGTAGGGCTCACCTTAGTTCTGAGGCATGTAGGTGAAGACACTGCAATTAGGAAGGTGATGGGGCAGGGGACCAGCCTGTCTTCACCCCCAAGCTTATGTCTGTCTTTCTTCCTTTCTTCCTTTCCTTTCCTTCCTTCCTTCCTTTCTTCCTTTCCTTCTTTCCTTCTTCTTTCTTTTTTTTTTTTGAGATGGAGTCTAGCTCTGTCACCCAGGCTGGAGTGCAATGGTGCGATCTCAGCTCACTGCAACCTCCGCCTCCCGGGTTCAAGTGATTCCCCTGCCTCAGCCTCCCAAGTAGCCGGGATTACAGACACCCACCACCACGCCCAGCTAATTTTTGTATTTTTAATAGAGACGGGGTTTCACCATGTTGGCCAGGCTGGTCTTGAACTCTTGACCTCAAGTGATCCACCTGCCTTGGCCTCCCAAAGTGTTGGGATTACAGGCGTGAGCCACTGTGGCTGGCCCTTTTCTTTTTTCTTTTTTTTTTTAAGAAACAGAGTCGGCCGGGCACAGTGGCTCACACCTATAATCCCAGCACTCTGGGAGGCTAAGGTGGGTGGGTCACGAGGTCAGGAGTTCAAGACTAGTCTGGCCAACATAGTGAAACCCTGTCTCTACTAAAATACAAAAAATTAGCCAGGCGTGATGGTGTGCACCTGTAGTCCCAGCTACTCGGGAGGCTGAGGCAGGGGAATCACTTGAACCTAGGAGGCGGAGGTTGCAGTGAGCCGAGATCGTGCCACTGCACTCCAGCCTGGTGACAGAGCTAGACTCCATCTCAAAAAAAAAAAAAAAAATAGAAAAAAAAAAGAAAAGAAGAAAACAAAACAAAAAAAAAAACGAAACAGAGTCTTGGCTGAGCATGGTGACGCATGCTTATAATCCCAGTACTTTGGGAGGCCGAGGAGGGAGGATCACTTGAGGTCAGGAGTTCAAGACCAGCCTGGCCAATATAGTGAAACCCCCGTCTCTACTAAAAAAAAAAAAAAAAAAAAAATTAGCCAGGCATGGTGGCGTGTGCCTGTAGTCCCAGCTACTCAGGAGGCTGAGGCAGGAGAATCGCTTGAACCCAGGAGGCGGAGGCTGCAGTGAGCCAAGATCGCACCACTGCACTCCAGCCTGGGCGACAGACAGAGTGAGACTCCATTTCAAACAAACAAACAAAAAGAAAAAAAGAAAGAAAGAAAAAGTAAGAGTCTCGCTCTGTCTCCCAGGCTGGAGTGCAGTGGGGTGACCTTGCCTCACTGCAGCATTGAACTCCTGGGCTCAAGGAATCCTCCCGCTTCAGCCTCCTGAGTCTATAGGTGCACACCACCACACCCAGCTAATTTTTAAGTGTTTTGTAGAGACAGGGTCTCCCTATGTTGCCCAAGCTGGTCTCAAACTCCTGGCCTGAAGCGATCCTCCTGCCTTGGCCTCTCAAAGTGCTGAGATTACAGTTGTGAGCCACCATGCCCAGATCACATTTCCCCAGAACTCTATCTTTCCTGCTTGTGGACAAGGCAGGGGATGGATTTGGTGTCTGAGAAAGACAAACACAACCTTTAATTTGCTGACTGTCTCATACCTGTCTGCACAGCCTGCTGCTGTTTCGTGTGGAAAGTAACAGTAGCCTGGATAGCTCACAGCTGGGTTTGAAACAGTTAATGGCTGAGTGACCTTGAACAAGTTACTTGACCTCCCGGAGCCTGTCTTCTCATTGGTAAAATGTTAACAATATCTGGCTCTGACTCAGAGTTAAATTACTCTTTTGTTTTTCAGGTGGAATTAAGTGACAAGGCAAAGCTAATGTAAGATACATAAAACACCAAAAACACCAAGCATTCTGCCGTGAACCCATTTGGTGCTCAATAAAATCATTGCCCTTTTTTTGGTGTTTTGTTGGAGACAAAACGGAAACACCAAATGGCTGGTGGAAGTGGTAGGAAAAAACGAGACCAAAAACCCAGTGGCTCTGAAGAGGTACCTGCAGACCCACTGGGCAGGGTAGAGAGGAGCCCAGTGGGAACTTTTCTGCCAGGAGGAATCAGTGGGCAGAGCTCTTCTTCTCATTTGTCCAGCAGGGCTTCTCATCCTCAGCACTGCTGACATTTGCGCCAGATATTTCTTTGGTTTGGAGGCTGTCCTGTGCACTGTCGGATGTTTACCAGCATCGTCAGTCTCTACTCTCCAGGTGAAGTAGCAAGTTGTCTGCCTCCCGCAGTTATGACAATCAGAATGTCCTGGTGGAGGGGGGCAGAATCACCCTGTGAGCTCCGCTGTAGAGCTCAGAGCCCCACCTCCTTTAGGAGTCTGAGCCAAGGCTGTGTCCACAGGAGGGAGTCACTGAAGGTTGGAGGACTGATATGCACCAATACCTTTCCCACAAACAAGAGATGCCTGAGAAAGACCTGGTCATGCAGGAGGTGGTGAGTGGCTACTGGAAGAAATATGGTGGCTGGGGGAGGGGCAAGGGAGAAGCCTGCCTGCGGTTGAGCAGGCTAGCTGGAGAGCCAAGGTCGGTGCCCACTAGTGACTCTCCCGAGGGGTGTTGCCTTGGTGGGCTTCCCCGCTCTGGCCTTTTGTCACCTTGTTTGCTGAATCCAGGTAACATGTTTAACCAAATTGGAAAGCAATTCCGGGGAGTTGGAGTCAGATCTGTCCCTGCCCTTGCTGTTGCTAATGAGCTGTGTGACCTTAGTTGAGCCATTTGATCTCTCTGCAACTGTTTCTTGGGCTGTGAAACATGGGGGTTGGAGTCTCTGATTTCTAAGATCCTTTTCAGCTGTAAGTTCTAAGGCCTGTGAATACCACAGTGTGATTAAGCCAACTGGGTGGTGGTGAGGGCCTTGTAAGTTTCAGTCTTACTGCAAGCCAGCGATAGAATTCTCCACATGTCTTTGTTAAGAACTCTTGGCCCGGCACAGTGGCTCATGCCTGTAATCCCAGCATTTTGGGAGGCCGAGGCAGGTGGATCACCTGAGGTCAGGAGTTTGAGACCAGCCTGGCCAAGATGGTGAAACCCCGTCTCTACTAAAAATACAAAAATTAGCTGGGCGTGGTGGCACATGCCTGTAATCCCAGCTACTCGGGAGGCTGAGGCAGGAGAATCATTTGAACCCAGGAGACGGAGGTTGCAGTGAGCCGGGATTGCGCCACTACACTCTAACCTGGGCGACAAGAGCAAGACTTTGTCTAAAAAAAAAAAAAGAACTCTTGTTGCTGAGAAATACTTCCGGAGTTCCTACTGTGTGCGAAGCAACGTGCTCTCTGCTGTGCATGTGGGGAGGTCTTTCCCCCTTTCCTCTGAGGGCTCATAATCTAATAACAGATCAAAATAATTCCAATAAAAGGCCATAAATGCAAAATGTCTCATCCTTTCCACTGGCTTCAAAGTCAGGAAGATCTGAGTTTGAGGCTAGGTCCACCATTAGGAGTCCTTGGGTTACTCAGCTCATTTAATCTCAGTTTCTTTACTTGTAAAATGGGCATAATAACAACTGTGTCACAGGGTTATTTTAAGAGTTAAATGAGATAATATATGGGCTGGGTGCGGTGGCTCACGCCTGTAATCCCAGCACTTTGGGAGGCCAAGGCGGGTGGATCACGAGGTCAGGAGTTCGAGACCAGCCTGGCCAACATGGTGAAACCCCATCTCTACTAAAAATACAAAAATTAGCCAGGCGTGGTGGTGCACGCCTGTAATCCCAGCTACTCAGAGAACTGCTTGAACCCGGGAGGCGGAGATTTCAGTGAGCCAAGATTGCGCCACTGCGCTCCAGCCTGGGCGACAGAGCAAGACTCCATCTCAGGGGAAAAAGAAAAAAGAGTTAAATGGGCCTGGTGCAATGGTTCACACCTGTAATCCCAGCACTTTGGGAGGCCAAGGCGGGCAGATCACTTGAGGTCAGGAGTTGGAGACCAGCCTGGCCGACGCAGCGAAACTCAGTCTCTATCAAAAATACAAAAAGTAACAGGGCTTGGTGGTGCACACCTGTAATCCCAGCTACTTGGGAGGCTGAGGCAAGAGAGTTGCTTGAACCCAGGAGGAAGAGGTTGCAGTGAGCTCCGGCCTGGGCAATAGAGTGAGACCCTGCCACAAGGAAAAAAGAAAAGATAATATTTGTAAGACAATTACCATGGTGGTTGTCACATCATTAAGTGCAAAATAATTGTTAGTGGCAAGTATTTATTGGCTATAGTGCAGCAGGCACTGTGCTAGGCCCTGGGATAGTGGAGATGAGAGACAGGACTCCTGGTCTGCAGCAACTCACCAGCAGGTAGGGAAAGAAGCAGGGAGCAATGACAGTACCCTGAGAGGGCCGTGACAGAGCCAGGTAGGAGAGGCATCGACACGGGGAGGGCAGCGGGCCCTGACTGCGGGCTCAGGCAGGCATGTGATGTAGTGACCGCACTGCCTGTTGAAGCAGGGCCAGTGGTGTTCACCGGAGTTAAGCAGACAGAGCAGTGGGGAGGTGGGAGAAGCTCAGGTGCCATTGAGCCCGACCCTCAGTGCTTCTGCAGAAGTGAATGCAGTCAAGCAAGGTGGAGTGTGCATGGGATGATGGTAAGAAATGAGCCTGAAGGTTGGCGTCAGAAAGAAGGGATGTACACAAGAAATGTTTCCTTTATATTAGACACACTATTTCCCTTTTTGACCTAACCACCAGGCAGCTCGGAACCAACTTTTAGGTTCAAATGTTGCAGCACTTCCTTGAATCCTACTTTTCTGATGGACTTATTCCTTAGCCCCAGCTTTCTCTAGACCCTGGATCTCAACCTTTAATCTGGTTTTGGGGTTTCTGGCACTTGTGCCATTAATGATAAACTGCCTTGAATCTTTTTGGATACACTGAACATACATGGTGTGTAAATAAACAAATGAACTATAAAATACAAACATGCACAGGTAAGAGTGAAGTCAGAGCCTTTAGAGTGCGCTACGCCAGGGCGGCAGCATCCCTGGTGCCCGGTCAGCGCCTGGCACATCATAGGAGCGCAATCAACAGCGGGTGACACAGAATGGCGGCAGAGAACATTTCACCTAAAAGAAGGCTTCTCCACAGAGCACACCAGGACGGACCCCCAGAACCACTGGCTGGCTGTATCCCACCTTCAGGTTCTTGATTGGAGACTCCTTCATGTATCGTTCACTGATCCTTGTGGCTGAAAGTCTTGTTGCTCCAGCCAGATGGCAAACTACACCTCAAGGACAGACACTTGTCATACATGCCTGTGTCCCCCAGAGCTGCACCCAGCACAGAGCTGGTCGCAAAGTGGCCTCCCCAAATTTCTGTGGCTTTAGCCTAACAAACACCTGCAATTCCTTATAGCTGAACAAAGATGAATGACCCTAACCCGTTCAAGTCAGGCTGGACTCCTTCCACTCTGATCATACATTTGGTTTTACAAAGCGCTGAGCGACAGGAAGAAAGAATGGCTCTTACTGGCCGAGTTGAAGGGCTTCGAGCACATTTTTCTCAACAGCACAATCTGGCTCCCTGACACAAAAGGCAGGGAAAGGAAGGGGCAGCGGCTCCCAATGAACAGAGACGGATGGTGGCCGGGCCTCTGCCGCCACTGCTGTGCCCTCTGGGCAGACCAGCCACATCTCCTGGCTCAGGCCAAAGACTAGGGCAGATGACACATGGGGTACTCACAGGAGAGCTGTGCTCAGGGCTTCCTGCTGGCCCCGGAACCTTCCAGAATGGCCTCTCACACACTCCCCGCCCTCCCTCCTTCTCTCTGTCTCTCCCGGAACCTTCCAGAGTGGCCTCTCACACACTCCCCTCCCTCCCTCCTTCTCTGTCTCTCTCTCGCTCTCAGTGAAAGGACTTCCTTGGCAAGAGTGTCAGGTTTCAGTTGTCTGTGTCCCGGGAAATTACAAGATCTTTCCCCTTTCTCTTTTTAGCTAGGATTACACATGCGGAGCCATTTGGCTCCCCTGGCCTGCGCAGCTGCTGCCGGCCGGGCCGGGGGATCGTGCCAGGCAGCCCAGCCAGAGGTGGGCTGGGTCACAGGGGTGAGCTGCCAGGCCTGCTCACCCCTCTTCTTGGTGTGATCCCCTCAAGTCCAATCCCCAGGGACCTTCCCCAGGAATGCTGAGAGCACCAGCTGTCCCGGCCATGTCAGGCATCTGGCCACCAGGTCTCCTTCCACTCCAGGGGCAACCACCGCCAGAGGGAAAAACGGAAACACCAGGTTATTTGTGATCTGCATACTCACTCCGCGTTTAGAGAGAGAAGCAGGAGGCCAGGCGAATAGATGGGACTGTGGGAACAGCCAAGGGCAGAGGGTGAAGGGCGGCGATCAGAAGGAAAGATGGAATGCCCACACATTCCCTGCCGCTCCCGGCTCCAGCCGTGGAGGAAGCGGGGCTCAGAGGACATTGCACCAGACAGGTCTTGTTTAGAAAATTGGAAAAGAACAAATATTGATTACAAGAGTGCAGGAGAATGGGCCCTTCCATCATCAAAAACAGGTATTCAGCCAGGCGAAGTGACTCACGCTTGTAATCCCAGCACTTTGGGAGGCAAAGGCAGGAGGATCGCTTGGGCCCAAGAGTTTGAGACCAGCCTGGGCAGCATGGTGAAACCTAGTCTCTACAAAAAATTCCAAAAATTAGCTGGGTGTGGTGACGTGTCTGTGGTCCCAGCCATTCGGGTGGCTGAGGTGGGAGGATTGCTTGGGCCCGGGAGGTCGAACCATGTTCACACCATGGCATTCCAGCCTGGATGACAGAATGAGACCCTGTTTCTAATAATAACAGTAATAATAATAATAAAATACATACTCACTAGCTATGACTCTGCTTTACAGGATAATTGGGGCAAAAATGTTCTTGGGTGAAACTGGGTAACCTAATTTGAAAGGTCTGGGAAACATGGCCCAATTTCAGCCTCGCTCGCCACTCACAGGCCAAGTGGAGGTTGCGGTTCATAACATACTGGACACTAGACATCACTAATGCCTTCATTCTACAAATGGGAAAACCATGGCTGAGAGGTCACCTGATCTCCCAAGTTCACTCAGAGACTTGGGGATGGGCCGAGCTCCAGAGCCTGGGCCTTGCCCTGCTCCACCCCATACAGCACGAAGTTTCCTGGCCAACTAAGGAAGGAGTGCAAGGTGACTGAAGAAAACAAAAACAAACAGAACTGACGCAAAAAACAAACAAACAAAACTGAGTGCCAAAGAAGGAGAATTTGGGGGCTGAGGCTGTGGCTGCAGAGTGGGAGTGGGGATAATCAACGCTGGGCTCCTGAGTGTCTCTGGAAGGGCGGGCCCTGGCGTCCAGAGCGCCTGGTGCCCACCTTCCCCTTTCCCCCAGGGCCCCTGTCTGAGAGCTCTTCTACCCACTCCTGGCTGCTGGGGCGCCTGATATTTTCCAAAACACAATTTTCACACCCTTAATAGTGGGCTGCGGAGGAGTCAGGATCAGAGCCTCTAGCTCAGATTTCCTTCCCTGAAAGGATACGGTCTTAGAAACTGCATGCTGTGCAGAGTCCTGTCATTCAGAAGAAAGACAAAACCCAAGCCCTGGGGAGTCACGTGGCCACCACGGATGCCCCGGCCTCGGACTAAGCTAAGGGCATTAGCCCGGGTGGCCTGTAGCTGCTCTGCAGCTCTGATCAGTCCTACAGACACACGGCACCCCCCACCTGTCACCTTTAGGACCCTCCAGTCAGGCCCCCTTAAGATGCAATGTTCCCCATGCTCACCTTTGGGGCTTACTCTGCTGCTAAGGAAACAGCATGCAACTTCCCAGGGTTATGAGAAATAATTTTCCTAGGAATGTCACCAGCTGCAGACGCCCCTGTCATAAACTGTCCCAGCTCTAAGCCGCCTAGGGCTTTTATCCCCTCCTCTTAGCTACTCATTACCCAGCTTAATTAGGCCAGGAAATGCTGGCGCTGAGGACACTCTCGGCAGGAGGCAGGGCTGGAGGAGAGATTCTCAGCAGCGCCACTTCCTGAGGCTTGATCTGGGGGCTGGGGAAGGCCGTGGAGGAGGTCGGCTGGGGATGGCAGGCTGCGTCCTCCAGTGAACAGCTGCTGGGAACGAAGCAGGGATGCACGCATTTGCTCCCCAGGCCCTCCAGGGAGCTGAGGGTTGCAGTTGTTTACGGTAACAGCACCGGATCTGAAGGCCTTGGAAGGCTCTGCCTGCCCCCACCCCAACCCTCCCATCTCAATTAACCAGCTTCACCACCCCACCCCCACTCTTTCCTAGGGAAGAGGTTGAAACCTCAGTTACCACTCACAATATTTCAGCCCCAACCCTGACATAATCACAGTCAAAGACCCAGCCTGAGATGCCTTCCATTTTCAGCCAGCCCCTGACCTTCACCCTGAACCACCTTGGTCATGCACAACCTCCTGGTTCTTCACTAGGTGGAACACAGGAATGGGGTTGCCTGCTATAGAGCTGTATGTGCTTCACCCAGTTTTGGAGCTTTCTGCTCCAGTGGCGTTGGAAGGGGAGTAGCAATGTTGAGGGTTCATAGAATGGGGTTTATATCAGACAGATGGGAGTCTAGACTGTAGCTCTGCCCCAGGTCATTCTGTGACCTTGAATATGCTATTTCATTTTTCTGCACCTAAGTTTCTTTAGCTGCAAAAATGGGGGTGTTAATATCGGCTTCTTGGGAGGTTGAGATGATCTTATATCCTTATAGTAGACACAGGCAAATGTTCAGTAAGAAGTGGCCGGTATCTCCGACGTGGGGCACTAGTTCAGAGGCCTGCAGTTACCAACTTTTCTTTGCTGGGAGGTATGGAAAGGGGAAACTAGTATTAATGAGATCCCGCTATCTGTGGAAGGTATTCATACTTACACGATTTTCCTTTCATTTCCCAATTATCTGTGGAGGCTTTGAGATTTAAATGAGTAAACTGAGGCTCGGAGAGGGTAGGAGGGTGAGTCATGCCTCATGAGTGGCAGAGCAGATCATACAACAGGGCTATGGCAGATGCCCAGGGCTGCTGAGTCTGGGACTGCTTCGTGGCCTGGAAATGTCAGAATGACACCAGTGTAGGCCAGGCGCAGTGGCTCAGGTCTGTAGTCCCAGGACTTGGGGAGGCCGAGGTGGGCGGATCACTTGAGGTCAGGAGTTCGAAACCAGCCTGGCCAATATGGTGAAACCCGTCTCTACTAAAAATTCAAAAATTAGCCAGTTAATTGGCCAGTTGTGTTGTTGGGCGCCTATAGTCCCAGTACTCAGGAGCCTGAGGCACAAGAATCGCTTGGACCCGGAAGGCAGAGGCCGCAGTGAGCTGAGATCAAACCATTGCATTCCAGCCTGGGCGTCAGAGTGAGACTTATCTCAAATAAACATACAAACAAAAGAATCACACCAGCCTAGAGTGAGTAGGATGACTAGAATCTCAGCAGCCACAGCACCGGGTGGATCATCGCCCTGGAGAGGGGAATATGAGGGCTGAGTCACAGTGTCATCCAAAAAGGACTTGTCAGCCTCTGCAGAGGCTGCCTCTCACCTGTGGAACACATACGCACTGTGATTTAAGTCCTGGAGCAATTTGCTTCAGCCTTCTCAGGTGTATGGTTTTATGCCTTGGCTTTTCCATTGTATCCACATTTTCTCAGAAAATGCAAACTTCTTGAGAAGTGACCTCATTTCCCTCACCTGCAGCAAGACAAACGTAATTCTTGGCACTCAGATATGCAATAGTGCTGTGATTTTAACTTTTCTATGTAACTGTAACTTTGAAAAGTACTCTCCCATTCCACCAAGCAAAAAAAGAAAAAAAAAAAGCCTTAGGGCAGGGGTGGAGGGATTGGGGCATAAGGGGAACCTCCAATTCCATCCAGAGGAGGGCACTAGTCCATCTGCTCAGGCCCTCCCCACATCGAGGTGCTCCTAGGTCCCCAAGAAAATCTCTTGATCCACCCAAAGAATCCCAAACTACTGACCATTGGTTTCCAAGGTCCCTGAGTCATGACACTCTTAGACTTACTTAGCTGGTAAGATGCTTCTCATTTGAAAAACACAAAATCAAGAAAGCTCCTGGCTGAGCAGCTAGAGGCATAAGAAACCTTGGGATCCTAAACCATCAGGGTCTCTGGCTTTGTCAGTCTCTGTTGGGATCCGAGATAAGTGAAGTCAGGGGTAAAGAAAATAAATCGGCAGCTTCCCAGGGTGCTGGAAAGGCTGTCAGGCAGAACTTCCTTCCATGTGGCTCCAGGGAGCAGAACTTGGGTAAAGCTTCAGAAAGGCCGCTGTGGGCTTCACATGCAGCTGTTCCTAACCCCTGGGGCTGTCAGGAATTCTGTCTTGCTAAGGAAGGAAGGCCAGGCAGTGCAGGTGCAGGTGGGGGTTCTGGGGAGGTGGGTGCTGGGGGACTGTGCACCGAGGAAGATGTGGGGCCTTCAGGGTCACACCTCCCACCCCCAGAATTCTACAGACGAAGATGCTGTGATGTATAACTAGGAAAGGTGAAGGTGGGGGGACAGCCACTGAAACAGAGCCAGGATGGTGAGCTCTAACCCAGGGATTTTCCTCTCAACACCATCTGGGGCACTCCCCTCCCCATTCACTCTACACCCTCCTTTCCACCCACCGGGAGGCTCCATCTTCCTCAGTTGACTCCCACACAGAGGCAGAAGAAGGAGAAGCTGCCTCCACCCTGAGGAGCTTGGGGGCAAACATCTGCTCCCTGCCATTGTTTCCCCTTATTTAGTGGGTGGGAAGGACCTGGCAGAGCTCTTCAGCCAAATCACACACCCAGGTGGCAGTTTGGTGAACCCTCCTCCAGGGTAACTGGGGAAAGCTGAAAATGCCTGTTGGCCTGACAGGGGTTTTCAGAGTGTCACTCCCATGCTGTGTGGGTGGGGCGGAGAGGTGACATTCACCCTCCTCGGCAGCACCCCTTATGTCCCTCGTGTGTTCTCCGGCTGCAGAGCCCAGTGAGGCTATGCAGTGACAGATAGTCACTTGTGCCTCTCTCTCCCTTCTGCTCCCCCCCGCCCCATGCCACTTCTACCCACCCAGGCTTGCAGCAGAGGGCCTGGAGTCTTGGGTGTGGGCAGGTGTTTATCTCATCAGACAACTAAAGTTTTGCCAGGGCTGGGCTGTGGGTTCACGCATTCACCTGCTGACCTGCTTAGGAAACACAGGGCAGGGTTTTGTTCCAGTGCCTTCCTGGCAGCCACACCCACTTAACGCCAAGTTCCCAATGCCACGTCTGAGACAGAGGGGATCGCAGTGGAGACTGCACTCGCTTCAGCAGTTACCAGCTCTGGTAATATCTGTTGAGCAACTGCTCCATGGCAGGGCTGGGGAGGTGGCCCGTGAACAAATTGGCCAGGGCAGGTCCCTGCTCCGACCTGTGGTGCTTGCAGTCACCGTCTGGGGAGGACTGGAAAACCACACAGACAGTACGACAGACGGTGCACCATGAGGAGAAGGTCTGGCTTCCATGAACATGCGCCACAGCGGGAGCAAAGTAAATGAGATTGGAGGGGGCCAGGAGGAAATGACATTGAAGCTCGGAGGAAGAGAATTTAACCAGGACTGGACTGTCTTCCGGGGGCGATCAGAGCAAAGGCACTAAGATGACAGGAGCCACTGTGCATCTGAAGAAGCCAGGTGGGTGCTGACTCACAGTTCTTATTCTGGTCTTTCTCATGACTTACCTGTGGCCTGACCCACAGCCCTTCATTTCTCCCTGGACAACGTGGCTGTCCAGAGGAGAGGAGACTGGGCGTCCAAAGTACTGCCAGCCCCTGCGTTGTTATTATCGATTACAACGTGTTATTTCCAGCTTCTACCCTCTCCACAAAAAAAAGAGCCTTCTGGGAGAGGACACCTGCCCAGACACAGCCTGGACTCCGCAGGGGTTCCCACAAGCACATCCAGGCTCTGCCATTCCCTCCTTGTAGATGATCTGGCAAATTTGGAGTTTGACTCCTAATTCTGCTGCCTCAATCCCTGCCCCTCCCCTCACATGACCACTGTGGACGGTCGCATGTGCGCTTCCGCTGTTGAACTTAGGCACGCATGCATGCCAAAGGGAATCATACATTTCTTCTAGAATTTCTTTTTCTTTTTTTTTTTCTTTTTGAGACAGTCTCGCTCTGTCGCCAGGCTGGAGTGCAGTGGCTCAATCTCAGTTCACTGCAGCCTCCGCCTCCTGGGTTCAAGCAATTCTCTGCCTCAGCCTCCCGAGTAGCTGGGATTACAGGTGCCCACCACCATGCCCGGCTAATTTTTGTATTTTTAGTAGAGACAGGGTTTCACCATCTTGGCCAGGCTGGTCTTGAACTCCTGACCTCGTGATCCACCCACCTCAGCCTCCCAAAGTGCTGGGATTGCAGGCATGAGCTACTGCACCTGGCCTAGAATTTCTTTTAACTGAATAATTTATCTTCCATTAATATATGTGCTTCTATCTTTGTTTGTTTTTCGTTTTTGGTTTTTTGTTTTTTTGAGACAGAATCTCGCTCTGTCGCCTAGCCTGGAGTGCAGTGGCGCCATCTCGGCTCACTGCAAGCTCCGCCTCCCGGGTTTACACCATTCTCCTGCCTCAGCCTCCTGAGTAGCTGGGACTACAGGTGCCCACGACCACGCCCGGCTAGTTTTTTGTATTTTTTTTAGTAGAGACAGGGTTTCACTGTGTTAGCCAGGATGGTCTCAATCTCCTGACCTCGTGATCCACCCCTCTCGGCCTCCGAAAGTGCTGGGATTATAGGCGTGAGCCACTGCGCCCGGCCCTCTCTTTGTTTTTATTTTTATTATTTTTTATTATTTTTATTTATTTATTTATTTTTGAGACAGAGTTTCGTTCTTGTCGCCCAAGCTGGAGCGCAATGGCGCTATCTCAGCCCACTGCAACCTCTGCCTCCCTCATTCAAGCTATTCTCCTGCCTCAGCCTCCAGAGCAGCTGGGATTACAGGCATGCACCACCATGCCTGGCTAATTTTGCAGTTTTAGTAGAGATGGGGTTTCTCCATGTTGGTGAGGCTGGTCTCGAACTCCCAATCTCAGGTGATCCGCCCGCCTCTGCCTCCCAAAGTGTTGGGGTTACAGGCGTGAGCCACCGTGCCTGGCCTCTCTCTTTGTTTTTAACTGCTTCATTGTTTTACTTAGTCTGGATGTCATAATTTATTTACTTGTTTGTTTGTTTATGTTTTTAGAGTCAGGGTCTTGCTCTGTTGTCCAAGCTGGAGTGCAGTGGTGTGATCATGGCTCACTGCAGCCTCGACCTCCCAGGCTCAAGAGATCCTCCTGCCTCAGCCTCCTAAGTGGCTGGGACTATAGGCATGCACCACCATGCCACCAAATTTTATGTTTTTGGTAGAGATGGGGCCTTGCTGCTTTGCCCAGGCTGGTCTCAAACCTTCAACCTCAAGCTATTCTCCCACCTTGGCCTCCCAAAGTTGCAATTACAGTTCTTATCCACCAGGATGTGATGATTTATTTAATGATTTCCTTATTGATAGATATTTTGGGTCCCCCTTACCTTTTATTTATTTCTCTCTCTTTTTTTTTTTTGTGCTATTTTACCTAGGGTGACTTTTTAATAAGGTGAACTTAAGGTGGGTTGGAGTTCAGATTTTTTTTTTTAAGAAAACTTTCAACAGATAAAGATGAGGAACCCACCACTAATGATGTTGAATTTGTTTTTGTTTTTCTTGTAATAAGTCCTATTTGGAACCTTGGCCCATTTGCTACTGGGCCAGCCCCCTCCTGCTAGGATGACCTTAGCCCCCTGGGCCAGCCCTGCTTCCCCAGTCCCTACCCCCTGGTGCAGTGGTGATGAGACACCTCCCTCTGCTTCCTCTGAGCCCTCCTTCAACACTGATAGGCTGGGCTCATCCTTGCAGGGCTGGAATTTGCCAAGCTTGCCTCCCTCCCTCTGGGAATGAGCACTCCCCACCCCTCCCCCTTCATTTTCTCTGGAGCCTTTGGGACAAACAACTCTCTAGGACGGAGCTACCTCCTAAGGGAGGCTCCTCTGGCCTCTTCCCTGGCATCTGTGACCACCTGCGTCTGCCACAGCTTCTCTGGTCCAGCCTGACCTGATGAGTCTATTTGTACTTCCTCACTGTCTTTTTTGAACCTTGATTTCTGAGGAAGTTTCCAATCCCACCCCCAGCCAGAGTCCTTCCTGTTCTCTCCTGATGTTTCTCCCCAGCTCGGGGCCTTTTGTTCTCCACCCCAACCCTCCCTGCAAGTTTGTCCCCCTTTGCCAGGAGCTCTCCAGCCCAGCAGCCTCTCCTCTTACTAATCTCTTTTCCAAACGCTGTCTTCTGTAGCCAGGTCTACCCAACAGAAAGTGAAGAAGGTTGGCAATTATCTAATGAGTCCACACAATGTAGACAGCCAATTAAAATATCCTTGACACAACCAATCCCCTCCGCTTTGTTGAAAGCTGAACTCCAGTGAGGCCTGCCCCTGACAAAATCTGTCACACAATCTAGATGATTGGGGTGACAAGAACCGATGTTTATCTAACTAGCAAGTGAGAATTTCAGCTTTCTCTAGGTCTGGCTGCCATCTCTCCAAATAAAGGATAGTCCAATGTACCCACAAACAAATAAACGAAACAAAAGAGAAAACACACACCACAAAAACTGCTTTCTTAGAGTTGGTGTCTAATTGTGAACTGAAGTCCACCCTCAAAATACGAATTTCTGGGGAAGGTACTGTTTTTGTGGTGACTCGAATCCCAGCGTTCTATCTGTAGGTGCACCCTGGTGCAAAACACAGTGCACAGTGGAGTGCTGTAGCTTTCGCGTCTCCAGGGACTTTGACGTCCCTCCCTCTTGCCTTGTTGAAAAATTCAAACTAGAAGAATCCTATGAAATAAAATACAATTAATAAGCACTCTTCAGGTGTTTAGGGCTGGTTAAAGACAGAAGCCAGGGCCGGACGCGGTGGCTCACACCTGTAATCCCAGCATTTTGGGAGACCGAGGCAGGCAGATCACCTGAGGTCGGGAGTTCGAGACCAGCCTGATCAACATGGAGAAACACTGTCTCTACTAAAAATAGAAAATTAGCCGGGCGTGGTGGTGCATGCTTGTAATTCCAGCAACTTGGGAGGCTGAGGCAAGAGAATCACTTGAACCTGGGAGGCGGAGGTTGCGGTGAGCCAAGATCACACCATTGCACTCCAGCCTGGGAAAGACAAGAACAAAACTCTGTCTCGAAAAAAACAGCCTGGGTGACAGTGCGAGACTCCATCTCAAAAAAAAAAAAAAAAAAAAGACAGAAGCTACTTCTCTGACCGCACAGTTATCTTCTATTTGACAATTTGGGTCAGAACATTTAATCCTCCACTTCAATTATTTACAAAACACTTAAATTATTTTAGTTATTTTCTTTCTTTCTTTTTTTTTTTTTTTTAGTAGAGACAGGGTTTCACCGTGTTAACCAGGATGGTCTCGATCTCCTGACCAAGGATGGTCTCGATCTCCTGACCTCGTGATCCGCCCACCTCAGCCTCCCAAAGTGCTGGGATTGCAGGCATGAGTCACCGCGCCCGGCCTATTTTAGTTATTTTATTAAACTGACACTAGATGTATTATTATTATTTTTTTTTTTTCAGATGGAGTTTCACTCTTGTTGCCCAGGCTGGAGTGCAATGGCCCGATCTCAGCTCACTGCAACCTCGTCTCCTGGGTTCAAGTGATTCTCCTGCCTCAACCTCCCAAGTAGCTGGGATTACAAGCACCCGCCACCATGGCCGGCTAATTTTTGTATTTTTAGTAGAGACCATGTTTTGCCACGCTGGCCAGGCTGGTCTCGAACTCCTGACCTCAGGTGATCTGCCCGCCTCGGCCTCCCAAAGTGCTGGGATTACAGGCATGAGCCACCGTGCCTGACCCCATTATTATTATTATTATTATTTCCTTTTTTTATTATTATTTTTTTTTATTGAGACAGAGTATTGCCCAGGGTGGAGTGCAGTGGCACAACCTCAGCTCACTGCAACCTTCATCTCCCAGGTTCAAGTGATTCTCCTGCCTCAGCCTCCCGAGTAACAGGGATTACAGGCATATGCCACCACACCAAGGTAATTTTTGTATTTTTAGTAGAGACGGGGTTTCACCATGTTGGCCAGACTGGTCTCGAACTCCTGCCTCAAGTGATCCATCGGCCTTGGCCTCTCGAAGTGCTGGGATTACAGGAATGAGCCACCGTGCCAGCAATTTTTTTTTTTTTTTTTTTTTTTTTGAGACGGAGTCTAGCTCTGTCGCCCAGGCTGGAGTGCAGTAGCACCATCTCAGCTCACTGCAACCTCTGCCTCCTGGGCTAAAGGGATTCTCCTGCCTCAGCCTCCAGAGTAGCTGGGATTACAGGCCAGCACCACCACGCCCAACTAATTTTTGTATTTTTAGTAGAGACGGGGTTTCACTATGTTGGCCAGGATGGTCTCCATCTCTTGACCTCGTGATCCACCTGCCTCAGCCTCCCAAAGTGCTGGGATTACAGGCGTGAGCCACTCTGCCCAGCCTTTCTTCCTTTTTTTTTTCAAGACGGAGTCTCGGTCTGTCGCCCAGGCTGGAGTGCAGTGGTGCGATCTCAGCTCACTGCAACCTCCGCCCCCACGCCGCCGTCCCCGCCCTCCCCGCCCTCCCGGCCCCGCCCAGGTTAAAGAGCTTCTCCTGCCTCGGCCTCCTGAGTAGCTCGGATTACAGGCACCTGCCATCATGCCTGGCTAATTTTTTTTTTTTTTTTTTTTTTGTATTTTTGTAGCGGCGGGGTTTCACCATGTTGGCCAGGCTGGTCTCCAGCTCCTGACCTCAGGTAATCCGCCCGCCTCGGCCACCCAAAGTGCTGGGACTACAGGACTGAGTCACCGCGCCCGGCCTTATTTTGTCTTGTTTTAGAAAATAAACCAATAGGCCGAGCGCGGTGGCTCATGACTGTAATCCCAGCACTTTGGGAGGCCGAGGCGGGTGGATCACGAGGTCAGGAGCTCGAGACCAGCCTGACCAACATGTTGAAACCCCATATCTGCTAAAACTACAAAAATTAGCTGGGCATGGTGACACATGCCTGTAATCCCAGCTACTCAGGAGGTTGAGGCAGGAGAATTGCTTGAACCCGGGAGGCAGAGGTTGCAGCGAGCCGAGATCATGCCACTGTACTCCAGCCTGGGTGACAAAGCGAGACTCCGTCTCAAAAAAAAAAGAAAAAAAAAACAAAGAAAGAAAGAAAATAAACCAATACAACAATACAATAGCTGGGCGCAGTGGCTCATGCCTGTAATCCCAGGACTTTGGGAGGCCGAGATGGGTGGATCACTTGAGGTCAGGAGTTCGAGACCGGCCTGGCCAAATTGGTGAAACCCGGTCTCTACTAAAAACACAAAAATTGGCTGGGCATGGTGGCACGCGTATGTAGTCCTAGCTACTCTGGAGGCTGAGACAGGAGAATCACTTGAACTCCAGAGCAGGAGATTGCAGTGAGCCGAGACATGTAACTGCTCTCTAGCCTGGATGACAGAGCGAATTCCGTCTCAAAAAAGAAAAGAGAAGAGGGGAGGGGAGGGGAGGAGAAGGGAGGGGAGAAAAGAAGAGAAAAGAAAAGAAACCAGTAGTCTACCAGGCACAGCAGCTCATGCTTGTAATCCCAGCACTTTGGGAGGCTGAGGCGGGAAGATCACGAGGTCAGGAGTTTGAGACCAGCCTGGCCAACATGGTGAAACCTCATGTCTACTAAAAATACAAAAATTAGGCAGGCATGGTGTCATGTACCTGTAATTCCCACTACTCAGGAGGCTGAGGCAGGAGAATAGCTTGAACCCAGGAGGTGGAGGTTGAAGTGGGCCGAGATGGTGCCACTGCACCCAGCCTGGGACAGAGTGAGACTCTGTCTCAAAGAAAGAAAAGAAAAGAAAAGAAAAGAAACCAATAGTCAAAACCTTCTTACAATTTTTAAAGATTTGACCATTAATTTTTTTTTTTTTTTTTTTTTTTTTTTTTGAGACAGAGTCTCACTCCGTTGCCCAGCCTGGAGTGCAGTGCCATGATCTTGGCTCACTGCAACCTCCACCTCCTGGGTTCAAGCGATTCTCCTGCCTTAGCCTCCAGAGTAGCTGGGATTACAGGTATGCACCATCACGCTTGGCTAATTTTTTCTTTTTCTTTTTTTTTTTTTTGAGACAGAATCTCTCTCTGTCGCCAGGCTGGAGTGCAGTGGCTCGATCTCGGCTCACTGCAACCTCCGTTTCCTGATTCAAGCGATTCTCCCGCCTCCGCCTCCCCAGTAGCTGGGACTACAGGCACGTGCCACCACGCCCAGTTAATTTTTGTATTTTTAGTAGAGACAGGGTTTCACCATATTGGCCAGGCTTATCTCAAACTCCCGACCTCAGGTGATCTGCCCGCTTCGGCCTCCCAAAGTGTTGGGATTACAGGCATGAGCCACCGCGCCCGGCCGCTCAGCTAATTTTTGTAGTTTTAGTAGAGACAGGGTTTCACCATGTTGGCGGGGCTGGTCTCAAACTCCTGACCTCTGGTGATCCACCCGCCTCAGCCTCCCAAAATGCTGGGATGATAGGCATGAGCCACTGTGCCTGATCTTGACCGTTAATATTGAACTGGATTTAAAATACCTTTTGTGGCCAGATACTTATGCCTGTCATCCCAGCCTTTTGGGAGGCCAAGGAAGGAGGATTGCTTGAGCCTAGGAGTTCAAGACCACTCTGGACAATATAGTGAGAACTTGCCCCTACAAAGAAAAAAGAAAAGGCTAGTGTGGTGGAGCAAGCCCATTGTCCCAGCTACTCAGGAGGCTGAAGTGTGAGGATCACCTGAGCCTGGGAGGTTGAGGCTGCAGTAAGCCATGATCACCACTGCATTCTGGCCTAGGCAACAGAGAGAGACCCTGTGTCTAATATATATACTACTAAAAATACAAAAATTAGCTGGGCGTGGTGGCACGCGCCTGTAATCCCAGCTACTAGGGAGGCTGAGGCAGGAGAATTGCTTGAACCTGGGAGACGGAGGTTGCAGTGAGCCGAGATTGCACCACTGCACTCCAGACTGGGTGACAGAGCGAGACTCTGTCTCAAAAAAACAAAAAAGGGCCGGGTGCAGTGGCTCACGCCTGTAATCCCAGCACTTTGGGAGGCCAAGCATTAGGAGTTCCAGACCTGCCTGGCCAACATAGTGAAACCTTGTCTCTACTAAAAATTAAAAAAAAAAAAAATCAGCCTGGCATGGTCGTGGGCACCTGTACTTCCAGCTACTTGGGAGGCTGAGGCAGGAGAATCACTTGAACCCAAGAGGCAGAGATTGCAGTGAGCTGAGATCACGCCATTGCACTCCAGCCTGGGCGACAGAGTGAGACTCCGTCTCAAGAAAAAAAAAAGAGTGCATTGTGGTTTTTAAATTAATATTTTCCCAAAGGATATGTATATATACATATATATATAATCACCATGTTGGCCAGGCTGGTCTCGAACTCCTGGCCTCAGGTGATCCACCTGCTTCAGCCTCCCAAATTGCTGGGATTACAGGCGTGAGCCACCGCGCCCAGCCCACAGTGCAATCTTGTTTTGAATAATTAAGACAAATAAAAATACATGTGGGGTTTCTCTGAAGAGCATTCTCTAAACAGTGCCTTCTTTCTTCCCGTCCCTCCCCTCCCGATGGTGCTCGCCCTGGGAATGGGATATAACACAGACATCCTGAGAGCAAAGCAAATACTTTCTTTCTCCCTAAGCCCGCTTTAAACCTCTCCACTGGGGTGCCTTTCTAAATGTGTACATTGATCTCATGGATTTAGAGAGCCAAGGTTGGTCTCAGGTACCAGCTCCACCTGCTTGTTAGCTGTGTGTCTTTGGGCAAGTACCTTTCCCTACACAGGGCTCAGTTTTCTCATCTACACAGTGGGGAATACAATCACCTGCCAGGGTTGTGGTAACTAAGATTGTCCAGATGCGGTGACTCACGACAGTAATCCCAGCACTGTGGGAGGCTGAAGCAGGAGGATCGCTTGAGGTCAGGAGATTGAGCCTGCAGTGAGCTATGATCATGCCACTGCACTCCAGCCTGGGAGACAGAGTGAGACCCTGTCTAAAATAAAAAATAAAAAAAAAAGGCTGGGCACAGTGGCTCACACCTGTAATCCCAGCACTTTGGGAGGCCAAGGCGGGTGGATCACCTGAGGTCAGGAGTTCAAGACCAGCCTGGCCAACATGGTGAAACCCTGTCTGTACTAAAAATACAAAAATTAGCCGGGCGTGGTGGCAGGTGCCTGTAATCCCAGCTACTCAGGAGGCTGACGCAGAAGAATTGCTTGAACCCGGGAGGTGGAAGTTGCAGTGAGCTGAGATCGCGCCACTGCACTCCAGCCTGGGCAACAAGAGAGAAACTCCCTCTCAAGAAAAGGAAAAAAAAAAAAAGAAAAAAGAAAAGAAATAACTGAGATACCATATTCGTAAAAATTGCTTTAAAATGAAAAACAACACGTCCCTGATGGTTCTCTTTGTGTGTGTATATGTGAATTTGAGACAGCATACTCACGGTTCTTTTTTTTTTTTTTTTTTTTTTTTTTTGAGACAGAGTCTTGCTCTGTCACCAGGCTGGAGTGCAGTGGTGCAATCTCGGCTCACTGCAATCTCCACCTCCCTGGTTCAAGCATTTCCCCTGCCTTAGCCTCCCGAGTAGCTGGAATTACAGGCTCATGTCACCACACCCAGCTAATTTTTTTTGTATTTTCAGTAGAGACGGTGTTTTGCCATGTTGGCCAGATTGGTCTTGAACTCCTGACCTCAGGCAATCCACCTGCCTCAGCCTCCCAAAGCGCTGGCATTACAGGTGTGATCCACCGCGCCCGGCCACTGATGGTTCTAATGTGAATAAAATTACAAACACACTCTATTTGTTGAATTATGCAATAAATACTCATAAACATGGCTGGGAGGTGGATTTAAGCCCACAGGGCTTATGAAACCACTTAAGAAAAATATCACAAAACATTAAATTTTCGACGTGAAAGAAAGGCTTCAGTAAACCTTCACGATGTCTTCGTATTTCTCACTCATAGAGTCTAGGATTTCTAGGTGTCACAGGTCTTTAGATCTAGCAGAAGACTCCTTTCCCTCACATTTCCCTCCAGGATCCTTCCTCTGTTTATTCATTCATTCTAGAGTGAGAAATCTCTAGGGGACAGTCTCCACGGGCTGGAGGCTTGTGAGTCGTGATGGACAGAACGTAGACCCCAGACTGACTGTCATGAGCTAGGACATCTTGGGTAAGTCCCAAAGCCTCTGAGCCCCCATTTCCGGAGCTATAAAACAAGCATAATAATGCCAACATCGGTAGGAAACACGTGAAGATTAAGTAAAGATGTGTAATTGAAAACAGTTTGTAAATTCTACAGTGCTCCATAAAATAAGCCATTAGGCCAGGCGCGGTGGCTCATGCCTGTAACCCCAGCACTTTTGGGAGGTTGAGGCGGGTGAATCACCTGAGGTCAGGAGCTTGAGAGTAGCCTGGCCAACATGGTGAAACCTTGTCTCTACTAAAAATACAAAAAAAAAAAAAAAAAAATTAGCTGGTTCTGGTGGTGCGCGCCTGGAATCTCAGCTACTCAGGGAGGCTGAGACAGGAGAATCGCTTGAACCCAAGAGGCAGAGGTTGCATGAGCCAAGATGGTGCCACTGCATTCCAGCCTGGGTGACAGAGGAAGACTCCATCTCAAAAATAAATAGATAAATAAATAAACGTAATAAATCTAAGTAAATCTAATAAATTAGATTTTTTTTTCTTTGAGTCTCCCTCTGTCACCCAGACACTCTAGTGGAGTGGGACGATCTCAGCTCACTGCAACCTCTACCACCTGGGTTCAAATGATTCTGTTGCCTCAGTCTCCCAAGCAGCTGGGATTATAGGCGTGCACCACCATGCCAGGCCAATCTTTGTATTTTTTAGTAGAGATGGGGTTTTACCATCTTGGCCAGGCTGGTCTCGAACTCCTGACTCAGGTGATCTGCCTGCTTCGACCTCCCAAAGTGCTGGGTTACAGGCGAGAGCCACGGCACCCAGACACATCTGGCTATTTTTTAATTTTTTGGAGAGATGGGATCTTGCTATGTTGCCCAGCTGGTCTCAAACTCCTGGGCTCAAGTGATCCTCCTGCCTTAGCTTCCCAAAGTGCTGTGGCTATGGGTATGAGCCACCCTGCAGACAGATCTGCCTCTTTTTTTTTTTTTTTTAAGATCCACCTTTTTTGATGCATTCCTGCCTTATTCTGGCTCGCTCCTTCTGCTCTGAGGCAGTCACAGAGCACTCCCTTCTTGTGGATCATTAGGGTCCAGGATCAAGTGGCCTTCTCAGAAGCCAGGGGAACCCCTATTGGAGTCCAGGCTTCTCTGGAGTTTACCCTGCTTTCTTTTTCTTTTTCTTTTTGAGAGGGAATCTCACTCTGTCACCAAGGCTGGAGTGCAGTGGCGAAATCTTGGCTCACTGTAGCTTCCACCTTCTGGGTTCAAACAATTCTTCTGCCTCAGTAGGAGGCAGGAGATCCTGAGTAGCTGGGATTATAGGCATGTGCCACCACACCCGGCTGATTTCTGTATTTTTAATGGAAATGGGGTTTCACCTTGTTGGCCAGGTTGTTCTCGAACCCGTGACCTCAGGTGACCCGCCCGCCTTGGCCTTCCAAAGTGGTGGGATTGCAGGCTTCAGTCACCAAGCCCAGTCTTACTCTGCTTTCTTTCTTTCTTTTTTTTTTTTTGAGATGGAGTTTTGCTCTTGTCGCCCAGGCTGGAGTGCAATGGCACAATCTTGGCTCACTGCAACCTCCGCCTCCTGGGTTCAAGCAATTCTTCTGCCTCAGCCTCCTGAGTAGCTGGGATTACAGGCACGCGCCACCGCGCCCGGCTAATTTTGTATTTTTAGTAGAGACGGGAGTTTCTCCATGTTGGTCAGGCTGGTCTCGAACTTGCAACCTCAGGTGATCCGCCTGCCTCAGCCTCCTAAAGTGCTGGGATTACAGACGTGAGCCACTGCGCCTGGCTTACTCTGCTTTCTTTAGCTCCTTTCCCTTCCCTTGCTCTTTGCACTGGTCCTGAGGAAATTTTCCGGAATGGAGGCTGCTTACGCTGTAGCATTTTTCCTAACTGACCTCCTTTATGGCTTCCCTAGGCCGTCAGTTAAATCATCACTCCATCAGAAGCCAGTTTTCCCAAACAGCTTCTTTGTCTACTGACACTTCTCTTTGAGAACCCTTCTTTTTCTCCTTTTTTCCTTCCTGCAACTCCAGGCCTCTCCCTTTGCCTTCCCTGTCCCTTGTTCTCTCCATCATCCTCCCTGAGGACATTAGCTCTGGGAACCTTCCCACAAGCATAGTATTTGTAGTATTCCTGTTTCTAACACTCACTTTACATTCCATGATTCTTTTCTGAGCACATGAAAGTAGCAATCCAAGGCAGTACAGTCTCATTCTAAAGGAAAGATGGGGATGGATTTCTCCAGCAGTCCTTGTCCTCATGGTTGCAAAAAGAATCAGCATTGTTTGGAAAAGAGCAGATTGCCAACCCCCACCTCCTCCTCTCATACCATCAGGCCACTTCTGGCCGGGCACGGTGGCTCACATCTGTCACATCTGTAATCCCAGCACTTTTGGAAGCTGAAGTGGGAGGACCAATTGAGGCCAGGAGTTTGAGACCAGCCTTGGCAACATGGTGAAACCTTGTCTCTACTAAAAATACAAAAATCAGCTGGTCATGGTGGCGTTTGTCTGTGATCCCAGCTACCAGGGAGGCCGAGGTGGGAGGATAGCTTGAGCCTGGGAGGTTGAGGCTGCAGTGAGCCATAATTGTACTCCACCCTGGGTGACAGAGTGAGACCCTGTATCAAAACAAACAAACAAACAAAAACCCCCACTTCCTTTTTTTTTTTTTTTTTTGAGACAGTCTCGCTCTGTCTCCCAGGCTGGAGTGCAGTGGCATGGAGAAGGACCCAGGAAATGGAAGAAAGAAAAAAAGAAAACTCTTCTTTGTCCGGGTGCAGTGGCTCAGGCCTGTAATCCCAGCACTTTGGGAGGCCGAGGCGGGTGGATCACCTGAGGTCAGGAGTTCGAGACCAGCCTGGCCAACATGATGAAACCCTGTCTCTACTAAAAAATACAAAAAATTAGCTGGGCATGGTGGCGGGCACCTGTAATTCCACTTACTCGGGAGGTTGAGGCAGGAGACTCACTTGAACCTGGGAGGCAGAGGTTGCAGTGAGCTGAGATCATGCCACTGCACTCCAGCCTAGGGGACAAAAGGGAAACTCCGTTTCAAAAAAAAAAAAAAAAAAACTTCTTCAATGGAATTTTTTTTTTAAGAAACTTGGTTTCATTTTCCATTAAGGTGAAAGCTAACATCTGGGTTCAATTCAGTTCTTAACCTACACATTCTTGCTTTCTTTCTGTCTTGTCTGCTGTTTTGAGGTGTTTTAGACATTGATGAGTTTAAGTGCAAGGTGCAATGTAGACACATGTTGGCTAACTTTGGGTTGCTTATTACTAAAAAGATTTTCTTTTCATGTCTTAAAGTTTTGCTTCTTCTCTACCCTCACTGTTATTTTTACAGCATGTATTCTAGCTCCTAAGTAATCAAAACATGTAGTGCTTCAGAAAGGAGGGAAAGTCATGTGTGGTCTGAATCGTAACACCAGAAGGAGAATTGGCATTTGTGCATCCTTCCCCATGGTGCCAGTCAGAGATGTTGGCTGAAAGCAATACCATCAACGGTGGGTAACTTGAGCAGAGAAGGAATTGACAAAAAGGTAATTTCCAGGAAGCCTGGAGAACCAGGCTTGGACAGAACCAGGCTTGGACAACAGGCTAAACACCAAGGCTGTCCAGGCACACAGGACACCAGCCAGGACCAGTGTCAGGAACAGCCTGGCTGATAAGCCCCTATGGGTACTGCCTCTAGGGACCCTTGCCTGTGTTTCTGTGCATCAGCTTTAACCATCTTTACCTTTGTGGGTCTCCCTCCAGAACTGAAGGCTTGGGAGGAGTTTCCAATGGGTAAACTGGGCTATTTGTCCATGCCCATACTCCCTGGGGGAAGAGGGAATGCGTTCAGCCTTTCGTGAAGGAAGATGCAGCCCTTCCCCACACCCGGGCGTCCTCACTGAGGAAGACTCACAAATAGGATGAGGGGTTGGGGAGAGGGCAACCAAAGCAACGGCCCCAGTCCACTCCAGCTCTCCTCTTTCTGTTTGCCTGATGGCACAAGGAGACAACATACCAGGTGTCTCTATTCACTTCCCTTTCACCATGACTCCTTGCGCAGGCACTTCCCGCTTCGGTACTGAAGCCTCAAAACCAGCCGAGAACAGATTCGTGAAGACAGGAAGCAAAAGACTCGAATGGATCATTCGGTATAACTTTATCCAATTCCACCTCCCGCTTCTTAGCTCTGTGTATTCTGGCTATGGGAGGGGCCAAACCATGTGTTCTTTACTGATTCAGAGCATACACTACATCCTGCCACCTAGCACGCCAATCTCTGAAAGTGTTATCATTGTGTCTTTGGAAACTCATGCCATGTCACGGTTCTATGACTTCTGGATAATGGGGTATGTGACGAGATGATTGAAACCCATGACAGTAAGTCCATTGCCTGCTTCTTCTTTTCTTTTTTTCTTTTTTTCTTTTTTTTTTTGATACAGAGTCTCGAAGGCTCTGTTGCCCAGACTGGAGTGCAGTGGTGCGATCTCAACTCATTGCAACCTCCAGCTCCCGGGTTCACGCCATTCTCCTGCCTCAGCCTTCTGAGTAGCTGAGACTACAGGCACGTGCCACCACGCCCAGCTAATTTTTGTATTTTTAGTAGAGACAGGGTTTTGCCATGTTGGCCAAGCTGGTCTTGAACTCCTGACCTCAGGTGACCTGCCCGCCTTGGCCTCCCAAAGTGCTAGGATTACAGGTGTGAGCCACTGCGCCCGGCCATTGCCTGCTTTTTTCACTGTAAAATAATGTTTGTAAGACACCTTGGTGATCTTTAAGGCACTCTTTTTTTTGGGGGGGGGTGGGACGGGGTCTGCTCTGTCACCCAGAGTAGAGTGCGGTGGCACAATCACGGCTCAATGCAGCCTCCAACTCCTGAACTCAGGTGATCCTTCCACCTCAGCCTCTTGAGTAGCTGGAACTACAAGCACACACCACAGTGCCTGGCTAATTTTCTTCTTTTTTTTTTTTTGTATTTTTTTTTTAGTAGAAATGGGGTTTCACCGTGTTAGCCAGGATGGTCTCGATCTCCTGACCTCGTGATCCCCCCGCTTCGGCCTCCCAAAGTGCTGGGATTACAGGCGTGAGCCACCACGCCCGGCCCCTAATTTTCAAATTTTTAATAAAGACAGGATCTCACTATGTTGTCCAGGCTGGTCTTGAATTCCTGGCCTGAAGCAATCCTCCTGCCTTGGCTTCCCATAGTGGTGGGATTACAGGTGCAGTTTTGTTTGTTTGTTTTTGAGACACAGTTTCACCCAGACTTGTTACCCAGGCTGGAGTGCAGTGGCGCGGATCTCAACTCACTGCAACATCCACCTCCCAGGTTCAAGCAATTCTCCTGCCTCACCCTCCTGAGTAGCTGGGATTACAGGTGCCCACCACCATGCCTGGCTAATTTTTTTATTTTTAGTAGAGACGGGGTTTCACCATGTTGGCCAGGATGGTCTCAAACTCCTGACCTCGGGTGATCCACCCACCTCGGCCTCCCAAAGTGCTGGGAATACAGGTGTGGGCCACCATGCCCAGCACAGGTGTGGGGTTTTTGTTGTTGTTGTTTTGTTGTTTTTGTTTTTGTTTTTTGAGACAGAGTCTCACTCTGGAGCCCAGGCTGGAGTGCAGTGGCACGATCTCGGCTCACTGCAACCTCTGCCTCCCGGGTCCAAGCGATTCTCCTGTCTCAGCCTCCCAAATAGCTGGGATTACAGGCACCCGCCACCGTGCCTGGCTAATTTTTTGTATTTTTAGTAGAGATGAAGTTTCACCATGTTGGCCAGACTGGTCTCAAACTCCTGACCTCAGGTGATCCACCCGCCTTGGCCTCCCAAAGTGCTGGGATTACAGGCGTGAGCCACCACATGCAGCCACAGGTGTGTTTTTAGTAGAGACGGTGTTTCGCCATGTTGACCAGACTGGTCTGGAATTCCTGACCTCAAGTGATCCACCTGCCTTGACCTCCCAAAGTGCTGGGATTACATGAGCCACTGCGCCCAGCCCAAGGCATTCATTAATTTCACATTTCATGTGTAGCAGAATCAAAGAAAGCAAACACAAATCCAGGTTAAGTGTCTAGTCCAGTGAAGACACAGAGGCATCCCTTTCCTGGTGGGAGGGGTCTAATGTTTAATCTAAGGTGTAATGTAATAAACCTGCCACCAGGTAGCTGGCTAGTCTCCTCAATGACTAGAACCATAACAGAGACTGAGAGCCCACATGCTGCGAATTAGGCTCACAACAGTGGCGGTCGTCAGGTCCACTTTGATAAGAGAAGGTTTGTGTTGTTGACAAAGCACAAGATCTCTATTCCTGCCACTATGACCTTTTGCACAAGGCCTGGGGTGATGGAGAAGGAGGCCCCTGACATCCGCAGGGCAGGTCATCTCACCCACTCACCTTTTATGAAGTGGAGGTCTTTTGATAAGAATTCATATGGGACACAAACATACGACCCAGAAACGTCTACCTCCCGTGGTTATTGAGAAGCATCAGTGAGCCAATATATCGGACATGTATGCCACACAATTTGTTTGCAATAACTGACAGTTACTTTTTTTTCTCTGAGACGGACTCTCGCTCTGTTGCCCAGGCTGGAGTGCAGTGGTGTGATCTCAGCTCACTGCAAGCTCCGCCTCCCGGGTTCACACCATTCTCCTGCTTCAGCCTCCCCAGCAGCTGGGACTATAGGCACCCGCCACCACACCCGGCTACTTTTTTTGTATTTTTAGTAAAGATAGGGTTTCACCGTGTTAGCCAGGATGGTCTCGATCTCCCGACCTAGTCATCCACCTGCCTCAGCCTCCCAAAGTGCTGGGATTACAGGCGTGAGCCACCACGCCCGGGCGACAGTTACTAAATAACACAGTATGTGCAATGTAAAAATATAACCTAAAATCACATTGAAAAAAACACAATAAAGAGAAACTATAAAGTATACCATTTGTACAGTGCATAAAGCAACACTGAAAACAGGCCCTGGCACCCAAAGAAACCGTGTTTATTTTCTAAGAAAGACTTTATTGACTTTGGTCAAATTCAATACTAGTTACTCTAATCAGGAAAAAAAAAGATGGTATTTTTATTTAAAATCAAAGTTACAATGTCAGGTTCAGTTGCTGTAGTTGCCTAGAACTTTATGGATACCTGGTATTTATGGGTCTATGTACCTTGGATTGAAGTGGATTCATGTGACGCAGAAAACCACAGAAGGGAAAGTATTTACAGGTTGTTTTGTAAAGGGAAGGGTTTTGTAAGCTAATGCTTTACTTTTATGTGACTTTCCCCCTCTAATGATCTAAAACTGCATGGTAGGCAACTGTGGTCACCACTTCGCAAAATGGGCCATAAATTTCATTAATAATCCAATTGATATTATGTGGGTCCAGGGCAGGAAAAAAGATTGCTCCAGGTTTTGTGGAGCTACCATCCCATGTGGATGAAACAGCGTATTGCTGACAGAGGCACACGTACGGAGCCACAGGGTAAAACACAGAGCTGCAAGACGCCCATGTTACATGATGGGTGAGCATCTGTAGTTTCCTTCCTCTTAGTCCCTGTGGAAACAGCCTCGATCCAGAAGGAGAAGGACTGCTCTTGGTGCATGGGTGGGTGAAGGCTGAACTCTGAGGAAGCAGCTGAGGCTTGAAGGAGAGGCTCTGCGGCCAGGGCGCATGCAGGAAATGAAGGGACTCAGATAGGATGAAGGGTTTCAGGTGACTTTTCATGTTGAGCACAGAGCTGGTCAAGAAAACTACAAATCAACACTCCTAGCCTCCTAACATTACCGCCTCCTTGATATCCCATGAATCGCAGAATTTCCCAGATAAAGTAGCTCATTTAATTATCCTCTTTGCTGCTATCACCAAACCAGTTCATTTTCCCACAGTTTCCTAGTCTTATCACAGATAGCAGAGATGGAAAACCTAAATTACACTCTAATGGATGAAATGTCAGTTCGAAAATCCCATGATTTGCAGCACTTTTCTCTAGCGTTACAGAACTTCCCCTACAAAGCTTCACAGCCATCAGACTTTCATCTCGACTCTGGCTTGACACTTCCCTGCAGTTCCTGTTCTACCATTTCGTGTGTGTGTGTGTGTGTGTGTGTGTGTGCACTATTGCAAATGCCTTGGTTGTCCAAGATTTGTATGTTTCACCGCCCCCCCCCACCATGTATGTTATTATGGTAGCAGTCACATAATTGGCTCCCAATAAACATTTACTTGCAATTTGAGAAAAATTTATGGGTGAAGATACCCAAGTGCTATTCGTTTGTTCTCTGCTTCTGGGTGACCTGCAGGGACATCCCTTGCTCTCAATGTTAATGTTCCCAGTACTTTCTGTTCAGTGTGAAAAGGATCCACGAATTGTCTCCCACACAAACCAGCCATGCAGGGCAAGATTTACTTCTAAGTGTTTCTTGTCGCCTTTGAAGTGTGATTGGAGGAGCTAGGCTTTTGTCTCCCTCCAGTGATGCCTAAACTTTAACCACTGGACATTCATTCACCTGTACTGAGTATGTCATTTTGCCTATGACCTTTTAAAATGGCCTTTCCATGAGCAGTAAAGAATCCTAAGTGAAGAACCCAGATGACTATGTTGCCCAGGCTGGTCTTGAACTCCTGGGCACAAGCAATCCTCCTGTCTCAGCCTCCCAAAATGCTGAGATTACAGATATGAGCCACTGCACCCAGCCTAGATTTGCTATATATATATATATATATATATTTTTTTTTTTTTTTTTGAAAGGGAGTCTTGCTCTTGTCTCCAAGGCTGGAGTGCAGTGGTGCGATCCCAGCTCACCGCAACCTCCGCCTCCCAGGTGATTCTCCTGCCTCAGCCTCCCGAGTAGCTGGGATTACAGGTGCCTGCCACCATGCCCGGCTAATTTTTGTATTTTTTTAGTAGAGACTGAAAAATACAACATCACAATGTATTTCATCGCATTGGCCAGGCTGGTCTCAAACTCCTGACTTGAGGTGATCCGCCCGACTTGGCCTCTCAAAATGCTGGGATACAGGCGTGAGCCACCGTGTCCGGCCTAGATTTGCATTTTTGAAAGAGCTCCGTGGTGGCTGCATGGAAGATTCACCATCAAACCGGGGAGTGACTGCGCTGAGCCAGGCCCTGTCTGAAGGTGGGTGGGAGCACACTGGAAAAGTCAGAGCTGTGATTAGCGCCAATGTGAAAGGATATAGAGCTGTGAGAAATCACAGAGGCAGAGACTTCGAGGACGGGAATGACCTGGGGAAAGGGCATGATGGATTCACAGGCTCCTCTGCTCACACTGTATCTGCTATGTGTTCTGGGTGCCTGAAGAGCAGACCGCAGGTGGTGGGTAGTGCATGCTCACGGAAGGAGTTGTCTGGGGTTGGTAAAGACTTGGGCGTACTTCACTGCCAAAAAGGGAGCACCGGTGGAGAGAATCTGAACATGGTTTTGAATAATGCACAGGAGCCAGGGAGGCAGAGGAGAGGAAGTGATCCCAGTGAAACAAGTATTAACAAAGTCTTTGGGACTAAAACTCTTTGGAACAAATTTATGCCTGGGTAGGGAAGTTCTGGACTCAGGCTGGCTTCATGGCACAGTCTCTGTGGAGCAGGTACTTGCAAAGTCTCAGGTATGGCCTTCTCAGCAAGTGGCAAGCTGGACACCTAGGTCCTACAAAGCCCTATCTACTTTTAGCCACATTTTACTTTTGCATCACTAGATCCAAAAGAGGCAAGGATGCCCTGTCCCAGGCTTGGGGGACAAAGCTGGCCTCCCATGGAAGGAAAGGAGATGAGAGCTGTGGCTCTCAGTGGGAAACCTCCTCCTGGAAGA
The DNA here is from genome assembly GCF_028858775.2 of Pan troglodytes. Classification (NCBI taxonomy): domain Eukaryota; kingdom Metazoa; phylum Chordata; class Mammalia; order Primates; family Hominidae; genus Pan; species Pan troglodytes. Next base: position 19,998,046 of record NC_086016.1, read on the forward strand.
GTCCTGGTAGCTCTGACCCCCATGGCCATTTGTTCTCACCTGTCTTCTAGCACCTGTCACACTGCAGTGTCATCCTTTATTTACTTAACAAATAATAATCTGCCTTCCTCAGTGCAGAAGTAGAGCTCGTCAACTCAGCTCCCTCCAGGGCTATGGCCGTGCTCAAGAAAATTGACCAAGATTGGAAATGAATGAGTGCGTGCTGCTTCCCCATCTCCAGACGCCACAGTCTGTCGCCTAGCTCAAGGCGCTAACTAATAACTGGGAGCCCACCTGGACTCTTACCTCCCTCCCTGCTGTTTGCCACACTGGGGAGAGACCAGAGCCACCTTTCTAATGCGCAAATCCTTTCACGTCTCTCCCTGCCCCAAACCCTTCAAATGCTCACAATTGTGACTTCCAAATGACTTCCAAACTCTTTATTTATTCTTTATATTCTTTATTTTATTTTATCTCTTGAGACAGGGTCTCACTCTGTTGTTTAGGCTGGAGTGCAGTGGTGTGATCATGACTTACCGCAGCCTCAACCTCCCAGGCTCAAGCCTCCCAACTAGCTGGGACTGCAGGCATGCGCCACCACAAATTTTTTGTTTTTATTACTTTGTTTATTTATTTATCTATTTATTTTGAGACAGGGTCTTGCTCTGTCACCCAAGCTGGTGTCCAGTGGTACCATCACAGCTCACTGCAGCCTCAACCTCCTGGGCTCAAGCCATCCTCTTGCCTGAGCCTCCTGAGTAGGGGAAACTACAGGTGTGTGCCACCACCACACCCAACTAATTTTAAAATTATTTGTAGAGAGAGGGCTTCCCTATGTTGCTCAGGCTGGTCTCAAACTCCTGGACTCAAGTGATCCTTCTGCCTTGACCTCCCAAAGTGCTGGGATAAGAGGCCCCAGATGCTTTAAACTGACAGGTAAGGTCATCTGTGGTCTGGCCAACTCATGCCTGCTCCCCACCTGCAGCTCCAAACTCTGGTCCTCACAAGTGCCTTTAGCTCACCCAGTGTTTCCTGCTGTCTTGATTGCCTTTAGTCCTTCACGCAACGAGGCAATGTCCTTAGTTTCTCTGATCCCCATTTCACCTAGGTCATTCCTTCAGGTCTCAGCTGACTGTCTTCCTCTTGCCGTCGCTAACCTCCCCAGAGAAGGCTGGATGCCCCTGTGCTGGCCCCTGCCTAGGTCATTGCGACGCCCTTTGAGCCCAGCACAACACACAGCACTCAGTGCACTGGTGAACACAGGGGTCTAGAAGAGATGAAAGGACCTAACAGCAGCCAGCAGAAAAGCAGAGGAAGGAGGAGAGAGAAAGCCTGAGAGTCAGAGAGGGGTGAAAGGGTGTGAACCTGAGTAGATGACAGGGCACAGATGGGAGCTATGAGCTGTGTGTGACACACGCTGGGTCCCTGTGGCAGATGCAAGTGATCCATCTGTAGCTTATTCTTAGGAAGTGTGAAATCAGTGTCAGGAGAGAAGGGAGCTGAAGCTAGCAACTGAAGAGTCACCCCGGGAGAGGACGGAGAGAGAACATGCAGAGGAGAGGGAGCAAGCAGGAGGGGTTACAGGACCAGGACAAGGGCAGCAGTTTTGAGGGCAAGGAGGTCTTGAGCATCCTGATAGGGCCATGGACAAGCCATGGATAGACAGAGGGAAACATCAGGGACAGGAGGGAACTCCTGGAGCAAGGCCCCAGATGGGTGGCCCCAGAGGGGCTGGGCGACTGGCACAGGTGGCAAGATTAGCTCTGGAAAGTGGTAAGGACACACCCCTTCTTCCTCTGAGATAGCAGGAAGAAAGAACAAAGACACATATCATGGATGTCCCATGGAGGAAAGCTGAGGGAGTTGATACCTGACAGCCTCTACTCTGCGTGAAGTTGAAGTTTAAAGATTCAGGGAGTCTAGTTCCAGCCCTACCAGTAACTGCGTGGCCTCGGGCTATTCATGGAATCAATCTCCCCAGGCCTCAGAGTGCTCTGAAAACAACCTCATCTATCCTGGCAATTCAACAATCTGGTTTATAGACGCTTCTTCGTTTCCATAAAAGCACTTAATTTGACACACAACACACATTTCAGCTAAGCTTGCTAAACCTTGAAAGGACTGCCTTCTTGTTGAAGCAGAGTGAGTTTAGGGGACAATAAAAAAAGGCCACCGAAGAAAAGGGGAGGGCACAGCAGTTTGCCAACTTTGCCATTTGTGTCCTGGTCTTGATATTTCGAGAAGGGTTTATTCCTTGTACATGCTGGGGTTACAGGTTTACTCTTCGTACATAAACATGTGGCATGTGTATATTGCATGCCTATGCTACATGCAGCATAAACGTTGCTTTGAATAAATGTGGTCATTTATTAATTTGCCCACAAAAATTTATTGAGCACCTGCTCTGTGCAAGGCACTGACAAGTGTTCAGGGGAGACAAAATGGATAAAAAACAGACCTGCACTCTGAAGCAACACTAGGGTATTAGAGTGCAGCTCTTCAGGAGACGTAGAATGTGAACCACACAAGTAATTTTTTAAAAATCAAGTTGTTTGTTAGAGACGGAGTCTCGCTCTGTCGTCCAGGCTGGAGTGCAGTAGCGCAATCATAGCTCACAGCAGCCTCAGACTCCTGGACTCTGTGATCCTCCCCACTCAGACTTCCTAGTAGCTGGGATGCCAGGTCTGCACCACCACACTCAGCTAATTTAAAATTTTGTTTTGTAGAGGCAGAGTCTTGCTATGTTGCCTCGTCTGGTCTCGAACTTCTGGGCTCAAGTGATCCTCCTGCCTCTGTCTCCAAAAGTGCTGACATTACAGCTATGAGCCACCACGCTCAGCTGATTTTTAAAAATTATTAAGATATGTTATGTGTGTCTATTTTTCTCCAGTAAGCCTTCAAAATCCTATGTGCATTTCATACCTACAGCACATCTCAATTTGGACTAGCCACATTGCAAGTTGCTTGTGACTTCTGTATTGGACAACACAATTTTAAAGTGTGCCTCTAAGCGTCAAAGTTAATGTCAAAGGGACTTCTGGGCAACCTCCACCCCACTGCCTCCCTTGGCTCCAGTCAGAGGCTGGTTGAAGCAGGGCTATGCCCAGGAGGCCAGCGTTTGTTCCGAGCTGCTCATGACCCAGGAAGGCTGGCCATTCCCCATTCCCCTGATCCTGTGCCCAGCCAGAGGCTGCTGCAACCTCTAGCTGTGCAGCCTCAACAAACGCCCAAAATTCCTCCCCGGGGAAAGAAGCAAAAAGAGCCATTGCCTTTCTTCTTGGGTCCTGCAAGCTCACACAAAGTGGTAAGGCTGTTTGTTTCTTACCTTGGAAGTTCAGTTACGAATGACTTGCAGCTGTGAGTTGTTTTCAGGCTTTCTCTGGTGCCGTTGCCCCCGACACCCTCCACCCTCACTGTTGCTGTGTTTACTCACAGTAGTGGGCATCTGAGCCTTTTTTTTTCTTTGTCCAGCATCCTTTCTTTTGGGAAATAGCCCCATCCCATAGACCACATTTCATGTAATTCTGGTGGGGGTGTCAGTCTTAGGGGCCAGCCCCACTCCTACCTTGAAGGTGGACACTTGACCCATCCCACACCAATCAGAAGGGCTTTCCCTGGAATTTAAATATGGAGCAGGAGGTCAGGAGTGATGGCTCACACCTGTAGTCCTAGCACTTTGGGAGACCAAGGCAGGAGGAGTGCTTGAGCCCAGGAGTTCGAGACCAGCTCTGGGCAACATAGTGAGACCCCGTCTCTACAAAAATACAAAAATTAGCTGGGTGTGGTGGCACTCGCCTGCAGTCCCAGCTGTTTGGGAGGCCGAAGTGGGAGGATTGCCTGAGCTCAGGAGGTCAAGGCTGCAGTGAGCCAAAGTCACACCACTGTACTCCAGCCTGTGTGACAAGGGGAGACCCTGTCTCTAAAAAAAAAAACCTTAAAAATGAAAATAAACAAATAAAGATTGAGCAGAAACAGAGGGGCTGAAGACAATGTGGGGCCAGAGCCCAAGATCCATCTAAGTTGAGAACTGTCCTTTTAAAGCCTGGTCGCTGAACTCTGCCTTTGATTCTACGAGCCCTCCTTCCTGTGCTCCCTCCTTTGCCCTCCTCCTTCCCAGTCAAGTTAGCCAGAATCCATTCCCGTTGCTTATAATAGAAGAATCCTGATAACAAATTTTTTTTTTTTTTTGAGACTGACTTTCACTCCTGTTGCCCAGGCTAGAGTGCAATGGCACAATCTTGGCTCACTGCAACCTCCACCTCCCAGGTTCAAGTGATTCTCCTGCTTCAGCCTCCCCAGTAGCTGGGATTACAGGTGTGCACCACCACACCCAGCTACTTTTTGTATTTTTATTAGAGATGGGGTTTCACCATGTTGGCCAGGCTGGTCTCGATCTCCTGACCTCAGATGATCTGCCTGCCTTGGCGTGTCAAAGTGCTGGGATTATAGGTGAGAGCTACCACTACCCGGACCTGGTAACAAAATTTTAATCTCAGTTTTACCAAAGAGAAAAAAGATACAGCAGTTAAATATATATATGAATATGGATATTATACTTATAATTTCTTTTTTTAAATTTCTCTCTCTTTTTTTTTTTTTTAGACAAAAGTCTCGCTCTGTCGCCCAGGCTGGAATGCAATGGCACGATCTTGGCTCACTACAACCTCTGCCTCCCGGGTTCAAGCAATTCTCCTGCCTCAGCCTCCTGAGTAGCTGGGACTACAGGCGAGCGCCACCACACCCAGCTAATTTTTGTACTTTTAGTAGAGACCGGGTTTCACCATGTTGGCCAGAATGGTCTCCATCTCTTGACCTCATGATCCACCCGCCTCGGCCTCCCAAAATGCTGGGATTACAGGCATGAGCCACCACGCCCAGCCAAATTTCTCTTTTTTAAACTATGCTAAATATAAGTTTTTCTAAGGGTAGGCAAATAGGTTTGTTCAGTTTTTTGTTTTTTTTTTCTTGAGACAGTTTTGCTCTTGTTGCCCAGGCTGGAGTGCAATGGTGCAATCTCAGCTCACTGGAAACTCTGCCTCCCGGGTTCAAGCGATTCTCCTGCCTCAGCCTCTCAAGTAGCTGGGATTACAGGCATGTGCCACCACACCCGGCTAATTTTGTATTTTTAGTAGAGATGGGGTTTCACCATGTTGGTCAGGCTGGTCTTGAACTCCTGATATCAGGTGATCCGCCTGCCTCAGCCTCCCAAAGTGCTGGGATTACAGGCATGAGCCACCGCACCCACCCTAGTTTTCTTTTTTTTGAGACGGAGTCTCACTCTGTCGCCCAGGCTGGAGTGGAGTGGCGCGATCTCGGCTCACTGCCAGCTCCACCTCCCGGGTTCACACCATTCTCCTGCCTCAGCCACCCGGGTAGGTGGGACTACAGGTGTGTGGGCCACCATGCCCATTGCAGAGACAATGTTTTGCCACATTGCCCAGGCTGGCCTCCCATTCCTGGGCTCAAGCGATCCACCTGCCTTGGCCTCCCAAAGTGCTGGGATTATAAGCATGAGCCACCGTGCTGAAGTATTCAAAATCCAGTCCCTCAATAGGAGGAAAAGGGCAACTCACTGCTGGCCTCATAAGAAGTTACCTGAGGGGCAGCCTCTCCTTTAGCAGCCAAGAGAAAAGTTTGCCTGCTTCTTTCCTGGATCCTGCTGGCCACTTGGCTGCTGAGCCAGAGGTGGCGGGTGATGTGATCTTACCTGGACACATACTGACTTCGGAGTATGGTAAGTCATAGGAAACTTCTAATGCTCCTTGTTTATTAAAAAAAAAAAAAAAAAAAAAAAAAAAAGGCCAGGTGCAGTGGCTCATGCCTGTAATCCCAGCATTTTGGGAGGCCAAGGCAGGTGGATCACCAGGTCAGGAGATTGAGACCATCCTGGCTAACACGGTGAAACCCCATCTCTACTAAAACTACAAAAAATTAGTTGGGCGTGGTGGCGGTGACTCGCTTGAGTCAGGGGGGTTGAGGCTGCAGTGAGCCATGATCACACCATTGCACTCCAGCCTGGGAGACAGAGCGAGATCCCATCTCAAAAAAAAAAAAAAAATTGGTCTGTGATATTTTGATCAACTATGTAAAAACCAAAAAATAAGAGAATATTCTTCTGAAGTGTGATAATACATGACATCACAGCAGCTAACAATATAGGGGACAAGATCACTTGGCTTACAATGATTTTCACACAGAAAACCAGAAAGTAGTTTGAATCTTAAGGAAGAGAGCTGCATTTTAAAGTTTAACAGCAAGTTGGGGGTCAGGAGACCTGATTTTTTCCCCAGTTTGTGCGCTGCCACTTTACCAGTAGTGAGTCCTTGGGGATGCTACTAAAACTTTTTTTTTTTTAATTATACTTTAAGTTCTAGGATACATGTGCACAACGTGCAGGTTTGTTACATATGTATACATGTGACATGTTGGTTTGCTGCACCCATTAACTCGTCATTTACATTACCTATTTCTCCTAATGCTAACCCTCCCCCAACCCCCCACCCCACAACAGGCCCTGGTGTGTGATGTTCCCCGCCCTGTGTCCAAGTGTTCTCATTGTTCAATTCCCACCTATGAGTGAGAACATGCGGTGTGTGGTTTTCTGTCCTTGTGACAGTTTGCTGAGAATGATGGTTTCCAGCTTCATCCATGTCCCTGCAAAGGACGTGAATTCATCCTTTTTATGGCTGCATAGTATTCCGTGGTGTATGTGTGCCACATTTTCTTCATCCAGTCTATCATTGGTGGACATTTGGGTTGGTTCCAAGTCTTTGCTATTGTGAATAGTGCCGCAATAAACATACGTGTGCATGTGTCTTTATAGCAGCATGATTTATAATCCTTTGGGTATATACCCAGTAACGGGATGGCTGGATCAAATGGTATTTCTAGTTCTAGATCCTTGAGGAATTGCCACACTGTCTTCCACAATGGTTGAACTAGTTTACAGTCCCACCAACAGTGTAAAAGTGTTCCTATTTCTCCACATCCTCTCCAGCACCTGTTGTTTCCTGACTTTTTAATGATCATCATTCTAACTGGTGTGAGATGGTATCTCACTGTAGTTTTGATTTGCATTTCTCTGATGACCAGTGATGATGAACATTTTTTCATGTGTCTTTTGGCTGCATAAATGTCTTCTTTTGAGAAGTGTCTGTTTATATCCTTCGCCCACTCTTTGATGGGGTTGTTTGATTTTTTTCTTGTAAATTTGTTTAAGTTCTTTGTAGATTCTGGATATTAGCCCTTTGTCAGATGGGTAGATTGTAAAAATTTTCTCCGATTCTGTAGGTTGCCTGTTCACTCTGATGGTAGTTTCTTTTGCTGTGCAGAAGCTCTTTAGTTTAATTAGATCCCATTTGTCTATTTTGGCTTTTGTTGCCATTGCCTTTGGTGTTTTAGTCATGAAGTCCTTGCCCATGCCTGTGTCCTGAATGGTATTGCCTAGGTTTTCTTCTAGGGTTTTTATGGTTTTAGGTCTAACATTAAGTCTTTAATCCATCTTGAATTAATTTTTGTATAAGGTATAAAGAAGGGATCCAGTTTCAGCTTTCTACATGTGGCTGGCCAGTTTTCCCAGCACCATTTATTAAATAGGGAATCCTTTCCCTATTTCTTGTTTTTGTCAGGTTTGTCAAAGGTCAGATGGTTGTAGATGTGTGGTGTTATTTCTGAGGGCTCTGTTCTGTTCCATTGATCTATATCTCTGTTTTGGTACCAGTACCATGCTGTTTTGGTTGCTGTAGCCTTGCAGTATAGTTTGAAGTCAGGTAGTGTGATGCCTCCAGCTTTGTTCTTTTGGCTTAGGATTGTCTTGGCAATGCGGGCTCTTTTTTGGTTCCATATGAACTTTAAAGTAGTTTTTTTTCCAGTTCTGTGAAGAAAGTCATTGGTAGCTTGATGGGGATGGCATTGAATGTGTAAATTACCTTGGGGAGTATGGCCACTTTCACAATATTGATTCTTCCTATCCATGAGCATGGGATGTTCTTCCATTTGTGTGTGTCCTCTTTTATTTCGTTGAGCAGTGGTTTGTAGTTCTCCTTGAAGAGGTCCTTCACATCCCTTGTAAGTTGGGTTCCTAGGTATTTTAATCTCTTTGTAGCAATTGTGAATGGGAGTTCACTCATGATTTGGCTCTCTGTCTGTTATTGGTGTATAGGAATCCTTGTGATTTTTGCACATTGATTTTGTATCCTGAGACTTTGCTGAAGTTGCTTATCAGCTTAAGGAGATTTGGGGCTGAGACGATGGGGTTTTCTAAATATACAATCATGTCATCTGCAAACAGGGACAATTTGACTTCTTCATTTCCTAATTGAATACCCTTTATTTCTTTCTCTTGCCTGATTGCCTTGGCCATAACTTCCAACACTATGTTGAATAGGAGTGGTGAGAGAGGGCATCCCTGTCTTGTGCCAGTTTTCAAAGGGAATGCTTCCAGTTTTTGCCCATTCAGCATGATATTGGCTGTGGGTTTTTCATAAATAGCTCTTACTATTTTGAGATATGTTCCATCAATACCTAGTTTATTGAGAGTTTTTAGGATGAAGGGCTGTTGAATTTTTTCAAAGGCCTTTTCTGCGTCTATTGAGATAATCATGTGGTTTTTGTCATTGGTTCTGTTTATGTGATGGATTACGTTTATTGATTTGCATATGTTGAACCAGCCTTGCATCCCAGGGATGAAGCCGACTTGATCTTGGTGGATAAGCTTTTTGATGTGCTGCTGGATTTGGTTTGCCAATATTTTATTGAGGATTTTCGCATTGATGTTCATCAGGGATATTGGTCTAAAATTCTCTTTCTTTGTTGTGTCTCTGCCAGGTTTTGGTATCAGGATGATGCTGGCCTCATAAAATGAGTTAGGGAGGATTCCCTCTTTTTCTATTGATTGTAATAGTTTCAGAAGGAATGGTACCAGCTCTTCTTTGTACCTCTGGTAGAATTTGGCTGTGAATCCATCTGGTCCTGGACTTTTTTTTGGTTGGTAGGCTATGAATTATTGCCTCAATTTCAGAGCCTGTTATTCGTCTATTCAGGGATTCAACCTCTTCCTGGTTTAGTCTTGGGTGGGTGTATGTGTCCAGGAATTTATCCATTTCTTCTAAATTTTCTAGTTTATTTGCATAGAGGTGTTTATAGTATTCTCTGATGGTAATTTGTATTCCTGTGGGATTGGTGGTGATATCCCCTTTATCGTTTTTTATTGTGTCTATTTGATTCTTCTCTCTTTTCTTCTTTATTAGTCTTGCTAGTGGTATATCAATTTTGTTGATCTTTTGAAAAAACCAGCTTCTGGATTCATTGATTTTTTTGAAGGATTTTTTGTGTCTCTATCTCCTTCAGTTCTGCTCTGATCTTAGTTATTTCTTGCCTTCTGCTAGCTTTTGAATTTGTTTGCTCTTGCTTCTCTAGTTCTTTTAATTGTGATGTTAAGGTGTCGATTTTAGATCTTTCCTGCTTTCTCTTGTGGGCACTTAATGCTATAAGTTTCCCTCTACTCACTGCTTTAAATGTGTCCCAGGGATTCTGGTACGTTGTGTCTTTGTTCTCATTGGTTTCAAAGAATATCTTTTCTTTTCTTTTTTTTTTTTTTTGAGACAGATTCTTGCTCTGTTGCCCAGGCTGGAGTGCAATGGTGTGATCTCGGCTCACTGAAACCTCCGCCTCCCAAGTTCAAGTGATTCTCCTGCCTCAGCCTCCCGAGTAGCTGGGATTACAGGCACCCACCACTATGCCCGGCTAATTTTTTTGTATTTTTAGTAGAGACGGGGGTCTCACCATGTTGGCCAGGCTGGTCTTGAACTCCTGACCTCAGGTGATCTGCCCGTCTTAGCCTCCCAAAGTGCTGGGATTACAGGCATGAGCCACCACCCCCAGCCTCAAAGAACATCTTTATTTCTGCCTTCATTTCGTTATTTACCCAGTAGTCATTCAGGAGCAGGTTGTTCAGTTTCCATGTAGTTGTGCAGTTTTGAGTGATTTTCTTAATCCTGAGTTCTAATTTGATTGCACTGTAGTCTGAGAGACAGGTTGTTGTGATTTCTGTCCTTTTACATTTGCTGAGGAGTGCTTTACTTCCAATTATGTGGTCAGTTTTAGAATAAGTGCAATGTGGTGCTGAGAAGAATGTATATTCTGTTGATGTGGAGAGTTCTGTAGATGTCTGTTAGGTCTGCTTGGTGCAGAGCTGAATTCAAGTCCTGGATATCCTTGTTAACCTTCTGTCTCGTTGATCTGTCTAATATTGACAGTGGGGTGTTAAAGTCTCCCATTATTATTGTGTGGGAGTCTAAGTCTCTTTGTAGGTCTCTAAGGACTTGCTTTATGAATCTGGGTGCTCCTGTATTGGGTGTATATATATTTAGGATAGTTAGCTCTTCTCATTGAATTGATCCCTTTACCAATGTGTAATGGCCTTCTTTGTCTCTTTTGATCTTTGTTGGTTTAAAGTCTGTTTTATCAAAGACTAGGATTGCAACCCCTGCTTTTTTATGTTTTCCATTTGCTTGGTAGATCTTCCTCAATCCCTTTATTTTGAGCCTATGTGTGTCTCTGCGTGTGAGATGGGTCTCCTGAATACAGCATACTGATGGGTCTTGACTCTTTGTCCAATTTGCCAGTCTGTGTCTTTTAATTGGGGCATTTAGCTCATTTACATTTAAGGTTAATATTGTTGTGTGTGAATTTGATCCTGTCATTATGATGTTAGCTGGTTATTTTTCCTGTTAGTTGATACAGTTTCTTCCTAGAATCGATGATCTTTACAATTTGGCATCTTTTTGCAGTGGCTGGTACCAGTCATTCCTTTCCATGTTTAGTGCTTCCTTCAGGAGCTGTTGTAAGGCAGGTCTGGTGGTGACAAATCTCAGCATTTGCTTGTCTTTAAAGGATTTTATTTCTCCTTCACTTATGAAGCTTAGTTTGGCTGGATATGAAATTCTGGGTTGAAAATTCTTTTCATTAAGAATGTTGAATATTGGCCCCCACCCTCTTCTGGCTTGTAGAGTTTCTGCTGAGACATCCGCCATTAGTCTGATGGGCTTCCCTTTGTGGGTAACCTGGCCTTTCTCTCTGGCTGCCTTTAACACTTTTTCCTTCATTTCAACCTTGGTGAATCTGACAATTATGGGTCTTGTGGTTGCTCTTCTCGAGGAGTATCTTTGTGGCATTCTCTGTATTTCCTGAATTTGAATGTTGGCCTGCCTTGCTAGGTTGGCGAAGTTCTCCTGGATAATATCCTGAAGAGCTTTTTCCAACTTGTTTCCATTCTCCCCGTCACTTTCAAGTATACCAATCAAACATAGATTTGGTCTTTTCACATAGTCCCATATTTCTTGGAGGCTTTGTTCTTTCCTTTTTATTCTTTTTTCTCTAAACTTCTCTTCTCACTTTATTTCATTAATTTGATCTTCAGTCACTGATACCCTTTCTTCCAGTTGATCGAATCAGCTACTGAAGCTTGCGCATGTGTCACGTAGTTCTCGTGCCATGGTTTTCAGCTCCATCATGTCATTTAAGGTCTTCTCTATACTGTTTATTCTAGTTAGCCATTCGTCTAATCTTTTTTCAAGGTTTTTAGCTTCCTTGTGATGGGTTCAAACATCCTCCTTTAGCCTGGAGAAGTTTATTACCGACCTTCTGAAGCCTACTTCTCCCAACTCATCAAAGTCATTCTCCATCCAGCTTTGTTCCATTGCTGACGAGGAGCTGCGATCCTTTGGAGGAGAAGAGGCGCTCTGGTTTTTAGAATTTTCAGCTTTTCTGCTCTGGTTTCTCCCCATCTTTGTGGTTTTATCTACCTTTGGTCTTTGATGATGGTGACCTACAGATGAGGTTTCGGTTCGGATGTCCTTTTTGTTGATTTTGATGCTATTCCTTTCTGTTTGTTAGTTTTCCTTCTAACAGTCAGGTCCCTCAGCTGCAGGTCTGTTGGAGTTTTCTGGAGGTCCACTCCAGACCATGTTTGCCAGGGTATTACCAGTGGAGGCTGCAGAACAGCAAATATTGCAGAACAGCAAATATTGCTGCCTGATCCTTCCTCTGTAAGCTTTGTCCCAGAGGGGCACCCGGCTGTATGAGGTGTCAGTCGGCCCCTACTGGGAGGTGTCTCCCAGTTAGGCTACATGAGGGTCAGGGACACACTTGAAGAGGAAGTCTGTCTGTTCTCAGAGCTCAAACACTGTGCTGGGAGAACCACTACTCTCTTCAGAGCTGTCAGACAGGGATGTTTAAGTCTGCAGAGGTTTCTGCTGCTGCCTTTTGTTCAGCTGTGCCCTGCCCCCAGAGGTGGAGTCTACAGAGGCAGGCAGGCCTTGTTGAGCTATGGTGGGCTCCATCCGGTTCGAGCTTCCCCTCTGCTTTGTTTACCTACTCAAGCCTCAGCAAGGGCAGACGCCCTTCCCCCAGCCAGGCTGCCGCCTCCCAGTTTGATCTCAGACTGCTGTGCTAGCAGTGAGCAAAGCTCCGTGGGTGTGGGACCCACTGAGCCAGGCGTAGGATATAATCTCCTGGTGTGCTGTTTGCTAAGACCCTTGGAAAAGTGCAGTGTTAGGGTGGGAGTGTCCCGATTTTCCAGGTACTGTCTGTCATGGCTTCCCTTGGCTAGGAAAGGTAAATCCCCTGATCCCTTGCACTTCCTGGGTGAGGCGATGCCCCACCCTGCTTTGGCTCACCCTCCGTGGGCTGCACCCACTGTCCAACCAGTCCCAGTGAGATGAATAGGTACCTCAGTTGGAAATGCAGAAATCACCTGTCTTCTGTGTCAATCACGCCGGGAGCTGCAGACTGGAGCTGTTCCTATTCGGCCATCTTGGATCTGGACCATCACCACTAAAAGTTTTTTAAGTCCATCAAGGAAACAGAAGTGATCTGTTGCTCCAGATTTGGGATAATATAAGATTTGGGCTCTGACTTGGATCATGCTGTCCTCCTGTCCCGGCTCTGCTCCCCACTTGCCTGTCACCCTCCTGGACCTCAGTGTCTTCAGCTGTCAGACAGCAGTAATGTCTCTTAGTATTATAGGCATTATTAGATAAAGGCAACATAAGTAAGACACCTAGCATGGTGTTCATGCTTAACAAACGCTTCTTGCTCTTGTCACCCCACACCTTTCGTTGGTTAAAACATGAAATCCACATATTTTACTTTACCCAACTTGATTTAAAGGTATAAAAGACAAAATGAATGTCGAAAATGAAATCGGGCTGGGTATGGTGGCTCGCACCTGTAATCCCAGCATGTTGGGAGGCCTTGGCAGGAGGATGGCTTGAGGCCAGGAGTTTGAGACCAGCCAGGGCAACAAAGTGAGACCTCATCTTTACAAAAAATAAAAATAAAAATAGCTGGGCATGATGATGCACACCTGTAGTCCCAGCTACTTGAGAGGCTGAGGTGGGAGGGTCGCATGAGCCCAGGAAATTGAGGTTGCACTGAGCCAAGATCGCACCACTGCACTGCAGCCTAGGTGACAGAGCAAGACCCTGTCTGAAACAAAGGGTAGCATTTGACCCTTGCTGTTTTACTAGAGGGACTGTTTGATAATAAAATATTGCTGGGATGTGGAGTTCCTATGTGATATGAGAAGTTTCTATGTGATATGAGAAGACCCTCCCTAAATCTGGGCAGCCCTGTAAAACCCCCTGTACTCTATAGCTTCATACCAAACACATTTGCATTAGAGAGTTCTCTAGCATTTCTACAATAGAAATTCGGAACAGGAATGGTGGAAATAGAAACATAATTAATGGAGGCAGAAAATCCATAAACAATTATGTCTCTGCAATAAACACCAATAGCGAGAAGCAACCAGACCAGTATGGGCTGTGGCTGTATCAAAACGACTGTACTGGGCCAGAGACCTAGCCCTAGTCATCCCTGGTTAAGGTAATTAATCTTCCAGTGAGAAGATAACATTATCTCTACATTGTGTTTATGACTTTATATTATTTTCAATTCTGTTTATTTTCCCAAAACAGTGACTTTGGTTAATTTCATTTAGGGATTCAAGGTATTCTTCTGTTTGCTTTCTAAAGTTCTGAATTAAAAGAACCCTACCAAAATAGTTAAGGAGGGAACTGTGTTTCTCAACAAGACTGAAAGCTCTTGTTTGTTGTAGCATCAGAGGCCAGGGCTATGCCTGAAGGTAAGCACTCTCTTTGCTGGGAACGATTGATTGGCTTGAAAGAGATGGACCCAGACAGAGGTGTGGCAATGACCTTGTGCCCAGAGCAAGCAGACATGTGACCTGCCCCCTATAGGATAGTGCCTGAGAGGATCTTTCCTTGTTTGGTTGGTTGATTGGTTGTTTTTTTTTTCAGAGACAGGGTCTCACTCTGTTGCCCAGGCTGGAGTGCAGTGGTGCAATGACAGCTCGCTGCAGCCTCAAACTGCTTGGCTCAAGCCATCTTCCCACCTCAGCCTCCTGAGTAGCTGGGACCACCGGCATTCACCACCTCCCCCAGCTAAGTTATATATTTTTTGTAGAGTTGAGGGCTCTCTATGTTGCCCAGGCTGGCCTGAAACTCCTGGCCTCAAGCGATCATTCTGCCCCATCCTTCCCAAGCACTATGGTTACAAGCATGAACCACCGTGCCTGGACGTCCCTGTTTGGGGTACTGCTTCTTACAGCAGGAGCTAGCCAGAGCAGGGAAGAAGGGTAGAGAAAAAAACTGGAGAAGAATGAGAAAAGAATATCCAATAGTCCCGTTCCTGGCCCAGCCTAGCCTACCCGATTGTTGCCCAAACAACTCCTCCTCTAAACCCCCCTCCTCCTGGCTCATTCCTGTTCTGCCACCTCCACACCCCAATAAACCTTTCTCTTCCCAGGGTTCTGCTCTTTGTGCAGTAATTTGCTAAACAAGTATTTCGCTAATGGGCAAACAGGAGAATGCTAGACTGGATACTCTTGGGCTCTTGGTAACAATTTCATATTTAGTAGTGGTTTCTGGGTAGACAATGGCTTTGCTTATCAGAATTGTAAAAGGCCTGGAAACCTAGGAATGATCTTTTTTTTTTTTTTTTTGAGATGGAGTCTCATTCTGTCACCCAGGCTGGAGTGCAGTGGCTCAATCTCAGTTCACCGCAACCTTTGCCACGTGGGTTCAAGCAATTCTCCTGCCTCACCCTCCCGAGTAGCTGGGATTACAGGCGTGCACCACCGCATCTGGCTAATTTTTATAGTTTTAGTAGAGACAGAGTTTCACCATCTGGGCCAGCTGATCTTGAACTCCTGACCTTGTGATCCACCCACCTTGGCCTCCCAAAGTGCTGGGATTACAGGCATGAGCCACCGCACGTGGCCAGAATGATCATCTTTATCATGAAAATGAGTTATCTGCAGTTCTGCCCAAAGATGACCAGGGTGGTCTTATAGACTGAAGTGGGCTTCTCCAGCCCACAAATTCAAATGTTGAAGCCCTGGCCCTCAGTGTGACTGCATTTGGAGAAGGGACTTTTAAGGAGATGATTAAAATGAAACAAAGTCAGCCGGGCGAGGTGGCTCACGCCTATAATCCCAGCACTTGGGGAGGCTGAGGTGGGTGGATCACCTGAGGTCAGGAATTTGAGACCAGCGTGGCCAACATGGGGAAACCCCGTCTCTACTAAAAATACAAAAATTAGCCAGGCATGGTGGTGGGTGGCTGTAATCATAACTACTCGGGAGGCTGAGGCGGAAGAATCACTTGAATCTGGGAGGTGGAAGCTGCAGTGAGCCAAGATCACGTCATTGTACTCCAGCCTAGGGACAAGAGCGAAACTCCATCTCAAAAAAAAAAAAAAAAAAAAAAGATTAAATGAGGTTCTAAGGATGGGGCCCTAATCTAATACAATGGGTGTCTTTGTAAGAAGAAGAGAAGAGACAGCAGGAGTGCACACAAAGAGGAAAGGCCATGTGAGGACACAGCCAGAGGCGGCCTTCTGCACACCAAGGAGAGAGGCCTCAGGAGAAACCAACCCTGCCAACATCTTGATCTTGGACTTCCAGCCTCCAGAACTTTGAGCAAATACATTTCTGTTGTTTAAGCCCCCAGGTCTGTGGTATTTTATGATAGCAGCCCCAGTTGATTAGTACCGATAGTCAATGGCTACAGGGGACGATTCTGTCAGTACACTAAGCTGTGGGCAATGGTGCCACAGAACACATGGGGGCACCTTTAGAGAGCTTCAAATTCATGCCAAGATTTGCAGGGAACATTGTTTTCATGTTGGGACAAATACAGATAAATTATGGGATACAATGCACAATTCACTTGACTTTTTTTATTTTTTTTTTGAGATGGAATTTCCCTCTTATTGCCCAGGCTGGAGTGCAATGGCATGATCTCGGCTCACCACAACCTCTGCCTCCCAGGTTCAAGTGATTCTCCTGCCTCAGCCTCCTGAGTAGCTGTGATTACAGGCATGCGCCACAACGCCCGGCTAATTTTGTATTTTTAGTAGAGATGGGGTTTCTCCATGTTGGTCAGGCTGGTCTTGAACTCCCAGCCTCAGGTGTTCCACCCGCCTTGGCCTCCCAAAGTGCTGGGATTAGAGGCGTGAGCCACCACACGCGGCCCACTTGACTTTTTAAGCAAAGAATAATATGACAAAGACACGCCTCCCGCAGCAGTATTCTCCATCGTATCAGTTTGTGTTCAGCCAGGAAAATCGGCACTCCAGTGCAGCAAGCTGGTTCCACAGGTGCTGAGGGACTTACAGCGCAGGAAGCCATTGCTACTCCTAGGGTTAGGAAGACACAGTAGGAGATGACGTTGCCGGGCTCCTGAAGACAGGGTTCCGTGTTAGTGGGTGGAGGTGATGAGGGAAGCTGGGACCAGGAAGGGAGATGATGTCCAACTAGAGATGGAACTGTGCAGGAGACACTGCCTTTGCACGACATGGGGCCCTTGCAGGAGGAGGAACACCCTGCCTTCCTCCTGGCTCCCACACTCCAGTCTTCTGCAGTGCCCCCAAGAGCCAGAAAGCATGGGAGATGGGGAAATGTGGTTCCCGACCAAACAGGCTGGAGCAGAGCATGGGGGAGTGAGGACAAGTGGGCCCGCAGGCTGCAGGTGGGTACATTGTGGTGAGAATGGAACCACAGGAAGCATCGGCGTAAGGGACTTTCCTAGTGCTGACGCCTACGTTAGGGGTGAAGGGTATTTCATCATGAATAGATGAGGTTTCTTCTTCAGCCTCTTTCCCTTCGACATGGAGAAACTGTGATCTCTCTGTGTGCTTGGCTCTGACTTCATGATCATGGGAGAGCCTGGCTGCTCTGGCTGTGGCCATTTCCAGCTCCCATCCCCCCTTGTCCCAGCAGGACAGGAGGGTTCTTCGTTACCCGGGAACGGCCGTGATGGTCACCTGTCCTAATCGTCCTCTCGTCCCCAGGCCGCTGCTGACTCCTGGAGGCTCCCGGGCTTCTCTGGCACTCTGTGCCTTTGTGGCTGTTCCCCAGCGGATCCCCCAGCCGCTCCTGCCTGCCTACATCCTACTTATGCTTCCAAGCCTGGTAGTGGACATGGCCCTTCCTTCCTCCAGGCTGCTTCGGTGTGCTGTTTTACCCTGTGCTTGGCACTGACTGACATTCATCCTCTTGCTATTGGACTATGTCACTGACAAGGCTGTTTAATCCACTGACCTGAAAGCCCTGGAGGCAAGGGCTGTGCCTGTCTTTATCCCAGTAGCCTCCACCAGGCCAAGGAGTGCCCTGCACTAGCACACAGCCCGAGTCTATCAAAACGAAACTGGGGGCATTTTGTATGACTTTTCAGAGAGTGGGTCATTTTCGCAAATTTTTGTGCCAAGCCAGAAAGACCCAAGTGTAGAATGTACCACGGTTGTAGGTAGTAGCTGCAGCTGTCACAGTATCTTGAACCTAAATACATTGTCTTTCTTTTTTTTTTTTTTTTGAGGTGGGGTGAACAGAGTCTGGCTCTGTCGCCCAGGCTGGAGTGCAGTGCTGCAATCTCGGCTCACTGCAGCCTCTGCCTCCCGGGTTCAAGCGATTCTCAAGCCTCAGCCTCCCGGGAAGCTGGGATTACAGGCACGCACCACCACGCCCGGCTAATTTTTGTATTTTTAGTAGAGACAGGTTTCACCATGTCGGTCAGGCTGGTCTCAAGTGATCCACCTGCCTCGGCCTCCCGAAGTGCTGGGATTACAGGTGTGAGCCACCACACCTGACCACTTAATATTTTTATAATAATTGCATTACTTTTTAAGACTGTTGAGCTCAATTCTAAGGAAAATGCTTACTGAACTACCTGAGAGGCACAGTGCATCATGGTCCCCTGGAGGCCTCTCCAGTCCCCACTGCGGAGCCCAGTGCTCAAGTGCACGGCTCTCAGGCCCTCCCAGCACCACCCTGCCAAGGCAAGCTGGCATGCTACTTTCGGAGAACAGGAGAAGCTAGGGAGAATGAGGCAGCCAGGGAGGCTCCCCTTTTCTCTGACTTAAGTTTCTTCTACCCCGTCAGGTTGATCTCTTCCCTGCTCCTAGCATTTGATCATCCCCTTGGAACCACGTTAATTGTTTTTGGGGCTTTTTGCTTGTTCAGATAACAGTCTGGTATCATCTTCAAAGGCCAAATGTCTGGAAGAGAAACAAGATGACTTCTAATAATTTACCAGCCTCTGCCTCTGATTAAGAATTCTGGACACTTTAACTTATGGGGCCTATTATTAGGAAGCTCAAAGTTTTAATTAGAAAGGGTGAGGAGATTTGTGCATTAAGAAGGGTTTAGCAGCTACTCTTAGTTTTCTCGGGGAACACTCTAGTATGTAAGAAAAGAAAAAATATATAAAAGGGGCTAAGAAGTGTCTGACCCAATGGGTATTTTATTTGTTTGTTTGCATTTTAAGTTGTTGTTGTTGTTGAGACAGAGTCTCACTCTGTCACCCAGGCTGGAGTGTAGTGGCACAGTCTTGGCTCACTGCAACCTCTGACTCCCGGGTTCAAGTGATTCTCGTGCCTCAGCCTCCCAAGCTGCTGGGACTACAGGTGCCCGCCATCACACCCAGCTAATTTTTTTTTTTTTTTTTTTTTTTTTTTTTTGTATTTTTTGGTAGAGATGGAGTTTCGCCATGTTGGCCAGACTGGTCTCAAACTCCTGACCTCAAGTGATCCTCCTGACTAGGCCTCCAAAAGTGCTGGGATTACAGGTGTGAGCCACCGTGCCCAGACCTGAAGTTTTTGTTTGTTATTTGTTTGTTTTCTAACTTTGAAGTGAAAGAGCAGTTTCTGGGTGACAGTCTCATTACTCCTCATTTTTGTTGTTGTTGTTGTTTTTGAGACAGAGTCTTACTTTGTCGCCCAGGCTGGAGTGCAGTGGCGTGATCTCAGCTCACTGCAACCTCTGCCTCCCAGGTTCAAGCGATTCTCCTGCCTCAGCCTCCCGAGTAGCTGGGATTACAGGTGCGTGCCACCATGCCCAGCTAATTTTTGTATTTTTAGTAGAGATGGGATTTCACCATGTTGGCCAGGCTGATCTCGAACTCCTGACCTCAAGTGATCCACCTGCCTCGGCCTCCCAAAGTGCTGGGATTACAGGCGTGAGCCACTGCGCCCGGACCCCATTACTCCCTTTTAAGAGTTCCCTTATCAGCAAAGAAACACCAAACTCACCACGATAGTGTAGGAAGCTGATTCGAGATCAATTGTCTTTGTGTGTTGATCTGGAAAATATATCAGAAAACTTAGCTGGAGAATGAAGGTAGTATTTTCTACTGCTTTCTCTAGGATGTTCTAGACACTGGCACTGGAAATAGCTCTGGTGGCCTGAAGAGCCTTGCACACTAGGGAGCCCTAATGTTTGCTGATAAACAAATCCCACTGTGATTTGTTGGGGGTATATTTCTTGTCTTCTTTACTCTGCAATCAGCCAAAAGTATGCCGGTGATGGTTGTTGACTAGCAGTAGCTAACAGTGCCTAAGACTTTTTCTCTGGAATCAGACTGCCTGGTTTGAATCCTGGGTCCACCAATGAGGAGCTGCAGGACCTGGGGCAAGTTGCTCTTGACGCTTGTTTCCTCTCCTGTGTGTTCTAATATTTTGAATAGAGAGTACTAACTAACAGGAAGAGAGCACATCAGACCTTCCCCACCATGGCCCAAGAATGTGGAATCACATTCTTGTCAATCTTGTCAGCTCACAGAGTATTATCAGTTATCTATTGCTGTGTAACAGATGATTAGAAATTGAGCTGCAAGGCCAGGCGCAGTGGCTCACTCCTGTAATCCCAACACTTTGGGATGTCAAGGCCGGCAGAGCACCTGAGGTCGGGAGTTTGAGACCAGCCTGGCCTACATGGTGAAACCCCGTCCCTATTAAAAATACAAAAATTAGCCAAGCGTGGTGGTGGACGCTGTAATCCCAGCTACTAGCGAGGCTGAGGCAGGAGAATCGCTTGAACCCGGGAGGCGGGGTTTCAGTGAGCCGAGATTGTGCCATTGCACACCAGCCTGGGCTACAAAGCGAGGCTCTGTCTCAAAAAAGAAAGAAAGAAAGAAAGAAAGAAAGAAAGAAAGAAAGAAAGAAAGAAAGAAAGAAAGAAAGAAAGAAAGAAATTAAGCTGCTTAAAACAATAATTATTCATTTTTTCTCTGTTTCTAAGGGTCAGGAATCCAGGCATGGCTTAGGTGGCCTCTCCTTAGGTTGCAGTCAAGATGTGAGCTAGAGTTTTAGTCCAGTCTCAGAAGTGACATCCCATCACTTTCGCCCCTCTCGTCAGTGAGGCGTTTGAGCCCCAGAAAGATGAGGTAATTCGCCTAATCACCGCCATCTTCTCCTTGCAAAGCTGACCTGACCATTTTCTGAAGACTGTTCTGTAGGGTAGGGATAAGGTTTCAGGTGCCTGGGGTGCGGCAGAAGGAAGAAGGCAAGGGGAATGCCGTTTTGCAACTGAGCTGTGGCCCAGAGCTGGGCGAGACAGCGAGCTCTGTCTCAAAAAAAAGAAAACACAGGTATCTTACAGGGGCCGGGGCAGGCAGGTAATATAAATGTTTGAGGGCTGGCTGGGAACTCTCATGAACCAGAGCCCATGTCCCATCCAGTGCAATGGCCGACCACAGCTGCATGTGGGGGAAAGGACAGCTACAATGCTGCCAGATTTCTCAATTCTCTCAGAGAGGCAAAAAACGGGATATTGTGTAAAGTACTCTAATTTTTAAAGTTCAGTAATGGATCAGAAGAATTTTAGCAATAAGTGAGAAGTAGGAAACTAGGGTTCAAATCCTGTCTCTTTTTTTTTTTAATTTTTTATTTTTTTGAGTCAGGGTTTTGGCTGTGTTGCCCAAGCTAGAGAGCAGTGGAGATTGTAGCTCACTGCAGCCTCCAATTCCTGGGCTCAAACAGGAGCCCCACTATATATATAGATCTATCTATCTATCTATCTATAGATTTTTTTTTTCTTTTTGTAGAGACAGGTCTCACCATGTTGCCCAGGTTGGTTTTGAACTCCTAGGCTCAAATGATCTTCCTGCCTTGGCCTCCCAAAATGCTGGGATTACAGGCATGAGTCACCACGCCTGGTCCAAATCCTGGCTCTTATTAGCTGTGTCCTTGGGCAAATTACTTAACTTCTCTGTGCCTAAATTTTCTCATCAGTAAAAGAAGCTATTAATAGTGCCTACTTTATGATGTTATTATGAGGATTAAATGAATTCATAGTAAATGCCACATGTGTTTGTTAAATAAATAATATTTAAAAATTTAAATACAGGCCGAGCACTGTGGCTTACGCCTGTAATCACAGCATTTTGGGAGGCCGAGGTGGGTGGATCACTTGAGGTCATGACTTTGAGACCAGCCTGGCCAACATGGTGAAACTCTATCTCTACTAAAAATACAACAATTAGCTGGGTGTGGTGGCTCATGCCTGTAGTCCCAGCTACTCAAGAGGCTGAGACATGAGAATCGTTTGGACCCGGGAGGTGGAGGTTGCAGTGAGCCGAGATCAAGCCACTGCACTCCAGCCTGGGTGACAGGACAAGATTCTGTCTCAAAAAGGAAAAAAAAATTTAATGTAGACCAAAGAAAACACATCTGGGCCAATATCCAGCTCTTAGGGCACCAGTGTGCAATCTCTGGCTTAAATACATGTGTATGTATGCATGTATACATGTGCCTGCATGCATGTATATGTATACATGTGTATGTATCCATATGTATGTACATGTGTGTATGCACGCACACATGCACATATATGTACACGTGTATGGACGTGTATGCATATGCACACACGTACATATGTATATGCATGTGTGTGTACTTATTTATGCATGCACGTGTATGCATATGTACACACTGGCCTTACTCTTGAACACAAGCCCAAGTTTCAGCTCTTCACAGTCTAAAGTGCAGGCTGTCTCCTGACAAGGCTGTCTGCACTCAGGCGTTCCCACGCTCTTCTCCCCTTCACTCTTACTCCTACCTCACCCCTACCTCGTGCCTGCCTCCTACAAAGCCCCACAATACCCATGGCCAGGACAATTGGCTGGACCCCTGCTCAGAGAACCTCACACACCAGTCTCCGTGGACATGAAAAGCTGGTTGGAAAAGGGACAGACCTGGGGACATGTTCTTCTGTTGGGCCACGCTTCAAGGATGTGATGGAGCTTGAGGAGACACCTGTGCAGTCACGTTGTCTCAAACCAACAGCTTTGCGGAAACTCAGTAACGACAACCAGACAGTGTGGCAGAGTGCCGGGAGCAGGCAGTTTGGATTCAAACATGTGTGGGCTCAACTCCAGGCTCTAGTACCTACTGTCTGTGTGGCCTTAGTCACCTCATCCATAAACAGGGGACAACAGAATCTACCTTACTGTGCAGATAATATTTTTATGAAGTGCCTCTAACCTGGAATGGCATCAGTAATCGTGGCAGGGACTATGACAGACCCACTTCTACCATTTCTTCGTCTGAAATCTCTCTTGGATTTTTCCTTCTCATTACTCCCGGGCCTGGCCTCACCTGCGAGTGCCTGAGTCTCTGACCCTGTCTTCTGGCAGCTCTCGTGCCAGAAGTGGGCTCTGCCCCACTCAACACCACCTTCCCCTGTCTTTCAGCTCTGTCCGTGTGCAGCCAGACCAACCTTCCTTGGTCGCCTCTCTATTTCGCCAAGCCACTTTCCGGTTGTCATGCTGCCTCCCAGTTGCCTGTGGCACTGGGCACAATGCCTCTGTGCAGAGCCTCTCACAGCCTTAGCCTCCTGCTCAGCATCCCTGGCCCACACATTCCCAACTGGACAACCTACCTCTTCGCTGCCCTCCAGTTCCTGGGCTCCTGTCTTTTTTTTTTTTTTTTTTTGAGACGGAGTCTCGCTCTGTCCCAGACTAGAATGCAGTGGCACGATCTCGGCTCACTGCAATCTCTGCCTCCCGGGTTCAAGCGATTCTTGTGCCTCAGCCTCTGGAGTAGCTGGGATTACAGGCACCAGCCACCATGCTCAGCTAATTTTTTTGTATTTTTAGTAGAGACGGGGTTTCACTATGTTGGCCAGGATGGTCTCGATCTCTTGACCTCGTGATCCGCGCGCCTCGGCCTCCTAAATGCTGGGATTGCAGGTGAGAGCCACCGCCCCCAGCGGCTCCTGCTTATTATCCCTGCTGGCTGCGATGTGGTGCTCCACCCTCCTTGATGGAAATCACATCGCCTGTTAAGGCCCGGGCTGGATCCCACCCACAAAGCCTTCTTTTACCACCGTAGCTCAACTCAATGCAACCTATGTTTACTGAGCAACTGTTATGTTCAAGGAACTGTGATCAGGAAGGTCATAAAGTTGGACAGCTGGGGGTGGTGGCTCACGCTTGTAATCCCAGCACTTTGGGAGGCCAAGGCAGGTGGATCACCTGAGGTCAGAAGTTCAAGACCAGCCTGGTCAACATGGTAAAACCCTGTCTCTACTAAATATACAAAAATTAGCTGGGTGTGGTGGCGGGCACCTGTAATCCCAGCTGCTCGGGAGGCTGAGGCAGGAGAATCGCTTGAACCCGGGAGGCAGAGATTGCAGTGAGCTGAGATCGTGCCATTGTGCTCCAGCCTGGGCAACAAGAGCGAAACTTCGTTCCAAAAAATAAATAAATAAATAAATAAAGTGGGACAGAATACAACGTTTTGTCTTCCTAAGGAAGGAAAAAGATATTTTTTAAGTGGCACTAGAGCTGGGATTAGAAGGAGGGTCAGGATCGGCTGGGCACAGTGGCTCACGGCTGTAATCCCAGCACTTTGGGAGGCCGAGGAGGGCGGATCACCTGAGGTCGGGAGTTTGAGACCAGCCTGACCAACATGGAGAAACCCCGTCTCTACTAAAAATACAAAATTATCTGGGCGTGGTGGTGTATGCCTGTAATCCCAGATACTCCAGGAGGCTGAGGCAGGAGAATCGCTTGAACCCGGGGGGCAGAGGTTGCAGTGAGCCGAGATCGCGCCATTGCACTCCAGCCTGGGCAACATGAGCGAAACTCTGTCTCAAAAAGAAAAAAAAAAGAAAGAGGGTCAGGATTTTTCTAGGGTGAGGTGGGAGAGGTAGAATGAACGCAGTGGGCCTGTTTGGTTGGATTAATCTTCAGCTGCCTTTTACAAGAAATGCACCCCTCCACGTGCCCCTGTGCACAGGGAAGGGCTGCAACCGCCATGTCTGTGCTAAAACTCCGTCCTCCCTGGCCGTAAGTGACACCAGGCACAAGCTGCTGCTCAGATCTTCTTACCTGTGAACTTGGAATTGGGGTTCATGGGTGCTGGTTACTCTCTACAACTGAAGATTTAAACTTGGGGATCTAGGACAGGAGCCTCCACCATGTGCCAAGCATGCGGGAGAGGGAGAACGGAACCCAGGCTCACAGTAGAGAAGAGCAGGCCATCGCCCCATGGAGACTGAGCATTTCTCGGGTTCCGATTTGTCCCTTGTGAAGCCTGACCAGATGTTCCACCATTGGTTTTATGAGATTTACTCATATCCTTATAATGAGCTTTCCCCTTTTTTTGTTTTATCCGTGTGTGTTTCAGTTACTAAAAACCAAAAGTGTTTGACCAAGATCCAGAGCCCTAAACATTGGAATCTATGAAAAGAGGGGGCTCTGAGACACCCCTTTAACCACAGTACAGTGTGGGAAGTACCTGGACATCAGGCTGGAAGGGCAGGTTGTAGACACATTGTGGAGGCCCTTAAATGCCTTCTGTTCAAAGTGGGATAGTATTGCTCACTGTGAACTAAGAACTACGGAGGTTTTGTGCAGATGAGTAATTCACAGCTTCAGAGGTGGGCTGCAGAGAGCGAAGTCTGGATGGGGGGCCTCGGAGCTTGGATTCGAAACCCATCTGGTAAATGGCAGCATTTTCCAGCTACATTTCTAGACCTTGGTCAAATTACCTAACCTCTTTACCTTAAGTTTCTGCATTTATAAAATGAGAATATTAATGCTTAGCTCATAAGATTTGGGGGGAAATTATATGAAATAATAAGTTGGCAAATACTAAGCACTCAAATGTTAACTATTATTATTTTTATTTCTCTAAATTCCTGTGACACTTACTGCCAATACCTACACATTAGCCTTACTTATTTTTGAATAATTTCAAGTACGCTGATCTTGTCTCACAATCAGACCAAAAGCCTCTATGGCAAGGATAACGTCTTAAAGTCCTTTCCACCTCTCCTAATTCCTATATGAGCTTCTGGGCGCAGAGATGAAGAACTCAATATCATTGATTGGTTGTTGGGGAGCAGCAGAACCACTCTGTCTAAGACAGTAGTTAGTGGCTGGTAAACATTTCCACATGTTGTCTCCTCGTGAACTGATGGTCTGGGTTTGGGGCTTAGCAGGAAAATGACCACATTACTGAAGCCACTTCCCAAATTACAAGATTTAATGAGCCAAGGAAATTAAATTATTCTCTAAAGTGTACTTTCTGGTTTAGATTATGACTTGATTGCCACATTTGTTACCACCAAATCTTTAGGGAAAATTCCACACAGATACAAATAGACGTGGGCTGAAAACACTATCATTTTATTTATGCATTCACATTTATTAAGAATTTGCTATATGAAAGGTAAGTCTGATGCAAAGATGTACACAGACTATGATCCTTGCCCATAAATAGTTTGCTATCTATCAGGAAAGCAAAACTGCAGAAACAAATAATTACAATACAAGGCAGTATGTGATATGTATAATTAGAATGGCAGAATGTCTAAATGAACTAAAAGGAGTGAGAAGTCAGAAAAGGCCTCCTGAAAGGAGTATGTACACGGGGCTTTGAAGGATGAGCAGGATTCCCGTCTCTAGAGCTGGGTGAAGAGCTGTTTAAACTGGATGATATATGCAAAGACAGAGCTCACAGAAGTCCAGGTGGTTAGAACACGAGGTGTGCAGAGGGGTGCAGGAGGAGGAGACAGTTGAAAACCAGAGCCAGGAAAGCCTTCAATGCTAAGTTATGAGCTTGAATTTTGTATGTTAGACAAGTGGGAGATCTTAAGGTTTCAGAGTAAAAGAACTATGTGGCCTTTACTGTGTGCTTTGTGATTAGTCGGTGGTTAAGTGTGGGTAGGAGACGCTAGAAGTCATGGGAATAGCCCAGGCGTGAAGTAAGGAGGCTGAAATTAGGCAGTAGCGTTAGAAATGGAAAGGGTATAGGTAAGCAAAGGATTCATTAACTATTTGGTCATGGAAGCCTGGGGAAGCATTAAATAATGTGTTTTCCTGAGGTGATGCGTTGGGATGTAGCTGTGTTGATTTGGTGCTGTCAGGACCACCCAGTAAACATCTGGCAGGCGCTCAAAATATGGCTGGAGCTCTGAAGGAAAGTCAGAACCAGCAGAGTCCTTCCCGTGCAAGCCCTTCCCCTGTGCGCCAGCTGAGTGAGCTGCGGGAGGGTCACGTACCAAAAGAAAGAAAACACCTAGGCCAGGCGCAGTGGCTCACGCCTGTAATCCTAGCACTTTGGGAGGCCGAGGCGGGCAGATCACGAGGTCAGGAGTTCAAGACCAGCCTGACCAACATGATGAAACCCTGTCTCTACCAAAAATGCAAAAAATTAGCCTGGCGTAGTGGTGTGC
Organism: Pan troglodytes; assembly: GCF_028858775.2. NCBI lineage: Eukaryota > Metazoa > Chordata > Mammalia > Primates > Hominidae > Pan > Pan troglodytes. Next base: position 20,025,068 of record NC_086016.1, read on the forward strand.
GCCTGTAATCCCAGCTACTCAGGAGGCTGAAGCAGGAGAATCACTTGAACCCAGGTTGCTGGAGGTTGCAGTGAGCTGAGATCGCGCCATTGCACTCCAGCTTGGGCAACAAGAGTGAAACTCTGTCTCAAAAAAAAGAAAAGAAAAGAAGAGAAAACACCTAGAGGGAAGAAGATAAGAGGCAAATCTGGGGTCATAGTCAGGGAACTGGAAAACGAGCCAGAGAGAGAATTCAAAGACAAAATAATTATTACTTATGTTGGTGAGTGTTTATGACCCCAGCACTATCCTCCTAAGTGCTGTCCATGCATTCATGCATTTGATCCTCACCACATAATGAGGAAAGTACCATTACCTGAAGAAAGTGAGAGCCAGAGAACTTAAGCCTCTTGCCCAAGCTCGCGCGGCAAGGCTCAGAGCCCGGAGTCCTACACAGGCAGCATGAGTCCAGCCCATTCTGCCTCTAAAGTCAGGGTAGAGGGCTGGGCCACTGAAATCAAGGGATAAAAAAGTTCAGGGGAGGTTGAAAGTGTCAGTGCTGATGACCGGTTACCACGAACTGAGACCTGGAAGGGATATTCTAAAATGAGCCTCTGCTGTCACAAGCGTGTGTGTGTGCACAAGCGCATACTTGGCACTGGACTTCACACCTGCCCAGCTCCCTCTAACAAGGTTGGTCAAGCATGACAAGAAGGTTTTCACTCAAATTATTGTCCTGGAAACAAGATGGCTAAATGCATTCAGCACCAGCCTTCCCTCTCATCATCTTAGATCCATTAAACCCATTCAACCTGCCAGTCAGGTGGTTCGAAAAGAACGTAATCCAAACCCCAACTGTCCGCAGAGCGATCCTTTAATGAAAGGTCAGAGTAATCTAATGAAAGCTTCAGGCTCCTCTTTAGCTGAGGCCAAAGAAAGGTAGGGAAAGGGATATTACAATCAAGGGAATTTAAACAGGGCTTAAGCAGCACTGAGAGTTCTACTTCCCATTTATTGGGATAATAGAACATTATCCTCCAAGAACATTTGAGGGCTATTGAGTTTTAAGGTAAATTTATATCAGGGGCACTGGTATTCAACTGCCTTGGCTTGAATTGTTGATCCTACTCAGTGACCTGAGTACAGAATCAAGGTGTACATTCTTTCTGTTGGGCAGACCCATCTGGCCCTCTAGGAGCTGTTTAAGGATTCTTCCTGGACAATGTGAAGCCCAGGGGAGACCTCAGATCTCGATGTCATTGTGACAGTTTTCTGGCCTTCCCATCTCAAGTTCATGCGTGTGATCACGGCTTCTTCAAGTCTGCATGTCTTCATCTCATTTGACCGTGTGTTTTGTTTACACCATCCCCTACAGTCTGGAATGCTGCAGCCTCTCCGTTCTTTTGCACTTCTTCATTTATTCACTTGACAAACATGTACTGAGAGCCCACTATGGGGCAGGTGCTGTTCTAGTGGGAGAGGAGGCACATTAATCAAGTAAATGTGTCATCTGTCAGATAGTGAGGAGGGACATAAAGAGAAATGAATGAGCGTAAGGGGACGGAGAGAGCGCAGAAAGGGGATCCATTTTAGAGAGGGTATCAGTGCATGAGGAGACATCTGAGCAAAGGCTTATTAAGCCAAGTGAAGGGTTGAGGCATGGGGGCACATGCTCTGAGTAGAGCAGAGAGCTGTCTTGTTCATTTCAGTGTCTCAAAGAATCTGCTGCTGCGTCCTCGAGTAACTTCCCAGTAAACACTGGGGGAATGTGGAGGGGAATAGCTACTTGAAGGTATAATTGATAAAGAAGAAAGGAGCAACTTACTGACCATTACATCAGACTAGCCAAGACACTTGTTGCACAGAGACTTTCTTAGAGCGAACTTTATTACAACCAAATAAATTCAGTATTTTCACTTGGGACATGAATGTGCATGGGTTTGGAAAAGGTTTTATTATATTTTAATATGTACTCTTCTTTGTAGTAATAATTATTGTAATGAAATTCTATCTGCTGACTTAACTAATTATTAGTTAGAATTTTGTATACTTTATTATATGTAAATTCCATTACAATGTTCTGCCTTTCTTATAAAAAAAATTACTTCGAATAGGCAATACATTTATAAGATTTAAAAATCAGATTGTATTGGCTGTGTGCAGTGGCCCACTCCTGTAATTCTAGCACTTTAGGAAGCAGAGGTGGGAGGATTGCTTGAGCCCAGAAGTTCAAGACCAGCCTGGACAACATAGTGAGACACTGTCTGAATAAAATTTAAAAATTTTAAAAAAAGAAGGTATACACAGATGCATGGTGAAAAGTCTTCCTCCCACCCTTTGTCCTTTTGTTGCCCAGATGGCATCTGGAGCCTCAGCACACTTGCACACACAAAACTGCTATTATTAGTACCTTAGGTATCCCCCCTGAGTTTCTTCATGCATATACAAACAAGTTGTATTAGGCCATTCTCGCACTGCTGTACAGAAATACCTGAGACGGGGTAATTTATAAAGAAAGAGGTTTGACTGGGCGCAGTGGCTCACCCTTCTAATCCCAGCACTTTGGGAAGCCAGGGTGGGTGGATCATTTGAGGTCAGGAGTTCGAGACCAGCCTGGCCAACATGGTGAAACCTCATCTTTACTAAAAATACAAAAATTAGCTGGGCGTGGTGGCTCACACCTGTAGTCCCAGCTACTCGAGAGGCTGAGGCAGGAAAATCGCTTGAGCTTGGGAGATGGAGGTCGCGGTGAGCTGAGATCGCGCCATTGCATTCCAGCCTGGGTGACAGAGTGAGACCCTGTCTCAAAAACTTAAAAAAAAAAAAAAAGGTTTAATTGCCTCACGGTTCAGCAGGCTGTGAAGCATGGCAGCCTCCGCTTCTGGGGAGGCCTCAAGGAGCTTCTACTCATGGCAGAAGGCTAAGCGGGGGCAGGCATCTTACATGGCAGGAGGAGGAGCAGGAGCAAGAGAGATGGGGAAGATGCTACACATGTTTAGACAACCAGATCTCAGCTCTCACGAGAACTCACTCACTATCAGGAGAACAGCACCAAGGGGAAATCTGTCCCCACAGACCCAATCACCTCTCACAGGCCCCACCTCCAACATTGGGGATTACAATTCCATACGAGATTTGGGCAGGGACGCAGATCCAAATCATATTAAGTATAAATATACCACCAGGTGCGGTGGCTCACACCTGTAATCTCAGCACTTTGGGAGGCCAAGGCAGGCAGACTGTCTGTGCTCAGGAGTTCGAGACCAGCCTGGGCAACATGGCAAAACCCCTCTCTACTAAAAATACAAAAACTAGCCGGGCATGGTGGAGGGCACCTGTATTCCCAGATACTTGGGAGGCTGAGGCAGGAGACTCACTTGAACCTGGGAGGCAGAGGTTGCAGTGAGCCCTGTGATTGCACCACTGCACTCCAGCCTGGGCAACAGAGGGAGGCTCTATCTCAAAAAAAAAGTATAAATATATATTCTTATCTTGTCCCCTCTCATACAAATGGTAGCATACTCTTTACAACATTTTGCATTTTGCTTTTAAAATTTTCTTGGGGCCAGATGTGATGGCTCATGCCTGTAATCCCAGCACTTTGGGAGGCTGAGGCGGGTGGATCACCTGAGGTCAGGAGTTCGAGACCAGCCTAGCCAACATGGTGAAACCCCGTCTCTATTAAAAATTAGCTGGGCATGGCGGCACATGCCTGTAATCCCAGCTACTCAGGAGGCTGAGGCAGGAGAATTGCTTGAACTCCGGAGGCGAAGGTTGCGGTAAGCCGAGATTGCACCATTGCACTCCAGCCTGGGCGACAACAGCAAAACTGTCTCAAAAAAAATTTTTTTTTTCTTGGAGGTTTCCTTATCAGAAATAGAGGGTTTCTCATTCCATTTTACGGTTGCATAGCATTCTACTGTATGAAAGACCATGATTTGTTTAAAGTCCCCCTCTGGGCAGAGGTTGCAGTGAGCTGAGATCACGCCACTGCACTCCAGCCTGGGTGACAGAGCAAGCCTCTGTCTCAAAAAAGAAAAAAAGTCTCCTTCTGATGGACTAGTAGGCTTCCAGATTTTTGTTATTCAAACAACACTTTAATAAATAACCTGGGGCCGGGCACGGTGCCTCATGTCTGTAATCCCAGCACTTCGGGAGGCCAAGCTGGGTAGATCACGAGGTCAGGAGTTCGAGACCAGCCTGGCTAACACGGTGAAACTCCGTCTCTACTAAAAATACAAAAAATTAGCCGGGCACGGTGGCGAGCGCCTGTAGTCCCAGCTACTCGGGAGGCTGAGGCAGGAGAATGGCGTGAACCTGGGAGGCAGAGCTTGTAGTGAGCCAAGATGGCGCCACTGCACCCCAGCCTGGGCAACAGAGCGAGACTCCATCTCAAGATAAAATAAAATAGTAAAATAAATAACTTGGAACATTTATCATTTTGCCTGTGTATGAGTCTAGCTGTAGAAGAAACTCCTAGAAGAAGAATTGGTAGATCAAAAGGAGTACTCATTAGTGCTTTTTTTAGATATCACTAAACAGCCTTCCCTAGAGGTTGTACCATTGAACTGTATTTCTTCTCTCTTTCTCTCATGACATACAATTTATTGAATGTCTAGTGCCTGTTAGGCGCCATGGGAAGTACTAGGGATGTGAATCAAATAAGATTTGGTTTCTGTCTCATTGGAACTCACAGTCTGGTGCAGTGGTTTTCAACTGGGATGATTTTACTCTCCAGGGACATTTGGCAATGTCTACAGACATGTTTTGGAGGGAGGTTGCTAATGGCATACTGGCACGTAGTAGGTAGAAGCCAGGGATCCTGCTAAACATCCTGCAATGCACAGGGAAGTCCTCACTACAAGGAAGTTTAAGCCCAAAATGTCAATAGTGCTGGGTTGACAAGCCCTGGGCTCATGGGAGAGAGAGACGGACACTCAAATGTGCTACGGAAAAGGTGTGTTCTTGAAACTTAGAGGAGTGGCTTCCAAAGGGCTTTTTCAGAAGGTGCAAGTGGATTCCGGAGGGAGGAGGGGGTGCGAGGAGAAAGGGAACAGCAAGTGCAGTGGTGTGGAGGTGTGAACAGCTTGACCCAGGAGGAAGGACAAGTGGTTTTGAATGGCTGGACTACTAAAAGCTATGTGAGTGTGGAGCAAGGCCAGAGAGACAGGCATGGATGGTGCTGACTGACAAGGGTCCTAGCTGCTAAGCTAATGAGGGGAGTCAATGAAGGGTTTTAAGCATGGGAGTGAGTTACTTAGATGTGCATTTTAAAGAAACTCACATTGGGTGTGGGAAGGAGGGCAGCCTGGATGGGATCAGATTGGCCACGGGCAGAAGAATTAAGAGGCTGCAGCAATAATCCAGGTTGGATGTGACAAGAGCCATCACCAAGTGAGAGTGGGAACAGAGGGGAGAGGACAGGCTCAGGAGATATAAAAGAAGGTAGATTCAGAAGGTCATGGAGCTAGGAGGGAGATCTATAGGATAATTCCTAGGTTTTGATACGTAAGCAATAGGGTGGACAGAGAGGTCGTTCTGTAAAATAGAGAACACAGGAGAGCAGATGGAGGCAGGGGAGAAATGCAAACGGACGTGTTGTGTCTGACCGCCATGGGGCCTGTCAGTGAACAGGGGAATGTTCAGACCCCTGGTCAGCAGAAAGCCCAGGGCCAGCATGCACATTCAAGAGGCATCAGCCAGGAGCTGTCCTTTGAGGCCCTGGGTGTGGATAAATAAGCTCATCCAGGCGGAATGAAGAAAGAGGAGTGGGTGGAGAGCCCAGCCCTGAGGAGCAGCTGTTGATTGGCCTCTGTGGAAATTGCAGGAGGAGCTGCTCAGGTCTTTTATGAATTTCTGTTGTCATTTCTTCTAGCTTTGCCAACTGTGGGGCTCTCTATTTTCTTCTGTGCAAACGTCCTAATTCTTGGCAATTTAAAGGGCTATGCCAATCTAACTTATTGTTACTAATACTGTTATTGTTATTATCCCAACTGTTCATCTGGTACCCAAAAGCCTTCCTCAGCTTACCCTTTGCCACCTCCTACAATCATCCTTGGTTTTCTGCTTGCTTCATAAGGAACTCTGTGCAAACACCTACCATGGAAATGAAAAGCTCCATTGTAATGGTCTGTTGTTTGATTCCCCAGCTATACTAAAAGCTCCTTAGAGCAAGAATTATAGTTTATTTGTCTTAGAGTCTCCAGCACCTGTAACAGTGCTTAGCACTTAGGTATTTGAAAAATGGCTGTTAATGAATGATTTTGGTTGAGTTCTAAGAGGTTTATTGACAGGCCCACCATCGATCCCAGGGCAGGCTGGTTTATACCTGTTGTCCTGGCAGAGTTATAAATAATATTAATAATAACCCCTTTCAGCCGGGCGTGGTGGCTCATGCCTGCACTTTGGGAGGCCGAGGTGGATGGATCACTTGAGGTCAGGAGTTCAAGACCGACCTGGTCAACATGGTGAAACTTCATCTCTACTAAAAATACAAAAATTAGCCGGGCATGGTGGCACATGCCTGTAATCCCAGCTACCCAGGAGGCTGAGACAGGAGAGTCGCTTGAATCCAGGAGGCGGAGGTTGCAGTGAGCCACTGCACTCCAGCTGGGTGACAGAGCAAGACTCTGTCTCAAAATAATAATAATAATAACCCCTTTCAATCACAAATGTGCCCTAGTTTAACGGATAAAGTATATGGTGACCCTATTTGCAGAACACTAAACTGTCATAGCCGGTCCTAACATTAGGTAGGTTTCTCTGTTTACAAAACATTCCTGCCAGAGAAATGGGTGGACACAGCAGGGTGGGTTACCAGCTCAAGTCAACATTAAAAAAAGGGAGCCATTCTTCTGAGATAAGATAACAGAGTTATGGGGAAAAGGGAATTCAGGCAGATCCTCACATTAATAAAACTTGTTTTAAAACCAGCAAGCTATCAAATCAGTATAAAAAATAATTGGCACAAATAGAGTGGTTGAGTATTAAGAACCAAGAATCATGGGATTTTTTTTTTTTTTTTTTTTAATTTTTTTTTTGATGCGGTCTTGGATAGGAGAATCAAGAAATTTTTAAATTTTTTTTTTTTTTTTTGAGACGGAGTTTCACTCTTGTTTCCCAGGCTGGAGTGCAATGGCACAATCTCGGCTCACTGCAACCTCCACCTCCTGGGTTCAAGCAATTCTCCTGCCTCAGCCTACTGAGTAGCTGGGATTACAGGCACCCACCACAACACCTGGCTAATTTCTGTATTTTTAGTAGAGATGGGGTTTCTCCATGTTGGCCAGGCTGGTCTCGAACTCCTGATCTCAGAGGATCTGCCCGCCTCGGCCTCCCAAAGTGCTGGAAGCCACCGCGCCCAGCCGAGAGTCACGGAATTTTATAGGTATAATAATTCATTGTGTGAGTGGGGAAAGTGAGGCATAGAGAAGTTATGTTGAGCTGGCCAATATATAACTTGTGTAAAAATTGGGCCTAGACATAAGAGTAATCAGATCAATGAAAGATAACAGAGAACTAAGAAAGAGACCCACACTGCAATCATTTGATTTTCAACAAACGTAACAAGAAATCTAGTGGGGAAAGGAAAGTTTTTTCAACCAATGGTGCTGGAACAACTAAATACGCATATCGGGGAAAAAACCAGGCATGGACATGCCTGTAACCCCAGCACTTTAGGAGTCTGAGGCAAGAAGATCACTTGAACCCAGGAGATCGAGACCAGTCTGGGCAACATAGTGAGACCCTGTCTCTACAAAAATAAAAATAAAAATTAGTTAAGTGTGGTGACGTGTGCCTGTGGTCCCAGATACTCCAGAGGCTGAGGCAGGAGGATCACCTGAGCCCAGGGAGGTTGAAGCTGAAGTGAGCTGTGATTGTGTCACTGCACTTCAGCGTGGGCAACAGAATAAGACCTTGTCTCAAAAAAAAAAAAAAAAAAAATCAAACTAACATATGGGGAAAAAGTGAACTTTGACCACTTACCCCACACCATTCACAAAGATTAATTTGAGATGGATTAGAGACCTAAAACTATTCAGTTTTAGTACTATGACAGTAAAACATCTAGAGAAAACCATAAGAAAATGTCTTTGTGATTTAAGGGTAGGCAAATATATCTTACAGAAGACAGGGAAAGCAATAATTACCAAAAAAAAAAAAAAAAAAACTTGTCAATTTAGACTTCCACAAAATAAAAAACTTCCACTCATCAAAAGATACTGTTAAGAAAAGAATAAGTGGGCTGGGCGAGGTGGCTCACGCCTGTAACCCCAGCACTTTGGGAGGCCAAAGCAGGTGGATTACCTGAGGTCAGGAGTTTGAGACCAGCCTGACCAACATCGTGAAACCCCATCTCTACCGAAAATACAAAAATTAGCCGGACGTGGTGGTGGGCACCGGTAAATCCCAGCTACTTGGAAGACTGAGGGAGAAGAATTGCTAGAACCCAGCAGGCGGAGGTTTCAGTGAGCCAAGATCGCACCACTGCACTCCAGCCTGAGGGACAGAGTGAGACTCCATCTCAAAAAAAAAAAATAAAGAAAAAGAAAAGAAAAAATAAGCAAGCCACAGACTGAAAAAAATTTGCAAAACATATGTCTAATAGATGCCTATTAGTTAGAAAGAGAAAAATAGGAACTTCACAGTGGAGAAATCTGGCAGATTCCACTTTTAACCGTGTGACCTAAATTAACATCACCGGTAATGGGACCAATGGACATCACATACATCATGACAGGCTGCACTGAGAAAGACCCAATCTCCCTTCTGTGGTATTCCTGCAAAAAAAAAAAAAAAAAAAAAATGCATATCTTCAATCTAATCCTGCAGAAAAATCAGACAAACACAAAACGAGGGAAATTCTGCAAAACAGCTGGCCTATTCCCTTCAAAAGTACCAAGGTTGTAAAGGACAAAGAAATATGAAAAACTGTTCCAGATTACAGGAGACTAAAGAGACATAATAACTGAATGCAGCATGTGATCCCAGATAGTACCACAGAACACCGATGAGACAGCTGGTGAAATATGAAGAAGGTCAAAGTTTAGATAAATACTATTATATTAATGTTAGTTTCCTGATGTGCATAATTGTATCGCTGTTGTGAAGAGGATGTACTTTTTAATTATTTAAAAAATTGTTATTTTATTTCATTTTTTTAGAGACAGGGTCTTGCTATATTGCCCAGGCTGGACTCCTCTACTGAAGCCATCCTCCTGCCTCAGCCCCCTGAGTAGCTGGGGCTACAGATGTACACCACTATGCCCAGCTAGGATACATATTTTAAAAAGGAAATACACTCTGAAGAATTTAGAGGTAAAAGGGCATCCTGTCTGCAATTTACTCTCAAACATATTAAAAAATATGTTTGTATATATGTGCACATGTATAAGTATGTACATATTTATAGACAGAATAAATGATAAAGCAAATAGGATAAAACATTAACATTTGGGGAATATGGGTAAAGGGACTATGGGAATTCCTACTACCATTTTGCAATATTTTGGAAGTCTAAAATTACTTCAAAATAAAAAATGTGTAGAGATAGATATCTGACAAAGGACTTGTATTCAGAATATATAAAGAATGCCATACCTATAATTCTATAAAAACAAACAACCCAATTAAAACCTGGATCCTAGCACTTTGGAAGGCTGAGGTGGGAGGATTGCTTGTGCACAGGACTTCAAGACCAGCCTGGGCAACATAGCGAGACCCCTGCCTCTACAAAATATTAAAAAAGTAGTCAGGTGTGGTGGCATGCACCTGTGATCCTGGCTCCTTGGGAGTCTGAGACAGGAGGATCGCTTAAGCCCAGGAGTTCGAGGCTACAGTGAGCTATAATCGTGCCACTGCACTCCAGCCTGGGTGACTGAGCGAGACCCTGTCTCTAAATTAATTAATTAATTAAATTTAATTAAAACAGCTTCTTAAAAAACTGGACAAAATATTTGAAGGGACACTTCACAAAGAAACATACGTGAAAGGGAAATAAATACATGAAAAGAGGCTAAAAATTAGAAACCATTATTGAAATGCAAATTAAAACCACAATGCAATACCATCAAATGAAAAAGATTGACAGCACTAAATATTAGCAAAGATATGAAGCAACTGGAACTTTCATATATTGTTGGTGGGAGTGTTAACTGCAAAGAAGTTTTTTTTCTTTTTTTTTTTTTGGCCTTTTTTGAGACAAGATCTGGCTCTCTCATCCAGGTTGGAGTGCAGTGGTGCAGTCTCAGCTCACTGCAACCTCCACCTCTTGGGTTCAAGTGACCTCTCACTTCAGCCTCCCAAGCAGCGGGGACTACAGGTGCGCACCACCATGTCTGGCTAATTTTTGTATTTTTGTAGAGATGGAGTTTTGCCATGTTGCCCAATCTGGTCGTGAACTCCTGGCCTCATGTGATCTGCCCACTTCAGCCTCCCAAAATGCTAGGATTACAGGTGTGAGCCACTGTGCCCAGCCTGCCAACACAATATTGAAGGAGAAGGAGAAAGTCAGAGGACTGACACTATCCAATTTAGAGACTTACTATAAGGCAGTGTGATATCGCTAAAAGAACAGAAAAACAAGTGTGGTATTGCTAAGAGAACAGAAAAACAGATAGCTGGAACAGAATAGACAGCCCAGACAGACAAGCATAGATACAGTTAATGGATCTTTTTCAAAGGAGCAAAGGCAATACAATGGAGAGAGTTCTTTTCTTTTCTTTTCTTTTTTTTTTTTTTTTTTTGAGACAGAGTCTCACTCTGTCATCCAGGCTGCAGTCTAGTGGCACAGTCATGACTCACTGCAGCCTCAATCTCCTGGGCTCAAGCGATTCTCTCACCTTAGCCTCCCAAGTAGCTGGGACCAGAGGTGCACACCACCAAGCCTGGGTAATTTTTAAAATTTTTCGTAGAGATGGGGGTCTCACAAATTGCCCAGGCTGGCCTTGAACCCAGGATGGCTCAAGTGATCCTCCTGCCACATCCTCCCAAAGTTTTGGGATTACAGGCATGAGCCACTGTGCCCGGCAGTGTTTTCAATAAATGGTTCTGGAACAACTGGACATCCACATGCAAAAAAAATGAATCTAGACACAGACCTTACATCCTATACAAAAAATAAACTCAAAATGGATCGCAGACCTAACTATGCAGAACTATAAAACATAGACGACAACAGACCAGGTGCAGTCGCTCATACCTGTAATCCCAGCACTTTGGGAGGCCGAGGCAGGTGGATCATGAGGTCAGGAGTTCGACACTAGCCTGACGAACATGGTGAAACCCTATCTCTACTAAAAATACAAAAAAATTAGCCGGGCATGATGGCGCACACCTGTAATCCCAGCTACTCAGGAGGCGGAGGCAGGAGAATTGCTTGAACCCAGGAGGCAGAGGTTGCAGTGAGGCGAGATCGCGCCACTGCACTCCAGCCTGGGCAACAGAGCAAGACTCCATTTCAAAACAAAACAAAAAAGAAGAATATAACATAGGAGAAAATCTAGATGACCTTGGGTTTGACAATGACTTTTTAGTCATTGACACCAAGGTCATGGTTCATGAAAGACATAATTGATAATTATGAAGATTTAAAAACTTCATGAAAATTAGAAACTTCTGCTCTGAGAAAGATACCATCAAAAGAATGAGAAGACAAGCCACAGACTGAAAAAAAAAATTTACAATAGACATGTCTGATAAAGGACTGTTATTCAAAATATACAAGGAGCTCTTAGAACTCAATGATTAGTAAACAAACAGCCCAATTTAAAAATGGACCAAAGACCGTAACAAATACCTCACCAAAGAAGGTATACAGATGGATAATTATCATATGAATAGATGCGCTACATCAAATGTCATTAGGGAAATGCAAATTAAACAACAAGAAGATACCACTACACACCTTTTAGGGTGGCCAAAGTCCACTGACAACACCAAATGCTGACAGAATGTGGAGCAGCAAGAACTACTGCTGCTGCGGATACAAAATGGCACCACCATGTTGGAAAACAGTCCAGCAGTCTCCTACAAAAGGAAACATTATCTTACATTTGGGCTGGGCGCGGTGGCTCACGCCTGTAATTCTAACACTTTGGGAGACCGAGGTGGGTGGATTGCGTGAGCTCAGGAGTTCAAGACCACCCTGGGCAACACAGTGAAACCCCATCTTTACTCAAAATACAAAAATGTAGCTGGGTGTGGTGGCGGGTGCCTGTAATCCCAGCTACTCGGGAGGCTGAGGCAGGAGAATCTTTTGAACCCAGGAGGCGGAGGTTGCAGTGAGCCGAGGTCACGCCACTGCACTCCAGCCTGGGCAACAGAGCAAGACTCCATTTGAAAAAAAAAAAGAAATATTATCTTATTATTTGATCCTGTGATCCACCTCCATTGTATTTACCCAAAGGAGCTGAAAACTTCTGTCCATGCAAAAACCTGCACAGGGATGTTTATAGTAGCTTTGCTCATAAATGCCAAAACTTGGAAGCAACCAAGATGTCCTTCAGTAGGAGAATGGAAAAATAAACTGTGGTACATCCACACAACGGAATATTACTCAGTTCTAAAAAGAAAGGAGCTATCAAACCATGAAAAGAAATGGAGGAAATTTAAATATCATTTCAATGGCAAAAACCGCAATAACTTTTGCATCAACCTAATAAGTGAAAAGAACCCAATCTATAAAGACTCCAAACTGTGTGCTTCTGACTATATGATGTACTACAAAAAAGAAAAACTGGGGCTGGGTGCGGCGGCTCATGCCTGTAATCCCAGCGCTTTGAGAGGCCAAGGCAGGTGGATCACAAGTTCAGGAGATCGAGACCATCCTGGCTAACATGGTGAAACCCCGTCTCTACTAAAAATACAAAAAAATAAGCTGGGTGTGGTGGCGGGCGCCTGTAGTCCCAGCTACTCGGGAGGCAGAGGCAGGAGAATCACTTGAACCTGGGAGGCGGAGGTTGCAGTGAGCCGAGTCATGCCATTGCACTCCAGCCTGGGTGACAGAACGAGATTCTGTCTCAAAAAAAAAAGAAAGAAAGAAAGAAAAACTAAGGCCGGGTGTGGTGGCTCACACCTGTAATCCCAGCACTTTGGGAGGCTGAGGCCAGCGGGTTGCTTGAGCTCAGGAGTTGAAGACCAGCCTGGGCAACATAGTGAGACCCCATCTCTCTATAAAAAAAGATACAAAAACTAGCCAGGCGTGGTGGCATGCACTGTAGTCCCAGCTAGTCAGGAGGCTGAGGTGGGAGGATCTTGAGCCCAGGAGGCAGAGGCTGCAGTGAGCTGAGATCGCACCACTGCACTCCAGCCTGGGCAGCAGAGTGAGGCCCTGTCACAAAAAATTAAAAATAAAATAAAAATTTTGAGAAAGTGAAACTACTTAATATGATATTATAATGGTGTATAGATGTTATTATACATTTTTCCAAACCCATAGAATGTACGTCAAGAATGAACCCTAACGGAGGCCAGGCATGGTAGCTCACGCCTATGATCCCAGCACTTTGGGAGGCCAAGGTGAGCAGATCACTTGAGGTCAGGAGTTCGAGACCAGCCTGGCCAACATGGTGAAACCCCGTCTCTATTAAAAATTAAAAAATGGGCCCGGTGCAGTGGCCCATGCCTGTAATCCCAGCACTTTGGGAGGCAGAGGCAGGCAGATCACGAGGTCAGGAGTTTGAGACCAGCCTGGCCAATATGGTGAAACCCCGTCTCTACTAAAAATACAAAAATTAGCTGGGCGTGGTGGCACGCGCCTGCAGTCCCAGCTACTTGGGAGGCTAAGGCAGAAGAATCGCTTGAACGCGGGAGGTGGAGGTTGCAATGAGCCAAGATCACAGCACTGCACTCCAGCCTGGGCAACAGAGCAAGACTCTGTCTCAAACAAACAAACAAACATATATATACACACACACACACACACACACATACAGACACACACACAAATTAGCCAGGTGTGGTGGCATGTGCTTGTAATCCCATCTACTCACGAGGCTGAGGCAGGAAAATTGCTTGAACCCTGGGTGGCAGAGGTTACAGTGACCTGAGATGGTGCCACTGCACTCCAGCCTGGGAGACAGAGCGAGACTCTGTCCCCAAAAAAACCAACAAAAAAAGAGTGAACCTTAATGGAAACCATGGACTCTGGGTGGTAGAGATGTGTCAATGCCAGTTAATTGATGGTAACAAATGCACCCCTCTGGTGGAAGAAGTTGATGACATGGGAGGCTACAGATCCGCATGCAGGGGATGAGGGTATATAGGAAATCACTGTAGCTTCTGCTCGACTTTGCTGTGAACTTAAAACTGTTTTTAAAAAATAAAGTCTGAAAAATAACTGCTCCAAAAAAATAAAGTCTATTTTAAAAAAATGTAGGAGACATGACAAGATATGCCAGGAAAAATCCATAAAGCCAAGGACAATCGTGAGCAAGCAATACAGATTTGAAAAACAGTCCCTGAACTTAATTAGGGCCCAGGCATACACCAAAGACCTAGGCAGAAAACAGTCTGAGGAAGGACCAGGTTGTCTTTTGGGGAGCTGGCAGAGATACAGTATGCATGGTGTCAACATAGCTGACATAAAATTTCAGACTATGCTAAAGATCCATAGAGCCCAGATAAAGGTTTTTTGTTTTGTTTTGCTTTGTTTTGTTTGCTTGTGTTTGTTTTTGTTTTTTTGAGACAGAGTCTCACCCTGTTGCCCAGGCTGGAGTGAAGTGGCGGGATCTCGGCTCACTGCAACCTCCACCTCCTGGGTTCAAGTGATTCTCCTGCCTCAGTCTCCCGAGTAGCTGGGATTACAGGCACAGACCACCACGCCTGGCTAATTTTTGCATTTTTAGTAGAGATGAGGTTTCACCGTTTTGGCCAGGGTGGTCTCAAACTCCCGAGCTTGTGATCCACCTGCCTTGGCCTCCCAAAGTGCTGGGATTACAGGCGTGAGCCACCTCGCCCAGCCCAGATAAGGTTTTATGTTTCTATGACTTCTGCCTTCCCTGGACCTCATATCTAATTTCTCTAACAGCTTCATCAACTTCATTCCTGAGTCATACTTACTTAATAAACAAGACAAGATCAACAACAAGAAAGGTGGAAGAACACAGCTGGTTTAGCTGCACAGGAGCTAGACACCTTGCAATTCCATTGGCTGAGCGCAACACGAAGAGGCTGACTAAGAGGAGCACACATGCACAACTGCTGCGTGGGAAACAGGATGGCAGCGAGTGGGTTGTCCCCAGAAGCTCAGCTTCAAGCAATGTTCTGTACCACTGAGTAACAGCAGCCGCTGACAAACCTGCTCAGCCTGTTGACACACTTCAGGGTAGCTCTGCCCAGTGCAGGGCAGATGGCTGTGTACAAATAACTAGCAACGTGATGCAAGCTTCCCATGGTGAAATCAAAACACCAAAGGGCAGCCAGTCTTGACTTGTTCCTACCCTTCAAAAAATGGTCAAGCTTCTGGGTGGTACTTAGTGACTCTGAATATGCAGGACACACAGAGATAACCAGAGAGATGCTCACCTAGCAGAGGAGACACCATGATCACCTAATCAGGGAGTACACAGGGACAGCTAATAGATGCAGAACCCTTCCTTCATGTTTGAAATTCAAATTTATAGCAGGCTTAAATATAATACATGCTTATATATAAAAATTTAAAAAGTAGCTGGGCGCAGTGGCTCACACCTGTAATCCCAGCCCTTTGGGAGGCCAAGGCGGATGGATCACCTGAGGTCAGGAGTTCGAGACCAGCCTGGCCAACATGGTGAAGCCCCTTCTCTACTAAAAATACAAAAATTAGCCGGGCGTGATGGTAGGCGCCTGTAATCCCAGCTACTCAGGAGGCTGAAGCAGGATAATCTCTTGAACCCGGGAGGTGGAGGTTGCAGTGAGCCAAGATCATGCCATCGCACTCCAGCCTGAGGGACAAGAGGGAGACTTCGTCTCAAAAAGAAAAAAAAAAGAAAAGTAGAAAATTGAAAAATAATAAAAGGAGTTGTTATTTTAATTAAGTTTAAAATAATATTTCCCTGTTGTAAAAGTTATTCATGCTTATTGTGAATAATTTGGAAAATAAAAAGTGTAACTCAGGAAGCTAAGGCAGGAGAATCGCTTGCACCAGGGAGGTGGAGGTTGCAGTGAGCCAAGATCGCACCACAACACTCCAGCCTGGGCGACAGAGTGAGACTCTGTCTCAAAAAAATAAAAAGAAAATAAAAAGTGTAAATAAAATACATTTTCAGTGCTGATTATTCTCATCAAAACAATTTATTGCAGTACTTCTTTACATGTTAGCATCTGCTTTTCTCAAATGTTTAAATTCATACAATGATTTAACTCGTACAATTCTTTCAAACTTCTTTTTTTGTATGTATGTAAGGTACCTTAAACAAAAAGACCAGGCATGGTGGCTCATATCTGTAATCCCAGCACTTTAGGAGTTTGAGGCTGGAGAACTGCTTGAGCCCAGGAGTTTGAGACCAGCCTGGGCAGAAGAAAAAGAAAATAAAAAGTGTAAATTGGGAGGCCGAGGCAGGCAGATCACGAGGTCAGGAGATCGAGACCATCCTGGCTAACACGGTGAAACCCCGTCTCTACTAAAAATACAAAAAAATTAGCCAGGCATGGTGGCGGCACCTGTAGTCCCAGCTACTCGGGAGGCTGAGGCAGGAGAATGGCGTGAACCCAGGAGGCGGAGCTTGCAGTGAACGGAGATCCCACCACTGCACTCCAGCCTGGGCGACAGAGCAAGACTCTGTCTCAAAAAAAAAAAAAAAAAAAGTGTAAGTACAATACATTTTCAGTGGTGATTCTTCTCATCAAAACAATTCATTGCAGCACTTCTTTACATGTTAACATCTGTTTTACATAGCAAAACCACCATCTGTATTTATATATATTTTTAAAAATTAGCCAGGCGTGGTGGCTCACGCCTGTAATCCCAGCACTTTGAGATGCTGAGTGGGGAGGATCCCTTGAGCTCAGGAGTTTAAGACCAGCCTGAGCAACATAGTGAGACTCTGTCTCTACAAAAAATAATGATAATAATTTAAAAATTAACCGGGTGTGCTGGCACATGCCTGTAGTCCCAGCTACTCAGGAGCCTGAAGCTGGAGGATCACTGGAGCCCAGGAGGTTGAGGGTGGCGTTGTGCCACCACTGCACTCCAGCCTGGGCAACAGAGCAAGATTCTGTTCAAAAAAATAATAATAATAGGCCAGGCACGGTGGCTGACGCCTGTAAGCCCAGCGCTTTTTTTTTTTAATAATGTTTTTCTTTACTTTATTATTTATTTTATTTATTTTTGAGACAGAGTCTCACTCTGTCGCCCAGGCTGTAGTGCAGTGGTGCGATCTCCGCTCAGTGCAACCTCCGCCTCCAGCAGCCCAGCACTTTGGGAGCCCAAGGTGAGTGGATCACTTGAGGTCAAGAGTTCGAGACCAGCCTGGCCAACAGAGTGAAACCCTGTCTCTACTAAAAATACAAAAATTAGCCGGGTGTGGTGGTGCACACCTGTAATCCCAGTTACTCAGGAGGCTGAGGCAAAGAATCACTTGATCTGGGGAGGTGGAAGTTGTAGTGAGTCGAGATTGTGCCACTGCACTCCAGCCTGAGATTGTGCCACTACACTCCAGCCTGGGCAACAGAGTGAGATTCTGTCTCAAAAAAAAAAAAAAAAAAAAAAATTAAAATAATGAAAACAAAAGAGAGGCAAATTATAAATTAAATAAACTACTAAATAGGCCAGGCGCGGTGGCTCATGCCCGTAATTCCAGCACTTTGGGAGGCCAAGGGGGGCGGATCACCTGAGGTCAGGAGTTGGAGACCTGCCTGGCCAACATGGTGAAACCCAGTCTCCACTAAAAATACGAAAATTAGACAGGCGTGGCAGTGCCAGTGAACCGAGATTGCGCCACTGCACTCCAACCTGGGCAACAGAGACTCTGTCTCAAAAAACAAAACAAAATAAACAAACAAACAAAAAGTCATGAATAGTATATAAAGTGCCAGTATTGTTAGTTTTGGCTTAAACATAATACTAACTTCCAAATTCTCTCTCCTTGGTCAAATAAATCGAATAAAACTGGGCTAAGGGAATGAAGTTGCCAATGCAACAAAGATAACTGCCATTCTGCCCTGCCTCCGGAATCATGAAAGGGGTGGTCTTCTGACGTCCTCCCTTTTCACAGGGGCCTGCAGAGGGAGGCAGCCGCTGTGGGGAGGTCACAGAGCATCTGCAGCTGACTGGGAAGCCCTCCTAACTGGCGCACCTGAGGGGCTGGGTGCCCCTCTGCTGCTTCTGGCTGCCCTGGCCCGCGGTAGTAGTAAGTCTCCTCCTCACCTCCGTCTGGCCCAAGCATGGAAAACACCAAGTCTTCCTGTCTCCTGAACACAGTTGGGACTAGTGGGAATGTACCAAAGGAACTTTCCCAAAAGTTAAGGAAAGCCAAAAAGAAAATAAACAAGAGAAATAAAAATCACAGAGGCGACAGGCGGTGTCCAGGTTTCTGAGCTTACAATAGCTCACTCGCGAGCCACTCCATTTCTAGTTTGCTGGGCCCCTCCCAGGAAACCCTCCTTTACAACGCAGGGCTGTTCCCCGCAGAGGCGGGACTGGGTGAGGCCCACTCTCCTGGCTATTCTTAAGAAAGCCATGAGCCACAAAAGGCTGATGGCTCACAGACTTCATCTCCTGAGGCGCCTAAGCATCTTCTTTAACCGCCCATCTCTAGGATGGAGGACGATTTTTCTGCGTAGTGTCTCCTGGAGAGGGTTCCCATGCTCCAATCTCTGTGAGAGGGACGGGAATGAAAAGCGCCCAGGCCTGGCCCTAGTCTGAATCCAGGCTTTGATGCCTCCTGGCTGGGGACTTTTTCTTATTCAACCACTTTTTTTATTTTATTATTTTTGAGACAGGATCTTGCTCTGTCGCCCAGGCTAGAGTGCAGTGGCGCAATCTCAACTCACTGCAAACTCCAACTCCCCAGTTCAAGCGATTCTCCTGCTTCAGCCTCCTGATTAGCTGGGATTACAGGCGCCCGCCACCATGCCCAGCTGTTTTTTGTATTTTTAGTAGAGACAGGGTTTCACCATGTTGGCCAGGCTGGTCTCGAACTCCTGACCTCAAGTGATCTGCCCGCCTCAGCCTCCCAATAAACCACTTTATTATTCACAAACCATATAATTCACCCATATAAAGTATAAAATTACATGGTTTTTAGTATATTCAGAGTTGTGCAACCATCACCACAATCCATTTTATAACATTTTCCTCTTCCCTAGAAAAGAATCCCATACCTGTTAATGTCACTCCCCCTTTCCCCAAACCTCCCCCACTAGTTCCCTCAGCCCCCACCCTAGGCAACCACTAATCTTTTGTCGCTATAGACTTGCCAATACTGCTGGCTACGTATGCTTGAAAAACCTCTTTGGTTCTCAATTTCTTCCTATGTAAAAAGGAGCTAGCGATAGCCCCACCCCACATATGCAGCCCATGGGAGACAGTCTATAGAAATTAGTTCTCCGGCCCGGCGCGGTGGCTCACGCCTGTAATCCCAGCACTTTGGGAGCCCGAGACGGGTGGATGACAAGGTCAGGAGTTCGAGACCAGCCTGGCCAATGTGGTGAAACCCTGTCTTTACTAAAAATACAAAAATTAGCCAGGCATGGTGGCACGCGCCTGTAGTCCCAGCTATTCAGGAGGCTGGGGCAGGAGAATCGCTTGAACCCAGGAGGTGGAGGTTGCAGTGAGCTGAGATCGCACCTTGCACTCCAGCCTGGTCAACAGAGCAAAACTCCATCTAAAAAACAAAAAAAAATTAGTTCTCAATATATACCACCTGCTATATACCCACAAAAATTAAAAATTTAAAATGAATTAAATGAGTTATCTCCTTCCCTTTCTTCAGGGCCTTAACACATTGAAGTTTGTTTGTTTTGGTTTATGTTGTTTTGCCTTAATTACACCTGTGCTGAAGCAGAGGCCTTATCGCCTGTATTTTATAAGAATAGGGCTCATGTCACTGAGGTAAAGACCACCCATTTTCCTCCTCTGGGCCCAGAGTATGAGCAAGCTTCTCAGCACCAAGCGCACCAGCAATAACAATAATCCCTGTCCTTTGTTGAGAGCTCACTGTGTGCTAAGCATTGCTCCAGGTGTTGTGTATGTAATAATTAATAATCCTCGCCAACCCCATGAGACAAGTGCTGCTGCTATTCCTGTTCTACAGATGAGGAACTGGAAGTGTTCAGGATGAAGTAATCGGCCTCAGTTACACAGCTAGCAGGAGCGCTGGAGCCAAGCTACAACCCAGGCAGGCTGCTCAGAGCCTGCACAAATGACTGGGCCACCTGTGCCTCTCCAGTGCAAACCCCCCGTTTGTCATCAGCAACAGGAGGGACTGACTGGAGGTCCGCTGCCGCTCAGAGAGTTTGTCCATTTCTGGGCTATTATTGATTAACCTGTTTATATTCCACAGTATCAGAGCCTGGATCACCTGGAAGGCATTCCTTTCTAGACGCAGCAATGCAGGAGAGTCGGCGACTTCAGGGACTGAGGCTGGAGGTCTGCAAAAGCAGATCAGGAGGTGTGGAGGCATTTATTTCTATATCATATCACCAACCGCAATACCACTCTAGGATGGAAAGACTGTATTTCCAAACAGTGTGCAACTGGGCCGAGCTGGTGGCAAAATCTTACCTTAGTGTAATGTCTATGTTACTTATCAAGCTCATTTCCTGGGATCACATCATGCCCTCCACTTACCTTAATATTGAGAACGCTTAATCGTTCATTTGAATTATTTATGTCTCCCCCTGATTCTCTAGGCTATATGGGGACAATGTCTTACCAGATACATCTCTAGGTTACTTAATACTGGTAGGCCAGATGCTGTGGCTCACACCTGTAATCCCAGCACTTTGGGAGGCCGAGGCGGGCGAATTGCTTGAGCTCAGGAGCTCCAGACCAGCCTGGGGAACATGTGGAAATCCTGTCTCTACTAATATATATATATATTAGCTGGATGTGGTGGCACATGCCTGTAATCCCAGCTACTTGGAAGGCTGAGGCAGGAGAGTCGCTTGAACCCAGGTCAGGGAGTGGTGGGGGGTGCGGCGTGGAGGTTGCAGTGAGCCGAGATCATGCCACTGCACTTCAGCCTGGGTGACAGAGCGAGGCTCTGTCTCAAAAGCAAACAAACAAACAAAAAAGAAAGTTTGCTCCAGGTCAGCTCTGGGTATAAACAGGAGGAACCCAGTTTGAATAGGAAATAATATCTAACAGATACTCTTACTAACTTCTATTCTCTTATTAGTCAACTAATTTTTTTTTTTTTTTTTTGAGACAGGGTCTGATTCTGTCGCCCAGCTTGGAGTGCAGTCGTGCAATCTCGGTTCACTGCAATCTCCTGGGCTTAGCCAGTGATCCTCCCACCTCAGCTTCCTGAGTAGCTGGAACTACAGGCGTCCGCCACTGCACCTGGCCAGATGGTCAACTCATTTAAGAAGGACTGCTTGTTGGCTGGGCGCGGTGGTTCACGCCTGTAATCCCAGCACTTTGGGACGGTGAGGCAGGTGGATCACCTGAGGTCAGGAGTTTGAGACCAGCCTGGTCAACATGGTAAAACCCCGTCTCTACTAAAAAATACAAAAATTAGCTGGGCGTGGCAGGCGACTTAATCCTAGCTACTTGGGAGGCAGAGGCAGGAGAATCGTTTGAACCTGGGAGGCAGAGGTTTCAGTGAGACAAGATTGAGCCATTGCGCTCAAACCTGGGGGACAAGAGCGAGACTTCTCTTAAAAAAAAAAAAAAAAAGAAGGACTGCTTGTTAAACTATCAATGTAGTGTCTACTTTTTTACTTCATTCTGAAAAATTCAGTATAATTTTCAAATTTTTCCACTAGAAATATTTTGAGAACACATACATACATTTTTTTTATTTGGGTGTGTATACATTCCCAAAATATTATAATTGGAATGTTTCTAGACTTTTTGAGGACCTTTCAGAGCAGGAAAGAACCAAAAAAAAAAAAAAAAAACTAAAGCTGTATCATTTAAATTGATTATATTAACAAGGCAACTCAAGGTTTTTCACCTTAAACTGACTATAATCTTATTATTTTACAGCGTCTGTGAATCTTGGTATTAGCATAGAGAAAACATTTTTTTTTTTGGCGAACACAGAAAGGGGAACCTTTAAAGAGACAGACTAACTTGCTCATTTTACAGATGAGGAAACTGAGATGCAGAAAGTGAACTGATTTGCTTAAGGTCCCTTGCTTAGTAAATAGCAAACGGGGAACTAGAACTCAGCATTTCTGATTCCTGATTCTTCAACTTTCCCATAATACCTATTGCCTTGTCAACGGAAAAATGATTTTCCATTTGTATTAAGTAATCTCCTAGTATTTATTTATTTACTTATTTAATTTTTGAGACAGAGTCTCTCTCTGTCACCCAGGCTGGAGTGCAGTGGCACGATCTCAGCTCACTACAACCTCCGCCTCCTGGGTTCAAGCGATTCTCCTGCCTCAGCCTCCTGAGTAGCTGGGATTACAGGCACGCGCCACCACGCCCAGCTAATTTTTGTATTTTTAGTAGAGACTGGGTTTCACCATGCTGGTTGGGCTGGTCTTGAACTCCTGACCTCAAGCAATCCACCCTCCTCGATCTCCCAAAGTGCTGGGGTTACAGGCATGAGACATGACACTTGGCCTTTGTTTATTTATTTACTTTTTTTTTTTTTAGACAAGGTCTCGCTCTGTTGCTCAGGCTGGAGTGCAGTGGCGTGATCATAGCTCACTGCAGCCTCAATCCCCTGGGCTCAAGCAATTCTCCCACCTCAGCCTCCCTAGTACTGAGGACCACAGGCGTGCATCACTATGCCCAGCTATTTAAAAGAGAAGTTTTGCAGAAACACTGTCCTGCTATGTTGCCCAGAGTGGTTTCGAACTCCTGGGCTCAAACAATCCTCCTGCCTTGGCCTCCCAAAGTGCTGAGATTACAGGTGTGAGCCACTGCGCCTGGTTCTAGTTTACTTTAAATGGTTAACCATCTCAGGCAAGGCATCTGTTTGGAATCACTCCACCTTTACCCCTTCCTTTGGCAGAAATTGTGAATTATCTTCCAACATCCATCCTCTCCTTCTTCCCTCAGAATAGAAGCCCTGATTTTCAACTGGGCATGAAACTGCTCCTTCTCCTTCCTGCTGATGGGACACAAGGGCTGATGGCATCGGGAGGTAGAAACTGTGTGTTGAGGACAGTAGAGCAGTAGGGCTCTTAGAAGGAGCCTGGCCTCTCCCTACTGTAGAGCTCCACACCTGTCTTCCTTTGTGACAATACATTTTATATTGTTTAAGTAACTTCTGCTGCTGTTGTTGTTACCTGTAGCCAAGTTAATCCTGAACCTAGCAAGTGCTCCATCCCTCCACCCTTGTGTCTGTCTCTGCTCACAAAAGCGGTTTCCAGAGCTGTGCCTAGGTCCCATCTCTAGCAGCCTGGTCCCTCTCTGGCAGGGTCTTCTGACTTTCTGTCCTCTCTGCCTTTGTCATAGAATAGTACATTGTTGAGCTGGTTATTCTCTGGCCCTTGCCATCCTTTCTCTGCCTCTTCTCCATCGCAACAGTCTGATCCCTGCAGACCTATCACTCGGGCTCCCTTGCCAGTTGGCTGGGTGCTAAGTGGCTGGGCCACTTGGAGGGACCACTGAGGGCTCAGAAGGCAGGAGGAGAGAGGGATGGGATGTTTCCTGCTCTGCTGTGTTCCTGCTTTGGTATTTAGCTCTGGCACTGACTACATTTCTCCATGACTCTCGCACTGGCAGGGCAGTCCCTTCTCCTATCTCTCTCTAGGGTGCCATTCACACTGTCTGCACCCGTGCCCCTTCAGGCCTGGCAGTGACAGTGGCTCCGTGTCTTTTCTGGTTCCTGAGTGCCTCAACATCCCACATCGGTTCCTTTAACCTTGCTCCCCCTCTGTAAAAAGTCCTTCGTTTCCTTCTCCTCTGAATTCCATCGGAGTGTGCCTCTGTATCTTGCTGGACCGTGACTAATAAAATTACAGCATAGTTGTTCGCTTACTTCTGTCTCCCTTCCTGGAGTATAAGTTTCCAGAAGGTAACAAACATTGCCCTTTTTCTTGTTTGTTTTTTGCAGCTTATAGCATCATAGCATAACTTTTGACCCAGGAGTATTTGTTGAAGAATGAATACATGTAAATTAATAAATGTAATAAACCAACAAGGTATTTCTTTTAGCCAGGTGTGGTGACATGCACCTGTAGTCCCAGCTACTCAGGAGGCTGAGGAGGAAGGATTGCTTGAGCCTGTGAGTTGAAGACCAGCCTGGGCAGCATAGCGGGATCTGATCTCAGAAAAAACAAAAAGATATTTCTCTTCAGTATGCTTTCATAGTTTAGATTTTTATTTTAAGTATTCTATATTCTATTGGGAATAAGTAATACATCTTCCTTTCACCTCTAGCCAATAGCAACCCAGATCACCTTCCTGAAGCAAACACGCCAGCAATGTTATTTTAACAAAATCCATCCATATAAAACCAATGTTTGTCTTCCTCGGATCTTTACGTTTGGATATTACTAATTTAATACACCTTTTAATTTCTAAAGAGACTAGAGGAAATCATATGAGTTCCTTGATTAAGTTAAATTTGAAACTTTCAAAATATATTACAAGCTCAGAGAATTTTAAAGTACACTAGAAAATCTTATTAAAAAATAAAAAATGAGCTGGGCACTGTGGCACACACCTGTAGCCCCAGCTACTCAGAAGGCTGACATGAGAGGAACTCTTGAGGGGAGGAGTTCAAGTCTGCAGTGAGCTATGATCACTCCTGTAAATAGCCACTGCTGTCCAACCTGGGCGACATAGAGAGACCCTGTGTCTAAAAACAAAAACTAAATTAACATAGTCTCTAAAAGGTTTTTTGCAGGAGTCCTCGGGAGTGTGGCGTATGGAAGAGCTTCAGTAGTCTTCACTCCTACTGCTGGGGAATCCCATTCTGTCTCCTGGAGGCACTGGAACCTGGGTCAGAACCTGGTCTGTGCACTTTCTCTGGTCTAAAACTTAAGAGGTGTTTTTGACTAATTTCCTCTCCTGCAGCCTGTATGGCCAAGCCAGGTTCCTGATGCTATCTTTGCAGCTTCTCATCACCCATTGCTCTGACTTCCCACTGGTGCAAAGCTAATCTTTGCCCTCGTTACCTCATTCCTGGCTTTTGCAAGTATCCTAAAATAGCCTCACTGCTTTCAATATGTCTCTCCTAAGTCCTTCCTGGCCCTAGGCAACCTACCCGAGCTGTTTCCCAATCTTTTCTAACAAACATTCTCCACTGAAGATAGCCTTGTGTAGTCCACCCCACAAGCACGCCTGCCCAATCCTGTCTCTGCCTGTCCCTTTGTTGATGTTGTTCCCCATATCTGAAATGCCTTTCTGCCTCCTCTCCTGGCTATCCGGACCTCACCTCTAGTTTAAGCTCAGCTCAGATTTCACCTTCACCATGAGCTTTCCTCCAGCAACTCTAAGCCACGGTCATTGCTCCCTTTCGGTATCCCATAGCACTTACTTATAGAATCAAAGAGCTGAGAGGAATCTCAGTAGGCAATGAAATCAAAACATCGATTTTACCAAATGAGATTAAGCGATCTCTCCAAGGTTACCTTGTTCGGGTAGCAAGTGATAAGCAGGAACCAAGCCTCCCAGCTCCTGGTCCAGTGTTCTGTCACAGACATTATGCCATCTCTCCTCCACTTGCCTTTACATTTCACAGGAATTTGCTTGTATTATTTACATTCATTCCATGGAACAAAGTTGTATCTCCCTATACAATAGATTGAAAGCCTCTCTTGAGATTAAAAACCATGCCTTTTACTTCTTTAATATTCTCACAGCAAATATTACACACTCAAAAAATCTTTGTTGTATTAATTTTTAAAAAAATTTTGGAGGCCGGGCACGGTGGTTCACATCTGTAGTCCCAGCACTTTGGGAGTCTGAGGTGGGAGGGTTGCTTGAGCCCAGGAGTCCAAACCCACCCTGGGCAACATAGTGAGATCCCATCTCTAAAATAAATAAATAAATAAACAAAATTAGCTAGGTGTGATGGCACACACCTCTAGTCCCAGCTACTCAGGAGGTAGAAGTGGGAGAATCACTTGAGCCCAAGAGGTTACGGCTTCAGTGAGCTGTGATTGTGCCACTGCACTCCAGCCTGGGCAACAGAGTGAGATGTTGTCTCAAAAAAAAAAAAAAAAAAAAAAAAAAGGCCGGGCCCGGTGGCTCACGCCTGTGATCCCAGCACTTTGGGAGGCTGAGGCGGGTGGATCATGAGGTCAGGAGTTCGAGACCAGCCTGACCAACATAGTGAAACCCCGTCTCTACTAAAAATACAAAAATTAGCTGGGCATGGTGGCACGCACCTGTAATCCCAGCTACTCAGGAGGCTGAGGCAGAAGAATCGCTTGAACCTGGGAGGTGGAGGTTGCAGTGAGCTGAGATTGCACCACTGCACTCCAGCCTGGGCTACAGAGCTAGACTCCGTCTCAAAAAAAAAAAAAGAAAAAAAGAACAAAAAAGAAAAAAAAATGAATAAAAATTTTAAAAAATATGTTGAGGCTGGGCACAGCGGCTCATCCTGCATGTGGGAAGATTACTTGAGGCCAGGAGTTCAAAACCAAGCAACATGGTGAGACCTCACCTCTACAAAAGAATGTTAAGACCGGGTGCAGTGGCTCACGCCTATAATCCCAGGTCTCTGGGAGGCTAGGAGTCAGGAGGATCTCTCGAGCCCAAGACCAGCCTGGGCAACATGGCAAAACCCCATTTCTACATACCAAAAAAATACAAAAATTAGTTTCAGCTACTTAGGGGGCTGAGGTGGGAGAATCACTTGAGCCCAGGAGGTGGAGGCTGCAGTAAGCGGTGTTCATGCCACTGTACTCCAGCCTGGTCAACAAAGTGAGACCTGATTTTTTTTTTTTTTATGGAGTTTTGTTCTTGTCACCCAGGCTGGAGTGCAATGGCATGATCTTGGCTCACTGCAACCTCTGCCTCCCGGATTCAAGCGATTCTTCTGCCTCAGCCCCTGAGTAGCTGGGATTAAAGGTGCCCACCACCAAGCCCGGCTAATTTTTGTGTTTTTAATGGAGACAGGGTTTCACCTGTTGGCCAGCCTGGTCTTGAACACCTGACCTCAGGTGATCTGCCCGCCTCAGCCTCCCAAAGTGCTGGGATTTCAGGCATGAGTCACTGCACCTGGCTGAGAGACCCAGTCAGAAAGAAAGAAAGAAAGAAAGAAAGAAAGAAAGAAAGAAAGAAAGAAAGAAAGAAAAAAAGAAAGAAAGAAAGGAAGGAAGGATTTAAAAAATTATCCAGGTGTGGTGATGACCACCAGTAGTCCCAGCTAATTGGGAGGCTGAAACACAAGGATCCCTTAAGCTCAGGAATTAGAGGCTACACAGTAAGCCACTGCACTCCACCCTGGACAATGTGACAGAGCAAGGCCCTATCTCTAAAATAAGTTTAATTTAATATTTAATTTAATTTGAAAATTAAAAAGTGTTGAGTCTTTTGACAGTTCTACAGTCTTGCACTTGCTGAGCACATGGTAAATACTTCAGAAATGCTAGTTGCTTGATTAGCTGAGTGAAAGACAAACATACAGATGTTCCTTTCTGCATTCAACTAAAGGCTATCACGCATCAGGCACCATTTAGGTGTGAGAAGTGCACAGATTATTACATGAGATTGCGCTCTGGTAGGAGGTGACACACAAAGTTTTAGGGAAGGTGAATATGCACACAGCACTGCCATGCAATAAAATAACTCTTCCAGAGGAGTACTGGGAGGGTGGCCCAAAGAGGTCTCCTTTGAGATGAATCTTTTTTTTTTTTTGAGGTGGAGTCTTGCTCTGTCGCCAGGCTGGAGTTCAGTGGCTGGATCTCGGCTCACTGCAAACTTCGCCTCCTGGGTTCAAGCGATTCCCCTGCCTCAGCCTCCCGAGTAGCTGGGACTACAGGTGCGCGCCACCATGCCCAGCTAATTTTTTGTATTTTTACTAGAGACGGGGTTTCACCATGTTGGCCAGGATGGTCTCGATCTCCTGACCTCGTGATCCACCCACCTCAGCCTCCCAAAGTGCTGGGATTACAGGCGTGAGCCACCGGGCCCAGCCTGAGATGCATCTTGAAGGACAAGTACAATTTCCTCAAGTATGTGTAGGAAAAGAACTTCCGGAATCAGGGTCAGCAGACACACGGAGGTGGGAAAGTGTGTATTGTTCAGAGGAGAGTAGGGGCCTGGCCTATGTTTGTGTTGGAGAAGTTGAGGTGGAGGCAGGTAGGTGGGATCGAGTGTAGAGAATCTTGCATGCAGAGCTAAGGAGTTTGGAACTTATCCTGTAAGCAATGCAGAGACAGGAAATGTTTTCAAGCAGAGAAGTGACAGGATCAGATACTTGGAAACAGTGTGCAGGGTGGCCTGGAAAGAAGAGCCTGCAGGCAAGGACACCAGTCAGGACACAATTCCAGGCTTCCACTGAGGGAGGACAAGCAGCAGGCAGGGGCCAGGAGGGGCGGAGCAGAGACCACGGAGTGTAGATTTTTGTCTTCCAAATATAAAAGTTATACATGAGAGACATGTATAACGACGTACAACAGTGTTAATAGTAAGTACAACAATGTTAATGGTAACATATGTACGTAATGGTATTACATGCAGTTTTTCTTGTTTTGAATTTTTTATTTATTTATTTATTTATTTATTTTTAGTTGTTGAGACAGGGTCTCCCTCTCTGTCTCTCAGGCTGGGGTGCAGTGGCTCAGTCACAGCTCACTGCAATCTCAACTTCTTAGGCTCAAGTGATCCTCCTGCCTCAGCCTCCCGAGTCTCTAGGACCACAGGTGCTTGCCACTACACCCAGCTAATTTTTGTATGTTATGTAGTGATGCGGTTTCGCCATTTTGCCCAGGCTGGTCTCGAATTCCTGGCCTCAAGTGATCACTCTGTCACCACATAGGCTGGAGTGCTGTGGCACAATCTTGGCTCACAGCAACCTCTGCCGCCCAGGTTCAAATGATTCTCCTGCCGCAGCCTCCCGAGTAGCTGGGATTACAGGTGCTTAATTATTGTACTTTTAGTAGAGATGGGGTTTCACCATCTTGGCCAGGCTGGTCTTGAACTCCTGATCTTGTGATCCACCTGCCTTGGCCTCCCAAAGTGCTGGGATTACAGGCGTGAGCCACCACACCCGGCATTTTTTTTTTTTTTTTTTTTTTGAGACAGAGTCTAGCTCTGTTGCCCAGGCTGGAGTGCAGTGTTGAGATCTCAGCTCACTACAACTTCCACCTCCCAGGTTCAAGTGATTCTTCTGCCTCAGCCTCCCAAGTAGCTGGGATTACAGGTGCATGCAACCATGCCTAGCTAATTTTTGTATTTTTAGTAGAGACAGAGTTTCACTATGTTGGCCAGGCTGGTCTCAAACTCCTGACCTCGAGTGATCCACCCACCTTGGTCTCCCAAAGCGTTGAGATTCCAGGCGTGAGCCACCATGCCTGGCCATGGCCTTAAAATTATTTTGTAGAGGTGAGGTCTCCCTGTGATACCTGGTTTTGACCTCCTGGCCTCAAGCAATTCTCCCACCTTGGCCCTTGGCCTCCCAAAGTGCTGGGTATTACAGGCATGAGCCACTGTGCCCAGCCTCAACAATTTTTTTTATTCATTTCTTTTTTTATTTTTATTTTTCTTACTTCCTTTTTTTTTTTTTTTGAGACAGCGCCTCACTTCACTGCCCAGGCTGGAGTGCAGTGGTGCAACTGCAGCTCACTGGAGCTTCGACCTCTTGGGCTCAAGCAATTTTCCCACCTTCACCTCCTGAGTAGCTGGGACTACAGGTGCACACCACCACACCTAGCTAATTTTTATTTTATTTTATTTTTTCAGACAGAGTCTCACTCTGTCACCAGGGCTGGAGTGCAGAGGTGCAATCTTGGGTCACTGCAACCACTGCCTTCTGGGTTCAAGCGATTTTTCCACATCAACCCCCTAAGTATGTGGGACTGCAGGCTCACGCCACCACGCCTATCTAATTTTTGTATTTTTTGTAGAGACAGGGTTTCACCATGTTGGCCAGGGTGGTCTCAAACTCCTGGGCTCAAGCAATGCACCCCCTCAGCCTCTCAAAGTGCTGGATTTACAGGCATGAACCCCTGAGCCCGGCTACTTTTTCTTTATGTGATGTGGATTTTTCTGTAGTTTTAAAGTTTTACACATTGAGCATGTATTATATATTATTCTAGTATATTATTCATTATATGACATACATTACTATGATTAGTAAAAGTGAATACTATTTTTAAAATAACACATGGTCATTATGAGAGACTTCAGAAATACAGAAATGTATGAACAAGAAAAATTTTGAAATCACCCATAAAAATGCTCATGTCATTACATTAAGGGGAAAAGGATACAAAATTATATATATAATTTCATTTTCATTAAAAAATATTTATGTGGCTGGGCCGCGGTGGCTCAAGCCTGTAATCCCAGCACTTCGGGAGGCTGAGGCGGGCAGATTGCCTGAGGTCAGGAGTTCGAGACCAGCCTGGCTAACATGGTGAAACCCCATCTCTACTAAAAATACAAAAATTAGGCCAGGCGCGGTGGCTCACACCTGTAATCCTAACACTTTGGGAGGCCGAAGCAGGTGGGTCACCTGAGGTCAGGAGTTCGAGACCAGCCTGACTAACATGGAGAAACCCAGTCTCTACTAAAAATACGATATTAGCTGGGTGTAGTGGCGCATGCCTGTAATCCCAGCTACTCAGAAGGCTGAGGCAGGAGAATCGCTTGAACCCAGGAGGCGGAGGTGAGCTGAGATGGCGCCATTGCACTCCAGCCTGGGTAACAAGAGTGAAACTCCGTCTCAAAAAAGAAAAAAAATTCAAAAATTAGCCAGGCATAGTGGCACACACTTGTAGTCCTAGCTACTCAGGAGGCTGAGACAGGAGAATTGCTTCAACCTAGGAGGTGGAGGTTGCAGTAGCGGAGATCACGCCCCACTGCACCCTAGCATGGGTGACAAAGCAAGACTCCGTCTCTAAAAAAAAAATTTATGTAAGGCAGGGCACGTTGGCTCACGCCTGTAATCCCAGCACTTCGGGAGGCCGAGGTGGGTGGATCACCTGAGGTCAGGAGTTCCAGACCAGCCTGACCAACATAGTGAAATGCCATCTCTACTAAAATTACAAAACTTAGCCGGGCATAGTGGCATGTGCCTGTAATCCCAGCTACTCAGGAGGCAGAGACAGGAGGATCGCTTGAACCCAGGAGGTGGAGGTTGCAATGAGCCGAGATCGCGCCACTGCACTCCAGCCTGGGGGACAGAGCAAGACTCCGTCTCAAACAAACAAACAAACAAACAAAATATATATATATCCTGACCCCAAGTGATCCACCCACCTTGGCCGCCCAAAGTGCTGGGATTACAGGCGTGAGCCACTGTGCCCAGCTGGCAATTTTGTTTTCTACAATACTGTGTTTTAGTTTATTTCTATATCTCTACAATTAGTATGTATTGTTTTTCCATTAAAATTTATCTTTTTCCATATAAAGGTAACACATAATCGTAATAGAATATTTGAGAAATGCACAAAAATAGAAAGAAGGTTGAGGAGGTGGCCATCGTTGTCATATAGCCCAAGGACAAACAATATTTTTACTATATTTCCTTAATAATAGTTACTTAAAAAAATTTACTGTGTGCCAGGAATACGTTGCTTATTTAATCCTCACAACACTATGAAGAAGTATTATTTTACCTGTTTTAAAGATTAGTGCTCTGCCTTGCATAATTTTTTTTTTTGGAGATGGAGTCTTGCTCCATTGCCCAAGCTAGGATGCAGTAGCGTGGTCTCTGCTACTGCAATTTCCACCTCCCAGGTTCAAGCAATTCTCCTGCCTCAGCCTCCTGAGTTGCTGGGACTAGAGGAGTGTGCCACTACGCCTGGCTAATTTTTGTATGTTTAGTAGAGACGGGGTTTCACCATGTTAGCCAGGCTGGTCTCGAACTCCTGACTGCAATCTGCCCACCTCAGCCTCCCAAAGTGCTGGGATTACAGGCTTGAGCCACCGTGCCCGGCCACACAAATATTTTTTAATAAAAATAAAATTATATATATAATTTTGTATTCTTTTCCCCTTAATGTAATGACATGAGCATTTTTATGGGTGATTTCAAAATTTTTCTTGTTTATACATTTCTGTATTTCTAAAGTCATATGAGACTGAAAAATCATAATTGTTTTTGGCAGAGCCAATTAGCACATTTAACATGACTTTTCTCCAGTGACAACAATGCAGCATCATCTCATCAGCCTCTTCCTGTAGGTGCTATTTTCCAGTGCTTTTCTGAAGCTTCTTTACATTCTCTACATGATACTGGCATGTGGCACCTTTATTCTGACAACAGTGAAGGCCTGTTTAATGCAGGCTGAAAGGGTCATCTTCTAGTAGGCAAATATAAAATTGTGTAATCAAATCCCAAAAACCAATTACAGAAAAGTAGTTGAAGGAGATCTTGGCCTGACCATTTATTTATTTATTTATTTATCTGAGTCAGAGTCTTGATCTATTGCCAAGGCTGACGTGCAATGGCACGATCTCAGCTCACTGCAACCTCCGCCTCCCCAGTTCAAGCAATTCTCCAGCTTCAGCCTCCTCAGTAGCTGGGATTACAGGTGCCCACCACCATGCCTGGCTAATTTTTGTATTCTTAGTAGAGTTTCACCATGTTGGCCAGGCTGGTCTTGACCTCCTGACCTCAAGTGATCCATTCGCCTCTGCCTCCCAAAGTGCTGGTTTGATTACAGGTGTGAGCTACCATGCCCAGCCAGCCTGACTGTTTATTTTAAAATTGGGGGGTTTCTGTTGTCTCTGGACTCAATATGAACCAATGGTGTGATGAGCTGCCAAAACCCTAATGCTAGCTTGGTTGTCTTAAGATAAACATGCTTATCAGCTCAAGGGAAGGAAGCAACACTGTCATACTGGGCGTTGGTGAAATAACTTTTGCTTTGTTTTATTTGTTAGGTACAATCCCAAGAAGAACCTTGAGAAGGCTCAACAGGACTTTAAGAAGTCTTGGAATCGCGCCACTGCACTCCAGCCTGGTGGCAGAACAAGACTCCATCTCAGAAAAAAAAAAAAAAGAAGTCTTGGGCCAGGCTCCGTGGCTCATGCGTGTAATCCCAGCACTTTGGAAGGCTGAGGCAGGCGGATCACCTGAGGTCAGGAGTTTGAGACCAGCCTGGCCAACATAGTGAAACCCTGTCTCTACTAAAAATACAGAAATTAGTCGAGCGTGGTGGCACGCTCCTGTAGTCCCAGCTACTTGGGAGGCTGAGGCAGGAGAATCACTTGAACCTGGGAGGCGGAGGTTGCAGTGAGCCGAGATTGCGCCACTGCACTCCAGCCTGGGGGACAGAGCGAGACTCTGTCTCAACAACAAAACAACAACAACAACAACAACAAAAGTCTTGAATCCATGCTATGCGAGGAAGGAACGAGGGAAGGACCACAGCTCTGTCCTTAGTTCTTGGCCCCCCTCCCTTCCCATGTCCTCCCTGGGGAGCCTCCCCAAGGGCTTGCTACACCCTGCTGGCTCCCGCACCACGTCCACTGGGACCTCCCTGCTGGTCCTGTGCCTCCGGCTGGTCATCAGCTCATCGTGCCTCAGGGTTACAACGTGTATACCTGCTTGCTTCAACTTTCTCTGAAGAGCCATAGTCTGGATTTCAGGCAGTGAGGTCATCCCTCCCCCAGTCACGCGAGTGTGGGATATGATGAGGTTTCTCTTCAAATAGCCCTATCAGTCCTTTATTCTTTAATTCATATACCCTTAAACCCCTTTTTCCTTTTTCTCTTTTTTTCCTTTCTGCCTTTGTTACATGCCCAGACACGCCACAGTACCAGGCTTATCAGTACCAGCTCACATTCTTTCCTTATTTAAAAAAAAAGATGACCGGGCGCGGTGGCTAACAACTGTAATCCCAGCACTTTGGGAGGCTGAGGCGGGCGGATCACGAGGTCAGGAGATCGAGACTATCCTGGCTAAAACGATGAAACCCCGTCTATACTAAAAATACAAAAAAATTAGCCGGGCATGGTGGTGGGCGCCTGTAGTCCCAGATACTCGGGAGGCTGAGGCGGGCGGATCACGAGGTCAGGAGATCGAGACTATCCTGGCTAAAACGATGAAACCCCGTCTATACTAAAAATACAAAAAAATTAGCCGGGCATGGTGGTGGGCGCCTGTAGTCCCAGCTACTCGGGAGGCTGAGGCAGGAGAATGGCGTGAACCCAGGAGGCGGAGCTTGCAGTGAGCCAAGATCGCGCCACCGCACTCCAGCCTGGGCGACAGAGCGAGACTCCGTCTCAAAAAAAAAAAAAAAAAAAGACTAGCTCGCTAACTCATTACAGATACCCTTTCCCCTTTTCCCCTCTCTCCCTTACGTGTCCACCTTATCTAAAAAGAGTTCAAATGTCCAGCCAACCGGGATTAGTTCAGCTTGTGCGACCCGACCCCGGCCAATGGGGAGAGGGTACAGGGGCAGGACTTGGCATCAGGAATAAAGGCTCTCGTGCGCCTTTGTTCGGGTGTGCTCTCATGGTGACCGGCCAAGGAAAAGCACCCCTCTGCGCAAAAGTAAAATTGCTTTGCTAAGAATCCTTTGTTTGAGTGTTCAATCTCCTTAAGATTTTAAGTGTTATTCCCAACACAAGTAATCTAGGACACGTATTTCTCCAGCAGAACACACATCAGTCACCAAAGCCTGTAGGTTCTAGCTGCACAATATTGTCCTGACTCCTCCTTTTCTTCATGCCCTCTGCTGTTGCCTTCGGTTAGGACCTCACTGCTTCCTACCTGAATTACTGACTTCAGCCTTTGTGACTTCAGTCTATTTTCTAACTCGTCTTTCTGACTACAACCTATTTGTTCCCTTTGCTTCTTCAAGCCATTCTCCATCATTGTGCCAATGTTCTAAACGTGAACAGTTTCTATCATTTTCTTGCTTAAACTCTTTCAGTGGCTTCTCCAAATGTGTCAGCATGAAGCTTTAACTCTGAGCTGAGCACTAAAGGAAGGACTTTCCTCACCTGAATCCTGTTTACATCTGTAGCCTCATTCTTCTACCACAACCAACAAACATGCTTTGCCCCAGACACTCCGAGTGACGCGACTATTTTATGCCACTGCACCTCTTAGCTTCCCCCTTGTCCACCCAAAGGACACATGTCCTTCAAGCTGCACTGAAGCATCTCCGTGTCCAGGAAGCATCCTCTGGTGTCCTAGCTTAGTGTGGATGTTCTTTGTCCGTGCTCCCCATAACATATTGTGCCTAAACGCAGATCTCTAATCTCTGATTTATTTGTTTGCCTTCCTCTCTAGACTTTAATTGCTGAACTGCATGGACCCTGGTTTACTGAACTTCGTAAATCTAAATCTACAGTTGGATACCATGCGTGGCACAGAAAAGACCTTCGATAAATGATTTCTGGTTTCGTTTTGGTTTTGTTTTATTTACTGCTTACTACAACCAAGCACTGCTCTAGTTGCTGGATATGCAATAATGAACAATTCACACCTGGGTCCTGCTCTGAATAAATGAACAAATAAATATTAAATAAATGAAGTGGGAGTATTTACTTGCAGAAGAGAGAAATCTTAGAGTGGCACTGACTAGCGTCTTCAAGGGGCTATTATTACGTGGAAGAGAAAGTAATACTTCTTTTTTTTTTGAGATGGAGTCTCATTCTGTCACCCAGGATGGAGTGCAGTGGCATGATCTCAGCTCACTGCAACCTCCATCTCCCAGGTTCAAGCAATTTTCCTGCTTCAGCCTCCCAAGTAGCTGGGATTATAGGTACCTGCCACCAAGCCTGGCTAATTTTTTTTTTTTGAGATGGAATTTCACTCTTGTTGCCCAGGCTGGAGTGCAATGGCACAATCTTGGCTCACTGCAACCTCCCCCTCCCAAGTTCAAGCTATTCTCCTGCCTCAGCCTCCCAAGTAGCTGGTATTACAGGCACCCACCACCATACCTGGCGAATTTTTTGTATTTTCAGTAGAGAACGGGGTTTCACCATGTTGCCCAGACTGGTCTCGAACTCCTGACCTCAGGTGATTCACCCACATTGGCTTCCCAAAGTGTTGGGATTACAGGCGTGCGCCACTGCATCCGGCCAAGTAATACATTTTAATCTTGCTCTTCAATCATCAATTAAATTTACAGAAAGGCAGATTTCACTTCACTGTAAAAGAAGATTCTTTGAATAGTTAGAATTGACCAAAACTAGAGTCGTCTGCCTCCCGATGCAGTGACTCCCAATGCTGTAAATGGAAAGTGATCAAGTGCAGGCTGACGTGTCCTCAGAGATGTCAGGAGGCATTCCTCAGTGGGTGGGAGGTTGACCCACATGCCCCTTAAGGCATCTCTGGACCATGAAATCACAATGCACTTTAGACTTTCATTCTTCTCAGGCTCCATCTTGCTAAACACCCTTTGCACAATGGGAGTCTTTATCTCACTAACACCTTAATTTCAAAGAGTTAATGCATATCATTTTTTTTCCTTTCCACTTAATTTTCCTTCATAACCTATCCCTATTATGCACCAGCATATCTGGAAACTCGTTTATCCTCTTTGCACCCCTATGCAGCCTCTCTGATGCTGTTCCCCTTGGCTCATCACTACCAGTCCAAGCAGAGTCTTTCTCTCAGATGAAGACGATGAAAGAGCTGAAAAAACACAGCTGGATGTTTCACATCCTGGTTGGATTGACAGGGGTGCCAGCAGCTGGGAGTCACCCTTTCATGTCAACGGAGTCAATTAGATTGGGAAGCCAATGAGGAAGAAATTAATCTAGTATCCCACAGTATCATTTTTATAGTTACCATAGTTACCTTAAGACAGAGCAACCCAGAACAGCTACCCGCTTAATGCTTAAGTGACTACAACCTGCAGGTACAGGCTAGCTTATGCCAATGCTCCAGATACCAGTGCAGTGTCAAGCAGTCAACCAGCATAAGTTTGCTTTTTATTTGTTGGAGTTAATGAACTCTTGTATATCAAGAAAAAAAACAATAGGATGGGAGACCTGGAAATACCAAGTCCTTGCTTTTCCACACAAGAGGGCAAGAAACGCTTAGCGGTTGTACAGGCCTTTTCCACTCACCCAGGCAATGAGCAAGTACTAAGTCAGAGTAATAAAATAACACTTTTTCATTTATATGCAATCTTTCTTTCTTTCTTTTTTTTTTTTTTTAAGACAGCATCTCACTCTGTTGCCCAGGCTGGAATGCCCTCACCGCAACCTCCGCTTCCCACGCTCAAGCGATTCTCCTGCCCCAGCCTCCCCAGTAGCTGAGATTACAGGCACGTGCAAGTACTGCCTGGCTAATTCTTGTATTTCTAGTAGAGATGTGGTTTCACCACATTGGCCAGGCTGGTCTTGAACTCCTGACCTCAAATGATCCACCCGCCTTGGCCTCCCAAAGTGCTGGGATTCAGGTGTGAGCCACCGCACCCGGCCCCCTTTTTTTTTTTTTTTTGAGATGGAGTCTTGCTCTGTCACCCAGGCTAGAGTGCAGTGGCATGATCTCGGCTCACTGCAACCTCCACCTCCCGGGTTCAAGCAATTCTCCTGCCTCAGCCTCCTGAGTAGCTGGGACTACAGGCACACGCCGCCAAGCCCGGCTAATATATATATATATATATATATATATATATATATATATATATATATATATATATTTGAGATGGAGTCTCACTCTGTAGCCCAAGCTGGAGTGCAGTGGTATGATCTCAGGTCACTGCAACCTCCACCTCCAGGGCTCACATGATTCTCATGCCTCAGCCTCCCGAGTAGCTGGGATTATAGCGTATGCCACCATGCCCAGCTAATTTTTTGTATTTCTAGTAGAGACGTGGTTTCACCACGTTGGCCAGGCTGGTCTTGAACTCCTGACCTCAAATGATCCACCCACCTCGACTTCCCAAAGTGCTGGGATCATAGGCGTGAGCCACTGCCTGGCCTATATACAATCTTTCATTCTTCAACCACTGTTGACCAATCACTGACCATCCCCCCAGAACTCCCCCCACTTTGATGGTTCTGTCACCTCCATTTTGGCCTCAGTCCCAACTGCCAACAAGAAATGCTACTCTGGGCTGGGCTTGGTGGCTTACACCTGTAATCCCAACACTTTGGGAGGCCGAGGCGGGTGGATCACGAGGTCAGGAGTTTGAGACCAGTCTGACTAACATGGTGAAACCCTGTCTCTACTGAAAATACAAAAATTAGCCAGGCATGGTGGTGTGCGCCTGTAATCCCAGCTACTCAGGAGGCTGAGAATGAGAGTCGCTTGAACCCAGGGGCAGAGGTTGCAGTGAGGCGAGATCACGCCACTGCACTCCAGCCTGGGTGACAAAGTGAGACTCCGTCTCAAAAAAAAAAAAAAAAGAAATGCTACTCTGTGCCATTTGTTATGAATTTTAAGGTGTAGACACTATTTTTTACACTTCACCATCCAGCCTTTAGCCAGGAAATTTGATTGCAGTTGAGTTTCAAATGGGCACATGAGATGCACTCACAAGGCCAGGGGACTAATTTGGGGCCTGTAACTGTTACAGACATTTCCACAGTTCCCAACCTTTGCAATAGATTGTTTCTGGAGATTTGTCTTTTCTACCATTAATTAAGAAGCTTGCTAACTCCTGTTATTTAGTCTGGCAGGGATGGGCCATTAGATCAGAGTGTTTTTATTTTTATTTATTTATTTACTACTTTTTAGAGATGAGGTCTTGCTATGTTGCCCAGGCAGAGTGCAGTGGCTATTCACAGGCAGAATGCCATTGCTGATCAGCATAGGACCTTTGACTCTTCTGTTTCTGACCTGAACCCATTCACCCCTCGTTGGGCAACCTCCTGGTTCCCTGCTCCCAGGAGGTCACCATACTGATGTTGAACCTAGTGTGAATACCGTTGGCATAGTGAACTATAGCCCAGAACTCCCAAGCTAAACTGATCCTCCCGCCTCAGCCCCCCATGTAGCTGAGACCGCAGGCATGTATTATCACACCTGGCTATGTTTTTTTTTTCCGTAGAGACAGGGTCTCACTATTTTGCTCAGGCTGCTCTTGAAACCCTGGGCTCAATCAATCCTCCTGCCTCGGCCTTCCAAAGTGCTGAGATTATAGACATGAGCCACTGCAGCCAGAATATTTTTGTTGTTGTTGTTGTTGTTTTGTTTTGTTTTTTGATTTTTTTAATTATACTTTTAAGTTCCAGGGTACAAGCACACAACGTGCAGGTTTGTTACATATGTATACGTGTTCCATGTTGGTGTGTGCAGCCAGAATTTTTTTTTTTTTTTTTGAGATGGAGTCTCGCTCTGTCGCCCAGGCTAGAGTGCAGTGGCGCGATCTCGGCTCACTGCCAGCTCTGCCTCCCGGGTTCATGCCATTCTCCTGCCTCAGCCTCCCGAGTAGCTGGGATTACAGGCGCCTGCCACCACGCCCGG
This sequence comes from Pan troglodytes, assembly GCF_028858775.2. Classification (NCBI taxonomy): domain Eukaryota; kingdom Metazoa; phylum Chordata; class Mammalia; order Primates; family Hominidae; genus Pan; species Pan troglodytes. Next base: position 20,064,652 of record NC_086016.1, read on the forward strand.
CTAAATTTTTGTATTTTTAGTAGAGATGGGGTTTCACCGTGTTAGCCAGGATGGTCTCGATCTCCTGACCTCGTGATCCGCCCACCTCGGCCTCCCAAAGTGCTGGGATTACAGGCGTGAGCCACCACGCCCAGCGCAGCCAGAATGTTTTTAGAGGTCATCACATTAGCTAATGTTTCTGTGGTTTAGGAGGGCACGTCAGAAGCTGTCTTCTGGACTGACTGCGATTTACCAGAAATGCCATGTTTTTTAGCATGATGAAACCTAACAGCATAATCATATCCATCTCTACACAAGAATAACCACAGTTGTCACAGGGTGCCCCCCATCCTTTTCCTTTTTCACCAACAGGTCTCTTCCTACTAAATGTCCAAAAACCTTTTAGTTTTTCAGCCACGCAAAGACAAGAATCTCACAGACTCTGCTTCAGTTGTCGTTAATGAAGATAGAAGGTGATAGGGAAACCTGATTAACTTTAAAAATAATGAAAGTATACACATAATAGATTTGAAGTTCATAGGAATTTCTAGGTCTTCAACTCTTACAACAATGCTTAAAACATAGTAACTGTTTAGTAAATATTTATGGGGGAATAATATGAAAATTATTATTCATATTATTATTCCCCAAAATATGGGGAAAAATATGATTGGGGAAATCAAATTGGAAAACAATGTCAATCCCACAGTTGTATTCATAAAAATGAAAATTTTTTTCTTTCTTCTTTTTTTTTATTTTTATTTTTTGTGAGACAGAGCCTCACTCTCTCACCCCCATTGGAGTGCAGTTGTGTGATCTCACTGCAACCTCTGCCTCCCAGGTTCAATGATTTTCCTGCTTCAACCTCCTGAGTAGCTGGGATTACAGGTGCACACCACCATGCCGGCTACTTTTTGTATTTTTAGTAGAGACAGGATTTCACCATGTTGGCCAGGCTGGTCTCAAACTCCTGGCCTCAAGTGATCTGCCCACCTCAGCCTCCCAAAGTGCTGAGATTACAGGCGTGAGCCACCAGGCCTGACCAAATTTTTTTCTTTTTGGGGTAAAATAATGAGTATAGCTTATACAGACTAGGACTTTGTGTGTTGTAATAAATAAGACAAATAGTTTTTACTGTAATTGGTGCAGGTAGCTTTAGGCTATATAATTGTTCACTCCTCATCTTAAGTTAAAAGCAAGGGAAGTTAATTTCCATGTTCCTCTTTTTTGTTGTTGTTTTGAGACGGAGTCTCACTCTGTAAGCCCAGGTTAGAGTGCAGTGGCACCACTCAGTGCAACCTCTGCCTCCTGGGTTCAAGTAATTCTCCACTAAAAATACAAAAATAAGCCAAATTAGCCGGCCGTGTGGTAGGCGCCTGTAATCCCAGCTACTCAGGAGGCTGAGGCAGGAGAATTGCTTGAACCCGGGAGGCGGAGGATGCAGTGAGCCGAAATCATGCCATTGCACTCCAGCCTGGGCGACAGAGTGAGACTCCATCTCAAAAAAAATTTTAAAAGATAGGCCGGACACAGTGGCTCATGCCTGTAGTCTCAGGACTTTGGGAGGCCAAGGAGTGGATCACCTGAGGTCAGGAGTTTGAGACCAGCCTGGTCAAGATGGTGAAATCCTGTCTCTACTAATAGTACAAAAATTAGCCTAGTGTGGTGGTGCATGCCTGTAATTCCAGCTACTTGGGAGGCTGAGGCAGGAGAATCACTTGAACCTGGGAGGCAGAGGTTGCAGTGAGCCGAGACTGCATTGCTCTCCAGCAACAAGAGTGAAACTCTGTCTCCAAAAATAAACATAAAAAATTTAAAAAGTGGCCAGGCGTGGTGGCTCACGCCTGTAATCCCATCACTTTGGGAGGCCGAGGTGGGTGGATCATGAGGTCAGGAGTTCATGACAAGCCTGGCCAAGATGGTGAAACCCCATCTCTACTAAAAATATAAAAATTAGCTGGGCGTGGTGGCAGGTGCCTGTAATCCCAGCTACTTGGGAGGCTGAGGCAGGAGAACCGCTTGAACGCGGGAGGCGGAGGTTGCAGTGAGCCAAAATCGCACCACTACACTCCAGCCTGGGCAACAGAGCAAGACTCCATCTCAAAATAAAATAAAATAAAATAAATAAAAAATAAAAAAAGTAAAGATAGAGATGGGGTCGCTGGGGTCTCGCTATGTTGACCACGCTGGTCTCAAACTCCTGGCCTCAAGCGATCCTCCCATCTTGGCCTCCTAAAGTGTTGGGATTACAGGTGAGAGCCACTGTGCCCGGCCCGCAGATTTTTCGTTTGTTTTTTGAGACAGACTCTCACTCCGTTGATCAGGCTGGAGGAGTGCAGTGGCATGATCTTGGTTCACTGCAACCTCCACCTCCTGGGTTCAAATGATTCTCATGCCTCAGCTTCCCGAGTAGCTGGGACTACAGACATATGCCACCATGCCCAGTTAATTTTTTTGTACTTTTAGTAGAGACGGGGTTTTGCCATGTTGGACAGGCTGGTCTTGAACTCCTGACCCCAAGTGATCCTTTCACCTTGGTCTCCCAAAGTGCTGGGATTACAGGCATGAGCCACCACAGCGAGCCTAGAATGCCAGATCTTTTGAATGAATCCTACAAGACTGCTCTTGCCTTTTCACTATATTGCCTTCTCTACTACATATCACTTCATTATTTTTATTATTTTTCTGAGATGGAGTCTCGCTCTGTTGCTCAGGCTGGAGTGCAGTGGCACAGTCTTGGCTCACTGCAACCTCCACCTTCCGGGTTCAAGCAATTCTCCTGCCTCAGCCTCCCAAGTAGCTGGGATTACAAGCACATGCCACCATGCCCAGCTAATTTTTGTATTTTTAGTAGAGACAGGGTTTCACCATATTGACCAGGCTGGTCTCAAACTTCAGACCTCAAGTAATCTGCCCTCTTCAGCCTCCCAAAGTTCTGGGATTACAGGCGTGAGCCACTGCACCCAGCCTAAATATCACTTTAAGTTTAAAAATTATTTCTAAACCAATTGCTTTTGAATTTAATAAAATCTTTATTTATTTATTTATTTATTTTTGAGATGGAGTCTCAATGGTGTGATCTGTGCTCACTGCAACCTCTGCCTCTTGGGTTCAAACGATTCTCCTGCCTCAGCCTCCCAAGTAGCTGGGATTACAGGCACCCAACACCACGCCCAGCTATTTTTCGTATTTTTAGTAGAGACAGGATTTCACCATATTGGCCAGGGTGGTCTCGAACTCCTGACCTCGTGATCCGCCCGCCTCGGCCTCCCAAAGTGCTGGGATTATAGGCGTGAGCCACTGCACTGCACTCAGCCTACAATTTTATTGAAGTTTTTAAATCCTGGATAAAGATAGCTAACTGTGTTTCTCACCAATTCAAGCCCCATTTTCCTCATGAAGCGTTTCCCAAACATTCTAGCTCACACTAAGAATTTTCTTCTCTGAGTTCCTCTAAAAGGAGCAATTGACTAGATTATTTCTAACACTTTATAACTTTAACACTATGTAGTATACTTATAGTCTATACTACACAGACAATCTTACTATTTTACCAATTACATTAAAAACTCCCTGAGGCCAGAGACTCAATTTTCGACCCCAATGTGTATTTCCATGTTGAATGAAATGAACTGAAGAAATAACTCAGGCCCAGCTAAAGAGTTTGAGTCCAGATGTGTACAACCCTGGGCACTTTGTCAACCAAAATAATGCAACCTTTAAACTGAGTAGGGATGGTCGGAGGCCAAAGGAATGACACAAGGACCTAAAATAATTAAAAAGAAAGAGAAATTTGGATTGTAGCCCCTTTGAAAAGAGATTAAGGAAGAACGCATTAAGATTCACCACCTTCTGAATGGCACTGAGAATTGAGATGCTACAAAGCTGTTTGACCTGGTGTCAAGCACAAGGGAAGATGCCACAATGAGATAGGCCAGAGCTGGACACTCCAGGAATTCAAAGAGGAATTCTGGAACAGAGCAGCATGAACAGGGACTAAGCAACCCAGGAGCAGCAAGATAGCTGATTCTTAGAGTTTTTAGAATAGAATTGAACAAAAGCCCTTCAGCAGGACATAAAATCTGGTGAGGACTTTGGTCCTGAATCAAAGTGGATGCCCACGGTAGAAAGGACTCCCTCAGCCCCATTTTATTCCCACCACTGGGTACTGAGTGAACTAACATTTGTACTAATTTCCTCCATGGCTGCGTGTAGTGTGAGAACATATTTGTTTTTTGTTTTTGTTTTTTAGTTTTTTGTTTTTTGTTTTTTTTTTTTGAGACAGGTTTTCACTCTTGTTCCCCATGCTGGAGTGCAATGGTGCAATCTCGGCTCACCATAACCTCCGCCTCCTGGGTTCAAGCGATTCTCCTGCCTCAGACTCCGGAGTAGCTGGGATTACAGGCATGCACCACCATGCCCGGCTAATTTTGTATTTTTAGCAGAGACAGGTTTTCTCCATGTTGGTCAGGCTGGTCTCCAACTCCCGACCTCAGGTGATCCGCTGTTCTCGGCCTCCCAAAGTGCTGAGATTACAGGCATGAGCCACTGCGCCCGGCTGTGAAAACATATTTGTTAGGATACAGCCCCCAGCTCTGATGCAGGCTGGCTTGAGCCAGAGCACAGAAGCAATACTCCAGAAAGCAGCAGCCTTCTTTCTCCGGGCTGAACTTCTTTCTCAACCAGGGTCAGGAGGCTTTCAAGCTTGACACTTGGGTTTCACGGCAATAACAAATTACCAATCTTAAGGGCCAAAATAAAGAGAGCTGCTCACGTAGGCTTGGTCTCAGGCAGCCTTGCAGCTGTTACTAAAGCACCAGGGAAGGACGTTGAGGCTTGCAAGCCTCACAAATCCACAGTAATGAAAGTCTCTGTTCTAAGGAGTGCTGAGAGTGCTGTGGCCAGGTAGAAAGAAGAGCCACAGTACGTTAGGCATGTTTCCACTTCAACCTGGGCTTTTGGAAAGGTAGTTAACTGGAAAAATGCTTATAGAAATTTCTAGAAATGGGAGGACATTGATACAGAGCACAGTGTGATTAGCCAAATAATTTCTGACAGATTCTCTATTCGCAGTGAATGATCTTTTCTTTTTTCTTTTTGTTTTTCCTTCTTTCTTTTCTTTTTTTTTTTTTTAGATGGGGTCTCCCCATGTTGGCCAGGCTGGTCATGAACTCCTGAGCCCAAGGGATCTACCTGCCTAGGCCTCCCAAAGTGTGTGCTAGGATTACAGGTGGGAGCCATCTTTTTTTTTCTTTTCTTTTTTTTTTTTTAGATAGGGTCTGGCTCTGTCCCTAGGCTAGAGTGCAGCGCGGTAATCATGGCTCACTGTAGCCTTGGCCTCCTAGGCTCAGGTGATCCTCCCACCTCAGCCTCCTGCATAGCTGGGAGGCACGCAGCACCATGCCCGGCAAATTTTCGTATTTTTAGCAGAGACTGGGTTTCACCATATTGGCCAGGCTGGTCTTGAACTCCTGGACTCAAGGGATCCACCTGCCTCGGCCTCCCAAAGTGCTGGGATTACAGGCGTGAGCCACCATGTCCCATCCATGGTGAATTCTTATAGTGACTGGCTACTTTTCCAAACATGCTTTTTTAAAAAAAACAAAAAACTTTCTGCCATTTTCTCTCTCCAGTAGTCTCTGTTATCTTCTTTCCCAGCTGGTGGCCTGTCAATCTTTTTGGAACCTCCCCGCAGTGAATCACTTTTCAAACTTGCTTCGCAGAACATTCAACGCTGACAAACCTCCCATGGAAGGGGAAGTAATAGAGTGTAAGAACCACAGGGTCCATGGCAGCTTGGAGGGAGAGCGGGACAGAAGCTGGGAGGCTGTGCAACAGGAAGGAGACCTGAAGATGAGCTCAGATAGCATCTGTGACACGATAAAGGAAAATTTTGTTGAATTCCTTATGACTTACCCTTTGTTCCTTTACAGCCCATGTTTGCCCTAGATGCCAGGGCAGTGCTGTTGGCCTTAAAGGAAAAAGGATGAACAAATGCCTGTGTGGTTTCACTTATATAGTACTTAGCTTGACGCCATGTGAAATGAAGAGGTATGTGGAACTTGGTGATATGAAAATAGAAACCAAAAGCCTGATAACAATACAAGGGAAAAATCAGGATCAGGAAACAATCCCAAAAAGGATTATGGAAATCACTGAAAAGTGGAGAAACTAAGTGGAAATAGAAAATCAAGTATACATGAAAGGCTTAAACATAATCTTAAAATGCGGTGATTAGTTACGCAGAGCTGGGTGCAGTGGCACGTCTGCAGTCCCATCTACTTGGGATGCTGTTACCGGAGGATCCCTTGTGCCCGAGGAATTCAAGGACACAGCAAGCTATGATTGCTTCTCTGAATAACCACTGTACTCCAGCTTGTACAACATCGTGAGACACCATTTGAAAAACAAACAAAACAAAACACTAGGCCGGGTGAAGTGGCTCACGCCTATAATCCCAGCACTTTGAGAGGCCGAGGCCGGCAGATCAGTTCAGGTCAGGAGTTCGAGACCAGCCTGACCAATATGGTGAAACCCCGTATCTACTAAAAATACAAAAATTTAGCCAAGCATGGTGGCTCGTAATCCCAGCTACTCAGGAGGCTAAGACAGGAGAATCGCTTTAACCTGGAAGGCAGAGGTTGCAGTGAACCAAGATTGTGCCATTGCACTCCAGCCTGGGCAACAAAGCTAGACTCCATCTCGAAAAAAAAAAAAAATTAGTCCAAGCATGGTGACATGTGCCTGTAATCCCAGCTATGTGGGAGGCTGAGGCAGAAGAATCACTTGAACCCAGGAGGTGGAGGTTGCCATGAGCCAAGATCTGCCATTGCACTCCAGCCTGGGCAATAAAGTGAGACCCTGTCTCAAAAAACAAACAAACAAACAAAAAACCCACTAGGCTAGGTACAGTGGCTCATGCCTATAATCCCAGCACTTTGGGAGGCTGAGGTGGGTAGATTGCTTTAGCCCAGGAATTCAAGACGAGTCTGGGCAACGTGGTGAAACCCCATCTCTACAAAAAATAAAAAAATTAGCCAGGCATGGTGGTGTGTGCATGTGGTCCCAGCTACTTGGCAGGCTGAGGTGAGAGGATCACTTGAGCCCACGAGGTGGAGGTTGCAGCGAGCTGAGATTGTGCCCCTGCTCTCCAGCCTCGGTGCCAGAGGGAGACCCTGTCTCAAACAAAGCAAAACAAAACAAAGCAAAACAAAACAAAAGAACAGGCCAGGTGCAGTGGCTCACGTCTATAATCCCAGCATTTTGGGAGGCCGAGGTGGGCATATCATTGAGGTCAGGATTTTGAGACCAGCCTGGCCAACATGGCAAAACCCCATCTCTGCTAAAAATACAAAAATTAGCCGGGCTGGTGGCGGACACCTGTAATCTCAGCTACTCAGGAGGCTGAGGCAGGAGAACTGTTTGAACCCTGGAGGCGGAGGTTGCAGTGCACCATTGCACTCCAGCCTGGACGACAGAGTGAGAGTCCATCTCAAACAAAACAAAAAACAAACAACACCCCCCACCCAAAAAAAAAACAACCTAGGTTACATAGTAATAGCAAGGGTGTTGACACTTTACAAAGTATAATCTGCTAAAAATATAAAAATTAGCCGGGCATGGTGGCGGGCACCCGTAATTCTAGCTACTCGGGAGGCTGAGGCAGGAGAATCACTTGAACCTGGGGGCTGGGGGGAGGTTGCAGTGAGCCGAGATTGAGCCACTTCACTCCAGCCTGGGCAAAAGAGCAAGACTCTATCTCAAATTAAAAAAAAAAAAAAGAGAGAGAGAGTGACTAGTGTTTTCTGTGAATGCTAAAGATTAGTAATGTACTACACATCTATTCCACAAGCATTTATTAGGATCAATTATTTGTAGACTGCTCTAAGAGGGCAGAGAGAAAACAGAAGCATAGCAGCCCTATAGGCTCTTCTCAGTGGAAGAGCTGTGATTTAGTTAGAGAAAGAGGTGGAAGGGGTGAGTTGGGAGACACTGCAGTAGGCCATAGTGGTTAGGGAATCCTCGCCTGGAGTCTTTAAAAGCCAATAACTGATAATTTATTTTATTTATTTATTTTTTAGTGACAGAGTCCCTCTCTGTCGCCCAGGCTGGAGTGCAGTGGCACAATCTCAGCTCACTGCAACCTCTGTCTCCAGAGTTCAAGCAATTATCGTGCCTCAGCCTCCCAAGTAGCTGGGATTACAGGCGCACCGCCACCACGCCCGGCTAATTTTTGTATTTTTAGTAAAGATGGGGTTTCACCATGTTGGCCAGGCTGGTCTCAAACTCCCCACCTCAGGTGATCCACCTGCCTTGGCCTCCGAAAGTGCTGGGATTACAGGCATGAGCCACCATGTCCAGCCCCAAGAATCAATAATTTAGAGGGGCCAAGTGAGTACTGATTATTTAGGTTACTATAGACCAGCACTGCCCAATACAGTAGCCACTAACCACAGTGGTGAATTGAACTGCAAAATGTAACTAGTCCCAACCGAGATGTCCTGTAAATATACAATATAGTACACACCAGATTTCAAAGACTTGGCATGAAAAAATAATTTTTTAGTTCTTTTTTTTTGTGTGTTGATTACATGTTGAAATAATAATATTTTAGATAGACTGGATTTAAGAATATATCTGGCTGGGCTCGGTGGCTCACGCCTGTAATCCCAGTACTTTGGGAGGCCAACAGGGGTGGATCATGAGTTCAGGAGTTCAAGACCAGCCTGGCTAAGATGGTGAAACCCCATCTCTATGAAAAATACAAAAATTAGCTGGGCACAGCAGTGGGTGCCTGTAATCCCAGCTACTCGGGAGGCTGAGGCAGGAAAATTGCTTGAACCTGGGAGGCAGAGGTTGCAGTGAGCCGAGATTGTGCCACTGCACTCTAGCCTGGGCGACAGAGCAAGACTCTGTCTCAAAAAAAAAAAAGAATACGTCCAAGAATTGTTGTTTCTTCCTTTAGATGCCTCTTACCTTCCATTTCCTTTTGATAACCCTGGTCTCCATCCTGTGTCACGTCCTTTGCATCCCACTATTTTAGCCATTTCCTTCTTCTTTTTTTTTTTTTTTTGTTTTTTTGAGACAGAGTCTTGCTCTGTTGCCTAGGCTAGAGTGCAGCAACACCATCTTAGCTCACTGCGACCTCTGCCTCCAGGGTTCAAGCGATTCTTCTGCCTTGACTTACCGAGTAGCTGGGACTACAGGTGCACCCTACCACACCTGGCTAATTTTTTTTTTTTTTTTTTTTGAGTTGGGGTCTCACTTTCGCCAGGCTGGAGTGCAGTGGCGCGATCACAGCTCACTGCAACCTCCGCCTCCTGGGTTCAAGCAATTCTGCCTCAGCCTCCTGAGTAGCTGGGACTACAGGTGCCCACCACCATGCCCAGCTAATTTTTTTGTATTTTTAGTAGACACGGACATTCACCATATCGAGACCAGGCTGGTCTCAAACTCCTGACCTTATGATCTGCCTGCCTTGGCCTCCCAAAGTGGTGGAATTACAGGCGTGAGCCACCGTGCCAGGCCAATTTTTGTATTTTAAGCAGAGACAGGGTTTCACTATGTTGGCCAGGCTGGGCTCGAACTCCTGATCTCAGGTGATCTGCCTGCCTTGGCCTCCCAAAATGCTGGAATTACAGGCATGAGCCACCACACCTGGCCTATTTATTTTTGAGGCAGGGTCTTGCTCTGTTGCTCAGGCTGGAGTGCAGTAGCATGATCTCAGCTCCCTCCAACCTTCACCTCTTGGGTTCAAGCAATCCTCCCACCTCAGCATCTGGAGTAACTGGGACTACAGAGTGTACCAACATGCCTGGCTAAATTTTGTATTTTTTGAAAAGATGAAGTTTTGCCATGTTGCTCAGACTGGTCTTGAACTCCTGGGTTCAAGTGATTCACCCACTGCAGCCTCTCAAAGTGTTGGGATTACAGGTGTGAACCACTATGCCCAGCCTAATTTCTAAAAATTTTAAATTAGCTTGGTGTATAGCCCTCTTTGGGAATAGGGAGTTATGGAATGCAGCTCCTTAATGAGAAAAGCTGAGCTGTTCATGAAGGGGTGTCAAGAATTTGTGCCATACTCCCGGGCGCGGTGGCTCATACCTGTAATCCCAGCACTTTGGGAGGCCGAGGCGGGCAGATCACGAGGTCAGAAGATCTAGACCATCCTGGCTAACACGGTGAAACCCCGTCTCTACTAAAAATACAAAAAATTAGCTGGGTGTGGTGGCAGGTGCCTGTAGTCCCAGCTACTCCGGAGGCTGAGGCAGGAGAATGGCATGAACCTGGGAGGCGGAGCTTGCAGTGAGCTGAGATCACGCCACTGCTCTCTAGCCTGGACGACAGAGCAAGACTCTGTCTCAAAAAAAAAAAAAAAAAAAAGAATTTGTGCCATACTTGGGCTTAGTTATACACAGTTGACTAAAGTGCTAACATAATGTTTATACTACACTCTCCTGGTCCAATTTGATTCTGGCACTGAAACAAGAAGTATCCAGGTCAGGTTGGCAAACAAAGGTAGAGAAAGGGCAATTTAAATAGAAGAGAGAGGCAGGGCACAGTGGCTCACGCCTTGTAACCCTGCTCACTTTGGGATTACAAAGTGCTGTGATCCCAGCACTTTGGGAGGCCGAGGTGGGTGGATCACAAGGTTCGGAGTTCCAGACCAGCCTGGCCAATATGGTGAAACCCCATCTCTACTAAAAATACAAAAATTAGCTGGGAGTGGTGCCACGCACCTGTAGGCTGCGACAGAAGAATCACCTGAACGCAGAAGGCAGAGGTTGCAGTGAGCTGAGATCACACCACTGCACTCCAGCCTCGGCAACAGAGGGAGATTCCGTCTCAAAAAACAAAAAACAAAACAAACAAAACAAAAACAAAAAATAAGGAGAAGAAGAAGAGAGAAGTAGCATGATTCCAAAGAGAGAAAACTGGCTGAACAGTTAGATTTGGATGCTTGGCTGGGCGCAGTGGCTCACGCCTGTAATCCCAGCGCTCTGGGAGGCTGAGGCAGGTGGATCACCTGAGGTCGGGAGTTTGAGACCAACCTGACCAACATGAAGAAACCCTATCTCTATTAAAAATACAAAACTAGCCAGGCATGGTGGTGCGTGCCTGTAAACCTAGCTACTCGGGAGGCTGAGGCAGGAGAATTGCTTGAACCCAGGAGGCGGAGGTTGCAGTGAGCCAAGATCATGCCACTGCACTCCAGCCTGGGCAACAAGAGTGAAACTCCGTCTAAAAAAAAGGAAAAAGAAAAAGATCTGGATGCTTGTCCTGGTTAACGATGGTTATGAAGAAGCCACACTTTCCTTTGTTCATCTCTTCCAAGGTTCAGTAATAATAAAGCAGAGCACATATTTTTAAATTAATCCTTTGGAAATAACAGTGTATTTCCCAAAGAAACAATGTCATAAAAAAGGTGGTTAGGCCAGACTCAGTGGCTCACCCCTGTAATCCTAGTACTTTGGGAGGCCAAGGTGGGCGGATCACGAGGTCAGGAGATCGAGACCAGCCTGGCTAACACGGTGAAACCCCGTCTCTACTAAAAAGAAAAAAAAATTAGCCAGGCGTGGTGGTGGGTGCCTGTACACCCAGCTACTCGGGAGGCTGAGGCAGGAAAATGGTGTGAACCGGGGAGGCGGAGCTTGCAGTGAGCCAAGATGGCACCACTGTACTCCAGCCTGGGTGACAGATCAAGACTGTCTCGGAAAAACAAACAAACAAAAACAAACAAAAAAATGTGGTTAGCCTGGCCTGTAGTGCCAGCTATCTGGGAAGCTGAGGCAGGAGGATTGCTCAGTAAGGTGGCAGTGAGCTATGACTGCACCACTCCACTGCAGCCTGGACAACAAAGGGAGACCCCATATGTAAAAAAAAAAAAAAGGGTGGTTCATTTCCCAGATTATCCTCCAGGAACCTATATAAATCCCAACATAGCTAACATTACTTCATATTTTGCAATGGGAAACATAAATATTTTTGCAATATTAATGAATAAGCAAAACAGAAAAACCAAACGAATTATTGTGGGATTTTTAAATAGAAAACATTTGATTCAAAGAGGATTATGGAACTCAGGGTCAGAGAATATGAAAGAATTACTTCTTGCTACTTTTAATACTATCTGAAGTTAATGGCACTGGCTCACAAACAGAAAACAGCAGGAATGAGAAGGGGAAAGAAAATATGAGCTGTGTTTTTTCTTTTTTCTTTTTTTGAGATTGAGTCTCACTCTGTCGCTAGGCTGGAGTACAGTGGCACGATCTCCGCTCACTGCAACCTCTGCCTCCCAGGTTCAACCAATCATCCTGCCTCAGCCTCCGAGTAGCTGGGAGTACAGGGGCGTGCCACCACGCCCAGCTAATTTTTTGTATTTTTAGCAGAGATGGAGTTTCACCATGTTGGCTAGGATGGTCTCGATCTCTTTACCTCGTGATCCGCCTGCCTCGGCCTCCCAAAGTGCTGAGATTACAGGCGTCACCTACCGCCCCGGCAAACTGTGTGTTTTTAAGGAAGATGATTCAACTAGTGTTTCGAGGGTGAAAGAATGGGCCAGGCTGGAGAAGTACAATAGCACTCCGAATCAAAGGGAGAAGGGAAGAAGGGTGAGTGGCCAGCCTATTGGTAGGGGGTCATTAATCTAGATTCTAGGAGGTTAGGCTGGAAGTTAGTCCAGAAAATAGATCCGAGGCAGTTAAGTCCAAGGGGAGGCGTGGCACAGATGTTCAAAGCAGGGTCAAAGATTCAGGGTATCAATCCTAACAGGGCCAGAGAAGGTCCAAATGGAAAAGCTCTGGTTGGAGCCCAAACTCAGGGAACTCCAGATTGAGATTTACTGTTGATTCCAAGACACTTGAGACCCCTCAGCTCCTGGGGCCAGAATCCGTTCCAGAGGGTAGTTGAGGCCAGAGTAGCAGGGTAGGTGAAGGAACTAGGGAAAAAACTGTAGAGACAAACAGAGTTAGAGAATGGTGGGAGGAAATGGGTCTAAAGTTGGTGTGCTGGGCCACAGAACAGAGAAGACCCTCAGAAGGAAAGGGCAGCAGAAGGGAGGAGGAGCCCTGAGAGACAGGGCGGATCTCTGAGCAGCACCAGGGGGCGCGTGCCGTTCCCGGACAGTCTTGTTGATTTCCGGGGCTTGGCAATGGGCGGAGGAGGCAGGAAGACAATGGCTCAGCCTTTAAATTGGGGCTGGGGTGGTGTTTGTAAACGACATTAAACACACTACTGTACTAAAAGGTAGCCAAATCATCTCATCCCTCTGCTTCCTGGTGTCATTAATATCCTAGGCACTAACATTACTAGGCTGGCTAGTGGTGACAACTGAGAGGCGAGGGAAGAAGCTTAAACGATGACAAAAGATAAAGGCAGGGAAACGCAGTAACACTTTTTTTTTTAATTTTTATTTTTTGAGACGGAGTCTCACTCTTACTGCTCAGGCTGGAGTGCATTGGCGAGATCTCGGCTCATTGCAATCTCTGCCTCCCGAGTTCAAGCGATTCTCCTGCCTCAGCCTCCCGAGTAGCTGGGACTACGGGCGCCTGCCACCACACCCATCTAATTTTATGTATTTTTAGTAGAGACGAGGTTTCACAATGTTGGCCAGGCTGGTCTCGAACTCCTGACCTAAGGTGAACCACCCGCCTCGGCCTCCCAAAGTGCTGGGATTACAGGCGTAAGCCACCGCGCCCGGCCAACACACACAAAGAGGAAAAAGTGTGCAAAGTCAAACTGTGAGGAAATAAAGACGGAGAAGCAAGTCCAGAAAGCACCTCGTTCAGGTTACGTGACAATTCCGGGGTGGCCTGTGTCCCTCTCCCATCTCCCTTGCTAATGCAATACTCACGGGGTAGCTGTGCTTCACCAACACACACAAACGTAGGCTTGGCTTTTTGGGAGCAGTCACATGTGAGCTCATTTTTGCCAAACATTAAATAAAAAGCATGGTAGAATTTGAGGATGCACTTTAAATCATCAAATAGTTCCAGGGAATGAAAGAGCAGAACTTTGGGGTTTTTATCTGTGCCAGGAGAGAGTGGTGGGGGGCGGAGGAGACCCTTGTTAGAAGATGATGTATTTTGAGATTACTAGATTCACAGAAGATGCACGTGAATATACTCTAACCATTTAAAAATATGTTTCTGAATGCTGCCTTAAAAAATACAACAAGTTATTATCATAATAAAGTGAGGGAGAGTGGAGGGGTAATTATCCAGACAGCCCATTCCAAAATCTATCATATAAATTATCTCCAGATTGTACACTACTTAAAGGTAGAAGAGGATCTTTGAGTTTAACCCTTGTACACTTTGTGATTGTGCCTGTCACTCAATAAATAGTTGATTGATTTGGGGGACGCGCCAGGAGCAGTGTTTCCTATCTGAAAGGTGGACCATCGAACTCAGAGGCGGCCCTCTGAGACCAGCAGGATGCAAGTGCAACGACCAATACAAATATCTGAGCATTCAATGGAGTTTTTCCAAACTTCTAGCCTGTTTCTGGGGTGATTTTTTTTCTTAGGATTTAGCAGTATTCCACCGCGCTACAGCAGTTAGCATTTCTAAAGCACACACCCCAACACCCTTCGGCCGTAGCACATTCAATCCCTCCGCCGGGGCGTGGGGGTCTCCTCCCCTCCGAGCACAGTTCCCGGCTTCCCGATCTCCTCTGCCCCATCCCCCCGCCTTCCAAGCACATTGTGCGCACTCTTCCAGGCAGCTCTTTCAGCGGCCGGGCAGTAGCAGGGTTCCGAGCCCGTCTTCTCCGGGGCGGTCACACGTGTCCATTCCCTGGGGTAGGGGATCGCTCTTCCCGCTTGGCTGCTGATTGGTGCCTCCCCCTACCCCACCCTTCCCGCCGCTCTCCAGCCTCCATCCTACTTCGTTCCAGCTCAATCAGCCCCACCGCCTTCTTCCCTCGGAGAAAAAAGCCACTTCAGAGCTCCTTGGGCGCCGTTCTCGGCTGGAATAAAAGCGTTAAGAAACAGGTGGAAAGCACTTCACGTCTCTAGGCTTCATATTTCTAGGGTGGACAGCCCGCTCCTGCTCCGGCTCTGCCCTCGGCATCAATAATAACTGAACTCCTACACGTGCACGTTTCTGTCTCTAGCCCGACCGAAAGCACCACCCCGCGGGCCCTTTAAAAGGACGCGACCACTCAGGCCAAGTGGGGGTGGGAGAGCTCCTGGCCGTCCTCCCTTGGGAAAGTGCTTCAACTCCCCAGTCCCAAAGTCCTGGAGGGCGGAGGGCGCCGTGTGAGAGTTCTCGGGGGTGCGGCCCGCGCCCCCTAGGTCCTGCGGATCTGGGCCCGGGGGCGCGCGCCCCGCCCCTCCCCCTCCCTGGCGGTGCAGCTGTCCGGGCGGGGGTGGGGCGGGGTCGGGGGTTGTTGTTGTGGCGCGGGCAGCCCCGCCCCCTCCTCGTGGGCGGCCCCTCCCCCAGGCCCCGCGTCCGGCCCCTCCGCCCCTAGCCCCATCTGTTTCTCCGGCGGGGACTCGATTATATTGTAGGGGACTGGGGGCGGCCGCCGCCGCAGCCGCGGGATGGGGCGAGCGCGCGGACCCCGCGGGCAGCCGCAGCCGCAGCCGCCTCAGTAGCTCGGGCCCCCGCGCCGCCGCCCCCCGCCCGGCGCCCGCCCTCGGCTCCTGCACTCGCCGAGCGGCGGCAGCAGCGGGAGGAGCGCCCCGCCGCCCCCGCCGAGGACCGCGCGGAGGCTGCGGCGCTGCCGCGGCGGGAGTCCCAGGTCGGCGGGCAGAGCGCGGGCAGCGAGGGGCCGCCGCCTGTGCCGCAGCGGGGAGATGTGCCCGGAGGAGGGCGGCGCGGCCGGGCTGGGCGAGCTCCGCTCCTGGTGGGAGGTCCCGGCCATCGCGCACTTCTGCTCGCTCTTTCGCACCGCGTTCCGCCTGCCCGACTTCGAGATCGAGGTGAGTGGCCGCGCGGGCGGGAGGCGGCGCGCTGCGCCCCCTGCTCCCCCTGCCCCGCGCGGGGTGTCCCGGGCCGTCGCGCAGAGGGGCCGGGGCCCGAGGGACTTCGGCCGGGAGTCGGGGGCCAGGAGGAGGGCGCAAAAGGGCAGGAGGGCGGGCGGGGGCCGCCGGGCTGTGCCCGGGTGCCGAGGGGCGTCGGGCCGGGGACGCCGGCTCCTGGGGTGGAGGAGCAGGCACCGCGAGGGCGGGGCGGGCCCGTGCTTTTGTGGGAGAGGGAGCGGGAGCGGGACCCGGCGACCCTCCCGGGACTTCTCCGGTGGGCTGGGGCTGAGTGTGGGCGCGAGGGCTGCGCGCGCTCGCCGCCCGGTGCCATTGAGGCGCGAGCCAGCTGCTCCGGCGGGGCCGGGCGCGGGGAGGGGGGGGGCCCGCGCGGGATTAACTCGGACCCGGGCGGGAGTCGGCCGCGGCCGGCGGGGAGGGCTAGCCCCGCTCTGGCGGGCGGGCGCGTGGCAGGGGCTCCCGGAGGCCCCAAGCTCCCGGGAGGCGCTCCGGCCAACTTCGGGCCGGTGGGGACCGGGCCTGGGCGCGGGGCTCTGGAGGTGTGGAAGGAAAGTTTGGGACTCCGTTATTCTTCCACAGCGTCCTTCCTCCCGTAATATCCAGCCTCTTTATCGCGGGGCTCGGGAGCCCTTGGAGTTTATCTCGCCACCATTATCCCCCCGGGCGAGCGCGGAGGACGGGCTGGCCATTCTGGCCAGGCCGGAGGTGTTTTCCAGCCCGGGGCTTTGTGATAACTGGGCCGAAACCCGAGGGTCCTGGAGCGCGGCGGGTGGCGGGAGCTTGCGGAGCGCGGCGCACTCGGCGGCCAGGCATCGGCCAGCTCAGCGGCAGCCCCCTTTCTCCTATTTTTATTTTTATTTTTGGAAGGAGCTGAGAAATAGTCGATTGGTTGGCAGGTTGAATTGCCTTCTCTTCTATGGCAATGTGTGTCGTGACTTTTCACCTTTTGCCTTTGGACAAAGGTGAATGGCAACTGCGTTGGTCAGTTTTTGTTTTCTGTTCTGCGGATGGGTTCGCCGACGCAGTAATCAAAATTAGAGCCACTCTTTTGGAAGAGCAAATCGTTGCTGTTGCCTCCCCAGCCCCACGGATCTTACTTTGTGCCATTTTCGGGTTGATTTTAACTCGTTTATTTCAGAGCTCTTTGCCTCACCTTTATTTTTAGATTTAGTCGTGTTTGCTGAAATATCAGTTGCTGCTTCTGTGAATGAAGTGTGGGAACTTGCTCTCGTCGCAGTTAATGGAATCAGGAAAATAAAAAGATCAAAAGGGTTGGGGATGGGAGAATGAAGAGGAATGTAGACAGATAGTCTAGGGCCACTCACTGGCTTTTGGCGATTCTTAGTTCCTTAAGCTGATTAAAACAATGTGAGGAAATGTGGGCTTCTCCACTTTTTAGGAAGAGGTAATAACGGGCATTTTACGTGGCGCCACAGCGTTTGTTTTCAAAGTTTGAACGTGAATGTAGCAAGCATAATTTTATTAATGAAAATTTTCTTTAGACAACTGTTAATATTGACGAAAGAAGAGAAACAGAGACACGGAAGCTAAAGAGTTGGGAATCCTAAAGGTCAAAGGATGTTTCTCAGTTACTCTGATGTCCTGTGTTTTCTTTCAGTTGGTACAAAATCGTGAGTAGTTTAATTATATCCTGCAGTCAAAATGGTGGCTGTGGTGGGAGGTGCCGCCTGTGACAGGGCCATCTTGGGTGCTGGTAAACTTGCACCTAGTCCCTTTTCTTCCTTGCGAGATAAAGTTGAGGTGGTGCTGGGATTACGAGTTCAGAGTTTAAAGACCCATCCTAAAAATATTGTTGGAAAAACTTCATGTCTCAAAATCCATGTATTCCCATTTTGGTGATGAAAAGCTAGAGGTAACTCATTTTGCCTTAAGTACTCGCAGCATATTTAGAGTAACCTGTAAATAACTTGTCTTCTGTTATAAGCAATAAACTTGTGGTTTCTGAGAATTAGCTGGTTTAATTCCTAAAGGAAATGTAAACTGATTAAAGAGGTCAAATTTATATGTATAACATGAAAAATCACTGTAGTTTACATGGTGAATAATCAAGGCTATTTGATATGACTGTCCTCTCTTTTGACTCCAGTGTTTCTTGGAAATGACACTTTTTTGGGGCTAAAATACATGCTGTTTGAAATACATGCAACAGAAATGAATATTTGGCTTCAAACATGCAGGTTTTAAGAACTATCCACACTCGTTTTTATTTGGAGATGTTCAGTCAGTGGATAACAAAGTGACTTTTCTCACCTGCAGTTTTTGTCTAATCCATCTCAGGTATGTTTTGATATGGCTAATGGAAATTTTAACTTACGCTTTTTAGTAGTTATCAAAAATTAGAATTTTATTGGGAATGATTATATGTGAGATTTAAAAATTAAGATTTAAGAATGTATTTTCTCGACGCGGTGGCTCACCCCTGTAATCCCAGCACTTTGGGAGGCCGAGGTGGGTCGATCACCTGAAGTCAGGAGTTCGAGACGAGACTGGCTAACATGATGAAACCCCGTTTCTACTAAAAATATAAAAAGTTAGCCAGGCATGGTGGCGCGCTCCTGTAATCCCAGTTACATCCGTAGGCTGAGGCAGGATGATCGCTTGAACCCGGTAGGCGGAGGTGGCAGCGAGCCGAGATCGTGCCATTGCACTGCAGCCTGGGCGACAGGGCGAGACTCCGTCTCAAAATAAATATATTAATTAATTAAAAGATAAAAAATTCAAATGCCGAGCCGTACCTGTTAGGCCATGTGGAAGGGCCCTACAGTCTTAATTTTCTGCAACTTTAAAAGGTAAAAATGATAAATAATAGCAAGTAGTAGAAGTTGGATATCAGTTATTTCAGGAAACCAGTTTTCAGCTGTGGGAAAGATCTCACCAGGCTGAACTCATGGATTTATAGAAAATTGAGGAAGCAGAGTCTTCAAGGACTCGGCTTCCATTTATCTAAAGTGAAGCAATCTCTAAGACAGGTGAAGGGCTGGCAGGATTCATGCCCCACTTCTCCAAGAGATTAAGACCTTCCACTTAGAAAACTGTGCCCAAAACGTGGATATTTTTATTTTTGTGTGTATTAAATAAATTTTTTTTTTTTTTCTGAGACGGAGTCTCACTCCGTCGCCCAGGCTGGAGTGCGGTGGCGCGACCTCGGCTCACTGCAACCTCCACTTGCCAGGTTCAGGTGATTCTCCCGCCTCAGCCTCCGGAGTAGCTGGGACTACAGGCATGTACCAGCACACCCGGCTAATTTTTGTATTATAAAAAAACTTTTTACTCTATTAATCAATCTTGAATATACAGGATTGCTTTAGAAGAGTCAACATACTTGATTCTTAGTTTTAGACAAGAAACCTGTCAAGTATATAATAGTAATGCCTTATCTCAGTTCAAAATTCCTAGTTGTAAAAATACTAAAAAAAAATTATATAAACGTGAAAATTATCATAAAATACAGGTAAAAATTAAAACCACCCATGGTCACCAATCAGGGATAAAAGTTAACTGTTAACATTGTATCCTTCTACTCAGGGATAAAAGTGATTCACTGTTAACATATAGAAATTCCTAAATATGCCCGCAGTGTAATTGTTCTGTAGGTTAGATGTTTTTGCTTTTCAGATGAGATTGAGGTATAGCTGGAAAACAGATGAATGACACTGAATTCAGTAGTTGATATAAACAGATGAATGACACTGAATTCAGTAGTTGATATAAACAGATGAATGACACTGAATTCAGTAGTTGATATCATTAAGCCCCTACTTTGTGCTTAACATGGAACTTGGAGATTTACCAAAAAAGCTCTTACCTGGCCTCCTTTGCCTCAGAAGATTATCTGTTAATATTTCAGAACCAGCAATTTTATACCACTTCAGTTAAATCAAGTATTTTATAATTGTTTAACATTCTAGTGGCTTAGGTTGGCTAAGTTTTGTCCTGATTGAAGAAAAGAAGAAAGGCTAATTGATCTCTCCAAGATTTACTACTGTTTTCCCCCTAGCCAAATGCCCTGTACAGTAAATACAGTGTCTCACTTGAGTAAGGTAAGGGAGGACAGAATGATTTTCAGTAATCATGATGGATGTGGGGCTGCATTGGTGTCTGTAGGTGGCCGTTGCAAAATGGTCGTGTAGAATTATTTGAATGGTTTGTATAGTAGCAGCATGATCAAAATAATCTGTCCTGTCTACCTTTTTTCCTGAGTGTCCTGCCTTTGAGTACTTAATCCTTTGCCTTCTTTGTGTCTCCTTCCTGGTTGGGTTTGTACGTGGGTAAGATCTCTTACCTAATCAGCATGAGATCTAGGGGCAATATTCAGATTCTTGAATTCCACCCTTGGTGCATCCTTGAAGAATCCAGCCCCTTAATCAAGTGCCGAATGCATGGATTGTTAAACATTAAGTAATAGAAATAGCTAAAAGAAACTTGTAAGTACATCCATCATATCAGTGGTTCCTAAACCTGGCACCAGGGTAGGAGACTTTGTTTTGGTGTACGTGTGTGCACTTTCCTGGAGGAGAGGGCCTATTGCTCTCATCACATTCTGGAAGCAGCCCCCAACCCATACGAGGTTAAGAAGCCCTGAACTAGTTGAAAGAGTAAGTTGGCCCCAATTAGGGGTTCAGAAGCCTACTTTTGTGACACAAGATGTGCCGCACTAGGAGTTAGGAAACTTGTATTCTGATTGTGCTGCTGTAACTGACTGTGATTTTGGGCAGGTCAAAATAACGTGATGATAAATGACACTGCGTAGTACTTGGTATATTTTCAAAATGTTATCCCATTTTCTCCTTAGCCGGCCTTAACCATCACCATGAGGCAGGGGTATTCTCATTTTACAGATGTGGAAGTTGAAAGTCTACAGAGGCTAATGCTTGCACAGGGACTCTCACCTGGATCTCAGGTTCTTTGAGGCCAAATTCTGCCTGTTTCTACCACATCGCACTGCTTCTGCAGGTCTTATTATCTTTAAAATGACCCATATGGAATGGCCAGATTCCACAGTGCACCTCTAGAGTTCTTTGGCTCTTAATAGTGTGGGGTACAGAAGATCTTTTTAAAAAACTTCTGAACTAAGTGCAAAGGGACAAATTCAAGTATTCATTCATTTATTTCAGCAAATATATATATATATATATATATATATATTTTTTTTTTTTTTTTTTTTTTGAGTCAGAGTCTCACTCTGTCGCCCAGGCTAGAGTGCAGTGGTGTGATCTCAGCTCACTGCAACCTCCACCTCCTGGGTTCAAGCGATTCTCCTGCCTCAGCCTCCCAAGTAGCTGGGATGACAGGCATGCACCACCATGCCTGGCTACTTTTTGTGTTTTTAGTACAGACGGGGGTTTCTCAATGTTGGTCAGGCTGGCCTCGAACTCCTGACCTCAGGTGATCCACCCGCCTCAGCCTCCCAAAGTGCTGGGATTACAGGCATGAGCCACTGCACCCAGCCAGCAAATGTTTATTAAGCATCTACTACATTAGGCAGTGTACTAGGTGCTGATATGGTTGTGAACATAATAGAAAAATACCTGCTTGCTTTTTAGTGCAATGAGACAGACAATGTATATAATGTCAAAAGGCCCCAAGTAGAGTGGGGTGGAGGCTTGCACAGGGCCATGGTGAGGTGTAGATTGTTGCTGTTTCAAACAGGGTGATTAGTAGGGCCTCCCTGAGGAGGTGAATGATTTAAAGTGATTTTTAAAATAGTGCTTTGTCGCTGGTGGCTCACGCCTGTAATCCCAGCACTTTTGGGAGGCCGAGGCGGGCGGATCATGAGGTCAGGAGTTCAAGACCAGCCTGACCAATATGATGAAACCCCGTCTCTACTAAAAGTACAAAAATTAGCCAGGTATGGTGGTGCATGCCTGTAATCCCAGCTACTTGGGAGGCTGAGGCAGGAGAATTCCTTGGAGCCGGGAGACGGAGGTTGCGGTGAGCTGAGATCGCACCATTGCACTCCAGCCTGGGCAACAGAGCGAGAGCGAGACGCTATCTAAAAAAAAAAAAAATAGTCCTTTGTCACACGAATCTATTTAATGTAACATACTAGAGGATAAAATGCCTTCTAAAGATTCAGGATCTGCACCCTCACCAAGGAGGAAAGCCAGAGAACAGGATGTGAATTACAGAAGGACAGATCTGTGCAGGCTAAGATCCTGAAAGGGGAGAAAGTGCTATCATAATGTAACTCTTTAGAAGTGAATACCAGGTCCCCTTTCTATTTATACCCACGCTTTGAAAGGAAAGGCTTGCTGCTTTGGTGTGTGTGTGTGTGCCCACCATGTGAAGCTTCAAAGGCTTCACAGTTGGGATCTTCTGCAGTTTAGAAGGGGCAGCCCCTTCTCGTCTCTGAAGGGCGGCCTGCGTTAGCACATGGCTCGCTTTGCAACGGAAGTTAAGTTGCTTAATGTTCTGGAATACACTTAGGAAAGCCTAAAATACACCTTGGCAGCATTCAGTACTACCGATCATCTGCCCCTTTGATCAAGGGAGCTCAGTGTGGGATTCCATGGTGTGCTGGGGCTCAGAATGCAGTGCGCTTGGCAGAGTGTGGAAAACTGCAGTGCAAAGGTGGTTTAGGTAAAAATGTGGTGTGTGGACAGAGCCAAAGGGGAGCTTCTAAGTACATGGTCTTAGATGTAGTTGATGTGACTAAACACATTTTCTTTTTTTTTGTTTTTTTTTTTTTGAGACGGAGTCTTGCTTTGTCGCCCAGGCTGGAGTGCAGTGGCGTGATCTCAGCTCACTGCAACCTCTGCCTCCTGGGTTCAGGTGATTCTCCTGCCTCAGCCTCCCGAGTAGCTGGGATTTCAGACATGTGCCATCTGCCTGGCTAATTTTTGTATTTTTAGGAGAGACGGGGTTTCGCTGTGTTGGCCAGGCTGGTCTCAAACTCCTGACCTCGTGATCCACCCTCCTCGGCCTCCCAAAGTACTGGGATTAAAGGCATGAGCCACCGCTCCCAGCCCCTAAACACATTTTCAAAAGGCAGCAATCAGAAAGCTGGATTGTGGGCCCACCTGTGTTTAAGTTGTGTTCTTAGGCAGACGACTGTGGGTTTCAGGTGCCCCATCTATAGACTCAGTGATTCCTAGGTGTTCCTATGTCTAAAGTTCTGTGATTCTAGAAATGTTTCTCAGCATGCATAACACTCTTAACTAATCTAGAAAATTGCTGACTCACCAGTTAGGGTCAAGGTTAGGATCCACGTCTTACAAATTAATTACGTACCAAGTGAAAACTGCAAATCCATACTTGGTGTGTTTGCAAATTATAGGAATTTTTTCTTTCTCTTTCTCTGGCATCTTGTCTGCAAATAAGCTACTTTGAAAGTAGCTTTTGAGACTTGAAGATTGACATGTTCACTATCTCTAGTGTCCTTAAAGTGACCTAAGATTTTGTGCTTTGAGATTTTGAGGAATTCTGGAGGCTGAAGGCATTGAATTATGTGATTCTTACTTCATTTTTTTTTTAAAAGACAGTATCTCACTATGTTACCCAGGCTGGATTTGAACCCCTGAGCTCAAGTGATCCTCCTGCCTCAGCCTCCCCAGTAGCTGGGACTCCAGGCACATGCCTGCCTTTGGCTTCCTTTCACTTAGTCTGTTTCTTATATCTCATGTCATCAATAGCTAGAACTCTGAATAAGATCCACTTACAGCTTCTGGCTTGTGGTTTGCCTTTCATTTGCTATTATAACCTTTTCAGATGGCTGCTACCCTTCCTCCATATTTGCATATTTCATGGGATGCTATCCCTTGGATGCTTTTATTATATCTTTATATTAGCCTCTAACAAATATCAGTCAATTTATATTGGAAAACTTGGGGACAGTCATTTTTCAGCAGCTCTTAGGATTGAGAAAAGAATGAATGATTGGAAAGTAAGAGTGAGCTCCAGATTGTGTGTTCCTTTAATCCTCTGGGTTTCTCAGCCTCACCACTATTGATAGTTTGATCTGAAAATCTGTTGTGGGAAGCTGTTATATGAGGAATGTTATATGTGTTTTGTTTTGTTTTGTTTTTGAGACGGAGGCTCGCTCTGTTGCCCAGGCTGGAGTGCAGTGGCGCTATCTCGGCTCACTGCAACCTCCGCCTCCCGGGTTCACGCCATTCTCCTGCCTCAGCCTCCTGAGTAGCTGGGACTACAGGTGCCCACCACCACGCCTGGCTAATTTTTTGTGTTTTTAGTAGAGACGGGGTTTCACCATGTTAGCCAGGATGGTCTGGATCTCCTAACCTTGTGATCCGCCTGCCTCGGCCTCCCAAAGTGCTGGGATTACAGGTGTGAGCCACCGCGCTGGGCTGTTTTTTTGTTTTTGTTTTTGTTTTTTTTTTTGGGAGACGGAGTTTTGCTCTGTTGTCCAGGCTGGAGTGCAGTGGCACGATCTCGGCTCACTGCAACCTCTGCCTCCCGGGTTCACACCATTCTCCTGCTTCAGCCTCCTGAGTAGCTGGGACTACAGGTGCCCACCACCACGCCTGGCTAATTTTTTGTATTTTTAGTAGAGACGGGGTTTCACCGTGTTAGCCAGGATGGTCGCAATCTCCTGACCCCCTCCTCAGCCTCCCAAAGTGTTGGGATTACAGGTGTGAGCCGGCCTACCCGGCCCTCGTTTTAAGATGTTTAGCAGTATTGTTGGCCTCTATGCTCCAGGTGCCAATAGCACCCCCAGTCATGACAAATATAAATGTCTCCAGACATTGCCAAATATGTCCGGGGGGGTGAAATTGTCCTGCTTTTGAGAATCATTACTTTAGTGTGTGAGGTAGAGATGACTTTTCAGTGTTGGTCATTGTATAGAAGGTACACCCTATGTGAGATAGATGAGTTTTTCCTTGTGATGGGCATTTTTTCCCCTAAATGCAAACCTTTAGTATTTTTGTTTATGGAAATTTAAGGAAGTTAAAGTTGCTCCCAGATGTGAATGTCATCAGCAATTGTACATGTCACAAACCTGGGAAACAGATGTTTTGTTAATTTTTTTCTTTCTTTGAGACAGAGTTTTGCTTTTGTGGCCCAGGCTGGAGTGCAATGGCGCGATCTCGGCTCACTGCAATGTCTGCTTCCCAGGTTCAAGCAATTCTCCTGCCTCAGCCTCTCAAGAAGCTGGTATTACAGGCGCGTGCCACCACACCTGGCTAATTTTTGTATTTTTAGTAGAGACGGGGTTTCACCATCTTGGTCAGGCTGGTTTCGAACTCCTGACCTCCAGTGATCAGCCCACCTCAGCCTCCCAAAGTGCTGGGATTACAGGCCTGAGCCCCCGCGCCTGGCCTTGTTAATTTTTTTCTCTTTCCTAGAGCGTCATTTAAGGAAAGAAGAGAGTTTGGGGCTAGTAGGGAGGGAACTGCGAAGCTGACTGAGACTGATAAAGAAAGGCCTTCCCCTACAAAAGGCCTCCCTGAAGCAGGGCCTGGCTGCCTAGTGCCGCAGGGAGGAGGGGTGAGGGGTGTTTGTGCTGCAGCCTGGGGCTGGAGCGGCTGCCATTGCCTGTCAGGGCACAAGGCTCTTGACAGATCTCTTGAGCATTGAGCAGTGGTGTACTGGGGAGGGCGTTATCCATGACCAGGTCAAAAGTTCAGTGGGACCTACGTTGAAGGGGTGTGTGTGTGTGTGTGTGTGTGTGTGTGTGTGTGTGTTTGCGATATATGCATATGTAAAGTTCATCATTCTGTCAGAATTTTCAGTGTAGAACACAGCGATCACATAAGCTTGAAGCTGCTCTAAATGTTTTTAAATGATTTTTCATGTTTAATTTTGCTCTCAGCAAGCATGGTGAAATATTTTATGGATTCAAATAGATTTTTATTTTGGTTTGGGGAGAAAACGGTATTGTGAATGTGACTCAAGCAGTCTAGTGCACTGTGAAGGGCTTTGAGCTTCTTGGAAGAAAGATACCATAGAACTTCAAGGAAATGAGATCACTTGTCTGTGGCTTTTGAAGATGTTTTTCATTGAATGTCCATCTCCAAGTCCTTCTTTTCCATCTTGGGGTATTCAATCCCCACAGAGACCCTGTGTCTTGTTTTTTATTCTTTATCTCTTTGGCTGGGAACTAAGGTCTGACCATTGTTTTTTTTTGTTTTCTCTTCTACTCCCTTGTGCTCTACTCATGCCCTAGGGTTTGTTCTGGGCATCAGTGGAGGAGGGGTAGAATTTCTGGCCTGCAGCAAGGTGTTAAATCCGAGAATTTGTGTAAATAAGTTGGTGTGAAGTCAATCAGTTCTACAGCCAAAAGCAGTTTTCTCCTCTTTAGAGGGCAGATGACCCCTCTGAATAATTCTCTCATGTGTTCTTTTTTGTACTTCGTTAGCCATACACTCATTTAAACTGTAATATGGTTTATGCAAAAATATATAGAAGATAGTATTTCATTCTCCTTTTTAAAGTCCCTGACCTCATGTGGCCTTTACAAAAGACATTGGCCGGTTTAAATGATGTCATATGCGTATAAGTTTCACACTGGAATGGTCAGCTTTTAGCTTTGGTTCTACAGCCCAGACTCTTTATGAGCTAAATCAGGTCTACTTTTTCCCTAGGGTGGGTTTGCTGGAGTGACGTGTGACTTGGCATTGTGTCACTGAGGCATGTGGCCACCTGAATTGAATGTGTGAGTGGCTGTCAGAACAGACTGTGTGTACCCTCCCTTGCTCCTCCCCACCCATCACCTCCAAAAGTAAGTGATGAAAATAGAGGAAGCCATGGGGCCACAATTAAGCTCACTGCTTCACGTTTTCAATGTTGAACTTTAAATCACACCCATTAATAATTCCTGAGAATGGATAAGTTCTTAGAATTGAAAAATGCTGTTCAGCAGTCTTGTTGACTGCAAGAGTGTTTTCTTCTCCTGGCCGGTTCCTTTTAATGAACAGCCCTACCCTGAGTGTTCATTGTCTCAGCAACAATGGCACTGAGGACAGTTGATTTGCTTGACAGAAAATGTGTTAAATTAACAGATCTACTTCTTTAGCAAATCCTTTCTCTTCTCCATTCCCCATTATGTCTCTCTGTCTTCCTGAAAGGTTGTTTGTGAATTCTTTTAGGTGTGGAGACAATTTTTATAGCAGAGGCCTGGAGTTCTTTGTTCAGGGAACATTGTTGTACATGGGGGTGGGCGGGGGGGAAGGTGCTTTAAAGAAAAGATTTCACCTGTTGTCATAATAAAGGAATTTAATTTTGGATTATTTTCCACTCTTATACTGGCATTGATTTGGGTTAGTATCCACACGAATGTACTAATGCTTTTCACATTGGTTCTGAAAGACTTTCCCCCCATTTTCCTTTGTGGTGTTAAAGCAGCCCCCCAGCCCTCCTTACAGGAATGT
Organism: Pan troglodytes; assembly: GCF_028858775.2. Taxonomy (NCBI): domain Eukaryota; kingdom Metazoa; phylum Chordata; class Mammalia; order Primates; family Hominidae; genus Pan; species Pan troglodytes. The sequence continues at coordinate 20,091,964 of NC_086016.1, forward strand.
TGAAGATTGGGAGGGGGATGCTTGGTTGAGGATGCTTGTGACACGTAACTCTAGACTTTTTTTTTTTTTTTTAACACGGAACACTTCACGACTCTGCATGTCATCTTGCATAGGCCAGTTTTAGTGCAAGTGCTGCTGGAGTGAGCGCATAACCCTGGATTTTCATCGCTTTCAGCAATGGAACCCATCTTCCTTACCCCTGACTCCGCTTGGATTTCTGTAACATGCACATTTTTAAGGTTAAAGTGAAATGTTTTTAAAAAAGGGAAAATCTCAAAACCCAATCAGCCTTCCCTGTGTTATTGTCATCATTATTAATATTAAGGTTGCAGAGGTATGTGGCAGAGTCCCTGTTGTGCTGCTGCCCTGGGGGAATTTGTCTGTCGAAAAGGGGCAGGGCAGCAGTGGTATTGTGAAACCTATGTTGTTTGCCCAGTGAGCGATAGGGAATATGATTGCTGTAAGAGTTCAGAGGAAGGCAGAGATGGCGAGTGAAATGCTTCCTGGAGAAAGCATCATGCTTCTGGGGGTCATGCTGAGTAAGTCAGTGTAGTTAGCTAGGTCAGAGAGCCCCCACATTTTTTTTTTGTTTTCTTTTGAGACGGAGTCTCACTCTGTCGCCCAGGCTGGAGTGCAGTGGCACAATCTTGGCTCACTGCGAGCTCCGCCTCCTGGGTTCACCCCATTCTCCTGCCTCAGTCTCCCTAGTAGCTGGGACTACAGGCGCCTGCCACCATGCCCGGCTAATTTTTTTTTTTTTTTTAGTAGGGACAAGGTTTCGCCGTGTTAGCCAGGATGGTCTTGATCTCCTGACCTTGTGATCCTCCCTCCTTGGCCTCCCAAAGTGCTGGGATTACAGGCATGAGCCATCGCGCCTGGCCAGAGAGCCCCTTCCTTATAGAGACTAATAGAAAAAGAGGTTGAGAGAGAGAGAGATCATAGAGGCAACACTGCAACAAGCTTTGAAGACTGGCCTCACTGGTGATCATTTTTCTTCAGGCAGTGGGGAAACCAAGTTTTAGAGTAAGAAGTCCTGTATACTAAGTGTTTTAGGTTAAATCTGGTTTTGGTAGCTGGAATAGAACAGACTGGAAGAAGAAAGACTAGTTTTAGCTACAGGCATACCTCAGAGATATTTTGGGGTCAGTTCCAGACTATTGCCATAAGGTGAATATTGCAATAAAGTGAGTCACATGAAATTTTTGGTTTCACAGGGCATATAAAAGTTATGTTCACAGTATACTATAGCCTGTTAAGTGTGCAGTAGCATTATGTCTTAAAAAATAATGTATATACCTTAATTAAAAAATATTTTAGGCTGGGCACAGTGGCTGACGCCTGTAATCCCAACACTTTGGGAGGCTGAGGCTGGCGAATGGCTTGAGCCCAGGAGTTTGAGACCAGCCTGGCCAACATGGTGAAACGCTTTCTCTACTAAAAATACAAAAATCAGCTGGGTGTGGTGGTGTGCACCTGTTGTCCCAGCTATATGGGAGGCTGAGATGGGAGGATCGCTTGAGTCCAGGAGGCGGAGGTTGCAAGTCAAGTTTGCAACACTGCACTCCACCCTGGGCAGCAGTGAGACCTTGTCTCAAAACAAACACAACAAAACAACTATTGCTTAAAAATCCTAGTGATTGGCCAGGCGTGGTGGCTCACGCCTGTAATCCCAGCACTTTGGAAGGCCGAGGCGGGTGGATCATGAGGTCAGGAGTTCAAGACCAGCCTGGCCAAGGTGGTGAAACCCCATCTCTACTAAAAAAATACAAAAATTAGCCGGGCACGGTGGCGGGCACCTGTAATCCCAGCTGCTCAGAGGCTGAGGCAGGAGAATCTCTTGAACCCGGGAGGCGGAGTTTGCAGTGAGCCAAGATCATGTCACTGCACTCTAGCCTGGGAAACAGAGCAAGACTCCGTCTCCAAAAGAAGAAAAAAAATCCTAATGATCATCGGAGCCTTCAACGAGTCATAGTCTTTTTGCCAGTGCAGGGTCATGTCTGAATATTCCTTTCATGAAAGATTTCTCCATAGCATGCCATGCCATTTGATAGCATTTAACCCACAGTAAAACTTCTTTCAAAATTGAAGTTGGTCCTCTCAAACCCTGCCACTGCTTTATCAGCTTAGTTTAGAATATTCTAAATCTTTTGTTGTCATTTGAACGATGTTGACAGCATCTTCACCAGGAATAATACATTCTGCCTCAACAAACTACTTTTTTTGTTCATCCATAAGAAGCAACTCCTTTTAATCTAGTGTTCAGACAAGGTTAAAAACAAGAAAAGAAAAAACTCCTCCATTCCAGTTTCATCATGAGGTTGCAGTAATTTAGTCACATCTTCAGGTCCACTTGTTTTTTTTTTTTTTTCTGAAGTGGAGTCTTGCTCTGTTGCCCAGGCTGGAGCGCAGTGGCAGTACGCTCTCAGCTCACTGCAAACTCCGCCTCCTGGGTTCAAGCAATTCTCCTCCCTCAGCCTCCCGAGTAGCTGGGATTACAGACATGCACCACCATGTCTGGCTAATTTTCTTTTTTTTGGATTTTTACTATAGACAGGGTTTCACTATGTTGGCCAGGCTGGTCTCAGACTCCTGACCTCAGGTGATCCACCTACCTCAGCCTCCCAAAGTGCTGGGATTACAGGTGTGAGCTACTGTGCCTGGCCCAGGTCCACTTCTAATTCTATTTCTTTTGCTGTATCTATCGCATCTGTATTTCTTTCCTCCACTGAAGTCTTGAACCCCTCAAAGTCATCCATGAAGGTTGGAATCAGCTTCTTCCAAACTCCTGTTAATATGGATATTTGGAGCTCCTCCCATGAATTATGAATGTTCTTAATGGCATCTAGAATCATGAATCCTTTCTGAGAGGTTCTAAATTTGCTTTGCCCAGATTCATCAGAAGAATCACTATCTATGGCAGCTATTGCCTTACAAAATGTATTTATTTTATTTTTTATAGAGATGGGGTCTCGCTGTGTTGCCCAGACTGGTCTTGAATTCCTGGCCTCACGCAGTTCTCCCATCTTGGCCTCCTAAAGTGTTAGGATTACAGGTGTGAGCCACTGCTCCCAGCCACAAAATGTATTTCTTAAATAATAAGACTTGAAAGTTGAAATTACTTCTTGATCCATGGGCTGCAGAATGGATGTTGTGTCAGCAGACATGAAAACCACATTAATCTCCTTGTATATCTCCATCAGAGCTCTTGGGTGACAAAGTATATTGTCAGTTAGCAGTAATATTTTGAAAGTAGTGACTTTTTTCTGAGCAGTAGGTCTCAAAAGTAGGCTTAAAATACTGACTAAACCATGCTGTAAACAGATGTGCTGTTATCCAGGTTTTGTTTTCCCATTTAGAGAGCACAGGCAGAATACATTAGCACAGTTTTCAAGGGCCGTAGGATTTTCAGAAGGGTCAGTGAGCACTGGCTTCCAGTAAGTCACCAGCCCCTAAGAGAATCAGCTTGTCCTTTGAAGCTTTGAAGTGGGGCATTGACTTCTCCTCTCTAGCTATTAAAGTCCTAGGTGGCGTTTTCTTTCAATAAAAGGCTGTTTCACCTACAGTGAAAATCTGTTGTGTATTCATCCTCATTAATGATCTTAGCTAGATCTTCTGGATAACTTGCTGCAGCTTCTGTATCCACACTTGAGGCCTTGTCTTGCATGTTTACGTTACATTTCCTAAAGCTTCACGAACCAACCTCTGCTAGCCTCCAACTTTTCTTCTGCAGTTTCCTCACCTTTCTAAGCCTTCGTAGAATTGAAGAGTAAGGGCCTTGCTCTGGATTAGGCTTTGGCTTCAGGGAATGTTGTGGCTGCTTTGATCTGTTCTCCAGGCCACTCAGACTTTCTCCTTATCAGTAATAAGGCTGTTTTGCCTTCTCATTACTGTGTTCACTGGAGCAGTGCTTTTTATTTCCTTCAATAACTTTTCCTTTGCATTCACAACTTGGCTAACTGGCTCAAGAGGCCTAGCTTTTGGCCTGTTTCAGCTTTCAGCACGCCTTCTTCATGAAGCTTAATCATTTCTAGCTTTTGATTTAAAGTGAGAGACATGGTACTTTTCCTTACACTTGAACACTTAAAGGCCATTGTAGGATTATTAATTGGCCTGGTTTAAATGTGCTTCTGGGAATAGGGAAGCCCAAGGAGAGGGAGACAGGGAACTGGCCAGTGTGTGGAGCAGACAAAACACACACATTTATCAATTGAGTTTGCTGTTTTATGTGGGCACAATCCTTGGTGCCCCAAAACATTTACAGTTGTAATATCCAAGATCACTAGTCACAGATCAACATAACAGATTTAATAATAATCATGAAAATGTTTGAAATATTGTGAGAATTACCAAAATGTGACACAGAGACATGAAGTGAGCACATACTGTTGGAAAAATGGCCCTGATAGACTTGCTTCTTGCAGGGTCGGCACGAAATCTTCAGTTTGTAAGAAATGCAATATCTGCACGTTCAGTAAAGGGAAACACAGTACAACGAGGTGGGCCTGTATTAGAGCGGAAGGGGCATGAACCGCTGATGGTAGTGGTAGCAGGAAAGGACATTTCTCACTGGTGCTATTGAAGAAAGAGTAGGTGGGACTGGATGACCCCCAGGGTGGGAGCATGTGATGAAGTTTGCGTCACTTAGGATATTTTTGGCTGCCAATGATGGAATAACAGTGCCTTCAGCACTGCGGATTACCCTACATCATGTAAGCCGGAGGAATGGGGCTCCTGGCAGGCCAGGCGGCCCCATGGTAGGTGTCATTGAGCCCTCATATGGTGGTACCACTCGTGGTCACAGGACAGACTCCGCAGCGACAAGGTCTGCATTGCTGAGTGATGCAGAGAAGTATTAGGAAAATGACAACGGAAAAGAGCCTTTGAGTTGGTGATTTGAAGGGGTCAAAGATGACTTCGGAGAAGGGATTTGAGTTACTCTGACCGGAGAGGGAGAGGCTGAGACTTAAAAAAACTTCATTCTGCTGGAAGGAGAGAGGACAAGACCTGTCAAACAGAGCATTGTGAGAAAGGAAGGGCGTTTTAAAAAAAACTTTTTTCACAAAGAATATATAGCGATTGTAACAAGAAGAAGTTAAATTAATCTCAGTTCCTTCATTTGGTGTTGTATTGAAGAGGTCAGTTGTAGGACCCCCTTTCTCAGCCTGTTTCCAAACTCCGCGCCATGTTTTATACCAGTAATCAATCCCCTTCTTTGTGCCACTGCTCTCTAATTGTTGGGATGTGGTTATGTCACCCTAGGACTGTCAGTTGCTCAGTATTTTAGCTTTCTGTTGAGTAAAATGGAAATGAAAATCCAGCCACAGAAATGTGCCTTTTTTTTTTTTTTTTTTTTTTGAGACGGAGTTTCGCTCTTGTTGTCCAGGCTCGAGTGCAATGGCGGGATCTCAGCTCACTGCAACCTCCACCTCCCAGGTTCAAGCCATTGCGCTGTCTCAGCCTCCCAAGTAGCTGGGATTACAGGCGCATGCCACCACGCCCAGCTAATTTTTGTAATTGTAGTAGAGACGGGGTTTCATCATATTGGTCAGGCTGGTCTCGAACTCCTGAACTCAGGTGATCCACCCGCCTCAGCCTCCTACAGTGCTGGGATTACAGGTGTGAGCAACTGTACCTGGTCAGAGATGTGCCTTTCTTTCATTAGAATTTTAGATTTATTCTTGTTTGACTGTTGATTGGAATACTTCAGTTTTTAGTTTCTCTCTGTTACATGTTTAATGTTTTGTAGGACTACTAAATGTTACTTTGTGATCCTTTTGTAATGAGAATTTGTATACAAATAAGCTATTCAGGTATTTATGTTCTGTGTTATGTTTAATAACAGGTTCCCCATGCCAGAGGGAGTTACAGCTCAACAGAAAGCCTTCTTTTGTCTCATTTCTCCACTGGTTCTACAGAAATTTTCAGAGGTTATCTGGCAGCTGTACCTGCCCCTCCTTGCCCTTGTCAAGCAAATCTATATCTTGGCCAGTAATCTATAACACATCTCGCAAGAAAAGATGAACTGGGCCAATGAAATTTCCATTCTTGGGAGCGTAACCTAGGAAATACAAGGATTATCGAGTTAGCGTGGAAAAGAAGCTGAAAGGTCATGGTGAGCAGCCACGACACAGCCAGAATCTTACAGATGAGGAAGCAAGCCTGGGAGAGACCCAGCCGTAGAGGAATTAACGGGAAGGCCCCGGCTCCAGCCTGCTGGCGTGTGTCCAGCAGGAGCCACCACACCTGAGGGAGTCTTCCATGCCCTGCCCCTCAAAGAGCCTAACACATCCTCACTTTTGTCTGTGTGCACATAACATGTTAAGTATCTTGTAAACACAAGATCATACTTTTCTATATGCTTCTGAATCCTGTTTTATTCTGTTGACAGTGTTATATAACAGAATGCCCTTTCAATCACAGCACGCCATGATTTCCAGTAGCTGCAGAATACTCATCGGGTAGAGGGACTCTCATTTAGCCAAGGGGCGTTTGGGTTATCTGTAGTTGTTTACTATCATGACAACCAAGAACCAGAACAATTTTTTTTTTCTAAGATAGGATTAGTGTTTTTAATCATTAGACTTCTGTTAGTATTACATTCTATATTTGAGGTTTTAAGTTTTGAGTTTGTTTTTTTTTTTTTTTTGTCCCGAGAGGGAGTCTGTCTCTGTCGCCCAGGCTGGAGTGCAGTGGTGCCATCTGGGCTCGCTGTAACCTCCGCCTCCCAGGTTCAAGTAATTCTCCTGCTTCAGCCTCCCAAGTAGCTGGAACTACAGGCACGCTCCACCATGCCTGGCTGATGTTTATATTTTTAGTAGAGACGGGTTTCACCAAGTTGGCCAGGCTGGTCTCAAACTCCTGACCTCAGGTGATCCGCCCGCCTCAGCCTCCCAACGTGCTGGGATTACAGGCATGAGCCACCGCGCCTGGCCAAGTTTTCTTCATAGTTACTTTTTGTTTTATATTTTATCATAAAAGTTACATGAATTTTGGTGCCATGCACTGTCTCAAGTGTTTCTCATGCCCGAACTGACCCATCTGTTTAATTCCCCCATGAGGCAGGCATCACCATGACAGCACTGTAGGAAACAGGCTCAGAGTGAAGTGATTTACCTAAGGCCGCATGCCCAGCGGGTGGCAGAACCCACACCGGCAGACTTCAGGAAAATGCGGAGGCGTTTTTTGGTAAATGAATTGAACAGTACTGCTAGTGAGACAGGAAAACTGACATCCAGTGCGGGTTCTTGAGAGTATATGGGAAGGTGGGTGAGATTAAATTTTAGCTAGTGTCGTGGTATTAGAAAGGAATCTTTTACGCAATTTACGAAGAAAACTGAGTCAGGAGACATTTTAGAAGTGAAAGCAATTCAGTTTTTTCTTCAGTTGCTTAAATTACTTACAAAATATGTTAATAACTGTTAAGAGCTCCTTTTATCATTTTTCCACTCTACTGTAACTCTGGGTTGGGTTTTTTTAAAACTTTGTTTATTTTATTTTAGTATTTTTTTTTGAGGTGGAGTCTCACTCTGTCGCCCAGGCTGGAGTGCAGTGGCACGATCTCAGCTCACTGCAGCCTCAGCCTCCGGGTTCAAGCAGTTCTCCTGCTTCAGCCTCTCGAGTAGCTGGAACTACAGGCACACTCCACCATGCCTGGATAACTTTTGTATTTTTAGTAGAGACGGGGTTTCACCATGTTGGCCAGGCTGGTCTCGAACTCCCTGAATTCAAGTGATCCACCCTCCTTGGCCTCCCAAAGTGCTGGGATTACAGGTGTGAGCCACTGCGCCCGGCCTTAAAAACTTTATTTTTAAGTAATGTCAGACTTAACGGAAACTTAGAAGGCTGGTACACAGAATTCCTAAGCTCCCTACCCAGATTCCCCACGTGTTCAGTTTTACACCATGTGCTTTATTGCCATCTCCCTCTTTCTCCCCACCAAGCTTTCTTCATAGTTACTTTTTGTTTTATATTTTATCATAAAAGTTACATGAATTTTGGTACCATTCTCTTCTGTCTCCCAACTGCCTGCCTGCCTGTCCGGCTAGCTAGCTAGGCATCTCTAGCTGTGTAATTACTGTTTTTCTACACTGAGAATAAGTTGAAGACGTGATACCTTTCACTCCTTGACATTTTAGTGTTTTTATGACTTAAAAACATTGTTTTTTTCTTTTGAGGTGGGGTCTCACGCTGTGTTGCCCAGGTTGGTCTTGAACTCCTGGGCTCAAGCAATCCTTCTGACTCAGCCTCCCAAGTAGCTAGGACTACAAGCATGAGCCGCCACGCCCAGCTCAGGGATATTCTTTTTTATTTATTTATTTATTTTTGAGATGGAGTCTCACTCTGTTGCCCAGGCTGGAGTTCAGTGGCACGATCTTGGCTCACTGCAACCTCTGCCTCCTGGGTTAGAGCAGTTCTCCTGCCTCAGCCTCCCAAGTAGCTGGGACTACAGGCATGCGCCACAACGCCCGGCTAATTTTTGTGTTTTTAGTAGAGACGGGGTTTTGCCATGTTAGCCAGGCTGGTCTTGAACTCCTGACCTCAGATGATCCGCCCACCTCGGCCTCCCAAAATGCTGGGATTACAGGCATGAGCCACTGTGCCTGGCCGGAATATTCTCTTATACATATAAGTACAATTATTAAAATCAGGAACTTAATACTGAGTAAGATCTGTAGATAATAGTATATCAAATGTTGCCAATTGAGCCAATAATATATATAATTTGTACATTATTTTTATGAATTTTAAATATATTATTATTTTAGAAATTGTTTCTGGTTCAGGTTTTCAGTCTAGGATCAGGCTTTCCATTAGTTGTTGAGTCTCTTTAGTCTCCTTTAAAATAGAGCCGTTTTTCAGTGTTTGTCTTTCTTGAGCTTGACCTTTTTGGAAGACTAAAAGCCATTTATTTTATTGACGGTCCCTCCACTTGGGCTTGTTGGAAGTCCTCTCAGGATAACTTGGGTCATGTGTCTTTGGCGGGAGTGCTGAAGAGGCCCGTGCCCTTGGTGCATAGTATCAGCAGTTACATCACTTTCATTGTGCCCTTTATTGGTGGTGGTTACTAACTTTGATCACTTGATTAGGGTGATGTCTGCTTTCCACTGCAAAGTTACTGTTTTTCTCTTATAATTAACAAGTACGTTGTGGGGAGATACTTTGCAAACATCCTGTTTCTTCTCCAAATTAACCCGTTAGGAATTGCCTGAATCAGTGATTACATCACAGTTGCCAGATTCCTTTTTACAAGTTGGCATGCAGTTTTCATCCATAAAGTTTAAGTGTTTGATTCTAAACCAGGTGTTTTTATTTTGTTTTGTTTTATTTTGTTTTTGAGACAGGTCTTGGTCTGTTGCCGAAAGTGGAGTGCAGTGGCACCATCATAGCTCAGCAGCCTCAACCTCGGCTTCCCAAAGTGCTTGAATGACAGGCGTGAGCCACCACTCCTGACCCAAAACCATTTGTTTTTAATATCTGATAAAAATATAATTTATAAAAAGACTTTGATTTTTTTAACTTTGAAAATTAATCTAAAGTAGATGAACACTGATAAACAATGTTCAGAAAGTGAAATTACTTTTTAAAGCTTCAGCTTTTTAAAGCTTTTCCTACTTTATTTTGAGAATTTTCAGATGTTCGGTGAAGTTCAAAGATAAGTGAACCCCTGCGTACCCTTTACTCTAGATGTACCAATTGTTAACATTTTTGCCACATTGGCTGAACCATTTGAAAGTAAGTCGACTGTGTCATGACAGTCTACCCCTTCATAGTTTCACATGTACGTGTACTTCCTATGAATAAGGACTTTCTCTTATATGACCACAATGTTATACTCACATTTAGGAAAATTAACAGTAATTCTGTAATAACATCCGGTAAACAGTTCACACTGAAATATCCTCAGTTGTCCCCACAGTGTCTTTTATAGATGTACCACACCTCCATCCTGGTTTACACACTGGTTGGTTGGTAGGGGAATTGTTTTTAGGCAGGCTGAAGCCAACCCAGTTATCCTAGATATAGGGAAACCGGGAAACATTGGTAAAATGATTTAAATTTCAAGCTGCAGGGATGCTAGTGAAGTAATTACAACAGAGAGTTGATTGGAATCACTCTGGCTCCGGTCCAGGCTTTGCCCAAGGTCTGGACCTGTCACTTAGCCCTGTTGAGCCTCAGCTTGTTCATCTGCATCTTGGTTGTCTCGTGTTCCATAGGGCTGTGGTGAGGTTCGAATGAGCCAAGCATGTGAGGGCCTGGCCCAAATAGATCTCAGCAACTGGTAATTATTGTTACATTTTCTTTCATTTTAGATTTTGATTATGGTAATAATATGGAAATTATAATCATTTGGGAGAAAGGAATTAACTGACAAATAAATTGAATGATCACATATTATTTTGAAATCAAAGTATAATGAAATAAAATTGTAAAAATATACCAATATAGTGTGCTTATGTGGATTAAAGTGATTGTTGAATACAAATGCTTTTGTTTGTTTGAGACGGAGTCTCACACTCTTATAGGTGGGAGTACAGTGGCGCAATCTCCGCTCACTGTAACTTCCGTCTCCCAGGTTCAAGCAATTCCCCCGTCTCAGCTTCCCGAGTAACTGGGATTACAGGCATGCGCCACCACACCCAGCTAATTTTTGTATTTTTAGTAGAGACGGGGGTTTCACCATGTTAGCCAGGCTGGTCTCGAACTCTCGAACTCCCAAACTCAGGTGATCCACCTGCTTCGGCCTCCCAAAGTGCTCGGATTACAAGTGTGAGCCACCGCGTCCGGCCGAATACAAATGTTTTTTGTTTAAAAAAATAAGTGTGGCTTGGTAGCTCATGCCTGTAATCCCAGTCCTTTGGGAGGCCGAGATGGGAGGATTGCTTGAGGTTAGGACTTGGAGACCAGCCTGGGAACATAGTAAGACCGTGTCTCAACAACAAAAAAATTTTTTAATTGGCCAGGCGCAGTGGCCAGCCTGGCCAACATGGCGAAACCCTGTCTCTACTAAAAATACAAAATTACAGGCATGGTGGTGCATGCCTGTAATCCCAGCTACTCAGGAGGCTGAGGCAGGAGAATCGCTTGAACCTGGGAGGCGGAGGTTGCAGTGAGCCAAGATCGTGCCATTGCACTCCAGCCTGGGCGACAGTGAGACTCCGTCTCAAAAATAGAATAATAAAATAAAACAAAACCAGGCATGGTGTTGCATACCTGTAGTCTCAGCTACTTGGGAAGCTGAGCTGGGAAGATTGCTTGAGCCAGGGAGGTAGAGGTTGTTGAGTCAGGGAGATGGAGGTTGCAGTGAGCCGAAATTATACCACTGCACTCCAGCCTGAGTGACAGAGCAAGACCTTGTCTCAAAGAAAAAAAAAACAGCTTTATTGAGATATTATTTACATACATACAACTCATTCATTTAAAGTGTTCAACAAGTAGGCCGGGCACAGTGGCTCACACCTGTAGTCCCAGCACTTTGGGAGGCCGAGGTGGGCAGATCACAAGGTCATGAGTTCAAGACCAGCCTGGCCAACATGGTGAAACCCCGTCTCTACTAAAAATACAAAAATTAGCCAGGTGTGGTGACACGTGCCTGTAATTCCAGCTACTCGTGAGGCTGAGGCAGGAGAATGGCTTGAGCCCAGAAGGTGGAGGTTGCAGTCAGTTGAGATCACGCCACTGCACTGCAGCCTGGGTGACAGAGTGAGACTCTGTCTCAGAAAATAGTGTTCCAGTTAGTGGGTTTTAGTATATTTACAAATAGGTACAACTGTTGCCACCGTAACCATACCTTTATAAGGTTTTCATCACCTCAAAAAGAAACCCTGTACCCTTGAGCCTCCCCAGCTCTCCCTACCTCTTGTTTCCCCAGCCTAAGCAAGTTACTCTCTGCTTTTATAGATTTTCCTTTTTGGGCCTTCATAATGAGTAGAATCATGTAGTATGTGCCCCTTTGTGATTGGATTTTTCATTTAGCATAATGTTTTTAAGTTTCATCCAAGTTGTAGAAAGTATCAGTATATAATTCCTTTTTATAGCTATATTTAAAGCTATACATTGTATATAATAATTTTTATTTTATTTACCCATTGGTGGACATTTAGGTTATTTCCCCCTTTTGGCTATTATAAATAATGCTGCTCTAAACGTCTGTGTGCAGGTTTTTGTGAGGACATGTGTTTTCAGTTCTGTTAAGTGGAATTGGTGGGTCATACAGTAACGAGGCTTCACCTGTGAACTGCCTGGTTATAGAGTGGCAGCACTATTTTATGTGCCCGTCAGCAGTATATGAGTGTTCCAGTTTCTCCACATCCTTGCCAACACTTATTATCTGACTGGTTCTAGCCATCCTAGTTGGTGTGAAGTGGTTTCTCCATGTGGTCTTGATTTGTACTTCCCTCATGCTCAATGATGTTGAGCACCTTTTCATGTGTTGCCATTTGTTATATATTGTGTAGAGAAATGTCTGTTCACATTCTTTGCCAGTTTTAAAAAATGGGCTGTTTGTATTTTTATTATTGAGGTGTAAGAGTTCTTTTTTATTCTTTTTTTTTTTTTTTTTTTTGAGACGGAGTTTTGCTCTTGTTGCCCAGGCTGGAGTGCAATGGTGCGATCTCAGCTCACTGCAACCTCTGCCTCCCGGGTTCAAGCAATTCTCCTGCCTCAGCCTCCCGAGTAGCTGGGATTACAGGCATGCACCACCAGGCCTGGCTAATTTTGTATTTTTAGCAGAGACAGGGTTTCACCATGTTGGTCAGGCTGGTCTTGAACTCCCGACCTCAGGTGATCCACCTGCCTCAGCCTCCCAAAGTGCTGGGATTACAGGCGTGAGTCACCGCGCCCAGCTGCTGCTGCTGCTTTTTTTTTTTTTAAGATGGTTTCTGGTTCTGTCGTCCAGGCCAAAGCAGTGGCGTGACCATAGCTCACTGCAGCCTTAAACCCTGGGCTCAAACAATCTTCCCACCTCAGCCTCCTGAATAGGTGGGAGTACAGATGTGTGCCACCATGCCCAGCTAAGTTTTTTTCTATTTTTTTTTTTTTTGTAGAGACAGGGTCTTACTATGCTATCGAGGCTGGCCTTGAACTCTTGGCCTTAAGTGATGCTCCTGCGTAGGTTTTCTAAAGCTTTGAGCGTGAACCACCACACCCAGCCTAGGTTCTTAGTTCTGTTCCATTGATCTATATATCTGTCCCAGTGCCAGTACCACTATGTCTTGATTAATGCTGTCTTGTGAGTTTTGAAATTGGGAAGTGTGAGTCCTCCTCCTTTTTCAGGATTATTTTGGCTATTTGGGGTCCCTTTGGAATCAGTTTTGTCAATTTCTGCAAAGACATCCACTGGGATTTTGATAGGGATTACATTGACTCTGTAGCTGAGTTTGGGTAGTGTTACCATTTTAGCAATGCTAAGTGTTCCAATCCTTGAGCATGAGATGTTTTTCCATTTATTTAGATCTTTGATTTCTTTCAACAATGTTTTATACTTCTCCAAGTATAGGTTTTTGCTGTTTTTGTTAAATTTATTGTTTTGATCTTGTTGTGAATAGAATTGTCTTATTTCATTTTCAGATTGTTCATTGAAAATTGTTTTTTAAAAATCAATTTTATTGAGCTATAATTTAAATACATCAAATGCATTCCTTTTAAGTATGTAGTGTGAGTTTTGAAAAATGCATGGATCCTTGTAACTACCATCAATCAAGATACAGAGCATTTGTATCTAACCCCAATGTTTCCTTGTGTCCCTTGGCGGTTGACCCCATCCCTACTCTGGTCTCAGGCAATCACTTATCTACTTTTTGTCACTGTAGATTAGTTTACCTTTTCTAGAATTTGCTATCCATAGAATCTTTTTTTTGGTAGAGACGAGGTCTCACTCTATTTCCCAGGCTGGTTTCAAACTCCTGAGCTCAAGGAATCCACCCACCTCTGCCTCCCAAAGTGCTAGAATTACAGGTGTGAGCCTCCGCACCCGGCTCGAATAGAATCTTACATATTCTCTCTTTTTTTTTTTTTTGAGATGGAGTCTCGCTCTGTCGCCCAGGCTGGAGTGCAGTGGTGCGATCTCGGCCCACTGCAAGCTCCACCTCCCGGGTTCGCGCCATTCTCCTGCCTCAGCCTCCCGAGTAGCTGGGACTACAGGCCCCTGCCACCACACCCAGCTAATTTTTTGTATTTTTAGTAGAGACGGAGTTTCACTGGGTTAGCCAGGATGGTCTCAATCTCCTGACCTTGTGATCCGCCCATCTTGGCCTCCCAAAGTGCTGGGATTACAGGCGTGAGCCGCCGCGCCCGGCCATATCTTACGTATTCTTTTGTGTCTGGCTTCTTTCACTCACCAGGATGACTTTAAGATGCAGCAGTATTGTGTGTATCAGTATACCAGTGATTCATTTTTCTTACTGCTATACTGCAATTTGTCTGTCTTTCTATTGATAGACATTTGGGTGTTTTTCATTTTCCTGTTAGCGGACATTTGAGTTATTTACAGGGTTTGGCAATTATGAATAAGGGTGCTGAGTATATTCACATACAGGTCTTCGTAGAGGTGTTTTCAATTCTCTTGGGTAAATACCTAGCAGTGAAATTGCTGCGTTATATGTAAGTGTACGTCTAAATGACCAAACTGTTTTCCAAGTAATTTACTTTTTATTATTTTAATTGAGGCATAGTTTGTATACATTAAAGTCCCCCTCCCATACCTGTTTATTGTACATTTCTATGACTCTCTCCTTTTTTTCTTTTTGAGATGGAGTCTCGCTCTGTTACCCAGGCTGGAGCCATATAAATGGAAATGTATAATATGTAGCCATTTGAGTCTTGCATCTTTTACCTGGCATCGTGCATTTGCTATTCATCCGCATGTATCAGCACCTCATTCCTTTTTATTACCAAATAACAGTCCATTGTTGGGACGGACATCAGTTTGTTCCTTCACTAAAGGAAGAACATTTGTGTTGTTTCTAGTTTTGGCTATCATAAATAAAGCTGCTTAAGCTTCCACGTACAGATGTTTGTGACAATACCTGGGAATAAGATTGTTGAGTCCTATAATAAATGCATGTTTAATTTTGGAAAGCCTTTTTGCAGTTTCTTATGTTCCCAGTAGCTATGTGTGCGACTTTTCAGTTCCTCTGCATCCAGAGTTTGTTATCAGTTGTTGTTTGAAGCTATCTTAAGAGGGTTCGTAACACTATTTCCTTGTGGTTGGATTTTACAATACTCGGCATCTTCCCAAACGCTTATTTGCCATCCGTAAACTTTAGCGACACGTCTGTTGAAGTCTCTTGGCTATTTTCTTTCTTTCTTTCTTTCTTTTTCTTTTGAGATGGGATCTGTCTCTGTTACCCAGGCTGGAATGCAATAGCACAGTCTCAGCCCACTGCAACCTCTGTATCCCAGGCTCAAACAATTCTCCCATCTCGGCCTCCCCAGTAGCTGGGACCACAGGTGGGTGCCACCATTCAAAATTTTCAGAATTGGGCTGTTTTCTTAATAGTGCATTTTAAGAGTTCTTCATGTATTGGGACTTAGTTCTTATCTGCTGTTTCTCCTGGTACATGGCTTGCTTCTTCATTCTCTTAACAGTGTCTCTTGAAGAGCAGAAACTTTTAATTTTGAGAAAGTCTAGATTTGTCTAGATTCTGTCTTATGGATTGAGCTTTTGACATTTTGTATCAGAGATCTTTGCCTAAACCTGAGATCACAGAAGATTTCTTCTATTTTTTATTTTTTTCAGATGGAGTTTCGCTCTTGTCACCCTGGCTGGAGTGCAGTGGCGCGATCTTGGCTCACTGCAACCTCCGCCTCCCGGGTTCAAGTGATTCTCCTGCCTCAGCCTCCCGAGTAGCTGGGATTACAGGCGCCTGCCACCACACCCGGCTAATTTTTTGTATTTTTAGTAGAGATGGGGTTTCATAATGTTGGCCAGGGTGGTCTCGAACTGATCTCAGGTGATCCACCCACCTTGGCTTCCCAAAGTGCAGGGATTACAGGCGTGAGCCACTGTACCCAGCCGTTTTTGTTGTTGTTGTTGTTCTAGAAGCTTTATGGTTACTTTTGAAGTTGCTTTTGGAATCTTTGGGATTTGTTGTTGTTGTATTTTGAGACAGTCTCGCTCTGTTGCCCAGGTTGGAGTACAGTGACATGATCTTGGCTCACTGCAGCCTCCGCCACCCAGCTTCAAGCAATTCTCCTGCTCAGTCTCCTGAGTAGCTGGGATTACAGGCATGCGCCACCACATCCAGCTATTTTTTTATTTGTGTTTTTAGTAACAATGGAGTTTCACCATGTTGGCCAGGCTGGTCTTGAAATCCTGACCTCAAGTGATCCACCCAACTTGGCCTCCCAAAGTGCTTGGATTACAGGCGTGAGCTACCGTGCCCGTCCTGAAATGTTGTTGATAGTGTGTAAGAAGTAGTTTAATTACTCTTTATTTAATTTTCAAGAAGTAGGTGGTATTTCCGTAATTGTAGCCTGGGACAGTCTAGTGGGCTAACCCTTAGAGGTGAAGTTCTGATTGCCTTTTCCAGCTTAATTGTGAGCATAGAGAATCAGTCCACATTGCAAAGGGCAAACCTTCCTCTCAGGCTGCTGAAAGGGATTTTGCTCAGAGGTTGGTTGTGGTGCGGGAGAAGAATCCACATTACCACATGTTAGTTTTGCATCCATTTGGCTTAGTGAGTTTCGTATCCTTTGGGATCCCAGAGGGAATTTGATAATGATGAAAACAGCAGGCTATTGAAATAATTGGTTGTAGGATAATTTAAAAAGCAAAGACAGGCTGGGCGTGGTGGTTCACACTTGTAATCCTAGCGTGATTATAAAAAGACTCCCAAAAGAGTTTGGGAGGCCGAGGTGGGAGGATCACTTGAGCCTAGCAGTTTGAGACCAGCCTGGGCAACACAGCGAGACCCCATCTCTTAAAAAATATTAGCCAGGCATGGTGGCACATTTCTGTAGTCCCAGCTACTTGGGAAGCTGAGGTGGGAGGATCACCTGAACCCAAGAGGTCGAACACTTTAGGCCAGGCTTGGTGGCTCACACCTGTAATCCCAGTACTTTGGGAGGCTGAGGTGGGCAGATCACCTGAGGTTAGGAGTTTGAGACCAGCCTAGCCAACATGGTGAAACCCCGTCTCTACTGAATATACAAAAATTAGGGTGGGGGTGGTGGCCTGAATATACAAAAATTAGGGTGGGGGTGGGATTACAGGTGTCCCTGTAATCCCAGCTACTTGGGAGGCTGAGGCAGGAGAATCACTTGAACCCGGGAGGCGGAGGTCGCAGTGACCCAAGATCATGCCACCACACTCCGGCCTGGATGACAGAGTGAGACCCCATTTCAAAAATAAAAAAACACAAAATTCACACTTTTTTGTCAGCATATATCATGACATTTGACCCTTTTTTTTGAGATGAAGTCTTGCTGTGTTGCCCAGGCTGGAGTGCAGTGGCACAATCTCAGCTCACTGCAACCTCCACCTCTTGAGTTCAAGTGGTTCTCATGCCTTAGCCTCTCAAGTAGCCGCGATTACAGGCACACGCCACCATGCTGGGCTAATTTTTGTATTTTTAGTAGAGACAAGGTTTCACCATCTTGGCCAGGCTGGTTTCTAACTCCTGATCTCAAGTGATATGCCCGCCTCAGCCCTCCCAAAGTGCTGGGATTACAGGGGTGAGCCACCGTGCCCAGCTGACATTTGACTCTTAAATACTTAAGCACGCATTGAGTAGGAATATTATCCTGTACAACCACTTAACATTCATATTTCTACAGAAAAAAAATTTTGTAATATTGTCTAATGCAAGTCCAATTCTAGATTTTTTTCCCTTATCGCAAAAAGTTCATCATGGTTTTTATTTTGTTGTAAAAGGGTAATAAGTTGTTTATTTTTATATTATTGATTAGAAATAATTTATTTGCATTAATAAAAGTATCATGAATATTCTTTCTCATTCCTGGGTTCTTTCACTTTCTAAAAACATTTTTAATTAAAAATATTTTGAGACCAGGCGTTTTGGCTCATGCCTGTAATCCCAGCACTTTGGGAGGCTGAAGTAGGTGGATCACTTGAGTTTAGGAGTTGGAGACCAGTCGGGGCAATATATCGAGACCTTGTCTCTACGAAAATTAAAAAAAAAAACAACTGGCTGTGGTGGTGCGTTACTGCAGTGCCAGCTACTTGAGAGGGTGAGGTGGGAGGATTGCTTGAGCCCAGGAGGTTGAGGCTGTAGTAAGCCACGATCATACCACTGCACTCTAGCCTGGGCGACAAGAGTGAGACCCTTTCTCAAAAAAAAAAAAACAAGGCCAGGCGCGGTGGCTCACGCCTGTAATCCCAGCACTTTGGGAGGCCAAGGCGGGTGGATCATCTGAGTTCAGGAGTTTGAGACCAGCCTGGCCAACGTGGCAAAACCTCGTCTCTACTACGAAATACAAAAATTAGCCGGGTGTGGTGGTGGGCGCCTGTAATCCCAGCTACTTGGGAGGCTGAGGCAGGGAGAATCGCTTGAACCCGGGAGGCGGAGGTTGCGGTGAGCCGGGATTGCACCATTGCACTCCAGCCTGGCGACAGAGCGAGACTCTTGTCTCAAAAAACAAACAAAAAAACTGTGCATCACTTTGTTAAAAGGAAATTTTATGTAGAAACTGAACATATAAAATGGGTAAGAGTGAAGCACTGTTTGAAAATTGCTGTGGTAATGGCAGTTGAAGTTTAAGCAGGGCTGAGTGATGTGGTTGAGTGTTTAGAACATTCCTGGTATATAACCTGGGTGCAATAAATATTTGCTGAGTGAATGGAGAAGTAATCTCTGCAGAGTAGAAAGATCACTTCACTGTTAGTATAGAATGAACAGCCCAGAACCAGAAGGACAAGTTACGAGGGTAGGTGAGAGATGACAGGACGTGAAGTAGAAAGGATAACGCATCTAATGAGAGCATGGATTTGAGAGTAGGAGACAGAATTAACTGCATGTGGTTGGACAATGGCTTGTGAGAGAGGAAAAGCCTAGCACAGTGCATCTTCAGGGCAGTGTCATCCCAAGGCAGCGTTGTGGGAATCTGTGGCAGTTAGTGGGTGGGACCTGCATGCTAGGTGTTATACAGTGTTACATACAATGCATGGGACATTCTCCACTGTGAAGAATTTGCTCCCTCCTAAAGAGCTTTTATTTTTTTTATTTATTTTATTTATTTATTTTTGTGAGACAGATTCTGGCTCTGTCGCCCAGGCTGGGTTGCAGTGGCGTGATCTCAGCTCACTGCAACCTCCACCTCCCAGGTTCAAGC
This sequence comes from Pan troglodytes, assembly GCF_028858775.2. Taxonomy (NCBI): domain Eukaryota; kingdom Metazoa; phylum Chordata; class Mammalia; order Primates; family Hominidae; genus Pan; species Pan troglodytes. The sequence continues at coordinate 20,111,254 of NC_086016.1, forward strand.
GATGATTCTCCTGCCTCAGCCTCTTGAGTAGCTAGGATTACAGGCACACACCACCACACGTGGCTAATTTTTTGTATTTTAGTAGAGGCGTGGTTTCAGCCAGGCTGGTCTCGAACTCCTGACCTTAGGCGATCCACCCGCCTTCGCCTCCCAAAGGGCTGGGGTTACAGGCATGAGCCACTGCATCCAGCCTTGAGCTTTTATATAGGTTAAAAATTTGTATTTGAATCTAAATCCAAACCCTACGTATAAACACAAATTATTATTTTTTTTTTTAAGACAGAGTCTCACTCTTTTGCCCAGGTCAGACTGCAGTGGCGCTATCTCTGCTCACTGCCATCTCCGCCTCCCGGGTTCACCCCATTCTCCTGCCTCAGCCTCCCGAGTAGCTGGAACTACAGGCGCCCGCCACCACGCTCGGCTAATTTTTTGTACTTTTAGTAGAAACGGGGTTTCACTGTGTTAGCCAGGATGGTCTCGATCTCCTGACCTCGTGATCCGCCCGCCTTGGCCTCCCAAAGTGCTGGGATTACAGGTGTGAGTCACCGTGCCCGGCCAACACAAATTAATTTCTGTGGTGTTTTAAAATAAATGGAAACTTTTAGTAATGCAGCTGTGGTGTGCATGTAGGAAAGATGATGCTTAGTATTGTTTGGAACATTAGCACGAGTTCCCACCGTTTGGGGAAATTCTATACCATGTCATCATCTTTGTCAGTGGTCCTGTTGGATTGTTCATGCAACACTGTGTCTGTCGGCCTCTGTACTCTTAGCTTGCATGGGGAGGAACAAGCCCCTCTTTCATCATCTGCTGAGGTCATGCTTAAGCATTTTCATTTTGACATTTATTTTATTATATATTTCATGGTATGTCTGCTTCTGATTACAGTTGAGGAATACATTGATTATATTTATGAATGTAGGAATTTGTATCATCTGTTAATTGCATTTTGGTATAACAAAGTGGGGGAGGGTATTATAAAATACATGTTATAAAGAGGGAGCGTTGGGCCCAAGAAAGCTGGACCGCCGGCCTGGTATGACTCGTCCGATCTGGCTCAGTGACTGCTCAGATGTTGCTTACTCTTCACTGAGATGGGAAAATTAAATGAGGGTTGAGTGTGGGGTGATGAGTATGTGAGGTCGTAAGTGTGGGACGTGTTGAATTTGAGGTCTGTGTGAAACATTTAATTTGAGTTATGCAGTAGACAGTTGAGTGGAGATGTGGCCTTCAGAAGGGAGTTTTTGTCTGGGAGAAAATAACAGGAAACATTTATTGAGAGAAGTGGTGGTGAAGAATGCAGATTCTGGAGCCAGACGGGGTCTGTTTCCTGGTGCCATCCACAGTGCCTCTGTGACACTGGACAATTTACTTAACAGCCCTTACACTCAGTTTTCTCATCTTTAGAAATGGGAATAAACAGTACTGCTTGTGGAGTTAACGTGAGAATTAAATACCTTCAAGTTTGTAAAATACCCAAATCGTGCCAACTTATAAATTGTGCTCAAATTAGCTGTTACTATTCACTAAACATTCAGTATGTGCCAAGGATGGTTAATACAGAATTATCTCATTTGGTAGTTACTTTACAAAACAATATTTTAATGAGATAATTGAGGCTCAGGGAGGTTTAGTATAGACTTGGGAGTCATAAGTAGTAAAGTAATGCTAAATTGGACAGGTTGAATCAGGTGATATTGGGCTCCCTCTGAGGTCCTCAGACCAGCATGGTGAGCACCTCCTGGGAATGTGTTAGAAATGCAGAATCTGAGGCCTTACCCTGGATCTGTCTACTCAATCAGATTCAGCATTTGAGCAAGGTTCCCAGGTGATTATTATGCACATTAAAGTGTGAGAAGCACTGGCTCAGAGATCTGAGTTGGTCAAGTTCAGCAGGGACAGAAAACTTGAAGGCCTCATTAATGGTATAGTAAAAGGCTCAGGAGGTGGGATGCCAGATGCCCATCCTGGCTTTAGCTCCAAGTTTTAGCTTTTGGACCTTGCAGTCTTTTTCTTTCTGTAGACCTCAGTTTTGTCATATTTTGGTGAGGCAAGTTCTCTTTTAGCTCTCACATTTTATGGTTCTCAGTCCAAAGTCTTCTCCTGGGAAGATGCTTCTTTTGAAGGGTGCTTAGGGTTTGGATTAGTGGAGGAGTTGAAGTAATGGTGATATTTTTTTTTTTTTTTGGAGATGGAGTCTCCCTCTGTCTCCAGGCTGGAGTGCAGTGGCGTGATCTCAGCTCACTGCAACCTCTGCCTCCTGGGTTCAAGCGATTCTCCTGCCTCAGCCTCCTGAGTAGCTGGGATTACAGGCACGCGCCACCATGCCCAGCTAATTTTTGTATTTTTAGTAGAGACGGGGTTTCACTGTGTTGGTCAGGATGGTCTTGATCTCATGATCTGCCTGCCTTGGCCTCCCAAAGTGCTGGGATTACAGGCGTGAGCCACCGCGCCCAACCTGTAATGGTGATTTTTATATGGGAGGATAAGCACAAGTGCGCTCAGATGCGACTATACCATGAGTGTAAAATTGTGGATTTTACTACAGTAAAAATTTTAGTGTAATTTCATCATTTCCCAACTTTCAGTATTTGAATTTAAGGGAAAATTTGTCCAGAAATCTTGAAATTTAAGAAATACATTCTTTTGGCATCTCTTTGAATTTTGGACCTCGCATTTAATGATGACATGCTAATGCTCACATGGTATGGTTTTTCATTATTATGCTTATTGTAATTCTGCAGTTAGCATTTTATTTATATATCATAGTTGGATGTATTTTATAATATATTAAGTTCTAAAGCACCATTACTTTTTAAAAAATCTGAAGTGCAGATTTGGCTTCCCCATTAGTCTTAGTTTCCTCATTTTCCTTCCTTTTGCCTGCAGGGACAATATCCAAAGTACACATTAGTGTGACTTAGGAATTGGATAATATGTTTTATATATAAGTGTTTTATTTACATTATATTTCCTGTAGTTTCAAAGTAATCTTTAGGATTACCCTCAACTGTTATATGCCAAAATCAGATGAAGTGACTGAAGAAGAGGAGTTTGTAGGTCTGGAATGGATAGCAGGGTTCAAAGTCACTCAGTGAAGATGCTTGCCGGGTGTTGAAGAAGGTTAGAGAAGCTAGGCACACCTGCCAACTCTCTTTATCCTTAGGAGGCTCTTGAGAAATGTCCTTTTTCTCGTGAGTCATTTCATTTCTGAAGTCTTTGTTTTATGGCGGAGCTGCATTCTGACTCCCAGGCTGGCTGACATCTTCATTTCTCCCAGGCTTAAGAGCGAAGGGAAAGACAGAAAGTCTGAGAAGGGCAGAGAAGAGGGAGGTCAGAGGGTTTGTTCTGTAAATACCTTGCTGCTTATCCAGGTAATTGGGATCTCACTTGCCTGTGTATAGTTTGTTGGCAGGATCCCAGGAGAGTCTTTTTTGTTTGTTTTGAGACAGGGTCTCCCTCTGTTGCAGGCTGGAGTGCAGTGGCATAATCTCTTGCTCACTGCAGCCTCAACCTCGTGGGCTCAAGCAGTCCTCTGGCCTCAGCCTCCTTAGTAGCTGGGACTACAGGCGCATGCCACCGTGGCTGGCTGATTTTTTGACTTTTGTTGTTGTTGTTGTTGTTTGGTAGAGATGAGATCTCACTATGTTGCTCAGACTGGTCTTGAACTCCTGGGCTCAGGAGATTCTCCTGCCTTGGCCTTCCAAAGTGCTGGGATTACAGGTGTGAGCCACCGCGCCCAGTCCTCAGGGGAGTCTTATTCTTGCAGGATTTTCTAAAGACTTCTTCTAGAACAAGTGTGACTACAATTCAGAATCTTCATCTCCCCTAAAGAAAGAGTGTTCCAGAGGTGAGGAGGGACGGGTGACAGAAACTGGTAGCTGAAGAGGTTTGTTGATGGATTAGTCTATTTATTCATAATGCTTGATATCAGAAGACCAGAAGAATATTTTTGCAACTTATTTTAAAAAACAGCTTTACTGAGGTATAACTGACATAATCTACTGCAAATATTTATGTGTACAATTTGGCAAGTTTTGACATATATATACACACTAGTGAAACCATTACCACGTCAAGATAAACATGTCCGCCAACGCCACGCGAGGGTGTCATATCCTTGTGTCCCTTTGTAATCTCTTTACCCCGTCTCACCCCAACCTGTGTTTCTCTCAGGGTGACCCCCCCAATCTGCTTTCTGTCACTGTATGTTAGTTTACATTTCCTAGACTTTTACATGAGATATACACTCTTTTGATGTTGTTCCTGTTCATTCTACTCAGTGTAAATAGAGATTCATTCATTCTGTAGCATGTGTCAGTAGTTGATTCCTTTTTATTGTTGAGTACTATGCCAGTTTATGGATAGATAGTACTATAGTTTGTTTATTGAGTTCACCTATTGGCAAAAATTTGTGTACCATTCTTTAGACACATGCCTTTGTTTCTCTTGGGTGAGTACCTGTAAGTAGAATGACTGGGTCATATGGTAGGTGAATATTTAACACCCCCACCCCCGCCTTTTTTTTAACAGGTGGGGTCTCACTTTGTTGCCCAGTCTGGCCTTGAACTCCTGGGTACAAGCACTCCTCCCACTTCAGCCTCCTGAGTAGCTGGGGCTACAGGTGCTCAATACCATACCCAGCTCAACATTTTAACTTTTTTTATTGGAGACAGAGTCTCGCTCTTTTGCCCAGGCTAGAGTGCAGTAGTGCAGTCTCAGCTCACTGCAAGCTCCGCCTCCCAGATTCAAGTGATTCTCCTGCCTCAGCCTCCTGAGTAGCTGGGATTACAGGTGCCCACCACCATGCCCAGCTAATTTCTTGTATTTTTAGTAGAGATGGGATTTCACCATGTTGCCCAGGCTGGTTTCAAACTCCCGAGCTCAGGCAGTTCACCTGCCTCGGCCTCCCAGAGTGCTGGGATGACAGGCGTGAGCCACTGTGCCTGGCCAACATTTTAACTTTTTAAAAAAATAAATTTACTTTAGAATCATTTTAGATTTATAGAATAGTTACAATGACAGCACAGAGAAAGACTTCATGTATATCAGGGCTCAGCAAACTTTTCCTGTCAAGAGCCAGATAATAAATATTTTACACCAAATGGTTTTTCTTAAGAGTACTGTGCTGATGTAGGGCAGAGGCTGCCGTAAGACAGTGAGTAAATGAATGGATGTGTTCCAGTCAAACATTATTTATAAAAACAGGTGGTAGGCTGGATTTGGCCCTTGGATTGTAGTTTGCTGATCTCTTCTATAAACCCTCCACCCAGCTTCCTCTCATGTTTAATCTCTTATAATCATGGTAAATTTGTTAAAACTAAGACATTCACATTGGTGCAGTACTATGAACTAAACCTCAGACTGTTTAGATTCCAACAGTTTCCCAATCTTTTCTTTTCTTTCTTTCTTTCTTTTTTTCTTTTTTTTTTTTTTGAGACGTAGTTTCACTCTTGTTGCCCAGGCTGGAGTGCAATGGCGCAATCTCAGCTCACTGCAACCTCCGCCTCCCGGGTTCAAGCAGTTCTCCTGCCTCAGCCTCCTGAGTGGCTGGGATTACAGGCATGTGCCACCACGCCCGGCTAATTTTGTATTTTTAGTAGAGACGGGGTTTCTCCATGTTGAGGCTGGTCTCGAACTCCTGACCTCAGGCGATCCACCCGCCTCGGCCTCCCTAAGTGCTGGGATTACAGGCATGAGCCACCGCACCCGGCAGTTTCCCCATCTTTTCATTTGAAGATTTGTTCCTGCATTCCACCTGACATCGCATGTCTCCTTAAGTCTGTTGTCATCAGTGTGGACTCACTGATACTTATCCTTTGGGTTTGAATCTAATACTGTTTACTTAGCTGCTCAAATTATTTCAAGCTTTGGCCATTGGAAATTCTTTCAGGTTGACTCCTTTCTCCTTTAGACATGTCCTCATTTTTTTCTTTTGGTACTGCCATTGTTTGGCTATACCCGCTTTTTATACACCAGATGATGTATCGTTTTTGCTTTTGGATTGTTTTTGTTTGGGGCTATTATAGATAATAGCTGCATGTATTTGCTTTCTTTTTGTGTGCTTTCTTTTTTTCTTGGACAAATACTTAGGAGTAGAATTGGAGCTATGTTTTAACTTCTAAAGAAACTGGCAAACTTGTTTTCCAAAGTAAACACACCAGTTTCTTTTCAACAGTAGTGAATAAGGGGCTCTAGTTTTTTCACATCATCAATACTTGTTATTTCCTGTCCTTTTGCTTATCACTATTCACTAGTGGGGGGCAAAGGGCTATTTTAATGTGGTTTTGATCTGCATCTCCCTTATCGTTAATAATGTTCACCTTTTTCTGTGTTAGCTATTTATATCTTTGGTGATCTTCTAGTTAAGGTATTCTGCTCATTTTAAAATTGGACTCTTTGTCTATTGAGCTGTTACGTATTCTGGTTTTGCTTTTTCCTAATCTAAGGTCACAAAGGTTTGTTTCTTACATTTTCTTCTAGAAGTTTTATTGTTTTAGATTTACCATTTAAGTCTGTGCTTCATTTTGAGTTGATAATTTGCATATGATATAAAGTACTGATCGAAGTTTGTGGGGTTTTTTTTGAGGGGGGAGGGGGCATGTGTTTAGTAGCATTTGTAGAAAAGACCATCGTGGCCGGGCACAGTGGCTCACACCTGCAATCCTAGCACTTTGGGAGATGGAGTCAGGAGGATCACGAGGTCAGGAGTTTGAGACTAGTCCAGCCAATGTGGTGAAACCCCATCTCTGCTAAAAATACAAAAATTAGCCGGGCATCGTGTTGCACGTCTGTACTCCCAGCTACTTGGGAGGCCGAGGCAGAAGAATCTCTTGAACCCAGGAGGTGGAGGTTGCAGTGAGCCGAGATCATGCCACTGCACTCCGGCCTGGATGACAGCGCGAGACTCTGTCCCCATCCCCCCAACCCCCCCGCCAAAAAAAAAAAAAAAGACTATCCTTTATTAGTTGCCCAAGTCAGTTTTCCATATACATGTGGGTTCATTTCTGGACCCTGTTCTATGTCATTGTTCACTCTGTTCTGTTTTCAAGACAATATCACAGTATCTTAATTAGTGCAGCTTTTAATAAGTAGTGAAATCAAATAATGTTAGTCCTCTCACTTTGTTCCATTTTCAAAGTTGTTTTGGCTATTTTATATTTTTTATATTTCCATATGAATTTTAGAATTAGCTTATCAGTTTCTACAAAAAAAAGCCTGCTAGCATTTAGATTGGAGTTGTATTGAATATCTAGGTCAATTTGTGGAAAATGGGCCTCTTAACACTATTGAGTCTTCTGACCCATGATGATGGTACCTCTCTCTCTCTCTAGGTTTTCTTTGATTTCTGACAGAAAAGTTTTATATTCAAATTCTCAACTCTTTAGGTATCTCCCATCTTTTGTCAGATTTATCCCAAAGTATTTCATTCTTTTTGATGCTATTATACATTTTTGAAAGTTTTAGGCCAGGCACGGTGACTCACACCTGTAATCCCAGCACTTTGGGAAGCTGAGGCAGGTGGATCACCTGAGGTCAGGAGTTCAAGACCAGCCTGGCCAACATAGTGAAACCTTGTCTCTACTAAAAAATACAAACAATTAGCTGGGCATGGTGGTGGACGCCTGTAATCCCAGCTACTCAGGAGGCTGAGGCAGGAGAACCGCTTGAACCTGGGAGGTGGAGGTTGCAGTGAGCCGAGATTGCGCCATGGCACTCCAGCATGGGCAACGAGAGCGAAACTCCGTCTCAAAATAAAATAAAATAAAATAAAATAAAATAAAATAAAATAAAAAATAAAATAAAATAAAATAAAATATTAAATAAATAAAATAAAATAAAATAAAATAAAATAAAATAAAATATTAGACGGGTGTGGTGGCTGCTGCCTGTGATCCCAGCTACTCCAGAGGCTGAGGCAGGAGAATCGCTTGAACCTAGGAGGCAGAGGTTGCAGTGAGCCGAGATCGTGCCACTGCATTCCAGCCTGGGCAAAAGAGTGAGACTCCATCTCAAAAAAAAAAAAAAATTTTTTTTTTCAATTGTTTGCTAGTATTAGAAATAGCGTTGAGTTATATTACTCTTGTGTCTGTAACCTTCCTAAACTCCCCCCTTTTAGCAGCCTGTTTGTAGATTCCACTGGATTTTCTGCATAGATGATCATGTTGTCTGTAAATAAAGATAGTTTTGTATCTTTTTGCAATGTGGAAGCCACTACTTCTTTTTCTTACCTTAGTGCACTGTCTAGAGCCAACCATAAAATGTAGAGGCCAGAGTAGACATCCTGGTCTTGTTCCTCATCTTAGAGAAAAAGCATTCAGGCCTTCCCCTTTTCCCTTTCTATTTCTTCCTGCAGCCATGGGTTATTTAGAAACATGAATACATTAGAAGTGTATTAGTTATTAGAAGTGTGAAGAATATTAGTTTTCAAATATTTGGGAATTTTCCAGAGAGCTTTCTATTAATGATATCTAATTTAACCCACTTTAGTCAGACAAGACATTTTGTATGACTTGCATCCTTTTAAATGTATTGAGACTTGTTTTATGGCCCAGAATATGGTGTCTTTTGGTAAATGTTTCATTTTCACTCGAAAAGAATGTGTAGGACCGGGCTCGGTGGCTCACGCCTGTAATCCCAGCACTTTGGGAGGCCGAGGCGGGAGGACCACCTGAAGTCAGGAGTTCGAGACCAGCCTGGCCAACGTGACGAAACCCCATCTCTACTAAAAAAAATGCAAAAATTAGCCAGGCGTGGTGGCGCACGCCTGTAATCCCAGCTACTGGGGAGGCTGAAGCACGAGAATCACTTGAACCCAGGAGGATTAGGTTGCAGTGAGTCGAGATTATACCACTGCACTCCAGCCTGGGTGACAGAACAGGATTCTGTTCCTCCCCCCACCCCCCCCTCCAAAAAAAAGAAAAGAATGTGTATTCTGCTGTTCTTGGCTAGAGTATCTTATAAATGTCAATTCAGAGACTTCTTTATCTTTTAGTACAATAGGGGTGAAATATGAAATGATTCATTTCCCTTCCCCAGATTCTTAGCATGAGTCTGGAAATCCTGCCAGCTCTTTCTTCTAGCTGAAGAGCTGTCTCCTGATTGCAGTGACAGCTTTGAACTGGAAGACATTATTTCATTAGTGCACTAATCAACCACAGAGATTACCTGATTGGCTGCTTAATAATTAAATGAAGTTGCTTGTAATTCTTTGAGCGTACACAGAACTAATTAAATTAACCCTTTACTGCCTGGCATGCCTGGGGTATTCTCGTGTGAAAATGGAGGAACCTAAAATCCTTCTTGAACACTGGTGAGGTAAACAAGCAGATGTGTCAATGAGTTTCAAAGGGAAGCACCTTGTATAAGAAGCATTTAAGTACAAATCAAAAAATGCAGATTCAGAAACTACCAGTCCTTTGATAACTTGAGTATTAGCTTATTAGCCGTGTTCTTGCAGTTTAATGGGAAGCTTTTATACCAATACTTTCTTTGGATAGAAACTTAAGATAAACTCTTTTCATAGCCACTTACTGTCTTTGAGGAGTTTGTTGTTGTTTTAAGGATCATTCAGTGTAAAATCATTTCCTTAGTTATTTCTGTATAAGCTTGCATCATCCTAGTGAGATATAGAGCAAGGCTGGTGAATGAGGATACCGTACTGGGCTATAATTGAAAGAGGCCGGGTGCGGTGGCTCACGCCTGTAATCCCAGCACTTTGGGAGGCCAAGGCGGGTGGATCACCTGAGGTCAGGAGTTCGAGACCACCCTGGCCAACATAGTGAAACCCCATCTCTACTGAAAACACAAAATTCGCCAGGCACGGTGGCGGGCGCGTGTAATCCCAGCTACTGGGGAGGCTGAGGCATGAGAATCGCTTGAACCTGGGAGGCGGAGATTGCAGTGAGCTGAGATCGCATCACTGCACACCAGCCTGGGCAATAGAGTGAGACTCTGTCTCAAAAAAAAAAAAAAAAAAAAAAAGCCGTGAATAGAGGGCCTTATTTTAGCCTTAGGTTTTAGGTGGATGATTAAGGAAATTAAGATAGGAGAAGTTAGGCACTTTGTCTAACAGTGGTTCTCAACGGGGTGATTTGCCCCCTTAGAGGACTTTGGCAGTGTCTGGAGACAGTTTTGGTTGCCACAACTCAGGGGAAGAGGGGTGTGGGTAGAGGTCAGGAATATTGTCAAATAGCCTACAGTGCGTAAGACAGCTCTTCAGAACAACAGCAAACATCATCTAGTCCAAAATGTCAGTACTGCTGAGATTGAGAAACGCTGGTCTGAAGCCAGCTTATCTTGAGTTTTCATTAGAACATGGGTGTCCGAAACTGTACCTTTGGTGACTAATAATCTTGTCATCAGTTGTTGGTGATCCCCTCTAAATTATTATTTTTATTTTTTCAAGTTCATTTGTTAAATTGAAGCAAAATTTACATAACGTAAAATTAACTATTAACCATTTTAAAGTGTATGATTCAGTCACATTTAGTGAATTCAATATGTTGTGCAGCTGTCGTTTCTATCTAGTTCCAAGACGTTTTTATCACCTCAAAAGGAGAGACCCTGTACCCCCCTCAGCCCCCTCACCCCCCAGCCCCTGGCAACCACTCGTCTGCTTTCTGTCTGTGGATTCTAAATTATTTTTATGTTTGCTTTTTTGTGGTGCTCTGGAAAGAACCCTGGTCAGGAAGTCAGGAGAGTGGACTTCACATCCCAACGTCTCCATTCTTCCTCTTGCTAGCTGTGTGATTTGGGCAAGTCATTCATCTGTTGTATGCCTCAGTTTCCTTTTCATTTATGTGGCAGCTGTCATGGTAGCCAGAATGCCATTTTTTTCTAAGTAAGATCTTTAAAGTCTGAAATTCTAGCCCACATGTTGTTTGCTCAGCATTTTTGTTGGACATCCGTAACAACATTTTTAATCCTACACTGATTGCTTTCTCACCCAAGATGCTTCCGAAACACCATTCCAGGTCCTGCATTAGTGTCCTGGGATTGGTGTGCTTGGAATGAGAAGTTAATGCTACTATCAGTTCACATAAAAGGTTAGCGAGGTAAAGATGCCACCAACATGTTAGTTCATCCCATAGCTAAACATAAATATATTTTGGGTTACCTGATTTAGCACCTACCTTGTATTACCTTGTATTCATGAAACAAAAGCAAGCATAGTATCTTTCTCTCTTCCCATTGTTGCATAAAGCCCTCCAGTGGCTTTCTCTTGCATTTAGAATAGTCTAAGTCCCTTACCATTGCTTAGTGGGGCCCACAGAAACTTTCTGCATCTTCTACCTTCCTTACCTCGTACCATTCTCTCCTAGCTTTAGCTACATCAGCTTTCTTTTCTTTTCATAAAGACTCTGAACTCCTTAGGGCCTTTGCACCTGCTCATGGTTTCCAGCTTTCAGCTCAGATTCATCTCAGTGAATGAAACATGCCCTGATCAGCCTATCTATAGCCTGTTCTGTTTTATTAATTTTAAATGTTGTTGTTTTCTTGGTTTTTTTTGTTTGTTGTTTGTTTTTGAGACGGAGTCTCACTCTGTCACCAGGCTGGAGTGCAGTGGCATGATCTTGGCTCACTGCAACCTCCACCTCGCGGGTTCAAGCGATTCGCGTGCCTCAGCCTTCTGAGTAACTGGGATTACAGGCGCCCGCCACCACACCCAGCTAATTTTTGTATTTTTAATAGAGACGGGGTTTCACCATGTTGGCCAGGATGGTCTCAGTCTCTTGACCTCGTGATCCGCCTGCCTCCCACCACACCCAGCTAATTTTTGTATTTTTAGTAGAGATGGGGTTTCACCATGTTGGCCAGGATGGTCTCAATCTCTTGACCTCGTGATCCGCCTGCCTCGGCCTCCCAAAGTGCTGGGATTACAGGCATGAGCCACTGCGCCTGGCCTAATTTTAAGTAAGTTTTATAAAGAGAGTAACACAATGAATTCCTGTCAGTGTCAGTGATTATTAACATTTTGTGTTCATGATCACCCAGTGTGAAAAGTATACCCTCGCCTCTCTTCCCAACCCAGTCAATCTCTGTCATATAATTCTTTTCTGTTTTTGTCTTCTGGGGTGACCTTTTTGGTTTACTTTAGTCTGTTTTCTCCCTAAGAATGTGAGTTATATCAGAGCAGGGATCTTCTCTATCCTATGCATTCTTGTATTTACAGTACCTAGAATTGTCCTATACATAGTAGATGTACTCAATAAATATTTACTGAGTGAGTGAATGAATGAATGAAATAAAATTTCCAAAAGCAGGGACTGTGTTTTATCCATATTTGTATTCTGAACTGTGTCTAGTAAAGGGCTTCACACATATTCAATCAAGTGTTTGCTGTCTGCTATTTATTTATTTATTTATTTATTTATTTTTGAGACAGAGTCTCGCTCTGTCACCCAGGCTGGAGTGCAGTGGCAGTATCTCGGCTCACTGCAACCTCCACCTCCCAGGTTCAAGCGATTCTCCTGCCTCAGCCTCCCGAGTAGCTGAGATTACAGGCACGCACCATCGCACCCAGCTAGTTTTTGTATTTTTAGTAAAGATGGGTTTTCACCATGTTGGCCAGGGTCTTGAACTCCTGACCTCAAGTGATCTGCCCGCCTCGGCCTCCCAGAGTGCTGGGATTACAGACGTGAGCCACCGTGCCCGGCCCTGTCAACTTTTTTTTTTGTTGTCACTGCCCCACTCTACTGACAGTAGATTTGTTTATATAGCGTAAGCCTTGTCAGGATTTTTCTAATGGGAGGAGAATGGTATAGTTTTCTTTCATTTACTTTCTGATCCCCCTGTTTGTATAATAAAAACAAGCGTTGTTTTTTTTTTGTTTGTTTGTTTTTTGAGACAGTCTCACTCTGTCGCCCAGGCTGGAGTGCAGTGGTGCAGTCTCGGCTCACTGCAACCTCCACCTCCTGAATTCAAACGATTCTCCTGCCTCAGCCTCCTGAGTAGCTGGGACTACAGGCGCACGACACCACACCCAACTAATTTTTGTATTTTTAGCAGAGATGGGGTTTCACTATGTTGGCCAGGCTGGTCTCGAACTCCTGACCTCGTGATCTGCCTCAGCCTCCCAAACTGCTGGGTAATATTACAGGCATGAGTCACCACGCCCGGCCAAAACAAGCTTTAATTGACTAGAAATTTTTTTCCTTGCCAGATTCACTTGGTGGTTGTCTCTGCCTAGGTAATTTATAACACATTCTAGAAGCCCACATTTGTCTTTCTTTTCTCTGATTCATTGTTTCTAGAGCTACAGAAGGTAAAAGCTGGAAAGGATGTTAGAGATAATTTAGGTTTAACTCATAGTTTTACAGATGAGGATGTTGCCCAAGGTCATATAATAGGTAGTGAGTTGAATTGGGTTTAGAACCGGTAGAGCCAAGCCTAGCAGTTAATAGGAAGCCCAAGACTTAATCATTTTCTCATTGTTTCATATTTACGAGTTCTGTTTTATCAGTTGGATTCTAAAGTTCTTTGTCATGACTGGCCGTGTATTATATTATGCTCTTTTAGTACTTTGCATGGCCTTTAGCGTTAGGCACAGAGTAATGTTTTTGGATTGAGAGAGTCATGTGAAGGCATTGCTTTAGTTGAAAATAATTTAATTTCATGTATTTCTACCTGCCTTATGGGAAGAGACACCTGGAGGGCAAATCTTGATTACTTGTACAATGGGTATGTAAAAAGAATTGGGAATGGGACAGATGAGATGGAGAAAATTAACAGAAGGCTGCAGATGGTGGCTTAGCACTTTGGAACGAGTCCATCAGTTCCTGCTGTCCAATCCAGTGTGAAAGATCCATCTGGGCCTCCCTTGAGTGCAAGAATGTGATGTAATGGGCCTGGGATGTGCAAGCTGGGTTTCACTGAAAGTAATTATCAGGCTGGGTCGGATAGACTTGGCAGTGTTAGATATAAGATACAAGATGGGAAGAACTCAAGACTTGGGTTAGGCAGATCCTTAATATAGGACCTATCTTCCCATTTATCTGGTAAAATCCAGACCCTTGGCACCTTGGTCCTTGTTTTTGTTTTTTATTAAAATATCTTACATAAATCTCGGAATTTAAAACGGTACCTTTCTCTTTCAAAAAAATTATTGTAAACATTTTAGGAAATTGAGAGAAGCAAAAAGAAAATAATTATAATTACTTTGAGCCTATATAGGTCTACCTATGTATATATACAGATACATGTAAAATGTATCATATGATATATATTTTTATGGCTTTTTAAAGGTAATATATAATAAATGTTTTTCATGTTAATATGTAGATCTAATGTCACTGTAATTCAGATATGGCCATGCTGTCACTTATGCCCTGTTGTCAGACGTCAAGGTTTTTTCCAATCTTAAATGGACTAACAGTGCTAAGATGACATCTCTGTGTAAGTGTATACATGACTCTTTCCTTAGGATGTAACTTTATAGTGGAGTGTGTAATCTCAAAGTCATGTACTGGTAAATTTCTAAAATATTCTAATGGCCAGTATTCTCTAATATCATGGCTAATATTCTCGAAACTTGCCTTATTTCTTCTGCATGTCAAATAAACAATGATCCTTAGCTGTGGCTGCAGTTCTGTTTATTATAACTGGAAAAGACTGGGGAAGGGTCATTTCTATTTGTTGAGTCTGGTTTGCAAAATACAGTAATAGAAGTTGTCACCATTGATAATGTGATTCAGTCCAGTTGGTAAAGTCATTCTGCTGCTTACAGTTGTGCGTCATTTTCAGTTTCTAGCTCTTCTTTTCCTTGTTCATTCCCTGCCCCACCCCCACACTCTTCACTACTTTGTGTGCCCAAAGCATGCCTGGGTTTGGCTTGGCTCCCATCCTTAGGGCTAAAGAGGCCTTTGGCTCCCAGCTCCTAATTCAGTAGCATTTGCTGATTTTCACATTCTGGGGAGACATAAGGGCTGTCTCTGCCCTCCTACCTTCACCAGAGGTAAGTGATGGAAGGGTATTGCTATGGGATCAGAGACAAGGTGGAGAACCCTCTTTCCAGAGGCTCTTGCTAAAGGAAAATTAGGACTTCGGAGGCTGAGGAAACTGTCCCTCAGCCTGCCTGGAAAGCTCTTTGAAGCCATTCTTGAGTCTCCATCCGCCTTGTATTGTGTCTTTGTGTGGAGACAGGTGGCGGGCGGCCTTCTGGGTGAGGGGGATGGAACCATGACCACCTCTGGCAGGCATCGTGCAGAGCCGCCCCTTTCCTTTCTCGTGGCAGTGCGGGTGCGGCCAGTCTGTGTATCTGTGCCTCCACATTCTGTTCTTTGAAGACGATGCTGCTTTTTTTGCGGCTAGGCTGCAGTCGGACTTCTGATTAGACGTTGCTAAGTTTTCCTCAGGAGATGCCTGACATCCTCTTTAAAACTGGTCTGAGGTTGAGAGTGCCTGGCCCTGTCCTCCACCCTCTCTTGGGGCGCACATGCCTTTCTTTGGCCTTGTTCGGAATACTCCTTTTGCAGAGCCTTTGGTCTTCCTGGAGTCAGTGGTGAGGCTGGTGGTGGATGAGGGTTATCTGATGGGGAATGAACCTCCCATAAGGGAAGTAGTATCAGAAAAGTATTCTTGTGGGGAAAACACAGAGGAGAACAAAGAGAGCAGGTTGATGGTTCTAACCTTGGAGGGTGTGGAGGAAAACAGGGCACTGACAGCAGCAGAGGGCACGACATACTCCTTTGCAGGATTTCTTTGTTTCCAAGCAAATACCCGGTAAGATCTGCAGTCTGTTTTGGTTGCTTTTAATTGTTTTGAGGCACGTTCTTAATGTATTGCTGTGTCTTGGCCGTGATTACCTCACTTCCTTAAGCTCACTATTCTGCAGCTGCCTGGCTTGTGGACTCCATTAACATTGTTCAGACCTGGGGATCTTAGCAGCAGGGAAAAGAGGTAGAGTCCTTCACTGCAGGACTCTACCTGTAGTCTTTCATTTAGTATTCAGTATGACATTTTGGGCCTGCTCGCCAAACTATTCTGTAAGCTAGATGTGTGGTCTAAAGATAGTCCAAATTTCATGTGCATTTGGAAGGAGGATTATTATTATTATTATTACTATTATTATTTTTTGAGATGGAGTCTCGCTCTGTCGCCCAGGCTGGAGTACAGTGGCGCGATCTCAGCTCACTGCAAGCTCCGCCTCCCATGTTCACGCCATTCTCCTGCCTCAGCCTCCCGAGTAGCTGGGACTACAAGTGCCTGCCACGACGCCCGGCTAATTTTTTTGTATTTTTAGTAGAGACAGGGTTTCACCGTGGTAGCCAGGATGGTCTCGATCACCTGACCTTGTGATCCGCCCACCTCGGCCTCCCAAAGTGCTGGGATTACAGGCGTGAACCACCGCGCCCGGCCTATTATTATTTTTTGAGACGGAGTCTTGCTCTGTCACCCAGGCTGGAGTGTGGTGGTGCAATCTCCGCTCACTGCAAGCTCCGCCTCCCAGGTTCACGCCATTCTCCTGCCTCAGCCTCCTGAGTAGCTGGGACTACAGGTACCTGCCACCACGCCTGGCTAATTTTTTGTATTTTTAGTAGAGATGGGATTTCACTGTGTTAGCCAGGATGGTCTCAATCGCCTGACCTCATGATCCGCCCGCCTTGGCCTCCCAAAGTGCTGGGATTACAGGCATGAGCCACTGCGCCCGGCGGAAGGAGGATTATTAATCACTCTAGATCCCTAGGAGACAGATTCTCAGTGTTGACAGAGTTTTGAAGTGTATTGCAGGTACTTTATTACTGATTGTGAATTCCCTAAGTTGGCAAATTATATACCTAAAAAGTTAGAGTAGATGCAAAGTTATTTTTGTAATTTTCTCACTCAGTTTCTTTTTTCTTTTTTCTTTTTTTAGAACGAAACCCATTTATTATATCAGTTTTCTTTTTTTTTTCCTGATTTTTTTTTTATTATTATACTTTTAAGTTCTAGGGTACATGTGCACAACGTGCAGGTTTGTTACATATGTATACATGTGCCATGTTGGTGTGCTGCACCCATTAACTTGTCATTTACATTAGGTATGTCTCCTAATGGTATCCCTCCCCCCTCCCCCCACCCCACGACAGGCCCTGGTGTGTGATGTTCCCCTTCCTGTGTCCAAGTGTTCTCATTGTTCATTTCCCACCTGTGCTCACTCACATTTTCACATGCTCTCTAGGACGGGAGAAAAATGGTTGGGGTGAGGCGTTAGGGGCAGTGGGAGTGGATTATAGCTAGTACCCCCCAGAGCCTGTGTGTGATTTATCTTGAGCCTTTCTTAGTGGTGTACCTGTTTGGGGGCATGCTTACATGTTTAAGGCATCTGTTGGTCTCCAGTGATTAATTTCTGAGGTGTGGTTTATAAAGTGAGAATCAATTTTAGACAGTGTAAAATATATGATATACATGTTTACTAAATTGTCTCTTACTTGGGGCATAGGAGTATGTGTAAGATGAATGGTTAATTCACTTAGAAGCCATTCGTGTTGGTGCCTTCAGTGCCTAGCGGTGGGCACTATAAAGTCATTACATGAATGAATATGAACCTTACCTGTTAACAGACATATGGCTTGTAGTCTCAGTTATTGACTTTTCTTTATTTTTTCAGCTGAAATGAAGTTTCTCTTCTTCTCCTTCTTTGTTCTTCTTTTTTTCTTCTTCTTGAGACAGGGTCTCTGTCGCCCAGGCTGGAATGCAGTGACACAATCTCAGCTCACTGCAACCTCCACCTCCCAGGCTCAAGCCATCCTTCCACCTTAGCCTCCCAAGTAGCTGGGATCACAGACAGGGGCGCGCCACCGTGCCTGGCTAATTTTTGTATTTTTTGTAGAGATGAAGTTTCGCCATATTGCCCAGACTGGTCTCAAACTCCTGGGCTCAAGCGATCTTCCTGCCTTGGCCTCCCAAAGTGCTGGGATTACAGGTGTGAGCCACGATGTCTGGCCTACTGTTTTTTAATAGTTCATTTAAATTACTGTGCCTTCTACAGTTGGTATTTACACCATGCATAGGATAAAATGGGGAGATGTCTTAAAGTAGTGTAGGGAAGCCTCCGACAGGAAAACCTGGGCCTGGGTGGATCAGGACTTATACTTACTTTTGCCTTAGGCTATCTTCGTGAAATGGAAGGTTTGTGTTTTTAAGTGGGTCAGAAATTGGAACTTTAAAATGTTGGTTTCAGCAGTTTTGGTTTATCTGTTCTTTACTTTCATCTACGAATAATTTGAAACTTTTATCTCTCTGTTGTTTGTTCATCAGCCCATCAATCCGTCCATCCGTTGGTCCATTGTGTAGCATCCACTGCAACACACCTTTCTCTTAGATTTAATTTTTTGTTCACTGGAGATGTGAGGGCTCATCACCAAATCCAGAGGTCCAGGTTTCCCAGTACACTCACGATTTCTGGGAAGAAACTGTTTTTAGGATTGCCATTAATGTTTCCAGGTCCTTCCCATTTTTGTGTTGGATTAAAATGGTGACAACATGAAGCCTGCAGTCAATGTGAAGGGAGTTGGGTGCCTTTCTTAGTGAGATACCTTAAAGGGAACCTTTGAATATGGCTCTCTAAATAGTGACAGATCTCTTATAAAATATGTTCGCATATATAGAGTTCAAAGGTAAGCTAGAGACATGAAGAAAGGAGCAGTGATTTATATTTATCGCTTCCTTAAAATGATTACTAATATGGAATTTGGAATTTCTTTTTGCTTTGTGAGTCAAGAAGATGGAATATATATACGTTTAGTTTTTTTTCTATACCTTTATTGTCACTGACCTTTTTTTGTATTTGTTTCCTTTACCCTCAGATATTGACAAATTGCATCCTCCTCATTAATGCTCTGAATGATAAAATGGGCAAAACCAAATAGGGTATGTTGGTTAGGATTTTGGTCCCACAATCTAGGCTATAGGAGTTCAAATCTTGATCATACTATTATTATTATATTGTTATTTTGAGACAGAGTCTTGCTCTGGTCGCCCAGACTGGAGTACAGTGGCACTGTCTTGGGTTCAAGCAATTCCCGTGCCTCAGCCTCCCTAGTAGCTGGGATTACAGGCACGTGCCATCATGCCCAGCTAATTTTTGTATTTTTAGTAGAGACACGGTTTCATGATGTTGGCCGAGCTGGTCTGGAACTGCTGGCCTCAAGTGATCTGCCTGCCTCAGTCTCCCAAAGTGCTGGGATTACAGGTACGACCCACCACGCCTGGCATTGATCATACTATTATAGATGGATCATGGTTCTTCCAATTTGGAACCTTAGATTGTGTCAGTAGCTTTACTTTTTCTCTTTTTAAATAAATAAAGCACCATTGGATACCAAATGTGCACATTTATGATTATTTCCATATAGTAACTCCTTAAAAGTGTCACAGTATGAATCTTTTTAAAGTCTCTTGATACGTATATCACATCAACATTGTCAGATTCTTTTTTTTTTTTTTTTTTACGACAAAGGGACTTTAAAACAAATCTAAGAATTTAACTTTATCACATACAGTGGTAGATATTTTACCCTCGTTAATTCTTGAAGAAACTTATTTTTTGATTGGCTTTACTCCATGCCAATCAAGTTGTTGTAGGCATTTGAATAGAAATGGCATTTAGATAAATTTAAATGTAGGCCTACCAACAACCATTGAGTGGCACTATCTTTATAACAACTTAAAAAGCTGTACTTAGTGAAACTAATATTAATCACTGTCAAGTTTTGACAAGTCTTGTAAAAAGGGAGGAAAAAATAATTAGGTTAAAGGTGTTATTGGTACGATTTCTGCTTAGGATGAAAAGTAAAATTGTGGCTCTCTGGAATTTACTTGGAAGCAGATCTTCTGGATAGCTGAGATTTCCATATAATGGAGTTTACTACAGTTTACTACTTGTGGCCTGAAACAAAATTTTTTTTAAATTGATACAGGATCTCGCTATGTTGCCTCAGGCTGCCCTCCAACTCATGGCCTCAAGCCATTCACACGAGCAGCTGGGACTATAGGCAGCATTCCACAACACCCAGGCTGGCCTCTTATTTTATTTTAGTATTTTTTTGAGACAGACCCTTGTTTTTCACCCAGGCTGGAGTGCAGTAGCGTGATCTTGGCTCACTGCAACCTCTGCCTCCCGGGTTCAAGGGATTCTCATGCCTCAGCCTCCCTAGTAGCTGGGACTATAGACACGTGCCACCATGCCCGGCTAATTTTTTTGTATTTTTAGTAGAGACAGGATTTCACCATGTTGGTCAGGCTGGTCCTGAACTCCTGACCTCAAGTGATCCACCTGCCTTGGCCTCCCAAAGTGCTGATACTACAGGTGTGAGTCACTGTGCCCGGCCCTCAATTTTAAATTTTCCGCTTTTGAGAAGAATCTTGATAGAACGTATTATACTTCTTAGCCTTAAAAAAAAAACATAAAAACCAATCATCTTTGAGGTATAATTTGTATACAATTAATTACACAGATTGTAAGTATACAGTTGAGTTTTGACAGCTGTATACAAGTGTATAACCACCACCCCCCAAAAAATATAAATCATTTTCATTCCCCAAGAAAGTTCTCTCATGCTGCGTGCAGTCAAATCTGCCCCACCACACATACCCTGCCCCAGGCAATGGCTGATCTGATTTCTCTCACTACAGATAAATTTGTCTGTCCTGGAAAATAAGTGCAATCATAACATATGCCGTTTTACTTGTCCTTCCCAGGCTAATGTATGGGATATACTTTTATCTAGTCCCAGTAATTGTGCATCCTCAAGCCTATGTGTTACTGCACTGCGCTGTAGCTTAGTGGTTCATTTTCGTTCTGTTGTGCTGTGTCTGTCTTTGCCCGGAACTGTAGTAGCCCCACAGGTACTGGGAGAGGGAGGTTTCTATGGGAGGTTTCTATTGCACCTCATGTCAGAAACCAACTCCCTTTTACTTGCATCCGTTCACATACTTTCCTAATAGTTTTCTGTTTCTGTTATAATTAGCTGTGAGCTGTGCAACCATGTAACTAACTTTGTTTAAGTATTGTTTAGTCTTTCTGGTCTCCAGATGAGCTATATAAAAATGAGGTTAGGTCAGTCTCGCTGTGTGCCAGACACTCGCGAGGGGCAGCTCCTCTAGTGCCCGGCGTCAGACATGGCGGAGGCGATGGATTTGGGCAAAGACCCCAATGGACCCATCCATTCCTCGACTCTGTTGGAGAGAGGGAGGACGAGAGAGGGAGGACAGCAGCTCTGTGTTCTTCCACGTGGGGCCCAGCCCGGCCGAGCTCATCCTGCAGGGGGACCGCACTGTCAGGTCCAGGAGCCTGGGAGGCGCGGGCCGAAGCCCTGGGCCACTTCATTTCCACAGGTACATCCTGGACTGGTGGAGCCAGCGAGAGGCTGGAGTTGGAGCCTATCGGCTGGGCCCCGCCTCGCCTCAGGGGACACTGCTCGGAGACAAAGCCCGGGGCCCTGGCCAAGGGCACCGCGGAGGCGCCTTCCCAGACGCGGATGACGTGGCTGTCCTGACTGACGGGAAGGAAAATGGCTGCTCGCCCAGCTCCATCACCAGCAGCGGCTTGTGGACAACTCGCCCACGCAGCCCTGGTGGCGGTCCCTGAAGCCCCCGCGGGGCCAGGAGCACGAGCACTTGCCAGGGGACGCCTGGGGCGCCCCTCCTCCCAGAAGCTCCCGCGGAAGACTGGAGCAGGCCACCGGGCTGCGGATAATGGGAACCACAGAGTGAGAGGACTCCGCATCGGCCTGAAGGAAGAGCATGTGAAGGTAGAAATCCGGGAGAGTGAAGAAGCGCTGTAAAAGATGCTTGCAGAAGCCACCCGGGGATTGGAGGAGGTTGTGGTGGATGAGAGCCCTGATTTGGAAATACATTTAACGATGTGTGATGAGGATACCCCACGCCTGAGGAAGACTCAGAAACAGAGCCTCATCAGGAAGAAGAAGAAGAAGAAGAAGAAGAAGAAGAAGAAGAAGAAGAAGAAACAGTTTCTCCACTGGAGGTGGGAGCTGCCATGATGATGATTCCGCAGTTAATGGAGAAGTTTAACTTGGATCTATCAACAGTTACACAGGCCTTCCTAAAAAATAGTGGCGAGCCGGAGGCTGTTTCCTCCTTCGTAGCGTGCGGTCAGAGAGCTGACGGATAACCCATTTGGTCCCAACAAGATGACATAGGTTTGTAAAAAGATGATGGGGATAACAGAGAGGCATTGGTCAAAATATTTGGTGCTCAGAATATAGCTCAGAGGATTAGAGGATTGAGTTTCGAAAGAAATAATTGGCAAGATAATGAGAAAAGAAAAAAGTCATGGCAGATGAGGTGGTTAAAAAAAATTGTGACCATTTAACTTTAGAGAGTTCTTGCATTGGAACTGGCACTTATCTTCTGACCATTGCTGCTGTTGCTCTGTGAGTCCTAGATTTTGTAGCCAAGCAGAGTTGTAGAGGGGAGGATAAAAAGAAAACAAATTGCATGTATTTACAGCTGTCCTTGAACAAGTTTCAATATTTATGAAAGGAAGATTTAAACCAGAGGGGGGTTGGTCTACATAGTAGTAATCCTTTGTTGGAATGGAACCCGTGCTATATTAGTGACGAAGTCAAAGGAAATTTAGGAGGCATAGGCCATTTCAGGCAGCATAAGTAATCTCCTATCCTTTGGCAGAAGCTCCTTTAGATTGCGATGGATTCCAAATAAAGAATTTAGAAATATGGGAAGATTTAATTATGAGGCCTTGAACATGGATTATCCCCAGACCCTTGTCATTTCTCTCAGTGAGCTCTGAGTTCTAGACTGCTTTGAAAATGCCATATTCATTTTGCTAACTTAGTATTTGGGGACCCTGTTCCTTGGCTGTTCTTTTCTTGGAACCCTTCTCAGTTAATTCTGTAGGATATCTTTCTTTACCCACCACTCATTCAATTTTGTTTAAAACATGCACGCAACCCTAAGGAGTCTCAAGAATAAGCTTACTTGGTTAGTGTGTTATTTATTGAGCATAGTTTGTCCCAACCATTGTGTTAGATTATAAAAATTAGTGGATTGACTCCACTTTGTTGTGTTGTTTTCATTATTGAAAATAAATATAACTTTGTATTTGAAAAAAAAATGAGGTTGTGTTATGGCATGATAAAACAGTAAAGTTGTACCTCAGCATTTTGATTTAGGGATTTTCTGCTTATCTTATTTACACTTTTATCACTTTAATGTTTATCCGTATGCATTTATCACTTTCTTATTATCTTAAATAAACTTTGAATTTCTCGAAAAGTTTTAGATTTGCAGCAAAAGTGGAGAGGAAGGTATAGAGATTACATAACTTATATCACCCCTGTCCCTCACCCACATTGAGAGGTATTATGAGGACCTCATAATAACTATAGTCCTAATTCTTCCTCCCATCCCTGTATCGTTGCTGTCCGTCATTTTACTTAGAGACATGTATAAGTACACATCAATGTATATAATAGAATACATTGTTGCCATTCCTATTTTGAACACACCCATTAGCTAAGAATTTTTTTTTTAAGTTTTTATTTTAGCCTCATTCATTCTCCAGTGCTTTTTCTTTATGTGGATCGGAGTTTCTGACCTGTATCATTTCCATTCTCTCAAGATTTTTTCTTGGCTGGGCACGGTGGCTCACACCCGTGATCCCAGCACTTTGGGAGGCCAAGGTGGCGGATCACAATTCGGACCAGCCTGGCCAACATAGTGAAACCCCGTCTCTACTAAAAATACAAAAAAATTAGCCAGGCATGGTGGCGGGCCCCTGTTATCCCAGCTACTCAGGAGGCTGAGGCAGAAGAATTGCTTGAACCCGGGAGGCAGAGGTTGCAGTGAGCCGAGATCCCACCATTACACTCCAGCCTGGGTGACAGAGCGAGACTCCGTCTTGCACTGGGTGTTCCCTTCCCTTGGGTCAGTTAGGCTCTGATAAAACCGCATCTCTACTAAAAAAAAAAAAAAAAAAAAAAAAACTTTTCTTTTTTTTAAATTTCTTACAAGGCAGGTCTACACATCTCCTCAATTGTTGTTGCAGAAAGTCTTTATTCTCCTTCACTACACAAGGATTCTTTGTCAGGGTACAGAATTCTAGGTTGGTGGGTTTTTTCTCATCACTTTATTTCACTCCCCTCTTGTCTTGCTTGTCTGGTTTCTGAGAAGTCAGATATATTGTAATTCTTATCGTCTATAGAGAAGGTATTTTTTTTCCCCCCTCTGGCTTCTTGCAGGATGTTTTCTTTCTTTTCTTTATGTGTATTTTTCTGTAGTTTGAATGTGACATGCTTAGAGTAGTTTTGTTTTGTTTTTGTTTTTGTTTTGAGATGGAGTCTCACTCTGTGGCCTAGGCTGGAGTGCAGTGGCGCGATCTCGGCTCACTGCAACCTCCACCTCCTGGGTTCAAGCAGTTCTTCTGCCTCAGCCCCCCGAGTAGCTGGGATTACAGGCGCGTGCCACCAGGCCCAGCTAATTTTTTGTACTTGTAGTAGAGACGGGGTTTCACTATGTTGGCCAGGCTGATCTTGAACTCCTGACCTCAGGTGATCCGCCTGCCTCAGCCTCCCAAAGTGCTGGGATCCCATGCCTGGCCTTAGAGTAGTTTTTTGAGCATTTATTGTGCTTGGTGTTCTCTGGTTTGGTGTCTGACGTTAATTTGGATAAATTTTCAGTCATTGTTGTTTTAAATATTTCTTCTCTTCCTTTCTTCTCCTCTTGGTATTTTCATGTGTTTATATTACACCTTTTGTAGCTGTCCCAGAGTTCTTGGGTATTATCTTCTGTTTTTTTGGTCTTTTTTTTTTTCCTTTGGTTTTCAGTTTGTATTAATACATCCTTAAGCTCAGAGATTATTCTTTTTTTCAGCGGTGTCCACTAATAAGCCCATCAGTGGCATTCTTCATTTCTGTCACCATGCTTTGCTCTCTGGCACTTCTTTTCATTTTTTCTTAGAATTCCCATCTCCCTGCTCACACTGCCCACCTGTTCCTGCAAGCTGCCTACTTTCTCCATTAGAGTCCTTCACATTAATCAGAGTTGCTTTCAATTTCCTGCCTGATAATTCCACTTCCCTGCCCTCTCTCAGTCTGGTTCCGATGAGTCTGGTCTGATGCTTGTTCTGCCTCTTCACACTACTTTTTGCCTTTTAGTGTGCCTTGCAGTTTTTCTTGGTAGTTGGACAGGATATACTGGGTGAAGTAGGCCTTTAGCAATGTGGTGGTGAGGGGTGGGAAAGCAGGAAGCGTTCTTTAGTCTTAGGATTAGGTCTCAGCCTTTTAGTGAGCACCTGCCTCTGGATGGCGGACTTCACACATGCTTCTCCGTTATCCCCCCACCCTTCATGGGACAAGATGGCTAGACTGGACTGGAGTTGGGTGTTCCCTTCCCCTGCGTCAGTTAGGCTCTGATAAAACCATCTCTCTACTAAAAATACAAAAAATAAGTTGTGTGTGGTGGCACACGCCTATAGTCCCAGCTACTCAGGAGGCTGAGGCAGGAGAATCGCTTGAACCCAGGAGGTGGAAGCTGCAGTGAGCCAAGATCGCGCCACTGCACTCCAGCCTGGGCGACTGAGCGAGACTCTGTCTCAAAAAAAAAAAAAAAAGAAGAAGAATTAAGTGCTCTGGCCTGTTTCAGAATGGCTCCTTTCCAGAGTGGTCTCCTGCTTCTGGCAAGAGAGGATTTTTCTGATACTCACCATGATAACCTGGTAGAACTCCAGAGGTAAATCTTAGAAGAATTGCCCCCTGTACACCATGAGTGGGTTCCCCTGGAGTTTAGCTCTCAGATTTGTTCACCCTGAGGCACTGGTTCCCTTGTAGGTTTCTTCTCTGGTCAGTTGTGATGCTTTGTATTCCCAGCTGTCTCCAGTTTGGGCACTGTGATTTGCCCTGTGACGTCATCTCTTTGAGGCATCTGAGAAGACTTGTTTCGTCTTCAGTGTGTTTACCTTTTTACTTGTTAAGTCGGACTTCCAAACTCCTCACATGCTGAACCGGAATCCCATTTAGCATCGTTTTAAAGCCTCAATATGCATAAATAATAATTTGCCTTTTCCACCTTAATATTTTCCATTCTTTTTGTTTTTTGTCACTCTGCATCTTCTATTCAGAGCCTGTAGCTCTTGAGATTCTGTCATTGTAAGCACATCTTAAAATATTTTTATATTATGTTATCAGAATATGCTAAGGAATTAAATGAACTTTGAGAAGATAATTGTTACCTACCAGGCTAGTCTTGAACTCCTGGGTTCAAGCAATCCTCCTGCCTCAGCCTCCCCAAGTGCTGGGATTACAGGTGTGAGCCACCACACCCGGCCATGGTTACTTTTTTTTTTTAAGTTTGGTAAAGTTTTAATGACCAAGTCTAAGGGTTGGAGTGAGTAGGGATTACTCTGTTAGCAGGCTCTGGGAATCTCATGGTCATGTAGAAAAAGGGATTCCTCCACAATGGGGAGTGTGGTCATCTCCCTCAATCGCAGACACACCTTGAGTTCAGGGAGACATCTCTCCACACTTGGACCATCTTCACAGACCCTGGCGGCAGTCGATGGGCAAAGCTGTGTAACAGTGATGGCCGTTTAGCATTGCCTGGTATTCATTGTCCAGCACGATGATGTGGAGCTCAAATACTCTGCCATCCTCAACGGGCATATTGTTGGATCTCTCCTCACACTTCCAGGCCCACACTCATGGCTGTTCATGATCACCCAATGACCAAAGTACACTCAGAAATGGAAGGCGATGTCTGAGTGCTCATCGTCCCCCTGTGGAAATGCACCTGCAGCTGTGGGTTGTTGACGAAAGGGAGGATTGGTGTCCGTCTCTCATGCAAGAACCAGTAGACAAAGACACAGGCCATGTGTGGGGCACGGGCAACAGTGACAGTGTTGTCTCCCTCTGGGCAGCTCCTATGAATTGTGACCAGTCTTCTCCATGGTTACTTCTAAAGCCATGTTTTTGCCCTAGACATTAATGTAAGAAATATTGATTGCTTGCTTTTTACTAGGTGTTTTGCCAGACAACAGAGAGGTCGAAGACATGGCGGAGTCCTTGTGTTTCAGAATGATATAATCTAATATCTAAAATTAAGGCTTCTTTCTTTACAGTGTCTGTTCTTGAAGCTTGGCTTTTACGTTAACTATGCATTTACTTGCCTTTTGAAAAATGCTGAGAAAGTGTCTTGTGCTTGTTCTCACTACTTTTGGTTTGTTATTTTGTTTAGTAAATTTGTTTGGAAAGATGAATGTGGTTGCTTCTCCTTTTAGCGTCCAAGTGTAGTGTGGTATGGTCTTCAGAGGTTATAAATTGCATCTAGTATCTGAGGAAGAGGATCTTAATCTCATGTATGTGAACACAGGTGAATATGTATGTAGCAGCACCCTGGAATGATTTTTGGTGTGAGAACGACTGTGCTTAGAGCCGTCAAGCTGCCTTCTGTTCTGGACCTATTTGGTCCTGGTTTTTCTTGTGCTTTGTAATTCTTACTTTCAATACATATTTATTGAGGGCCTATAACATGTCAGGTTTTAGGTGCTGAGTATAGGAAGTCAAATAAGTTAAAGATAACTAAACTACTATATGGGCTCTGATAGGAATAGGACTATGCAAAAGGATACCTTGGGCACACTGAGCAAATACATCTAAATGAGACTTGGGTTTGAGAACAGCTTCCCAGGACAGCAGAGCTTGAGTTAAATGTTGAAGAAGCAAGTGCAGGAATTAGCTTGGGCAGAGTTGATGGGTCTTAGAGGAGAAGCAGCATTCTAGACAGTGGAAACTATTTTGACTCTTGGTTTCTAGTCTAGGCGGATGGACCAAGGGTCTAATCTAGAGATAAACCAGATAGGAGGTTAACACTTAATTAAATGAGAGATGATGATGACTCTGAACTAGACTGGTGGTGGTGGGAATAAAGAATAGGGGCCATAAAAGCGATGTTAAAGAGAAAGGAAAGGAGATAAGATCTACAGAAATTGGTGAATAGTTCAAAGTGGGACTGTGGGAAAGGCGTCTGTGCTCCTTCCCAGAATTCTGCTTTGGGTGACTGAGATACAGAGAAATTTCCTTTTTAACCATATATCAAGCTAAGAGATTAGGAAATAAACCCTCAGGTACCCATCATATGTATAGCTTCAGCAGTTACCAACTGAAGGCCAGTCTTGTTTTATCTGTTTCCCCCCACCCAGATTATTTGAAGCAAATCCCAGACATCATATAATTTCATCCATGAATGTATCCATTTGTCCATCCAAAAGACACTGGTCTTTAAAAAAACAAAAACCCACAATACATTATCACACATAAAAAGATTAAAAAGAATTCCTTAATGTTGTCAAATTTCAGATTTCCATAGTGATCCTCCCTACTTTTTACAATTTGTTTAAAGTCACATTCAAATAAAGTCCATATGTTGTAAATGGTTCTATTCTTTTAATTTTTTTTTTCTTCCCTGAGACGAGTCTCTCTCTGTCTCCCAGGCTGGAGTGCAGTGGCGCGATTTCAGGTCACTGCAACCTCCACCTCCCAAGTTCAAGGGATTCTCCTGCTTCAGCCTCTCAAGTAGCTGCGACTGCAGGCATGCACCACCACGCCCAGCTAATTTTTGTATTTTTGGTAGAGACGGGGTTTTACCATATGGGCCAGGCTGGTCTCAAACTCCTGACCTCAGGTGATCCGCCCGCCTCAGCCTCCCAAAGTGTTGGGATTACAGGCGTGAGCCACTGCGCCCGGCCTAAATATTTTTTTATTCTATAGCTTTCCCCTTTTTCTTGTAGTTTATGTTTTGGAGAAACCAGGTTTCTCTTTTTCTGTAGATTTTCCCAGTTTGGAAGTTGCTGATTTTATCTCCATTGAATCATTTAACATGTCTTCGGTTCTCTCTGTGTCCTATAAATTGGTGGTTAAATTTGATCAAATTCAGATTTATGTTGGGGGAACACAAATTTTTTTTTAAAATTATACTTTAAGTTCTAGGGCACATGTGCACAACGTGCAGGTTTGTTATATAGGTATACATGTGCCATGTTGGTTTGCTGCACCCATCATCATTTACATTAGGTAT
This sequence comes from Pan troglodytes, assembly GCF_028858775.2. Classification (NCBI taxonomy): domain Eukaryota; kingdom Metazoa; phylum Chordata; class Mammalia; order Primates; family Hominidae; genus Pan; species Pan troglodytes. The sequence continues at coordinate 20,140,285 of NC_086016.1, forward strand.
TTCTCCTAATGCTATTCCTCCCCTGGCCCCCCACCCCACGACAGGCCCTGGTGTGTGATGTTCCCCAGCCTGTGTCCAAGTGTTCTCATTGTTCAATTCCAACCTAAGAGTGAGAATATGCAGGTTTGGTTTTCTGTCCTTGTGACAGTTTGATGAGAATGATGGTTTCCAGCTTCATACATGTCCCGGCAAAGGACATGAACTCATCCTTTTTTTAATGGCTGCATATTATTCCATAGTGTATATGTGCCACATTTTCTTTATGCAGTCTACCATTGATAGACATTTGGGTTGATTCCAAGTCTTTGCTATTGTGAATAGTGCCACAATAAACATATGTGTGCCTGTGTCTTTATAGTATCATGATTTATAATCCTTTGGGTATATACCCAGTAATGGGATCACTGAGTCAAATGGTATTGTGTTCAGAATTGATTCCTTCTGGTGGGTTCTTGGTCTCGCTGACTTCAAGAACGAAGCCATGGACCTCATGGTGAGTGTTACAGCTCTTAAAGGTGGCGCGTCCAGGGTTTGTTCCTTCCGGTGGGTTTGTGGTCTCGCTGACTTTAGGAGTGAAGCCGCAGACCCTTGCAGTGAGTGTTACAGCTTTTAAAGGTGGTGTGGACCGAAAGAGTGAGCAGCAGCAAGATTTATTATGAAGAGCAAAAGAACAAAGCTTCCACAGTGTGGAAGGGGACCAGGGCAGGTTGCGGCTGCTGGCTTGGACGGCCAGCTTTTATTCCCTTATTTGGCCCTGCCCATGTCATGCTGATTGGTCCGTTTTTACAGAATGCTGATTGGTGCATTTACAATCCTCTAGCTAGACAGAAGTTTTCCAAGTCCCCACCTGACCCAGAAGCCCAGCTGGCTTCATCTCTCAGTATTTCTAGTTCTAGATCCTTGAGAAATCGCCACACTGTCTTCCAAAATGGTCAAACTAATTTACACTCCCACCAACAGTGTAAAAGCGTTCCTATTTCTCCACATCCTCTCCAGCATTTGTTGTTTCCTGACTTTTTAATGATCGCCATTCTAACTGGCGTGAGATGGTATCTCATTGTGGTTTTGATTTGCATTTCTCTGATGACCAGTGATGAAGAGCATTTTTTCATGTGTCTGTTGGCTGCATAAATGTCTTCTTTTGCGAAGTGTCTGTTCATATCCCTTGCCCACTTTTTGATGGGGTTGTTTTTTTCTTGTAAATTTAAGTTGTTTGTAGATTCTGGATATTAGCCCTTTGTCAGATGGTTAGATTGCAAAAGTAGGGGAACACAAATTGTTAATGGATGGTGATGGAAGTAGTCACATAATGTCTGCTGTCTCTGAGATGTGAGCAGACATTGATTGTTATTGCCTAGATCCTAGATCCATTATTTTTTAGGGCTTGCACAGTGGCGATTTTTTTCTTTTTAGCGTTAGTACCTTCAGAGTGCACAGTACTTACACAATGGCGATAATTTAATTTTTGGTCATTCATTCTTCAAAGATAACTAGAATATCTTTATAAAGATAAACTTATCATCAAACATTTGGTTATCCTGGATACAGTTCAAATAGGTAAGATAAAAGCATGATTATTTCCCCCCTTATTTCACAATAAAAGTTTTCAAAATATTGAGTTTGTTCCTAGTGAAAAATACTGTTTCTTTTTCTTTCTTTTTTAAATTTAAATTAAATAGAGACATGGTCTCCCTATGTTGCCTAGGCTGGTCTCGAACTCCTGGGCTCGAATGATCCTCTTGACTCAGCCTCTGAAAGTGCTGGGATTACAGGTGTGAGCCACTGCACCCAGATGAGAAAAATAATGTTTTTATTTGTGTGTGTGTGTGTGTGTGTGTGTGTGTGTTTAAAGGCAGCAGAGTCATCTGGGAATGCTCAGGGAATAGGCGTGGTGAGGTAATGTGCTCAAGAGAGACAAATGTTTGGAGTGGCCTCTAGGAGAACAGGAGAGGGGTTGTGGCGCTTGGTTGATGATGGAGATAGCTTATAGTGGTACCAGTGTACATGTGTGAGTCTATTGTTTTTCATTTTTCCAGTGCTCAGATAACTGCCTAGGAGAACATGTAAATGCAATCATTGTTCATCAGGGTTGTGATTTTGTATGGAGGCGTAAAAGAAGGATTGGTGGGATAGAGGAGAGTCTGGAATCATGGGGAGAATGACTGAAGTGACTGATCATGGTGGCGGGGGGATGGTCTATGGTGGATATGGAGAGAAATGCACAGTGATTGGTACAAAGAAGGTCCTCAGTAAATATGTGGTAGAATTAATAGATGAAGGGAACTAATAGATTGGAAGAAAATATAGTATTGCAAGGACTAGAGATTCCAATGTAGTCAGAATAGGTATTTTGGATATGAATGACATGTGACATAGTAAGATAAAAGACAGGAGGTGAGGATTTGAGAGCAGGGCATATGAAGATCTCACAAGGGAGACCGGGCGCGGTGGCTCACACCTGTAATCCCAGCACTTTGGGAAGCCAAGGTAGTCGGATCGCTTGAGCCCAGGAGTTCAAGACCAGCCTGGCCAGTAGGGCACAACCCCATCTCTACCAAAAAAAAAAAAAACAAAGAAAAGAAAAGAAAAAAGAGATCTCACAGGACAGCATCTCTGGATTAGCTTATACAGAGTAACTTATATCAATGGGGGTTGACTTATGGAAGATAAAAAGGAACTATACAGCGTTGGATGAGTTCTAAGTAAGGATTTCACAACCATTTAGGTTGATGGTGGGAGGGACAGAAGGAGATTACAGCTTATTATAAGGAAATGGGTAGGTTAGTGAATAACAGGGAGAAGCAGAGAACTAGAGCTTGAGTGCATGAGCCTCAAAAGATGTTTTCATTCATGGTCAGAGTGGCAGTAAGAAGTCCTATATGGCTGGTGGAAGACTAAGCCACCATTAGTGCAGTCTCTAGGGAAGGACTTTCTCCTTAGGAGAAAAAATAGTTTAGTTACGACAAAGAGGAGAATATTGCCAAATTGCTATGCATAGAGGTTAAACCAGTTCAGACCCCCCACCAACAGTGTATGAGAGTATTCATTTCCTATATGGGCATTCTTTATTTACCACAGGGTTGATGATAGTTTTCCTTTTTATTAGATTTATAATTGGTACATTGGAACTTGATTCACATCATCCTGTATTCAGTGATGTCTGGCTTCTGAAATGCTGCTGTTATCATTTTATCTGCCTTACTTCTTTCATAGGTCAGGCCTCTTACAGTTGTCAAACTTCAGTACAGTTCTATATGAAAAATGCACATAACCTATACCCGCATTTGTTTAGCAAAATGGTGTGCACGGGTTCCTGATGAACATTGCAAATGTGTATCTATAGAAAGGGCCCTACCTTTCTGCACCCTCCCTCTCTTCCCACATGTCCTTTGGCCATCCTTCCTTCCATCTGGCACACTTATTCTACCCCCTAATTCTTCAAGATGCTCTATCAGCCAATTTATTCTCCATCAGCCCTTGTAGTTCATCACACTCAATTATCTCTAACCCTCTCCCACCTCCACTCCCACCACACACCCCAGTGCTCCTGCCTCTCAGGATGTGATTGATTTTCCTTCTCCTTCTGCCAGCTTTCTCTCTGGGTTAGACTGCCCTGTCAGATTGTAGTGCTGAGGAAAGAAGGGTTCATCCTAAGCCTGACTTGTACTCTGTACAGCTGGAGTTGTTTCTCAGCATCCAGCCAAGGCTTCTTTGAAAACACTCACTGGGGAAAAGAACAAGGTTGCATCATCCCTTTGGGTCATGGCTGCAGTGTCTCTTGGTGGTTTTAAAAACAGCTCACTCCTTGGCTCTCAAATGACCCTGGAAAACAATTGCATTGGCTACATAAGTCATAATAGTTATAGTCAAATCATTGCCTACTATTTATATATATATAATTATTTACCATAATTATGCTAATGCACATCATTAAACCAGATTAACTCTGTTAGTTTTATTTGATCACAACAGTGCCTCGTCTGTGAGTGCCCTGTCTCTATAGTTCTTGTGCATGCTGCATGGTCGAGTGCTCACAACTTAAAGGGAATCTTGGTGAACCTGACAGTGTTGATGTTTGAGTATTGATCATAACCCTGTTCATCCATACACATTTTGCTAGCTTCTGAATGCTGTATCTGTTTTTGCTAAAGCTGGGGTAAAAAAGAAAACTCTGAAATTTGAGTGCCCATTTAATCAGGCATTTAATATACCTTATTTCATTTAGTTCTTACAACTCTGACGTATGTAGGATTGCTGTTTCTTTTACAGGTCAAGAAACTGAAACTTACAGTAATTAATTGAACTGGTCTTGAGGATATTTGGTTTTGAGCTATTTCAAATGAAGACAATACTACTCACCTCACAAGGTTGATGGGAGGATTATAGTGTCTGTGCAAAACATGAGTCATAGTGCCTGACACAGAAGTTATTGTACATACATGTTTCCTGTTCTCAGTAAATTTATGGTCTAGAACACTCTTCAAAACATATATTTTGTTTGAACTTCATCGGCTCTAAAAGTGATCCGTTCCATCTGGAGCTATGGCATAAAATTATTTGCATGTAGATCTTGAATAACTACCAGCAGTTCCTTGCTTTTGTATACTACTGTTTCACCTGAATTCAATAAATTAAAATAGGAGCAAAGAAAACTATATTTATATTTTGAATTTATATTTTGAATAGTATCATTGGAGCATGACTTAAAATGGAAAAAAAAAGACTAAAGTGGTAATTCTTATTGATGCGTGTTGTAACATCAAACACGTTTTCTAGTATCCCTCGTATTTTTTCACAGATTTTTTTTTGGGGGAGGGGCACGGCTTATTGAGATATTCACAAACCGTACAATTAACTCATTTGAAGTATACAGTTCAGTGGTTTTAGTATATTTAGAGTGCGCAGCCATGACCACAGTCAATTTTAGAACATTTTCGACACCCCAAACCTTTCAGCAGGCACACTCCACTCACTTTTTTCCCCATCCTCTGGAAGCCACTGAGTTTTGTGCCTGTATGGATTTTGCCCACTCTGGACATTTCCTGTAAGTGGAATCACACAGCCCTACTTTGTGCCTGTATGGATTTGCCCACTCTGGACATTTCCTGTAAGTGGAATCACACAGCCCTACTGTGGCCCTTTGTGCCTGGCTTTTTCACTTAGCAGAATGTTTTTATGGTTTATTTATGTTGTGGCAGGCATTAGTACTTCATTCCTTTATTGCCAGATACCATTCCACTGTGTGGGTAATACCACATTTGGTTCATCTGTTCATCAGTTGTTGGACATCTGGGTTGTTTCTACTTTTTGGTTATTATCCATAATACTGCTATGAATATTCCTGTAAAAGTTCTTTGTGTGCTCCTAGGTTTTTATTTCTCTTGGGTCTATAGCTAGTTGAATTTCTGGGTCATATGATTACTGTGTTTAACCTTTTGAAGAACTGCCAGACTTTTCCAAAGTCACTGCATTACTTTACATTCTCACCAGCAGTGTATGAGGATTCCAGTGTTTCCACATCCTCGCCAACACTTGTTTTTTATTTTTACTTTTTTAAGAGACGGGGTTTTGGTCTGTTGCACAGGCTAGAATGTCATGACATGATCAAAGCTCACTGCAGCCTCAAACTCCTGAGCTCAAGCAACCCTCCTGCCTCAGCCTCCTGAGTACCTAGGACTGTAGGCGCCACCATGCCCGGCTAATTTTTATTTTTGTATAGGCAGGGTCTCACTGTGATCCTCCCACCTCACCCTGTGATTACAGGTGTGAGCCAGCTCACCCAGCTCTATCTGTCTGAGTGTGGCTTTAACAGAGACTTGTTCACGTCAGTATTGATGACAGTCAGATGCTTTATTGTTACCCATAAATATAACACATTCTGTATGGTGTTTTTCCTGGTACATTTCTAAGCATGCACTCTTATCACCAAGCTACATCCCCACCTCGTGTGTTACATTTCTGGTTGCCTAAGTACTGCACTGATTTTTGGGTGGAATCGTTTATCGCTTATATCGTTGGCAAACTGGAGAGTTCATTCTTTGAACTGATACGAACACTATCACTTTCTGGTTAAAGTCAATATGTGTGTGAAGGCCTCATATTGCTGTATTTAAAAAATCTTTAGAAACACCTTTCACATGTAGTCTGTCTCAATAATAGTGTGTAGATTTTAAAGGAATGCTGTTAATATAATACCCAGTTTGGGGAAAGTTTATGTGTAGAACTGATAAAGGTATTTTAAAGGTTGTCAGTAACACATGTCAACTCAAACCATGTGTTGATTTGCTCAAAGAAGTTAAAATTAATGTTTTAGAGTTATATTCTCCCCTGTCATCACATTGTTTTTGTCTTCCTTATTGTTGTTCTTTAAACAGACTCTGGCTCTGTTGCCCAGGCTGGAGTACAGTGCCTCGATCACTGCTCACTGCAGCCTTGACCTCCTGGGCTCAAGTAGTCCTCCCACCTCAGCCTCCCAAGTAGGTGGGACTACAGGTGCGCACTGCCATGCCCGGCTAATTTTTGTGTTCTTTGTAGAGACAGGGTTTTTCTGTGTTCCCCAGGGCTGGTCTTGAACTCTGGAACTCAAGCGATCCACCCACCTCGCCCTCCCAAAGTACTGGAATTACAGGCATGAGTCACTGTACCCGGCCTCCTGTCTTCACAGTGTTACTGTGAATATCCAAATACAGTTGAATGCATTATCAAGGAGGAGCTATTGCTGAAAATTGGTTCTTTTAGGGGGAGGTGATGAAAAAAGCTTAGCTATTATGATGGTTTTTGCAATACACAACCTGTTTCTGTCATACTAAAATTTCATGGTTTGGGGACAATGGGGAGCGAATCTAAAAAGATTCCTTAAAAGGGTGGTAATGAAAAATAGGTTAAGAAATAGTTCCCTGGGCATAAAACAGTTGCTAGAATATAACTAAGGTCACTAGAGATCATTTAGTCAGACCTTTTCCCCCAGTGTTTTAAAGTAAGGCACAGAGTGAAATAACGTATTTTGTTAAATAAGCAGTACTTACTCTGTGTCAGGCCACTTTTTCTGTCCATGAGGGTAAAAAAAAATGAAGAGGCCTTTTGCTTCTCTTGGGAGAATGAACAGTTAAAGCCTGGTGTGACTATTGTTCTGTCAAGGTGAGTGGGAACACAGAGGAAAGGCCACTCACGTTAAGTCAGCTTGAATGAAGGTGAGGAAGGATCCAGGAGAGGTCATGCTCTGAGTCCAGACCCATCCTTCTAGGCAGCTGTAGTGGAATTTAGTTGTTTTCCAGACTTGAGTGTTGGAGAACCTTGGATTGTTTAATTTGAAATGCAGCTTCCGAGGCCGGATTCTGGAGACTCTGATGCAGGCAGTGCAAGAATCTTGCTTTAGGATTCACCGCTTTACATGGTGGCAGTACAGTAGGCCTTCTTCAGGGGCAACTTAAGTTAGTAGTCTAACTTTTCTTTTTGGACACTAACCGTTTAGGCTGCTGCCTTAATCACTTTCAGAGCAGTCTAGAAATAAGTTCACCCCCACCATGGATTAGAACCCCCCACTCTTTTTATGCCCGCACCCCCGCTGCTGCTCCCCGTAGCTAAGCTGTCACTCCTGTCTTGTTTTATGTTCTGTTTGTGTGTATTTTCTTGAGCACTTTCTTTTGTGGTCATTTTGGGTGTGGGATACCTTTACCTACTGCTGTTCAGAATAAAGGCAGTGAGTCTCATCTTTTTACCCAGTCAGAGAGTATTTTGTTGAATCCTGGGTGTTACAGTGAAAGGATAGTGTCAAGTCAAGGGGGACTTGAGAGCAGCCAGCATTATCTGGCACTGATGGAAAGAAAGGAAGGAACACACATGGGGTATTGTTGAAGTACGAGCTAACCTGCTACTCATTGATGTAGGGCTAATGTCGAAACTCAGAAGCCTGCAGGGCCAGACAGGTAACTTAATGGAGGGGATGGGGCCTGATGTGCAGTTAATGAGTTGGAGGATCCATGTCCAGTCTAAGAGGCAGCCCCCTGTTAGTGCCAGCTGAGTCATGAAGAACTGTGAATCAGTCAGACTTGATTTTTCAAGCAAAGGGAGATACCCAGATTTTTATGTAAGCTCCTCCAAAGTTTTTTCTTTCTTTCTTTCTTTTTTTTTAATGTTGGACAACCAGTGAAAAGCAAAACAAAACTACAGACCAAAACAAACGTTGCTGCCTGCCACCAGTTTGCAATTTCTTATGCATTCCATGAAACTGACTAGTTGACAGTCTTTTCAGATTGACAGTCCATGAACAGGAATTTGCTTATATTTCTAAGACTCAGACCTTGGCAGAAAGATCGGAAAGCAAAGTAGAATTTGGAGACCGGGTTTTATAATTGTAAGATCTCACTTTTGTGAATTGCTGATTAGAATTCACAAAAGTTAGATCCATGGTGCAGTGCCTCTTCTCTCATCTCTAAGTTTAGGAAACCCTCAGCACCTTTTGAACTGTGTAACCTGACAAGAAAGATGTCTGGGGAATTAGCAAGTTCTATTTTTGTTTGGTCCAGTGAAAATTCTGGACAGGCCACAAACACATTCTAGGGAGACTCCCTAGAGCTCTTTTAATTCTTAAAAAAAAAAAAAAAAAACAATAGGAGCAGGAACATCCAACTTAATCCAGTGAAACAGTGATTTTTTTTCATAGTCATCCCATCCCTTATACAGTGTCTCTCTGGCCAAATTAATTAATACATCAGATGTTCTGAAACACACTGTACTAAATTAGATTTGGGGTCATAGCTGTGAATTATCAGTCATCCTCCAAGGGTGCTGGGCAAAGCAAAGGTAAATTTTTTTCTTTTCTTTTCTTTACCTTCTTTCTTTCCCTTCCTCCCTCCCTCCCTCTGTCTGTCTCGCTCTGTCACCCAGGCTGGAGTGCAGTGGCACCATCTCAGCTCACTGCAACCTCCGCCTCCTGAGTTCAAGAGATTCTCCTGCCTCAGCCTCCTGAGTGGCTGGGACTACAGGTGCGTGTCACCACGCTCAGTTAATTTTTTATATTTTTAGTAGAGACGGGGTTTCACGGTGTTAGCCAGGATGGTCTTGATCTCCTGATCTCGTGATCTGCCCGCCTCGGCTTCCCAAAGTGCTGGGATTGCAGGTGTGAGCCACTGCACCCGACCTTTAGTTTCTTGATGTACCATTTGCTGTTAGCTTAAATTATGCCAACTACAGCCCAAGCTTAATTCAACATTTAAATAAAGTTCTATGCACAATAATACAACACAGCACTTCTATTATAGCAACAACATTAGCTGCCTCTAGTTCATAAAATAAGAAACTGGAGTGACGGAAGAAAGACTTGGGTTGCTTGTTCCCACCTTTGACTTGTAAACTTCCTTAATGGTCTTTCATCAGATGCTTAAGCTGCCAGAGTATCCCTTATGAATTAACCAGCTACTCTGTGGGAAACTGCTTTTGTGCTACTTCCAATTCTGACAACCTTTTTCTCAAGTTGAGCTGCCTCTGTTCCTACTTCTGAAATGCCTGTGCAATGCTGACTGAGTTTGTCACCAGTAAGTTCTCCCCAGACAGGGAAGTCCTGCGGGACCAGTATCAGTCCTCGGTCAGGAAGAGGTTGTATAAATAGCGGGTGCTCACACTCTAGAAAAAGGGGCGGAGGAGAAGGTAAGTGTTGAGCCCCAGATGTGAACTCCTATTTTTGTTTCAGGGTAATTAATGTTTCCTTAAGTGAGCTAAGCCTTGGGCTCTTGCGCCTCTGGCTTTCAGGCCTGAATCAGCAATCTTTAGGCAGGAACTGGGGGTGGGGAAAAGGATTTTGTATTTCATGTCATCCCCAAATGAATGAAGTAATATGAGAGCAGCACTTTCTGAAGCTTGGCCTTGAGGCTGGAGGATGGGTTGTGGAAGGTGAAAACTTTCCTTTTAAAATCCTAGTGACTTGGGGAGAACTGGCCTCTGCCAAGTCTCTTGCTGCAGTCTGATGACTGCAGCTCTCAGAGATGCTGTTGGGTTGTCTGGTGTTTGTTTCTAGTTCTCTGCTCGAGTGTTAGTGCCATTAGATGGTCTTGCCCCTGTCTGCGGTTCTGCCTTCCCTGTCTTCCCCTTCCCCCTTGGCCTCCTAAATTAGATACATTCCCCCTCTGCTCCCAGACGTCTCCATCTCCTCATCCCCTGACAGAGCAATCATTTATCAAGTTGTTTCACGCGTTGTCGGGAGGGGGGCCCTGGGGACTCAGTTTGTTTCGTCCCTTTGTTGAAGCTCCACAGGATCGGCCAGCTTAGTCTCCAGCCAACTGCTGAGAGTTGCTGGACTCCAGGAGCAAATGTTAAAGGGGCCGCCTTTCATCTACTTGCTGTGACTTCAGCCTTTCTATTTAAATTCCAGCTTATTGGAACTCACATACATACACTTCCTCGACATGTTTTTGACCATATGATATTTCTTTTTCATTATGTACCTCCCCATCCATACCATCATTGAGGACCTGAAATAGATTTTTCATAGTATATTACTGTAGACATACTTTGTAAGTAGGAGTTCCTGCTTTTTTATGACTTCTTTTTATGTATGCTTTGACTTATCAAGGTGTCACACTGTTGACCATAGAAATTTCTAAATAGTATAGGGATTAAAAAAAATTTTTAAAGTTTGTCAGACTTTAAAATGCAAGGTGAGCATCACTGCTTCTTAGCAGGAGTGATGAAGGTTTTCCATAGTGTCTACAAAGATAAAAGGAAAAATTTCCTTCGACTTCAAGGATGTATAGTGTGAATGTTAACCAATGTTGACCATGAATTTGAAAGATGGATGTTACTTACTGTAACTTAATAGTTTAAAAGGACAAAGTTTCTTTTGTGGAGTAATAGAAATGAGACTTTAATGTTAATGAAAATTTTTTTCTGTGATCTAGGAATATTTCCTCCCAGTATTTTATTATGAAAACTTTCAAATGAACAGAAAAGTTGAAAGAATTGTACATTATATTTGGGGTTTTAAAAATGCATTTCTTTAGCTAGCTGAATATAACATGCAGTAGTATCGTAATGCATTGTAAAGTTATGCTTGGAAGCAAAGTAACAACAAAAATGCCCCAGATGACATGCGTTACAAACAGAACATTTCAAAAATGAGTCCCTTTCAACCTGAACAGGGCTTATCTTGTGTTTATTGTAGACAAGCTGAGCCCAGAACCTAAAGTTGTATGGTATTGAGAAGTTTAGTGGGGAAAATGTTTTCCTTTCTCATCACATGTTTTGGGTTGAAAATATTTAATCACTTTGATGAGACTTGTCGACTGACAAGTAGTTTATAATGAGAGTAAATTGTCCTTAGTACCTTGATTTGGTTCCTGTATATGGAGTCTCTTAAAACAATTTACTCAATTTAACATCAAAATGAGCCCAAAATGTTTTCCCATAAGGCAAGCTTGTCCAACCCACCTGCCCGCAGGCCACCTGCAGCCCAGGACGGCTTTGAATGAGGCCAACACAAATTCGTAAACTTTCTTAAAACATTATGAGATTTTTTTTTTTTTGCAATTTTTTTTAAAGCTCATCAGGTATCATTAGTGTTAGCATATTTTATGTGTGGCCCAAAACAATTCTTCTTCTTGTAGTGTGGGCCAGGGAAGCCAAAAGATTGAACAACCCTGTCATAAGGTATGTCATTATTGGGATGATTTCCAGCTGAAAAACTTCAGTGTGTTATTTCTTACTGATTTTTCACAGTGAAACTTAATAAAATTGTAATCGCTAAGAAAAAAAAGTTGTTTTCTTTTTTTCTTATATTAATACTGTTTGGCTGGACATGGTGGCTCATGCATGGAATTCCACACTTTGGGGGAGGTCAAGTTGGGAGGATCACTTGAGGCCAGGACTTAGAGACCAGCCTGGGCAACAGAGTGAGACCTCATCTCTACACATTTTTTTTAAAGTATGTATATATAAAAGCAAGAAGACCTAGCATTAATTCTGAAAATTAATGTGTACTACTTGCTAGATATTTTTTCTAGCAGTGAATAAGACACATAAAAATCCTTTTGGAACATGAATTCTATGGGAGAAGAAACACTCCCTTTTTTTTTTTTTTGGATGTTCCGTATAGCTAGTATTGGCAAATTTTTTTCTGTAAAGGGTCAGATATTAAATATTTTAGGCTCTGAGTGCCAGATAATTTCTGTTGCAGTTACCGAATTTACTACAAAAATGAATGGGCAAGGAAGGCTGTGTTTCAGTAAAGCTTTATTTATACTAATGGGTGGTAGACCATAGCTTACTAACCTCCTGTTCTAAGGCATAAAAAAACATGGACAAGCAACAGATTTAAGAAAAAAGTATTTGCAAAGCAGGTGACAGACAGTTAATATTATAATATACAAACAGCCCAGTGGAACAATGGGCAAAGGTTATGAGTAGGTTTCAAGTCACAAAAGAATAAATCTTAATGACAAAAAAAAAATCTGAAAAGATCTGACTGGCAAAAATTATTAAGTAATATCTGTGATTGGAAAGGAAAAGGAATACTCTTATACTTTACTAACAAAAAAATTAGACTGATCAGCCTTTTTGAAAAACAATCTGGTAGTACCTATTAAAATTTAAAATACATAAATATATGTACTCTCATTGCTCCAGTAATGCCAGTCCTGGAATTTTAATCAATGGGTACAAAACAACTGCCGTGCAATGGACAAGGAATGTCATTGCAGCGTGGTTCTGTGTGGCCTAAAATGGAGAACAGAGTGAAAGCCCGTCATTAGCGGGGTGGCTGAATAGGATGTTACCTGCGTACCGTGGAGTATTAGCTCACCTTTTAATAGAATGAAATGGACCTACACTATACCACTTGACTTGGAGAGATTTGCACGAGATAGAAAATGTGCAGGCAAGCATGGGTAGTATCAGCCTATTAGAAAAGGCCTACGCCCATACATTGATGCATGTGTCTGCATGTATGTATATATGAATATGATTACATTGAAAAAAAAACAAAAAAAGTATACTTGTTTGTATATAAGGGGAGTTACTGAAGTAGGGAGTAAAAAAAGGAAAGAAAATTGTATACAAACAACCCCCAGAATGAATAGTATGATTGTTTTTTGAATTTATATAAAACTGTGTGTGTGTGTGTTGTGGGGGGTATCTGTATTTATTCACATCATTTTTTAAAAGGAAAAACTAAAATAGTCATTAGTCATTCAGGCTCCATCAGCTTAAAGATTTGTCAGAGGGCTTCCTAGCTCCCACTCGATGTTGTAAAATAGGCTCACCTTTATTACATTCCCAATTACTTGGCCTCTTTTTTGCCTTGTTGATTGAAAAATGGAACTCTTTCTCTGTCTGTTATGGCATAAAAACTTTATGGAAAAGACAAAGTGCCTCAGAGAAATGACTCTCTGTAGGTCTCACTAGTAACTAAGGAACTAAAATTTGAGTGGAATTCAGGTCTGTCCTTACACTTATTATGATATCCCACACTGTCTATTCCCTGTCTCTTGAAGTGAAGCTGGGACTTTTATTGATTTATTGATCTGATATCTGACTTGAAGTAATGAGAGGGAAGGTTATATAGCATTATATAGCAAAGTGATGTAAGAAAACAAGAAAAACTTGATTTCAAGTCTCCGAACAGATTTATTAGAAACAGAAATTTGACTACCACCCTCTGATCCCTACCCCTCCACTCCTTTCTCAACATGATGATTATACAATCATTACAGACATCCCCTGTGTTTTCTGGGACTTTTCTTTAGTAACCAAATGTTCAAGAAAGTGTAGTGCCTTGTATCTGTTGATGATTATATTTCTAATTTCATGGGTATTCAGCTGACTGTCAGGTCTTATTAACACTGTTTTTGAGGGGGAGGGGCAGGGGGCGGGATGGAGTCTCACTCTGTCACCCAGACTGGAGTGCAGTGGAGTGATCTCAGCTTACCACAACCCGGGTTCAAGTGATTCCCCTGCCACAGCCTCCAGAGTAGTTGGGATTACAGGTGCATGCCACCACGCCCGGCTAATTTTTATATTTTTAATAGAGACGGGGTTTCACCATATTGGCCAGGCTGGTCTCGAACTCCTGACCTCAGGTGATCCGCCTGCCTCGGCCTCTCAAAAGTGCTGGGATTACAGGCGTGAGCCACCATGCCTGGCCTATTAACACATTAAAATGATGCATGTTGAGGGAGCAAGTATACTGGTTGTTGTTGGGAATCTGGGATGGCCCTAGATAGATCTTTCCTGCTGCCAGATATAGGAGGAATATGATGGAATGCACAGCTGTGATACTGTACTAGGCTGATAATCTTAACACAGAGCCCTTCAATTTTATTTTAGTTTAGCAAATAATATTTGTATTGTAGTATGGCAATTTTAAATCACTCACCATGATTTGTATAGAATAGTGCATCATTTATTCTAACGTGATGAAAGCTTTCTTTTAAAAAGTAGCCGGGGGAGATTGACTAGGGGTTAAATGCTTTCCCTGTGTCTTACTCTGTGGACCCCACCCCCCGTTACTTGAATGAATGAATGAATCCTTCTTTGAGGATATTGCCAGAGGATAATAAGTTATCTAGATGTCTCAGTCCTGAATCTATGAATAGATTGTGTTTCCAGTCTTGATAGATTATTTCTGGTTTGAAGAATTTTACATGGATACAAGATTAAGAAGATGATAAATAATTGTTTGGCTAAAGTCCTTTATGAAACAGAATTTACAGAAATGTGATTAAGATGTATAACTCACCTTGTGGTAAGAATTTCATGGAACATGTTCAAGTATAAAATAAAGTTCCATAGGGAGGTGATATCACACACCATACTCTGTCTTACAATTTTTGTCTCTCACAAGGAAAGGATTTGGATGTTCTGAACATATTTCTCTGCAGGAAGCGGGTGGCAGACCTGTTGACTTCATTTTCATTGACCATCTTCTACTAGAATCAAACTCTGGTCTCTTTGAAATTATACAAAGTTGGGAAGCTATTTACATTATCAACAGCTTTACCTATTTTGAATTCAGAAGAAGATGCAAGGTGGGAAAGACAGAAAAAGAACCGCAAAACAAGAGCATGTCATACTAGAAGAGTTCCGTGTGAAATTCAGAATTTGGTCCCCTTAACACTATTCACTTTGGAGCTCATGGGAATCCATGGTGAGGGAAGCTTATTAAAAAATGCAGATCAGGCCAGGCGTAGTGGCTCACACCTATAATCCCAGAACTTCAGGAGGCCAAGGTGGGAGAGGATAGCTTGAGGCTAGGAGTTCTGGAGCAGCCTGAGCAACATAGCGAGACCCCCATTTCTACAAATACATATATATTTTTAAATTAGTTGGGCGTAGTTGATGCACATCTTGTAGTCCTAGCTACTAGGGAGGCCGAGGCAGGAGGATCACTGGAGCCCAGGAGTTCAAGGCTGCAGTGAGCTTTGATCACACCACAGGTTTTTTTGTTTGTTTTGTGTTTTTTGAGATGAAATCTCACTCTGTCGCCCAGGCTGGAGTGCAGTGGTGCGGTCTCAGCTCACTGCAGCCTCCATCTCCCGGATTCAAGCAGTTCTCTGCCTCAGCCTCCTGAGTAGCTGGGATTACAGGCGCCCGCCACCACCGCCTGGCTAATTTTTGTATTTTTAGTAGAGACGGGGTTTCACCATCTTGGCCAGGCTGGTCTTGAATTCCTGACCTCATGATCCACCCTCCTCGGCCTCCCAAAGTGCTGGGATTACAGGAGTGAGCCACCGCGCCTGGCCAATCACTAGATGATAATAGTAATTCACAGGCTTCCCTAGAATAATTCACATTTTTGCTTCATGACTGAATGAGTCATAGGTGTTAATGGCATTTTGCATTTGCAGTTGTTTTATTTTTTAAACTTTATCTTGGAAGAAAACCCTTTCTTCTATTGGAATAGTGGAACCTTTTTCTGTTCTTTCATCAGGCTCCATTTACTTGCTGTCCAGTCTGCCAGTGGTATGTCCTGGTGTGTTCCTTTGTACTGTTTGCTTCTGAGCGTCTCTTCCTGCCCTCTAGCTCGTTTTCTTAAAGGACAAACGAAACCTCTCAGCAGCCATTCTACAAATCCTTAAATCCATAATGCCCAGAAAAGCAAGGCAGGTAGAATGTTGGGCATCCAGTTAGAGCTGATGTGCTTTAAGGTAAGTTTCCCGTTTTTAGTTTTAACAGTCAATAATGTTGCTCTGGGCGATTTCTCTATTAAAATTCTGTTTGGCTGTAACTTGTTGTAATTGTAATAATATTTTACATAGTTTTATTATCTGTGGAATTAATCTTAGAATATTCAGAAAGGAAAAAAGGGCAGAATCCCTTTAAGCAGCAGGAGTCTTAGAGACTCCCTGGGAGCCAAGGGCAGATGGTGGAAAGGCACCAGCAGGGAGGAGACAAGATCATATTCAGTCCCAGGAGTTTACTCATCTCTAATTCTGACCCAGAAGAAGAGATGGAAAAAAAGTTACTGCTTAAAATTGACTCCGGCTTAGCAGCTTCAGTTGTCTGAAGTAGGCAGCGAGGACGGGCCTTTCTCTGCCGCAGCACGCCGCACCTTCACATCGCCTGTTCTGTGCACCACTGTTGTCTTTAGAGCGACTTCCGGGTGACTCCCCACTCCTCCTAATCTCCTTCCTGGTTTAGCCTACTTTATCTTTTTAGGTTACTTACCAGATTCCAGGAGGCATTGAGGGGTGTCAGCTCTTAAGATCAGCCTGACAAGCTGAGGAGAGACATAAAAGTTGATAGAGGCACGGAGATTCAGACTGGGAAAACATTTTGAAATGTAGGACGGAAGAGAACAAAAGTAATTTAGCCGTACCGTAAACAAGCAGAATGAGATGACTAAAGGCAAGGTTGTTTAGATAGTTCACCACCTTTTTTGGTCCACTAAAACATTAATTAAACTCTCTAGGCTTCACCCTTCCTCCCAGGTATTTGCATGTGCAGGCACACATACGCACTTGGCTGGTCGGACTGGCAGTGCACCTGGCCTCTCTGGTTAGTTGGTCTGTGGTCTCCCCTGGAGCTTAGTACAGCTCAGTCATCTTGTCACCCTCTCTTTCAGGCCCTGGTGGTTTCTTTTCACAGTATACTTCCATAGTTGATTGCAGACAGTGAAGCGTTTGCTGGCTAATACAGTTCATGTTAATTCCTCAGCTGGCATCTGAAGCACCAGGTGACATATGAATAAGCAACTCTTTTAGGTTGTCAGGCTGGTAAGGAGTAATTAAAAATAGCCTTGGCCAGGTGCAGTGGCTCATGCCTGTAATCCCAGCACTTTGGGACACCAAGGCGGGCAGATCAGTTAAGGTCAGGAGTTCGAGACCAGCCTGGCTAACATGGCAAAACCCCATTTCTACTAAAGATACACAATATTAGCCGGCGTGGTGGTGCACACCTGTAGTCCCAGCTACTCGGGAGACTGAGGCACGAGAATCGCTTGAACCCAGGAGGAGGTTGCAGTGAGATAGATCATGCCACTGCACTCTAGCCTGGGCGACAAAGTGAGACTCCACCTAAAAAAAAAAAACTTGAACTACCACCATCAAGATTTCTCATGGGAGAAGTCATACAAAATGAGAAATTGCAATAGCGTCCTTTTCACACCAAACTGAACCCAGCCTAGAACTAATCCTGAAAACTAGTCAGGGCAAGCTAAGGCTTAAACAGAAGTAAATGTTTTTCTTCTCAAAATCAAAGGGTTAGTAAAAGCTTTCAGTAGGAGCACCGTTGGGTTTACTGTGTTAATTACATCAGGATAGTAGCAGTACTTTTCCAGGAAGGTGATACAGATAATAATCTGATCGCTAAACTAAAAAGAATATTCCACAAAAAAACCAAGTATCCTTACTATGAAAAATAATGTGCTGATTTCTCTTTGAAGAACTGATTTGATCTTTGACTTCTCAAACAGCTATAATTTTATTTTTCTCTTTATTTTGCTACTTTTATATCCTTAAATGCTTTTGAATACTATAATACATATTCACAATTTGGATTTGTTAGACTATTCATATACCTCATATTAAGTTGTAAGTCTAATTGTTGTATGTAAGGGAAGCATTATACTTTATGACCTAAGATCTATAGGTTTTCATTTCCTTGAGAAGAATTTGATGCAGCCAGGTGTGGTAGCTCATTGCGTGTAACCTCAGCACTTTGGGAGGCTGAGGTCAGAGGATTGCTCGAGGCCAGGAGACCAGTCTAGGTGACAGAGCGAGACCCTGCCTCTAGAAAATAATAAATGAACTCATGAATTGGATGCCATAACAGTTTAATTGGTTCAAGAGCCTTGCTGTTCAAAGTGCAGTCATCTCTAAGTTTCCATGGGGGATTGATTTCAGGACCCCTGTGGATACCAAAATTCGTGGATGTTCAATTTCCTTATATAAAATGGTATAGTATTTACATATAACCTATGCACATTCTGCTCTATACTTTATTATTATTATTATTATTATTATTATTATTATTATTTGAGGCAGAGGCTCACCCTGTCGCCCAGGCTGGAGTGCAGTGGTGCAATCTTGGCTGACTGCAATCTTGGCTGACTGCAACCTCTGCCTCCCAGATTCAGGCAGTTCTCCTGTCTCAGCCTCCTGAGTAGCTAGGACTACAGGCGGGCACCACCATGCCTGGCTAATTTTTGTATTTTTAGTAGAGATGGGGTTTTGCCATGTTGGCCAGGCTGGTCTCGAACTCCTGACCTCAAGTGATCCTCCTGCCTCAGCCTCCCAAAGTGCTGGGACCCTGCACCTGGCCACTGCTGTATACTTTAAACCATCTCTAGATTACACAATGTAAATGCTATAATGCTATATACATAGCTGTTACACCATGTTGGTTTTTTATTTGTATTATTCTCGAATGTTTTCTGTTCATGGTTGGTTGAATCTGCCAGCATGGGCCCTGTGGATGTGGAGGGTGAACTGCACAGTCCTTGGATCAATGGTGTCAGCATCACCTAGGAGCTTGTTTACAGATACCTCACTCCAGACCTAGATGAATCAAAATAGCCATTAAAAAAAAACTCGGGAGGTGCTTTCTGTGCACACTGAAAAACACTGTTCTGGAGCAGTAGTTGTTTTATTTTAGCTACACTTAAAAATCCCAAGTCGGGTGTTGCGGCACATGCCTATAGTCCCAGCTGTTCAGGAGGCTGGGGCAGGAGGATTGAGTGAGCCTAGGAGCTATGACTAGCTATGATTGTGCTGTGTCCAGAGTTGGTTCCTTCCGGTGGGTTCTTGGTCTCACTGACATCAAGAATGAAGCCACGGAACTTAGCGGTGAGTGTTACAGCTCTTAAAGGTGGTGCGGACCCCCAGGGCGCGGTGGCTCTTGCCTGTAATCCCAGCACTTTGGGAGGCCGAGGCGGGCGGATCACGAGGTCAGGGGATCGAGACCATCCTGGCTAACACGGTGAAACCCCGTCTCTACTAAAAATACAAAAAATTAGCCGGGTGTGGTGGTGGGCGCCTGTAGTCCCAGCTACTCAGGAGGTTGAGGAAGGAGAATGATGTGAACCTGGGAGGTGGAGCTTACAGTGAGCTGAGATCCTGCCACTGCACTCCAGCCTGGGTGACAGAGCGAGACTCTGTCTCAAAAACAAAACAAAACAAAAAGGTGGTGCAGACACAAAGAGTGAGCAGCAGCAAGATTTATTATGAAGACCGAAAGAACAAAGCTTCCACAGAGGGGATGCGAGCAGGTTGCCGCTGCTGGCTGAGGTGGCCCCTTTATTCCCTTATTTGGCCCCGCCCACGTCCTGCTGATTGGTCCATTTTACAAAGCGCTGATTGGTCCATTTTACAGAACACTGGTGCATTTTTACACAGTGCTGATTGGTGTGTTTACAGTCCTTTAGCTAGACACAGTGCCGATTGGTGCATTTTTACAGAGTGCTGAGTGGTGCGTTTACAATCTTTTTTTTTTTTTTTTTTTTTGAGACAGAGTCTCGCTCTCTTGCCCAGGCTGGAGTGCAGTGACGGGATCTCTGCTCACTGTAAGCTCCGCCTCCCGGGTTCACGCCATTCTCCTGCCTCAGCCTCCCG
This sequence comes from Pan troglodytes, assembly GCF_028858775.2. Taxonomy (NCBI): domain Eukaryota; kingdom Metazoa; phylum Chordata; class Mammalia; order Primates; family Hominidae; genus Pan; species Pan troglodytes. Next base: position 20,160,321 of record NC_086016.1, read on the forward strand.
AGTAGCTGAGACTACAGGTGCTGGCCACCATGCCCGGCTAATTTTTTGTGTTATTTAGTAGAAGGGACTGCAAGCTCCGCCTCCTGGGTTCTCGCCATTCTCCTGCCTCAGCCTCCCGAGTAGCTGGGACTACAGGCACCTGCCACCACGCCCAGCTAATTTTTTGTATTTTTTAGTAGAGACGGGGTTTCATCGTGTTATCCAGGATGGTCTCGATATCCTGACCTCGTGATCCACCCACCTCGGCCTCCCAAAGTGCTGGGATTACAGGCGTGAGCCACCGTGCCCGGCTGTTTACAATCCTTTAGCTAGACACAGAGTGCTGATTGGTGCGTTTACAGTACCACTGCACTCCAGCCTGGGCAACAGAGCAAGACCTTGTCATTCATTCATTCGTTCATTCATAAATAGTAATTAATAAAATAAAATCACATAGGAGTAATAAATAAAATAAAATCACATATTATGCCTGAGTCCCATGCCCAGAGACTTAAAAAAAAAAAAGAAAAGCCGGGGGTCGGTGGCGGTAGGGGGCTTTAGTTTACTCATTAGGATCTAAAAAGTTCTCCGTGGCAGTTTTAGTGTGCAGCCAGGATTGTGAACCATTGTTCAGAGCCCTGTTGTCCAATGTATTAGCCACTGGCAGCTATGTAAGTTTACCTTAAATAAAATGTAAAGATTAGTTCTCTAGCCATGGTAGCCACATTTCAAGTGTTTTTTTGTTTGTTTGTTTGTTTTTGGTTTTAAGTGGCTATGTGGCTCGTGGCTGCTGTGTTGGACAGTGCAAATAGAGAACAGGTACAGGTCCATTAGAGCAATTTCCATCTTAATACTTTGAGATAATGTTGGGTAACAATTTTTTAGAGAGTTTTAAGGAATGGATTTACACTATTTTTAAATAGTTTTCCGGAGAAAATACAAATAGATATTTAGGTACTGGGAGATGAATAGACTGCCGGTAACGTCTGTATTTTAAATTCCTTTTCATGTCAGATAATAATCACTATACTTTACCACATGTAATTAGCTCAAACGAGAAGGATGTGAGATGTGTGTACTACACGTCCATGACTAAAAACTGGTTGGATATGACTACTTTCAGCAAATTAAACAGGTGGGCTAGTAGGAACAATCAGGGCAGATTAGTTGATATAAATAGTCTAGTTTCAACTTTGTTGTGTTATAATTGTTTTATCATTAAGTTTTTGTAAATATAATTAATATAATTTATCGTATATGATGCATGGAAAGAAGTAATGTAATGGAAGGTAACTTTGACATCAACTAGCAGTAGTTGCCTCCATTTGTTATGTGACCTTTGGTTTTTCCTGATGAATTCCCATTTTTGCATTTATCTCATAGTATTGCTGAGGATTAATGAAATTGTTTACATAAAGCCCTAAGTCACTGCTTTCTACACGGTTGATTTTCCATAAGAGACAGCCCACATTATCAGCAGTGTATTTATACTTTGGGACCTAAATAGTGATCCTCTGGCCCCATCCGTTGCTGTTTTCCTTTGTCCAGCTTAAGTCTACTGTCTTTTCTGTTGACTCCTTATTGCCAAATCAGTCACCTTTCATCTTGAACTCTGTAGCACTTAAATGTAATAGTGGATCCTTCCCTCCATCCTGGATTCCCAGATGCTGTCCTCCTAATACTATCAGGCCTTCTGTTCTTCTTTCTCCTTCTCAGATTCCTCTTTTTTATCTATTTATTATTTATTTATTTATTTTTGGAGATGGAGTCTCGCTCTGTCGCCCAGGCTGAGGTACCGTGGCACGGTCTGGCTCACTGCAGCCTCTGCCTCCTGGATTCAAGTGATTCTTTTGCCTCAGCCTCCCGAGTAGCTGGGACCACAGGCGGCAACTACCATGCCCGGCTAATTTTTGTATTTTTAGTAGAGATGGGGTTTCACCATGTTGGCCAAGCTGATCCTGAACTACTGACCTCAAGGGATCTGCCTGCCTCTGCCTCCCAAAGTGCTGGAATTACAGGCGTGAACCACCACGTCCCACCTCTTTTATCCCCCATTTAAATGATAATGTTCTTTTTTGGGCCCAGAGTGGTAAAACCTCTGAAACTGTAACAGAGGACCGTGGCTTGAATACAAACTCTGCCTCTCGTGCTTTACACTTCTTACTGGATGCTGTCACCTGTTTGTCTGTTTCTCGGACACTTAGGGAAAACCCAGACTCACACACCAGCTGTTCCACCTGTCTGCACTGTCTTGGTAATTGGCACCACTATTCACCTAACTAAGACAGGGTCTCAGGAGTTCTCCCATTTTTTTCAGCTCCGCACATCTAATTGGTAACCAGTTCTTTTTTTTTTTTGAGACAGAGTCTTGCTCTGTCGCCCAGGCTGGAGTGCAGTGGCATGATCTTGGCTCACTCCAAGCTCTGCCTCCCAGGTTCACGCCATTCTCCTGCCTCAGCTTCCCGAGTAGCTGGGACTACAGGCGCCCGCCACCACGCCCGGCTAATTTTTTGTATTTTTAGTGGAGACGGGGTTTCACTGTGTTAGTCAGGATGGTCTCGATCTCCTGACCTCGTGATCTGCCCGCCTCGGCCTCCCAAAGTGCTGGGATTACAGGCGTGAGCCACCACGCCCAGCCCAACCAATTCTTATTTCCTAACATTTTTGACCTGTTCTGTACTTCAGTGTCTGGACACTTGCAGTGGTCTGATAAGTTTTTCCCCCAGAAATGTCAGTCACTCCAGTCTAGGCCCACAGGGCACTGAGTGATGCTTCCTTTCGCACATGTAGCCACAATCCTATCAAGTGTGGTTCCTTGAGGACAAGGATCTTGTCCAGGCTGCAGCATGCCAGCTAAATGAATGAGTAAACTGATGGTATCCCCAAACGCAGCAGTTTGGTAATAAACAGATTATTCTGGGTTTAAGGAATGAGAACAGTAAATAGCAAGTGGGAGTAGTTGAACTTGCCCTTTTAGCCTTCTGAATTTCCTCTCCTTTTCTAACAGGGAATTTGAACAGTCTTAAGTTTTGAATATATATGGAAATAGTTTAGATTCATTTGAGGAAAAGTAATTTGTTGTTATTTAAAATTAGGTTTTAATGGGAAAAAGTGATATATTAACTTTTTGTTGTTGTTTTAGATGCAGTCTCACTCTGTCGCCAGGCTGGAGTGCAGTGGCGCAACATCGGCTCACTGCAACCTCTGCCTCCCGTGTTCAAGCGATTCTCCTGCCTCAGCCTCCTGAGTAGCTGGGGCTATAGGTGCATGCCACCATGCCCGGCTAATTTTTGTATTTTTAGTAGAAACAGGTTTTTGCTATATTGGCCAGGCTGGTTTCAAATTCCTGACCTCGTGATTCGCCTGCCTCGGCCTCCCAAAGTGCTGGGATTACAGGCGTGAGCCCACCTCACTTAAAACATTGAAACAGTAGAAAACCTATGCAGTGAAAAGATCTCCTGGTTAACCTATCTTTCCACAAATAATCTGTGCGTATACAACCATTATCTGTGTGGATGTACTTCCTTCTATTTAATAATAGTACATTACTCCATCAGTCTGGTTTCCCCAACCTCTAATCCAGTTTTATCCATTATCATAAATGGCATCTTTCAACTGAAATTTTGCCCACACAAAAACCTTAGTCTTCCTAGCTTTCTGCTTTTCTTTCACCTTGCTCCTTACCACTTACTGTTGATTTTGCTGTCAGCACAGATCTTGTATCTCATCCCTGCTGCCACTCTAGTCCAGACCATCCTCATCTCATACCTGGATTATTACAGTTCTCTTCTCACTGGTCCCTCTGCTTTTCGTTGCCCCTTCTATTCCATGCACTAGCAGCAGCTAGAGTAATGAACGTGTCAGAGCCTGACCTGCTTATAAGCGTTCCCACTGCGTGTCAAAGAGGACAGACTTGGTGCCATGGTTTACACATCCAACTCTGTGATTTGCCCCCTGCCAGCTTCATCTACCTGAAAGGAAGAAGCTGAGGCAAAATTAATTTAAGTAGAGAGTTCAGGTGGGCCAGGCTTGAGGCTTGCACCCTAGGAGCATAGACTCAAGTTGCCCTGAATCTGCACTTCAATTGGCAGCGATTACAGGTAGATTTTTAAAGGTGAAAAGGGAGACAGGGAGTGGGACTGATACAAAGTGGTTTGTCAGGAATTCTTTTTGGCTTACAAAAATAACTGATTAGGGATTGGTTGTACATTGTGTGGTGAAGGTAGCATTATTAGGTTAATTTATATGAATACCTACTTGTGGCTATGGCAGGCAGTTTCGAGATGAATGCATAGCTCAAGGGGAAGCTAGGACGAGATTGCAATCTCATTTTAGTGCCTCTCTGGGCCTGAAAATTTAGAAGGACTCACATTCCTCAGATAAGAGTTCTTTTCTTTTCTCAGTTCCATGGGGCTTGCTCCATTCCAACCTCACAGGATTCTTCCGTTCCTCCGAGCACCAGAGCCCAGGGCTTTTCAACGGTGGTTTCCTTTGCCTGGAAATTTCTTTCCAGTGTATGGCTGGCTGCTTCACATCCGGAAGGTCTCAAATTAAATATCATTGCAGCAAAGCATCCTTCACCAGTTACAACTCAAATTACCCAAATTATTTGCATTAAAATCCATTAGGGATATAGCAGTGAGCCAGAGTTCCTACCTTTGGTGTATATGAACTCCATGGCATTCCATAGCTATTTTTTACTTCAAAGAAAAAGAGTAAGATAAATCATACAACTATCTCAAAATAATGGGAGTTTTAGCTTGACAAAACAAACGTGAAGGACTTGAGGCCTGTTAGTGGACTGACAGGAAGTTCAGTGGGCCTGATGTAAGTCAAGGGAAATAGTAGGAATTAGTACCCTAAGTTGTGGGACGTCAGATCGCTTAGGACCTTCCAAGCTATGATAGAAGTTTGAATGTTATTTTTATTTATTTATTTTTGAGACAGGGTCTGGCTCTTTCGCCCAGCCTGGAGTGCAGTGGCACAATCTCTGCTCACTGCAACCTCCGCCTCCTGGGTTCAAGTGATTCTCCTGTCTCAGCCTCTGGAATAGCTGGGATTACATGTGTGAGCCACCATGCCAGACTAATCTTTGTATTTTTCGTAGAGACAGGGTTTCACCGTGTTCTCCAGAGCTGGTCTCGAGCTCCTGGCCTCAAGTGATCCACCCGCCTTGGCCTCCCAAAGTGCTGGGATTACAGGCGTGAGCTGCCTCTCCAGGCTGAATTTTATTCTGAGTAGTGGCAGTCTTTTTTAAAAGGATCCCTCTGGTATGTGTGGAGAGAATAGACCATCAAGTATAAGAGGGAGAATAGGGGGGAAAATGTGGTGGTGGAGGTAGAGGTAGTGAAAATCAGTCTCTTGAAGGTGGATTTGCTGGACTGGGATATGGTGTGAGAGAGAAGAGTTAAGGTGATACCAAAGCTTTTGAGCTGAGTAGCTGAAAGAATGGAGGTGCAGGTACCATTGACCGAGATGGGGAAGACTAAGGGAGGAATACTTGTGGAGTGAGGGATATCTGTATTCGGGTTTTGGAAATAGTAAGTTTTATATTTTTATTAGGCATTGGTCATTGAGTAGGAAGCTGGGTATATACAGTCTAGAGTTCTAAGCTGGGAAGGTAATTTTTGGAGCCTTCAGAGTATAGCTGGTTCTTCAAGCGCTGAAGAAGGGTGAGATCACTAGGGAGGGAGGAAGGAAGCTATAAAAGGAAGGGGTCACTCATCACATCTTACACACTTTTTAAAATCTTGGTTTTTTAATGTCCGTGTTCCTCATTAGCAGTAAGCCCTGTGGAAGCAGGAGTCTTTCTCATTGACCACCATGACAAGACCCTATTTATGAAACATAATAGACACACAAATGTTTATCGGATATTTATTGAAATATAGGAATCTTTCCCCTCACACCTCATGACCGCATTGTGGTACATTGTATGAATGAATATGCCATAATTTTACCTATGGCTGTATATTTAGGTCTTTTCGTGCAGGCTATAAAAATATGTATGGGCCGGTCACAGTGACTTACGCCTGTAATCCCAGAACTTTGGGAGGCCGAGGCGGGTGGATCGCCTGAGGTCGGGAGTTCAAAACCAGCCTGACCAACATGGAGGAACCCCGTCTCTGCTAAAAATACAAAAATTAACTGGACATGGTGGCGTATGCCTGTAATCCCAGCTACTCGGGAAGCTGAGGCAGGAGAACTGCTTGAACCCAGGAGGCGGAGGTTGTGGTGAGTCGAGATTGCGCCATTGCACTCCAGCCTGGGCAACAAGAGTGAAACTCCATCTCAAAAAAAAGAAAAAAGTATGACTGTATTTAGAGTAGTATGTGGATTTGAAAAATTAATAAGTGTTGCTTAGGGTTTATACCATTTATGAGGGTGTCGGTTTCCTTAAAATTTGGCCAGTACATGATGATCTAATTTACATCTAGAATAGTTTATTACTGTATATAAAAAGGATATATCAACCCTAAATTCTCCTTCCCATTAATGATACCAACATGACTGGCACAAGAATTATATTTTGGTTTTAGAAACTTTTCCTTGATAGGAATTTTATACTTTGATAAGTTTTGTCTGAAATTTCACATTCCTGAAAACTTTAAATGAATGAAGGTCATGTAAGAGTTGTGTCTGGGCTTCATGGCAGAACTGCTGACGAGTGTACCCTTTCTGCAGAAAGTATAAAAATGGCCTTGCTGAGGAAATTAAATTTATGTTCAAGTGCTATTTCTTTATGGCACTGGGAAACAAGCATTTCAAACAGCTGGAAATGGTCAGAGTGGTCATAAAGAGTTTGTGTTAAGAATGGTTACTTAGGTGCCAGGTGTCAGCCTGTCCAAGTGCTGACTTTGCCACTTACCAGCACTGTACACTCAGAAGTGCACCTCTGTCTTTTTTTACCTTATTTGTAAAATGGACCAGTGCATGTAAAGAGTTTAGCACAGTGTCTAGCACATAAGAGCTCAATACAAATTAGTTAGTATTAGCCAGGTGTGGTGGCCCGTGACTGCAGTCCCAGCTACTCAGGAGGCTGAAGTGGGAGGATTTCTTGAGTCCAGGATTTTGAGGCTGCAATGAGCCATGATCGCACCACTGCACCCCAGCCTGGATGACAGAGTGAGACCCTGTCACAAAAACCTGCAGCTGGCCAGGCGTGGTGGCTCATACCTGTAATCTCAGCAGGTATGAGGGATTTGGGAGGCTGAGGCGGGTGGATCACGAGGTCAGGAGATCAAGACCATCCTGGCTAACACAGTGAAACCCCATCTCTACCAAAAATACAAAAAATTAGCCAGGTGTGGTGGCGGGCACCTGTAGTCCCAGCTACTCGGAAAGCTGAGGCAGGAGAATGGCGTGAACCCGGGAGGCGGAGCTTGCAGTGAGCTGAGATCGCACCACTGCACTCCAGCCTGGGCGACACAGCAAGACTCCGTCTCAAAAAAAAAAAAAAAAAACCCTGCAGCTGGGCAGGTCTGAGTCAGCAGGGAGAAAACAGGTCTGTTGCCCTTGATGAGCCTGTACAAATACATATTAGTATCTTATGAATGTGACACAAAGAGAAAAAGCCTAGGCCTTGTTATTTACAAACTGCAAATTCCACAAAGTTTTAATTTTAAGCATACCACTCTGACCATTTCCAGCTGTTTGAAATGCTTGTTTCCCGGTGCCATAAAGAAATAGCACTTGAACATAAATTTAATTTCCTCAGCAAGGCCATTTTTATACTTTCTGCAGAAAGGGTACACTCGCCAGCAGTTGTGCCGTGAGAGTACACCGAACAAAGGAGACAGGGTCATTTATAACCTGACACGTCCACCCTACTGCTGTGTCCGGTTTCCATTGGCTGGAACAGGACCTCACATTCTGTATTTGTCCTGATTGGCTAGCAACTTCGAACTTTTTAAAAGAGGCAAAGGCAGAGGAGAACAAAAGAAGGAGGAAGTAACTTGTGGAATACTGAGAAAGGTAGAAACGCCTTCACATAAGGAAGAGGAACAGGCTATGAGCTAATGCTTGCTTGGACCAGTATAAGCATGCCAGGGCAGATAATTAGGCTAAGTTGTGGGAGCTAAGAACATAAAGTACATTGATTTCTTTATTACGGCTAGCAGATATTTAAGAATGTTAGCACAAGTGTTTGAATAAATTTTGCTTCTAAGAGAAGTTACTATTTATTCCTCCTAATTAGATGGGGAGGAAAGTCTTTGAAGAGGAACCTCTACTTTACTTTTTAAACACAGCTCATCCTAGAACCTTGTCTCTGGCAATCTTCATCTTCCCAGGATTTACATTGATATTGATCGTTCATCTTTTCTCCTCCCTACTCTCCTGACCCACTTTATAGTTCATGGTCTATCATTATAATGTCTTTCTTGCATATGGCCTGTATTAGGTATCCGTTGATGTGTATGGTGTACGCAACTTGGCAGTTTAAAACAGCACACTGTTTTTTGTTTTGTTTTGTTTTGTTTTTAAGACAGAGTCCCCTCTGTTGCCCATGCAGGAGTGCAGTGGCGCAATCTCGGCTCACTGCAACCTCCATCTCCTGGGTTCAAGCAATTCTCCTGCCTCGCTTTCCCCTCGGGAAACTACAGGCGCACACCAGCACGCCCGGCTAATTTTTGTATTTTTAGTAGAGACGGGGTTTCACCATGTTAGTCAGGCTGGTCTCGAACTTCTGACCTCAGGTGATCCGCCTGGGATTATAGGTGTGAGCCACGGTGCCCAGCCCCAAACAGCACACATTTATGACCTCACACTTTCTGTGGCTCAGCTGCAGTGAAGGTATTAGCTGAGGCTGTGGTCTCATATCAGGGCTCAACTGAGGAGGGATCAGCAGATCCAAAATCATGTGGGTTGTGATACCCACATTTTCTTCTAGTTTTCACCATTGTATTTGAAATATTTAACTATTTAATCCCTGTGATGCATGGTAGAATCAAAACTTCACCCCTAAATGTTTAGTCAATTATTATTATTATTATTGCAACACACCGAATAGTCTACTGTTGTACCATTGATAAAAATACTATATTCTAAAATGTTATGTATAGTTGAGTTTGCTTTTGGATTTTCCATTCTCTTCCATTTTATTTAATCCCAACATCATAGTTTTAAATCACACTTTTATTATATTTTATAATATGCTGTATTTTCTGGCCATCTTGGTTCCTCTTAGTTTGCAAATTCCTCACAGCCATTCTTCTAAGAGGTGAAAAGGCAATATAGAACATTAAATTTGTTGGAATCAATTTTGTTTTTCTCAAAGTGATCTACTTTTCAGTGCCCTAATAATTTTGTCATTTGTAATTTGAAACAATTTACATTTTTATCTGCAAAAAGCCCTTCAAGTTGGTCACAGTAGTAACTGTTTATTCCACAATTAAAACTGTAATTTTTTTATGGTTTCAGAAAATATGGTAGATATTGTACATCACAAAGTACAATTGAGAAATTCCTGTTTTCCTCAGAAAATTTTCAGAAACATCCCTTTTTTAAAAAAAGAGTAACAACCTTCCTCAAGCACTGGTTTTATATAAGGACAACCAGCTTGTTCTGTCTTGGCCTTGGGGTAAAAATGCATTCATTTATTACAGCATCACAATATGGAGATGGACTAAAATAAATTCAGATCTTAGAATAAACAGGTAACAAAAATGTCATTGTGTTGTAGATATATTGTTACTCTTCTACATCTGGGGCCTCATGTGCACTCTTCCATATTAAAAAGAAAGATGAGCAAAAATGTTTTAACACATTTAGAATAAGGGTAGAGTTTCATGTAGTACATGTTTATGTCTCTAATCCTTGTTAATCTCATTTGCTCCCTATCTGGTCAGGTTATTTAATTGGAATTTATATTTACTAGTTTGTTTGTTTGAGACAGAATTTCTCGCTCTTGTTGCCCAGGTTGGAGTGCAGTGGCACTATCTCTGTTCATCACAACCTCCGCCCCCCCGGGTTCAAGCGATTCTCCTGTCTCAACCTCCTGAGTAGCTGGAATTACAGACATACGCCACCACGCCTGGCTAATTTTGTATTTTTAGTAGAGACGGGGTTTTTCCACGTTGGCCAGGCTGGTCTGGAACTGCTGACCTCAGGTGATCCACCCGCCTCGGTCTCCCAAAGTACTGGGATTACAGGCATGAGCCACTGCGCCTGGCCTATATTTACTAGTTTTGTCTTGCTCTCTGTCTAGGCCTTTCTGAACTAATAGGGTCTTGGAATCTAGCTCAATTCTATTTTCTTGTGTGTGATATTTTTGCAATTCATTCATAATACCTTTCGTTAATAAAATTCTATCATTTGTAAAATTTTTTGAGCTATAGCCTATTTCTTGTCAGGAACTCTTCACTGAGGCATAAGCTCCCCAAGGGCAGGGAGCTTTCTCCATTTTGTCCACTGTATCCCCAACACCTAGACGGTTGCCTTGCACATGAGTGCTCAGTAAACATTTGTTGAGTATAAACATCCATTTACCATATGACCCAGCGGTTACACTTTTGGGGCATTTATGCCAAAGGAAAAACCTGTAGATGAATGCACATGGCGATTTTATTTGCTGTACCTCTCAAGTTGCAAAAACCCAGATGTCCTTCAGTTGGTGAATGCTTAACAAAAGCATGGTACAGCCATTCCATAGACTACTCCTCAGCAATAAAAAGAGATGAAGTATTGATTCATGCAAAAACTGGGAGACATTTCAAGGAAATTGTGCTGAGTGAAAGAAAGCTAATCTTAAAAGCTTATATATGATATTATTTCATTTACATATAACATCATTGAAATAATAACATTATAGAGACAGAGAACAGATTAGTGGTTGCCAAGGATTAGAGATAAGGTGAGAGGAGAGTGGACATAGCTATAAAGAAGTAACACAAGGGAGCCCTGTGGTGATAGCACTGTTCTTCATCTTAATTGTGGGGGTGTCTGCATGACTCAATACATATGATAAAACTGCGTAGAATTGGCCGGGTGCGGTGGCTTACACCTGTAATCCCAGCACTTGGGGAGGCTGAGGCGGGTGGATCACGAGGTCAGGAGTTCCAGACCAGCCTGGCCAAGATGGTGAAACCCCATCTCTACTAAAAATACAAAAATTAGCCAGGTGTGGTGGCGGGCGCCTGTAATCCCACCTGCTTGAGAGGCTAAGGCAGAGAATTGCTTGAACCCAAGAGTTGGAGGTTGCAGTGAGCCGAGATTGCACCAATGCGCTACAACCTGGGCGACAGAGCAAGTCTCTGTCTCCGGGAAAAAAAAAAAAAAAAAAAAAAGCATAGAACCACACAACACACACATGACTGCATGTAAAACTGGTGCAGTTTTAATACGGTGGGTAAAATGGTGCCATTGTGAGTTTTTTTTTCTTTTTAATATTATAGTTATGTAAGATGTTACCATTGGGGAAATTTTGATGAAGATCACATGGGATTTCCCTATACAGTGTTTATATAATAAATCTATAATTATTTCAAAGTAAAAAGTGTTATTTTTTAAAACAGAATGAATAGTAAAATCTAACAGAAAACACTTAGGTACATATGGATCATGCAAGGAAGAATTAAAGCTACAGGGTTATTATTACCAAATATTCTTGGAAAGCACTGATTTAAAAATAGAGAGTACTTTGCTGACTTTTTTTGTTATGAAGGAGCAGGTTTCTTGAGTTTACTGTTGAGTTACTCTGTGTGTCTAACCTAAGTCTAGGTACTTAGTTTTAAAATACCTTTAAAAGGAGCAAAAAAATCTCACTTCAGGAGCTTTAAAAATTGTGAAGTTAGCACATTTAAATAATAGTGACCTATAGCTTTGTGAAAATGAGTCATTATGAATTACTGTCTACATCAGTTTGAGAAGAAAGCAACTTATACTTGGAAAAAGTAAAAGCGAATCATCCCTTCTTACCCTAAGCACTCCTCTCCCTTCTGATTATTGAGTTACACAAAAGTATTTCAAGGACAGACCGAGGAAGCCTAGATTCCAAAGGATTGATTTTAGTTGTCTGTTGCATATTCCAGTTACAGTAAGAACCTGCAGGGTGATATACTCAGGGCCTAAGGACCCCTGGGGTCATTCTAGGGCTTATATTTTAGAAAAAAGATCCAGAGCAAAGATGCAGTTTCTTTCTTTCTTTCTTTCTTCCTCTTTTCCTTTGCCCTGCCCGGCCCTGCGTCCCAGCCCTGTGTCCCAGGCTAGAGCATAGTGGCATGACCACAGCCCACTGCCTCTGGAACTTCCCGGGTTCAAGCTGTCCTCCCATCTCAGCCACCCGAGTAGCTGGGACCACAGTTGAGCGCCACAATGCCCAGCCAATTTTGTGTGTGTGTGTGTGTGTGTGTGTGTGTGTGTGTGTGTGTGTGTGTGTTTTGTAAAGACAGAGTTTCACCACATTGCCCAGGCTGGTCTTGATCTCCTGAGTTCAAGGGACTCCCCCCGGCCTCGGCCTCGCAAAGTGTTGGGATTACAGGTGTGAGCCACAGCACCTGCCCAAAGATGCAATTTCATACTACCAAAAATACAGAGAAATAGAAAAAGAGAACAATGAAAGCCACATGCCAAAATTATTATAGTTGCTTCTTTGTAGCCACTTTGCAAACTCCTGAACTTCTTTGTGATGGAAGTCTGTTGTGCATCCTTCACTCTTTGAAAATCTTCAACACAGGAAACCTGGCTTTTCACATGGGTTTTCCAAATATGCAACCTAAAGTAACTGTCTTGAAACAAATTCTTCAGAAGCCTCTTATCCTTTTAACTCCTTAAGCTGAGCATGTAACTTTGTAAGCTGGGTTTATGAAGGGCCACATGTATTTATACCAGTAGCAGCTTAGTATGTGCTGTGCGGGTGTTTCTCAGGGTATTTATTCTACTCCATTGATCTATTTCTTCTCTTCCTCTTCCTTTCTCCAGCTTTCCGAGTAGTTGGGACTACATATTCGTGTAACCATGCCTGGACTTCTTTATTTTTATAACTTCCTCTTCCAGCCCAGAAGGCAGTTTGGTGTCTTTGATAGCCCCTCACCTATGACACTTCTCTGTATACACTTGCAACTTTGAAGTCTTCTCTGAGGTTTCTTCTTTGGAAAAAATTTAGATTTAATTTCCTGAGACAGAGTTTTGCTCTGTCACCCAGAATGGAGGACAATGGCATGATCTTGGTTCACTACAACCTCTGTCTCCTGGGTTCAAGCAATTCTCCTGCCTCAGCCTCCCGAGTAGCTGGGATTACAGGTGCGTGCCACCATGCCCGGCTAAGTTTTCTATTTTCACTAGAGACAGGATTTCGCCATGTTGGCCAGGCTGGTCACTAACTCCTGACCTCAGGTGATCCACCCATCTCGGCCTCCCAAAGTGCAGGGATTGCAGGCGTGAGCCACCGCGCCCAGTCTCGATTTGGATTCTTAAGAGGGATTGAAGGTTATTCACATGTGATTCATGTATTCCCCAGTGACCCAGGTGTCTTGATTCTGGGGCTTCAGTTTCTTGCCCCATCAGTTTTCTCTTCCCCTCTCATTTTAGTTCAGACCTTCAGCTTGACAAGTCTTAGATTGTATGGAGAGTCTCTGCCTCTAGCCAGTGCCTGTCATCCCCGGTATCCTTATGTCCCAATCGTTGAATCACATTAATAAACACTATCTACACAGCTGCAGCCTATCTTTTCACATCACAGCTTTCTCTCCCACAAAGTGAAACTTCATTTTTGGGGTGGAGGGGAAGGAAATCTCTTACGTTTATATCAAATCTTTATTTTCTTGCCTAGGACTTCATCCTTTCTAGGTCTCTTCTGGGGTTAGCAGCAGTGTTTCATCCCCACAAAAACTAACCAAGTTTGGCTTAGTCTTAGCTGGCCTTTAGTTCCATCCTGGAGACCTGTTTGGGGGTGCTGTGTGTCTCTGTAGACCTGTCAATCCTGTGGTTGCTTCCCTAATTCGCAGCATCAGGGAATCACCCATTACCGCGATGGGTTTCCCCGGTCGTGCTGCTCTGCCAGCAGCTCTAGCAGCTCTTATTTGTAGAAATGGGACGTTCTGTTTATTGTAGGTCCTAGTCAATCTGATATGAGGAAAGCTTCTCTTCTCTTTCTCTGTTGGTTCAGAGTTTATTCTTTTTTATCCAAAGCAACTGCTGATACACAACTTATTGATATTAAGTTTGATTCCCACCAGTCTCCTAAAACAATGGTGATTTTTTTAAAGAAAGTTATTTCCTTTATCCTCTTTTAAATATTCTGTTTGTGAGACAGTATTTTTCAAGTCCCATTCTCTTTCAAGTATTCAAAGATGGTGGATGCCTCAGGCAGAAAAATAGATACAACAAACTCCCTATATTTCCCACCCCATCTGTACTTCCTGTTGGGGTTAGGACTCATTTAGAATTTACCATCATTTGCTAGGCACTTTCTCCTGAAACTCCTGGCGAGGAGTTTGATGGCTTTCGTTATCAATAGACCAATTTATCCAGGTAAAAGCAATTAGCATTCTCCAGTGAGCCCAAGTGTGTGAGCCCTTCTCATGGGCAAGCCTTTGTGCACCAGAATACACAGAAGTCAGTCTTCGTTCCAGATGTTTCCCATGTTTTTCCTCTGCGATGGGATTGGGTGGGAGTGAAGAAACCATGCCTATGACAACAGAAGAAACAACATGAGTCAAGACTGGGAAGTACCCATTACTTTTTTTTTTTTTTTTGAAATGGAGTCTCGCTCTGTTGCCCAGGCTGGAGTGCAGTGGCACAACCTTGGCTCACTGCAACCTCCATCTCCTGGGTTCAAGTGATTCTCCTCCCTCAGACTCCTCAGCAGCTGGGACTACAGGTGCACACCACCAAACCCGGCTAATTTTTGTACTTTTAGTAGAGACAGGGTTTCACCATGTTGGTCAGGCTGATCTCGAACTCCTGACCTCGTGATCCGCCCGCCTTGGCCTCCCAAAGTGCTGGGACTACAGGCATGAGCCACCGTGCTCGGCAGTACCTGTTACTTTTTTTTAAGATAAAGATCTTGACCGGGCACGGTGGCTCACACCTGTAATCCCAGCATTTTGGGAGGCCGAGGCAGGCGGATCACGAGGTCAG
Source organism: Pan troglodytes (assembly GCF_028858775.2). Classification (NCBI taxonomy): domain Eukaryota; kingdom Metazoa; phylum Chordata; class Mammalia; order Primates; family Hominidae; genus Pan; species Pan troglodytes. The sequence continues at coordinate 20,175,378 of NC_086016.1, forward strand.
GAGATCGAGACCATCCTGGCTAACACGGTGAAACCCTGTCTCTACTAAAAATACAGTAAATTAGCCGGGCATGGTGGCGGGCGCCTGTAGTCCCAGGCGGAGCTTGCAGTGAGCAAAGATCGTGCCACTGCACTCCAGGCTGGGCAACTGAGCGAGACTCCATCTGAAATAATAATAATAAAAAAAGATAAAGATCTTAAGATAATACTGAGAAGGTGTAGGTTGAGGTCATTTGGGGAGGCTTTGAATGTTAAGCTCAGGATACAGACTTAATCTGATGAATTGCGAGGAGTCTTTGGAGGCTTCTACACGAGAGCAATATTGTCAGAATTGAATTTAAGCAAATTTAATTGGGCAGAGGTTTAGTCTGTATTGGATATGGGGAACCAGTTTGGAAGTCCCGGTGAGAAGTTTAGGTCATCAAAACCTGCCTGTCCTAGGCCAGCTGCAGTGGCTCACGCCTGCCCAGCACTTTGGGAGGCCGAGGCGGGTGGATCACGAGGTCAGGAGTTCAAGACCAGCCTGGCCAAGCTGGTGAAACCCCATCTCTACTAAAAATCAAAAATTAGCTGGGTGTGGTGGCGAGCACCTGTAATCCCAGCTACTCAGAAGGCCGAGGCAGAGAATTGCTTGAACCTGGGAGGTGGAGGTTGCAGTGAGCCAAGATCGTGCCACTGCCCTCCAGCCTGGGCAACAGATCGAGACTCCATCTCAAAAAAAATTTACTAAATACTCACTGTGGGCAAATACAATTTTGGGGAAACAGCCACAAACCCAAAACAGACAAAAGCTCCTCAAGGGGTTTACTTAATAATGGTGGAAGACAGAAAATAAATGCATATAATCAATAGCTGGTAGGTTAGTTAGAAAAATAAAGCAGAGTAGAGGGACGAGACAGTGACTGGACCTATAGAAAGTGAGGGAGAGGCTATTCCAGGCAGAACCTAGTGCAGAGGCCCCAGCCGGGAGTGCTGAGTGTGTCTGAGGAGCAGGTAAGAGGCCAGTATGAGTTAGGGAGGTGATCAAGGATGAGAGTAGTGAGAAGCGATGTTAGCATGTCAGCAGGAGGCTGACAGGTGAGGTCTTAGAGGTCGTATAAACTTTGGATTTAGTTCTAAAGGAGACATTGGAACAAAGGGGTGGAATGCTCTGACTCACATTTCGAAGGCTCACTAGCTGTTGATATGAGGAGCAGACAGAGAGAAGCAGGGAGTTTGGTGAGGAAGCTTTTAAATGGATGAAGCTCAGACAAATGGGCCATGGAGATGGTGTGAGAAGAGAGGGGTTTCTGAATCTCCTTTGAATATAGTCATCAGGATTTGTTAATTGACTAGATGTGAAAAGAGAGAAAAAGGGAAGAGTCAAGGATGCCTCAAGTTTTTGCTGGAGAAATATGCCATTTACTGAGGCTGGGGAGTTAGAGGGAATCAGGTTTGAAGAGGTGAGATCCAAAGCTCGGTTTGGTTCTGTTAAGTTTGCGCTGCCTGTTTGACATTCATTGCTGACGTCGGGGACGGGCACTGGGATAAGGGGACTCCGGAGTTGAGGAGAGGTGGGGGGGTGTAATGAGAGCCAGCCTAATGGATGGGATTTTGAGCCATGATGCTGAAAGAGCTATCAAGAGTCAGTGGGTGTAGAACAGAAAGGGAAGCAAGAGCAGGGAAAAGAAGAGGTCCAAGGGGTGCTTCTCCAGCAGTAGAGTTGGAGAGTTAGGGTGAGGAAAACAGCAAAGATGGAAAAGAAATAGCAGTGCGGTGGTGGGTGGGTGTGTCCTGAAAGCCAGAGAAGAAATTATTTTAAGATAGAATCAACTTAAATGCTGCTTTTAAACTTAGTATGATGGAGGCTGAGAACCATTTGTTAAATTTGGCTTGGTTGCAGTACAATGGTGGGAATGAAAATTTGTTTGCATCATTAATACTGGCATTAAGATTTTGTATAGAAGTTTTTGTTACCATCTCTGAGGTTTCAGTCATTTTAATGAAGTTTCACTAGTGAACTGCTTCATCAGTTGAGACAGGTAATTGCTTAGGCAGGAATTTCTTCTCTTTAGGCCAACTGATGAAATTTCTTACTAGTACCAAGTTTAAAAAGGTGTCCACATAATTAAAAGAAAACTCCTAGTTCTTAAGTTGTCAAAGAAGTGGCCATATTCTCCCTGCTGCTTATCTCTGACGAGTAGGGGTTTGACAGAGGGCATCTTTGCTCTGCCACCCCTCACTGTCTTGGCCCAATTCAGTTAATATTGGCAGCTACCAACATTTGTTATGCTTATTACATTTTTAAGGAATAAAAGTCTTTTTTTTCTTTTGAGGCAAGGTCTCTCTCTTCTCTGCTTGGTCGTTCAGACTGGAGTACAGCGGCATGCTCATAGCTCGCTGCAGCCACGAACTCCTGGGCTCCAGCAGTCCTCCCTCTGCAGCCTCCTGAATAGCTTGGACTGCAGGCACGCACCACCATACCTAGCTAATTAAAAAAATTTCTTTGTAGAGATGAGATCTCACAAAGTTGCCAGGCTGGTCTTAAACTCCTGGACTCAAGCAGTCCTCCCACTTCAGTCCCCCAAAGCACTAGGATTACATCCATGAGCCATCGTGCCCAGTCCAGCACTTCCTTTTGAAGGAAAGTATTGATGTGCAGTTTTCGAGAGCACGTCAGCCTCTCTATTAAGTTTTTCAATGTACTTCTGATAGTATTTTCTGAAAATTTTTCTAAGTCACAATTTCCAATTCACTTGACAGTTGGGTATTTGACCTATAGGTAGGTGCACATTCATGATCATTAAAACATCAATACTTAAATTTTTTTTTTTTTTTTTTTGAGACGAAGTCTCGCTTTATCGCCCAGGCTGGAGTGCAGTGGCGCGATCTCAGCTCACTGCAAGCTCCGCCTCCTGGGTTGACGCCATTCTCCTGCCTCAGCCTCCCGAGCAGCTGGGACTACAGGCGCCCACCACCACGCCCGGCTAAGTTTTTGTATTTTTAGTAAAGACGGGGTTTCACCGTGTTAGCCAGGATGGTCTTGATCTCCTGACCTCGTGATCCGCCCGCCTCGGCCTCCCAAAGTGCCGGGATTACAGGTGTGAGCCACTGCGCCTGGCCAAATATTTCTATTTAAACTGTTTTTGTGTTTTGTTTTGTTTTTTGTTTTTTTTTGAGACCTAGTCTCACTCTGTCTCCCAGGCTGGAGTACAGTGGCACAGTCTTGGCTCGCTGCAATCTCCACCTCCTGAGTTCAAGTGATTCTCATGCCTCAGCCTCCCTAGTAGCTGGGATTACAGGCATTCACCACCTATTTTTTTCGTTTTTTTGAGACAGAGTCTTGCTCTGTCACCCAGGCTGGAATGCAGTAGTGCATTCTTGGCTCACTGCAACTTCCACCTCCTGGGTTCAAACGATTCTCCTGGCTCAACCTCCTGAGTAGCTGGGATTACAGGTGCGTGCCACCATGCCTGGCTAATTTTTGTATTTTTAGTAGAGACGGGGTTTCACTGTCTTGGCCAGGCTGGTCATGAACTCCTGACCTCGTGATCCCCCCGCCTCAGCCTCCCAAAGTGCCAGGATTACAGGCGTGAGCCATCACGCCCAGCCTAATTTTTGTATTCTTAGTAGAGACAGGGTTTTGCCATGTTGGTCAGGCAGGTCTTGAACTCCTGTCCTCAAGCAATCCACCTACCTCGTCCTCCCAAATTGCTGGGATTACAGGCGTGAGCCACTGCACCCTGCCTAAAGTGATTTTAATAATGAGAATACAACACGTGTTATTGAATCCTCAGAGCATTTATTGAACATGGTAAAGTACCCCCCGCTCCTTTATTTATTTATTTATTTATATTATTATTTTGAGACAGAGTCTTGCGCCATCACGCAGGCTGGAGCGCAGTGGTATGATCTCGTCGGCTCACTGCAACCTCCGCCTCCAGGGTTTAAATTTTTAGTAGAGACAGGGTTTCGCTATGTTGGCCAGGCTGGTCTTGAACTCCTGGTCTCCCAAAGCGGGAATACAGACATGAGCCAGAGCGCCTGGCCTTCCGCTCCTTTTAAAATGGATTCAATCAAGTGACCTCTGTAAAAATCCATAACCTGTATTGATTGAGGTTGGTTTCAGGCTATTTATTGTCGTTTCCCTCATTTCTTTAAGCAAATTTCTGTTACTCAAAATTAAAACAATTGAATGAGCATCTTAGAAGAAACTTTCTAAGCATTTGGATTCAAGGTAACTCTATTTTGTGAGAGAGAATTACACTGAAAACCCTTTATGTCAGCCCATAGTTTAGTTATCTGTAAAATGATGCCATTAATACCTACTTTGAAGAGTTTTGTGCAGAGTAAATAAGCCAAAGAATGGAAACCTGGTATCTGTCCCCAAGATGGTAACCGCTATTGTTACTTAAAACCTTGCCTTTTTTTTTTTTTTTTTTTGAGAAGGAGTCTTGCTCTGTTGCTCAGGCTGGAGTGCAGTGGCACTATCTCAGCTCACTTCAACCTGCACCTCCCGGGTTCAAGCAATTCTCCTGCCTCAGCCTCCTGAGTAGATGGGATTACAGGCGCGTGCCACCATGCCTGGCTAATTTTTGTATTTTTAGTAGAGACAGGGTTTAACATGTTGGTCAGGCTGGTCTCGAACTCCTGACCTTGTGATCCTCCCCCCCCCAGCCTTCCAAAGTGCAGGAATTACAGGCGTGAGCCACCGCGCTTGGCCAAAACCTTTCATTTTTTTCCTTTACATTCAGTGTTTCTCTCTTCCTCGTTCCCGTATGTGCTTTTGCATGGCTATGCTGCAGTAACAAGCAGTCCTAGAAGCTCAGTACTTAGCAGCCACAGAAACATCGGGGGAGTGTTCATAAAGTTTTTCCAGATCAGCTGTTGACTCTGCGCTTTCTGTCTTCCTTTCGCTGTCTAGATTAAAGGAGCAGTTCCTATTTGGGATAAGGGGAAAACAGCTATACTTGAACAGTGTGATAATCTTTTAAGCTTCTGCTCAGAGGTGGCATATGTCACTTCACTCATATTTCATTGACCAGAACATTTTCATAAGCAAGCCATAGGAACAAGTCTGATGTCAGTGATGATGGGCAGCATAATCCTCTTATGAGAAGCCAGTGAACAATCGGAACACGTGTGAGATCTCTCTCAGCTGGGTGACTCGCTTTGAGGAACGTATCTGTAGATGCCATGAAACCCTTAGGACAGGACTTGGGTGGCATCACAGCGATAACAAAGGGGAGGGACTGAGATCCAGTGCTTACTTCCCGAGCAGATTCTGCAATCTGGCTGATAATCAGATTCACCTGGGGCACTTTTTAAAAGGTCCCGGGCTTTGGGCTCACGCCTGTAATCCCAGCACTTTGGGAGGCCGAGGCTGGCAGATCACGAGGTCAGGAGTTCGAGACCAGCCTGGCCAACATGGTGAAACCCCGTCTCTACTAAAAATACAAAAATTAGTCGGGCATGGTGGCAGGTACCTGTAATCCCAGCTACTTGGGAGGCTGAGGCAGGAGAATCATTTGAACCTGGGAGGCGGAGGTTGCAGTGAGCTGAGATCATGCCATTGCACTCCAGCCCGCACAACAAAAACAAAACTCAGTCTCAAAAAAAAGAAAGAAAGAGAGAGAGAGTGGAGACTAAACCAGTCCAAGGGAGCTGGCTTCTGCTTTGTCTTCTACACTACCCCATGGGTCATCAGAAAGAGAACTGCTGAGAATTCACACGATCTTTTGAGACCATGAGCTGATGTGAAATGTGTTCTGTTTTTGCATATATGGTCTGTATACTGTCCCAGAAACAGTTTCCTAGAAGACAGTCATTAGTTAGGTCCTTCTTGGTAGAAGGAGAGGGCAGTCGTCTTTTGTAGCCCCTTAAACGGGGCTTGTCTTTTGTTTTTGCTGTGGAGGTACTTAAAATACAAAAGGTTTGTGGAAGATAACAGCAGGTCCCTGTGTTAAGAAAAAGGGATTTGTGGAAGAAAGGGGAGTATGCCCTTTGTTGTTGTTTAAGCATCTTACTGAAAATAAGTAATATGTGGGCTCATGTTTTGGGCTCTTTCAAGGTGTCTAAAAGGAAATGGGATACTAGGGAATAAAAGAAAGTTTTTTCAGTCCCTGCCCCCTCATTTCTGTGTAATCTGTGTCTTGCTTTGTTGTGATTGTGTTCAAGTCACCAAGTCTGGCCCTCACCTTTGTAGGTTTAAGATGTTAACTATATTGCCCAGGTGTGGTGGCTCACGCCTGTAATCCCAGCACTTTGGGAGGCTGAGGCAGGAGGATTGTTTGAGGCCAGGAGTTGAAGACCAGCCTGAGCAACATAGTGAGATCCTGTCTCTACAAAAGATTTTTTTTTAATTAGCAGAGTTTGCTGGTGCATGTCTGTAGTCCCAGCTACTCAGAGGTTGATGTGGATCACTTGAACCTGGGGGGTCTAGGCTGCAATGAGATCATACCACTGCATTTCAGCCTGAGTGACAGAGCAAGAACCCTGTCTCTCCAAAAAACCAGCAACCCCCCGCCCCATGATGACCATAGTTCCCAAGTCTCAGAATTATATTTCATGTATTTAAAATTGGATATGTAACTGTCTTAGTCCATACTGTTTTGCCGTAACAAAATATCACAGACTGAGTAATTTATAAAGAAATGTATTTCTCGTAGTTCTTCAGACTGGGAAATTCAGTATCAGAGTGCCAGCATCTGGTGAGGGCTGTTGTGTGGCACCTTGTCATCCCATGGCGGGAGGCAGGAGGACAAGAGAAGGTGAGAGAAGTGGGCAAGATGGCAAAACTCACTTTTATAAGGAAATCACTTTCTTGATAACTACCCCACTCCCAAGATGGCATTAATCCATTCAGAGCCCTCCTGACCCAATCACCTCTTGTTAGTGATTATACAGAAAATTTTATGTACAATTTCAGTGTGTGTGTGTGTCTGTGAGTGTGGTAGGTTCCTGTGATTGAATCAATTCAATCAGCTCAGCATCTTATGGACCTGTGATAGTGGGAAGCTACACAAGCAGAAAGGCAGCTGTGGCATCTGAAGACATACCATGTGCCAGGCTCTGTGTTATGTGCTGACCTCACCTCCCTACACTGTTGCATTGGGGATTAGCTTTCTAGTACTTGAATTTTGGGGGACACACTGAGACCAGCAGTACTTTTCATGGTCCTCACGTTTACCTGCCATTCAACACACACCACCCTTCTAATACTAGGAGTTGAGAATTAGAAGGGGAAGAATTCGTTTCGACGGGGTCATTTCTCCCAGGGCTGATAAAGTATTCTTGGCCCGCGACAGCGCGTCATCACTGTCTCTCCCCGAGCAGGGGGGATGATTACTGCCAGTTCTTTATCTTGGGACCTCTTTCCCATGATGGACAGCATACAGCGCATCCTCTTTTGATGATAACATTGTTTTTTTTTCAGTAAGAATCCAGTTCTCTTTTCTTCATTATAATCCTACCCAGGCTGTTCCTAATTGTCCTACCTTTCCAGATTTCTTCTTGCTTGGATTTCAAGCATATCTGGAAATCTTCATTCACACATTGACCTTAGCATTTCTTCCTTGGCAGTGACCTGCATGTTGCTGGAGTCCTGTGCTGTTGCCCTCTTCTCTTGCATGCCTGCTGGCATTTCAGCTGGCCTTTCAGCTATTGCTGTCCTCATAGCAGCATGCCTCTGCCGTGGCATCCATCACATTGCATGGAAAAGGTTACTGGTTTCTTGCCTGTCCTCCCTCCTAGATCTTTGCTACTTGAGGGCAGGGTCCTCTTTTTCTTCTTTGTGTCCCCAGCACATAACAGAGCCTGGCACATAGTATGTCTTCAGATGCCACAGCTGCCTTTCTGCTCGTGTGGCTTCCCACTATCACAGGTCCTAAGATGCTGAGCTGATTGAATTGATTCAATCACAGGAACCTACCACACTCGAAGACACACACACTGAAATTGTATATAAAATTTTCTGTGGGCCAGGCATGGTGGCTCACGCATGTAATCCCAACACTTTGGGAGGCTGAGGCAGGCAGATCATTTGAAGTCAGGAGTTTGAAACCAGCCTGACCAACATGGTGAAACCCCATCTCTACTAAAAATAAAAAAAATAGCTGGGCATGGTGGTGCACGACTGTAGTCCCAGCTACTCGGGTGGCTGAGGCTGGAGAATTGCTTGAACTTAAGAGGTGGAGGTTGCAGAGACTCTGTCTCAAAAAAAAAAAAAAAAAGAAAAAAAAATTCTGTCTATGCACATTTTCATTATTCTTACACAGGAGACCAGGACACAATCATGTAAGAGCAACCAGACCTAGAATATCGGAAGATGAAGTCCCACGTTAAACTTCTAGGACCTTATCTCTGGCATCACTCACCATCCCCCCACCTTTTATCTCCCCTATTTCTGTTTATCCGTTAAAGATACTATAATCTTTTCTTTTCCTGGACAGGATTAAAACTTACCTAAAATTTTCCTTGTCCGTTTTTCTCCACCTGCAGTTAGTTGCAAAACCCTACTGACTGTGTGTCTGAAACTGGTCTTCCATAATTTCTTTCCATTTCCACTGTCATTTCTAGCACTGGCCCGGTCACCTCTTCCCAGACTAGACCAGGGTTCTTCTCGCCCTCCAGTCTCTCTCCCTAACTAACAGTGTGTTCTGCAGACCACATCCAAATTAACCTTCCAAGTTTGATTATTCTTTCTTTTCTTTGTTCAAAAGTCTTTGGTGACTCCCCAGTACTTAACACAATTTCCAACTAATTCAGCAGTGATCTCCTAGTAGCAGAGAATGATGACTCCAAACCTCAGAGGCCTGGAGCTGTATTCCAAAGCAGCTCTGAACATAAATTCTCTAATGACATCTCCCATTTTATCTGTAAGAGTCATGCAAGTATTTAAGGTAAAAATATCATCCCAAACAACAAGCAACAGCAATGCAAAGTCAAAGTAAAACTCTAGGAACCTGTGCCATTTTTACCCTGTGGCTTTTTATATTCCAGCCACACACCGTGGAACCCAGGGAACACTCACATCCTAATTGGAAAATTGGGTCTAAGCGATGAAGTCCAGATGATTCCATCTGGTATCTGAGGCTGTCTGTGGTCAGCTGCGAACCTGCTTTTCCAGATTTTGTCTCTGGCCATGCTTGTCCAGTATACTAGTCACCTAGTATAATTGTTCTAGTCACCTAGGAAATTGTGTTAGGTACTGGAAGACACCAAAGACTTTTGAACAAAGAAAGGATAATCAAAATGGATTAAACAAACCTAGAGCATGTTGCATAGTTTCCAACTTTCGCAGTGCTCAGGAATTGTTAATATGAGTGTGGGGTTTTTTGTTGTTGTTGTTGTTTGTTTGTTTGTTTCTGAGACACTCTGGCTCTGTCGCCCAGGTTAGAATGCAGTGGGTGTGATGTCGGCTCACTGCAACCTCTGCCTCCCGGGTTCAGGCGATTCTCCTGCCTCAGCCTCCCCAGTAGTTGGGATTACAGGCACCCGCCACCACTCCTGGCTAATATTTGCATTTTAGTAGAGACAGGGTTTCACCATGTTGGCCAGATGGGTCTCGAACTCCTGACCTCAGGTGATCCACCCGCCTCAGCCTCCCAAAGTGCTGGGATTACAGGTGTGAGCCACCACGCCTGGCCATATGGACATTTTTTATGGGAGAAGACTCATGGAACTTCTTCTTAGCCTTTTTTAACTTCTGGAGACAGTTTTAGTAATTCATACATTTTCAGAAAACCCTATTCTAGATTTACACATATATTGGTATAATTAGTATTTTCCAGTTAACCTAATATTTAGAGTTGTAGTCATATTTGAGGGGAGGAGCTATTTTGGTTTCCTTTCTGTATTACTCAGCATCGAGCCAGTGACACAGCTGTTTGATGCAAGGCTGAGAGGAATGACATGGTTCCAGCAAAGCAGCAACACGGACCTGGCCAGCCTTTGGGGACTCCTGGGATCCATCTCTTGGCCAACTGAAAGTGTTATGTAGCTGGTTTCAGGTCCCTCACCATTATACCCACTTGAGCTGATTTATACTTTACAGTGTAAATTGGCATGGGACATGCCTTTGGGATTAAATTAATTTATACCAAGTTAGAAAGCATCAGCTGTCAAAGTCAGGGGAGCCTTCTGGAGGCCAGTGTGCTTTTTTTCTTTCTGTATTCTGAGCCCACACTCCAGGCATTCTCTCTTGGATAGCAGCTGGGACAGTCCTTCAAGAGGCCTGCTTTGCATCTCCTTTGTGTCCTTGCGGTTCCGGGTCCTATACAGAAGATCTCTGTCCTTTGACAGAGATACTACGTAGTAGTTGGTCCCCGTGCAAATTAGGAAGATTTGTAACCCTCTTACATAAAATACAACAAACACGATTTTTTTTTCTTTAAACATTTTCCCCCTCCTTAAATACACTCAAAGGAATTACAGTGACTGAATGGCAGTAGTACAGATCTGTGATCTCGATCCTTAATCAGAAGTTGAAGAAAAGAGTTTCTCTTTACTACCTCTTTAGCGAAAGATTAATGAAAATTTATACAGGGATTAGAAACACATCAAACAAGAAAAGGTACCTGTAATGTTATTTAAGAAAAGTTGTGTTAAATGGGTTGTTAGGGTTACAATAAAGGCATTTAGCAATATCCTGCATATGTCACTTGACTGTCTCCAGTCTGGAAATTATCTTCGTGTATTAGGCAGGCAGGACTTGCCGAAGTGCAGAATGGTAAACTACTTTTCTTAAGAGGTATGTAAAGGCCCTGTTTCTTCTGCTTGTTCCCGCTGCTGTGAGAGGTTGGGGCTAGTCCCCTTGCTCACTTCTGAGTTATTTTCCCAGCAGCCACTGCACGGCTCGAAGGATTTGTCGTTGAGGGTGGAGAAGGTGGAAGGATGTTGAACAGACTTTTCCCTAATGAGCTGCGATGCCAGCTGCAAAGGCGGCAAATCCTGTTACTCCCTTCAGCTACTCTCTGAAGCTGCAGAGGGGCAGTGGTAACTGGTCTCCCTGCCCTATGCTGATTAGCTGCCTTTTCTGCTGTTTTTTCCCCCCTTCCTCTTCTGTCCCAGAGCATCTTGGCAAAGTTCAGATTTCTGTGCTCACAGCTCAATGCTCACAGTGAAAAGGAAATACAAAAGAGGAGGAGAGAAAGTGAGAAGAAAAGAGAGAAAAGGTTGGGGTGGAGATTTTTAGTAGAGTCCCTTATTGCCTTAGTCTAAGACTTAAGCTCTGGGTTGAAACCTTAAGTGGTAAAGCTTTGTAAGTAGTAACCTGGATTTCCAAATGGTTCTTGCAGATAGTTTTATTGGCACATGAACACAGCAGGCCATATATTAAAAGCATTTGAATTTCTATCGTTTAGAAACCTCCGAATTTTGAAAAGGACACTTCGCTGTTTTTCCACAAACTATCATTGTGAGGAAGATGAAATAATTGTAAGATAAATGTTTTCATGTGGCATTTACTGTGTGCCATTGCTTCATTTAATCGTTACAACCCTTGAAAATAGACACTTTTAATGTGAAAAATAATTTATTGTAGTAAACACATTTTAAAGTGGTCAGTTCAGTAATATTAAGTAGATTCACATTGTTGTCAAAGAGATATCCAAAACTGTTTCGTCTTCCAAATGCCAGCCGCATATCTGAAACACCATACCCATTAAAATATTGGGGAAACATTTTAACTGATCAGCCAGCATTTTAACTGTTTGGCCATTTCTTTTGTTAAGCAGGATTAAAAATAGCTCTCCTGTTTCTTTCCTTGGCTGTTTTGATAAAACATTCTTCCTCTGTATTTCATCACAGGATGGTGAGACCAGGGCTTGTATTTACTGTGCCTTGGTTTATCCATTTGGTACTAACTGTGGGGGTTTATAGTTACTAAAGGGAAAGAGAAAAGGCTTTACTCTCCAGGGGTTCATCACCTATTCTTGGTTCTCATCTTCACTGATTCTGCATTTTAAGTTCTGCTGAGCTCCAGGGGTAAGTTCAGCAATGTCTTCATCACCTCACAAGTTAGCTTGGACCTGCAAAATTTTTGGTGGGTTTTCTGGGTGGCTTCTGACACAGTAAACATAATATCATAGAATTATATTTAAAAAGCAATTTTACATGTTGAACCCTGTTTTTATGACTTCATGAGTTAGTTACTATATTCCAGGGATGGTGAAATGGGGAATATGGTAGGTAAGGGAGAAGAGTTGGAATATTTAATAAGTGACGCAGAGTTCCTCTCCCTATGTGTGTCCTTTGAGGGACCATTTAAGCCTATTCGATTCTCCTTGGAAGAGCTAGTCCAGCATCCCTGATATTCTACTTTCTATTGTGTTAGAAGAAAAGGCACTCCTGACATTATTGCTACAATGTAGAAAACTTGTCTTGCCTCCTTGGAGGAGGATAGTATTCTAGCTAGAACCTAGGCAGCGCTGGTGAAAATGGCCATGATAAAGGCGGAAGCCAGAAGAGGATGTCTGTGTGCCGAAGGCGGAGATGGAGAAAAAGGTAATTAAATTTCTTGGAAACCACATAGTAAAATGATCCTCTAAGGAGATGCCACATGAACCATACGGCAAACTTTATGCAGTCACCTCCTTGAAAACACCCTCCCAGTTCTTAGCTTATCTTCTCAAATGTGGCCTTTGTTATTTATTTATTTCTGTAGAGATGGGGTCTCGCTATGTTCCTCAGGCTGGTCTTGAACTCCTGGCTTTAAGCAATCCTCCCATCTCAGCCTCCAGTGTTGCCTTTATTATTTAATTTGGTACTTCCATGCTTAAAAAAATCTTAGGAGAAATCAGTTAGTACAGACTGTAGCACCTTTAATCACGATCCGATTGTGCTCTTAGTTTATGATGGCAGGGAAGGGAACAGAACAGGACGTGTAGAAACATGGGGATGCATGGACGCCACAGTGACAGTGAGCACTGGTGGGAGCAGCGTTGGGGAGCTTGGCTGGGAAGACTTTGCAGATAAACTTTCTCCCATAAAGAACTGCAGTACAGTTCGGCAGAGGGACGGGATTTCCACCTAGGGAGAATGGTACATGTGAGGGCTCTTAGAGAAAAGACACAGTGGTTGGGGCGGTCACTGTAATTGTAGAAACCATCAGGCCTTTCTAGAAAGGAGAACATTGGCCGGGGGGAGCAGCTTGGTTGTGGGAAGAACACTGTACTCGGTGACCTGGGTTTCCACTCAGCTCTGTCACTGATTTGCTGAGTGCCCTTGGAGAAGCCAGTTAACCTTTCTGGACCTAGTTTATCTTGCTGTTGTTGTTTTTTCTCCCTTAAAAGAGACAGGGTCTTCCTGTGTGGCCCAGGCTGGTCTCAAACTCCTGGGCTCAGTGATCCTCCTACCTCAGCCTCCCAAGTGTCTGGGACTGTAGGCATGCACCACCACACCCGGCTAGTTTCTACATCTTTAAATTGAGAGAATGGAAATACGTGATCTGTAGTTTCATTTCCGGCTCTAGCTGATTCTGACTTACCTATCAAATGAGATTGGCCTGGGACTTTTGGCTTTGAAGATTTTGCTTCTGTTATAAGTCACTGGGAGGCTTGCCCAGTGCCCAGCTTAAAACATGAGCCATTCAAGTCTTCCCTTGCCTCGGCTGGCCTTTACTTGTGGCAGATCTTGAATTCCTATTTCTCCTTTCTCTCATTTAGTAAGTTCTTCAGAACCTTCCTCTTGTGCTGTTGCTTGGGCTAACATCTCCCCTCCCACCCTCTACCACTAGAATTCCTTGTATATACACAGCAGCTAGATTAGTCTCACTTTGCCTCTCTATAGAAATAAACTGAGGTAGATCTCCATTGTCTCCCGAAGAAAGGCCAAACTCATTAGCTGGGTATTCAGGATCGCCTGTCAATCTCAGCTCACATTACTCCCCTTCACGTAATCTACAGAATAGTTAAACTGAACCTAATATCCTCCTGCACCTGGTCATGCTCCGCCTCTCTCCATTGTCACTCGGTCACAATTACCATCTCACGAAATCTCCCAGGCTTCCACAGCAGAAGTAACCCTTTTCTTCTCAGCTCCCATAGCGTGTTTTCTGTACCTGCTAGTACTGATCGATTTGTGTTTTTTGTTTGTTTGAGACAGTGTCTCACTCTGTCGCCCAGGCTGGAGTACACTGGCACGATCTCATTTCACTGCAATCTCTGCCTCCTGGTTTCAAGCCATTCTTGTGTCTCAGCCTTAGTAGCTGGGATCACAGGTGCGTGCCACCATGCCTGGCTAATTTTTGTATTTGTAGTAGAGACAGGGTATGACCATGTTGGCTAGACTGGTCTCAATCTCTTGGCCTCAAGTGAGCCACCATGCCTGGCCAGAGCCGTATTATTTCTATATAAGAAGGAAACCACCCCGTTTTGTGTCTGCTATCATGTAATTGCTGTTAAGATCACAACTTGCATCTTATGCACATCTCGTACTTTTCAGAACCGTTAATAAGATTGTCAGAAATTTGGTTTTTCTGGGGATTACTGATCTGGTTATGAGCAAGTCAAACCATAGGGAGCAGACTCTTGGGAAATGGTTTGCATGCAGAAGATTGCATCCTGGTTGAAAGAATGTGGGCAAACTTTTCTAGTAGGAGACTTGATGGCCTAGAAGATATTCTGTCATCTAAGAAAATATCTGCTTATTTTGGGGGTGTTGGGAAGGGAAATAGGATCTCCTAAAGTTCCCCACCACCACTTTTTGTCCAGTGGCCCCTTTCCAAACAATTCCTTGTTGGAATACCGTGTCGAGGCAAGCTGAACCCCAAGGAAAGCAAAGACATTCACACAGACGTTACCTCATTCTGTTTAGATGATGTAAGATTAGCCTTGGATCTCGCAATCACCTTTCATCAGCCATGTAGGTGTGGCGTCCCAAAATAAAAATTGTCATTATCACTTACTAACAAATGCCGTGCAAAATACAGTGTTTCTTTAAAGCTGTTGCAGATGGTTTATCTCTTGAGAAGGTTGAGTAAATGACAAATGTTTCATAAACAATTACATGAGCAATCCTTTCCTCTCTTTTTCTATTAAAATAGCAGTACAGCACATTTGTATTTATACTCGATTATATATAATCAAAGAGTTAAGCTCTTTAATTATGCAGCTAGCATTGATTTATCAAAAAGAGTTATGTGTGTTTCTTCTCATGTGCCGGTAAGAGGAATGGGGTTGGGGAGAGAGTAGTGAGAGAAATATAACCCTGGGAAAAAGAAAACGCGGAATCCGGTTGCTCTTCTCACAGTAGCCAGAAGGAGGGGCAGAGCTGATCTCTGGCAAGTCCTTCCGCTGCTGGGACCATTCAGTTCTTGGGGCTTGTGCTGGCGGTAGGGAGGGGCGTGTATTTTAAGAAATCTCTGTTTGATTTCTCAACTTCCCTCTCTCCCTCCCTCAGGAGTTAGAAGCCGCTCTTCACAGAGATGACGTGGAGTTTATCAGTGACCTGATTGCCTGCCTGCTTCAGGGCTGTTATCAACGAAGAGATATCACGTGAGTAATTCTGATCTTTCAAAGCATTTCTTGCGCCGAGAACTAATTAACCAACCATAGTGATGTTTCCTGTCTCCTGTGACAAACCAGAACCGATCATTAGGCATCACGGGACACTGTAGATGGAGGACGTACACGTAAATTTCCAGGCTGTGTTTGGCTCATTCTGCAGTTGGGTTTTTATTCCATCATAATCTTTGAGTTTATTTCATTCTCACAAATCCATATCACTTACTCTTGGATACCCCAGCTAACATATTTTAGTGTAGAATTTCTTCTTATATTTGCCTTTTTCTGATTTTGCAGTATTGGTAAAGTATTGCCTAAGTAATCAAAACTAGTTTTTATTACCTGTCATTTGAGTATCTTCTGTTGTTTACATAGCCAGCAGCAGTGATGTAATAAAAAAAAAAAGAGATGTGTAGAGACGTTGAGCAAAATGTGATGTATGGAGACAAATAAAGGAGAGTCCTGATAGGACCTCTTGTTTTGATCTTTACTTAATACACATTTCTTTGCTACGTGTCTGTATAGGACAGAACTACAGGGCAAACTCACAAAAAGGTGAGATGCAATGGGTTTCCCGGTCTCTTGCCTTCTGATGCCATGTAGGGGGTTTGAGTTGTTATGGTTTGCCTTTCTCAGATAGGTAAAATGGTATCAATTTTTTTTTTTTTTTTTTGAGACGGAGTCTCACTCTGTCGCCCAGGCTGGAGTGCAGTGGCGCAATCTCGGCTCACTGCAAGCTTCACCTCCCGGGTTCACGCCATTCTCCTGCCTCAGCCTCCCGAGTAGCTGGGACTACAGGCACTCGCCACCGCGCCCGGCTAATTTTTTGTATTTTTAGTGGAAACGGGGTTTCACCGTGTTAGCTAGGATCGTCTCGATCTCCTGACCTCGTGATCTGCCCGCCTCTACCTCCCAAAGTGCTGGGATTACAGGCATGAGCCACTGCGCCTGGCCAAGTATCAGATATTTTTGTTCTAATGAATTCAGTCTGTTAGGGCTGGGAAACGATGCTTGTTGTTAATGTGCAATAAAGTTGTAGACAAGGTAAGAAGGAGATGTAAATGCTGTTTTTCTCAGGGTGGAAGTCTGCATTCTCTAGGGGAGAGTTATTGCTCCTGCACTAAGTATAATGACTTTTCCCCCTAGAATACCCAGATTGTATTTGTAAATAAAAATACACATAAAATATACCTTAGAATATTTTCTTCCGTTCTCTATTTAGGATGTAGACTTGGGAGTTTGTAATTTTTAAGCACTGTTGTATTCATACCTTGTGTTTAATTCCACATTTTCATAACCTGGAATTTTTTTTCATTATAGCAATCAGTTTTCTTATAACCACATTTTCTAAATGTCATTGTCAAATAATCCAGTCTGGTAGCTGACAAGTTATGTCTAGCTTTTAGCTGTTATAAACATATATAATGCATAGCTTTGTACAAAATTCACCAGGTTCCTGGAAGTACATCACTCAGTCAAAAGATATGCCCATTTAAGATCTTCATTTTAAGCAAGGCTTAAAGGCTTTTGCCAGGTTTCCCGTCACAGAGGTGGTTGTATTTTAGCCTTAAATGATCAGTGCGTGAGAGTGTCTGCTTGGATGATCCTTGTGAGCCCTCTGTACACAGACTAGTAGGTACTGGCAGCACAAACACTCACCAGATTTCTTAGAGTTCACAGTTCTGACAGGGAGGTCCACGAATCATTACAGTAATGATTATATAGTTGCCAGTTATGTAATTACGACAGTAAGTGCTTAGAAATAAAAATACAACATATTAACAGAGCATACAACCTGGGGTAAGAAAGTGACTTGTGAACTGAGCCTTCACATATGGGCTGTTTTCTCTCATAGGATATTCCTCCGTGGCTGAGTTCATCCCTCTAATTTGTCCTTCTGTTTAAAATTGATCTTAACTAATTCTGCTTGTTTGTTCTTCCAGATAGTGGTTACAAAGTTATGTCCTGTTCTTTAAGAACTCCCCTTATCTAATCATTCTAACTGGAGTCAAATAAACCTATGAAGAAATGTGGGCAAAATTGACATCCCTACAATGTAGTCTTTCTTTCTTTTTTTTTTTTTTTTTTTTTTTTTTTGGACAGGGTCTTGCTGTTTCACCCAGGCTGGAGTGCAGTGGCAGGATCCTGTCTCACTGTAGCCTCGACCTGGGCTCTAGCAGTCTTCCCACCTCAGCCTCCTGAGTAGCTCAGTACAGGACTGTGCCACCATCCCCAGCTGATTTTTAACAATTTTTTGTAGAGACAAGGTCTGTGTTCCCTGGCTGGTCTTGAACTCCTGGTCTCAAGCGATCCTGCTGCCTTGGCCTCTCAAAGTGCTGGAATTACAGGTGTGAGCCACTGTGCCTTGCCCCTACAAGTATTTATTAAATAATAGAATACCGTATCCCTGTATCTGTCTTTAATTTGCAGAGTTTATTGGCCTTGATTTTTTTCTTGAGTTAGTATTCTTTTGACTCTCTAGGATTATTATCTATCTCTTTTTTCAGTGTTAATACTCATGTCTGCTTCAAGCTGTATTATCCACTGTTAAGTAACAAATTACCCTAAAACTTAGCAACTTAAAACCACAAAAAGTGTAATCTTACAGTTTCTGTGGGTCAGGAACCTGGACAAACCACTACTGGTGTGTTTAGCTCGAGTTAGCTTACAGGTCTGTGATCAAGGTACCAGTGACAGCAGTCATCTTGAAACTTACTACTCATGTATAATACACACACACACACACACACACACACACACACAGAGACACACACACAGAGAGAAAGAAAAGTGCTCATTTCCTAATTCTACAGCTCAATGAATTTTCACTAACTGAACACACCTGTGTAACAGAGAACCCGGACAAGAAAGAACACTACAGTCTACTTTACTTTTTTCCCTGAAGGGAATTGCCTAAAATGATGGTTCCACATGCAGTTACTGTGAATGTACACTCGTTCTTGTCTGAAGTTCTACTTTGATCTCATTCTAAAGAAAGAGAAATTTGGATAAGTTCATCTGTTATGCCTCCAAGACTAAACTGTTATATGCAGCTTAAAAAGTTACTTAATTTCGGCCGGGCACAGTGGCTCATGCCTATAATCCCAGCACTTTGGGAGGCCGAGACGGGCAGATCACTTGAGGTCGGGAGTTCAAGAGCAGTCTGGCCAATGTGATGAAACCCGGTCTCTACTAAAAATACAAAAATTAGCCAGGCGTGGTGGTGCACGCCTGTAGTCCCAGCTACTCAGGAGGCTGAGGTGGGAGAATTGCTTCAACCCGGGAGGCAGAGGTTGCAGTGAGCCAAGATCACACCATTGCACTCCAGCCTGGGCGAAAGAGTGAGACTCCATCTCTTTAAAAAAAAAAAAAAGGCCGGGTGCGGTGCCTGTAATCCCAGCACTTTGGGAGGCGGAGGCGGGCAGATCACGAGGTCAGGAAATCAAGACCATCCTGGCTAACACGGTGAAACCCCGTCTCTACTAAAAATACAAAAAATTAGCCGGGCGAGGTGGTGGGCGCCTGTAGTCCCAGCTACTCGGGAGGCTGAGGCATGAGAATGGCGTGAACCCGGGAGGTGGAGGTTGCAGTGAGCCAAGATCGTGTCATTGCACTCCAGCCTGGATGACAGAGTGAGACTCTGTCTCAAAAAAAAAAAGTAACTTCATTTAGTTGTGCATAATTCGCCTCATCTATAAAATGGAATTAGTGACAGTATTCAGTAAAGTTATTATGAGGATTAAACGAAATGATGAGTGAGAGTAATCATCATGTATAGAAACACTATGCCTAGTTCCTCCAAAGGCTCAGCAGAAAACAGATTTTGACTCAAGCAACTGTCTGTATCCTTTTCCGTTGTGGTTTGCATGTTTTAGAACAGAGGCCAGCAAATGTTTTTTGTAAAGGGCCAGATAGTCACATACTGTCATTTTGTTCAGTGGCAGACCTCATGTACGACAGTGGTCACACGAGGTTGTGATAGACACAAAAATTTTTATCCCCTAGATTGTTATTGCCCTTTTAACATGGTTGCACATGCATTACTCATGTGGTTATGGTGATGCTGGTGTAAACAAACCTAGTGCGCTACCAGTCATATAAAGACCTAGCAGTTACAGGCCAGGCGTGGTGGCTCACGCCTGTAATCCCAGCACTTTGGGAGGCCGAGGCGGGCGGATCATGAGGTCAGGAGATCAAGACCATCCTGGCTAACACAGTGAAACCCCGTCACTACTAAAGATACAAAAAAATAGCCGGGCGTGGTGGTGGCACCTGTAGTCCCAGCTACTCGGGAGACTGAGGCAGGAGAATGGCTTGAACCCGGGAGGCGGAGCTTGCAGGAAGCCGAGATCGCGCCACTGCACTCCAGCCTGGGTGACAGATCGAGACTCTGTCTCCAAAAAAAAAAAAAAAAAAAAAAAAAAGGGCGTGGCATGGTGACTCACGCCTGCAATCCCAGCACTTTGGGAGGCTGAGGCAGGTGGATCACAAGGTCAGAAGATCAAGACCATCCTGGCTAACATGGTGAAACCCCGTCTCTACTAAAAATACAAAAAATTAGCCGGGCGTGGTGGCAGGTACCTGTAGTCCCAGCTACTCAGGAGGCTGAGGCAGGAGAATGGCGTGAACCCAGGAGGCAGAGCTTGCGGTGAGCCAAGATCATGCCACCGTACTCCAGCCTGGGCGATAGAGCGAGACAAGACATAGCATATACAGTCATGTACGCTACGTAATAGTTGATAGTAAACAACTCTTACTGGTTTCTGTATTTACTATGCCGTACTTTAAATCATTATTTTAGAGTGTATTCCTTCTAGTTTTGTTTAGTTTTTTTGACACGGGGTCTCACTCTGGCACCCAGGCTGGAGTGCAGTGGCGCAGTCTTGGCTCTCTGCAATCTCCACCTCCTGGTCTCAAACGATCTTCCCACTTCAGCCTCCCAAGTAGCTGGAACTCCAGGCGTGCACCACCAGGCCCATCTAATTTCTTTATTTTGGGGTAGAGATAGGGTTTCATCATGTTGGCCATGATGGTTTTGAACTCCTTTTTTTTTTTTTTTTTTTTTTGAGACGGTGTCCTGCCTCAGCCTCCCCAGCAGCTGGGACTACAGGTGCCCACCACCACACCTGGCTACTTTTTTTGTATTTTTAGTAGAGACGGGGTTTCACCACATTAGCCAGGATGGTCTCGATCTCCTGACCTCGTGATCCTCCCACCTTGGCCTCCCAAAGTGCTGGGATTACAGGCATGAGCCACCGCGCCCAGCCTAGTTATTTTTAAAAAGTTAACTATAATATACAACAGCCTCAGGCGGTCCTTCAGAAGAGATTCCAGAAGAAGGCATTGTTACAGGAGATGACAGCACCGTGCATGTTACTGCCTTGAAGACGTTCCAGTGGGACAAGATGTCGAGGTGGAAGACAGTAATATTGATGATCCTGACCCTGTGTAGGCCTAGGCTGATGTGTGTGTTTTTGTCTTCATTTTGAACAAAACAGATCAAATGTAAAAAATAAAAAATTTCAACAATAGAAAACAGCTTATAGAATAAGGATATAAAGAAGGCCGCCACGCAGTGGCTCATGCCTGTAATCCCAGCACTCTGGGAGGATGAGGTGAGAGGACGGTTTGAGGCCAGGAGTTCGAGACCAGCCTGGGCAACATAGCAAGACTCCGTCTCTACTAAAAAATAAAAATAAATGAATTAGCTGGGCAACATAGCAAGACCCCTGTCTCTACTAAAAAAAATTAAAATAATTATCTGGACATGGTGGTGCATGCATGTAGTCTAAGCTACTAGGGAGGTTGAGGTGGGAGGATCAGGAGTTGGAGGCTGCAGTGAGCTACGGTCCCTACTGCACTCTAGCTGTGGCTACAGAGCAGAAAAAAAAAGAAAAAAATATTTTTGTATAGCTCTAAAAAGTGTTTTAGGCTGTTATTACAAAAGAAAGTTAAAAGTTTGTGAGTTTTTAAATGTCATAGTAAGCTAAATTTATTATTGAAGGAAAGGTTTTTTTTAAAATAACATAGTATAGCCTAAGTTTACAGCATTTACAAAGTTTACAGTGATGTACAGTCATGTACCAAGCCTTCACATTCATTTACTACTCAGTTACTGATTCACCCAGAGCAACTTTAGTTCTGCAAGCTGCACTCATGACAAGTGCTTTATACAGATACACCATTTTAAAAATCTTTTGTACCATGTCCTTACTATACCTTTTCTATGTTTAGATGTGTCTGGATCCTCAAATCCTTAACATTCCATTACTGTGGCTTACAGTATTCAGTACAGTCAGGTGCAGTATAGGTTTGTAGCCTAGGAGCAGTGGGCTATGCCATATAGTCTAGGTGTGTAGTAGGCTCTACCATCTAGGTTTATGTAAATACACTATGATGTTTCCACAGCAACAGAATCACCTAACCATGCATTTCTTAGAACATATCCTTTATGTTAAGCAATGCGTGACTATTTTAGGCCGTCACTTGCAACAGAGTCTCACTCTGTTCCCCAGGCTGGAGTGCATTGGACCAATCCTAACCCATTGCAGCCTCAAACTTCTAGATTCAAGCAATCTTCCTGCCTCAGCCTCCTGATCCTGAGGAACTAGTGTTACAGGTGCACACCCACCTTGTATTTTAGGCTCTGTGTTGCAGCTACTCAGCTCTGTCACTATGAAAGCAGCCATAGGCAATACAGAAAAACCAATAGTGACTGTGTCTTATTAGAACTTTCTAATCACTGAAGTTTGACTTTTGTATCATTTTCACCTGCCAGGAAAGACTGTTTTTCTGTTGTTGTTTTTTTTTAATTTTTTTTCCCCACCATTAAAAAATATAAAAACCATTATTATAGGCTGTTTTTTGTTTGTTTGTTTGTTTTGTTTTGTTTTTAAGGGAGGTCTGGCGCAACGTCTCAAGCCTGTAATCCCAGCACTTTGGGAGGCCAAGGTGGGCGGATCACTTGAGGTCAGGAGTTCGAGACCACGTCTCTACTAAAAATTCAAAAATTAGCCGGGTGTATTGGCAGACGCCTGTCGTCCCAGCTACTCGGTAGGCTGAGGCATGAGAATTGCTTGAACCTGGAAGCAGAGGTTGCAGTGAGCCGAGATCATGCCACAGCACTCCAGCCTCTGCGACAGAGTGAAAGTGTGTCTCAACAAAAAAGGACATCAGGCCAGATTTGGCCCTCGGGCTATAATTTTCCGACTCCTGTATTTAGGAAGCTAGTTACTATTCCAGTTCCACTGACTCAATCTAATCTTTAAAATTGAAATATAGAAGCCACATTTCCTTTCAACCGTACTCTCCAACCTGAGGTTTTTGCACTTACAGGACAGCATAACACTGTCTACTCATGGAAATGATACTGGCCAGCATGTCCTATGTCCTGGACGCTGCCAACTGCTTCTCAAGAACACTCATTTAATCCTTCTGACAGCCCTCTGATAGAAAGTCCTCTCCCATCCTTCCATCAAGGATGAGGAATTTGAGGCACAGAGAACTTAAATAAATTGCCCAAGGTTACACAGCTGGTAATTGAGATGGTACAGATCTGTTTCCTAGACCTCCGACTCCTAACTGCAGCCCCATGCTGTAAATGAGAAATATAGAAGAAAAATGTTAAGTAAAACAGTTTTCCTTGAAAACAGCATTTTTAACTCTTTGACATACTAAGGAAGCCTGTGAACCCCATCTAAAAATAATGTTTTGAAATCATAAGATTACACCCGAACCCAATTATACTGAAAAGTAGTGAAGTATTGGCCGGGCGTGGTGGCTCACGCCTGTAATCTCAACACTCTAGGGAGGCCGAGGCAGGCCGCTCACATGAACTCAGGAGTTCGAGACCAGCCTGGGCAACATGGTGAAACCCCGGCTCTACAAAAAGTATTATACAAAAATTAGTGGGGTACAGTGGTGCACACCTGTAGTCCCAGGTACTCGGGAGGCTGAAGCAGGAGAATCAGTGGAGCCCAGGAGGCGGAGGTTGCAGTGGAGATGGTGCCACTGCACTCCAGCCTGGGTGGCAGAGTGAGAACCTGTCTCAAAAAAAGAAAAGAAAGTAAAGTATTGAAGAATGAAATTTTTGATATAGTTAGTGTTGTATTCATCTAATAGCAGAGCTAATTTCCCAAAATTACTGTCTTCAGGTCTCAGTGAGCATAAGTGCTATTTGGAAATATCTGCAGTATCTATATGATTTCAGTAGAAATCAGTTATTTCTGTGGACCTCTGCTTTAAAACGTGGGTTTTGTTTGTTTTGTTTTTGTTTTGAAGACGAGATCTCACTCTTCAGCGCAGTCTTGAGTGCTGTGGCGCAGTCATAGCTGACTGCAGCCTCCAACTCCTGGGCTCAAGCCATCTTCTCACCTCAGCCTCCTAAGTAGCTGAGATGACAGGCAGGCACCACCGTGCCCATCTAAAAGGGTTTTTAAATCCTAGATTGATCTGCAGTTCATAGTCAACAACTTAGACGTAAAAGGAACCTCATCATCAAGTACAGTTTATTTTTTTACCTGAGGAAACGAAGGCAAAACAAAACTGGTATAAGCCTGAGAGACATCGAGAATAAAGTCTCAATTCAAATGATTTTTTCAGGAATTTGTTCATTTTGTTGCCAAAATAAAGTGGTATTTTCCTGGGTGTAAGGCGTGGCGCTGGACTCCGAGGAGGCCGCCGTGATGCTGTGGAACCCTGTGTGCCTGTATGTGACACGCCACTGGGGGCGTGTCAGTCACATGCTAGTGTTCACTGTCACACTCTGGAGACGCCCTTTGCGGCTTGGATGAAGCGTCAGCCACTGGGAAAGCCCACATGGCTGGGAACGCGGGTGGCCTTGAGGAGCTGAGGGCAAGCCTTACTACAGCTGTGCATTCTCCCCAGGAAAAACTAGGCCATTAGAAAGAATGTTAGGCAAATAATGCAAGTCACAGAAGCATACACACCAGTGACTTATTAAGTGTAAGGCAAGGAGAACCAAATAAGGATACATATATATGGAAAACTTACGAAGAAGATCAAGTGAAAGCTTATCGCAATTCAGGAAAGTTATCATACCTGGTAAGCAGGGAGAAGACAGAAGGTATGAATAAGCGCAAGTGGTGATTCTCCAGCCTTACAACAATCACCTAAGGGTGGTTACAACACAAATCGCTGGGCCTCACCAGCGTTTCATTCCGTAGGCTCGGGCTGGGGCCTGGGAACCTGCATGCTGTGCAAGTTCTGGGGGGTGCTGATGCTGCACGCTGCTGGTCCAGGACTTCGCTGGAAGGTCACTAATCTAAGGCACTGCTCACTTTCTGTTTTTCAGCTCGATGGTGAAAAGTGGATTCTTCATTTTTGACAATTCTTTGCCTTTCTCTTTCAATATAAAACTTAAGCAGAGTTTTGATTTGATGCTAACACGTTCTTTGCAACACTACATACTTTTTCTTCTATATTCTCCCTGGAATTGCAAATCTGGTCAGTGGGTTTTATGGTCCTGTATCAATAAAAATACTTTAGGAATTTAACTAGTGCCTCTTTCAGCACCTTTGTTTTCCATTGGGAAGTAACCTGGCAAATTGAGCACTGGGTGGAAAATAGGAACTTCTGATTTGCTCTTCACTGTCAAAGTAAAGCTACGATTGAATCAAACTGTGTTTTGAGCTACGGTTTAAGCAGCGTAAAAATATTTTTCATTGGTTGGGCGCGGTGGTTCATGCCTGTAATCCCAGCACTTTGGGAGGCCGAGGAGGGTGGATCACTAGGTCAGGAGATGGAGACCATCCTGGCTAACGCGGTGAAACCCCGTCTGTACTTAAAAAATATAAAAAATCAGCCGGGTTTGGTAGCGCGCGCCTGTAGTCCCAGCTACTGAGGCAGGAGAATGGTGTGAACCCGGGAGGCGGAGCTTGCAGTGAGCTGAGATCGCGCCATGCACTCCAGCCTGGGTGTCTCAAAAAAAATTTTTTTCCTTAAATACTCATGATGATAATACTTACTGCTAAAATGTTTTTCCTTTTGTCCGTACATCTTTAGTAGAGTGCTCTTTATAGAACGCAGACTGATTTGTGCTTCAGTATGGTCTTCACCCACTGTCCTGTGGCTTACACTCTTAAACGGTAATTCATCAACATTGTATATTCAATTTTTCATGTATTTATTTATTTATTTATTTATTTATGTATTTTGAGAGAAGTCTCGCTCTTGTCCCCCAGCTTTGAGTGCAATGGCCTGATCTCGACTCACTGCAACCTCCACCTCCTGGGTTCAAATGATTCTTCTGCCTCTGCCTCCCAAGTAGCTGGGATTAAGGCACCCACCATCATGCCCGGCTAATTTTTGTATTTTTAGTAGAGACAGGGTTTCACCATGTTGACCAGGCTGGTCTCAAACTCCTGACCTCAGGTGATCCGCCCCCCCTTGGCCTCCCAAAGTGCTGGGATTACAGGCGTGAGCCACCACACCCGGCCTCATTTAATTTTTAATTATGGATCTAGCATTGCATAATAGATTCCCTAATTTAGGTCCCTTATAAACAAACATTTAGTGTTTTGGGTTCTCTTTACAGAAATATCTGTCATCTTTTTGGAAATGACAATACTTCTGTTAAGTACGTTCATCGTGTCTTTTTTAACATAGGCCAGTGTTTTGTAACAAATGAGGGCACCACATAGTCACTATCCTACTGAAGAAAATAGACATTTCTGTCTTCCCAGAAAGTTTCCTTTGTAGTCAGTCTTCCCCATACCTACATTGTACACCTGGCAACCACTGACGACATTTTTATCACTATAGTTGGAGCCTAACCTGTTCTAGAACTGTATGAATGGGATCACACAGTGTGAAATGAACTCACATCAGCTTCTTTCATTCACATAGTGCCTGTATGATATTCACCCATGCCATTGTTTGTATCAGTGGTTTATTCCTTTGAGGGGGGTGGGGGACTAAATTGTATCTAGTGAAAAATATATCACAATTTATTGAATCTGTTCTTGGGATGAGCCACTTAGGTTGCTTCCAGTTGGAGCCTATTATGAATGAAGCTGCTGTGAACATTTGCATACAAATGCTTGTGTGCACTTAATTTCATTTCTCTTGGGAATTGCTGGCGGGTCGCATGGTAAAAGTATGTTTGACTTAAACTGTGAAATTATTTTCCAAACACTTGCAACATGTACGTTTCCACCAGCAATATCTGAACAGTCCTGTTGCTTCATATCTTTTTAAATTTTTATTTACTTATTTACTTGTTTGAGACAAGAGTTTTGCTCTTTTTGCCCAGGCTGGAGTGCAATGGTGCTATCTCTGCTCACTGCAACCTCCACCTCAAGTGATTCTCCTGCCTCAGCCTCCCAAGTAGCTGGGATTACAGGCATGCGCCAGCTAATTTTTTGTATTTAGTAGAGACGGGGTTTCACCATGTTAATCAAGCTGGTCTTGAACTCCTGACCTCAGGTGATCACCCGCCTCGGCCTCCCAAAGTACTGGGATTACAGGCATGAGCCACCTCGCCTGGCCTAGTTACTTCCTATCTTTGCCAACATCTGCTGTTTTTAATTTTACTAATCCTATTGTGTCGAAAGTGGCAGCTCATCGTGGGTTTAATTTGCATTGCCCCGATGACTAGTAATGTGGAGTGGTTATTCATGTGCTTACCATATATTTGTATATGTCTTTTTTGGTGAAATATTTGGCCAAGTGTTTTACATATTTCTTTTAAATTAGGGATGCTTATTTAATTTATTTATTGACTTTTTTGAGACAGGGTTCCCACTCTGTCACCCAGGCTGGAGTGCAGTGCTGTGATCATAGCCCACTGCAGCCTCGACCTCCTGGGCTCAAACAGTCCTCCAGCTTCAGCCTCCTGAGTAGCTGGGACTATAGGTATGCTCCATCACACCCTGCTTATTTAAAGCATATTTGTTGTAGAGACAGGTCTTGATATATTGCCCAGGCTGGTCTTGAACTCATGGCCTCAAGTTGTCCTCCAGCCTCAGCCTCCCAAAGTGCTGGAATTACAGGCGTGAGCAGCCATTCCAGGCCTTATCAACTTTTTAAATGTTTACTAAGGAACTGTTTTATATTATTAATTTTCTTTACTCTTTTTTATTTTATTGATTTCTCTTTTTTATTTCTTCTGTTTACTTTGGCTTTAGCTTGCTCTTCTTTTTTTTTTTTTTTTTTGCTTCTTTGGAGTACTGTTTTTGAGCCTTTTTTCAAAAAACAGGCATTTAAAGCTATAAATTTTCCCTAAAAAACTTTTAAATTTCCTTCTAACCCATGGTTGGCTGCATCCTGCGAATTTTGATGTTTATATTATTGTTTAAAACATGCTCTCCTTTATTTCTTCTGTGACCCAAAAGTGTATTATTTAAATTCGTGATTTAGTATGTTAGTGGTAATACTGTTGAGATCTGTTCCTTACTGTTTTGTGTGTGTGTGTGTGTGTGTGTGTGTGTGTGTGTGTGTGTGTGTGTTTGGTCTATTAATGAGAAGCCAGTATTAAAATCTCTCTGATTGTGGATCTATTTCTCCCATTAGTTGTGCCCATTTTGTCTCATGGGTTGTGGTGTCCTGTTATTGGATGTGTAGCGGTAGCTTTGTTATATAGTCCTGGGAAGTTGTTCCATTTCTTCTTATGTGACACTCTGTCTCCACATCTGCTTTGTCTCATATTAATCCTCAGCTTTCTCATGCTTACTGTGCCTGGTAGATCATTTTCTATCCTTTTAATCTTTGTATTTTTATTTATTTATTTTTTGAGATGGCGTCTCGCTCTGTCACCCAGGCTGGAGTGCAGTGGTGTGATCTCAGCTCACTGCAACCTCCGCCTCCTGAGTTCAAGCGATTCTCCTGCCTCAGCCTCCCGAGTAGCTGGGATTACAGGTGCATGCCACCACGCCCGGCTAATTTTTTTTTTTTTTTTTTTTTTGTAGAGACAGGGTTTCACCATATTGGCCAGGCTGGTCTCAAACTCCTGACTTCATGATCTGTCCACCTCAGCCTCCCAAAGTGCTAGGATTACAGGCATGAACCACCATGCCAGGCCTCCTTGTGTTTTTTTAAAGTGTACAATTCATTGGTTTTTATGTATTAACAAAATTGTGCAACCATCACCACTATCTAATTGCAGAATACTTCTATTACCCTACAGAAGACACTTTGTACCATTAGCAATCATTCCCTGTTTCCTCCCACCCCACTTCCCAGCGTCACTATTCTTACTGTCTCCACAGGTTTGAGTGTTGTAGGCCCATCTTGTAACTGGAGCCATATGGGAAGTGTCCTTTTGTATCTGGCTTTTTTCACTTAGAGTTATTTTTCAAGTTTTAACCATGTTGTAGCATGAATCAGTACTTCATTCATTTTTATGGTAAAATAATACTTCATTGTGTGGATACACACTTAATCCTTCAGTTCATGGGTATGTTCGCAGATTTTAGCTTTTGGCTGTTAGGAATTCTGCCGCTTTGAACATTTGTGCGCAAGTCTTTGTGTGGATGTGTTTTCCTTTTCTCTCGGGTGTACACCTAGGAGTTGGAGTGGCTGGGTTGGTAGTTCAGTGCAACTTGGCGAAACTTCCACAGCAGCTGCACACTTAGCCTTCCCACTGGCCGTGTGTGAGGATTCCGTGTCTCTGCATCCTGGTCAGCACTTGTTACTGTGTGTTTTTTTGACGTCCTCCATTATAGTGGACATGAGGTGGTACCTCATTATGGTTTTGACTTGCATTTCCCAAGTGGCTAAGGTTGAGAAACTTCTCTGCTGCCTTCTGCTTTTTGTTCCTTTGTTGGTCCTTTAATGCTTTCTTTTAGGCACATGAATTTGTTTTAAGTGTATCACTTTATTTCCACTATTGGCTTCTTATTCTGTGTGTGTGTGTGTGTGTGTGTGTGTGTGTCTGTTTAGCAGTCGTAGGGCAAACAATATATATCCTTAAATTTTATCCAGAGCTATTCAGAATTTTTATTGTACCTCTTCATGCCTTATACATGATACTTGAGACTTCTCACTTCATCTGTACAGTATTTAGGTTCCATTAAAAAAATAGCCTTTATCATTTTAAAGATACATTTGGGGTTTATTCACTTTCTTGGTTACTCAACATAAACATTCATAAACACATGTAAAAATCTGTATTATGTACATGTTTCTCTAGGCAAAGATGTTTTGCAGATTCTGCCTTAACCATATTTTCCTTTAATTTGAAATAACCATGATTTTAACTTATCTTGGCTGTCATGTTGATTTTAGTATGTGGGATATAGTAGCTATTCTACAGCCCTAGAGAAGAAGAACTGTCATTTTAATTATTTTGGCCTGGTCTTTTTATAAGCTTCGAGAATAAATGCTTTATCAAGTATTCATACAGAATCTTTTACTTGTTGCTTTACTACTAGAACCAGAATATTTATCTCAATTCAGTACTCATGTTAAACGTGGCCTGTGTGTACATGTATTTCATTTGCTTCACAAATTGTTGTAGCAAATGGGAGAATGCAATTTGATTTTTCATCTTATCTCCATTCTGGGAAGCCTGGTGCCAAACCTTTATTGCTCCCCTGTAGAGAGACCATGGCTGCCCTTTCATGTCCCTAACACATGCCTCAAAGAACTTAAGAGCCTTCTTCTTGTGATCTCCCCAAACAGGGTGCAGATATTAACAATGTGTTGTCCTACACAGTGAAGAATTCTGCCAGTTCCAGCCGGCAGAGGCTTGTGCTGGAACACTTGAATCAGGTCGTGCCGTCCTTGGTCTCAGCAGTAGAAGCATGTTCTGTCTGGAGCAAGCTGAGAAATTCTCTGCTGGGCCTCTAAGAAATGGCTAACTTTAAGAGTTTGGAAAGGTTGTTGACTCATTCTTATTTTCACTCTTTCTTGCTCTTTCACTCATAGAGGGAAAAAAAGAGGTAATTAAGAGCCAGTCTCTTACTGCTGTTTTGTAGGATGGAAAATGAATGCGAAAATGGGTCATTTAAGAGTATTTGGAACTTTTCCTAGACAAGAAATAAAATAGACCTTGTTGTTCTGAGAAATTCCGTTTGGTTTGATCTTTGCATTACTATTTTTAAATGAAATGTTTTATTATAGTTCAAGATAATTTCAGAATGATGAGAGTTACTAAGTCATTAAGAGGGAATTGCAAGGAGATGAATGGATGAGTAAGTGAATGAATGTTCCAGGTAATCTAAACTTGAGAAGCTTAAAAATATGTACACATTAGTTTTTAGCAGCACAGTGCCACTGTTCTTTTTCCTTTATTTTATTTTACTTTATATTTTATTTTATTTTATTTTTGAGACAGAGTCTGGCTCTGTCGCCCAGGCTGGAGTTCAGTGGTGCAATCTCAGCTCACTGCAACCTCCTCCTCCTGAGTTCAAGTGATTCTCCTGCCTCAGCCTCCCGAGTAGCTGGGATTACAGGCACGTACCACCATGCCTGGCTAATTTTTGTATTTTTAGTAGAGACAGGCTTTCTCTGTGTTGGCCAGGCTGGTCTCAAACTCCTGTCCTCAAGTGATCTGCCCATCTCGGCCTCCCAAAGTGCTGGGATTACCGGCGTGAGCAACTGCACCTGGCCTCTTTTTCCTTTAAATAGTAAAACCTGAAAGTACATGCAAAATTGTGTGCTCATTTTTCTGGGGGAGAAAGTATGTAGTCTTTATCAAATTATTAAGTGTTTTCTGTCTTATAGAAGATGAAGAACCAGTAAGTCAAAAGAATTAGCCTGATTTTTAGCTTCCTGAAGCCTTTTTATTTCAAATCACCCTTAGCCAGTGCCTTTGCCCTCAAGAGATTTTTCCCCATTCACTTTCTGATGTTTAAAAGGAGATGTAGATTTCTAGGAGAAGGTTGATCTACATACAAGGAAATGGAATTGTCTTGGATTGTAGGCCCTCAGGTGTCTCCTAGTTAAGGTGGCATGGAGATAGATGCCTTAAGAAAGCTTTTAGCAAAAGTGATGTAATTTAAACTGAGTAGGACAATAGGCCTGTTGGGAAGGAATCTGAAACATGGAATTGTTTGAGACAAGTAAGGGCTTCCAGACAGACTGTTGGCTAAAGGAGCAGCATTGCGGATGCACACGCAGTGTTTGTGGGCTGGTATGCCTGTACTTTCTCAACCTCACATTGGAATAAGAAAGGTCTCGCTCCCTGGCCCAGCATCTTCTGCACATCCTCCAGTGAAGCTGCTATTCTGGTGAAATGATACAGATTTCACTGATTCCATGTTTTATTTTATTGCAGGAAAAAACAGACTTCAGTGTTTGTAGAACTTGGTGTACATTAGAAATTCTCGAAAGCATGCGGTAGATAAAGAGATTTATTGCCAAAGGATGATTGTCTTCTACACACTTCTGGCTACTAAAAAAGCAGTTTTTAAAAAAACACTTTTTCATTTTCTTTCTTTCTTTCTTTTTGGAGACGGCGTTTCTTCTTGCCCAGGCTGGAGCGCAGTGGCGCGATCTTGGCTCACCACAACCTCTGCCTCCCGGGTTCAAGCGATTCTCCTGCTTCAGCCTTCCAGAGTAGCTGGGATTACAGGCATATGCCACCACAGCCGGCTAATTTTGTATTTTTAGTAGAGACGGGTTTTCTCCATGTTGGCCTCCCAAAGTGCTGGGATTACAGGCGTGAGCCACCACGCCCGGCCAAACTTTTTCATTTTCAAATTCACCGTTACGACACTGTCTGCATTTTAATGTGAGTTTGAACTACTCTTTGCCCGGCTCCTCACTCTGGAAGGGTTGGTAGCAACTTCACAGACAATGGAGAGGCAGCCAGTCCAAACCCTGCAAGGTTCAAGCACTCAGTAATGGCCGGTGCTCGTGTGCTGAATGTGAATGCTGTAGTCCAGTGAGATTTGTGAGAGCCCTGATCGTTAGAACTGTTACGCTGCATTTTGATAAAGCTGCCATACTCATGTTTTCCCCAGTGAGATAGTAAGAGTAGGGGAAAGATGTTTCTTCTCTCTTTGAAAAAGCAAACTGTTTAAGTGTTTTTTTGTTTTTTTTGAGACAGCATCTCACTCTGTTGCCCAGGCTACAGTGCAGGGGCGCAATCTCGGCTCACTGCAAACTCCGCCTCCCAGGTTCAAGCAATTCTCCTGCCTCAGCCTCCTGAGTAGCTGGGACTACAGGCACACACCACCACGCCCGGCTAATTTTTGTATTTATAGTAGAGATGGGATTTCACCATATTGGCCAGGCTGGTCTCGAACTCCTGACCTTGTGATCCGCCCACCTCGGCCTCCCACAGTGCTGGGATTACAGGCGTGAGCCACCGCACCCGGCAAACTGTTTAATTTCTTATTTGCCTAAGCCTTCTTAATTTTTTCCACAAATATTTCCTTTCACTTTGCTGCAAATATAACTACCATAGATTATAAGTCAACATAGTAGTTGCCTAATTTTAAAATGATGCCAATAACTTCTTTAGGCCTCTTTGCTTATTAATAGGAAAAAACTTTTCACATCAAGCATGAGGTAAATTAGATCTTGATTCTTAATAGTTGAGATGTAAAATAACCATCTAACAAACAGCACATTATTACGTGGAAGGCATATTTAGGTACTAATCAAAATACATGGCTGGGCACAGTAGCTCACATCTGTAATCCCAGCACTCTGGGAGGCTAAGGCAAGTGGATCACCTGAGGTCAGGAGTTCAAGACTAGCCTGGCCAACGTGGTGAACCCTGTCTTTACTAAAAATACAAAAATTAGCCGGGCATGGTGGTGGGCATCTGTAATCCTAGCTACTCAGGAGACTGAGGCAAGAGAATCACTTGCACCCAGGAGGCAGAGGTTGCAGTGAGCCAAGATCACGCCATTGTACTCCAGCCTGGGCTACAAGAGCAAAACTCCATTAAAAAAAAAAAAAAAACGGGTGTGGTGGCTCACGCCTGTAATCCCAGCACTTCAGGAGGCCGAGGTGGGTGGATCATGAGGTCAGGAGATCGAGACCATCCTGGCTAACACAGTGAAACCCTGTCTCTACTAAAAATACAAAAAATTAGCTGGGCGTGGTGGCAGGCGCCTGTAGTCCCAGCTACTCGGGAGGCTGAGGCAGGAGAATGGCGTGAACCTGGGAGGCGGAGCTTGCAGTGGGCCGAGATCGCACCACTGCACTCCAGCCTGGGTGACAGAGCAAGACTCTGTCTCCAAAAAAAAAAAAAAAAAAAAAAAAAAGGCATTTACAGCTGGATGTGGTAAGACGCACTTATAGTCCAGATGCTCTGGAAACCAAGGTGGGAGGATTGCTTGAGCTCAGGAGTTTGAGTCCAGCCTGGACAATATAGTGAGACCCCATATGGGAAAAAATATATTTAATGCAATTATAGGATTTCCAGACTGTACTGAAGAAAAAACTTAAATTGCCATCTAGGTGTCTTAAATGTTCTCTGCAGAAAAACTATCTTCAAATTTTAATATACAGACATGGGAGGATTGCTTGAGCCCTGGAGTTCAAGACCAGCCTGGGCAACATGCTGAGACCCCATCTCTGAAAAATCAAAGAAAGTCCAGGCGCGGTGGCTCACGCCTGTAATCCCAGCACTTTGTGAGGACGAGGCGGGTGGATCACGAGGTCAGGAGATCGAGACCATCCTGGTTAACACAGTGAAACCCGGTCTCTACTAAAATTACAAAAAGAAATTAGCTGGGCATGGTGGTGGGCGCCTCTAGTCCCAGCTACTCGGGAGGCTGAGGCAAGGGAATGGCATGAACCCGGGAGGTGGAGCTTGCAGTGAGCTGACATCGAGCCACTGCACTCCAGCCTGGGTGACAGAGTGAGACTCTGTCTCAAAAAAAAAAGAAAGAAAAATCAAAGAAAAAAAAATTTAGAATGCAGTGTTCATGCCTTAAAGTTCATGTATAATAGAATATGAAATTATAGTTGCATATCATTGTAGCCATTTGTATTCTGGAGGACTTTCTGCCTTTGTATCTTAACCCGAAATATAAATTAGGTTAGGCCAACTATGCGTTTCTTTTTTCCTTTTTTCTCGCCACTTAAGTCATGAACCCAACGTTGTACTGTCTGAACCGCAGAGTGTCTTCAGTTGTACGCGTAGCGGGTGAGACTTTTGCCTCAGCTTCATAGCCTACACATTTGATTATGCTTTTACCCATTCCACCAGAATGTGCTATTTGGGCTTTAAAGTCAACCTATTCTGTGAAAAACCCTCTTTATGTATTTATCTTCCTTGATAGTTGACAAAACAAAATATCCATGTAAGTAGGCTGAAACTTCATGAGGGACTTCCTGTTACTGTTTTTCATTTCTGCTTTCTGTGTAAAATTTGTCAACTGGGCCAAGCGTGTTACCTCACCCCTGTAATCCCAGCACTTTGGGAAGCCAAGGCGGGCGGACCGTGTGAGCCTGGGAGCTTGAGAACAGCCTGGGCAACATAGGGAGACCCCTGTCTCTACAAGAAATACAAAGATTAGCTGGGTGTGGTGGTGCATGCCTGTGGTCCCAGGTACCTGGGAGGTTGAGGTGGGAGAATCTTTTGAGCCCAGGAGAGCTGCAGTGAGCTGAGATCTTGCCACTGTGCTCTAGCCTGGATGACAGAGCGAGACCCTGTCTGTATAAAAACAAAAATCTGTTAGCTGTCAGATCATGAGTTCTCTCTCTCTCTCCTTCTCCCAACCAGCCTATATTTTATATTAATGTATTTTTGTGTTTGGGGCCCTGGTCTAGGCCTCAGACATTCCACAGCTACCTAGAGGACATCATCAACTACCGCTGGGAGCTCGAAGAAGGGAAGCCCAACCCTCTGAGGGAAGCCAGTTTCCAGGACCTGCCTCTTCGCACACGGGTGGAGATCCTGCACCGACTCTGTGATTACCGGCTGGATGCAGACGATGTCTTCGATCTTCTAAAGGTATGCTTAACTGGCGAAGCTTTCCCTATAGCTGTGAAAAGCCAGCAATCAGAAATGTAGTCAGAACGTAAAACCCAAAGATATTAAGCCAGAGTTTGGCTTGTGGTACTAGTCTTGGGACTATTCATTGCCAATAACACTGTATGGAAAACCATGATTGCTGTAGCCACGGAGATGCAAGATGTACATCCCTATGGAAGTACGTTATTTTGGTCTAATTTCTAGTCTGGTTTCATCTTCCTTTACATGCACTGAGTCCTATCTGCAATAGGTACAACCAGAGGACCCTGTTTGTTCTGTCATCAGCCAAACCTGCAACTAAATCAGCCACTGAATTTTATTTTTCAAGGTGTAAATTTGATTGAATATAATTGAAATATTTACTGAAATCTCCAAGAACTTGAAACCGTATATGCTAGTGAAGGTCATCCTCTACACACATCCACGTTACAAAAAATGTGTTGAAGGAAGCTGTGGCCATCTCTCTGTCCCCCTTGGTGTGGTTATCTGTTTAGAAGTATATCCTAGAGGGGGCCGGGTGCTGTGGCTCACGCCTGTAATCCCAGCACTTTGGGAGGCCAAGGCAGGCGGATCACGAAGTCAGGAGATCGAGACCATCCTGGCTAACACGGTGAAACCCCATCTCTACTAAAAATACAAAAAAATTAGCCGGGCGTGGTGACAGGCGCCTGTAGTACCAGCTACTAGGGAGGCTGAGGCAGGAGAATGGCATGAACCCGGGAGGCGGAGCTTGCAGTGAGCCGAGATTGCGCCACTGCACTCCAGCCTGGGTGACAGAGCGAGACTCCGTCTTTAAAAAAAAAAAAAAAGTATATCCTCAAGGGAGAGTGTGGGTTATTGCTTTCACTCGTAGGGAAGTCAGTTTCTAATCCTGTTCCATCATCAGTGATTAAATGTGGTGATGACTTCTCAGTTGAGCTCTGGTTATGGGCACATTATAAAAAAATCATTGTGTAATTTAGCACGGTCTTTGCTGAGGACTCAAGGACTTCAGTAGCAGTGAGAAGGCCAGTACAGGTCAGCCCCCGAGGTAAATTGGGAGCCCTGTCACTGGAGCTCAGCTGGAGTGAGAGGTCACAGGAGGTTATGCCGGAACTGCCACAGAGGATCCCATGGGGCAAAGCTTGCCCCGTGCCTGATCCACCCGGTTGTACTTGTCTTTCTTTTCGTGTGTGCTCACATAAAACAACAACCGCTCCCAGCCAAATCTGTAAACTGTTCATCAGGATTGCTGTTGGATTCTCTCTTTTTTGAAAAGGGAACAATGGTGGGGATAGGGAGCATTGTAATATTTCCATCTCTTGTTCCTCAAAGTAGGTGCCACCTTCCCATTATATCCGTGTTTCTTATGCCGATTGAAAATTACATAAGATACTTGGACATTTTTTATTTATTTATTTATTTTTTGAGACAGAGTCTCTCTCTGTCGCCCAGGCTGGAATGCAGTGGCATGATCTCGGCTCACTGCAACCTCCACCTCCCAGGTTCAAGCGATTCTCCTGCCTCAGCCTCCAGAGTAGCTGGGATTACAGGCGCGTGCCACCATGCCCAGCTAATTTTTTGTATTTTTAGTAGAGGTGGGGTTTCACCATGTTGGCCAGGCTGGTCTTGAACTCCTGACCCCATGATTTGCCCGCCTCAGCCTCCCAAAGTGCTGGGATTACAGGCGTGAGCCACCGCGCCCAGCGATACTTGGGCATTTTTAGATTTGAGCTATGCTTAAGTGTAAATTTGGAATCCTCGTTTTGGTTTTTTCCTGGTGCATTTTGTTCCCCATTTCCCCAAACCCCTTTTTCTTGCTCTGTCTAGGGTCTGGATGCAGACAGTCTCCGTGTGGAGCCATTGGGTGAAGACAATTCTGGGGCACTATATTGGTATTTCTATGGAACACGAATGTACAAAGAGGACCCGGTGCAAGGAAAATCCAATGGAGAACTCTCTTTGAGCAGGTGTGTTCTTCAGTGTTAGGGCATGATAGCTACT
Organism: Pan troglodytes; assembly: GCF_028858775.2. Classification (NCBI taxonomy): domain Eukaryota; kingdom Metazoa; phylum Chordata; class Mammalia; order Primates; family Hominidae; genus Pan; species Pan troglodytes. The sequence goes on from NC_086016.1 coordinate 20,212,739, forward strand.
GTATTAAAATGCCATTAAGATTAAATGCATCAGAATTCTACAGCACAATTTTTTTTTTTCCTAATGAAGGAATTCTCTAAGCATGCCTGCAAAGAGATGGTAAGGAGATACTTCGTGCAAAAACAAAAAGGAATTAATTCTCTGCTACCAGAGGGGTTAAATATACTTTTTAAATCTGAAGTTCTTGATAGGAGGTTTCTGAGAAATGCCACTCCTCTTGCCACAGGCTATTTTAATATAGCAGGTTTCTTCTCAGCAGCACAATCATTTCACTGCAGTAACAATTTCATCTTGCATCATCAGTCGTTGAGATCTCCTTATTTCGACTAGAATTAATGATGTAGTTTATGCCAGGCGCAGTGGCTCATGCCTGTAATCCCAGCACTCTGGGAGGCCGAGGCGGGCGGATCACGAGGTCGGGAGATCGAGACCATCCTGGCTAATACGGTGAAACCCCGTCTCTACTAAAAATACAAAAAATTAGCCAGGCGTGGTGGCGGGCACCTGTAGTCCCAGCTACTCGGGAGGCTGAGGCAGGAGAATGGTGTGAACCTGGGAGGCTGATCTTGCAGTGAGCCGAGATCGCACCACTGCACTCCAGCCTGGGCGACAGAGCGAGACTCCATCAAAAGAAAAAAAAAAAAAAGAATTTAATGATGTAGTTTATGAACGTTAGTATCCATCAGTTTAAGAACAGAAGGAATTTAAATGATGCCTGAAACATAAGCTTTACTAAGTAAGGAAGAGGCCGCATTTCCATAGCATCCCAAAACAATGCTAACCTCTTATTTAGGCTTTCTTATTGCTAGGAGAATGCTTACTCTTCGGAAGGTGTTAGATCTTAAGCACATTTTAGTATTGCAAAATGTTAGTTTTCCTCAGATCCACAGTCTAATAATGAAGACTGGAAGTTGCTGTTCCCTTTTCCTTTCACTGCTACATTTAATCCTTTTTGGTAATCTCATGGCCAGAAATACTGTTTTAAAATCATATGTAGCAATGCCAATCCTGTGCCAGAACATTTCTATTTAATGTTATTTATTAGGGAAAGTGAAGGACAAAAAAATGTCTCAAGTATTCCTGGAAAAACGGGAAAAAGAAGAGGAAGACCCCCAAAACGGAAGAAACTGCAGGAGGAGATTCTGTTGAGGTAAGAAAATCTTGTTGTGGTCATAGACCATGGCAGAAGGGACCTTAATTCATTTATTCCTTTTTCTTTATTTTGCCTGTGCCATGGGAAGCACATTATTATAGCAACCTGAAACGGAGTCCCTGTGAAATTACCACGTGTGCAGTACAGTCAGGAAGCCCTTAGTGTGTGACATCTGGCAAGTCACCTCCCCTCTCTAAGCGAGTCCTCTTACTAGACGATGGATGTGCACTTAATGAGGATTATATTGAACAAGACAATTTTTTTCATTCTTCAATTTTATATTTAATTTTAGCAAAGAAAAAGATACTTGGGGGATTTTCTTTTATATGTCATTATCTTCTAGGAAATTTCACCATGTGAATCTTGCTATAGGACTTTTCAAAGTCTGACCTATGCTGTGTAAATACACTTTTTACTTAAGGATCAGCTCTATCACTAAGCCTATTGAAGTGAGGCTGTATTCTTAAAAATTCTGATAACTCAGGACAAGTGGCTTCTTCCCTTCCTACTTAATCTAAATGCTTGAGTTAGGCTGAATTTCACCGTGTCACTTTTTAACCACTAAGAAATATTTCTGGGAAATCAGATTAAGAATATAGATCACTCAGGAGATCGAGACCATCCTGGCTAACACGGTGAAACCCCGTCTCTACTAAAAATACAAAAAATTAGCCAGTCGTGGTGGCGGGTGCCTGTAGTCCCAGCTACTCGGGAGGCTGAGGCAGGAGAATGACATGAACCTGGGAGGCAGAGCTTGCAGTGAGCCGAGATCATGCCACTGCACTCCAGCCTGGGCGACACAGCGATACTCCATCTCAAAAAAAAAAAAAAAAAAAAAAAGAATGTAGATCACTCAGATCCTGATTTTAACTCAATCAGCATCCACTTAACTTTACAGAAGTTCAGCTTCAGATTGCAGCTGCCTATTTCTTGCTTATCCGTTTCTGTGACAAATGTCCTGTAATTACTTAACGTTTTATGTATCAACACCTGTTTCCGGGTTTGTTAGGATTTCACACGTCCTTCGATATTCAGAAAGCTGCGTGATACCTGTCTCCGTTTCCCCATAAGTATCAAGAATCATAGTAGCTTAGGGTTGGGACTGTAGAATCATTTTAACAAGCATCCATGGACTTGTGCTACCCTCTACTGGTGACTTTTTTCCTTTAGAGCTGTGTGTGTAAGCCAGTATTTAAATATTTTTTCATTAAATTTAAAATTCAGTTTCTGGTTCACGCTGGCCACGTTTCAGATGCTCAGCAGCCACATGGTTTATTGGATAATGCCAATATAGAACATTTTCATTCTCATAGAAACTTTAATTGAAAACAAGCGAAAAGTCCACAGAGTGTCCTTTCTGTTTCAGGGATACAAGTGAAAATGATACTTCATCCTAATGCGTTATACACTTTGCATTTTGTCATTTAATCTCCAACATCCCTGTGAGGTAGGCACTATTAATAGCTCCATTTTGGGGGAAAGTTAATTAACTTTCCTGAGGTCACATTGTAAGTGGCACAGCTTGAATAGAGGCATTCCCCCTTCAGAGCCCATGCTCTTAACCCTCTGCCTTAGGTAAGGATCAATTATAATAAATACACCTGTCTTCAGTGCGGCCCTGAATCAGGGAGGAGAACATTGAAATCCCTACAGTTCTTTTTTCTTGGCATTTAATTATTAACAGTTGCATCTCTCTCTTGACTGGAGCAGTGATAAAAAACAAGAACAAACAAACAAAAAAAAAAACAGTGCATCTGTTTGATTTCCAAAAAAAGTTTTAAAAGTTACTGTTTTCTGGCCGGGCATGGTGGCTCACGCCTGTAATCCCAACATTTTGGGAGGCCAAGGCAGGCAGATCATGAGGTCAGGAGTTCAAGACCAGCCTGGCCAACATGGTGAAATCCCATCTCGGCCAACATGGTGAAATCCCATCTCTACTAAAAAATACAAAAATTAGCTGGACCTGGTGGAGGGTGCCTATAGTCCCAGCTACTCAGGAGGCTGAGGCAGGAGAATCATTTGAACCTGGGAGGCGGAGGTTGCAGTGAGCTGTAATCGCGCCATTGCACTCCAGCCTGTGTGACAGGGCAAGACTCCATCTCAAAAAAAATAAAAATAAAAAATAAAAGTTACTGTTTTCTTATGCATTGATACTGTTGCCATAACATAGGGTAGCTGTATGTCAGTACTTCCCTCCTAGATCAGCATGCCTGCATCTTAGTGTTCATTTATTCAGCGTTCCGCCTCCAAGCCTTGTCCCCTTAACACACACACATACACTCTCTTTGTGTTAAATTAATGGGGTCTACCATCCTGGGGTGGCACAGAACAATTTTGGACCTGTCTTTGTTTTAATTGGCACCTCTTTTTCCTGTGTTTCAGTGAAAAGCAGGAAGAAAATTCCTTGGCATCCGAGCCACAGACAAGACATGGTAATGTTCTTTACTGGCATTTAGAAAGAATTAAATAAATATGATTCATTTATGCTAGGGTGTTGACTCTTTTTCTAGAGTCATACAAAGTAAAGGTTATTGCAATAGCCTTTTACCTACCCCCCGTACTCTTCTTCAGTTCTCTTCCTCACACCTTATCCTGTGCCCAGCTCATCATCTGACTAAGGATTAAGATCAAAACTAGATCTTTTCACTAGTGCCCTGTTTACTGGGGACAGTGTAATAGACACCTTAACGTTGGAGTGAATAACCAGCTTCTCAAAGAGAGGTCTTTTTAATGTCAGTGCTTCGTGACACAATGGTTTCCTTATAGGTTTACTACATACTGGTTTCCTACCTAGATTTTAATTTTGTAATCCAAATAACATAAAAATGGGAGGCACATACCAGTTTGCACAGTGTAGTTGAGGCAGGGTAGACTCTGCAAAGACTCAAACTCAAAACCATTTCTGTCAATGTATTTAATCATTTCTAGACTGTGAATATCTATCTTGTTAAATTCACAGTAGTTATATTTGTATTGCCTTTAGACATTACATTTTTTTTTTAGTTGTTAACAATGACTTTAACAGGAAAACCAGAAGTATACATTGTCAACTTTAAAGTCAAAAAGAGGCCATTGTGGCGGCTCATGCCTGTAATCCCAGCACTTTGGGAGGTCAAGGTGGATGGATCACTTGAGGTCAGGAGTTCGAGACCAGCCTGGCCAACATTGTGAAACCCCATCTCTACTAAAAATACAAAAATTACCTGGGCGTGGTGGCAGGCACCTGTAATCCCAACTACTCGGGAGGCTGAGGCAGGAGAATCACTTGAATCCAGGAGGCGGAGGCTGCAGTGAGCTGAGATGGTGCCCCTGAACTCCGGCCTGGACGACAGAGCAGGACTCTGCCTCTAAATAAATAAATAAATAAATAAATAAAATTTAAAAGTAGGCCAGGTGCAGTGGCTCACACCTGTAATCCCAACACTTTGGGAGTTGGAAGCAGGCAGATCACTTGAGCTCAGGAATTAGAGACCAGCCTGGACAACATGGCAAAACCCTGTCTCTACGAAAAGTACAAAAGTTTAGCTGGATGTGCTGGTACACACCTGTAGTCCCAGCTACTTGGGGGGTGCTGAGATGGGAAGATGGCTTGAGCCCAGGAGGTGGAGGTTACAGTGAGCTGAGATGGCACCACTGCACTCCAGCCTGGAGAATAGAGCCAGACGTTGTCTCAAAAAAAAAAAAAAAATTAAAAAGTAATAGGTCTCTTTTTTGAGTTCCTTATTTTATTTTTTTATTTTTATTTATTTATTTATTTATTTGAAACAGAGTCTCACGCTGTCACCCAGGCTGGAGTGCAGTGGCGTGATCTCGGCTCACTGCAAGCTCCGCCTCCCGGGTTCACGCCATTCTCCTGCCTCAGCCTCCCGAGTAGCTAGGATCACAGGCGCCCACCACCACGCCCGGCTAATTTTTTTTTTTCTATTTTTAGTAGAGACGGGGTTTCACCATGTTAGTCAGGATGGTCTCGATCTCCTGACCTCGTGATCCGCCCGGCCGAGTTCCTTATTTTAGTCATGACCCACAGTAGAAACAAAATTGAGAGTAAATAAGGAAAGGTCCTCATGGGATCTCCTGTAGTGAATCCGTTCCTTTATTTTCTAGGGTCCCAAGGGCCAGGCCAAGGTACTTGGTGGCTCCTGTGCCAGACAGAAGAGGAATGGAGACAGGTCACCGAGAGTTTTCGCGAGAGGACCTCCCTTCGAGAACGGCAGCTCTACAAGCTCCTCAGTGAGGACTTCCTGCCTGAGATCTGCAACATGATCGCCCAGAAGGTGCGCCACACTCTCTGCTCTGTCCTCCTCCGTGTTAGGCCTGATGCTGCGTTATTTAAGGATTATTCATGAGACCTTCCCCATACACCCCACTGTCCTGGAAATAGTGCAGGCTTCCATCCTGTCTGAACTCCAGTGTTAGAATGGGACCTCATGCCACCCCCTCTCCTTCACTGTGGGTCCTGTCATGTTCTCCTTCCCCCAGAAAGTCCTCAGTGTCTACCACCCACCAATAGTGATGGTGGCTTTTCACAGCCTGGAACCAACTTTCCTTCTCCCATACACTCCTCAGGAAACATTCCTTGAGTCCCTGTGTAATGCTTTAAAAAAAAAAAAAAATCTTGTGGGTTTGTCTTTGTCCTTGTAGCTCCATTGCCAGCCCTTTGCCTGGCTCTACCTGATTGTGTCCTCTTCACCAAATTCAGGGCAAGCTATAGTCTCATAAACCATATGCCCCATATTATCATGCATGTACACCCTACTTCATGCATTTTCAAACATCCTTCATCCTCTGTTTCCTTTTTTTTTTTTTTTTTTTTTTGAGTCTGTCTCTGTCTCCCAGGCTGCAGTGCAGCGGTGCAATCTGAGTTCACTGCAACCTCTGCCTTCCAGGTTCAAGCGATTCTCCTGCCTCAGCCTCCTGAGTAGCTGGGATTATAGGCTCACACCACCACCACGCCCAGCTAATTTTTTGTATTTTTAGTAGAGACAGGGTTTCACCATTTTGACCAGGCTGGTCTAGAACTCCTGACCTCAAGTGATATACCGCCTCAGCCTCCCAAAGTGCTGGGATTACAGGTGTGAGCCACTGCACCCGGCCTTTTTTTTTTTTTTTTTTTTTTTTAAGGACAAGCTCTCTCACTTTGTCACCCAGACTGGAATGCAGTGGTGCGGTCACAGCTCACTGCAGCCTCGATTTGCCAGGCTCATGTGATCCTCTCATCTCAACCTCCCAAGTAGCTGGGGACACAGGCTCATGCCACCACACCCAGCTAATTATTTTTTATTTTTTGTAGAGACGAGGTCTTGCTCTGCTGCCTAGGCTTGTCCCAAACTCCTGGCCTCAATCTATCCTCCTGTCTTGGCTTCCCAAAGTGCTGGGATTATAGGCATGAGCCACTGTGCCCAGCTTTTATTGCTTTAAGACAGGGTCTTGCTCTATTTCCCAAGCTGGAGTACAGTGGTGCAGTCATAGCTCACTGCAGCCTCAACCTCCCAGGCTGAAGTGATCCTCTCGAGTAGCTGGGACTGTAGGCACATGCCACCACGCCTGGCTAATCTTTTAATTTTATCTGTGCGTAGGGTTTCCCTATGTTGCCTGGGCTGGTCCTGAACTCCTGGGCTGAAGCACTCTTCCTGCCTCGGCCTCCCAAAGTGCTGGGATTACAGGTGTGAGCCACCACACCTGGCCCCCTCTCTACTTCCTTACCCATTTAAATACTACTCTCTCAAAAGCCTTACTTAAATGTCACTACGTCCATGAACTGTCCTTGTTTCCCCCAGCCTTTTGTCGCTTAACATGTTTCTTTATGCTTATTTTATATCTTTGTGAGTTCAGGCTTCTTCATCTCAAGGACCATGTCTTACTCATCTTTTTAACAGCCACGACACTTAATGTCATTTCTTTTCTTGTTTTTTTGTTTGTTTGTTTGTTTTGAGACAGAGACTCGCTCTGTCACTCAGGGTGGAGTGCAGTGGCACAATCTCGGCCCCCCGCAGCCTCCACCTCCTGGGTTCAAGCGATTCTCATGCCTCAGCCTCCCAAGTAGCTGGGACTATAGGCGTGCGCCACCATGCCTGGCTAATGTTTTTATATTTTTAGTAGAGATGGGGTTTCGCTGTGTTGGCCAGGCTGGTCTTGACTCCTGGCCACAAGTGATCCACCCACCTTGGCCTCCCAAGTGTTATGATTACAGGCTTGAGCCACCACATTTAGCCTGCCTTGCCTTTTCTATGGTGGTTGGTTGATAATTATTCAGTTTGCTTATTTCATATCGATAATAATATTTCTGATTATTGATACATGTTAATAGAGGACCAGAAATATTTGACCACCTGCCAGTGAAATATGAAGAGAAAGTATTTGTAAATCATCACTGTAGTACCTACAGGGAGGCAAACATGTCAAATGTATTATTTAATTTATTGTAGATCTGGTGCTGTGTCTAACCCTTAAGCAGGTTGATGCTTTAGGGAAAGTCCTAGAAATTACCTTTCTCTAATAACGGGAACTTACAAACAGTGCTTCAAGACTTCCGCAGTCCTGGATGATCCAGAAAACCTCCGTTTCACCATCAGTGTACTTAAGTTCATGTACGATAATTGCATTCCGTTTTTGTGATCAGCAATTCACTGCAACAATTTTTCTAGGAATTAAAATATATAATCTAATTTTCTTAAAGTAACAATGATGTAAAGAGATCGTTTTTATGACTTTGCGTAACCTTGCATATTACTTTATTGATATCATCAGTCATGGCACATTAAATTATCTGGAAATATACCCAGTCACCTTAAGCCTTCTTTTATCATTTCTGCTTTTTTACTGCTATATTCAGCCTAACATTTTGGGGGATAGAAGAATTAAGGGGAAAAAAACTTAAAGCATAAAACTGATGATTTTGATTAAAAATTTCAAGCATTGATTCTTTTCAAAAGGAGAAAAATTCAAATAAGGTAACCCTTAAATAGGGTAATCTTTAAATACAATTTTCAAGAACCATGGAGTTGCAGACCAGAAAGAAATAATGGATTTGCTATTTTCAAAGAAATAGATAGTGCTTTTAAGTTCAAAAACCTCAATGAAGTCCTATTAACCAGAAGAATAGTATAGTAAGAAAAATCTAAACTGGGAAGTAGAAAATCTTAGCAGACTAGTAATTAGGGAGTTCTCACAGAAGGATCGATTTATTCACAGGTAAAGTTTTCTAAACCTTCAAGGAAAAGATAACTTCCAAACATATCCAAAATGAAAGAAATAACTGGAAGCTACTCTGTTCGTTCTGATACAGATAATCTTTGAACACCATACCTGATAAAATTGAACATACTCTCCTCATTCCATAGTATATACAATAATGCCCCGAGTAACCATGTTTTGGTCAATGACAAACCATTTATACCACTGTGGTCCCATAAGATTATAATTGAGCTGAAAATTTCCTATCGTCATAGCCTTTATGACACTGTAGCACAATTCCATTTCTTTTTATAAATTGAGTGCAGCCTGAGTGCATTGTGTTTACAAGGTCTACAGCAGTGTACTGTAATGTCCTAACCTTCACATTCACACCACTCAGTCACGGACTCAGCAGAGCAACTGCCAGTCCTGCAAGCTCCATTCATGATAAGTGCCCTATCTCGGTGTGCCAGTTCTTAAATCTTTTATACTGTATTTTTACTGCACCTTTTCTATTTATGTATGTTTAGATACACAAATACTTTACCATTGTGTGTCTGGGATTGTAAGTAGTAGGCTACACCACCTAGGAGCAATAGGCTATATATCCTGTAGTCTGGGTGTGTAGTCGGCCCTACCATCTAGGGTTGTATATAGTAGACTACACCATCTAGGAGTAATAGGCTATACCCCATAACCTAGGTGTGTAGCACACTACACCGTCTAGGGTTGTAGTAGGCTATACCATCTAGGACCCTCAGGCTGTACCCCATAGCCTAGCTGTGTAGTAGGCTATGCCATCTAGTCCCTGAATTCTGTATTGTTGAAAACATAACAAAATCACCTAAGAATGTGGTTTCTCAAAATGTATCCTCATTGTTAAGTATAACACATGACTGCGTGTCAGATTGTTAATAGCGAGAAGTAAAAGCTATCCTGTTACCAAAAGAGTAATGTTTGAGACTATCTTACTGGTAATACTGTTTTGGAGTCTTATCCAGTGTAACACAATAAAGAATAGTAAGATGCAGCATTTAAAAATGTTGACCTGGGGCCAGGGACGTGGTGGCTCATGCCTGTAATCCCAGCACTTTGGGAGGCCGAGGCAGGTGGATCACCTGAGGTCTAGAGTTCAAGACCAGCCTGGCCAACATGGCAAAACCCCATCTCTACTAAAAATGCAAAAATTAGTCAGGCATGGTGACGGGTGCCTGTAATTCCAGCCACTCAGGAAGCTGAGGCAGGAGCATTGCTTGAACTCAGGAGGCAGAGGTTGCAGTGAGATGAGATCGCACCACTGCACTCCAGCCTGGGCGACAGATCGAGAAAAAAAAAAGAAAAGAAAATGCAGTGTGTAATGGAGGCACAAGAAACGGGGCAGTGGAAGAGGGGTTAATGTGGTATGTGGAAGAGTCAGGAGCTTTTCTTTCAAACCTGCTTAAATTATGGCACTCCCCTGTCCTGTCCCTTGGATAAGTTTCTTGATACCATTCCGTTTCACCTTGTTTCTTTTCTTTTTTTTTTTTTTTTTAAAACAGAGACAGGGACCTTACTCTGTTACCCAGGCTGGAGTGCAGTAGCATGATCATAGCTCATTGTAACCTTGAATTCCTGGGCTCAAACGATTCTCCTCCCTTAGCCTCCTGAGTACCTGGACTATAGGCACACACCACCACGCCCGGTTAATTTTTTAATTTTTTGTAGAAGTGGGGTCCATTTCAGTTTTCTTATTAGTAAAATGAAATGCTATCACTTGACAGAAGTTTTTTGTGGGAATTAAACAAAGAACCCATGTCAATGTACAGAGCATAGTATTTGGCAATCAAAAGAGGCTACTCGGTCCTCTCCCATTGTTTATGGTAGTGGATAATTGATGAGAAACCTTGATAGAAAACTAAAACCACATTTTATAGTAACATAAGGGCAATAATGGATGACATTAATCCTTCTCTGTCCACCATCAGAAGATTTGATACATCTTTGTGGAGGTATTATATGATCGTCCTCTAAACTTTGAAATAATTATCAGAAGCTAAGTCCTGCTGTGATGGCCATATAAAAGTTTACTTAAACCTTTTTGTTGTTGTTGTTTAAATAAAAGGCGATGTAGATACTGGTAGAGCTTGTTGCTCATGTTACAGAATATACAGCTTTATAAGCTTTAATTTCTCAACAAATAAATTGACTAAGGGTATAGATGGTTTACAGATGCGGCGATGGGAAAGCGCGCAGGGAAACATTCACGTTCTGTATCAAGAATAGCATTTTTCTCATTCGTAGCTTTTATCTGATTTGGCAGGGTTGAAGTGAAGCTGGCATTGTCATTTTTGCAACTATCATGGTAAACTGGCATAATCCCTTTGAAAGGCAGTTCCCTGATAAGTTTTTACTGTATTTAAAGTTGAAGAGATCTTGTTAGAGTCTTGAGGCTTATAAAATAATTGCTATCTCAGTGCTTTGGGAGTCCAAGGTGGTACAATTGTTTGAGGCCAGTAGTTTGAGGCTGCAGTGAGTTATGATTGCACCACTGCACTCCATCCTTGGCGACAGAACAAGAACCTATGAAAAAAAAAAAGAGCTTATAGGTATATTTCAGGAAACTGCTGGGCTGGGTTTTTCGGGACAAGTACTTAAAGAAGGTCATGACAGCGTTTGATAATTGGGCTTGCATTCGCATTAGGCACTAGTCATTCTCTTTCTTTCTTTCTTTTTTTGAGGTGGAGTCTCACTCTGTCGCCCAGGCTGGAGTGCAGTGGCATGATGTCGGCTCACTGCAAGCTCCACCTGCCAGGTTCAAGCAATTCTCCTGTCTCAGCCTCCTGAGTAGCTGGGACTACAGGCACGCACCACCATGCCTGGCTAATTTTTTTTTGTATGTTTAGTAGAGATGGGGTTTCACCATGTTGGTCAGGATGGTCTTGATCTCCTGACTTCGTGATCCGCTCACCTCGGCCTCCCAAAGTGCTGGGATTACAGGCGTGAGCCACCCCACCCAGCCCGAAACAGAAAAGCTTTCTAAAGTTGCTGACTCACTAAATGTACCCCCGTGGCTTTGCAGTATGTTTAAGTTGTATAAACCACCCCTTCTTGTCATTTTCTATCCTATAATTCCTTACCTAATGGATTAAGTGGTGCCAGAACTGACCCTGGAGAATGCAGATTTTTGATGCGGAAGTCACGGAAGTTATGTTATCTTAAGGGAAGGCCTTTGCTTGTTACCTTTTAGTAGTAGGTTACAGTTGGTGATGCCATGGGGCTCATTCCTCACAAATTGCAAAACTTACATGTGCTAATAATAAACCTTGGCCTTCAAAAGTAGTAACCTAGATACAAGTAGTTCTCCATGCTCTTTCTTTGAAATTTCCTATAAGGACTGCTTTCCAGCCTGGTGCATTTCCTTGGCACTCACTGCATTCTGCTCGCTGAGCCCTTTTCCCACCTCTGCTCTCTCCCTGGCTTCCCCTCCTGGGCAACTGCTCTCACTTCTCACTGCTGCCACTGTGCTGCCTTTGCCCGGCGGCCCACCTCCGGCTGCTCCTGATGCCCCCTCCCAGAGCCGCCCCTTCAGCTGAAGGTGATAAAGCATGGCTTTCCCTTTGTAATTTGGGAAGATAATTTTTTTTTTTTTTTTTTTTACTGTTTAAACTGTTAAGGGAGTTTTTTGCCAGTGATACATATTATAAAAGACACTTGTTTGTCTCCAAGTTTTTGTTTTTATTTTTTCAAGAGAATAAACTGGCTTCTGTCCATACACAGCTGAGCAGTGGTTCCTGATTGTCCTAAGGAAGCCTTTGGCCCTAACCTGTGTGCCTCATTGGCGGCGGCAGCAGCAGCAGCATCAGTAGTTGAGAACACCCTAATCTATCTTTTCCTTTCTCTTCTTCACTTCTAACTATAGGGAAAACGTCCACAGCGCACAAAGGCAGAGTTGCATCCTAGGTGGATGTCTGACCACCTGTCCATCAAACCCGTCAAGCAAGAGGTGAGTGTGTGTGAGAGTAGCGAGGAGGAGCTTTCCTGATGAAAGAGACGGATCCTTTTCATGTACTTCCATTCCTGCCTCTTTATTTTCCTTCATTTTTTTTCCTAAACCCCAAATGTTTATTTAGCAATCTTATGCTTAAGATGCATTTCTAGAAAGAGAAAGAATTAGAAGATGTGAGGCCACACTCTGGTTCTGACAATCTCCTGGGATGGTAGGCATGTCCACATTTAATAAGAATACGTACTGCAATAGGTGCATGTATAGGAGCAGTTCACAAATGCAAAGATGGGAGGATGTAGAGCTGGGCAACGGAAGGAGAATTTGAGTAGGCAGAGCCATATTTGACCTGAATCCTGAGATGGCTGGGATTGATGGAGGGGGAGCAAAGAGGGTGGGAGAGGTGGGGCAGAAGGCATCCCACACTACAGGAGTAGTAGAAACAAAAGCACAGAGACAGGAAATTATATAAATTTATGTAAAATGATATAAATATATATGGTCAAAAAACAGTATATATTAGAGCCAAGCACAGGTAGCTCATGCCTGTAATCCGAGCACTTTAAGAGGCCAAGGCAGGTGGATTGCTTGTACTCACAAGTTCAAGACCAGCCTGGCCAACATGGCAAAACCCCATCTCTACTAAAAATACAAAAATTAGCTGGGTGTGGTGGCGGGCACCTGTAATCCCAGCTACTCGGGAGGCTGAGGCAGGAGAATTGCTTGAACCCAGGAGGCGGAGGTTGCAGTGAGCTGCGATCGCACCACTGCACTCCAGCCTGGGCAACTTCAGAGTTTCACTCTGTCTCAAAAAAAAAAAAAAAGAAAGAAAGAAAAGAAAACCTGAGAGTTTGTGGCAAGTTTGTTGTTTTGTTTCTAATTGGAGATGTAGCATGGACCTGAAAAGGGTCCAGGAATGAGAGAGCGTGGATCTGGCTGATCTGTGGGGAGATGAAATTCTTAGGTGTCAAGACCTTGCCATGGAGGGTAGATAATCACATTTCTTCTAAGACACAAAGCAAACCAACACAAATGGGAGGGCAGGGAAATGTTTAGGTCACATGAAAGAGAGAGGGCATCATGTGGGAGTTTGAGATATAATGTTAGGTGAAGAAAGAATATTTGGTGCAACCACTAATTAAAAGAGTTGTCCAAGCAGCATTCTGGAGCTGACTATGTTTCGGCATTTTCATTCTGTAATGTAGCTCAGGAGCCTGAAGCAGGAGATTTACTTGAGCCTAGGAGTTTGAGACCAGCCTGGGCAACATAGCAAGACCCCACCTCTGAAAAAAAATAGTTAAATTACTTTATCACATCACATCACACTGTAGGAAGGGACAACACTTTTTAACCGTTTATCCTTTGGGCACTCTTTCATCGAATATTTAAACAGTTCAGTGATCGTAGAGAGTTTTGAGTTAAGGGACAGTAGTTTTACTCTGGACCATGTCTTTGAATTGTTACGTTACGGAGCCTTCCTTTTGCCTTTCAGTAACATTTTCATGGATCTTAAATTTGAGTGACGACACGATGTTCTATTACAGAGATCTTGTCAGTAACTAAACACATTCTACCTTGAGCCCTGAAAAGGGAAAGCTAATTTATAAATTTGTATTTACTTCAGTATATTTTGATTTCACATCTGTCTCTTTTTAACTCAGAGATGTGTCTTGCCCGATGTTTAATTACCTGGGGGTTGACAATTCTATTCATGATTGACCTCCCTTCTCCAGTATCCTCTTCCTCCTAGCAGTCACTAATTTCAGAGTGGCCTTTGGTCCCTGGTATTCAGCCATGTTCTCAAATGGTTTTCTAGCCTGGCCTTGTTGGGCTCTCTCTGCTGTCTTTATTACCTTGGCAGTTCACACCTCCTTGCAAGCTCCCTTTTCTGTTTACTGTTCACTGCCCTGAGTATTCCTAGATGCCATAACTTACACTTCAGACTGCATAGCAGGCTGAATAGACTGAAACGTCCTTCATTGCTCCAAGCAAAACTTTGGCATCAAACACTAAAATTTCTTCTTTTATTCTTGGCAGTGTTTGAGCTTTCTTTTATTCTACTCTTCAGTTCGAACAAAAAGAAACCACAGTATTACAGAGACTGTAAACTATCTGTTGTGGTCCCCGATATCCTGGAGAAACCCTTAGTGTTGACATGACTTTTTAAGCATGGAGGCAGGGTTTCTGGCCTCTATTGGTCACTCAGCAGTCCAAACTTATTGCCTGATAAAAGACTTTGAGTTGTGACTTCTTGGGGAAAATATCAGTGAGGGGAGACTGTCTCGCTGAACTCAGGGATTCGGGATGCAGTGGTTATTTTTGTCCGGACACTTTGGTCATTGCTGTTGCTAGGGAGCTGTTTGTTGGGTGTTCGTCTCAAATGTGCTGCTAACAGGAGCAAGGGTGCCAGCAAGTCTGATACCTGCCCTCATAGAGGGGAGCGTGTAAGGGCACAGCATATTGGGCGTTGCTAAAACCAGGGGTTCTGTTGAATCGTCCTTGACTGGATTTTAAAGTGTTGTTTCTCATTAACTTCTCATTAAAAACCCCCTTGATTCTAGCAGGACTCTTATCTGTAAAGCATTCCTACACCAACATCTCTCCCATTTGCAGCTGACCCCACCTTTTAAAGAAAAAAATTGCAGCCTAAGACAGTATCACATTTTTGTAACTGTGCAGGTTTATTTTTGCTTGGCCAGTTGTCATTCATTTGGTTGTACTGGTTCTTTAATAGTTAAAACACTACAAAAAGTGAGTCCTGTTTTTTAGTGGTGTTTTCATCAAGACTTGCTTTACCTTCCATCAGCCTAGTGCTGAAAATCAGCACAGGAATTTTAAAACAGACTTGTGGGCCAGGCGCAGGGGCTCACGCCTGTAATCCCAGCACTTTGGGAGGCCGAGTTGGGCAGATCACAAGGTCAGGAGATCGAGACCATCCTGGCTAACACGATGAAACCCCGTCTCTACTAAAAATACAAAAAATTAGCTGGGCGTGGTGGTGGGCGCCTGTAGTCCCAGCTACTTGGGAGGAGAATGGCGTGAACCCGGGAGGCAGAGTTTGCAGTGAGCCAAGATCGCACCACTGCACTCCAGCCTGGGCGACAGAGCAAGACTCCGTCTCAAAAAAAAAAAAAGAAAAGAAAAGCAGATTTGTTGTTCACAACATAATTTTTTTTTTCTCATATGTGTGTAATGTCATTTAGGTAAAATTGTAATTGTTGGGAATTCACATCAGATGGGAAACTGCTAAAATGGTAAAATGGTAACCCATGCTGATGAAAGAAAAAAGGCCCAGAGAAATGTGAGGCAGACATATTCAGCTAAGCAGGAGGTGTTTACAAGTGCAGGGCCGTGCTGGAGGAGGGGGCAGATTGTGGAGAAAGTGGTCTGAGACAGGTGGAGCAATAACTAGGGGGACAGATGGCATCCGCAAGGGCAGGAGCCACAGCTGGGCGTGGCCGGTGCAGGCTCCCACCTGCCCACCATGTCTTTATAGAAAATGTGGAGACTACATGTAGAAAACTGTAAAAGACCTGGTAATCCCACAACTCAGGAATCATTACTATTTACGTTTTTACGTATTTGCTTCAGGCTTTTCCTCTATGCATTTATTGCATATTGAGCATTATATTTAAGATACTTTGTGATCAGTATATTGAGACATTCATACATTTCAAGAATTGTTTAAATTCTGATACCCAGATTTAAGCGTGTGAACATGTGATGAGATTTTTAAGCATACAATAAAAGCTGTTCATAATTTGCTGTACTACCAACCTTTTTTTTTTTTGAGACAGAGTCTCGCTCTGTCGCCCAGGCTGGAGTGCAGTGGCACAATCTGGGCTCACTGCAAGCTCCACCTCCCAGGTTCACGTCATTCTCCTGCCTCAGCCTCCCAAGTAGCTGGGACTACAGGCGCCCGCCACCACGCCCGGCTAATTCTCTGTATTTTTAGTAGAAATGGGGTTTCACCGTGTTAGCCAGGATGGTCTCGATCTCCTGACCTCGTGATCCACCCGCCTTAGCCTCCCAAAGTGCTGGGATTACAGGCGTGAGCCACCACGCCCGGCCAGTACCAGCCTTAAATTAGTTACTTTGCGGGGGCGTAAGTCAAATGGTTTAAACTGTGAGCCTGTTGAACATACGTAAGGAATACCTTCCTATATTATATATGTATGTGACTTCTTCGTGTAAAGGTTTTTTCACTTGAATTTCTATGTTACCTGGCTCGGGAAGTCACTACTCAGGAGCTTATGGTCCAAAGAGGAGAGGGACAGATAACCAGGACTGATCAAAATATAGAGATATATATATGGATATATATCCATACACACATATTTACAGTTATGTACATACATATACACATTTATTTATATGTGTATACATTTTATATGTATATATACATATATACATGTATGTACATGTGCCTGTGTATACATATGGATGGCACAGCAGAAGGGAACACAAATCTCGAAGTGCAAGCCCTCAAGAAGCAGCATATTATGATAAATCCCTTCTTCAGAAAAGTATTGATATGGTTTGGCTCTGTGTCCCCACCCAGAGCTCATCTCAAATTGTAATCCCCACATGTCAGGAGAGGGGCCTGGTGGGAGGTGATGAATCATGGGATGGACTTCCGCCTTGCTGTTCTTGTGATGGTGTGTGAGTTCTCAGGAGATCTGGCTGGTGTTTTGTTTTGTTTTGTTTTGTTTTGAGACGGAGTTTTGCTGTTGTTGCCCTGACTGGAGTGCAATGGCACCATCTCGGCTCACTGCAACCTCCGTGTCCTGGGTTCAAGCTATTCCCCTGCCTCAGCCTCACGAGTAGCTGGGATTACAGGCACCTGCCACCACGCCTGGCTAATTTTGTATTTTTAGTAGAGATGGGGTTTCTCCATGTTGGTCAGGCTGGTCTTGAACTCCCGACCTCAGGTGAAATGCCCGCCTCGTCCTCCCAAAGTGCTGGGATTACAGGTGTGAGCCACTGCGCCCAGCTGATCTGGTTGTTTATTGTTTTTTCGGGGTTTTTTTGAGACAGAGTCTCACTCTGTCGCCCAGGCTGGAGTGCAGTGGCGTGGTCTCAGCTCACTGCAACCTCTGCCTCCCGAGTAGCTGGGATTCTAGGCGCCTGCCACCACGCCTGGCTAATTTTTGTATTTTTAGTGGAGGCGGAGTTTCACCATCTTGGCCAGGCTGGTCTCGAACTCCTGACCTCGTGATCCACCCTCCTCAGCCTCCCAAAGTGCTGGGATTACAGGCGTGAGCCACCGCGCCTGGCCAAGATCTGGGTGTTTTAAAGTGTGTGGCACATCCCCTGTCGCACATGCGCACTTGGGCTTTCTGTCTCTATCTCTCCTGCTTCGCTGTGCTAAGACGTGCTTCCTTTCCCCTCACCTTCCGCCACGATTATAAGTTTCCTGAGGCACCCCAGTCATCCTTTCTATACAGCCTGTGGAATTGTGAGTCAATTAAGCCTCTTTCCTTCATATATCCCAGTCTCATGTAGTTCTTTATAGCAGTGTGAGAACGGAGGAATACCGGTATCATTTCTACCACTGATACCGCAGGTTAAGTTATATATTATGCCATCTTCGAGTAACACTTGAAGCCACACAATAAATGCAAAGGCATTACAATGAATCCCACTTAATACAAATAACTATATAGACCAACACTGCTCTACAAATTTAGCTTGGGTCTTTTTCTAATGGCCGGTTAAATACAGTTTTAATTTCGTAGGTTAATGGTAAAGGTTCATACATTGAAGCCAGTACGTATACCTAGCATTGCTTTTCAGCCTAAACTTATCCACGTACACAACTCAGTTACAAGGCTTGGCCTTAAAATGCTAGGAGAGCTTCTTAAAGTAGTTTTTACAGGTATTAAATTTCGTCTTGCACACCGAAGTCATCGTACATACAGGGCAAAGTCAGAGTTTTTATCATTGCGTTTATTCTTCATTTACCTTTAAAACACTTCTCTAGCTGAATATTTAAAACAATAGGAAGCAGTGAGCATATTATGGTTACAGGCCTTCACTCAGTCACTGTTGCAGATAAAATGCCAGCAGTGAGTGTTACTCACTGGCCCAGTTAAGGGCTTTGACACTGACCACCTCTTCTGGGGAGATGGTGTTCCTTGCCCTCATATGCTTCTCCATTGTAATGCTGCCATCTTTGCCCATTTGCCTCAGAGCCCACCAGTTCTTTTTGATCATCCCATCAGTCTCTTCTACTTCCTTTCTACCAGGTAGAAGTTTTTCCAGCAAAGAGAGTTTATTAGGAGAGAGAGCCATTCTGAGGAGCGTTTACATAAATTAAGTGATTAGGCGACGCTTTGCATACGGTGTGCAGTAAATTGGCATTCCTTCATTTAGCACACACTTGATATCCCTGTGCTTGACATTCTGACCTGGACCATGGTTCAGTCTCGAAAGCAGATGTTAGCGTTTGGGAGTCACACAGTGTTTCAGCCAGCTGTGTGTCTGTACACAGGAAAAGGTCTTCTCCCTGTGAAGTAAAAACAGCATGGTCTTTCTGTTCTACCCCAGTGGTAATGTTTCCTGGCTCCAGTTCTGGTCTTGGTATCCTTCACCACGGAATGTTGTCTTCTGGCCATCTTTCGTGCCTTTGTCAATAGGGACTTCTAGAATCTCCTTCTCTGCAACTGTCTTCCTTCCATTGCAGCTTTCACGTCTATCTTTAGGACGGATGCTTTCCCCATGGGCTTGGCACTGCATGCACACAGATTGAATTTGCTGAACCATTCCAGGTCTTATTGATGAATTACTGTTTGCATTCAAGCACCTCAGCAGTTGACACAGCAGGATCCTGCTCCCTTCTTAACACCTCTGCCTTCACATTTGTCACAAATCATATTCTTTTGCAGAGCCAGTTTTCTTCTTTCACCATTGTGTAGATCTCCTAAGGCTACTGAGAGCTGATGTAGGACTTTTTACCTCTCCTTTCTCTTAGTATCCTTCCTTCTCCCCCAAAAAAACTTAGCAGAGATGTCCACGGGGGAATGAGAACTGCCACCAGCCCCACCCTCTTTAATTGCCTGTCCTCCCTTGTCATAGAATTCCCTATTCTCTGCATCAGAGAGAACTTCTCAAGATTGAGAAATCCATTTAACTTCTCTCCTTCATTTAGATTCTTACCAGGGTATTACTTCAAAGCCATTTTTAAGCCTTTGTCAGTTCTTCATGGGTAGCATTAGGTTTGACCCCCAAAATGTCATAGTACATAACCTCTTTCACAATTTTCTGTAGCCAGTGAGTGGGCTGAGGCTGGTGGTGGGGAGTGGGGAGGGGCCTGTAGCTCTGTGCAGTCCGTGCAGCCACTGCTCCTCCACCTCACACCAAGCATCTGGAAAGTTCCCTCAGGTGTTGTTTGTTTTTTTTTTTTTTTTTTTTGAGACGGAGTCTCATTCTGTCACCCAGGCTGGAGTGCAGTGGCACAATCTCAGCTTACTGCAACCTCTGCCTCCCAAGTAGCTGGGACTACAGGCGCCCGCCACCACGCCCAGCTAATTTTTTGTATTGTTAGTAGAGACAGGGTTCACCACATTAGCCAGGAAGGTCTTGATCTCCTGACCTCGTGAACCACCCACCTCAGCCTCCCACAGTGCTGGGATTACAGGCATGGGCCACCATGCCCGGCCCCTCGTGTGCTTTGTATATTGTTTGTGAGTTTTGTGTTCGTGTTCCATTTGTTTGAGGGGAGCACTATTAACTGATTGTGAGATATTACATATTAAGAATAATAAGTCATGCTCATTACAAAAAAAGAATTATATATTAGTAAGATTTAGGTTATTGGCTTTTGGCTTTTTTCTCTTTCTCCCTCTCCACTGACTTAACACATGAACACTTCCTATGTTTGTTTAGATTATCAAGTCTTTTTTTTTTTTGAGACGTAATCTCACTCTATTGCCAGGCTGGAGTGCAGTGGCACAATCTTGGCTCACTGCAACCTCCGCCTCCCAGGTTCAAGCGATTTTCCTGCCTCAGCCTCCCAAGTAGCTGGGACTACAGGCACACACCACCATGCCCAGCTAATTTTTGTATTTTTAGTAAAGACAGAGTTTCACCATCTTTGCCAGCATGGTCTCAATCTCTTAACCTCATGATCCACCCACCTTGGCCTCCCAAGGTGCTGAGATTACAGGCGTGAGCCACCGTGCCTGGCCAGATTATCAAGTCTTGAGTGACTTAACATTACAATTTCATAAGTAATTGGCTTGCATTTGCTCAGTCCTTATTAAACTGTTAGATTCTATTTAATGTACCCTGTACTGATGAAAGAAGAATATTTCACAGGTTTACACCTATTGTCTTTTGTTGTGGGGGAGAGTGGCCAGAATACACATAGGTAATTCTGTAAATAACTTTCATGTTTGATATATAGATATACCTGTTTTCCTCTCATTTTGGGGTCTGACATACATAAAGCATCACAATTCTCTTTCAATGAATTCTTCCCTTTGACAAGGCTCAGGGTTTTTTTTTATTGTAAGTAGGATTTTAAAATTATTATTATACTTTAAGTTCTAGAGTACATGTGCAGAATGTGCAGGTTTGTTACATAGGTATACATACATGTGCCATGTTGATTTGCTGCACCCATCAACTCATCGTTTACATTAGGTATTTCTCCTAATGCTATCCCTCCCCCAGTCCCCCACCCTCTGACAGACCCCGGTGTGTGATGTTCCCCGCCCTGTGTCCAAGTGTTCTCATTGTTCAGTTCCCACCTATGAGTGAGAACATGCGGTGTTTGGTTTTCTGTCTTGTGATAGTTTGCTGAGAATGATGGTTTCCAGCTTCATTCATGTCCCTGCAAAGGACATGAACTCGTCTTTTTGGGTTTTTTGGGCTGCATAGTATTCCATGGTGTATATGTGCCTCATTTTCTTATTCCAGTCTATCATTGATGTCCATTGATGGACATTTGGGTTGGTTCCAAGTCTTTGCTATTGTGAATAGCGCCGCAATAAACATACGTGTGCATGTGTCTTTATAGTAGCATGATTTATAATCCTTTGGGTATATACCCAGTAATGGGATCACTGGGTCAAATGGTATTTCTAGTTCTAGATCCTTGAGGAATTGTCACACTGTCTTCCACAATGGTTGAACCAGTTTACACTCCCACCAACAGTGTAAAAGCGTTCCTATTTCTCCACATCCTCTCTAGCATCTGTTGTTTCCTGACTTTTTAATGATCGCCATTCTAACTGGCGTGAGATGGTATCTCATTGTGGTTTTGATTTGCATTTCTCTGATGACCAGTGATGATGAGCATTTTTTCATGTGTCTTTTGGCTGCATAAATGTCTTCTTTTGAGAAGCGTCTGTTCGGCCAGGCGCGGTGGCTCACGCCTGTAATCCCAGCACTTTGGGAGGCCAAGGCAGGAGGATCGCGAGGTCAGGAGATCGAGACCATCCTGGCTAACACGGTGATACCCCGTCTCTACTAAAAATACAAAAAATTAGCCAGGCGTGGTGGCGGGCGCCTGTAGTCCCTGCTACTCAGGAGGCTGACGCAGGAGAATGGTGGAGCTTGCAGTGAGCCGAGATGGCGCCACTGCACTCCAGCCTGGGTGACAGAGCGAGACTCCATCTCAAAAAAAAAAAAAAAAAAAAGAGAGAGAAAAGTGTCTGTTCATATCCTTTGCCCACTTTTTCATGGGGTTGTTTGATTTTTTTTGTTGTTGTTAATTTCTTTAAGTTCTTTGTACATTCTGGATATCAGCCCTTTGTCAGATGAGTAGATTGTAAAAATTTTCTCCCATTCTGTAGGTTGCCTGTTCACTCTGATGGTAGTTTCTTTTGCTGTGCAGAAGCTCTTTAGTTTAATTAGATCCCATTTGTCTGTTTTGGCTTTTGTTGCCATTGCTTTTGGTGTTCTAGTCATGAAGTCCTTGCCCATGCCTATGTCCTGAATGGTAATGCCTAGGTTTTCTTCTAGGGTTTTTATGGTTTTAGATTTTACATTTAAGTCTTTAATGCATCTTGAATTAATTTTTGTATAAGGTATAAGGAAGGGATCCAGTTTCAGCTTTCTACATATGGCTAGCCAGTTTTCCCAGCACCATTTATTAAATACGGAATCCTTTCCCCGTTACTGGTTTTTGTCAGGTTTGTCAAAGATCATATGGTTGTAGATGTGTGGTGTTATTTCTGAGGCCTCTGTTCTGTTCCATTGGTCTATATCTCTGTTTTGGTACCAGTACCATGCTGTTTTGGTTACTGTAGTGACAAGGCTCAGTGTTCTTATCTCCTGTCTTTCCCCTGCCCGTGTGAGTCAACTGATACCTTATGGTGTTTTTTTGGCATCACTATACATCTGAAAAGAGCAAAGGCAAATAGTTTTGTTTTACTTTGCTTTGTTAACTGCAGTTTCATCATATCTCAGCTGGGTAAAGATGTTGCTGGAACAATTAAGAACCTGGGAAGTGGGGTGGAAGTGAGAGCAGGGATTATGGCAAAATTTAGGGAAGGTGCTTGACAGACATTTATTCGGGAAGCAGTGGCCAGAGTTGCAGCCTTCGGGACAGTCGTCCTTGCCAAGTGTCCATAGCATCCCCTTTTCAGAATCAACATCCACCATATTGAAACTGGCCTGCTCTGGTTATAGGATAAAGATTTTATGGGTTTTATTTAATTCTGTTTGTTACACTGAGACACCTTATGGGTACAGTGTTAACGTATGCAGTTTTTATTTTTGTCCCTCCTGTTCATTCCAGATTTTTACCTGTAAACTCTTCTAAAGTCAGGCTCATAGATTTTTGAATGGTGAAAATGACATTGAGAAGTCTACTAACTGGGCCACGCGCCATGGCTCACGCCTGTAATCCCAGCACTTTGGGAGGCTGAGGTGGGCGGATCACCTGAGGTCAGGAGTTCTAGTCCAGCCTGGTCAACATGGTGAAATCCCATCTCTACTAAAAATACAAAAATTAGCTAGGCGTGGTGGTACACACCTGTAATCTCAGCTACTCGAGAGGCTAAGGCAGGAGAATCACTTGAACCCAGGAGGCAGTGTCTGCAGTAAGCCAAGATCGTGCCACTGCACTCCAGCCTTGGTGACAAAGCAAGACTCCATCTCGGTGGAAAAAAAAAAAGCCTGCTATCTAGGCAAGATCGTCTCTAAATTTGGAGTCAAATGAGAATCTAAACCGGTTTGTTTTGTTTTGTTTTGTGTTTTTGAGATAGGGTCTATCTCCCAGGTTGGAGTATTACGCCTGTAATCTCAGCACTTTGGGAGGCTGAGGTCAGAAGTTCGAGACCAGCCTGGCCAACATGGCGAAACTCCATCTCTATTAAAAATACAAAAATTAGCTGGGCGTGGTGGCAGGTACCCTGTAACTCCAGTTACTTGGGAGGCTGAGGCGAGAGAATCACTTGAACTGGGAGGCAGAGGTTGTAGTGAGCCAAGATCATACCATTGCACTCCAGTCTCACAGAGTGAGATTCCATCTCAAAAAAAAAAAAAGGAACTGTGTTCTGTTGAGTGACTGTCTTTCATCCTAGTATACTTTTTAAAACTTCCTAGTGCTTTTTAAAACTTACCTTTATCGGCTGGGCACGGTGGCTCACACCTATAATCCCTCCACTTTGGGAGGCTGAGGCAGGTGGATCACGAGGTCAGGAGATCAAGACCATCCTGGCTAACATGGTGAAACCCCATCTCAAGTGAAAATACAAAAAATTAGCCAGGCGTGGTGGCAGGCGCCTGTAGTTCCAGTTACTTGGGAGTCGGAGGCAGGAGAATGGCGTGAACCTGGGAGGCAGAGCTTGCAGTGAGCCAAGATCGCACCACTGCACTCCAGCCTAGGCGACAGAGCGAGACTCTATCTCAAAAAAAGAAAAAAAAAGAAAAAAAAGCTTCCCTTTATCAGATGTTAACTCTAAAGAAACACATCTCTGAACTGCCCCAGTTTCTCTTCTCTCCAGTAAATTATCCATAAGATTGTCTCCTAAATACCACAAATTATATAAATTGTTGGACACAAAAGTTTTACCGTTTTGAATCTCCCTTATGTTTTAACATTTATGTATATCCATATGTGTATTTTACAGATAACAAAATCAGCTTTTCGTGATATAAAGTCCCTAACTAATATTATTTGTTGAAAATACTGAATTCAATGAACTGAGAGCAAAGAGCTTATCTTGCATGATTGTGTACTGACCGGATGTGCTCATTGGCTCCTCACAGGAGACTCCTGTGCTGACCAGAATAGAAAAACAAAAGCGCAAAGAGGAGGAAGAAGAGCGTCAGATTCTTCTAGCAGTGCAGAAGAAGGAGCAGGAGCAGATGCTAAAGGAAGAGAGGAAACGCGAGTTGGAGGAGAAGGTCAAGGCAGTGGAAGGTATGTGCAGTGTCCGCGTGGTTTGGAGAGGTGCATGTCTGTCGACCAGCCGTCCTGTAGCCAGAGCCAACTCAAGCTAAGTCCTGCCATGCATCCAAGTTGTTTCCGGCAATTTCTTTTTTTTTTTTTTTTTTGAGACGGAGTCTCGCTGTGTCGCCCAGGCTGGAGTGCAGTGGCGTGATCTCAGCTCACTGCAAGCCTCACCTCCCGGGTTCACGCCATTCTCCTGCCTCAGCCTCCCAAGTAGCTGGGACTACAGGCGCCTGCCTCCACGCCCGGCTAATTTTTTGTATTGTTAGTAGAGACGGGGTTTCACCGTGTTAGCCAGGATGGTCTAGAACTCCTGACCTTGTGATCCACCCGCTTCGGCCTCCCAAAGTGCTGGGATTACAGGCGTGAGCCACCGCACCCGTCCACTTTTTTTCTGTTTAGAGTTCTGCAAGCAAAGGATAATAACTGTCTTTAGATGTTTTCTTAGATAACAATTGTATTTATAAGTTCAACCTGATAAATCATGTGATAACAGATCACTTGGTGTAATTGAAGATAGTCCAAGATTTACCTTTTAAATAAGTGTATTGAATATTTTTAATTTTTCAATACAACAGCATAGCATATGGATTTGGCTTTTTGAATGCAGTGTTTTGCAGGGCAAGATTTCAGTAAATTTTGGCTAAGAAAATTGAAGTATTCTGGCCTTATGTACCTATTAAGTAACAGAAACTTACTTAACCTATTATGTGCACCTCATTCCTACCAAGATCTTTTTTTGTTTTTTTTTTTTTGAGACTCCGTCTCGGTTTGTCGCCCAGGCTGAAGTGCAGTGGCACGATCTCGTCTCACTGCAAGCTCCGCATCCTGGGTTCTCGCCATTCTCCTGCCTCAGCCTCCCGAGTAGCTGGGACTACAGGCACCCACCACCACGCCCAGCTAATTTTTTGTATTTTTAGTTGAGACAGGGTTTCACTGTATTAGCCAGGATGGTCTCGATATCCTGACCTCGTAATCTGCCCGCCTTGGCCTCCCAAAGTGCTGGGATTACAGGCATGAGCCACCATGCCTGGCCCTTTTTTTTTTTTTTTTTTTTTTTTTTTTTGATACATAGTCTCACTCTGTGGCCCACCTGGAGTGCAGTGGCACAATCTTCACTTACTGCAACCTCTGCCTCAGCCTCCCGAGTAGCTAGGACTATAGGCGTGCCACCACACCTGGCTAATGTTTGTATTTTTAGAGATGGGGTTTTACCATGTTGGGCAGGTTGGTCTCAAACTGCTGACCTCAAATGATCTTGCCGCCTCGGCCTCCCAAAGTGCTGGGATTACAGGCGTGAGCCACTGTGCCTGCCCACATTAAGGATTTTAGAATTAATAAAGAAATGAGGGGTCAGGCACAGTGACTCATGCCTGTAATCCCAGCACTTTGGGAGGCCAAGAGGGGCGGATCACATGAGGTTGGGTTTTCGAGACCAGCCTGACCAACATGGAGAAACCCCATCTCTACTAAAAATACAAAAAATTAGCTGGGCGTGGTGGGGCATGCCTGTAATGCCAGCTACTCAGGAGGCTGAGGCAGGAGAATCGCTTGAACCCAGGAAGTGGAGGTTGCGGTGAGCTGAGATCGTGCCATTGTACTCCAGCTGGGCAACAAGAGTGAAACTCCATCTCAAAAAAAAAAAAAAAAAAAAGAAAGGAAGGGAGGGAAGGAAAAGAAAAGAAAGAAAGAAATGATGGCTGGGCACGGTGGCTCACGCCTGTAATCCCAGCACTTTGGGAAGCCACAGTGGCCGAATCACTTGAGGTCAGGAGTTTGAGACAGCCTGGCCAACATGGCCAAACGTGGTAGCTCACGCCTGTAATCCCAGCTACTCAGGAGGATGAGGTGGGAGAATTGCTTGAACCCCG
Organism: Pan troglodytes; assembly: GCF_028858775.2. Lineage (NCBI taxonomy): Eukaryota > Metazoa > Chordata > Mammalia > Primates > Hominidae > Pan > Pan troglodytes. The sequence continues at coordinate 20,239,324 of NC_086016.1, forward strand.
GAGGTGGAGGTTGCAGTGAGCCGAGATCGTGCTACTGCACTCCAGCCTGGGCGACAGAGCAAGACTCTGTCTCAATAAAAAAAACAACCCTTAGTGCATATAATCTACAGGTTTAGCCTGTGTCATACTATGTAGTATATCTCACTTGTAAGATCTTCCATAATTGGCTATGTCCAGTGCCACATTTAAATTCCTCAGGACATAATAACTGGCTTTTATTTGTTTATATTTTTTAGTGGAATTGTGTTTTTTTATTTAATAGGGTCCTTATTGGGTACACCTGTCATTTTAATTTATATAGGCAGGTCCAAAACTCATTTTTATGGCTCAGTTTCTGTAATGTAAGATTAATAATGCCTGTATTGTAGTCCCATCTACAGAAGTCACAAATAAAATTAAATCCTAGGAATTAACCAAAGAAGTGAAAGAGCTCTATAATGAAAACTATAAAACATGGAGGAAACAAATTGAAAAGAACACCCAAAAACTGGAAAGCTTCCTACGTTCATGGATAACAAGAATCAGTATTCTTAAAATGTCCATACTACTCAAAGTAATCTACAGATTCAATGCAATGTCTACCAGAATACCAATGACATTCTTCACAAAAATAGAAAAAAAAAATCCTTTTATTTTTTTGGACCCACAAAAGACCCAGAATAGGCAAAGCTATCCTAAGCAAAAATAACAAACCTGGAGGAATTACCTGACTTCAAATTATACTTCAGACCTGTGGGGACCAAAACAATATGGGGATCTGGCATAAAAACCAACACACAGACAAATGGAACAGAATAGAGAATCCAGAAACAAGTCCACACACGTACAGCGAACTCATTTTCAACACACGTGCTAAGAACATACACTGGGGAAAAGACAGTCTCTTCTACAAGTGGTGCTGGGGAAACTGGATATCCATAAGCAGAAGAATGAAATTAGACCCCTATCTCCTGCCACATACAAAAATAAAATCAAAGTGGATTAAATAATTATATCTAAGGCCGGGCGTGGCGACTTATGCCTGTAATCCCAGCACTTTGGGAGGCCAAGGCGGGTGAATTACAAGGTCAAGAGTTCAAGGCCAGCCTGGCCAAGGTGTTGAAACCCCGTCTCTACTAAAAATACAAAAATTAGCTGGGCACGGTGGCAGGCACCGGTAATCCCAGCTACTCAGGAGGCTGAGGCAAGAAAATCGCTTGAACCTGGGCAGCAGAGGTTGCAGTGAGCTGAGATTGCATCACTGCACTCCAACCTGTGTGACAGAGTAAGACTCCATCTCAAAAAAAAAAAAAAAGAATTATATCTAAGACCTCAAATTATGAAACTCTACAAGAAAAAACGTTGGAGAAACCCTCTAGGACATTGATTTCAAGCACAGGCACCCAAAGCAAAAATGGACAAATGGGATCACATCAAGTTAAAAAGCTTCTGCACAGCAAAGGAAACAACCAGCAAAGTGAAGAGACAACCCACAGAATGGGAGAAAACATTTGCAGACTGCCCAGTTGACAAAGGATGAATAACCAGAATATAGAAGGAGCTGAAACAACTCTTAGGAAAAAGTCTAATAATCGGATATTAAAATGGGCAAAATATTTGAATAGAGATTTCTCAAAAGAAGTCATACAAATGCAGACGAGGCCAGGCATGTTGAGTCATGCTTGTAAGCTCAGCACTTTGGGAGGCCAAGGCTGGCAGATTGTTTTAGCACAGGAGTTCAAGACCAGCCTCGGCAACACGGTAAAACCCCATCTCTACAAAAAATACAAAAATTAACCGAGCACGGTTGTTCATACCTGTAGTGCCAGCTACTTGGGAAGCTGAGATGGGCAGATAGCTTGAGCCTGGGAGGTCCAGGCTCCAGTGAGCTGAGATCATGCCACTGCACTCCATCCGGGGCAATAGAGCGAGACCCTGTCTCAAAAAAATAAAAATAAATTTAAAAACAAGCCAGGTGTGGTGGCTCATGCTTGTAATCCCAGCACTTCGGGAGGCCGAGGCGGGCAGATGACTTGAGATCAGGAGTTCAAGACCAACCTGGCCAACATGGCAAAACCCTGCCTCTACTAAAAATACTAAAAGTAGCTAGGCATGGTGGCACATGCCTGTAATCCCACCTACTCAGGAGGCTGAGGCAGGAGAATTGCTTGAACCTGGGAGACAAGAGGTTGCAGTGAGCAGAGATCAAGCCAAGACTTCACTCCAGCCTGGGCAATACAGCAAGATTCTGTCTCAAAAAAAAAAAAAAAAAGCAAACAAGCTTATGAAAAAAGTGCTCAGTATCATTGATCATCAGAGAAATGGAAATCCAAAACTATTATGAGATATCATCTTACACAGTTAAAATGGTTTATACCCAAAGGACAGGCAATAACAAATACTGGTGAGAATGAGAAGAGGAAATCCTCATATACTGTTGGTAGGAACATAAATTAGTCCCCCACTATGGAGAACAGCTTAGATGTTCCTTAGAAAACTAAAAAGAGAGCTACCATAAAATCTATTAATCCCACTGCTGGGTATACACCCAAAAGAAAGGAAATCAATATATTGAAGAGATAACTACACTCCCATATTTTTTGCAGCTCTGTTCACAATAGCCAAGATTTGGAAGCAACCTAAGTGTCCGTCAGCAAATGAATGGATAAAGAAAATGTGGTACTGATACACAAGGGAGTACTATTCAGCCATAAAAACAGAAAGATGCAGTCGTTTGCAACAACATGGGTAGAACTGGAGGTTATTATTTTAAATGAAATAAGACAGGCACAGAAAGACAAACATTGGATATTCTCACTTACTTGTGGGATCTAAAAATCAAAATAATTGAACCCGTGGAGATAGAGGGAAAAGGGATGGTTACCAGAGGCTGGGAACGATAGTGGAGGGTTGGGGAGAGGTAGGATGGTTAATGGGTACAAAAAAAATAGTTATTATGAATGAATATGATCTGGCATTTGATAGCACAGCAGAGAAGTATGGCTTTTCTTTTCTTTTCTTTTCTTTTTTGTTATTTTTGAGACAGAGTCTCACTCTTTTGCCCAGGCTAGAGTGCAGTGGCATGATCTGATCTCACTGCAACCTCCACTTCTCAGGTTCAAGTGATTACCATGCCTCAGCCTCCCAAGTAGCTGTGATTACAGGTGTACACTACCACACCCGGCTAATTTTTGTATTTTTAGTAGAGATGGGGTTTTGCCGTGTTGGCCAGGCTGGTCTTGAACTCCTGGCCTCAAGTGATCCATCTGCCTCAGCCTCCCACAGTGCTGGGAATACAAGCGTGAGCACACACCCAGCCAGAAGTACTATTTTCATTCCAGTGGTGAGAAGGTGGAGAGTAGACAAATATTGTGGGATAATAGTGGTGAGTGATCTGAAGTAAAATTAGGCAGGTTTACAGGTAAAGAGTGACATGGCTGGGCGTGGTGGCTCCACCTGTGGTCCCAGCTACTTGGGAGGCTGTGGCAGGAGGACCCCTTGAGCCCAGGAGATCGAGGCTGCAGTGAGCGCTGATTTCCCCTGCTGAACACAGCCTGGGTGATAGAGCAAAACCCTGTCTCAGACAAAAAAGAAAGCCCTCTCTGAAGATTTGACATTTAAATAAAGTGAATGAGGTTGACCCATGAGTGCCTGAAGCGGAAGGCGCAGTGCAGACAAGAGCAGAGACACGGAGGCAGGGATATGCAGCAGGAAGTCCAGGGCGAGGCTGCAGCGGAGGGGAGCAAAGCAAGCACAGGAAGGCTGGCTGGAAGTCCCGGCGCGGCTGGAGCGGAGCGGAGCGGAGCGGAGCAAGCACAGGAAGGCTGGCTGGAAGTCCCGGCGCGGCTGGAGCAGAGCAGAGCAGAGCAAAGCAAGCACAGGAAGGCTGGCTGGGCATGAATTGAGTCCTACCAGGTAGCCCAGGGTCGCATTGGGATGGGCTGTGCAGACCTTGTTAGAAGGGTTAAATGGGCTGGGCGCCGTGGCTCACGGTTGTAATCCCAGCACTTTGGAAGGCCGAAGTGGGCGAATCACGAGGTCAGGAGATCAAGACCATCGTGACTAACACGGTGAAACCCCGTCTCTACTAAAAATACAAAAAATTAGCTGGGCGTGGTGGCGGGCGCCTGTAGTCCCAGCTACTCGGGAGGCTGAGGCGGGAGAATGGCGTGAACCCAGGAGGCGGAGCTTCCAGTGAGCCGAGATCGCGCCACCGCACTCCAGCCTGGGCGACAGAGCAAGATTCCGTCTCAAAAAAAAAAAAAAAAGTAAGGATTAAATGAAAACAGGACAGTCTCTGACACACATTTAAAGTCACAAATGATAGTTTTCTTTGTTTGAGACAAAGTCTCGCTCTGCCTCCCATGATAGTTCTTATGGAAGGAATTTTTGTAAGCCATAAGATACTTACAATAACCTTTTCCAGACTTTTTAGTAGCTTCCAACTACAAAAAAGAAATAATCAATTATGTACTAATCAGACACTTTTAAAAATTACAACAGTTTATTCAGAGAAACAAGCTTTGTGTGACATTCTAAGAGGATTTTATTCTGCAGGTCCTTTTAACATAATGAGTAATATTTGTGTTGGGAATGACTGAGAAGAAATTTCATAATGATGTGAAGATCTACCTGTAAATAGTTCCTCTGTCGTATGCTGGTATTTATATTCTAGCATCTCAACAATGCTGATGGTCACTCATGTTGGGGTTCCCTGAAAAAAAATTTTTTTTTTCAAAACTCCTGTAATGTTACATTACCCATACTTTTGTTGTCGTTGTTGTTGTTTTGAGACGGAGTGTCGCTCTGTCGCCCAGGCTGGAGTGCAGTGGTGCCGCGCCCGGCACATGACTGCATACTTTCAAGGAGAGGACTCAGAGCTTTTATTTATTTAAAGAAACTTGAAAGGAGGAAAGTGGATTAAGAAAAAAAAAAAAAAAGGCCAGGCGCGGTGGCTCACGCCTGTAATCCCAGCACTTTGGGAGGCTGAGGCAGGCAGATCACGAGGTCAGGAGATTGACACCATCCTGGCCAACATGGTGAAACCCCGTCTCTACTAAAAATACAAAAAAAAAATTAGCCGGGCATGGTGGCGTGCACCTGTAGTCCCAACTACTCGGGAGGCTGAGACAGGAGAATTGCTTGAATTCGGGAGGCAGAGGCTGCAGTGAGCTGAGATCATGCCACTGCACTCCAGCCTGGGCAACAGAGTGAGACTCTGTCCCCCTCAAAAAAGAAAAAAAAAAACAACAGAAGGCAAAAAGTGAAACAGCCAAGTGTCCACCAGTGGATAAAAGGAGAACCTGAATGCAGTATACACTTAGAATGGGGTGTTATTCAGCCTTAAGAGGGAAGGAAATTCTGAAACATGCTACAACATGGATGAACCTTGAAGGTATTACACGAAGTGTTATCAGCAGGACACACGTGGACAAATGTTTTGTACTAGAGGCTGAGGCGAGAGGGAAATGGGGAGTCAGTGTTTAACGTTACAGACTGGAGTAATGAAAAGATTCTAGAAATGGATACCGGTGATGGCGCCACAACATTACTTACACACTTAATGCTACTGAACTGTATGCTCATTTGGGTGATATGTCTGGGTAACTAGAATGAGATGAAGCCGGCCATGACGAAAGAAGTAACTTGTAGTTAATCAGTTGGGGTCCAGCCTTGAAAACCAAAACTACACTAGCTACTTCAGCAGGGAAAACATCACATGACTCTTTGGTAAAATGGGAGTTAGAAAACAAAAAAAAGGTTAAAGGGATCCCCGTGGTGACACAGACGGAGGAAGTGGGATTGTCAGAGGTGGGGGGCTGCAGCCCCACTGCTAGCACTATGAAGGCAGGCAAACTCCCGCTGCCAAGTGCGGCTTCGCAGATGCAGGACCATCCATCCTAGGATGAGTTGAACGGCATCAGCAAGCAAATGGAAGGAAATCGCTGTCCTCCTCAGCGTGCCTCCCGTGGTCCCTCTGATGCTCCCTTTGGTAGAATATAAAACCAGCAGACAAGGGAGTTGTATGTGCAGGATCCCAGCCCCAGTATCACAAAGCAGAACATGAAAATTGGATTTGCAACCATCAGAAAAGGCTTCATAACAGATGCAGGTGGCAGAAAGCATGAAAGGTCCTGTATGTGTTCACTGTAAGTTCTAGAAGGAAAGAATCAGTATGGTAAGGCCAAGAGAATGTTCAGAAACAATGATTGAGTAGTTTTTTGGTTTGATGAAAAACCCTGATCCTCAGATACAGAAAGCAAGAAGAGATATAAACTGGATATAAATTATATGTGGGCATATGGAACTGAATTATAGAACATTCTGTTCCCTAAAACAACCAATGTGGAAAAGGTGGATTACCCTGAGAGGATGTTCTTAATAGTGATAGCAGATAGGAGCAACAGCAGACCTCAGGGGACGATGGGATTGATGGCCAGGTGCAGTGGCTCATGCCTGTAATCCCAGCAATTTGGGAAGCCAAGGCAGGAGAATTACTTGAGTCCTGGAGTTCAAGACCAGCCTGGGCAACATAATGAGGCCCCATCTCTACAGAAAATCTTAAAAATTAGCCAGACATGGTGGTGCATGCCTGTAGTCCCAGCTACTCGGGAGGCTGAGGTAGGAGGATCACTTGAGCCCAGGAGGTCAAGGCTGTAGTGAGCCATGGTTGTGCACAGCACTCCAGCCTGGGCAACAGCAAGACCCTGTCTCAAAAAAAGGAAGGGGTGGGTAGTGGGTTGAATTTTGAATTTTTTTATTAGTTCCTTAGGGCTACCATAACAACCTACATTAACCAGGTGGCATAAAATAGCAGAAATTTATTCTCTCATAGTCCTGGAAGTTAGAAATCCAAAATCTAGGTATTGACAGGGTTTCACTCTCTGAAGACTGTAGGTGAGAGTCTGTGGCCTTTCCAGCTTCTAGTAGTTTCAGGCCTTCCTGGGGTTTTCTGCAAACTTAGAATAATAGAATGAAACTTCCTCAGCCAATATCTTAATAATCTAGGCAGACCTTCTACTTGATGGGGAAACATTAGAAGTGTTCCCTTTAAAGTCAGGATAAACACAAGGATTTCCTCTATTGTTTCCATTTAATATTGTATTGTAAGGATTTAGTGTCTACAAAGAAAAATACATAGGTATGTATACATATTTGGAGTGGTGTATGACTTGAAACTCCAAGAAAATCACCCAGGAAACTATTATAGCTAAGAAATTCACCAAGTAGGTATATTCATTATTATTCTTTTTTTTTTTTTTTTTTGAGATGGAGTCTCACTCTATTGCTCAGGCTGGAGTGCAGTGGTGCGATCTCGGCTCACTGCCACTTCCGCCTCCCGGGTTCAAATAATTCTCCTGCCTCAGCCTCCAAAGTAGCTGGGATTACAGGCATGTGCCACCACGCCTGGCAATTTTTTTTGTTATTTTTAGTAGAGATGGGGGTCTCACCATGTTGGTCAGGCTGTTCTTGAACTCCTGACCTCAGGTGATAACACTGTGCCCAGCCGCATTATTATTCTATAAATGTCAACATGAACAATTTTATTAAAAGATAGCATGACCCGGCCAGGCGCGGTGGCTCACACCTGTAATCCCAGCACTTTAGGAGGCCGAGGCGGGCAGATCACGAGGTCAGAAGATCAAGACCATCCTGGCCAACTTGGTGAAACCCCGTCTCTACTAAAAATAGAAAAATTAGCTGGACATGTTGGTGCACTTCTGTAATCCCAGCTAGCTACTTGGGAGGCTGAGGCATGAGAATCGCTTGAACCCAGGAGGCAGAGGTTGCAGTGTGTTAACATAGCGCCACCGCAGCACTCCAGCCTGAGCAACAGAGTGAGACTCTATCTCCAAAAAAAAAAAAAACTTTGACAGCTGGGCACAGTGGCTCACACCTACAATCCCAGCACCGTGGGAGGCCGAGGTGGACGGATCACTTGAGCTAAGGAGTTGAAGATCAGCCTAGCTAACATGGTGAAACCCCGTCTCTACTAAAAATACAATAATTACCCAGGCATAGTGGCATATACCTGTAATCCCAGCTACCCGGGAGGCTGAGGCACAAGAATTGCTTGAACCTGAGAGGCAGAGGCTGCAGTGACCTGAAATCACACCATTGCACTCCAGCCTGGGTGATAGAGTGAGGCTCTGTCTCCTAAAAAAAAACAATCTGTGGATCTCAACACACTGTTCCTAAAATTCATATAAAAGAGCAAAGGGCCTTTTTTTGTTTGTTTGTTTGTTTGTTGTTTGTTTGTTTGTTTGTTTTTGAGACGACGTTTCACCCTTGTTGCCCAGGCTGGAGTGCAATGGTGTGATCTCGGCTCACCGCAACCTCCGCCTCTGGGGTTCAAGCAATTCTCCTGCCTCAGCCTCCCAAGTAGCTGGGATTACAGGCATGCACCACCACGCCTGGCTAATTTTGTATTTTTAGTAGAGACAGGGTTTCTCCATGTTGGTCAGGCTGGTCTCGAACTCCCGACCTCTGATGATCTGCCTGCCTCCACCTCCCAAAGTGCTAGGATTACAGATGTGAGCCACCATGCCCGGCCGAGCAAAGGGCATGAAAACTTGCAAAAACAATACGATAGGGTCAATCATTATGCCACATAATGAGATCAAATCTGCAGTGATTGAGAGAGAATGGTATTGGCATAGAGATAGACAATGAGACCAGAAACAGACCTTGAGAGAGAACATGGGTTTTTCAGAAACAGTGCCAGGCGTGGTGGTGTGTGCCTGTAGTCCCAGCCACTCAGGAGTCTGATGTGGGAGGATCCGTTATGCACAGGAGTTCAAGGTTGCGGTGACCTATGATCCCAACGGAGCGAGACCCCTGTCTCTTGGAGAGAACAGTGGTACCAGGACACTTGTTCATTTATAGGGAAAAAATTTACATCCCTGCTCCTTATATAAGTTGCAGATACACTAAAGGCCAGAACCTTTCTGAAGAAGTTGTAGATGGGATAGAAAAGAATTTTTAAGTACAAAAAGCAAAAACCATAAGGAAAGAGAGAGAACTGACATATTTGATTACTTTATTTATTTATTTATTTTTTGAGACGGAGTCTCACTCTGTCGCGCAGGCTGGAGTGCAGTGGCACAATCTCAGCTCACTGCAAGCCCCGCCTCCCGGGTTCACATCATTCTCTTGCCTCAGCCTCCCGAGTAGCTGGGACTACAGGCACCTGCCACCACGCCTGGCTAATTTTTTTTTCTTTTTTTTTTCTTTTTTTTTTGTATTTTTAGTAGAGACAGGGTTTCACTGTGTTAGCCAGGTTGGTCTCCATCTCCTGACCTTGTGATCCACCTGCCTCAGCCTCCCAAAGTGCTGGGAGCTGAGATCATGCCATTGCACTCCAGCCTGGGCAACAAGAGTGAAACTCTGTCTCAAAAAAAAAAATGCCAGTGTGGTGGCTCATGTCTGTAATCCCAGCACTTTGGGAGGTCGAGGCAGGTGGATCACAAGGTCAGGAGATCAAGACCATCCTGGCTAACACAGTGAAACCCCGTCTCTACTAAAAAATACAAAAAGTTAGCCAGGCGTGGTGGGGGGTGCCTGTAGTCCCAGCTATTCGGGAGGCTGAGGCAGGAGAATGACGTGAACCCAGGAGGCGGAGCTTGCAGTGAGGCGAGATCGCACCACTGCACTCCAGCCTGAGCGACAGAGTGAGACTCCGTCTCAAAACAAAACAAAACAAAACAAAACAAAAAAAATTAGCCAGGCGTGGTGACAGACCCCTGTAGTCCCAACTACTCAGGAGGCTGAGGCAGGAGAATCGCTTGAACCTGGGAGGCGGAGGTTGCAGTGAGCTGAGATCGCACCACTACACTTTAGCCTGCGCAACAGAGTGAGACTCCATCTCAAAAAAAAAAAAAAATTCTGTAACCTCTTTGGAAATGATGGACACCCCTTTGACAGTGCCTGATGAAGTTTACATATATACTTTTTACTCCTATCTGGTCATTCTGCTGCTGGGTTCACATCTTAGAGAATCCTTACACACATGCTTGAGAAGACATGTTTTAAAATAACTTTGTTGATACTATTGTTTACAAACTTCTAAAACTGGAATCAAGGAGAATAATGGATTGTTAAGCTGTGGAATAATCATACCATGAAATACTGTATTAACATTAATAAGACAAAATGTTTAAAGTTTGACAGGTTGGGTGATACATGCGTATTCGTTAATTTACAGTTTTCTTTATGGTTGAAATTTTTCTTTTTTTTCCAGAAAAAAAAAATAGTTGGTTTAGAGAACTTTCTTAGAAGTCAGAAAAAAAATAATTTTTAAAAATTTAAAATTTTTCTTAAAATTTGGTGATAGCAAACTTCTTTTCATTGATTAAAGGAGATATAGATTAGCATCACAAATGAAAATAATTTAGGAACAAAAACTCAAGTCAAATGCAACCCAGCAGGGATCGTGTCTTGCTCACAGCAGCAGTCAGGCAAAGATCCTATCCCTTGTGGAACAGAAGCTAGAACTGGGGAAGAAGGTAGAGGCTCAGGCCGGGCGCCATGGCTCACTCCTGTAATCCCAGCACTTTGGGAGGCTGAGGTGGGCAGTTCACCTGAGGTCACGAGTTCGAGACCAGCCTGACCAACATGGAGAAACCCCATCCCTACTAAAAATACAAAATTAGCTGGGCGTGGTGGTGCATGCCTGTAATCCCAGCTACTCGGGAGGCTGAGGCAGGGGAATCGCTTGAACCCAGGGGGCAGAGGTTGTGGTGAGCCAAGGTGGCGCCATTGCACTCCAGCCTGGGCAACAAGAGCAAAACTCCATCTCAAAAATAAAAAGAAAAAAGAAAAGAAAATAGAGGCTCTTGCTGGCTTCTCCTCCCTTCCATCTTTGTGCCTTGCTGTCTGGCAGTCTCATTTTTCTCCTTGCCTCTTTTCTTTGGCCCCTACCTCCTTGTTCCCTGCAAGTGGTAAGTGCCCCATCAGGCTGGCAGTGGAATGCCAAGTGTGCTTCTCATGGCTGTGGCTGGGAGCCAGGAAGAAAATCATCATCCCTGCCTTCCAGCTCCTTGCCAATCCCAGCTGGCATCTTTCCCCTCTTCCCAGCCAAAATCCCACTGGCGGCAGGGCCTGCTGCCTGATCTGGGGGTGGGGTGGGGAGCAGACCATTGCTTGCATGGATGCCTTCATAAACGCAGAACGGCAAGAGCTGGGGCGTGCGTTTAAAATCCTGCGTGTGTATGGACTGAGAGTCTGGTCCTAAAAAAGGATTTGCGGATGTTGCTTTTTTTAAGTAAAAGATCAGAATGGCCTCAAGTAATCCAAGAAGATAGTCCTCATTCAACCTTGTACTTTTTCCTTTTTCTTCGACTGCCATTCTTCTGTTTTCTTCTGCCTTGCTCCCTCCCCTCCTGCCCACCCTGTGCCTGCCCTGCCACCTTCGTCTCCCACCTTGAGCTCAGTGTGAGTGAGGAAACAGGTTCAATTAGTTTACCCTTGTCTTAAAGCATTCCATCTGTAGAAACATCCTAATTACCAAAAAGAGGGTGGCACAGGGAGCAGAAGTTGCTTCATAATCCTGCTTTGGTGGCCTGGTTCTTCCTTCTCTCACAGTGATGAAGGAACACGCCATGTCAGTGTCTGGAGTGTGCTTAGCTCACTCAGCCTTTGTGTTCATTGTAGATCGAGCGAAGAGGAGAAAGCTCAGGGAAGAAAGGGCATGGCTGCTGGCTCAAGGAAAGGAGCTCCCTCCAGAACTTTCCCATCTGGACCCCAATTCCCCCATGAGAGAGGAAAAAAAGACTAAAGACCTGTGAGTATTTAGTAACAACAACAACAGCAGTAGCAACTGGTAGCATTTATGAAGCATTCAGGCACTTGCCCCATGTCATCCTTAGAACAGCCCTGTTGGGTAACATGGTCACCATGTGTGAGTGCACAGGGCGGGCCCTGCACACACAGACACGCCTAGCTACCCTGGCCTCTGACACTCTTGCTGCCACACTCTGTGATACTTAACACTAAGCTCTTCTTTCTTCATCCCCTCAATTTAATGAAATCAGAATCTGATTATTATGTAAATTAGCTCCTTGGAAATGTGAATAGAAGTTTATTCTTTTTAAAGTAATTACTTCCCGTGACAGTACTAGGTACCGTTTGTCTTGACTCCTTACTAAACTCAAGAGGCAGATACACATTCAGTGTTCCTGAGCTCATTTATCATATGATTTTTTGGATTATTCTTTAGATCACAAAAATATTCATAACTAAAATAAACCCTAGTTGAAAATGTGCTATAGGCCGGGCTCACGCCTGTAATCCCAGCACTTTGGGAGGCTGAGGTGGGCAGATCACCTGAGGTCAGGAGTTCGAGACCAGCCTGGCCAATATGGTGAAACCCCCGTCTCTAATAAAAATTTTAAAAAAAATTAGCCAGGTGAGGTGGCACATGCCTATAGTCCCAGCTACTCGGGAGGCTGAGGCAGGAGAATCACTTGAACTCAGGAGGTGGGGGTTGCAGTGAGCTGAGATCGTGCCCCTGCACTCCAGCCTGGGTGACAGAGTGAGACTCCGTCCAAAAAAAAAAAAAAAAGATTGTGCTATAAAGCCTGGGCAACATGGTGAAACCTCACCTCTACCCAAAATACAAAAATTCGCCAGGCATGGTAGCGCACACCCGTAGTCCCAACTATTCAGGAGGCTAAGGTGACAGGATTGCTGGAGCCCAGGAAATGGAGGCTGCAGTGAGCTGTGATCACACCACTTCACTCCAGCCTAGGCAACAGAGCAAGATCCTGTCTCAAAATAAGTAAATAAAGAATGTGCAATTAAATAACTAACATTCTAGAACCATAAAGTTCTGGATCATCCAGGCCAACCCCACATTTTATAGATGAGGAAAGTGACATTCCCAGTTTTGCTAAGGTCCACTGTCCCTCATTGTATTTCCAGGGAGTGTTATCAGTGTCACAGGCTCATCTAAACCACACTATTAGGACTATTCCAAATCTTAATTCAGTCAGGTGTGTCTGCGATAGACCTGAGAGAGCTCAGGAGAGAAGGTGGTCAGAGTTACTATTAATTTCTTATTTTGTGATTTACAGCTTTGAGTTGGACGATGATTTCACTGCTATGTATAAAGGTTAGTTCCCATTCTCCACTGTTCTGTTTGTGATGGAAGTTTTCCTCTGTGAGTGTGTTAAGATCTCTTCTCTGGCTTTCAGTTCTAGACGTGGTAAAGGCTCACAAGGATTCCTGGCCCTTCTTGGAACCTGTGGATGAATCTTATGCCCCTAACTATTATCAGATTATTAAGGTAGAAGTTGTCTTTGCAGTAATGCCTACTATAGTGTGTATATCTTTCTTGGGTTTTGTCGTTTGTTTCTTGTTAAATATATATATATATATATATATTTTTGATATGTTTTTCTTTTCAACTGTCAAAAGTTCATGTGATGTTTCTCATTTTATCTGTTATTCATTACAGATCAGCATTGCTGAATTCTCATTATCTCTCTGTCTCTCTCTCTCTATGGAATGTTTGCTCTCAGCATATTTTAACTATAAAGAGTTATATGTCTCATTTAGGCCCCCATGGATATTTCCAGCATGGAGAAGAAACTGAATGGAGGTTTATACTGTACCAAGGAGGAATTTGTAAATGACATGAAGACCATGTTCAGGAATTGTCGAAAGTATAATGGGGAAAGTAGTGGTAAGCAGGGAAGGAGTTTGTGCTAGATACATATCTGTAATCAAGAATAAAATGCCTTCTCTTTTACAAATACACATCCTAGTGCCTTTTCTGTAGGACAGTGAACAGAATGTGTATGAAAAGTTATGGGATTGACCATTCCAGCCACTTATACAGTGTCTGCCAGGGATTCTCTCCTGCCCCACAGGACAATAGAGTGCAGCTGGCAGCTAACTGGCTCATCCTGGAGACCAGTCTGGGTCTGGATTATACTGTGTGTGCCTCTTTAACCACCGAGGGGACTGACCCTACATAGAGCTGACTCTTCAACCATCTGGGGAAGCTGGCGTAGTAGATCTGCAATATCAAAGTAGAAATGGCTCTTTCTGAACATCACACACCGGGGCCTGTTGTGAGGTGGGGGAAGAGGGGAGGGATAGCATTAGGAGATATACCTAATGTAAATGACGAGTTAATGGGTGCAGCACACCAACATGGCACATGTATACATATGTAACAAACCTGCACGTTGTGCACATGTACCCTAGAACTTAAAGTATAATAAAAATATATATCTATATATATAAAAAAAAGAAATGGCTCTTTCTCCTTTGGGTCATTTATGCATTAACTAAAAATGCCCTGCTTAAAAACAGCAGATTCAGCCATTTTTTATTTAGTATTTCTGCAGTTTAGCCTTAAAGAATTAAATTTTTACTGGCATTTTTTTTCTTTATTTACTAACCTCGAGGCAGGATTTCACTCTGTCACCCAAGCAGGAGTGCAGTAGGGCAAACATGGCTCACTGCAACCTCAAATTCTTGGGCTCAAGGGATCCTCCTCCCTCAGTCCCAAGTAGCTGGGACTATGGGCATGTGCCACCACACCTGGCTAATGTTTTCTTTTTGGTAGGGACGGGCGTCTCACTTTCTTGCCCAGTCCAGTCTTGGAACTCCTGGGCTCAAGTGATCCTCCTGCCTTGGCCTCCCAAAGTGCTGGGATCACAGGCATAAGTTACTGTGCTCAGCCTGGTTTGACTTAATAGTCCTAGAGGCCCTGTCCCAACCATACAACCTTGGGCATCTTACAGATAGAAACCATGTCTTCTTCATCTTGCATCCATAGCTCTACAATATAATGTGCCCTAAAGGTGAATTAAACTCATAGTTTACCCAGGTTGCATCTTCTATTTATTAGAATTGTCTTTTGTGACCTATAGTTCTGTTTCTATAGTTTCTATAAACTATAGTTTCTATAAACTATAGTTTCTATAAACAGTTTCTGTAAACTATACCTAGAAGTCAATCCTCCTGTCTTCCTATAGAGTATACCAAGATGTCTGATAATTTAGAGAGGTGTTTCCATCGGGCAATGATGAAACATTTTCCTGGAGAAGATGGAGACACAGATGAAGAATTTTGGATTCGAGAGGATGAAAAGCGGGAGAAAAGACGGAGTCGGGCTGGTCGAAGTGGTGGGAGCCATGTTTGGACCCGCTCCAGGGACCCAGAAGGGCCCAGCAGGAAACAGCAGCCCATGGAGAATGGAGGAAAGTCGTTGCCCCCCACACGCCGAGCGCCCTCTTCTGGGGACGATCAGAGCAGCAGCTCCACACAGCCCCTGCGGGAGGTGGGCACTTCCAATGGCCGAGGTTTTTCTCATCCCCTGCATTGTGGTGGGACACCCAGCCAGGCACCCTTTTTAAACCAGATGGTAAGGAATAGAGTGGAGACTGTTGCGGTTTCTCCTAGTTTGTGAGTTCATAGGAATGTAGAGGCCATTCAGTTAGTACTTCCTGCAAAATACTTACGTGTATGTATGGAATCTTTTTCCCTGTGAGTCCTTTGTTCATGTGATTTTATTTTGTTTACTTTTTAGTAGAGACACAGTGTTGCTATGTTGCCTAGGCTGGTCTCAAACTCTTGGCCTCAAGCAGTCCTTCTGCCTCAGCCTCCCAAAGTGCTGGGATTATAGGCATGAGCCACTGTGTCTAGCCGTTCCTTTATTCTAAATCCTCCTTTTTCTCAATCACTTGAATTAGGTATTCTCAATGTGGGCAAAAATTGGGATTAAAAAATATGTAATCTGGCTGGGCGCGGTGGCCCACTCTTGCAATCCCAGCACTTTGGGAGGCTGAGGTGGGCGATCATGAGGTCAGGAGTTCAAGACCAGCCTAGCTAACATGGTGAAACCCTGTCTCTACTAAAAATACAAAAATTAGTCAGGTGTGGTGGCGCTACTCAGCTACTCAGGAGGCTGAGGCAAAAGAATTGCTTGAACCCAGGAGGCAGAGTTTGCAGTGAGCTGAGATCGTGCCACTGCACCTTAGCCTGGGCAACACTGTGAGACTCCGTCTCAAAAAAAGAAAAAAAAATGTAATCTTTATTGTATAAAGCACAGGTATACATGTAGTACATAAATGTACAGTATATCTGCAACATTATAAGATTTCATGGTAGCAGGCAACTGGGGAGAAACGGCTAAAATGGATCCTTGGGAGGAGGAGTAATAAAAAAGAGATTGAGAAACACTGATTTAATGTTGTATCTCCTGGAGAGGGAAGTTGCTTCAGGCTCATAGGCAAGCCCTGATGCGGGTGAGCACGTGTGTTCACAGTCTCCCTGTCTCCAGCCGAGGTTTAGTCGTCTGTTTTATTTTAGTAGAACGTTCATCTTCAGGAAAACCCTTGTTGTCAACCTAAAGTCTGTGCCTTTCCTTTTTCCTCTTCTTTCTTTGTTCAATGTGCTGCAGAGGCCAGCAGTACCAGGAACATTTGGCCCTCTGCGAGGATCAGATCCTGCCACCTTGTATGGCTCCTGTGGAGTCCCGGAGCCACACCCCGGGGAGCCTGTGCAGCAGCGTCAGCCTTTCACCATGCAGGTAAGCAGCCTACTCTGGAGGTGCAGGTGCAGGGGGTCCCACAGGTACATTTCAGAGAAAAAGTCTCTTTCCAGATTAAATGTTGTTCATTGCGTCCTTTCCCGAAGAGTCTGTTCCCATAGAGAAGCATGTCACAAAGTGTGCCTTATTCTGTGAGTCTGTAACTGTGCTGCCTTTTCTCGTTGCCAGCCTCCAGCTGGAATTAACAGCCTCCGAGGACCCCGGCTAGGCACACCAGAGGAGAAGCAAATGTGCGGGGGGCTGACACACCTTTCTAACATGGGCCCACACCCTGGATCCTTGCAGCTTGGGCAGATAAGTGGCCCAAGTCAGGATGGAAGCATGTATGCTCCAGCTCAGTTCCAGCCAGGATTCATTCCTCCCCGGCATGGGGGGGCTCCAGCCCGGCCACCAGACTTTCCTGAAAGCTCAGAAATTCCTCCCAGCCATATGTATCGATCGTACAAGTACCTGAATCGAGTACACTCTGCCGTCTGGAATGGGAACCATGGTGCTACGAACCAAGGACCCTTGGGCCCAGATGAGAAGCCCCACCTGGGGCCAGGACCCTCTCACCAGCCTCGCACTCTCGGTCACGTGATGGATTCCCGAGTCATGAGACCACCTGTCCCCCCCAACCAGTGGACTGAACAATCAGGCTTCCTACCTCATGGAGTTCCTTCCTCAGGGTACATGCGACCGCCCTGCAAGTCTGCTGGACATCGGTTACAGCCACCTCCAGTGCCAGCACCCAGTTCTTTGTTTGGAGCACCTGCCCAGGCTCTTCGGGGGGTGCAGGGAGGGGACTCCATGATGGACAGCCCAGAGATGATTGCGATGCAGCAGCTCTCCTCCCGCGTCTGCCCCCCAGGTGTGCCTTACCACCCCCACCAGCCTGCACACCCCCGTTTACCTGGCCCTTTTCCGCAGGTAGCTCACCCAATGTCAGTCACTGTGTCAGCCCCCAAGCCTGCCCTGGGCAACCCTGGGAGGGCACCGGAGAACAGTGAAGCACAAGAGCCTGAGAATGACCAAGGTAATTTACACTGTCACTTTGGGCTCTTTAAGCTCTTGTTTCATGAGTAATCTTTTTACACAGCATATCAAACCAAGTGTAATCTGGTTCCCAGCCTCTCTTTCTTTGTTTATTTTTTGGTTTTGTTTTGTTCTGTTTTGTTTTTTTGAGACAGAGTCTTGCTCTGTCGCCCAGGCTGGAGTGCAGTGGTGTGATTTCGGCTCACTGCAAGTTCCACCTCCCGGGTTCATGCCATTCTTCGGCCTCAGCCTCCCGAGTGTCTGGGACTACAGGCGCCCGCCACCATGCCCGGCTAATTTTTTTGGTATTTTTAGTAGCAACGGGGTTTCACCGTGTTAGCCAGGATGGTCTCAATCTCGTGACCTTGTGACCTGCCCCCGTCGGCCTCCCAAAGTGCTGGGATTACAGGCTCACCGCGCCCAGCCTTCCCAGCTTCTCTTTCTTGAACTTCTCAGATTTGGGCCAATCACAGTCCTTCTCTTGGTCCGTCGATCCCATTTCTGGTCATAATTTTGACTCTGCACAGGTGGGCGCTTGCTGTGCCAGGCACTCCTCCTGAGACTTTTTTTTTTTTTTGAGACAGAGTCCCACTCTTGCCCAGGCTGGAGTAGAGTGGCACGATCTCGGTTGACTGCAACTTCTGCCTCCCAGGTTCAAGCAATTCTCCTGCCTCAGCCTCCTGAGTAGCTGGGATTACAGATGCATGCCACCACACGCGGCTAATTTTTATATTTTTAGTACAGACAAGGTTTCACCGTGTTGGCCAGGATGGTCTTGAACGTCTGACCTCAGGTGATCGCTTGCCTTGGCCTCCCAAAGTGCTAGGATTACAGGCATGAGCCTTCCAGAGACTTTTATACATTAACTCATTTATTCTCAGAACAAGCCTTCAAGATAGCTACTGTTACTATCCTTGTTTTTACAGATGAAAAATCCAAGGCATGGAAATGTTAGATTATTTGCTCTCAGCCAGCTAGTAAGTAGCAGAGCTGAGATTTGGGCCCAGACAGACTAACTAGTTCCAGCATCTGTGCTTTACCCACTGCATCATCATAGTTCCTCTAAAAAAGTACTGTCAGCCGGGCAGTAGTTTTGGTGGCTCATGCCTGCAGTCCCAGAATTTTGGGAGGCCAAGGCCAATGGATCAGTTGAGCCCAGGAGTTCGAGACCAGCCTGGGCAAGAGAGTAAGACTGTCTCTACTAAAACATTAAAAAATGGCCAGGCGCGGTGGCTGACGCCTGTAATCCCAGCACTTTGGGAGGCCAAGGCAGGCAGATCACAAGGTCAGGAGATTGAGACCATCCTGGCCAACATGGTGAAACCGCATCTCTACTAAAAATACAAAAAATTAGCCGAGCGTGGTGGCAGGCGCCTGTAGTCCCAGCTACTCCGGAGGCTGAGGCAGGAGAATGGTGTGAACCTGGGAGGGAGAGGTTGCAGTGAGCCGAGATTGTGCCACTGCACTCCGGCCTGGGCGACAGAGTGAGACTCCGTCTCAAAAAAAAAAAAAAAAAAAGTTAAAAAATTAGCCAGGCATGGTGGCTCATGCCTGTAATTCCAGCACTTTAGGAGGCCAAGGCAGGCAGATCACCTGAGGTCAGGAGTTCAAGACCAGCCTGCCCAACATGGCAAAACCCCATTCTACTTAAAATACAAAAATTAGCCAAGAATAGTGGCAGGTGCCTATAGTCCCAGCTACTCAGGGAGCTGAGGCAGGAGAATCACTTGAACCCGGGAGGCGGAGGTTGCAGTGAACCAAGATTACACCACTGCACTCCAGCCTGGGCCACAAAGTGAGACTCTGTCTCAAAAAAAAAAAAAAAAAAAAAGTTCATGCCTATAGTCCCAGCTACTTGGGAGGCTGAGGTGGGAGGATCACCTGAACCCAGGGAGGTCAAGGCTACAATGAGCTATGATTGCACCACTGTACTCCATCCTGGGCAACAGAGCAAAACCATGTCTCAATACCATCTTGAAAGTTATCAAGTGAATTTCTGTTCCTTGGATACATACCTGGATTTATTAAGAATGGCCAATAGTGAGATCTAGCAAATCTTGAAGCAGTTTCTTAGAAATACCATTTAGGCCAGGCGCAGTGGCTCACATCTGTAATACCAGCACTTTGGGAGGCTGACGCGGGTGGATCACCTGAGGTTGGGAGTTTGAGACCAGCCTGGCCAACATGGTGAAATCTTTTCCCTACTAAAAATACAAAAATTAGCCGGACGTGATGGTAGAGGCCTGTAAGTTCAGCTACTTGGGAGGCTGGGTCATGAGAATCACTTGAACCCGGGAGGCGGAGCTTGCAGTGAGCCGAGATCACGCCACTGCACTCCAGCCTGGGCGAAACAGCGAGACTCCGTCTCAAAAAAAAAAAAAAAAAAAAGAAATGCCGTTTAAGAGGAATAAACATTAAACTAGGGGAGAAAATGGAAAAAAAAATACTTTCCAATTAATGCTTATTTCTAGGATAAATATCTAGCATGCATGTAATTTTCTTCAGTACCTGGCAGGAGAATGGACACACTTGGACTTAAGATAATAGATTCCTGGCTGAGCACGGTGGCTCACATCTGTAATCCCAGCACTTTGGGAGGCCACAGTGGGTGGATCATGAGGTTAGGAGTTCAAAACTAGCCTGGCCAACATGGTGAAACTCTGTCTCTACTAAAAATACAAAAATCAGCCGGGAACAGTGGTGGGTGCCTGTAATCCCAGCTACTCGGGAGGCTGAGGCAGGAGAATCGCTTGAACCCGGGAGGCTGAGGTTGCAGTGAGCCGAGATCACATCACTGCACTCCAGCCTGGGCAACAGAGCAAGACTCCGTCTCAAAAAAAAAAAAAAAAAGATAATAGATTCCACATTAAATTGATGGTAGGGTTAGAACTCATTTAAATGTTTGTGTTTCTCATACCTGTAATCGCAACTACTTGGGAGTCTGAAGTGGAAGGATTGCTTGAACCCTGGAGTTCGAGGTTTCAGTGAGACACAATCACACCACTACACTCCAGCCTGGGCGACAGAGTTGAAACTCCGACTCTTTTAAAAAAAGAAAAAAAATGGTTAGGGAAAAAAAACCTTTTAGTATTTCTTTTGTGGAAAGTCCTACTTTGTTAACACCACCTCTAGCAGAATTTTCTAATATTGATTTCAAGTGAGTTCTGGAATTCAGAGCTTTACAAGAATCCTGTTTAGGCCGGCGCGGTGGCTCACGCCTGTAATCCCAGCACTTTGGGAGGCTGAGGTGGGTGGATCACGAGGTCAGGAAATCGAGATCATCCTGGCTAACACGGTGAAACCCCATCTGTACTAAAAATACAAAAAATTAGCCGGCGTGGTGGCGGGCACCTGTAGTCCCAGCTACTCCGGAGGCTGAGGTGGGAGAATGGCGTGAACCTGGGAGGCGGAGCTTGCAGTGAGCCGAGATCGCGCCACTGCACTCCAGCCTGGGCGACAGAGCAAGACTCTGTCTCAAAAAAAAAAAAAAAAATCCTGTTTAGTTAAGTCTAGTTACTAAGTTTCATGTTGGCTGAATAATGAAAAGTACGGTTTTTCACTTTCATTGTGTAATTTGTACCATTGACCTTTAGGGCCAGCTTCAAGTAGCCTGAGCTATGTTAATAGCTCTTTAAAAGTTGTTAAGAATCTCTAACCTTGTGCTTCAGATCTGTTACCAGGATGGTAATTTCATCACACCTGGACAACTGTCCTCCTAGAAAGATAATAAAAAGATTATTTTGGCTGGGCGCGGTGGCTCACACCTGTAATCCCAGCACTTTGGGAGGCTGAGGCGGGTGGATCACCTGAGGTCGGGAGTTTGAGACCAGCCTGGCCAACATGGTGAAATCTTGTCTCTACTAAAAATACAAAAATTAGCCGGGCATGGTGGTGCAGGCCTGTAAGTTCAGCCACTTGGGAGTCTGGGTCATGAGAATCACTTGAACCCAGGAGGCGGAGGTTGCAGTGAGCCAAGATCACGCCACTGCACTCCAGCCTGGGCATCAGAGTGAGACTCTGCCTCAAAAAAAAAAAAAAAAAGATTATTTTATATAGATATATACACACACTTACACACTATTGTATATTGTAGTCTTAGTTAAGACCTTATTTTTAGGTCGAATAGTAAGTTAAAGAATTCTGAGAATGTAAACAAGCATAGGAGTCTAATTAATTTGATTGGGCTTAGTAAATTTCCATAATATGTTAAAAATGCCTCTTTTTTTTTTGAGATGGAGTCTCACTCTGTCGCCCAGGCTAGAGTACAGTGGCACAATCTCGGCTCACTACAATCTCCGCCTCCTGGGTTCACGCCATTCTCCTGCCTCAGCCTCCCGAATAGCTGGGACTGCAGGCGCCCGCCACCACACCCAGCTAATTTTTTATATTTTTTAGTAGAGACGGGGTTTCACCGTGTTAGCCAGGATGGTCTCAATCTCCTGACCTCGTGATCTCGGCCTCCCAAAGTGCTGGGATTACAGGCGTGAGCCACCGCGCCCGGCCCCTAAAGATGCCTTTTGAGTTTCATGTTGTAGGCGTCTTGTCTTCAAGACATGCAGACAAAATGAATGTATTCATTCAACAAAGTGATTGAGTCTGTGTGTGCATGAACTGAGAGGACAGTGAGACGGAGAAGTCCCTCTTGTGGAGCTTTTATTCTCGTGGAGCAGAAACCAGGCATTTGGCCTTCCTGAGCGCCCGTCATGCCCTGTTCTTTCTGGTTGCATCCCATTTTAGAGCTTCCCAGCATGGTCAGCGATTCTGATGACAACCATCCCCTCCCAGTGTGTTTCACATGCATCTGCCTAGAGTCCGTGAGCCACAAGCCGTCTCTCAGCCTCTTACGAATCAGGCAACCCACGGTTAAGGACATTTCCATTCTCCGGCCCACTGTAAGAGTGAATGTAGAGGTGCTAGGTTTTACCTTTGTGTCCATGAAAGGGGTGAAAGGAAGTGTACAGGGACCCCAGTGTCCTGCCCTCTTTCAGGGACTCAAACAATTTCCAGGTGGGGCTTGAATCACCACACATCCACCTTAATCTGACTCAGGCATGTTCTTCACATTAATACTGTCATTTCAGCTACTGAATTATTTTTTCTCCTGTTTTTTGTTTTTTTTTTTTTTTTTGCAGCAGAGCCGTTGCCTGGCCTTGAAGAGAAACCACCAGGTGTTGGTACTTCAGAGGGGGTCTACCTCACACAACTACCTCACCCCACACCTCCCCTGCAGACTGACTGCACCAGGCAGAGCTCACCACAAGAAAGGGAAACAGTGGGCCCGGAGCTCAAAAGCAGCTCCTCCGAATCTGCGGACAACTGTAAAGCAATGAAGGGCAAGAATCCCTGGCCCTCGGATAGCAGCTACCCCGGCCCAGCCGCCCAAGGGTGCGTGAGAGACCTCTCCACGGTGGCAGACAGGGGCGCTCTATCCGAGAACGGAGTCATTGGGGAAGCATCTCCTTGTGGATCGGAGGGGAAGGGCCTTGGTAGCAGTGGTTCCGAAAAGCTGCTCTGCCCCAGAGGCAGAACGTTGCAGGAAACCATGCCATGCACGGGACAGAACGCAGCGACACCGCCCAGCACAGACCCCGGTTTGACGGGAGGCACTGTGAGCCAGTTTCCCCCGCTGTATATGCCTGGCCTAGAGTACCCGAATTCAGCTGCCCATTACCACATCAGTCCAGGCCTGCAGGGTGTGGGCCCTGTGATGGGAGGGAAGTCCCCAGCATCCCATCCCCAGCATTTTCCCCCAAGGGGCTTTCAGTCTACCCACCCACATTCTGGAGGCTTTCCCCGGTATCGCCCCCCACAAGGAATGAGGTATTCCTACCACCCACCGCCACAGCCTTCCTACCACCACTATCAGCGAACTCCTTACTATGCCTGTCCACAGAGCTTTTCTGACTGGCAGAGACCTCTCCATCCCCAGGGAAGCCCAAGCGGACCCCCAGCCAGTCAGCCTCCCCCACCAAGGTCCCTCTTCTCAGATAAGAATGCCATGGCCAGTCTGCAAGGCTGTGAGACACTGAATGCTGCCTTAACTTCTCCAACCCGTATGGATGCAGTGGCTGCTAAAGTCCCAAATGACGGGCAGAATCCTGGTCCAGAGGAAGAGAAGCTGGATGAATCTATGGAGAGGCCAGAGAGTCCCAAAGAATTTTTAGACCTGGACAACCATAACGCAGCTACCAAGCGGCAGAGCTCGTTGTCAGCCAGCGAGTATCTCTATGGAACTCCTCCTCCGCCTCTGAGTTCAGGAATGGGATTTGGTTCATCTGCATTTCCACCCCACGGTGTGATGCTGCAGACGGGGCCTCCCTATACCCCTCAGCGGCCGGCCAGTCACTTTCAGCCCAGGGCTTACTCTTCCCCTGTGGCTGCCCTCCCACCTCACCACCCAGGGGCCACTCAGCCCAACGGCCTCTCTCAGGAGGGTCCCATCTATCGCTGCCAGGAAGAAGGCCTGGGTCACTTTCAAGCTGTGATGATGGAACAAATTGGCACTAGAAGTGGAATAAGAGGACCTTTCCAGGAAATGTACAGACCATCAGGGTAAGATTGCGTTCAGGCTTTTCCCCCTAAAGAAAGAACAGATGTTTATTTTATGTATTTATTTTTGAGACAGAGTCTCACTTTGTCACCCAGGCTGGAGTGCAGTGGTGTGATCATGGCTCACGGCGGCATCGACCTCCCAGGCTCAAGGATCCTCCTGCATCAGCTGTTTAAGTAACTGGGACTACACACGTGCCACCACACCCAGCTAGCTTTTTTTTTTTTTTTGTAGAGGTGGGGTTTCACCGTGTTGCCCAGGCTGGTCCTAGTCTCCTGAGCGCCAGTCATCCTCCTGCCTCAGCCTGTCAAAGTGCTGAGATGACAGGCATGAGCCAGCACACCTGGCCTGGATGTTCATTTTAAACAGAAAAATGGCCTTAGAGATGAAGATAACCGTTAATGGTCTAGGAACAAAAAAAGTATGTGAATCATTGATGTTGTACACTCTGTAGGAAGGTATCAGACTTAGAGCCCAACTTTATCTTTGAAATTTTTTCCCCTCATGAAAATGAACTGGCATTTAAATGACTGACTTAGATTTTGATATTGTAAACTTTATTTATTTATTTATTTATTTTTGAGATTAAGTCTCACTCTGTGGCCCAGGCTGCAGTGCAGTGGTACGATCTCTGCTCACTGCAATCTCTGCCTCCCAGGTTCAAGCGATTCTCCTGCCTTATCCTCCCAAGTAGCTGGGATTACAGGTGCCCGCCACCACGCCTGGCTGAGTTTTGTATGATACTATAAACTTAATAACCACAGTTTGAGAGCTGTAAGCAAGCCTGTGTCAACATTGCTGCCATGTGGAGACACTCTGACCAAGGTAAAAAAAAAAAAAAAATAGGCCTACCCAGGAGTAGAAGAGGAGATCATGTAGTATTGAAGTTTTACTACATACCTCTCATTTCTTACCCTATCATTGAATGAGAAAACCAGGTTTATCCAGAATGCAAACAAGTCCCCATGAGACTTCTTTCACACATGCTTGTGTAGTGTTGTTCTCCAGATCCAGTTAGGTGATCTGCCATCCAGGAAGTTTTCAAATCGATAGATACAAATGAAAGTTATGAAGCGGCCAGGCGCGGTGGCTCACACCTGTAATCCCAGCACTTCGGGAGGCCAAGGCGGGCAGATCACGAGGTCAGGAGATTGAGACCATCCTGGATAACACGGTGAAACCCCATCTCTACTAAAGATACAAAAACAAAATTAGCTGGGCGTGGTGGCAGGCACCTGTAGTCCCAGCTACTCGGGAGGCTGAGGCAGGAGAATGGCGTGAACCTGGGAGGCGGAGCTTGCAGTGAGCCAAGATCATGCCACTGCACTCCAGCCTGGGCAACAGAGCGAGACTCTGTCTCAAAAAAAAAAAAGTTATGAAGCATAATCTTGAAACCAGTACCATTCAGCATAAAAACCAGTGTTCCCCTCCTCAATGCCATCCTGTCATCTTATTGCTAGATCCTCTCTACTATTTAACGTTTTGTCGTGTTTGCTTTATATGTCTCTAAATACCTGTTTTCTTTGCTTTGCTTTTTTTCCTAAGCTGTTGGAAAGTAAATTGTAGACATCATGGCCCTTAACCCCTCAATACTTGAGCATGCATCTCCTAAGAATGGACATTCCTTGGAGCACCATTTCAAAATGATTACCACACTCAAGGCAAATAACAGTATCTAATAGTTTTTGTTTCTGTTTCCTCAGTTGTCCCCAGAGTGTCTTTTAGAGCCGTTTCTTTGTGTTTTATTTTTATTGTTTTTTTCTGATAAAGGATCCAGTGAAGGCTCATGGATTTGCATTTGGCTGCCGTGTCTGTTTAGTCTCTTAATTTATAGCAGTTGTCATATCTTTGTTTTGTTTTCCAAAGAGTCCAGGCCAGTTATCATGGAGAGTGTTCCAGATTCTAGATGCATCACACAGTCTCCTTGTGTGTAGATAAAACTCTTGTGCCAGGTGCAGTGGTTCATACCTATAATCCCAGCACTTTCGGGGGCTGAGGCAGGAGGATTGCTTAAGCTCAGGAGTTCGAGACCAGCCTCGGCAACATAGTGAGATCCTGTCTCTAGTGAAAATAAAGAACTTAGCCAGGCATGGTAGCACACACTACTCAGGAGGGTGAGGCAGGAGGAGCACTTGAGCCCAGAAGATTGAGGCTGCAGTAAACCATGATCCTGCCACTACACTCTAACAGGATGACAGAGCAAGACCCTGTCTCTAAAAGAAAAAAAAAAATAGATGAAACACTTTTGTCAGGAGTGCAGTAGGTGGTGCGTGTGCGTGCCACTTACCGCCCCAGGGGGCACAGAATGTCGAGTTGTCCCAGTACGGATGATTCCAGGCCTGATCACCGGGGTGATGAAGGCAGTACCCTCGTGACTACAGTGTCTTGTTTCTTCTGTCGTTAACACGTCTTCATTAATTCTTCATTGCTTCTTTCTCGTGGCTGTAGAATGCAGATGCACCCGGTCCAGTCGCAGGCCTCGTTCCCAAAGACCCCCACAGCAGCAACATCACAGGAGGAGGTGCCGCCTCATAAGCCTCCAACACTTCCCCTGGATCAGGTAAGGATCACTAAAAATTAGAACTGTTCTTCTTCCTCCAGGTGGTAGGAAGTAAGTATATGACAACCTTGCTGTTCTGAAAAAATGTTTTAAGGTATCCTGTGGATACAGGAACTTTGCCTGTATCGTGCTTCCTTGGCACTTGGAAAAAGAGCAAGAGGCCTCGGAAGTCACCTCTCGCATGTCTCTTTTTCCTGTTGTGATATGGAATGTATACCTATTTGGTGAGTATTTAAACCTCATTTTTTCCAAGCCATCTGCAAACATTTTTTCTGCCATGATCCCTTGTCTGTTTTATGCTTCCCACCTTTCTCATTGGAGAGAGACTAGTTGGTGGGTTTTAAAGTAGTAATAGCTGCCTCTGAGTGCTGCTTCTCTCCCATGCGTTGTCTCGTGCAATGCTTCTCTCCCATGCAGTCTTTCCCTTGACCCCCACAAAGTAGTTCTCATTGGCTGCATCATCATCATTTCCCAGTGTGCAAGTCCTACTGCTGTTAAGCACTGGGACTGGGATCTGAATTGAGAAGTCCAGGACTCTAGAACCTACCCTCTGGAAGTAAACTGTTAACTGATGAAACAGAATCAAGCCATTTTCACACATGAGGAGCTTGGACACTCTTTGGCTTACTTAAGTTTTTTTTTTTTTTTTTTTTTTAACAACCCAATTTTTATTTTTGTTTAAAATGTCTTTGTTTCTTTCAGAGCTAGTCCAAGGAGGAAATGAGCCCCAAGCAATGGAAAGCTGCACACGAAGACTAGAATGTGGAGAACTGGGGAGTGCCCTGTCAGCTCTATTCCCATCACCTGCTCCACCCCTTCACGGCGACCCACTCGTGCCATACTTGAGCTGGAGCCAGTCACGGGCCCTAAAAGGACACTCCTTAGATGACTGACACACAGATTGCAAAGGTCCTCGGCCAGGGATCTCTTGCACAGTTGATGTAGACAGTCAGGCAAAACTAATGAACGTGGAGTTAATGATGACTTTTCCAAATCCTGAGACACTTTTCAGGGAAAATCACTTTAAACTTGGGGGAGGGGGTATACTCAAGAATGGAGTGGTGCTTTTAAACTTTGATGAGCAGCTAAACTCAGGTATATATTTGGGGAAGGGACTACTCTTAGTATTAATGGTTTTGGAGCTGGGTCCAGTTTACAGAATTTTCATGTTGCCTTTTAAAATAATTTTTGTTGGTGGTGAATGTATTGTACATAAAGTGGGAAGGGTGGGTGGGGATGCGGAAGAAATGGGGGTCCTAACTGGTGGGCACACAGCACTGGAGTGATTTTTATCTGTTTACAATCATGTCACACTGAATACTTACGGGAGCCGGAGATGAGGGTAGGAAAGGTTTGATCTTGTAATATGTCACTGTGTTTCCTTAGTGGCCAGCCAGCCTTCAGAATAGCTAAAGGCCTGCCTTCCTTCCAGTCAGCCTGAGAGAGAACACCTGTCCCCTAAGTACCTGGTGTCTCCGTTGGAGGCAGAGTGCTCTCAGGAGACTACTAGAAGCTTCAGCCCGGAAGACAGGCTGCTCTCTCATGCTGGTGGCCCAAATCCTGGATTTGAGAAAGTGGTGTCCCTTCCTGATTTTGCCACCAGCCCTACCGAATAGTTGTAAACCAGTATCAGGAATTGGGATCGCTAGAGTGTTTCACGTATTAGAAGATGAATCGTCCTCATCACAGACCTCCCTGTCAGGACTGTGATCTAGAAGGCACCACACACAGCTTTCTGGCACGAATCACATTTTGTGGAAGTGACTACTCAGGTTTGTATATTTTAGTATCAATAAAGAATTGCACAGGTTTGAATAGGAAAAATGTATTCTATAGATTTACAGTTTGAATTTAGGAATATTTCAGTATATATAGTTTTTATTCGTTTTAAGTGAATCATAGTAAAATCAGTCATGGTGATTTAAAATAGCTATCAAGAACGAGTTCTTGGAATTATCTGTTGTATCTGTGATAGGAAACCATTTTACAGTATTAAATTACTTTATTACAGTTGTAGAGTTGAATTACACTGGATTCTCCCTCGTTAGCATTCTGTATTTGATTTTAGCTGAAAGGTCACCAAAGTTAGGACCCATGTTTTAAACTTTTGAATATTCCACAAAAGAAAAAACTAAGGAAAATACTGAAATTACAGGTCTTTGTAAAGAATAGCATATTTTTAAGCATGCTTTTGGGATAGTAGAAGAGTCTCTATGAAATATTAATCTGCCCTAGTTTCTTATAAATTCAACTGTGGGAGGGGCCAGTGGAGTGTTTCCCTCCAATTCCAGGATGCCTAGTGAAGCATGGAACTGTCGTGTTTACAGTTTGCTAAACATACGCTGTCCGTGGAGAAGGAAGCTAATCGGAAGCATCCATGATACAGAGAAATGAAAGCCAAGACACCAGTTCCAGGATGATGGAAGTTCATATCCGTACGCAAATGCTGAACCTGGTGCTGCTGCCTAGGGCTCAGGCAGATTTGAGAGTTGAGTAGGGAACACAGGTGCCTCTAAGGTATAATGCACAAAAATACAGATTTTCTCTCAGAGAGGTTTTAATTTTAAATTTGATGTATTTGCAAGTGGATTGAGTTTTGAGCCTGTGTTCTCACTGGATCCTAATTCTTGTAGAAACCTATCACTGGCATAACCTGGTTTAGGAGAGTGAAGAGGACAGAAGGATTGTGGATGCGTCTGCCCTTTAGCTAGTATCCGCTAACATGGGGCATTACTACTTCAGTTTCTGTGTTTGTGCAGAAGCAGGGAGGAGGAAAAAAGCTAGTTTGGAGCTGGTTAGACCTGGTCTAGGCCCAGAGAATTTGGCCACTGACAGCCTTTCTCTTTTCCTGGTAATGCTGGTTTGAATCAGAGGCCTCTCACTTCTCCTTAACAGGAGCACTGTCACTGTGGGCCTCTCCCCATGACTACCCCAGGGGCCTGGGTGGGAGTGGCTGTAAGCAGCAGTTGGGCCATTGCCCCCTTTCCTTCTGCCCTCGTGGTCCTTGAGCAGTTGTGTGCACACTCTTCCAGGTAATCCTGTCTCCTCTCTCTCCCAGTGACTGCCCCAATCAGCTGTTGCTAGAGCGATGCTGTGAACGATACAGGAAAAGTCAGTAAATCCCTTTATCCTTAATCTCCCTTCTTGGTTTTAGACAGAAAATATTAAGGAAGAGCAATAGGAAATAGAACTACTGTATTATAACACTGTGAACAAGAACAACAGCAGCAGCAGAATTGTCAGCCTTCCTGCATCCTGTGTGGGAATGTGTCCATGCCTTATAGGTACTAGTGCTTCGTCCATTGTCCAGGGAGTGTCCTGAGCTTTCACTGGTCTTTGAAGTGCAGATCTGCTATAAGCTGTCTGGAGCTGCAAGGTTGCAGGAATCCACAGGACCGTGAGCTGCTGTGAACCCCTAGTCCACCCATCCCCAAGCAGGATCTTTTTCTCACCTTTTCTTCCTCCTCTAGCACTTCTCTTTCCAAGTGTCTTAAGCAGATGCAATGTCTTAAAGCAGATGCAAATGCATTTGCCATCTTCTCCATTAGGAAAATGATGGTTATGTGATATGTTATATTTAGGAAGTAGTGTGTAAGGTATCCTGAAAAGGTTTGCTCTCAAGCTAGAAGGACATTTCACCCTGTGGGTCACTGTCACCTTGTCAGCGTGCCGGCTCTCAGTGGTCCCCAGGAGGATGGGGATAGCTGAGATCCTGGAGAATGGGAAATACCATTGCATCTCTTTGATTTAACACTCATGGCTCACCTTTAGTAGAGTTGTTAATAAATTAGAAACTTGTGTCCCTAAGGCCCAAGAGAAAAGATGAGCTTCTTGGGAGGATTCTGGGTTTGTTTTCCCCTCAGAATTAAAAAATAGTTTTTAATTCAGCTACTTTTTCCCCTCAGTTAAAAGGTAGCAGGAGCTGTTGGCTGAAATTTGTTACAGTGAATGAATGTGGAGAATAAATAAGAACAAACCCTGCAGGATTCTTGTTGACGTAACTTTCCATCCCACCTCTCCGCCTCTCCTTCATCACCAGCCTTCATCAGGTTGGTTTAGTTTACCTGGCCTTACACACGAGCTGCTCATCAACAGTTCGTAACTTCTCACTGAGCCCGGGCCGGATGCTCTCAGAAGGCCTTCTCATGCTCCTCTTCGTTAGGCTTAGTGAAAACCTTAAGACCTGCAGTTTGTGCCCCTCAGTTCAGTCAGACCTCAGCTTTAAATGTCGATTTACTCTGGCTTGTTCCCTGAAAGTGCTTCTTGTGACTAAGCATTTGGTGTCATTATCCCATGCCATTTATCTGCCGTATAGTTATTATATTATTTTTGCTGATTCCTACTGCTGGCAGATGCCATCCCAGGCCCACAAAATCCCAGTGTTGCAGTCACCACAGCTGTCAGAAACAAGTTTGCAATCCATACTTCTTGGTTCAATTTTTTTTTTTTTTAATGGAAGTTCAAATCTGTAAATACTCTACACTGCTCTTAAGACCTGATTTGAAATTTCACAGGAAGGCCTAATCCTATAGTCACAAGGTAAGGACAGTTGAGTAGTGTCAGAACCCCAACCTGCTTGCAGAGAACCTTGGTTTTCATAGAAAGGAAAGGCTGAAGGTTTTCTAGCATTGTTGCCCTTCTTTGTCTGTCAGTCAGTTCACCCTCTGCGATTCTCCATGGACCCGCATTGCAGAAAATCAGTCCCATAGATTAGTGAGCCATGTACTGCCCAATCCGGGGGCTCCTGGGGTGTGGTGTGTCCACCAGTGACTCTCTGGACACTAGCTTCAGTAAGAATACTTCTTATTTCGGTTGAGAATGCAGAGGCTTTTATTCGTGGACTCACATCACTTGCATAGGCACAAAGAATGTGATTGCCATTTGCTGCGTGAGAAAAAGCTGGGCTCCCTGTTTCTTTTTTGGGTTGGACTCTGCCGTGCAGCCATAGGACACCGAGCCTCACGCACTTTCCCCTTGGGACAGTAGTGTTTGGGTGAATGTTACTGCATCCCGTTTTTCTTTTTCTTTTCTTTTCTTTTCTTTCTTTTTTTTTTTTTTTTTGAGACGAAATCTTGCTCTTGTCCCCCAGACTGGAGTGCAATGGCACGATCTCGGCTCACTGCAACCTCCACCTCCCAGGTTCAAGGGATTCTTCTGCCTCGGCCTCCCGAGTAGCTGGGACTACAAGCGCGCACCACCACTCCCAGCTAATTTTTGTATTTTTAGTAGAGGCAGAGTTTCACCATGTTGGCCAGGCTGGTCTCAAACTCCTGACCTCAGGTGATCCACCCGCCTTGGCCTCCCAACATGCTGGGATTACAGGCGTGAGCCAACACACCCGACCTTCATTTTTTAAATTAAGCTGGGACACAAGTTTTGCCTCCAGGCTGGATGTTGATCCTGCTCTGTGCTAGACAGATGTGCGGAGGGACTGTTCCGGGCTCGGCTTGACCTTTTCCTACCTAGTTTCTCCCTCTTGTCCTGCACAAGAGGACTAACTGAACTCTACCGTCAGAACGGCTGATGAGCAGTTGATTGTCCTGCTTGTGTTTTTGAAAGGGGTGGTTGGGGTGGGAGCAGGGGTATGGATATTGCATAAGTTATTGAAATGCTGACCCCCATTCAGGAAACCATGCAGCCCCTTCCCTTCCCTTCCCTAGCCAGGGCTCAGGTACCTCACTCTCCTGCCTTGTGCATAGCTCCTGGGGCCCCGGTCAGTCTCCACCAGCCTTGGCACACAGTGTCCGGAGCCTCTGCTCCTGCTGCAAAAGCAGAAACCATGTGAACCTTCTGGCCAGTACTGGAAAGGGGAATGCTATTTATTTTTATATTGTGTATATTTTGTCGTGGTCTGCTGATTCCCTGTTTCACTGAGAGCGACACTTACCTCAATAGTTAGTTCAATATTGTGTGTTGGATAATTTTTTTAAAAGAACTTTTTAAAAAGCTTTTTGATCCTTGGAGGTCTGTAGATTTATTTCCATATGAACTGGTTATTTTGTATAAAGTACATTCTTAAAATAGCAAGGCTCCTCTGTGTGTGTGGTGTGTCTGTCCATGTGTCATTTCCATATCAGGGCAAACCCAGACTTCCATCAGGACGAAGGCGTGAACTAGGCCACAAGGCCACCCGCTGAAATGCCACCCCTCGTCCATTCTCATGCATCGAGAATCCACGGAGGCGGGGCCAGGTCCTGTGCATGGGACAGAGGAATATGGTTCCAGAGAACTTCAAAACAGTCATGTACTGACTGGCAGTTCTAAACCATGTCAGGGATAAAACGCTCCTCACAGCTGATCCTCGCAAAGCTGGCCCAGCCGTCAGCATCTCACTGGTAAAGGCGTCCACTTTCAGAAGGTTACTACACCTGAGGTGCACGACTTCTCTGCAGGCTTTAGGGTGCCTGGGATGGGAAAGGAGTATACAGTGGGGCAGTGGGGCAGCTCCAGCCTGGAGCCCGCTGTGCACACGCATGGCCAGAAGTGGGAGCTCCAGCCTAAGCAAGCGGGCAATCTTATACCTGCCAAGGTCATTTATGTTTTATTTCCAGTTACTGGGAGAACAGTTTGAAAGTAGCTTCATTCAGCCAGGCGCGGTGGCTCACGTCTGTAATCCCAGCACTTTGGGAGGCTGAGGCGGGCGGATCACGAGGTCAAGAGATTGAGACCATCCTGGCTAACACGGTGAAACCCCGTCTCTACTAAAAATACAAAAAATTAGCCGCACGTGGCGGCACACGCCTGTAGTCCCAGCTACTCGGGAGGCTGAGGCAGGAGAATGGCGTGAACCCGGGAGGTGAAGCTTGCAGTGAGCCGAGATCGCACCACTGCATTCCAGCCTGGGTGACAGAGCAAGACTGTGTCCCAAAAAAAGAAAGTAGCTACATTCTTAGAAATTAGCTACAGTCTTAAGACACCAAAACTCCTGTTTTGTCCTTAAATGCAGACCATCCCAGTTTAATGATCATTCAACTTAGGAGTTTTTGAAAATGAGACACATTCTGTAGAAACTGTACTTCAAGTCCTTGTGCAACAATTCTCTTTCACCTTCTGTACGGTATTCAATAAACTCCATGACATATTCAACACTGTATTATAAAGGAGGCTACACACCTGTAATCCCAGCACTCTGGGAGGCCAAGGCAAGTAGATCATCTGAGCTCAGGAGTTCGAGACCAGCCTGGCCAACATGGCAAAACCCTGCCTCTACTAAAAACACAAAAATTAGCGGGGCGTGGTGGCGGGTGCCTGTAATCCTGGCTACTTGGGAGGCTGAGGCAGGACAATCGCTGGAAGCTGGGATGCGGAGGTTGCAGTGAGCCAAGATCGCGCCACTGCATTCCAGCCTGAGCGACAGGAAGACTCCGTCTCAAAAATAAAAATAAAAAAGGAGGCTCAACTGTGGGCTAGCATAAGTTTGTTGAGCATGCTTGAGGCAGGCTAAGCTGTGATATTTGGTGGGTTAGGTGGATTCAGTGCATTTCCAGCTGACAATATTTTCAACTCATGATGGGTTTATCTGGAGGTGACCCCCTGGACGTGACCCCACTGGAAGCTGAGGAGCATCTGTAATTGGCTGTGGAAGTAATCCTCATTCCATAAAAATTTCACCACAATTAGTACCCGTTTCCAAACCCAGGCTTGGGGCTGTCCCTTTCTAGGCAGTGATCTGTTCACTCTCCTTTTAACCTCCGGTTGTTTGGTGTCTGATTGTCCCCACTGATACTCTGTTGTTATTGGCTAACAAATTTTTGAGCCTTTTATCCTGGTATTATTTTAAAACTGTTCAGTTATTCTCCCATGAAAAGTGTTTCTCCGATAAAACATTTTATGCCAACCGTACTTTCTTGTTTAGTAGTTGCATTTCAGTATAATTTCTGAAACAAAACAAAAATCAACTTTAAAGTGAAAAATCAGGCTGGGCACGGTGGCTCACTTGATGTCAGGAGTTTGAGATCAGCCTGGCCAGCATGGTGAAACCGTCTCTACTAAAAATACAAAAATTAGCCGGGCATGGTGGCACACGCTTGTGATCTCAGCTACTTAGGAAGCTGAAGCAGGAGAATTGCTTAAACCCTGCAGGCAGAGGTTGCAGTGAGCAGAGATCGCACCACTGCACTCCAGCCTGGGCAAGAGTGTGAGATCCTGTCTTAAAAAATCACTAGTAAACCCCAGATCAGACATGATGCTACTCAAATGGTGCATCTCGATGGATTCTCCCACTGGGTGGGAGGAGCACCACTCTGGCCTGGCTTCCTTCACTGTTCTGTCAGCTTTCCTAGAGCCCAGTCCAGCTGCATCAGTGGCTGGGATGGCATTAGCAAACCCACTTCCTGTGCATATCAGTAGCACACCCTTAAAATGCATGCAAACTTTGATTCCTAACTTTCAGATTTCCTCCTACCGTGACATGAATTCTCACCAAACAAAGGCCAGAATGTTTTTTTTGACATATTTAGCTATTGATAGGCTTTAATTTTTCTTGAGACAGGGTTTCACTCTGTTGCCCAGGCTAGGTACAGTGGCATGGTCTCAGCTCACTGCAGCCTCAATCTGCCGGGCTCAAGCAGTCCTCTCACCACAGCCTCCCAAGCAGCTGGGACTACAGGGGCACTCCACCACACCCAGCTAATTTTTTGTCTCACGATGTTGCCCAGGCTGGTCTAGAACTGAGCTCAAGTGATCTGTCTGCCTCAGCCTCCCGAAGTGCTAGGAATTACAGGCGTGAGCCACTGTGCCCGGCCTTTATTTTTTATAAGGAACTTAGCCATTTAGAGTGCTTCCAGATTTATCTTCTTCGGGCCAAAACCAGCAACAAATATATGTACCAAAAGTTAGCATCTTCCACTGGTTAACTGTTTCAAAACAGTGCAGTAGGCAGTGTAAATGTGGCTCTATTTTTGGAACTGTTACTGTTTAACGCTTGTTAAGCATCCTGGGTAAATATATCTTACACAGATAATCCTACGCAGTGAGCTTCTTAAAATAAGAGCATAAAAGCTACTCGGGCAAGATTTAGGGAGACAGGAAGCTATACATTGTTACTGTAGATTAGTCTCAAAAGTTCTGATCAACTTTCTATTTTGACATTTGGAGACATCCATAGGTGCTTCTCTTGTTAAAGATTAATGTCTCTTGTCTCTAAACCAATTCGTGTTACTGGAAGGAAAGGCAACGCAAGTTGTATAAATCAGCCCCTTTGTGGGCTCCGTTTTGCTCTACTCTATGTTCTCTGAGAGTGCTACCAACGGAATT
This sequence comes from Pan troglodytes, assembly GCF_028858775.2. Taxonomy (NCBI): domain Eukaryota; kingdom Metazoa; phylum Chordata; class Mammalia; order Primates; family Hominidae; genus Pan; species Pan troglodytes. Next base: position 20,275,246 of record NC_086016.1, read on the forward strand.
GAGAAAATAACCATCCAGACGGGCTATTTGGGGGCTGATCTTTACCCTGGAATCTTCCTGGAAGGTGAACGGCCTATGTCATGCAGTTGTTATGCAAGAGGTATCATGGGACCTTTCCTTCTGGGCGGTCATGGAGCCGCGGCAGAGCCCTGGGTGACCCAGCAGCAGCTGCCTGCTGTGTGGCTGCCTTCACTGTCCTCCGCCACAACTGCTGTTGATTTCTCTGCATTGACCCTGCAGATGTTTCCCTGGCCTCGTGGTGTTCCTTTGGACTTTTAAGGGGCCTCTGTGCATCTATTTTAGTCCCCTTTCTGCTAGCAATGCTCACTCCCCTAGTTTCCTTAAGCAGTTTTATAAAAAACCTTCAGTGAAAAATGGACTGCAAAATACTAGCCAAGAAGGCGAAGGCATCTGGAAAATCCCCAGATTTGGCTATTGTGTGCTGCAATCCCAGCCCCCTTCTACAGCCATGACATGCATATCAATGCAGGTGCCCTTGAGACTCCTGCAGGTTCGAGAAAGCATGACATGCTCCCAGAATCCTGGATTTGGACTTCATTCTGGACAGCATATGACAAGGACGAGGACCCCTATTCTAGCCAGTTAAAGCTGGACAGAATTTTTAAAAGCAATGAAGCCAGTTCCTTGGATATATCCACAGGCTTTGCTTTGAGAAGGAACTGAGTGGGCAGTGAGAAGAGTCGAGTGAAGCCTGGCCCGTGAGTGCCTCAACAACTGAGATGAACGTCGACTCGCTTGCAGGCAAGTTGTCAGTAAGTATTTATTAAATACCCACCGTGAGCCTTGTACTTTGCCTAGTTACTAAGAAACCAAAAAGGGGAAAAATAGCTTCATCTGCTCAGAGTTCATAATAAACCTGTATTGTGAATACAGAATACAGAAAAACTGGACTCTAGTGAGGTGCTAGAAAGAGTGTACTGCTTAGCTGAGATAGCAGATGAAGGAAAAATGTTTTTGGTTCCTCCCTGCCATGCAATCATACCGGGAGGGTGGAGTGTTGGTGTTCTCAGCCCATTTAATTTGGATGGAGCTGCGGGCTCATCAGTTTGGAGACTGGCTTCATCGCTTATTCTGTCCAGCAGTCGCGTCTTCTCGGACTCCTTGTTCCAGCTTGAATTCCTCTTTTGCCCTGGCTCCACTCTAAGACGAAGACTGCGTAATTCAGAAAATGCAGCGCAAGTAATTATGTCCAATGTGATGCTAAACATTTCCCAAAGGCAGCATAGATCTGCAGAAACTGCAGCTTGGGAGAAGTGATGGTGTTCCTCTCCCCACCACCTCAGCCTGCCCTGATCATTCTCACTCACATGATCTATTGTGATGTTCTCACAATGTAGCCTGGCCATCATCTGGGAACTTGCTGGAAATGCAGATCTTGGCATCCCGCCTAAGACCTTAAACTGAAGAAGGGCCCAGCTCTCTCTTGTAACTAGCAACAGATGCAACCTGCATGGTTCTGATGCAAACTGACCTGGAAGAATGGCCCTGGCATTTACATTTTGGTCCTTAGATGCAGGTAATCTGAGCTGAACATCTTCAAACCTGAGGCATAGCATAGAAAAAAGAAAGAATACAAACAGTTTATATAAAGTAAAAAAATTTTTTAGAAAGGACTTAAGTTGGCTGGGGCGCGGTGGCTCACACCTGTAATCCCAGCACTTTGGGAGGCCAAGGCGGGCGGATCAGGAGGTCAAGAGATGGAGACCATCCTGGCTAACATGGTGAAACCCCGTCTATACTAAAAATACAAAAAATTAGCCAGGCGTGGTAGCAGGTGTGGTAGTCCCAGCTACTCGGGAGGCTGAGGCAGGAAAATCACTTGAACCTGGGAGATGGAGGTTGTAGTGAGCCAAGATAGAGCCACTGCACTCCACCTTGGGGGACAGAGCAAGACTCTGTCTCCAAAAAAAAAAAAAAAATCAGGCCTAGGCAACATAATGAGGCCCCACCTCTACAAAAAAATAATTGTTTTAATTAGCCAGGTTGATGGTGTGCACCTGTGATCCCAGCTACTTAGGAGGGTGAGGTGGGTGGATCGCTTGAGCCCAGGAGCCGTCCCTGGGGATGCTCTTATTTCTGTCTGCAGCCTCATTTGTCACTCTGTGCAGACTCACTCTGTTTTTTTGTTTTGTTTTGTTTTGTTTTGTTTTGTTTTTGAGACAGTCTCGCTCTGTCACCCAGGCTGGAGTACAGTGGCACGATCTCGGTTCACTGTAAACTCCGCCCCCCCGGGTTCACGCCATTCTCCTGCCTCAGCCTCTCGAGTAGCTGGGACTACAGATGCCCACCACCATGCCCGGCTAATTATTTTGTGTGTGTATTTTTAGTAGAGATGGGGTTTCACTGTGTTAGCCAGGATGGTCTGCATCTCTTGACCTCGTAATCCACCCGCCTCGGTCTCCCAAAATGCTGGGATTACAGGCATGAGCCACCGTGCCCAGCCTAATTCTGTCTTTAATTCATATTTTTTTGCCATACTCTGGCCACCCTTTTCCAAATGCCTGTTGGATGTTGCCTGCTGCTGTTGTTTTGTCCTTTGGATTTGTTTGCCACTGTTCCAAATTTTTTATTACTAAAATGATTTACAATTTAATTTCCAGACTTTATTTCCTATAGTTTGCCTAATGTTTTAAAAGTCCTTTCCTAGCCGTTTGATTATAAGCCGTGTTAATACTAACGCCTCCCCCTCACACCCTATTGCTGCACATTTGTGTTTACATGTAACCTTACTAGCTTCATTACCCACCCAGCTTTCTTGCCTTTTTGCGGTGGTAAAATATAACAGAAAATTTATCATTGGAAGTCTGCATCTCAGTGTGGTTAAGTACATTCATGTTGATGTGCAGCCATCATGATCCGCCCTCCATCTCCAGAACATTTGCAGCTGAAGCTCTGCCCTGTTAAACACTGACTCTTGCCGTGCACAGTGGCTCACACCTGTAATCCTAGCACTTTGGGAGGCCGAGGCAGGTGGATCACTTGAAGTCAGGAGTTCAAGACCAGCCTGGCCAACATGGTGAAACCCCATCTCTACAGAAAATACAAAAATTAGCCAGGCATGGTGGCGGGTGCCTGTAATCCCAGCTACTCAGGAGGCTGAGGTTGGAGAATCACTTGGACCCAGGAGGCAGAGATTGCAGTGAGCTGAGATCCTGCCACTGCACTCCAGCACTCCACGCCCAGCTACTTTTTGTATTTTTAGTAGAGACAGGGTTTCACCATGTTGGCCAGGATGGTCTCAATCTCCTGACCTCGTGATCCACCCACCTCGGCCTCCCAAAGTGCTGGGATTACAGGCGTGAGCCACCGCGCCCTGCCAAGTTTTCTATTTTTTAATAGAGATAGGGTCTTGCCAAGTTGAAGTGCAGTGGTATGATCATAGCTCACTGCAGCCTCCAACCCCAGGGCCCAAATGATCCTCCTTCCTCAACCTCCTAAGTAGCTAGAACTACAGACACACATCACAGCACCTGGCTAATTTTTTGTTTGGAGTTTTTTTGACTTTTTTTTTTTTTTTTTTTTTTTTTTTTTTTTTTTTTTTTTTTTTTGAGACGGAGTCTTGCTCTGTCGCCCAGGCTGGAGTGCAGTGGTGCGATCTCGGCTGACTGCAAGCTCCATCTCCTGGGTTTACGCCATTCTCTTGCCTCAGCCTCCCGAGTAGCTGGGACTACAGGTGCCTGCCACTATACCTGGCTAATTTTTTGTATTTTTTAGTAGAGACGGGGTTTCGCCATGTTGGCCAGGATGGTCTCGATCTCCTGACCTCGTGATCCACCCACCTTGGGCTCCCAAAGTGCTGGGATTACAGGCGTGAGCCACCGCGCCCTGCCAAGTTTTCTATTTTTTAATAGAGATAGGGTCTTGCCAAGTTGAAGTGCAGTGGTATGATCATAGCTCACTGCAGCCTCCAACCCCAGGGCTCAAATGATCCTCCTTCCTCGACCTCCCAAGTAGCTAGAACTACAGACACACACCACAGCGCCTGGCTAATTTTTTGTTTGGGGTTTTTTTGAGTAATGTTTAAAAAAATTTTTTGGACAGGTGTGTTGGCTCACGCCTGTAATACCAGCACTTTGGGAGGCCGAGGCAGGCAGATCACCTGAGGTCGGGAGTTCAAGACCAGCCTGACAAACATGGAGAAACCCCGTCTCTACTAAAAACACAAAATTAGCCGGGCATGATGGGGCATGCCTGTAATCACAGCTTCTCCGGAGGCTGAGGCAGGAGAATCACTTGAACCCAGGAGGCAGAGGTTTCAGTGAGCCGAGATCGTGCCATTGCACTCCATCCTGGGCAACAAGAGTGAAGCTCCATCTCAAAAAATAAAGAGATGGGGTCTTGGATGTTTCCCAGGCTGGTCTCAAACTCCCAGGCTCTAGTGATCCTCCCACCTCAGCCTCCCAAAGCACAAGGATTACAGGCGTGAGCCACCGCACCTGGCCTCTGTGTTTACTTTTTTGGGGACCTGCCATACTGTCTTCCACCATGGCTGCCGTGTTTTACATTCTCACCAGCAAGGGTTCCAATTCTCTACATCCGCACCAATGCCGATCTCTATTTTTTTGAGCCATGCTTGTGGGTGTGACACGGCACTGCACCACTGTTTCTGGTGCCTGCTGTCACCCCCTCATCTGCAACTGCTACTTTAAGCTCATGTCAGCTGCCAAACTTCTCTTCCCTCCCCGTCTCCTTACCTACCCCCTGCTTCTAACACTCTCAGTGGGGGGATATTATCTTCCTCCTGCTGATGCGTGTTTCAAATCTGATACCTGCCTCTGGCGTGTTTAATCACCTGCCAAGCCCTGTATAATCTTCACAGAAACCATTCACATCTCTTCCCTCCTGTGAGCAGGCTGTCATTTTCTTTTTTTTTTTTTCCAACTGGAGCCTCGCTCTTGTTGCCCAAGCTGGAGTGCAGTGGCGCAATCTCGGCCCACTACAACCTCCGCCTCACGGGTTCAAGCGGTTCTCCCGCTTAAGCCTTCCAAATAGCTGGGATTACAGGCATGTGCCACCATGCCCAGTTAATTTTGTATTTTTAGTAGAGACGGGGTTTCTCCATGTTGGTCAGGCTGGTCTCGAACTCCCAACCTCAGGTGATCCACCCACCTCAGCCTCCCAAAGTGCTGGGATTACAGGCCCGAGCCACCGTGCCTGGCCCAAGCTGTCATTTTCTCTTTTGCCTAGCTTACTGTGTAATCTCCCTGACTTGTCCAAACCACTTGGCACTGCCAGAGACCTGAACTGTCCCGTCGGGTCCCTACTCCATAGCATCCTCTATCAGCTTTCCATTGCCCACCAGAAAAGGTGGGAAGAAAATTAGCATGGGCCGGCCGTGGTGGCTCACACCTGTAATCCCAGCACTTTGATAGGCTGAGGCAGGCAGATGGCTTGAGGTCAGGAGTTGTACACCTGCCTAGGGCAACATGACAAAACCGCGTCTCTACAAAGAAATAACAAAAATTAGCCCGGCATAGTGGCATGCCTGTAATCGCAGCTACTTGGGAGGCTGAGGTGAGAGGATGGCTTGAGCTCAGAAGGTCAAGGCTGCAGTGAGCCATGATCACAACACTGCGCTCCAGCCTGGGCGACAGAGCAAGACACTGTCTCAAAAATAATGTATATTTTACAAAGAATTAGCATGTGAATACCTTTTATGTGCCAGGCACTGTACTAAGTGCACTACATCTAGATATGAGTCCCATCTCATAGATGAACGGGCAACACAGACAACTTAAGTAACTTGTTTAAGGTCACACAGCTAGTAAGCAGTAAACTAAGATTCAAACTGTTTCAAAAGCAATCCTATTTTCAAGTCCACTCTACAGCCTCATTTCAGATTAATTACAATCCTGTTACATGGATGTCCCATTCCCCTTTTATGAAAAAAGCACTAAAGTAGCTTGCCTAAAGTGTATTACTTCATAATTTAGGAGCTGGAATCTGAACGTGCATCTGACTTCAAAGTATCCAATGCTGATTCTTCACCTCTCCCAGATCCTTCGCCTGGCAGCAGGGCCCTGTTTCATCTAGACCCAACGTGGTTTAACAGCCTTTTGCCCCAAATTAGGCAATTTGCCAGTGGATCTCCATTTTACCTCTCTATCCTTGCTTTTATAATTCCATCAACATCTTTGCCTTTCCTCCAACCCAAAATCAATTACCACTTTCTTCCTGAAACCTTTCCATGTCTCCAAAACTCCAAGAAACCTTCCTTAACTCAAGCAGCATTGAGTTCACAACTCACTTGTGGTAGGAATGCTTGTTCCTTGGTGCCGTAAAGAAATAGCACTTGAATATAAATTGAATTTTTTTAGTAAGGCTATTTTTATACTTTCTGCAGAAAGGGTACACTTGCTAGCAGTTTTGTCACGAGAGTTTACTGAACAAAGGAGACAGGGTTGTTTATAACCTGATGGGTCTACTTTATTGCTGTCTGGTTTTTTTGGCTGGAATGGGACTTTATATTTTGTATTTGTTTTGATTGGCTAGTAACTTACAACTTTTTAAAAGAGGCAAAGGCAGAGGAGAATAGGCCAGGTGCAATGGCTCACACCTATAATCCCAGCACTTTGGGAGGCTGAGGCGGGCAGATCACAAGGTCAGGAGATCAAGACCATCCTGGCTAACATGGTGAAACCCGTCTCTACTAAAAAAATACAAAAAAGTTAGCCGGGCGTGGTGGCGGGCACCTGTAGTCCCAGCTACTCGGGAGGCTGAGGCAGGAGAATGGAGTGAACGTGGGAGGCTGAGCTTGCAGTGAGCCGAGATGGCACCACTGCCCTCCAGCCTGGGTGACAGAGCAAGACCCCATCTCAAAAAAAAAAAAAAAAAAGGCAGATGAGAATAAAGGAAGGAGGAAGGAACTTGTGGAATATTGAGAAAGGTAAAAACACCTTTAAATAAGGAAGAGGAGCAGGCTATGACCTAATGTTTGTTTGGACCAGTATAAGTATGGCAGGGCAAATACTTAGGCTAAACTGTGGGAGCCGAGAATATAAAGTACATCGATTTTTTTTTTTTTTTTTTTTTTTGAGACAGTCTCACTCTGTCGCCCAGGCTGGAGTGCAGTGGCGCGATCTCGGCTCACTGCAAGCTCCGCCTCCCGGGTTCACGCCATTCTCCTGCCTCAGCCTCCCGAGTAGCTGGGACTACAGGCGCCCGCCACCACGCCCGGCTAATTTTTTGTATTTTTAGTAGAAACACGGTTTCACCGTGTTAGCCAGGATGGTCTCAATCTCCTGACCTTGTGATCCACCTGCTTCGGCCTCCCAAAGTGCTGGGATTACAGGCGTGAGCAACCGTGCCCGGCCTGTATAAAGTACATTGATTTTATTATGGCTGGTAGATATTTAAGAATGTTAGCACAGGTCTTTGAATAAATTTTGCTTTTAAGAGAAATTACTACTTATTTTTAATTAGATGGGGAGGAAAGTCTTTTAAGAGGAACCTCTTCTTTACTTTTTTTTTTTTTTTTTTTTTTTTTTTTGAGATGGAGTTGCCCAGCCTGTAGCCAGGCTGGAGGGCAGTGGCGCGATCTCAGGTCACTGCAAGCTCCGCCTCCTGGGTTCACGCCATTCTCCTGCCTCCGCATCCCGAGTAGCTGGGACTACAGGCGCCCACCACCACGCCCAGCTAATTTTTTGTATTTTTAGTAGACACGGGGTTTTACCATGTTAGCCAGGATGGTCTCCATCTCCCGACCTCGTGATCCGCCCGCCTCAGCCTCCCAAAGTGCTGGGATTACAGGCGTGAGCCACCGCGCCCAGCCCTCTTCTTTGCTTTTTACACTTGTAACATTCTTAAGCATTGAGAATGTGCCAAAACGACATTGCAGCCCTCCTGCAGCTGAGCACGTGATAGCCCCCAACAAATACATGCAAAATGAACGGAAAATGTGTTCCTGCAGGGAGGATGCCTCCCAGGATCATTGAAATAGCCGGTTATCAGCAGTAAGAAAAGTGCATGAGACTGAGAAGCAGAGATTTGCTTCTGGCACCAAATGTCTTGCAAAAGTGTTTGCGTTGCATTGATTTTCAGTGTTTGTCCTCCTCCCTGGCTTCCAGGTCTCTGAGTGGGCGGTGAGTCTCCCCTCACCCCCAAGCTGCCTTGTTAAAATCTTTTCCCAGCCTGGACTTTTTGTCCGAGTCATACTAGCCACCAAGTAAACAGCAACCTACTTGCCACCTGGGGAGGTGCAGCGTGGCTTGACTGGATAGTAGCCTCTTTGGGTTTTGCTTCAAACCCAACCTATTTGAAGGTGCAGTGTGCGGTGAGAGTCTGGAACCCTGCAGTGGTGATGAGGGGGAGGCAGAGGGAGGGAAACCGACCACAGAAGGGAAAACCAGTCCAAGCTGGCTGACACTGAAAGCCACCTCTCCCTGCAGCTCAGCAGCGATCTGAACTATATCCTGGGTTCCAGAAAAGGCAGAGGTTCTTACCGAAAGCAGGTAAGTGTCTTGTCTGTCTGCATCAAGCTCAGAGTTGGTAGGAAAAGACTCTTCTAGCAAATAAACCATTGGGGGAAAGGGGAAGAGCAGCCAGTGGGACAGGGACACTCATCCCATTTGTTGGATAGAGTCAGAAGGGGTGGGCACGAGGAAGTGGCCGCCCCTGACCATGGGGTATCCCAGGCAACGTCCAAGCCAGGAAGCAAGTGATTTTCTTGGCAATAAGTCAAGAACTGGCTCCTGGCTACTAGTGTGAGGGGCTCATTCCTGGGAACACTCACCCTTGCTCTGCTAATAAGAGGAAGTAGGCGGGGACGTGGTCATCACCCTGAGGCCCCCAACCCAGCTCCTCACAGTGGGAAGAAACGAGCACAGCTCTACAGTGGAGCCAGCAGTCTCGTGACAAGTCTGACAGCAAAGTCAGATGGGGAGTCATTGTGGCTTCTTGATTTGAGGATGCTTACTGGATGCCTCTGCGCCATGGCCAGGATACTGCCTGAGACTTTTTGTTGTTGTTGAGACAGTTTTACTCTGTCACCCAGGCTGGAGTGCTGTGGCATGATGGCGGCTCACTGCAACCTCCACCTCCTGGGTTCAAGCAATTCTCCTGCCTCAGCCTCCCCAGTAGCTGGGACTACAGGTGCATGCCACCATGCCTGGCTAATTTTTTTTTTCTATTAGTAGAGATGGGGCTTCAGCATGTTGGCCAGGCTGGTCTCGAACTCCTAACCTCAGGTGATCTGCCCGCCTTGGCCTCCCAAAGTGCTAGGATTACAGGCATGAGCCACCGTGCCCAGCCTCAAGACCGTCTTAACTCACAAATAACTGGTAATTTTCATGGGGAAGCAAGTCAATGTCAGTGTAATGCAGTAAGTGCTGCAACTGAATATTCAATGGGTTAACAGGAGAGGGCTCCTAGCCAAGAATGGGGTGACTCCAGAAAGGCATGTGGGAGGAGGTGACGTCTGGGCTGAAGCCCAAAGAACAGTTTGTAAATCACTGGGTTTGGATGCGGAAAGAGTGTCCTGGGTGAAGGGGACAGTATGTGCAAGACTCGGATGCAAGACTGACGTGTTCCGAAAGCAAAAGTTGAAAGCAGGGGGTGAGGGAGAGGAAAACCAGGGCAGGTTGTGCGGGAGTGGGAGCCTGTCCCAAGAGCCGTGGGAAGCCAGCCCCGCGCCCTTTCACCCACTTGGCCGTTTGGAAGGTGGATTTGAGGGCAACAAGGCTGAAGGCAAGGAGCTGAGTTAGGAGCCCTCAGGCATCCGGAGGGACAATCTGTGGTGATCTAGCAGTGGCTGCACAAAAGGGGAAGCCAGAGGAGTCAAGCCAAGGGAATGGGACGTTTTTAAACAGGAAGAACGAAAAGCGATGTGATCTGAGGAGCTTGGAAAACTCCAGCACGCTCCTCCCTGCAGCTCACCAGCGAGTATCATTTCTCTAAATAGTGTGTCTTATTCACAATGTGATCCTCAGTTACAATGTACTAAGAATCACTTCTCCAGCCGGGGCGCAGTGGCTCAGGCCTGTAATTCCAGCACTTTGGGAAGCTGAGGTGGGCAGATCACTTGAGGATGAGGAGTTCAAGACCAGCCTGGACAACAGGGTAAAAATGCACAAATTAGCCGGGCGTGATGAAGCATGCCTGTAATCCTAGCTACTTGGGAGGCTGAGGCAGGAGAACTGTTTGAACCCAGGAGGCAGAGGTTGCAGTGAGCCAAGATCACACCACCGCACTCCAGCCTGGGCAATTCAGTGAGACTGTCTCAAAAAGAAGAAGAAAAAAAAAAAAGTCTGGGCCCAAGGCAGGCGGATCACTTGAGGTAAGGAGTTTGAGACCACCCTGGCCAACATGGTGAAACCCCGTATTTACTAAAATACAAAAATTAGCCGGGCATGGTGGCTCGTGCCTGTAACCGCAGCTACTGGGAGGCTGAGGCAGGAGAATCGCTTGAACCTGGGAGGTGGAGGTTGCAGTGAACCGAGATCATGCCCCTGCACTGTAGCCTGGGCAACAGAGCAAGACTCCCATCTCAGAAAAAAAAAACAAAAAACTTTGCCAGGTGTGGTGTCTCAGGCCTGTAATCCCAGCACTTTGAGTGGTTGAGGTGGGATTACTGTTTGAGCCCAGGCATTCATGACCAGCCTTAGCAACATGGCGAGACCCCATCTCTACAAATAATTTTTTTTTTTTTTTGAGATGGAGGCTAGCTCTGTCACCCAGGCTGGAGTGAGTGGCGCGATCTAGGCTCACTTCAAGCTCTGCCTCCCGGGTTCACACCATTCTCCTGCCTCAGCCTCCTGAGTAGCTGGGACTACAGGTGCCGGCCACCACGCCCGGCTAATTTTTTTTGTATTTTTTAGTAGAGACGGGGGTTTCACCGTGTTAGCCAGGATGGTCTCAATCTCCTGACCTCGTGATCCGCCCGCCTTGGCCTCCCAAAGTGCTGGGATTACAGGCATGAGCCATGGCGCCCAGCCCTCTACAAATAATTTTTTAAGAATTAACCGGGCGTGATGGTGCACACCTGTAGTCTCAACAACCCAGGAGGCTGAGGCGGGAGGATCCCTTGAGTCAAGGAAGTTGAGGCTGCAGTGAGCCAAGATCACGCCACTGCACTCTAGCCTGGGCAACAGAGTGAGACCTTTTACAGTTTTCTGTACCTTCTGGATTTTCTACTTTTTTTTCTATTACTTTAAGCACTTTAAGAAAGGGAGCAGATGTTCATTAGTAACAAAAAGTCATGGATCATTCCCGTTAGCTCATTATTTTCTAGCAAAACAGACAGGGTGGGCCACAGGTTAGTTCTGGTGGTGGGATTCAGGCAGGGGTGGCCGGAGCAGCCTCTGAATGCTGCTGAGTGGTGAGATCAGTTGACAGTGCTGCACCTCCTCTCTGACTTCCTCCCCACTTCCCCCCAAAACCTGTCTGCTTCTGACTCTACACCAGAACCATCCTTAGCCACCTCCATGTTTGAAAAATAGAGTCTGGAGTGGTGAGGAGGTAGGACTCGGTATCTGGAAATACTCCTGGAAATGGGGCACCTGGGGGCTGGAGCACTAGCCCAAGGCCAACCACGGCAGCATGGTGTCTACAGCTGAGGTGTTCTTTCTGTCAAGCCGGTGTGCCTGCTGGCTGACTTCCTTCCCACAGTGCTGAGGAGAGAGTTCCTGAAGCCCCAGTGACCCCATCTCTCTCCTTCCCTGCAGGCAGCTTCGGTTCCTAACTTGCATCCTTCATTCCTCAGAGCTGAGACAGCTCCATGGTTCTCTGCGGTTCAGCCCTGGACAGTCACCAAGGCTCTCTACAAAGTTCTCTCCCAGTAACCCTTGTTCTCTACCCCTTCTCCCTAATCCCTCCCTCTCCACTTCATTGTTTTACTCTGAAGGGTCTCCTAATTGGCCTCTCACTGACTCCCCTCAACCCATTCTTCCAGAATAACTGTCCTCATACTACATTCAATGTGGTATTTTCCCCCTTAAAAGCATTCAGTGTGGCTCACGCCTGTAATCCCGACACTTCGGGAGGTGGAGGTGTGCGGATCAGCTGAGCTCAGGAGTTCAAGACCAGTCTGGGCAACATGGCAAAACCCATCTCTACAAAAATTTAAAAAAAAAAATAGCCCGACATGGTGTCATACACCTATGGTCCCAACTCCTTGGGAGGCTGAGGTGGGAGGATCGCTTGAGCCTGGGAAGCAGAGGTTGCAGTGAGCTGAGATTGCGCCACGGCGCTCCACCCTGGGCGACAGAGCCAGATCTTGTCCCCTGAAAAAAAGAAGTATTCAGTGTTTTGTTACTGCCTACAGGATCACATTTAAAAATTCACTTTTCATGTCGTGAAAATGCCAATCAAAAAGAAAACAAAAAACCCTCCCGGGTTCAAGCGATTCTCCTGCCTCAGCCTCCCGAGTAGTTGGGATTACAGGCACGTGCCACCACGTCTCGCCTGACTGATTTTTGTGTTTTTAGTAGAGACGGAGTTTCACTATGTTGGCCAGGCTGGTCTCGAACTCCTGACCTCGTGATCCACCCACCCTCAGCCTCCCAGAGTGCTGGTGTCACAGGCGTGAGCCACCGTGCCTGGCCAATGCTCCCTTTATTATTATTATTATTATTATTTATTATTTATATATGTATTTTTTGAGATGGAGTCTCGCTCTGTCGCCCAGGCTAGAGTGCAGTGGTGCAATCTCAACTCACTGCAACCTCCGCCTCCCAGGTTCAAGCGATTCTCCTGCCTCAGCCTTCTGAGTACCTGGGATTACAGACATGCATCACCACGCCCAGCTAATTGTTACATTTTTAGTAGAGACCGGGTTTCACCACGTTGGCCAGGCTAGTCTCAAACTCGTGACCTCAGGTGATCCACCTGCCTCGGCCTCCCACAGTGCTTGGATTACAGGTGTGAGCCACTGTGCCCCGTGCTCTCTTATTCTTTAAGGCCCACTTCTCCAAGCCAGCCCTTAGTGACTCTGCACACCTCTGAGCCTTTCAGCACGCACTGTCTAAGCCGCTCAGTTGCCATTAAATGGAATGTGAGGGTTTTTAAAAATGTATTTATTAAGGACTCTTTGGTTACCAAGTTATAAAACTCGACTATCTTAAGACAATAAGTCACCTCATTAGAAGCATAGTGGGAGACCCTTTTTGTGGTCAAGGTCAGGAGTAAAGTGGATCGCTGTGCAGTAATAAGGCAGAAGTCTCTCCCGCCTTGCATCATCTCTGCGGGTCTGCTTTATTTATCTCTGTTTCCTCAATCATGTGACAAGTTTGCTGATGGGCCCCAAGTTTTATCTGTTACAGGTAAAATGCCCCTAAAAGAGGCTGCATACACTTTAAAAATTCCTATGGAAGGGGTTGAATCATTCAGCTTAAGTCAGGTCTCCATCCTTTCACAGTGAACAGTAGCCAGGGGATGGAGTTCCAGGGACATGGCAGTTCCCAGTGCAACTAACCCGGAACAGCAAGGGGGAAAGGGCAAGTCCTAGAATGGGGTATGCTCACCCACTGCATTCCACCTTTTGACACTAAGAACATGCAAACATGCTATTTCCCATGTATCAAATTTCTTCTTCTCAATATGATTCAGTTATCACATGTAAATTGTGAATGCACTTGTCTTCCCAGTGCACAGTGACACAATGTCATGGCCAGATGCTGCATCCCAAGGCAGTGACAGGGAGCCTCTGTCTTCCAGGTGGCTGTTTTTCTAGTCCTTTCCCACTTTGTTTCCAAAGAGTTCCAGATGTGTTTTCTCATTGTTCTGCATCCCAGCACTTAGATGATTTTTTCTACCCCAATACCCCCCACACACTCTAAATTCCTTCAGAAAAGAAGGTAGAGGAGGCCAGGCATGGTGGCTCAAGCCTGTAATCCCAGCACTTTGGGAGGCTGAGGCGGGCAGATCAGGAGGTGAGGAGATGGAGACCATCTTGGCCAACATGGTGAAACCCCATCTCTACTAAAAATACAAAAATTAGCCATTCGTGGTGGTGTGAGCCTGTAGTCCCAGCTACTCAGGAGGCTGAGGCAGGAGAATAGCTTGAACCCAGGAGGCGGAGGTTACACAGTAAGCCAAGATCGCACCACTGCACTCCAGCCTGGACGACAGAGTGAGACTCCGTCTCAAAAAAAAAAGAAAAAAAGAAGAAGTCTATTCCCATCAGTGCCGGAACCAGTAGGAATTCAATTCTGTGGAGGGCAAGGCCTTGCTTTGTTCCCCAGCTGTGTCCCTGCTGCTTAGAACTGCAAATGGCATACAGTAATCACTCAACAAATATCTGTAGCGTGACTAACACTTAGGCTTGTGGGTTGCCTTGGGGGGCAGTTATCGGCCCTGGTGCCAGGTTTGGGGTTTTCATGGTGCTATGACTCCCTTCATACCTTGCCTGGCTAATGGTTTCGCCTTTGTTGCCTGTTACTAATGCATTTACTGCTGCCAGGAATCTTGTCAAGTCATAGGCTTTGATTAGCATAGGCCTGCGAAAGGGAACTTCCGGGGCTGGAACTGCAGCAGCTTGGTACAGCCTCAGGGTAGGGAGGCTCACCCTCCAGCCAAGTGCTCTCCATGGGTGGAAACACTATCACATCTGTTAGCTATGCTATGGAGTGGCCCTGGGATTAGGGTGTCCCTAATTTCTCTGGCATCTGTTAAATACCCCTATTCCAGTAGCCCAGGCTGGAGTGCAGTGGCGTGATCTTGGCTCACTGCCACCTCCGCCTCCTGGGTTCAAGTGCTTCTCCTTCCTCAGCCTCCCAGGTAGCTGGGATTATAGGCGCCCATCACCGCACCTGGCTAATTTTTTTGGGGTGGGGGACAGAGTCTCACTGTGTCACCCAGGCTGGAGTGCAGTGGCGCCATCTCAGCTCACTGCAAGCTCCGCCTCCCGGGTTCATGCCATTCTCCTACCTCAGACTCCCAAGTAGCTGGGACGACAGGCGCCCACCACCACGCCCGGCTAATTTTTTGTATTTTTAGTAGAGACGGGGTTTCACCATGTTAGCCAGGATGGTCTCGATCTCCTGGCCCTGTGATCCGCCCGCCTCAGCCTCCCAAAGTGCTGGGATTACAGGCGTGAGCCTCCAAGCCCAGCTAATTTTTTGTATTTTTAGTAGAGATGGGGTTTCTCCACGTTGGCCAGGCTGTTCTCAAACTCCTGACCTCAGGTGATCCGCCCGCCTCAGCCTTCCAGAGTGCTGAGATTATAGGTGTGAGCCATCGCGCCCGGCCCACAGTTTCTAAAGTAGTAATTTAGTTCTAGAAACAGCAGGGAATATGATTATAAGAGCAGTCACAATGTTCTCAATTATTGGACTCCCTGGCTTCAGACAGAAACAGTTGTGTCCTGTCTATTTTTTTTTTTTTTTTTTTGAGACGGAGTCTCGCTGTGTCACCCAGGCTGGAGTGCAGTGGTGCGATCTCGGCTCCCTGCAAGTTCTGCCTCCCAGGTTCACGCCATTCTCCTGCCTCAGCCTCCCTAGTAGCTGGGACTACAAGCGCCCGCCACCACACCCGGCTAATTTTTTTGTATTTTTAGTGGAGACGGGTTTCACCGTGTTAGCCAGGATGGTCTCGATCTCCTGACCTTGTGATCTGCCCACCTTGCCCTCCCAAAGTGCTGGGATTACAGGCGTGAGCCACCATACCCGGCAGTGTCCTATCCATTTTTAAGGCAGCCACTTGGAGTTGGAGCATGTCTTTCTCTCATAATCTCTTACCAGATGTCTCAGAGCAGCCTGTGCACTTTAACTCCAGACATTCTGCCACTGAGCCCCCTAGAGCTCCAGCTTTTAAAGCACTTGGGGTGAGCCTCGAGAGATGACAGACGGAGCTGCCCAAGAGCTGCCAGCTGCCAACCCTGCCCGGGGCTTCACGGCCCGCGCCCTACTTCCTCTCAGCTGGCTCCACACCCTGGGGCGTGTAATTTCCAAATTCTCACTCCCAGGGCTAATTTGGGGGATAAGACATTTGATTAGAAGTATCAGAAACCAGCTGGGCATGGTGGCTCACACCTGTAATCCCAGCACTTTGGGAGGTTATGACTAGAGGATCATTTGAACTCAGGAATTCAAGACCAGCCTGGATAACAGTGAGACCCCATCTCTACAAAATATAAACAATTATGTGAGCATGATGGTGCACACCTGTAGTCCCTGTTCCTTGGGAGGCTGAGGCCGGAGGATCCCTTGAGCCCAGGAGTTCAAGGCTGCAGAGAGCTGCGATTGTGCCACTGCACACTAACCTGGGAGATAGAGCAAGAACTTGTCTCAGAAAAAAAAAAAAAAGTATCAGGAACTAATCTCCAGTCCTATCAAGTTAGGCATAAGGTCAATTTATGCTAGCTGAGTGTCACAGAAACCAAGGACAGGAATGCAACTGCCACTGGGAATGAACTGGAAGTGAGGATTTAAACCACCCCAGAATGTCCCCATTTTTGTTTCTTCTCCAGATGTGCTGCTTTGCTTTTCTGTATGTTTCTCTACGGACCAGCTACCTCTCCTCTGCCAACAGATCCAAGTTGTGCATGTTATGGGTCCAAACACCACGTGACAAGCCCATTCTTCCAGTTTCTCAGACCAGAAACTGCACTGTCCCCTAACTGCTTCTTCTCCCTCTTGCATCTGGTCCTTGGGGAGATCCTGTTTGCCCTGCCTTCAGCATATATCCACAGTTTAACCTTAACCACTCCTCCCACCACTCCCGGGGGCGAGCGGCCTTCGCCCCCTGCCTAGATTACTACAGTAACTTCATTGTTCTTTCTACTTCTCTCTTTGCCCCTCTGCTATCTCAAAACAGCATCCAAAATGCACCTAGCAAGAGCATGTCATTCCTCTGCACAGAACTCTCCAACTTCTCTCTCTTTTTTTTTTTTTTTTTTTTGAGACGGAGTCTCGCTCTGTCACCCAGGCTGGAGTGCAATAGTGTGATCTTGGCTCACTGCAACCTCCACCTCCCAGATTCAAGCGATTCTCCTGCCTCAGCCTCCTGAGTAGCTGAGATTACAGGTTCATGTCACCATGCCCGGCTAATTTTTGTATGTTTAGTAGAGACGGGGTTTCACCATGTTAGTCAGGCTGGTCTCGAACTCCTGACACTCGTGATCCACCCGCCTCAGCCTCCCAAAGTGCTGGGATTATAGGCATGAGCCACCGCGCCTGACCAACTTCTCTTTTTGTTCAGAGTAAAAGCCAACGGCCCATGAGGCTTTCCATGGTCACGCCTCCGCTCATTCGCTCTGTGGCTTTGTCTTACACGGGTTCACTCCTCACTGGCCGCCTTGCTGACCCCATAGCTCGCGGGCCTTACTCTGCTCTCCGGGCCTTTGCATTTGCTCCACTGCAAATGCTCCTCCCCCAGAGGCCTTTGTGGCCCATTCCCTCAGTTCCTTAGGAACAATCCCTTCCCTGGTCAAACCTCCACTGACATATGTCTCCTTCCCTTCTGAATTTTTTTTCTCCGTAGTATTTATCACTCTGCTATCCTTAGGATTTCCTTATCTTGTTTATCATCATCTCCTCATCCAGAGCTTAAGTCCTTTTTTTTTTTTTTTTTTTTTTGAGATAGAGTCTCGCTCTGTCGCCCAGGCTGGAGTGCAGTGGCAGGTGTGAGCCACCGTGCCTGGCCAACTTAAGTCCTTTTTAAAAATTTTTTTACTTTATATAAACTGTTTGTTTTATTTATTTCTTTTTTGAGACAAAATCTCTATCGCCCAGGCTGGAGTATAGTGGCACAGTCTCTGCTCACTGCAACCTTCACATCCCAGGTTCAAGTGATTCTTCTGCCTCAGCCTCCCAAGTAGCTAGGATTACGGGCGCCCGCCACCACACAGGCTAATATTTGTGGGGTTTTTTTTGTTTTTTGTTTTTTGAGACAGAGTCTCACTCTGTCGCCCAGGCTGGAGTGCAGTGGCGCGATCTCAGCTCACTACAACCTCCACCTCCTGGGTACAAGCAATTCTCCTGCCTCAGCCTCCTGAGTAGCTGGGACTACATGCGCACACCACCATTCCCCGCTAATTTTTGTGTTTTTAGTAGAGATGGAGTTTCACTATGTTGGCCAGGCTGGTCTCGAACTCCTGACCTTTGATCCTCCCGCCACCATGCCCAGCCAATTTTTATATTTTTAGTAGAGACGGGGTTTCACCATGTTGCCCAGGCTGGTCTCGAACTCCTGACCTCAGGTGATCTGCCGTCCTCAGCCTTCCAAAGTGTTGGGATTACAGGCATGAGCCACTGCGCCCTGCTTCTTCTTCTTCTTTTTTTTTTCTTTGGGGGGCATAGGGTTTCGCTCTGTTGCCCAGGCTGGAGTGTAGTGGTGTGATCTTGACTCACTGCAACCTCCACCTCCCGGCCTCAAATAATCCTCCCATCTCAGCCTCCTGAGTAGCTGGGCCACCATGGCCAGCTAATTTTTTGTATTTTTGTAAAGACGGGGTTTCACTATGTTGCCCAGGCTGGTCTTGAACTCCTGGGCTCAGGCGATCCACCCGCCTCAGCCTCCCAAAGTGTTGGAATTACAGGCATGAGCCACTGTTCCCGGCCAAACTTAAGTCCTTGAGAACTAGAATGTGTCTTTTGTTCACTACTATGTCACCAGACCTGGAGCAGTGCCCAGCACTCAGCAAATGTCTTCCTGAATGGATTAGTGTGGCACCAAGAGAAAGACTAATGTCTCCCCCACCCCTCCTCTCTTTTCTTACCCAAAACAAAATAGCTGGAGACAGCAAAGAATTGCTGGCAACCAGTCTCTCAATTGCTGGAGAGCAGTGAGGAGTGCAGGAGAGCTGGGGACCCTAAAGCAGCTTCAGGGCACCGGAGAGAAGAGGCTCCTCAGGGCCCGGGCCAGCCTGCGCCCAAGCGGAGAGCGTCCGGAGAGCTGCTCCTGACACCGCTCCTCTGGGGTTAAAGCAGCCTCACTCTGGCCAGGCATGGTGGCTCACACCTGTAATCCCAGCACTTTGGGAGCCTGAGGCGAGTGGATCACCTGAGGTCGGAAAAAATACAAAAATAAAAATACAAAAATTCGCCCGGTGTGGTGGCACATGCCTGTAATCCTAGCTACTCCAGAGGCTAAGGCAGGAGACTGGTGTGAACCTGGGAGGCAGAGGTTGCAGTGAGCTGAGATCGCGCCATTGCACTCCAGCCTGGGCAACAAGAGCGAAACTCCATCTCAAAAAAATAGCAGGCCCCCTCCTCAGAAGCTGTCATAATTGTTGTAGCTTCCACTTGTCAATTAGGAATATAATGTAGTTTGGTTTCTCAACAAGATCACATGAATTTCAGAAAACACAGTTTAATAGCCAAAAAGTAACTATGGAGCATCTTAAGTGGGTTTTTTGTTTGTTTGTTTTTGAGACAGTCTTGATCTGTCGCCCAGGCTGGAGTGCAGTGGTGTGATCTCGGCTCCACCACAACCTCTGTCTCCTGGATTCAAGCAATCTCCTACCTCAGCCTCCCAGGTAGCTGGGATTACTAGCCCACCACCACACCCAGCTAATTTTTGCATTTTTAGTAGAGATGGGGTTTCACCACGTTGCCCAGGCTGGTCTCGAACTCCTGAGCTCAGGCAATCCGCCCGCCTCGGCCTCCCAAAGTGTTAGGATTACAGGCATGAGCCACCACGCCCGGCCATCTTAAGTATTTTATTGTAGTCCTTGGACACCAAGAGAGGGATTCCTAGTTCATAGCAACTCCTCTTAAAATCCTTTCCATCCCTTCTGCTTCCTCCGGCGCCACTCCCATGCCTCTGTCCAAAATGCCCCAGACGTCCTTTCCTCCAGCCTCAGCAGGCTGCTGTAGCCTTCTCTCTCATTCCCCTTCCTTCTTATCTCATCCCCAGAGTCCAGAAGCTCGAGGATTCTGATTTGAATCCCAAAGTCCAAAAGGTTTAGGAAGGGAAAAAAGTGGAGCAAGCGGGCCGCATGAATCCACTAGTGACGTGCGTCCTCGCCCATCTGTGAGGTGAGTGTTTCTCTGACTACTTTGCAGGGGAGGAAGCTGCGGCCCAAGGAGGTCGTCACTTGCCGGGAAGGTGGCTCGGGCCAGGCTGCACTCAAAACCCGTGCTCTGTCCACACTGCTGCGGGGCCAGAGCCAAGGAAGCTTCCACTTCTTCCCCCAGACAGCCCCAACAGCGGCTACCCCAAGGAGCCAGCAGCCTTGTGTCCTGGGATCCCCAGCCCCTGCAGAATGACCCACCAGGATCTGAGGTGAGCTCGGCTGGGGCAGCCTGAGGCCCTGGGCCCTGGGCCCTGGGCCTGGCGGAGAGTCGCTGTGGTGATAGCACATCCAGGTTTCTGAAGAACAAGCTGAGTCCTAGGGAAGAGCAAGACCCCTGTCCCCCATATAACATATACACTACATCTACTGCGGCAAATACGTACACACAAGCATCTGTGCACATATATGTTATTGTTCAACATAGTTTAATTGTTTGGGTTCATCTTCTCTAACTACAAAATTAAGTTCACAGTTCTCTTTATCGTCCCAAGTTTCTTCCTTTGTGAAAGGCCCACTATCATCTACTCTTACCACTTCCAGGTAAATCCATCTCCAAATATTTTGTTCACAGTCTGCCTCCCGCCTGAAAGATAAGAAAAGTTTAGTGGGTTCCAAGGAGTCTGAGAAAGCTTTGTTTTCTATATCCCGTCTTCCAAAGCTCCTATACCCAGCAGGGTGGGGGGCCATGTTATCTAAACTGTGGCTTTACTTTTGGCTGGAACTAGGTCACCTCAAGGGCTGACCGACTTGAAGCCTTCACTGTGGGAAGTGCCTGTTCTCTTATTATGAACAATAGCTGGCATTCCCCCCCAGGCACGGTTTCCATAGTCCTCAGCAACCCTGGAGTGAGTTCGACGGGAATGCAGGCCCAGAGAGGAGAGGTCACAGTCAGGATGCAAACTCAGTTCTGCCTGACCTTCAGTCCCTTTGTGTGAGAACTGCACACGTGGCTCCAGGCCTGCGGAGGAGCCAGAGGACGGGCCGGGGAAGCTTGGGGCAGAGCGGTGCCCTGGTGGCGGCCCATGGGGGCAGAGCTGGGCTCCTCCCAGAAGCCCCTGCAGGTCCCAGCTCCAGGGACTTCCCGGGTTGCAGCAAGATGCCTCACCCGGGTGAGTGCGGCTGTCCTGTCTGGACCAGACCTGGGCCAGGGAGGCTGAAGAGGGTCTCTGGACACCTGTGGGGCTGGGGTTCCCCACTGTCTGTGCCCCTGCCCATTCCTGGCTGCATCCGGTCCCTAACCTGCTCCTCCCTCTGCCTCTCTCCTCCCCCTGTCCTCCCCCTGTCCTAGCATCACAGCCAAACTCATCAATGGAGGTGTAGCAGGGCTCGTGGGGGTGACCTGCGTGTTCCCCATCGACTTGGCCAAGACTCGCCTGCAGAACCAGCATGGGAAAGCCATGTACAAAGGAATGTAGGTGCTGGCAGGCGAGCGTGGAGGGCAGAGGCGCCCGGGGGAGGGATGGGGCCCCCTTCCCTCCAGTCTCCAGGCAGCGCGCGTGAGCCTGGGGGCTGGGGATCTGATCAGCTGGGATGTGCCCGCGGGAGCAGGGCATGGAGGCGGCTGGGAGGCCCGCTGCACACTTACTCCTACTCTGGCCTCTGCTTCCAGGATCGACTGCCTGATGAAGACGGCTCGGGCGGAGGGCTTCTTCGGCATGTACCGAGGTGGGCTTCTCAGGTCCCCTGGGAGGCTGGGCAGCAGGTGTGAGCGTATAGGACATGGGGAACTGGTGTTCCTTCCGTTGCTGCGGGGATGGGGCCAGGGCTGCCAGGGGGTCCTTCCTGATGAGCCTCTGTGCTCTTGGGTGGAGACAGAGGCAGCTCTGGGTCCTGGTAAGGCTTCCGGAGACCCACAGAGCACACCCCCCGCCACCGCCTCAGTAAGAGCAGGCGAGCCCTCCCTACCTGCCTGCCTGTCTCTGCCTGGCTAGAAGCGAAGAGAGAGAGGCTGAAAGGGACTGAGCGACGGGGCCTGAGCTCCCGGCAAGGAGTTCTGGGTGGCTCCTCCCCAGCTCGGTCCAGCGTTGCTGCGGTCCCTGCGGGGTCCCCAGCCAGGAGGTACCTTGGACAATGGATCCCAAGCTGGAGTTGAGCCGGAGCTCGTATGCTTGTGCCGCCGAGAAGCAAAACACAAGCCCTAGACAGCCCCGAGCTAGCAGCCAATGGGACTGGCTTGTGCGGCACAGAGGAGCGGAACCCCAGTCCCTGCGCCTGGCGCCTGTCACTGGAACTGCTGTTTTATCATCAGCGACCCCACCAGCAGCAACAAAAATAAAATGGCTTCCTGATAACCAAACTGAGGAGTCCGTAAGAAAAAAATACGTAAAAAGGGGAGAATGTGGGGCTGGGCGCGGTGGCTCACGCCTGTAATCCCAGCACTTTGGGAGGCCGAGGCGGGCGGATCACGAGGTCAGGAGATCGAGACCATCCTGGCTAACACGGTGAAACCCCGTCTCTACTAAAAAATACAAAAAAAATTTAGCTGGGCGTGGTGGCGGGCGCCTGTAGTCCCAGCTACTAGGGAGGCCGAGGCAGGAGAATGGCGTGAACCCGGGAGGTGGAGCTTTCAGTGAGCCGAGATCACGCCACTGCACTCCAGCCTGAGCGACAGAGCGAGACTCCATCTAAAAAAAAAGGAGAATGTGGTAGAGAGTGGGAATGGAAAGTTATTTCAGTGAATTAGGCTCAGGAGCCCCACCTGGCCCCAAAAATGCCCTTCACTCAGTGACTGGCCTGGCTAGGGCTGAAGGGCAGACCCGGGGAACTGTTATTTCTGGGATGGCCTTGACTCCCCATCTTGTCCTTCACTTCCAGGGGCTGCAGTGAACCTCACTCTGGTCACTCCAGAGAAGGCCATCAAGCTGGCGGCCAACGACTTTTTCCGGCAGCTGCTCATGGAAGATGGGTATGGCCAGGTGGGGTGGGGTTGGATCCTTCACTGTGTGTTTTTTGGGAGAGATGGCAGGAAGAAGATTTCAAATGTGCCTCAGTATACCTGCCTGCATGCATATAAATATGCGCACACATGGCTAAGGGCTGGTGTGTGTTTGGGCTGCTGGAGAGTGAAGGGAGAGAATGAGCTGGTATACTTTGGAAGTGTGACAGATAATATAGAGAACATATAGCATATACAGACAAATCCATCAACTAGCCAATAAATTTTTAAAAATGAGCCACCAAGCTGGCTGCAGTGGCTCATGCCTGTAATCCCAGCACTTTAGGAGGCTGAGGAAGGAGGATCGCTTGGGCCCAGGCAGTCGAGGTTGCAGTGAGCCATGTTGGCTCCACTGCACTTCGGCGTGGGTCACAGAGCGAGACCTCGTCTCGGGAAAAACAAATCAGCCCCCAAACACTTTCTAGCTCTCTCTGTGCCTCACATTGCCCAGTGATGTTCCTGAAGGGATCCAGGACAACGCCTGGTCTGGGTAGTTTTCTCTGTCACTGTTTTCAGCTTCCATGCGGTGCTACCTCCCTAGCAGGCTTTGTTTTAAACTTAGTCCCTGTCCGTACAGAGACCACACCTAAGGGCTAGCTGATGACTTGACCAGCTGGGTGAGTGGCAGCCACGGGTGCCATCCAGGGAAAGTCCCCCTCTCACAAGAGGGCAGCTGCACCAGGGCAGACCTGTGGCCTGCGGCTGAAGGAGCCTGACGCCTGTTCCCATAGGGTGCAGCGGAACCTGAAGATGGAGATGCTTGCCGGGTGTGGGGCTGGGATGTGCCAGGTGGTGGTGACCTGTCCCATGGAAATGCTCAAGATTCAGCTGCAGGATGCTGGACGCCTGGGTGAGGCCTGTCCCCACCTCCTATGGGAACAGTAAAGGGCTGGGATTGGAACCAGGCACATCCCACATCCCAACCTCATTTGCTAGGCTGTGTGACCAGTCAACTTTCCAAGCAGGTAGAAGTCTTTGGCCAGGCATGGTGGCTCATGCCCGTAATCCCAGCACTTTGGGAGGCCGAGGCAGGTGGATCATTTGAGGTCAGGAGTTCAAGACCAGCCTGCCCAACATGGTAAAACCCCATCTCTACTAAAGATACAAAAATTAGCCGGGAGTGGTGGTGCATGCCTATAATCCCAGCTACTCGGGAGGCTGAGGCAGGAGAATCACTTGAGCCTGGGAGGCAGAGGTTGCTGTGAGCTAAGATTGCACCACTGCACTCCAGCCTGGGCAACAGAGTGAGACTCTGTCTCAAAAAAAAAAAAAGTCTTCATTTATGGTTACCCATTTCATCAATGCTGCCAGCTCTAGAACAAATAGCAGAAATGAGAATGTTGATTCAGAGGGTCAGAAAATACTTAAGGCTTCTGTCACATTTTCTTCACAATTAGACTTGATCTCCTAAAGATTTTAAGAAATGCCAGCCGGGTGCCGTGGCTCACGCCTGTAATCCCAGCACTTTGGGAGGCCGAGGCGGGCGGATTATGAGGTCAGAAGATTGAGACCATCCTGGCTAACACGGTGAAACCCCATCTTTACTAAAAATACAAAAAATTAGCTGGGCGTGGTGGCGGGCACCTGTAGTCTCAGCTATCTGGGAGGCTGAGGCAGGAGAATGGCGTGAACCTGGAAGGCAGAGCTTGCAGTGAGTGGAGCTTGTGCCACTGCACTCCAGCCTGGGAGACAGAGCAAGACTCCGTCTCAAAAAAAAAAAAAAAAAAAAGAAAGAAAGAAAGGAAGGAAGGAAGGAAGGAAGGAAGGAAGGAAGGAAGAAAGAAAGAAATGCCGCCCAGCGTGGTGGCTCACGCCTGTAATCCCAGCACTTTGGGAGGCCGAGGCAGGCGGATCACCTGAGGTCGGTAGTTCGAAACCAGCCTGGCCAACACAGTGAAACCCCGTCTCTACTAAAAATACAAAAACTAGCCAGGCGTGGTGGTGTGTGCCTATAATCTCAGCTACTCGGGAGGCTGAGGCAGGAGAATCGCTTGAACGCAGGAGGCAGAGGTTGCAGTGAGCTGAGATCACGCCATTTGCACTCCAGCCTGGAGGACAAAAGCGAGAATTCGTCTCAAAAAAAAAAAAAGAAATGCCAATGACTGGCTCACTGAAACCTCCAGTCAGTATTTTATGCTATAGAAGCTGGCTTTTGGTAGAAAGGCATAAAAAGGGAGAAGAGAATCATTCCCATTCTTTTGTTTTTTTCTTGGAAGAGAAATTTGGCCCTTTCCTAAATCCTGGTCCTCTCAGAATGATGGAGTGGTGTTGGCTCAGCGTGGTACACTCCTGTAATCTCAGCTACTCAGGAGGCTGAGGCAGGAGGATCCAGAGTTTGAGCCCAGCCTGGGCAACATAGCAAGAACTTGTCTCCAGTAAAAAAAAAAGCAGCTGGGCCTAGTGGCTCATGCCTGTAATCCCAGCACTTTGGGAGGCTGAGGCAGGCAGATTGCCTGAGGTCGGTAGTTCGAAACCAGCCTGGCAAACATGGTGAAACCCCGTCTCTACTAAAAATACAAAATTAGCCGGGCGTGGATTGGTACATGCCTGTAATCTCAGCTACTCGGGAGGCTGAGGCAGGAGAATCACTTGAACCCGGGAGGCAGAGGTTGCAGCGAGCGGAGATCGCACCATTGCACTCCAGCCTAGGTGACAGAGCGAGACTCCATCTCGAGAAAAAAAAAAAGAAAGAAAATGTGCGGATAACTAGATCCCTAGTGTATGAAATATTTTCCTGCTGGATATCAATCAAATCTGGGACATGACATTGGGAATAGCTTCCTTTTGGCAAGGACTTATAATCTAAGCAAAGCTTCTCAGACACTGAGATTTAGGAAAAGAAATACAGAATTTCAGTGTTGCAAATCCCATGGTTATTAATGGGGCTCACAACATTTTATTATTATTTATTTTATTATTATTATTATTATTATTATTATTATTATTATTATTGAGGCAGAGTTTCACTCTGTTGCCCAGGCTGGAGTCCAATGGCACTATCTTGGCTCACCGCAACCTCTGCCTCCCAGGTTCAAGTGATTCTCCTGCCTCAGCCTCCTGAGTAGCTGGGATTTCAAGCATGCACTACCACGTCCAGCTAATTTTTTTTTTTGTATTTTTAGTAGAGACAAGGTTTCTCCATGTTGGTCAGGCTGGTCTTGAACTCCCGACCTCAGGTGATACGCCCGCCTTGGCCTCCCTAAGTACTGGGATTACAGGTGTGAGCCACCGTGCCCGGCCACCTCACAACATTTTAAATGTGGTATAACTCCATTCTAATGAGTAATATTGAACTTATCAAATGATGGGCTCTGAATGATTTAAAGAATCAAATTCTACCAAATAGGGAAGAGTGGGAAGGACCTGCTCACCTTATCTTGGAGGACGAGCAGGAGGAGGTGCCCTGGAAACCTGAAGGAGACCATTCCATCCTATTAGCATTTTAGGACACGGGAATTTCACGTATGTTCTGCCTAATGGTGGAAAGCAACAAATTCTTTTTGTGTCTAGAAATCACCTAGGCTGGGTGCGGTGGCTCACGCCTGTAATCCCAGCACTTTGGGAGGCAGGTGGATCACCTGAGGTCAGGAGTTTCAGACCAGCTTGACCAACATGGTAAGACACCTTCTCTACTAAAAATACAAAAATCAGCCAGGTATGGTGGCACATGCCTGTAATCCCAGCACTTTGGGAGGCCAAGGCAGGTGGATCACCTCAGGTCAGGAGTTTTGAGACCAGCCTGACCAACATGGTGAAACACCATCTCTACTAAAAATACAAAAATCAACCAGGTGTGGTGCATGTGCCTATAACCCCAGCTACTAGGGAGGCTGAGGCAGGAGAATCACTTGAACCCAGGAGGCGGAGGTTGCAGTGAGCCGAGATCGCACCACTGCAAAAAAATAAATAAAATAACTAAAAATAAAAATGACCTACATAGGCTGAGAAATGGTTTAGAAATGGAAGCCAGATCAAAACCAGTTTTAATGGGAGGGTAAGGAATGGAGCCCTAAGGAACGTGGCGGAGAAGCAAGCGGGCCAGGCTGTGGCTGTGCTCTTGGGAAGTGTTCTCAGCATTGGGATAGCTCCTGAGATACTGTAGACCTTAGGAAGACGTCCTGAGAGCCAAAAATTAACATTCTAAAATTAGGACATTCTTCTGGATGCCAGCTGAGGTGTCAGCCTGGCCTCTGAACTGTCCCAGGGGCAGGGATTGAGAGCCACACTCAGGAGTGTTTCATAGCATCTGTTGGGGACCAGGTAGTGATGAGGTCTGTCCTTTCCCTTCCAGCCGTCCATCATCAGGGCTCGGCCTCAGCACCCTCCACCTCCAGGTCCTACACAACTGGTTCGGCTTCCACCCACAGGCGCCCCTCTGCCACCCTCATTGCCTGGGAGCTGCTCCGCACTCAGGGCCTGGCTGGGCTCTACAAGGGCCTGGGTGCCACTCTCCTCAGGTGAGCCTTTCTTCCAGTTCCCTAGGACAAGTGCACAGGGGAGGGCACGAGGGCCAGAGAGCTGGTTGTCCCTATCTGCCTCTGTGTCCTTCCCAGAATATCCAAACCCAGGTGAGCAAATGATTTCCATGCTTCCTGTTTTGTCTGGAACTGGCCAGGGTGGCACAGAATGGGTACCTAGAAGACTAAAGTTTTAGGCCGCTTGCATAGTGATGACCAGGCCCACAGGAAGGCTGGGTGTTTTGTGGCCCAAAGGCACCTAAGAAAGCCCTGTCTACAGAGGACCGCAGAGTTCATAGTAATGAGTGGCCAGGCCCCTCATCTTCCCTTAGCCTGCCTGTCCCTGTACAGAACGCATTTCCCGCCTCGGACTTGCCTCTGGCAGTCAAGAGGCTGCAGGTGCTGCAGGGCAGAGGAAGGAGCTGGGAGGGCGGAACAGATGGCAACAGCTCTTTTGCCCCCTGCTGTCCCTCACCCATGCTCACGGGGCACAAAAGAAGGGATGAGTCCCCGTGGCTCCTCTCACTGTAAGCCCCACAGCTCACAGCAAAGCTCATTGTCTCACCTTGGGTGGCAGCCCCAGGGCAGCTCGGAGCTCAGTGTTTCTCCTTCCTCTTCTGCAGAGACATTCCTTTCTCCATCATCTACTTCCCACTGTTTGCCAACCTTAACAACCTGGGGTTCAACGAGCTCGCCGGTAAGGCGTCCTTTGCACATTCCTTCGTGTCAGGCTGTGTGGCAGGTTCCGTAGCTGCGGTCGCAGTGACGCCTCTAGATGGTAAGGAGTTGGGAGACATGTCCTTTCTATGGGATAAACAGTAATTTTGCACTTATAGATGAAACAGCCTGACCCTGGAAGCCATACTGGGTTGCAATCTGGCTGCTGGCAGAGGCTCACTAGAGGCCCTCACGGAGAAAGTGGGTCCCAAGAGACCTTCCTTCTGTTTCTCATCCCTGACACATCCCTCACCTTCAAGATGCTGATTCCTTTAGCTTTTCATCCCCTCAGAAGAGTTGTGAGCCCCAGCTATAAATTATTGCTGATGTGTTAAAATTTGGGGCTGGCCGGGTGTGGTGGCTCACGCTTGCAATCCCAGCACTTTGGGAGCCCAGCACTTTTGGATCACCTGAGGTCAGGAGTTTCAGACCATCCTGGCCAACATGGTGAAACCCCGTCTCTACTAAAAATGCAAAAAAAAATTAGCAGAGTGTGGTGGCGGATGCCTGTAGTCCCAGCTACTTGGGAGGCTGAGGTAGGAGAATCATTTGAACCCAGGAGGTGGAGGTTGCAGTGAGCCAAGACCACACCACTGCACTCCAGCCTGGGCGACAGCACAAGACTCCATCTCAAAAAGTAAATAAATACATAAAATTTGGGGCTAATGGTGGGAGCTAAACGCGGCGTGAGAAGACAACGCTTCCCTCCGTGTTAGGGCTGCCTCCAGCTCCCTAAACTTGCCGGTAGACTTCCTATACCAACAGTAACCTGGCCAGGTGCGGCGGCTCACGCCTGTAATCCCAAAACTTTGGGAGACCGAGACAGGAGCCCAGGAATTTGAGACCAGCCTGGGCAACAAAGTGAGACCCTGTCTCTAAAAAAAAAAGTGAAAACATTAGCTGGGTGTGGTGGTGCATGCCTGTAGTCCCAGCTACTTGGGAGGCTGAGGTGGCAAGATCACTTGAGCCCAGATGGTTGAGGCTGCAGTGAGCTGATTGTGCCACTGCACTCCAGCCTGGGCAACAGAGCAAGACCCTGTCTCAACAAAACCAAACAAAGCCACAGTAACATGACTCATTTATTTTATAGCTGAGGCCCAAAGAGGAAGACCTCCACTTATAGATCACACAATGGCAGAACTGGCCTCATGACCGTTTTTTTTTTTTTTTCTTTTTTTGTTTTTGAGACGGAGTCTTGCTCTGTTGCCCAGGCTGGAGTGCAGTGGTACAATCTCGGCTCACTGCAAGCTCCACCTCCCTGGTTCAAGCGATTCTCCTGCCCCAGCCTCATGAGTAGCTGGGACTACAGGAACGCGCCACGCCCGGCTCATTTTTGTATTTTTAGTAGAGATGGGGTTTCACTATGTTGGCCAGGCTGGTCTCAAACTCCTGACCTTGTGATCTGCCCACCTCAGCCTCCCAAAGTGCTGGGATTACAGGCGTGAGCCACTGCGCCTGGCCTATGAGTCAGTTTTGTATGTGGTGGCTCTACAGGAGGACCCAGCCCCTTAGTGTTGAGGGGAGGACACCGAAAGTAAGCTGTTCACTACTTACTTTAACTTTTACTTGATTTAGTTCTGAAAACTCGAATCCAAACCCTCAAGAAAGGCCTGGGCGAGGACGTGTACAGTGGGATCACCGACTGTGCCAGGTGAGAGCCAGTGTCCCCTCAAATGGTGGCTGGGACAGGTTCCTCTGCGTGGGTGTCTGCCTAGACCGGATTTAGAGACCAACTTGAATTGCTGGGCTCTGGGTTTCTTTGAAGTCTGTCTTTCCCTCACCTCTCAAAGAAAACGGAATGTACTGGGAGCCTTTTTCTTCTTCCTGGCATCCCTACAGCATCTCTCACCAAAGATTCTAGCCACATCAAGCCTGTTTCCAAGGCCTTGACCCAACTGCATAAGTAACCAACCTGCGTGCACCTAGCGGGCGAGGCACAGCTCCCACACCGTTGGCCTCTTGCTCTTGTTGTGGAAATGAGAGGTGCACAAACGGAGAGGCTGCCACTGAGGGCTGCTTGCAGAATGCCCCTGCCCATCAGCTCACTGGCTCTTCTTTCTCCCCAGGAAACTCTGGATTCAGGAGGGACCATCTGCCTTCATGAAAGGCGCTGGCTGCCGGGCACTGGTCATAGCACCTCTCTTTGGGATTGCTCAAGGGGTCTATTTTATTGGGATTGGAGAGCGCATCTTAAAGTGTTTTGACTAGACAGAGCTGGAGGTCAAGTCCTTGCGCTCGCCGCCCTCTCTCTAGCTGTTTTACTTAGCCTAGAGGGGGCAAGGGCAGGTGGGGCCACTCTGGCCTGCCTGGTCCTCTGCGTTGTAGTGCTACCTCAATCTCCGGAGAAACAGCCCTATATTCTAACAAGTTGAGCACAGCCTCCTTCCCCTTCGTGTCTACGCTCGTTTTCCTTTGTGGGCACAGCTACCAGGGGCTTTTGGAAGCCCCTAACCACCTATTTTTCAACAAAAATGGTACTTTCGTTGTATTAATTGCAGGACCTTAACAGGTAGTCACAATAGAAGGGTTGTTTCTGTATTTTAACATTTCTATTTCACAGTCAAACTCGGCATTCTTCAGTCAGCTTGAGGATTTAGCATTGTTAATCTTGGACTCCATAACTTATGAGTCCTAGCACTGATTTTGAGGAAAAGGAGGATCAGAAGTTCAAGGGACTGTGAAAGCCCTCAGAGTCAGCACCTAGTTTGAGACCGAGCACCCTTTCGAATCCCTGGATGGCTGGGGGGCCAAGGCCGGCTCTGACTGGGCAGCCCAGCCCCTCCCCCAGAGCCCAGGCTCTTGCACACCCCTCCCTGTAACCAAGGAACACTTTGAAATAAAGGTGAATGGCTAAAATCTCATCTGTTCATCAGTGGGTACAGCAGACAGGCTGCAGTGAATGCTATCACCATCTACTTTTCTACGTCCATTTCAAAACCAAACATCAAAAAGGGCATAGAAGCAGACCCCCGTCACTCTTCAAACTGTTACTTGTGGGGGTGGAGGAACACAGCCATAGGGAAATATCTGCTTGTTAGTGACACTGGGCTTTAAGCCTTGATTCTATCCCTTCATAAGTGAATCGTCTTGAGGAGCTGAGTTTGCTGTGAGAGCCCTCCTCACGCACCTCGATTCCTCCCCCAAAGGCTGCTACAGGAGAGATAATGTCACAGCAGCAGGGCCAAGTCCTAAGAAAATCAGCACCTGCTGCAGGAGCTGGTGTTTACAATAGTCCCACCTACTGTGAAACCTGGGCTAACAAGGAAGAGGATGGTGCTAACATGGTCAGCCCTGGGGGCCTCACTCTCTGTTATGAGAACTGCATTTGAGTATGGGCCCTGGAGACAGACCTCAGTTCAAGTCCCAGCTCCACCATGTACTAGCTGCAAGGCCCTGGGCAGCTCTTAGTCGTCACCTACGGAAAAATAAAACATGGGACAGGGAAGGAAGAACAGAGCCTCTGTGAAAGGATCTGGTTCCAGCACACAGTGACCTGCTCCAAAATAACTCGGTTTTTTGGGTCTGGCACCGTGGCTCACGCCTGTAATCCCAGCACTTTGGGAGGCCGAGGCAGGCGGATCCGAGGTCAGGAGATCGAGACCATCCTGGCTAACACGGTGAAACCCCGTCTCTACCAAAAAATACAAAAAATTAGCCAGGCGTGGTGGCGGGCGCCTGTAGTCCCGGCTACTCGGGAAGCTGAGGCAGGAGAATGGCACGAACCCGGGAGTGAGCCGAGATGGCACCACTGCACCCCAGCCTGGGCAACAGAGCGAGACTCCGTCTCAAAAAAAAAAAGAAAAAGAAAAAACAAACAACTTGGTTTTTCTCATTCGGGCAACACTAATAAAACTATTTCCTCAATAAAGTTGTGCAGGTCACGCTGAAGAGCCATGTGGGGTGTGTGGAAGATTGCAAGGGTGGAAAGAATGCTCCTGGTGATGGGCTGGGAACAACGGGCAACAGCCCAGGGGACCCCCAGAGGGTTAACGGGTCCAGGTGCTGACAGCTGTCACCATCAAGTGCCATGGGGATTGGGAAAATACTTCTTTTCTAGGTGCCTCAGTAAGAATTTGACTCTGTCAAAACCTCAATTTGTAGTGCCTTACACTAGAAATCACATTAAATCCGCATAACTCTTTTAATAAATAAAGCATATTCATGGCTTAGATTTTAAATCACATTTACAGATGAGGGAAAACTTCTAGGCCTAAACAGGTAACAGTAAAGCGACTACTGCTGGAAGGAGTGGTGTGCCACATGCGCCTTAAGCCTCAAGAGTGGGGACTGCAGGGCCAAACACCAAATACATCACCTTTAGGCCAGACGGAGAGTGGAGACCCAGGAAGCCCATGCAACCACCATCTGCCCCCTCCCCTAGTGCTGCAGAACCAGCTGGACACTGTCACACTTTCAGAAGAACTGGAGGTGGGTCCTGATCATATTACATGAAGCTTTCCACCATTGTGAACAATTAGGCAAGGCATGAGTGACAGAGGGGCATCGCCGATAAATACAGAGCAATACTGGGGCAGTGAAGAGGAAGCTACAGAGACATCCGCGTTTCTTCACATATCAGAAGCTTCCACATCACAGCAGGAGAGCTGAGGACGAGCTCCACCTCCTGAAGGCTTAGTCCAAAAACTTCCTGTTGGCATTTGCACCAAACAAGGCTCCCCGGACTTCTGGCATCATCTGTGGAGAGAAAGTGTAATAAATACGCAATGTCAGCTGAAGAAGTTGTAGAGCGCTGCACATCTTTTTTTTTTTTTTTTTTTGAGACGGAGTCTCGCTCTGTTGCCCAGGCTGGAGTGCAGTGGCGCATCTCCGCTCATTGCAAGCTCATGCCATTCTCCTGCCTCAGCCTCCCAAGTAGATGGGACTACAGGTGCTTGCCACCATGCCTGGCTAATTTTTTTGTATTTTTAGTAGAGACGGGGTTTCACCATGTTAGCCGGGATGGTCTCGATCTCCTGACCTTGTGATCCACCCGCCTCGGCCTCCCAAAGTGCTGGGATTACAGGCGTGAGCCACCAAGCCTGGCCGGAGTGCTGCACATCTTAACCACAGGTGGAAAGCCATGAACCTCTACGTGGCTGGGAAGGACTCACAAAGCCACGCACATCAAAGCCACCCTCTCCTTCCCTGAAGCAAGTAACACATTCCTTGGTGAGAAACTTAACTCATCCCAAATCTGGGGTTCAGACTGCTTACAAAAGGGACACATTAAAAAAAAAAAAAAAAAAAAAAAACCTAAAGTCACTACTATCTCAGACTTAACTCATCATAATCATCTCACCACAATATGCTGGGTCACCTACACTCTTTCTTCAACAAACATTTACTGAGTGCCTACTATGGCCACAGCAGCTGCAAAGAACACTTCCAATGCCAGCTTAGGCTGGAAGCACTTGCTACAGCCACTGATGAATCCTTAGGAGAACTTAACCCTGGACTTCCAAGGCTCGGCTGTCCAACAGGTCAGTCCTAGCTACAGGTGGTTATTGTGTGCTGAGAAACTGAATTTTTCGGTTTAATTAAATATCCGTAAGTGAGTAGTGGCTATGATACTGGATGGGACAGTGGCTACTAGGAAACAATGTTCTGAGGTTTAAGTTACCAGAATATGAAAAAATCAAGGTGAAAGTGCTTTAGTTATAGGACAAGTATCTGCATAAACAGTAAACTGCATATCTAGGTCAGGGAATAACTAGGTTGGCAGCCACAGCAATAGACTACCACTAGAAGTCTAGAAGATGCCCAGCATTTTAGAACAAATGGAATTTTCCTGGCTTGTTTCCTAGAGTTCCTGTGTACAAATCTGGAAACATCTGAAAAGCCAGCAGCTTTATGATAATTCCTTTAAATAAGTATTTGTGTCTGAGCACGGTGGCTCACACCTGTAATCCCAGCACTTTGGGAGGCCAAGGCGGGTGGATCACCTGAGGTCAGGAATTTGAGAACAGCCTGGCCAACATGGTGAAACCCCGTCTCTACTAAAAATACAAAATTAGCCGGGTGTGGTGGCAGGTGCCTGTAATCCCAGCTACTCGGGAGGCTGAAGCAGGAGAATCGCTTGAACCTGGGAGGTGGAAGTTGCAGTGAGCCAAGACTGCACTCCAGCCTGCGCAAAAAAGACTGAAACTCCATCTCAAAAAAGCAAAACAAAACAAAAAAACACAAGTATTTGCTTTAGTTCCCATCACTCCTGTTAGAGAAAGAACTTGTCAGCACCTTACATGTAGTAAAATGTACATATTTGAATCCTAGGTCAACAAAACCCTTGTTCTGACCCCAAATTCACCCTTATGTAAATGTTACCACCTCAGCAAATGCTACTACATGCCCAATTCTCATTCTTTTTGAGAAAATGTCCAAAACTGTGGAAAGACAGCAACAAATCCCAAATACCAGTGAATGGACACGTGTTCTCTGTCCCACTTCAAAGTAACAGCAGACCAACTACCAAGAAGCACCCCCACACTCACCTGCTGGGCTATGAGATCCAGCCGGCTTTCCAGGGTGTTGGAAACCTTTATTTTACGATCTCCATTATAGATCTCAACTCCACCAGCTCTGCAAAAAAAAAAGCACAGGAAATAATCATTTTCAAAGACTTGAGAAAGATACATGGTACCCTTTACTCCCGCAGAGGAATGCCCTTGTCTTGGTGTGTAGACTGCGCAACCTAAGCAACAGGCTTGAAAGGAACTGAAAAAGCTTCTGAAGATGTAACGCACAGTTGGTTTCAGGAAACCCCAGTCCCCGCCTGGATGTCCATTATATGAAACAGCGTAGTATTTGCATACAACCATCACGCATCCTCCCCTATATTGCAAATCATGTCCACAGCACTTAAAATAGCTAATACGATGTAAATGGTTGTTATACTGTAGTGTTTAGGGAGTGAAAAGAAAAAGTTGGTTGAATTCACAGGTGTGGACCCCAAAGATACAGAGAACTGACTGTATTCATCTCAATAACTGTCATTTACCAAATGACACTATGTGTCAATTTGTTTTTTTTTTTTTGAGACTCGCTCTGTTGCCCAGGCAGGAGTGCAATGGTGCGATCTTGGCTCACTGCAACCTCTGCCTCCCGAGTCCAAGCAATTCTCCTGCGTCAGCCTCCCCAGTAGCTGGGATTACAGGCACCTGCCATCACGCCTGGCTAATTTTTGTATTGTTGTAGAGACGGGGTTTCACCATGTTGGCCAGGCTGGTCTTGAACTCCTGACCTCAGGTGATCCGCCCACCTCTGCCTCCACAAGTGTTGGGATTACAGGAGTGAGTCACCGCGCCCAGCCTGTGTCAATTTGATTTTATGTTACAAAACCTGTTTTAATTATCACAGCCAGCCCTCCCCAACAAAATGAAAAAGAGAGGATTTCATCTCAGTTTGCAAATCACTCAGTCCTCATCTGAATGTTTTCTTAAGCCCAATCCTGCTCATTACTGATGAGGCCCTATCACGACTGCATGTGTGTCTGATAAAAGATGCCACTGCTGGCCGGGCGTGGTAGCTCACCCCTGTAATCCCAGCACTTTGGGAGGCCGAGGTGCTCCCAAACTCAAGTTTGAGGCCAGCCTGGCCAACATGGCGAAAGCCTGTCTCCACTAAAAATAAAAAATTAGCTGGGCACGGTGGGGCGTGCCTGTAGTCCCAGCTACTTGAGAGACTGAGGCAGGAGAATTGCTTGAACCCAGGAGGCAGAGGTTGCGGCAAGCCGAGATCACACCACTGCACTCCAGCTTGGGTGATAGAAAGAGACCCTGACTCAAAAAACAACAACAACAACAAAAGAGGATGAGTGCGGTGGCTCACGCCTGTAATCCCAGCTCTGTGAGAGGCCGAGGTGGGCAGATCACGATGTCAGGAGATTGAGACAATCCTGGCTAACATGGTGAAACCCCGTCTCTACTAAAAATACAAAAAAAATTAGCGAGGCATGGTGGCGGGTGCCTGTAGTCCCAGCTAATCAGGAGGCTGAGGCAGGAGAATGGTGTGAACCTGGGAGATGGAGCTTGCAGTAAGCCGAGGTCGCGCCACTGCACTCCAGCCTGGGTGACAGAGTGAGACTCTGTCTCAAAAATAAATAAATAAATAAATAAGATAAAAAATGCTATGAGGTTAGTGCTAATACGTCAATTTACAGATAAGGGAATCAGGGCTCACTACTATGGTTTGAGTCTGTTCCCTCAGAAACTAATGGTGACATTTGATTCTCAATGTGGCAGTGTTGGGAGGTGGAGCATAGTAGGAGGTGTTCAGGGCTCAAGGGCAGATCTCGAGGCAATGAACTGTGGCGAGGGCCTGGATTCTAGCTCCGGCAGGACTCGACTGTGAGCAGAGGGTGGGCTGGTATGATAGGGAGTCTGGTTCCCTAGGCTCTCTGGCCTCCTCTCTCGCCATGTGGTCTCTATGCACACACCCACTCCCCTTCCACCTTCTGCCATGAGTGGAAGCAGCCTGAGGCCCTCACCAGATGCAGCTGTCCAATCTTGAACTTTCCAGCCATGAGAATCATGAGCCAAATAAACCTCTTTTCTCCATGAATTACCCAGCCTCGGGTATTCTGTTATAGCAACACTAAATGGACGACACCACTCAATGAAACTGAATAAACGAGTCCAAGATTACCCAGGTAGTAAGTGGCAGAATCAGGAATCCAACCCAACTCTGACAGCCAATCTTATGAGTTTATATACCTTTTCCATTTACAGAGCATTTTCACATGTACTATCTCATCTTTTTTTCTTCACTGCATGAAACAAAAAAGCAAAAAGCAATGATCCTATTTTACATATGATGAATTCAGTCTCCAGGTCCCATAGTAGCAAAAGGCCAAGATAGGACTCAAATCTAGGTCTTACATTCCTAAGTGTGATAATCAGCTAACTTCAAAATGTGTCCAAGGCACCAGGCTTGGTGGCTCACGCCTGTAATCCCAGCACTTTGGGAGGCCTAGCGGGCGGATCACGAGGTCAGGAGATCGAGACCATCCTGGCTAACACGGTGAAACCCCATCTCTACTAAAAATACAAAAAAATTAGCTGGGCGTGGTGGCAGGCGCCTGTAGTCCCAGCTACTCAGGAGGCTAAGGCAGGAAAATCGCTTGAACCTGGGAGGCAGAGGTTGCAGTGAGCCAAGATCATGCCACTGTACTCCAGCCTGGGTGACAGAGTGAGACTGCCTGTCTTAAAAAAAAAAAAAAAAAAAAGTGTCCAAGGGACTTTCTTCAATGTTAGTCAGTAGTGTGGCTAGGTGGCCTCAGACAGGCCAGTGAAATCGAGAAAATGACACTGGCTCTCCCCTTGTCAGGAGTTTCTACTGCCTACCCCAGCTACACGAAGCTTGTTAGGAACACTGATCCCAGAAATGTTCTGTCATTTCCTCACAGTCATAAAAATACCACTCATACTTGCAATTCTATCTCTAAGGAACCTAACTACCAGGCATACACAATTCTTGTTTTGATAACTATTACTTAGAAGAAGGGAGTATCTACCTCAGCATCCAATACAGAGATCTGGTCCTAGCTTTCATTCTGGGGGCCACCTCCCCGCAGAAGGAAGGCAGTGACCATAAACCAGACTTTTTTTTTTCTGAGATGCAGTCTTGCTCTGTCGCCATACTGGAGTCCAGTGAGTGGCGTGTTCTTGGCTCGCTACAACCTCCACCTCCTGGATTCAAGCAATTCTCCTGCCTCAGCCTCCTGGGTAGCTGGGACTACAGGCATGCGCCACCACGCTCAGCTAATTTTTGTATTTTTAGTAGAGACAGGACTGGACTATGAGCAGAGGGTGGACTGGTATGATAGGGAGTCTAGCTCCCTAGGCCATGTTGGTAAGGATGGTCTCGATCTCTTGACCTTGTGATCCACCTGCCTCAGCCTCCCAAAGTGTTGGGATTACAGGCGTGAGCCACCGCACCTGGCCAAACTAGACTTTTAGAGTATATTTAGCCAGCCAACAAGGGAGAGCAAGAGAGCACTGCGAGAACAACAGGAACTGCTGCAAGTAGAACACACCACAGCTCTAGCCTTGTGTCTAAGAGTGCGTTGGTGAAAATACCATTTTAAAAAGGCCTGGTATAAAGGCCACTCTCCCAGGGAGAGAAGGTAGCTGTTAGCAGCAGGAATACTCCTTACATGTCTTCAGGCAAGTAGGACTCCTGGTCAATTTGGACATCAACATCGTTTTTGGTGGCAATTTTGTACATAGGAATTGCCTTCTGCACTGCAGCCTGGAAGTATAGAACACAATGAGAGGTGTCACTAGGAACTACGAAGCAAGTATCCAAAAACTCAACAGACTATACAAGCAAGGATACCTCCATTTATCCCATGTAAAAGAACAGAGGCACCGCTGGTGGGAATGTAAAACGGCACGGCCACTGAGGAAAAATGACAGTCTGCACACAGGAGGGAAGAGATGCGAATGGTTTCTGTCAAGATTTAACAGGGCTTGGCAGGTCATTAAACACACCAGAGGCAGTTATTAGATTTGAAACATGGATCAGCAGGAGGAAGATACATTATTCCCCCCAGCTGAGAGTGTTAGAAGCTGGGGGTAGGTAAGGAGAGAAGGGAGGGAAGAGAAGTTTGGCTGCTGACATGAGCTTCAACTGGCAGTTGCAGACGGGGAGACAGCAGGCACCACAAACAGCAGTGCCATGCCATACCCATAAGGATGGTTCTTATCAAAATAACAGTATAATAGGTCCTCAAAAAATGAAGTACACAATTACCACATGATCCAGCAATTCTACTTCTGGGTATACAGACAAACGGATAGAAAGCAGGACAGATATCCGTATACCCATGTTTGCAGCAGCATTATTCACAATAGCCAAAAGGTGGGAGTAACCCAAGTGTCCAGTGACAGATGAACGGATAAACACAACGTGGGGCATCCATACCGTGGAATATTATTCAGCCTTACAAAGGAAGGCCATTCTGACCCACACTACAGGGACCTTGAAGGCATTATGCTAAGTGAAATGAAACAGTCACAAAAGGACAAATACTGAATGTTTCCACTTATATGAGGTGAATGGGGGAGAAGAGAAGAGAAGAGAAATAATGGAGAGTTAGTGTTTAATGAGCACAAAGTTTCAGTACGGGAAAATGGAAAAGTTCTGAAGATGGATGGTGGTGATGGCTGCACAATATTGTAAATGTACTTAATGGCACAATGTATGGTTAAAATGGTATGTGTATTTTACCACAATTAAAAAAAAAAAAAGAAAGGCAGGGCACGGTGGCTCACACCTGTAATCCCAACACTTTGGGAGGCTGAGACAGGCAGGTCACAAGGTCAGGAGTTTGAGACCAGCCTGGCCAACACGGTGAAACCCTGTCTCTACTAAAGATACAAAAAATTAGCCAGGCATCGTGGTGCATGCCTGTAATCCCAGCTACTTGGGAGGCTGAGGCAGGAGAATTGCTTGAACCCGGGGGGGCAGAGGTTGCAGTGAGCCGAGATCGCACCATTGCACTCCAGCCTGGGAAATGAGAGCGAGACGCCATCTCAAAAAAAAAAAAAAGGAAACTAGATCCCTGGAATGAAAGATAGAAGTGGGTTTTTACGGCCAGGCGCGGTGGCTCATGCCTGTAATCCCAGCACTTTGGGAGGACAAGGCAGGTGGATCACCTGAGGTCAGGAGTTTGAGACCAGCCTGGCCAACATGGTGAAACCGCCCCCTCTACTAAAAATACAAAAATTAGTCAGGCATGGTGGCACACGCTTGTAATTCCAGCTAGTCTACTCGGGAGGCTGAGGCAGGAGAATCGCTTGAACCCGGCAGGCAGAGGTTGCAGGTGAGTGGAGATCCCGCCATTGCACTCCATCCTGGGCAACAGAGTGAGACTCCACCAAAAAAAAAAGAAAAGGAAGGAAGGAAGGAAAAGAGAGAGAGAGAGAGGGGAAGGAAGAAAGGGGGGGGGAGGGAGGGAGGGAAAAAATTATCCTAAGTTCTTTACCTTTACCAGAGGGAAATCTTGTTTCCTGCAACGAACAATCATTCGGGGCTCCAGCAACTGGTACAAACCCTGGAAGAAATAGTAGATACAGTCAGTAGAAAATGCAAACTATAAAATAAAGCAACAGGCCGGGCACAGTGGCTCAGGTCTGTAATCCTAACACTTTGGAAGGCCAAGGCGGGCGGATTGCCTGAGCTCAGAAGTTCGAGACCAGCCTAGGCAACAAGGCAAAACCCCATCTCTACTAAAAATACAAAAAATTAGCCTGGCATGATGGTATGTGCCTATAATCCCAGCTTACTCAGGAGGCTGAGGCAAGAGAATGGCTTGAACCCAGGAGACGGAGGTTGAAGTAAACAGAGATGATGTCAATGCACTCCTGCCTGGCTGACAGAGTGAGACTCTGTCTTCAAAAATAAAAATAAAATAAAATAAAGCAACAGTAAAATAAGATGCTTCTACAGTTCTTTCATTTAGGTTGGAAAAATTTCCCCTGGTAAGTTCCACTAACAGATGGCATATACCACATGAGACCATGGAAAGATCTATCTATCCCAAACCAGATAAATGAACCCAAACCTTTGGTGATAGAAACAAAATTCATGCAGACATCTTATATTACATCAACCAAGCTGAGGACAAATATTATTGTAATTAACATAAGTAAAATAAGGATTCACAGCTCAGCAGTAAACAATTAAAACATATACAGTGTTTGGTCTGAATCCTAAATCTAAAGCAAGTATTTTAGTGGCAAAATCAAATTAAGGGAATTTAAAGCTAGCCATTGTAAGCAAATTTGACCCTTAAGTCATGTAAGACTACATAATTGAGTAGTAGGCCTGGAAGTCTTATCAACCAGACAGATTTACTATTTTCCTATGCAGCACACATTTTAGATATGGTCAAGAGTGAAAGTAAAAAAGCTAAAAGAAAAAAAAGGGTGAAGGGAAAAAAACTAGAGAAATGAGAAAGCAGGAAAGAATAGAGCTGGTCTCTAATAGGCATTCTAAATTTTCTCAGAACTGTGGCTATCAATAGTAGATCTGGTCTATGAGGGTACCTGGAGAACTAGTCCATCCAGCAGCACTTGGTACCTGGTTGTATCTTTTACCACCTTGCTGAGTCTCTGTTTTGCTTCATTTAGTAGGTCCTACAAAGATTAGAAAAGATAAAAGTTATCTACACATCTGGGCAGTCGGCTCAGAACCCACTGTGAGGCTGACCCTGGCTCATGCTCAGCTGCCTCACATTTTATTGCTGGATTTTCATTCAACACACATTCCCCGAGATCTGAGATAAAGCAGGGGCTGTGCTGGGTACAAGGAAGCATGTAACACCGTCTCTGCTCCCAGGGAGTCCACGGCCTAGCAGAGAATAGCTCAGGTAACCATCAGTTCAGAAACCGACACAAGTGACTGACATGGAAAGATGCGCGCGATGTAACTTTGAAAAGCAAGCTATTCAACGGTTATACAAGATTACCCCATTTTTTTAAAGGAAAAAAAACAGATGTCTGGCTATGGATCGAAATACCAACAGTCTACCTTTGGAAGGCCAGATTACAAATAATTTCAATTTTGTTTGTTTGATTTTGAGATGGAGTTTCGCTCTTCTAACCCAGGCTGGAGTGCAATGGTGCAATCTCGGCTCACTGCAACCTCTGCCCATGGGTTCAAGCAATTCTCCTGCCTCAGCCTCCTGAGTAGATGAGACTACAGGCGCCCACCACCACGCCCAGCTAATTCTTGTATTTTTAGTAGAGACAAGGTTTCACCATGTTGGCCAGGCTGGTCTCTAACTCCTGACCTCAGGTGATCCGCCTGCCTTGGCCTCCCAAAGTGCTGGGATTACAGGCATCAGCCACCGCACTCAGCCCTCTTTGTTTGTTTTTGAGACAGGGTCTTGCTCTGTTGCCCAGGCTGCAGTGCAGTGATACAATCATGGTTCTCTACAGCCTTGACCATCCAGGCTCAAGTGATCTTCCCGCTTCAACCTCCTCAATATCTGGGACCACAGGCGTGTACCACTATACCCAGCTAATATTATTTTATTTTTTATAGAGATGGAGTCTTGCTATATTACCCAGGCTGCTCTTGAACTCCTGGCCTCAAGCGATCTTCCCACCTCGATCTCCCAAAGTGCTGGGATTACAGGAGTGTGCCAACATATCCAGCCTCAATTTTCTTGGTTAGTTTGTATTTTCTAATCTGTCTCCAATAAACACTGGCTTCTATAATAAAAATAACTAAAATAGGAATACTATCAGGAAACAAATCTCATATGGCTGAGAACACACTGGATATCATTTGTTAAGTAATAAGGCTTAAAGGCTAAAAGAAAAC
Organism: Pan troglodytes; assembly: GCF_028858775.2. Classification (NCBI taxonomy): domain Eukaryota; kingdom Metazoa; phylum Chordata; class Mammalia; order Primates; family Hominidae; genus Pan; species Pan troglodytes. The sequence continues at coordinate 20,317,655 of NC_086016.1, forward strand.
TCAAGTCTTTTTTTTTTTTTTTTGAGACAGTCTTGCTCTGTTGCCCAGGCTGGAGTGCAGTGGCACGATCTCAGCTCACTGTAACCTCTGCCTCCCGGGTTCAAGCAATTCTTCTGCCTCAGCCTCCCAAGTGGCTGGGACTACAGGTGCACGCCACCACACCCAGCTAATTTTTTTGTATTTTTAGTAGAGATGGGGTTGCACCGTGTTAGCCAGGATGGTCTCAATCTCCTAACCTCGTGATCCGCCTGCCTCAGCCTCCCAAAGTGCTGAGATTACAGGCGTGAGCCACCACGCCTGGCCATTTGACTTTCTTAAGCCCCAAATGCAAAGATTCCAAATACCAAGTGATAAATATAGTTTCTGTCTTTAGAAACTTTTAACACTTAAACATTATTTATTTATTCTAAGATTTTGGTTTATAATACATACTCTGTCCCTAAAACAAACAAGATTTAATGCCATTCATTGGTCAATGAATCATACTTTCACTCATTTATAATTGTAAGTAAAGTTAAACAGAGCACACCACTTGTTAAATGGAGAAAAAGTAATCATACTGTATGATAGTTATTTTAAAGAAACATTATTATTATTATTTTGAAGACGGAGTCTCGCTCTGTCGCCCAGGCTGGAGTGCAGTGGCCTGATCTTAACTCACTGCAACCTCCACCTCCCGGGTTCAAGCGATTCTCCCACCTCAGCCTCCTGAGTGTTACAGGCGTGCGCCACCTCGCCCAGCTAATTTTTGTATTTTTAGTAGAGATGGAGTTTCACCATGTTGGCCGGGCTGGTCTTGAACTCCTGACCTCAAGTGATCTGCCCGCCTCGGCCTCCCAAAGTGCTGGGATTACAGGTGTGAGCCACCATGCCCAGATTTAAAGAACTTTAAAATGCAGTCTTTAATGGGAGGCATAGGTGGCAGGACTGCTTGAGCCCAGCAGTTTGAGACCAGCCGGGGCAACAGTGTGAGACCTCGTCTCCGTAAAATTTAAAAAAAAAAATCAGGTGGTGAGCACCTGTAGTCCCAGGTACTAGGGAGGCTGAGGTGCAAGAATCCCTTGAGTCCAGGAGTTTGAGGCTGTCGTGAATGATAATCATACCACTGCACTCCAACCTGCGCAACTGTGTTTTTAAGGCTCAAGAGAAAGCACAGCCTCAGCCACGTGCGGTGGCTCACACCTCTGATCCCAGCACTTTGAGAGACCAAGGCGGGCTGATTACTTGAACCCAGAGTTTGAGGCCAGCCTGGGCAATAGAGTGAAACTCCATCTCTACTAAAAATGAATTTCATATTTAGGCTTGGGTCCCATCTCCAAAATATCTTATTATGTATATGCAAATATTCCAAAATCCAAAAAATCTGAAATCCAAAAAACTTCTGGTCCCAAACATTTCAGATAAGGGATACACACCCTGTCTATAAGACATCTGGCTGAAAGAACTCTTAGCTCCTCCCCACCAAAAGAGCCCTCTAACGTTTTTCCTCTCTGTGCTGGAATCACCCTATCCACACTGGTCACACAGACAGGGATAGACAGCCCGAGTATGGAGACGAGGCTACTCCAGTAAATTAAGTAATGTCAACTTGTGGGGTGTGCCACTAGCCATTTGCATAAGGAATCTACTATGGAAAACAGGGAAACGGTAATTAAGGAGTTTTAAAAGGCCAATTCATTGAGTCTAAATAAACTAAACTCTAGCTAAGCAGGCTAGAACCTAATTGTCATAAACTGTGTTATCCCTTGTCTGAAGCATGCCTGTCCACTATGTCACCACGGGAGAGAAAGGTAAATTATGATCAATAATTACCATCCGTGTGATAAGCTCCTAACATCCCAGTGACACCCTCTGGTGTGACTCTAACTTCAATTAACTTTCTGGTTATAATCTGGCTCCTCATGTAGCTTTTCCACAGCAACATGTGTCTCTGACTGTAAACTACTGCAGTTCACATGTGGGCTTATTTGTATTTTATGAGTTTGGAAGGGAAAATCTGCCCAACTGAACCTAACTGCCCTGAGGATTCTGAAAATATTTCCTGCTCCTCAAAAGCAGGAAACCAAAACCTGATTATGATGTCAACATCAAAACCATATCTCCCTGGCCCTGCCTAGTCTGAAGAGTCAGTGGGCATTTATTTCTTTGTTTTCTCTTTTATTTTTTTTTTTTGAGACGGAGTCTCGCTTTGTTGCCCAGGCTGGAGTGCAGTGGTACGATCTCGGCTCACTGCAACCTCCGCCCCCTGGGTTCAAGCGATTCTCCTGCCTCAGCCTCCTGAGTAGCTGAGATTACAGGTGCACACCACCATGCCTGCTAATTTTTTTATTTTTAGTAGAGACGGCTTCACCATGTTGGTCAGGCTGGTCTCGAACTCCGGACCTCATGATCCGCCCTCCTCGGCCTCCCAAAGTGTTGGGATTACAAGCATGAGCCACCAAACCCGGCCAAAGACATTTATTTCTATTTCATCTCTAACCACAGCAATAGAAATCTCCACTTCAGTACCAATGTCTCAGAATTTAAATGTTAATGCTTATTTATTCTCCTTTAAAAAAGAAAACTTGGCCGGGTGCGGTTGCTCACACCTGTAATCCCAGCACTTTGGGAGGCCGAAGCAGGTGCATACCTGAGGTCAGGAGTTTGAGACCGGCTTGGCCAACATGGTGAAACCCTGTCTCTACCTAAAATACAAAAAAATTAGTAGGGCATGGTGAATCCCAGCTACTGGGGAGGCTGAGGCAGGAGAATCTCTTGAACCCGGGTGGCGGAGGCTGCAATGAGTTGAGATCACGCCATTGCACTCCAGCCTGGGGGACAAGAGTGGGACTTCATCTCAAAAAAAAAAAAGAAAAAGAAAAGAAAAGCAAACTTATGGCTAGGCATGGTGGCTCACGCCTGTAATCCCAGCACTTTGGCAGGCCGAGGCAGGCAGATCACCTGAGGTCGGGAGTTTGAGACCGGCCTGGCCAACATGGAAAAACCCCATCTCTTCTAAAAATACAAAATTAGCCTGGCATGGTGGCACATGCCTGTAATCCCAGCTACTCGGGAGGCTGAGGCAGGAGAATCACTTGAACCCAGGAGGCGGAGGGTGCAGTGAGCCGAGATCGCACCATTGCACTCCAGCCTGGGCAACAAGAGCGAAACTCCGTCTCAAAAAGAAAAAGAAAAAAGAAAACTTGTAAGTTTTGCGGTTTGGGGAAATGATAATAAAGAACTATCATTCACTCAACACTCATTTTGTTTTAGGCATTATACTAGTCACTTTACCTAGGTGATCTAATTTTTTTCTAAATAAGCTTTAGGTAGATGTTTCTCTTTTTTTTTTTTTTTTTTTTTGAGACAGGGCATTGCTCTGTCATCTAGGCTGAAGTACAGTGGCACAATCATAGCTCAATCCTCCTGCCTCTGCCTCCAGAGTAGCTGGGACACCACCATGCCTGGCTACATTTTTTTAATTTTTAGTAGAGACAAGGTCTTACTGTGTTGCCCAGGCTGGTCTTGAATGCCTGGGCTCAAGCTATCCTCCTGCCTCAGCCTCCCAAAGTGTGGGGATTATAGGCATGAGGGATGGTGCCTGGCCTTCTCCTACTTTTTAATAAGAAATGAAGGGTTCAAAGGAGTAAAATGGGGTTTAAAAATCTGCCTACTGAACAGCTGGGAATGGTAAAAACGGAACTTAAACCTCAAAGGAATTCCAAAGCGTGTGCTCTTAATCCTGGAAAACACCTGGGCAGGCAAGGAAAAAGGCTCAACACAGAAAAATATCTATAAAGGATTATGCAACTTAGACCAAAGCACCAAACAACTTGCCTATTTTCTTTTAATTTTTACCCCAGTTCTGTATTTTTCCCCTTCCTTCCATCTTTTGTCAATATCCTTTTCTAACTGCGTGACAACTTCCTTTCCTTTCACAACTTCTTATTCTATGGATAAAACTAGAAGTAAAAAGTTTAGAAATAGCAAACTCCACTCAAAGCATGTATGTGTGCTTTTATGCAGATTGAATCCTGTTTGATCGGTATCATTTCACAGTCTGTTTCCTCAACTCTCCACATCTCTCATTTACAGGGTTCAATGACGGCAAGAAGTTAAGACTGTAAGCGGTTAAAAAAGAAACAAGTATCTTTAGAATAACTGAAATTACATAAATGTTTATCTTCTCAAAATTCTCATTATAAGTCAGAGAAATAATATAAAAGCTCAAGCTATATACTGAATTCAAGTTGCATGCAACAGTATACTTGGATTTGTTCCAAAAGAGATTAAAACACACAGCCCAGCTTGTGAACAGGCCACGCACGCTGCCTTCAGCTCCTCACCTCACACGCACTTCTCCCTTCTCACGCCATAACAATCTGGCTTTCTGCCTTCATCAGTCCGATGAAACTGCTCTGGCAAATGTGAAAAACGACATCTTGACTGCCAAATCCAAAGACCACCATGCTCTTCCCACTGTGATTCTCTCAAACATTGAACACTGTATTAGAGACCATTTTGAGTTTGCCGTTCCCTTGGCTTCTCTGTATTCTCCAACATAACTGCTTTCCCCCAGATTTCCTTAGCAATTTATTTTCTATTAAATCTGATGCTTCTCAGTTTTTTTGGCCCGCTTCTCTTCTAATTCTCCATCCAAAACCACAGCTCCAGCAGGGACTTCTGTGTTGTCTCCACATAAGCTCCTCTTCTCTCCTAACAGACTCATAGAGCTTCACCTGGAATCCTAAGGCAATTCAAACACAATGATTTTTTTCACCATTCTTTACCTGTTCTTCCTATGTTTCTTTTTTTTTTTTTTGACATGAAGTCTCACTCTGTCGCCAGGCTGGAGTGCAGTGGCGTGATCCTGGCTCACTGCAACGTCTGACTCCCTGGTTCAAGCAATTCTCCTGCCTCAGCCTCCCAAGTAGCTGGGATTACAGGCACCCCCCACCAGGCCCAGCTAATTTTTGTATTTTTAGTAGAGATGGGGTTTCACCATGTTTGCCAGGATGATCTCGATCTCCTGACCTCACGATCTGCCTGCCTCGGCCTCCCAAAGTGCTGGGATTATCTTCCCATATTTCTAATCTTCATTCCATCTACCAGTTGCCTAGACTACAAACTCTTATGTCATTCTTGACTCCTTTGCATTCACCCATCACAACTGTAAGTCACCAAGACCTACAGATTCCTACCTTTTTAGGATCTCTGGAATAGGCCTGTCTTCTCTTTCTGCTGCCACCATTCTACTTCTCGACCTGGAAGGTAAGCCATACCCTCCTTGTTTCTACTCCACATGGTCACCAGTGGGGTTTCTCTAACACAAATGTAACCATTAAACACTATTTCTCAAAGTGTGGTTCTCAGACTACCTGCACCAAGATTACCCTGAGCTGCTGGTTTAAATGCTGACTCCTGACTAGAATATAAAAGTCTCTGGAAATGGGAATGAACATCTGCATTTTAACAAGGTCCCCCAGGTGATTTTTATGCCCATTAAAGTTAGAGAATTAGCCAAAAGGATGAAGTCCATACTCTTCAGCAGACACTCAAGGCCCTTCTAATTAGACCCTAATATGTGGCCTGTTCTCTGCCCACTCCCCACTCTGCCAGACTACCTCCGTTTCCCGCACATGTCAAATTCAGGTCTCGGTTTTTCACTCACACTGCTCTCTCCATTCTGTATCCTATCCCATGACTAATACTTCAAGTCATGCTCAAACAGCTGTAGTGGAGATGTATTATCTTGTCCAGATCCTATTAGACTGCAGACTCCTAGAGGGGCCAGCACGATACGGAACGCATGGGATAAATGTACTGTTAAATTCAAACAGCTTAGTGCCTCAAGGGAACCCAACTGAGTTATGACATGAAAACAGAAGAGTGACAACTGAGGGATAACATGAGTACCAAAACCAGAATTTTGTTTGCAACAATTTTAAAGTCAGCAGACAAACTCAGAGTGACTAAATCCGGGAAAGACATGTGGTATGAACTGAATGACTGCTTTGTCTTTCAAGGTCATAAAAAGAATTATTTTTCTCTAGCCCATTTCTTTTTGTTTCTATTATTTATTATTTTAGAGACAGGGTCTCCCTGTGTCATTTATGCTGGAATGCAGTGGCATAATCACAGCTCACTGGAGCCTCAAACTCTTGGGCTCAAGTGATTCTCCCATCTCAGCCTCCAGAGTAGCTGGGACCACAGGCATGCGCTACCACACCTTGCTAATTTTTAAAAATTTTTTGTACAGACAGGGTCTCCCTATATTTATCAGACTGGTCTCAAACTCTTGGCCTCAAGCCACACTCCCACCTTGGCCTCATAAAGTGCTGTGACCACAGGCATGAGCCATGGCACCTGGCTAGCCCATCTCTGAAAGAATATGATGGATTACTGTATTTTGGAAAACTATCCTAAGTTGAAATTAAAACACATTCATTGGCCGGGAGCAGTGGCTCACGCCTGTAATCCCAGCACTTTGGGAGGCCGAGGCGGGCAGATCACGAGGTCAGGAAATCGAGACCATCCTGGCTAACACGGTGAAACCCTGTCTGTACTAAAAATACAAAAAATTAGCCGGGCGCAGTGGCGGGTGCCTGTAGTCCCAGCTACTCAGGAGGCTGAGGCAGGAGACTGGCGTGAACCCGGGAGGCAGAGTCTGCAGTGAGCTGATATCGCGCCACTGCCACTGCACTCCAGCCTGGGCGATAGAGCGAGACTCCGTCTCAAAAAACAAAACAAAACAAAACAAACAAACAAAAATTCATTCCATACAACTGCACTTCCTTTTTTTTCCTTTTTTGAGCGGAGTCTCACTCTGTCGCCCAGGCTGGAGTGCAATGACGGGATCTCAGCTCATTGCAACCTCCGCCTCCCGGGTTCAAGCAATTCTCCTGCCTCAGCCTCTCAAGTAGCTGGGACTATAGGCGCCCGCCACCACACCCAGCTAATTTTTTTGTATTTTTAGTAGAGACAGGGCACCACATTGGCCGGGCTGGTATCAAACTCCTGACCTCAAGTGATCCATCCGCCTCAACCTTCCAAAGTGCTGGGATTACAGGCGTGAGCCACCATGCCCATCCTGCTCTTTTTTTTTTTTTTTTTTTTTTTTTTTGAGACGGAGTCTTGCTCTGTCACCCAGGCTGGAGCAGTGGTGCGATCTCGGCTCACTGCAAGCTCCGCCTCCTGGGTTCACGCCTTTCTCCTGCCTCAGCCTCCCGAGTAGCTGGGACTACAGGCGCCCACCACCACGCCCGGCTAATTTTTTGTATTTTTAGTGGAGACGTGGTTTCACCGTTGTTAGCCAGGATGGTCTCAATCTCCTGACCTCGTGATCCGCCCGCCTCGGCCTCCCAAAGTGCTGGGATTACAGGTCTGAGCCACCACGCCCAGCCCCACACTTTCTTTTAATATCCTCCACCTCAAAATTTGAAAACCACTGTATGTCATGAGAGACGTTACTAAAATGTAAAATAACTGTATGAATATTCCAGAGAGAAGGGAAAAAAGTTGAGAAGCACCGATATTGAAGTATTTGATAAATGAATGAATGATCTGAATTTTAGGTGTCAAGTTTTCTTATCTATGCCACTTCAAATTTTCCCTCTGAGGCCAGGCATGGTGGCTCTTGCCTGTAATCCCAGCTACATAGGAGGCTGAGGTGGGAAGGACTGCTTGAGCCCAGGAGTTTGTGAGCTATGACTGCACCATTGCATTCCAGCCTGGGCAACACAGCCAGACCATGCCTCTTAAAAAAAAAAAATTCCTTCTAAAAGCCAACTAGTAATTATTTATATATTCTAATAGATTTAAGGCAGCTTACAGAAGTATATCTAATGAAAACGTTAATTACGTTTTTTAAAAAGCAAATTAGAAAAAATAACTAATAAAATATAAACAAGTGGATTAAAAAATTAAAGCAAAGAGAAAATAAGGGCAATAAATAACAAGTTAAAATTACAAGTAAAGTCAAATCCACTAGACCTATGGGTTGTTTACATCCAGTTATGAGAGGTCGGTATACCATCTAAGGCAGGACAGCATCAGAGAAGGTATCATCAAAACCATTTCTATAATATGTTAGATGATCTTTCTCAGAATCTTTTCCACTCTTAATATTATTAACCTTCAAAAAGGTGGCATAAAAAAACAAACCAAATAAAAAACCTAATTACAAAGCCTATTAACTAGCTAAGACTATAATCTTTTGCTATAACCTTGTGTGTTATAGCCCTTGCTACTTATATTTAGGAATGCTGCCAAGACATTAACATTACATGCCTCTAAACTTTTTTGAATTGTACAAATAATAATATCTATGCAGTAGATGTCACAGTTGTCATTTTTTACTTTGGGCATAAATAATGAAAAGACTATAGTCAAGAGGCTTTCTGGGCATTAGCACCCAATAAGCTAAGAATATTTTATCTACACAGGCCTATTATTAGAAGGAAGGGTTATCACTGGTGGAGACGGAGATGGGGTTGGAGAAAGGGAACTAACATTTTTTAAACACGATATGACAAATGTTACATGCCAGAGGACTTAAATGTGTTCTCTCATTCGATTCTCATAAGCACTCTGAACCAAACATCATAATGAATATACATAACATAGATAATGAATACAAGAGAAAACCGAGGGTCAGAAACAGTAATTTAGACAAACGAATATGGCAGAGTTGACATTTAAACTCATAGCTGACTGACTCTTAAGCCCCAAGCCCTTCTACAACAAACTACCTTCCCTAAGACATATTATTATTGTAAAAGCCTGTTATAAATTAATTCAGTCAATCCAAGTTGCTAAAGGAATTTGAATCCCCTGGAAGGAAATCAACTCCTGATTATTGACACTTTAGTGAAGACGCAAAGTAACAGTTGTCCTGAGCTAGTAACATTTTGCAGGCAACATTTCCCCAGGAAACTCTTGACTCTTTCTTTTGTATTTTAAAGGGGATGAACTAATCCCATGTGGCAAGATAAACTGGCAACAGATTTTGTATTTTCCCACATTCCTGGAGTTTCAAAGCAGATAAAGCACTTAAATTTGGGGCAACTTTTATTATTTGAAGTAATATAGGAGTTATATTAGTAAATCATCCCTATGGTGTCCTAAATGTCAGTCCTTTACACTTAACATCCTCACTGACACTTACGTCTGGAGGTTTCTTGGTCCCTCAAACATGTCCAAAAGTCCAGCCCACCCAGGGATGCCAAAACAAACAAACAGAAAAAAGAACTAGTTATTTTTCTTAACGAAACATTTCAGCATCTTGACTTCCCATTTTTGTTAATGGATCCACCATTCTCCTAGTCTATCCACACCTGATACTCAGAATTTAGTGATGGACTTGGAAGAAAAGGCAGAGTCAATGAATGTCTGGAAAGTCTTCCTGTAAAATCCATCAACATTAACACTGCTACTCAGTTCTCACTGCCACCATCAATTAATAAGAACTGACAACTTGGAATACTGGTTTGTGTTTCTTTCTCATCTAAGAAAACAGTATGTCTTCCATTTTTTCAAGTTCTATATTTTTAGTTTTATAGCTGTTTTCATATAGGACTTACTCCTAGTAATTTAATAATTTTAGTAGCTATTATAGAGAGATCTACTTTTTATTTTACTTGCAAACTGGTTATTGTTGGCATACAGGAAAACTATTCATTTCCTATTATGTTTGTAGCCAGTCACATTGCTGGATTAGTTTTAGGATCTTATGTTTTTTGAACCTTATATTTTCTGCTTGAATAACCTATCTGCAAAGATGGTAATTTTGTTTCTTCTATCCCAATATTTATGTAACTCTCATTTCTCCAACTCATAAGGAATCTAGGGCCTCCACAGTCACAATGAGTAACAGTGGAAACAGCAGGCATCCCTGTTTGGCTTATGAATATAATCCAAATAGCTCTATACTTTCTCAATGAAGTGGTAGGCTTCTGAAGGTTTCTGCCCTCTTCCTTAGAGGACTATAATACTTTCCATATGGTTTTCTTTTTTCCAGCCTCTTCCCTGTTAAATTTAGCCTGCACGCTTATATCATGAGCCTTATTTATGATATTCTCCACAAAATACAAAAGTTTCCACAGCTTTCTGTTGAAAACAGGTGAAGCTCTTCAGCCTCACACTCATGGCCTCTGTATTAACCATCCTATGGTTCTAGTCTCATTGGTCCCTGTACCCTCATGTACTACTGTGCGGTCCACCCATAGTGTGTGCTATAATCCAGGAGAGTCTTACATGCTCTTTAGATCAGAAGGTCCTTCAATACAGGCCTTGGCTCTTATTCACTTTTGTATTTATTATAATAATTGGAATGTTTTCTCTCTAAAAATTATTCAATCAACTCCTTAATTAATGTTAACTAGTAATTTACAACAGGGAAATGAATAAACATGTAATAATTTCATAACTAATAGGGGCTAATTACTCACTGTGATAAGGTCATCTCTTGCTCTGAGGACTTTGAGTCTCGCTTGATTCATCAAATTGGACATCTGACTGCAAAACGGTATTGAAAAATATAGTAACAACTTAAAACTGTAGAGAAAGAACTCGAACTCCTGGGCTCAAGCAATCCTCCTCCCTTGGCCTCCCCAAAGCACCAGGATTACAAGCGTGAGCCACCTTGCCCAGCCTGCAGTTTAATCTTTGAATAATCCTGTCAGGCTTCAATTTTCACAAATGAAGAAAGAGAAGTTAAACAATTTGTCAGATTAGTAGTAGGTGGTCGAGTTAAGACCTGAATCTATATATGCCTGACTCCAAGGCGCCTGCTCTGTCTTCATCTCATGACTTCAGAAAACTTCTTAGCTTAATACTGCAACCAGGATCTACTTACATTTTCTTCTGCTGCTCAATCTGTTTCTCTTTCTTCTCATAATATTCCATAATCTTTAGTCTTTGGGTTTGCACAAGCCGACCTTTCTCTATGTTGAACTCTTCTTCTGCCTAGAGGGAAATTAGTCAATATTAATTCATTACATCAAGTTTTGATTAACAGTTTTAAACAGCTGGTGACCTGCGTTACTTGCTTATGAACACTAATTTCATATATAAAACAGAAAATTTATTGTGATTCATTTTCAAGGATTCTAATTTATTCAAAAGGAAAGATCAGCAATTTTCATTATAAATGACGTACTAGGAAACTAAAAATTTCGTCAAGGATAACAGTAACCGACAAGTTACTAAAGGATATAATTGGGTAGAATATTCTGCTCATGAAAAAAATTACCACACATTCGAAACTTAATCCATTAGCTTACTGGTGGGCCAATAAATATGACACAGAACTTGAAAGTTTAGAAGATCCTGGCTGGGTGCGGTGCCTCACGCCTATAATCCCAATACTTTGGGAGGCCGAGGTGGGTGGATCACGAGGTCAGGAGATCGAGATCATCCTGGCTAACACGGTGAAACCCTGTCTCTACTAAAAATACAAAAAATTAGCCGGGCGCGGTGGCAGGCGCCTGTAGTCCCAGCTACTCAGGAGGCTGAGGCAGGACAATGGCGTGAACCCGGGAGGCGGACCTTGCAGCGAGTGGAGATCGTGCCACTGCACTCTAGCCTGGGCGACAGAGCAGAACTCTGTCTCAAAAAAAAAACAAAGATCTAGATTACTGCCCATAAAATGTGGTCAAGTAACCTCAGGCTTAGTGTCCTCTCTTGTAAAATGAAGTTAAAAAAATTAAAAAGTTGGCTGGGCGCAGTGGCTCACGCCTGTAATCCCAGCACTTTGGGAGGCCAAGGCAGACAGATCACCTAAGGTCAGGAGTTTGAGATCGGCCTGATCAACATAGAGAAACCTCGTCTCTACTAAAAATATAAAACTGGCCAGGCGTGGCGGCGCATGCCTGTAATCCCAGCTAGTCGGAAGGCTGAGGGAGGAGAATCGCTTGAACCTGGGAGGCGGAGGTTGCGGTGAGCCAAGATCGTGCCACTGCACTCTAGCTTGGGGAAGAAGAGGGAAACTCCATCTAAAACAATAAAAATAAAAAATAAAGGCTAGGCATGGTGGCCTAACGCCTGCCATCCCAGCACTTTGGGGGGCTGAGGCGGGCAGATCACCTGAGGTCGGGAGTTCGAGACCAGCCTGACCAACATGGAGAAATCCCATCTCTACTAAAAATACACACACACACACACACAAATTAGCCGCGCATGGTGGGCACATGCCTGTAATCCCAGATACTCAAGAGGGAGAGGTAGGAGAAATGCTTGAACCCAGGAGGTGGAGGTTGCAGTGAGCTGAGATCACGCCACTGCACTCCAGCCTGGGCAACAAAAGCGAACTCTTCTTAAAAAAAAAAAAAAAGTTGCCTGGGCACGGTGGCTCACACTTGTAATCCCAGCACTTTGGGAGGCAGAGGCAGGCGGATCATGAGGTCAGGAGATCGAGACCATCCTGGCTAACATGGTGAAACCCCGTCTCTACTAAAAAATACAAAAAATTAGGCGGGCGTGGTGGCAGGCGCCTGTAGTCCCAGCTACTCGGGAGGCTGAGGCAGGAGAATGGCATGAACCCGGGAGGCGGAACTTGCAGTGAACCGAGATCGCGCCTGGGCAGCAGAGCGAGACACTGTTTCAAAAAAAAAAAAAAAAAAAAATTTTTTCCCTCATGGGTAAGTGTCGCATATATTTAAAAATATAAATTATGGGCTGGGCGCCATGGCTCACGCCTATAATCTCAGCAGTTTCGGAGGCTGAGGCAGGCGGATCACAAGGTCGGGAGTTCAAGACCAGCCTGGCCAACATAGTGAAACCCCATCTCTACTAAAAATACAAAAATTAGCCAGGCGTGGTGGCGGGCGCCTGTAGTTCAAGATACTTGGGAGGCTGAGGCAGGAGAATTGCTTGAAGCCAGGAGGCAGAGATTACAGTGAGCCGAGATCATGCCACTGCACTCTAGCCAGGGTGACAGAGCAAGACTCCATCCAAAAAAAATATTAATTTTTCACACATAAATTTTATTATACATTATTTTATTATACGTAAACAGGCCAGGTAGAGTGGCTCACGCCTATAATCTCAGCACTTTGGGAGGCCAAGGTAGGCGGATCACTTGAGGTCAGGAGTTCCAAGACGAGCCTGGCCAACATGGTGAAAGCCCGTCTCTACTAAAAACACAAAAATTACCTGGGCCTGGGTAGGCGCCTGTAATCCCAGCTACCCAGAAGCTAAGGCAGGAGAATCGCTTGAACCCAGGAGGCAGAGGTTAGAGTGAGCAGAGATTACGCTGCTGCACTCCAGCCTGGGCAATAGAGGTGGCTCACGCCTGCAATCCCAGCACTTTGAAAGGCCGAGGCGGGCGGATCATGAGGTCAAGAGTTCGAGACCAGTCTGGCCAACATGGTGAAACCCCATCTCTACTAAGAATACAAAAATTGGCCTGGCGCGGTAGCTAACGCCTGTAATCCCAACACTTTGGGAGGCTGAGGTGGGCCGATCGTGAGGTCAGGAGATCAAGATCACCCTGGCTAACAGGGTGAAACCCCATCTCTACTAAAAATACAAAAAATTAGCTGGGCGTGGTGGCAGGTGCCTGTAGTCCCAGGTACTCAGGAGGCTGAGGCAGGAGAATCACTTGAACCTGGGAGGCAGAGGTTGCAGTGAGCTGAGATCGTGCCATTGCACTCCAGCCCGGGCGACAGTGCAAGACTCCATCTCAAAAAACAAACAAACAAACAAACAAACAAAAGCCGGGCGTGGTGGCTCACGCCTGTAATCCCAGCACTTTGGGAGGCTGAAGCTGGCGGATCATGAGGTCAGGAGTTCCACAGCAGCCTGGCCAATATGGTGAAACCCCATCGCTATTAAAAATATAAAAAATTTAGCTGGGCATGGTGGCAGGGACCTGTAATCCCAGCTACTCAGGAGGCTAAAGCAAGAGAATCGCTTGAACCCAGGAGGTGGAGGTTGTAGTGAGCCGACATTGCACCACTGCACTCCAGCCTGAGCAATAGAGGGAGACTCCGTCTCAAAACTAAATAAAATAAATAAATATTTGAGACAGAAATGCATTTACTGAGGCCAGGCGCGGTGGCTCACGCCAGTAATCCTAGCACTTTGGGAGGCCAAGGCGGGTGGACTGCCTGAGTTCAGGAGTTCAAGACCAGCCTGGGCAACACGGTAAAACTCCATCTCTACTAAAATACAAAAAATTAGCTGGGCGTGATGGCGTGCGCCTGTAGTCCCAGCTACTTGGGAGGCTGAGGCAGGAGAATCGCTTGAACTCGGGAGGCGGAGGTTGTGGTGAGCCGAGATCGCGCCACTGCACTCCAGTCTGGGCAACAAGAATGAAACTCCGGCTCAAAAAAAAAAAAAAAAAAAAAGAAATGCATTTCCTGAAATAATAGCTGAAATAGGACTTCTGTATTTGATCCAGAAAGAGTCATACAAGAAACTATCACCATCAAAACAATATTAAGCAATATCCTATCAGCTGTTATGTATTAGTGAGAGGGAAAATAGTCTTTTCTTCTTCAAATGATAAACTAGTCAAATAGCCCAAGGTTTCAGAGAGTTTTATTTCTAGAGTACCAGGCACATAAAAATTTAAGGCTATACTAAAAGGACAATGAAAATATTAAACAATATATCTTGGTCATATTTTATTTACTGATTTTTTTCTTGAGACAGAGTCTTACTCTGTCACCCAGGCTGGATGGAGTGCAGTGGTGCGATCTCAGCTCACTGCAACCTCCACCTCCAGGGTTCAAGTGATTCTCCTGCCTCAGCCTCCTGAGTAGCTGAGACTGCAGGCGTGCACCACCACACCCAACCAATTTTTGTATTTTTTGTAGAGATGGGGTTTCAACATGTTGGCCAGGCTGGTCTTGAACTCCTGACCTCAGGTGATCCACTTGTGTCGGCCTCCCAAAGTGCTGGGATTACAGGTGTGAGCCACCGCCCCGGCCATATTTTGGTAATATTTTTAAGGCAAGCTTTAAAAAATGCGTGTTATGATTATACCTTGGGAAAAGAACATTTTGATATACTGTTAAGGAATATAAATTGGCATAAGCAATGTGCAACTGGAAATATATATAAAACTTCTAAATGCTGATGGAAGGTCACCTTTGTAATGGGTGGGGTTTTCATTTTATACCCTATATACTTCCAAACTTTTTATTTTTTATTTTTTAATTTTTTGAGACAAGGTCTCACTCTGTCGTCCAGGCTGGAGTGCAGTGGCACGATCTCTGCTGACTGCAACCTCTGCATTCTGGGATCAAGCGATTCTCCCGCCTCAGCCTCCCGAGGAGCTGGGATGACAGGCACACACCACCATGCCCAGCTAATTTTTGTATTTTTAGTAGACACGGGGTTTCACCATGTTGTCCAGGCTGGTCTTGAACTCCTGACCTCAGGTGATCTGCCTGCCTTGGCCTCCCAAAGTGCTGGGATTACAGGCGTGAGCCACCAATCCCA
The DNA here is from genome assembly GCF_028858775.2 of Pan troglodytes. NCBI lineage: Eukaryota > Metazoa > Chordata > Mammalia > Primates > Hominidae > Pan > Pan troglodytes. The sequence goes on from NC_086016.1 coordinate 20,333,081, forward strand.
GCCCAAACTTTACTTTTTTGCAATGAGCACAGATTAACAAAAAAGCTAAACAATGTAACACTACAACCTTCTCTAGTCACCTATCACAGTTTGCCACGGTTGTTAAATATCTGAATTTTGGTTTCCATGAGAAAATGAATCATACATTACTTTTCTACCCTCTAACATAAAATTTCAGGACACTTATTGGCATCACAACCATTAGAAAGGAAAATTTATTTTTTAATGTTAAAGATACAGACATTTCCAATGAGGAATTTATTAAGGTAAAATTTAAATTAAAAAGTAAATAAAGGCCGGGTGTGGTGGCTCATGCCTGTAATCCCAGCACTTTGGGAGGCTGAGGCAGGCAGATCCTGAGGTCAGGAGATCGAGACCATCCTGGCTAATGTGGTGAAACCTTGTCTCTACTAAAAATACAAAAAATTAGCCAGGCGTGGTGGCGGGTGTCTGTAATCCCAGCTACTCGGGAGGCTGAGGCAAGAGAATGGTGTGAACCTGGGAGGTGGAGCTTGCAGTGAGCCAAGATCTGGCCACTGCACTCCAGCCTGGGCGACAGAGCGAGACTCCATCTCAAAAAAAAAAAAAAAAAAGTAAATAAATAGGGCTGGGCACGGTGTTTCACACCTGTAATCCCAGCACTTTGGGAGGCCCAAGTGGGTGGATCATCTGAGGTCAGGAGTTCAAGACCAGCCTGGCCAACATGGTGAAACCCTGTCTCTACTAAAAATACAAAAATTAGACAGGTGTGACGGTGCATGCCTGTAGTCCCAGCTACTTGGGAGGCTGAGGCAGGAGAATCACTTGAACCCGGGAGGCAGAGGTTGCAGTGAGCTGAGATAAGGCCACTGCACTGCAGTCCCAGTGACGAAGCGAGACTGTCTCAAAATGAAAGAAGGGGCCAGGCACTGTGGCTCATACCTGTAATCCCAGCACTTGGGGAGGACGAGGTAGGCGGATAACAAGGTCAAGAGATTGAGACCATCCTGGCCAACACGGTGAAACCCCGTCTCTACTAAAAATACAAGTATTAGCTGGGTTTGGTGGCACATGCCTGTAATCTCAGCTACTTGGGAGGCTGAGGTAGGAGAATCACTTGAACCTGGGAGGCGGAGGTTGCAGTGAGCCGAGATCGCGCCATTGCATTACAGCCTGGGCGACAAGAGTGAAACTCCGTCTCCAAAAAAAAAAAAAAAAAAAAATGAAGGAAGGAAGGAAGGAGGGGAAGGAGGGAAGGAAGAGACATTTTTCTCAGTCCGATGCAATCTGTTGTTAAGCAGTTTTACTAACAATATTATTTAGCAAAGCAAAACAATATGGAAACCTTGATAACTTCTTAAAACTAGAAAATGAATCTCACCTTTGCATCTATTTCTTCTGCTTTCTCATTGGCTTCTTGTTCAATGAAAGCCATCATATGCTTTATCTATAAGGAAAAAAAGTTTTATTTTTTAGTTCAAAAATATGGAAATATCTTTTCTGATTCATTGAACAAGTAATCATAGGTAGGTGCAGTGGCTCACGCCCGTAATCCTACCACTCTGGGGGGCCAAGGAGGGAGGATTGCTTTAGGCCAGGAGCTGGAGACTAGTCTGAACAACACAGATACCCCGTCTCTACTAAAAATTTAAAAAAGTCAATCACTTACTGAATGCATATTGTGCTAGGCTCTGAGTACAAGGATAAGTGAGATCATTCGTATTCTCAGGAAACTTAGGATCTAAAATTTGTTCAAGAAAATAGACCAGATACAATACTCAATAACACAGATAAATAGGACCTTCATCCTCCTCTCAAGGAACTTGGAATACAAGTTAGCCAGCACCCTCCCTTTCTCTTCTCCACCTGTAAGAAAGTATGCTGAAGAGCTATCTATATTTACTCTTTCAACTTTACTACCTTTCTCTCAACACTGCAGTCTCACTTGCACCCTTCTCTGTACTCCACTGACAGTTCTCTCATAAAGTGACAATCTCCTCGCCCCTTGATCTTGGCCTTTTCTTACTTGATCTTTCAGCATCAGTTGATGTGTTCAGCAACCTTCCCTTTGTTTTTTTTTTTTGAGACAGTCTCGCTCTGCCACCCAGGCTGGAGTGCAGTGGCATGATCTCGGCTCACTGCAAGCTCTGCCTCCCAGGTTCAGGCCATTCTCCTGCCTCAGCCTCCCGAGTAGCTGGGACTACAGGCGCCTGCCACCATGCCCGGCTAATTTTTTGTATTTTTAGTAGAGACGGGGTTTCACCATGTTAGCCAGGATGGTCTCGATCTCCTGGCCCTGTGATCCGCCCGCCTCAGCCTCCCAAAGTGCCGGGATTACAGGTGTGAGCCACCACGCACGGCGAGCAACCTTTCCTTCTTTAACAATCTTCCCTTTGCGTCCATGACTTCCTCCTGTTCTCCTTTCCAGTCTCCTTTGGGGCCATACTCTTCCACTCTGCCTCCTAGACAGCTCTTTTTGAACATCCTACTCATAGTAATTTAAATTCAACACATTCAATACTGAACTGCTCACCACTCCTCTCCCCACTTCTCACTTTGAGCTCTCTCTCAGGGATTAGCACCAACACCCAACTGTGACTATTCCTCCTACCTCAGTCCTTATATCCAAGCAATCACCAAGTTCTATTAATTCTCTCTTAATAGTTCTTTACCGGCCGGGCGTGGTGGCTCATGCCTGTAATCCCAGCACTTTGGGAGGCCGAGGCGGGCGGATCATGAGGTCAGGAGATCCAGACCATCCTGGCTAACAGGGTGAAACCCCATCTCTACTAAAAATACAAAAAATTAGCCGGCATGGTGGCGGGCGCCTGTAGTCCCAGCTACTTGGGAGGCTGAGGCAGGAGAATGGCGTGAACCCGGAAGGCGAAGCTTGCAGTGAGCCGAGATCGCGCCACTGCACACCAGCCTGGGCGACAGAGCGAGACTCTGTCTCAAAAAAAAAAAATAGTTCTTTACCTTGCCCACCTCGCTCCATCGTCGGATGGACTACCATAGTCCTTGCCATCATCTCCTCTCAGCTAAACTACTACAACAGCTTCCAAATTTGTCTTCCTGCCACTATTCTTGTTGTTTCTAATCCACTCTACATTGCCAGCAGAGAGATGCTTTCAAAATGCCTATCTTATCATGTAACACTCTACCCCCGCTTAAGATAAAGATTTTAGAAGGTACAGGATCCTATCACTGCTTATCTGTCTTTTTTTGAGACAGGGTCTCTGTCTCCCAGGCTAGAGTGCAATGGCACAATCCCGCCTCATTGTGACCTCCGCCTTCTACAGCTCAAGCGATCCCCCCGTAGCTGGGACCATAGGTGCGTGTCACCACGTCCAGCTTATTTTTGTATTTTTTGTAGAGAGGGGTTTTGCCATGTTGCCCAGGCTGGTCTTGAACTACTGGGCTCAAGCGATCCTCCTGCCTTGGCTTCCCAAAGTGCTGGGATTTCAGGTGTGAGCCACCGTACTCAGCCCACTGCTTCCCTTTCAAGCATCATATGAAACAACAAACCCTTCACTACTCACCATCTTCAGACTCTTAGTTCCTACCATACTAAACTTATTTCAGTTCCTTGAGTTCACCATTCTTTCTCATCTCCAAGATTTCAAACATGCTGTTCCTTCCATTTGGAACATTCTTCCTTGTAACTTTTTGGGCCTCAGCTTGTATAACTATCACCTCCTTAGGGAAATCTTTCCTGTACCTAGAGTACTTTGTACTTCCTCTATCATGGCACCTAAACTTGTAATTGTTGCTTATTTGTCCCTATCCTCAACTGAACTATGAGGCTAGGAACTTGTTAAAGGTTCCTAGATCACCGGCTACAATTGGAGAATAAAGTCCAATGAAGGCTTCCGAATGGGGCTTGGGAAATAATCCAACTTAGACTCATAAATGAAGTATCATCTCTTGTGGCAGATATAAAATATACCCAAGTAAAAATCCAACTGACACAGCTCATCAAACTCACTGGTTGTGGGATGCAATGGTAGCTTCATTTCCTAAGGGAGTGATGAAATCCAAAAAGGAAAAAAAAGCTAAAAATTGACGTAGGATCTTTAGGTCATTAATTCATTTTGTTTATTAATTATCCCACTAAAAGGTAAGCATCACTGAGTACAGGGATCTTGTCTTTTATGCCAATGTGAACCCAGAACATGGAACAACCACCACCATAGGAGGTGCTCAAAAAAATTTGTGAATGAATGCAAATCTGTTGGGAGTTTCAAGACTTCTAAGGAATACAAGGTATCCCAGGTACTTTTTGGGTTTAACAATCTGTAAACAATCCCCATAGCAGCTTCTCCATATAACACAAGATATCATAAATCTTAAGTATACATAGGTGTACCAAAACGAATTAAGAAAGCACTACTGGGTGGGGAGCTAGGGGAGGGATAGCATTAGGAGAAATACCTAATGTAGATGATGGGTTGATGGGTGCAGCAAACCACCATGGCACGCGTATCACTATGTAACAAACCTGCACATTCTGCACATGTATCTCAGAACTTAAAGTATAATGAAACAAAAAAAAGAAAGAAAAGAAAACACTACTGCCTGGGCATGGTGGCTCACGCCTGTAATCCCAAGACCCTGGGAGGCCAAGGTGAGTAGATCACCTGAGGTTGGGAGTTTGAGACCAGCCTGGCCAAGATGGAGAAACCCCCATCTCTACTAAAAATACAAAAAAATTAGCCAGGCATGGTGGTGCATGCCTGTAATCCCAGTTACTCAGGAGGCTGAGGCAGGAGAATCACTTGAACCTGGAGGCGGAGGTTGTGGTAGGCATAGATTGTGCCACTGCACTCCAGCCTGGGCAAGAAGAGCAAAACTCCATCTCAAAAAAAACAAAACAAAATGAAACAAAAAACATATAGGAGGATTTTAGAAGGGACAGTTTTTTTGTTTTATCAAAAATCTTGGAGCCACCCTACTTTTCTTTTTTTTCTTATTTTGGCAGGTGAGTTGTTACACACTCAGTGGATTCCAACTTCTGTGGCCACCATCGTGTTTCCAATCCTACTTTTAAGAAGCCAAAAAGTTATGATGATCAAACCTATGTTATAGATAACACGGTACTTACAATATCTTGAGCCTTGAAATACTTGGGGTACCTAATCCAGACCTACATGTGTGGGAAATCACTGACCTTGCTTAAAAGATCAGCTCCACAAATTTGGGAGTATGGAGAGGGGTCATGGTAATGGTGTCTACAAGTTTAGTTTGAAGTCTCACCGAACTTATTCTATCTGGAATCTTAAGTCATTTAACTAGCCGGGCTCACGCCTGTAATCCCAGCACTTTGGGAGGCCAATCCGGGTAGATCACGAGGTCAGGAGTTCAAGACCAGCCTGACCAACATGGTGAAACCCGGTCTCTACTAAAAATACAAAAATTAGCCAGGCGTGGTGGCGGGCGCCTGCAATCCTAGCTACTCAGGAGGCTGATGCAGGAGAATCACTTGAACCTGGGAGGTGGAGGTTGCAGCAAGCCAAGATCACGCCTGGGTGACAGAGCAAGACTCTGTCTCAAAAAAAAAAAAAAAAAAAAAAAGGTCATTTAACTAAATACAGTAATCAAAACTGGTGTTTATAAATGCTACAAGTTTGGCCTCTAAAGGTGAACCCTGATTCGGACCTGGATTATCTGCCTTTAGCACTCTGCTGCACCCTTGGCTACCAGATTTGACCAGACCAGCACAGCCTAGAGCAAACTGCACTAATTCTAACCCAGGTCAGAAGCCTATTTACAGTTAACATGATCATATTCTTTTAAGAGTTCCAAGAAGAGATATAGTCAACCCCTTAAGGACATTTAACTCCACCCCTAAGGCAGAAAATTTGACCTTTAAAAAAACAGTTTCTTCTTCCTGCTCAGTAATTAAGGTTTTTAGAGTCAGGTTTCTTTGTAAATTTGATGAAATAAATTACCATACTCCCCAGGAAAAAAGCAAATATACACAAATATTTTCATGCAATGGAGAAGTCAGAGAATTCAGGATTTATTAAGCATCTACTATGGGCTTGGTGCTTCATCTATTTACTTATGAGAATACAGTAAGCAACACACACTGTCCTCATCGAGCTTTCATGTAGCATGAAGGGTTATAGGAAATAGACAAGATTCCTTCTTTCAATTTTACATAAATAAAAAATAGGCCGGGTGCAGTGGCTGACGCCTGTAATCCCAATACTTTGGGAGGCTGAGGCGGGTGGATCACGAGGTCAGGAGTTCGAGACCAGCCTGGCCAACATGGTGAAACCCCATCTCTACTAAAAATACAAAAATTAGCTGGGCGTGGTGGCGGGCACCAGTAATCCCAGGTACTCAGGAGGCTGAGGCAGGAGGATTGCTTGAACCCGGGAGACAGAGGCTGCAGTGAGCTGAGATCACGCCATGGCACTCCAGCCTGGACAAGAGAGCGAGACTGTCTCAAAAAAAAGAAAAAATAAGTCATGCGCAGTGGCTCACACCTATAATCCCACCACTTCGGAGGTTCAAGACCAGCCTGGCCAACGTGGTGAATTCCCATGTGTACTAAAAATACAAAAAAATTATCTGGGTGTGGTGACATACGCCTGTAGTCCCAGCTACTGGAGAGGCTGAGACAGGAGAATCGCTTGAACCCAGGAGGCAGAGGTTGCAGCGAGCTGAGATCGCGCCACTGCACTCCAGCCTAGGCGACAAAGCAAGACTCCATCTCAAAAAAAAAAAATCATTTTGATCTAGATTCCAAGGAACTATAGCTTTATCTTTATACTAGCTTTTCCTATGGAAGCCTTAGTCTTCAATATATTATGACAAGGAGGGAAGAAAAGGAACAAGAGGGAGAGAATTAGCACTGTGGCCACTAAGAGTATATGGAGGGCATTTTACTTTTCCACTGCATCAGGCTTTTCCTATATTGAAAGAAGCAGAAGAAGCAGTGAACAGAAGCAGTGAAAAAGGTTTAAAAAAACCCTTTCGTTCTGTAAGAATATTGTATGATTTCTTAAACTTCTCCATAGATACTAATTCTGTCATCTCTATTTACCCTTTGGCATTAGCAGAACCACAAAATGAAGAAGAAATACCCACTCGTCTTAGTGCATATTAGGTTAAGAATAAAATGAAAAGACATTTTCAAGGAAATGGAAACATCCAAGGAAAAACTTTTTTTTTTTTTTTTTTGAGACCGAGTTTCACTCTTGTTGCCCAGGCTGGAGTACAACGGCACGATCTCGGCTTGCTGCAACCTCTGGGTTCAAGCGATTCTCCTGTCTCAGGCTCCCGAGTTGCTGAGATTACAGGCATGCACCACCTCGCCCGGCTAATTTTGAATTTTAGTAGAGACAGGGTTTCTCCATGTTGGTCAGGCTGGTCTCAAACTCCCAACCTCAGGTGATCTGCCCGCCTCGGCCTCCCAAAGTGCTGGGATTACAGGCGTGAGCCGGCCAGGAAAAAATTTTATTGCTCATCTCAGAAGATTCATAAGACAGTGAGTGTGCTTTAGTAAGAGAATTTTCCTAGCACAGTACTTCAGAAAAAAAGGACTTAGTTCTCTAAACTATGTGCAAATTAAAACTGCAGCCTTAAACTTCCTTCTCTGAAAAACCTATCGGCGATATGATTACTAAATGCAAGGATTCTGATTTGTTAGTTATAGGCTTATAAACTGCTACTATATTCCCCTGAGAGTCTTTTGCATGACAAAATTCTTAATACCTACAGACTTGAAGGTATGGCACTTAAAAAAAAAAAAAAAAAGTTTCCCAGGACTGATTACACACTTTGAAAACTGATGTGGGTTCACGACTTCCACAACAATTTTTTCCCATAAACTCTGATACATCTACTTGGTGCCAAACACCGTTAGGCACTGAGGCTCCTAAATGTAAGCAAAAGGGGTCCTGGCCAGGGGCGGTAGCTCATGCCTGTAATCCCAGCACTTTGGGAGACCGAGGCGGGCAGATTACGAGGTCAGGAGATCAAGACCATCCTGGCTAACACGGTGAAACCCCATCTCTAATAAAACATAGAAAAAATTAGCCAGGCGTGGTGGCGGGCGCCTGTAGTCCCAGCTTCTCGGGAGGCTGGGGCAGGAGAATGGCATGAACCCAGGAGGTGGAGCTTGCAGTGAGCCGAGACCATGCCACTGCACTCCAGCCTGGGCAACAGAGCGAGACTTCGTCTCAAAAAAAAAAAAAAAAAAAAAAAAGAAAGAAAGAAAAGAAAAAGCGGTCCTCCATTTGACACATTTTTGTTTATTTATTTTATTTTTTTAGAGACAGGGTCTTTTGCTCTGTCACCCAGGATGGAGCACAGTGGCATGATCATAGCTCACTGCAGCCTCGACCCCTTGGTCTCAAATGATTGTCCCACATCAGCCTCCCTAAGGTAGCTAGGACCACATGTGTGCCCCACCACACCTGGCAATTTTTTTTTTTTTTTGAGACAGTCTCGCTCTGTTGCCCAGGCAGCAATGGTGTGATCTCGCCTCACCATAACCTCCACCTCTCGGGTTCAAGAAATTCTCCTGCCTCAGCCTCCTAGTAGTTGGGATTACAGGCATATGCCAGCACACCCCACTAATTTTGTATTTTTAGTAGAGACAGGGTTTTGCCACGTTGGCCAGGCTGGTCTGGAACTCCTGACGGCAGGTGATACGCCTACCTCGGCCTTCCAAAGTGCTGGGATTACAGGCATGAGCAACCATGCCCAGACAGCCTGGCTTATTTTTTAAGAAACAATTTTTTAGAGATAAGGTCTATGTTGCCCAGGCTGGTCTTGAACTCCTGGGATCAAGCGATCCTCCCACCTCAGCCTCCCAAAGTGCTGGGGGCTACAGGTGTGAGCCACCACACCTGGCGTGTATTTGTGTTTATTAATATTAAAATTTTTTGAGATGGAGTCTCACTCTGTCGCCCAGGCTGGAGTGCAGTGGCACAATCTTGGCTCACTGCAACCTCCGCCTGCTGGGTTCAAGCGATTCTCCTGCCTCTGCCTCCTGAGTAGCTGGGACTACAGGCGCACCCCACTACGCCCAATCTTTTTTTTTTTTTTTTTTTTTTTTTTGAGACGGAGTCTCGCTCTGTCGCCCAGGCTCGCTTGGCCTCCCAGGTTCACGCCATTCTCCTGCCTCAGCCTCTCGAGTAGCTGGGACTACAGGCGCCCGCCACCATGCCCGGCTAATTTTTTGTATTTTTAATAGAGATGGGGTTTCACCATGCTGGCCAGGCTCGTCTCGAACTCCTGACCTCAGGTGATCCGCCCTCCTCAGCCTCCCAAAGTGCTGGTATTACAGACGTGAGCCACCGTGCCCGGCCCCAGCCTGTATTTCACAAATGTTAACACACACATTAGTGGGAGACCAATCACTACAATCCATTATGATAGAGGGGACTTCCCCAAAATGAAGATTAACAGTACATACAGGCCTGGCGCGTTGGCTCATGCCTGTAATCCCAGCACTTTGGGAGGCCCAGGTGGGAAGATCACCTGAGGTCAGGAGTTCAAGACCAGCCAGGCCAATATGGTGAGACCCCGCCTCTACTAAAAAAAATACAAAAATTAGCCGGGCGTGGGGCGCGAGTCTGTAATCCCAGCTTCTAGAGAGGCTGAGGCAGGAGAATCGCTTGAACCCGGGGCGGAGGTTGCAGTGAGCCGAGATCGCGCCCTTGCACTCCAGCCTGGGCGACAGAGTGAGACTCCGTCTCAAAAAAAAAAAAAGAAAAGAAAAAAAGAAAAAAACACAGTTCATAAAGTGAACGACCTTGTCAAAACAACACTGGTTGGAAGCAGGTCTCTTTCCTCCGCACTGTTTCTTTCCCATCATATAGCCTTAAGCACTTCCCTCAGGATCAAAAAAAAAAAAAAGACAAGGCTGGTTTTTTTTTTGTTTGTTTGTTTTTTTTTTTTTCTTTTTCCAGAGGGACTCTCGCCCTGTCGCCCATGCTGGAATGCAACGGCGCGATCTCGGCTAACTGCAACCTCCGCCTCCCGGGTTCAGCTTCCCGAGTAGCTGGGATTACAGGCGCGCGCCACCACGTCCGGCTAATTTTCTATTTTTAGTAGAGACCGGGGTTTCACCATTTTGGCCAGGCTAGTCTCGGACTCCTGACCTCAGGTGATCCGGCCGCCTCGGCCTCCCAAAGTACTGGGATTACAGGCGTGAGCCACTGCCCCTGGCCACAAGGCTGTTTTCAATCCTTGCACAGATCTCTGTCCGACTAGGCACAGTGAATACCCTTGGAAAACAGGGAATGCTGAGGTGGGAGGCAAAGAGCCAGGGCGTTCAAGAAGGCAGCGCGCAGGCAAGCGGGCAGTGCCCAAGACCCGAGCAAAAGTCACATGAGCTGCGGGGCAAATCTCCGTCCTCAGGCCGACCTCTTGGATCTGGTGACTTGGAGCAAGGGACCTTCCTGCGGCATCTGGGCGGCTCAAGGCCCGCGGCCTCCCCTAGCCGGGCTCCAGCCCACTCCCCGGGACTGCCGCCGCGGCTTCGCAAGACCCAACCAAGCCCCTCACCTGCTTTTGCACGTCAGCATCGCTGAGAGCCATGGCGAGAGCAATGCTAGGCCGGTGAGCAGCAGGCTCGAGTTTAGGTTTGAAAGGTGAGGTGAGCGATATCGGCAAAGAGAACCCCTGCGCAGATCTCGGGTTCCTTTACTTTATAACCGCGGGTTCCGGTTCCTGCCAGGTGACTGCACAGTTCATCCTCATGACCCTTCTCAGCCAATGGGAAGAGAGCGACGCCCAGGAAGTCCCGCCCTGTCCCGGCTTGTGGGCGCGTCCTCGGGTCCTTTTACGTCGCTGACTCGTGACCTGACCGGTATTTTTTTCCTAAACTGGGATCTTGGGTAGGAGGAAGAAAAGATAAGGAGTTCCTCTATCTGAAATTAGTCGGGCTGTTTTGAGGAGTACTGGTTAGGTATATTGGAGAATGCGCCTTTATTGGAATTTTTCGCATAATTACACAGGGTTATGGGCTTAGGGGTACATGATTGTTGGCCGGGCGTGGTGGCTCACGCCTGCAATCCGGAGACTTTGGGAGACCAAGGTGGGTGTATCGCTTGACCTCAAGTTCGAGACCAGGCTGGACAACATAGAGGAACCCCGTCTCTACCAAAAGAAAAAAAAAAGGGATACATGATTTCTGACTATTCATGTCAACCTTGATTACCTGAATAAAGTAGGGTTTGTAGGTTTCTCCACTCTGAAGTTACCTTTTTTAACCCCCTTTCCATACTGTAGTCTTAGGAAGGAAGCCACTATACAAAGCCCACACCTAGGGAGTGGGAAGCTATCCTCAACTTCCTTATTAGGGTGGAGCATCTACATAATTTATTTGGAACTTTTCTGAGATAGCCTATATATTTTTCAAAAGCCTTCCCAGGTCCCATTTAGGGGAATATTAGGACAGAAATCCCCCCAGGCTCATTTGTTTTTATTTGGATTTACCTCAAGCCCGTTTTTTCCCCCAAAATCCTAAAGGCAAAAACTTTTGAAAATTCCTTTATCTTTAGGATAGACTGACTCCTAATAGTAGAATAAGAGGTCAAATGGTACATCCACTTTTTTCTTTTTACTGTGCTATGGTTACCCACCATTTTTATTAGCTTTTTATCTTGAAGAAATTTGAGATATAGTAACTTGTAAGAATACCGCATTGACCTCCCTTCACCTAGATTCAACAATTGTTAACATTTTGCTACATGTACATTAACACTTTATTTTCATACACACACACACACTTCCTATTTTAGTGTGTCATAAGAACGAGGATGTAGCAAATTCAGGAAATTTAGTTTACTAGGCTGAACATTAATTTCCTTTGTCCCGGGCCAGGCACGGTGGCTCACGCCTGTAATCCCACCACTTTGGGAGGCTGAGGCGGGCAGATCACCTGAGGTCGAGATTTCGAGACCAGCCTGACCAACATGGAGAAACCCCAGTCTCTACTAAAAATACAAAATTAACAGGCGTGGTGGTGCGTGCCTGTAATCCCAGCCACTGGGGAGGCTGAGGCAGGAGAATTGCTTCAACCCAGGAGGCAGAGGTTGCGGTGAGCCGAGATCGTGCCACTGCACTCCAGCCTGGGCAATAAGAGTGAGACTCCGTCTCAAAAAAAAAAAAAAAAACAAATTCCTTTGTCCCATCAATCCATCAATGTACTTTATAACCCTTTCTTTTTTTTTTGAGACAGAGTCTCACTCTGTCGCCCAGGCTGGAGTGCAACGGCATGGTGTCAGCTCACTACAACCTCTGCCTTCTGGGATCAAGTGATTCTCCTCCCTCAGCCTCCCAAGCAGCTGGGATTACAGGTGCCTGCCACCATGCATGGCTAATTTTTGTATTTTTAGTAGAGATGAGGTTTCACTGTGTTGGCCAGGCTGGTCTTGAACTGCTGACCTCGTGATCCACCTGCCTCGGCCTCCCAGAGTGCTGGGATTACAGGTGTGAGCCACTGTACCCGGCCTTCTTTTTCTTTTTCTTTTTTTTTTTTGAGATGGAGTCTTGCTCTGTTGCCCAGGCTAGAGTGCAGCGGCAGAATCTCGGCTCACCACAACCTCTGCCTCCCGGGTTCAATTGATTCTCCTGCCTCAGCCTCCCCAATAGCTGAGATTACAGGCATCTGCCACCACGCCCAGCTAATTTTTGCATTTTTAGTAGAGACGGGGTTTCAACACATTGGCCAGGGTGGTCTTGAACTCCCGACCTCAGGTGATCTGCCTGTCTCCACCTCCCAAAGTGCTGGGATTACAGACGTGAGCCACCGCGCCCAGCCATAACCTTTTTTTAATAACCTTAGTTTTTAACCTTTTATAACCTTCTTATAACCTTACTTTATAACCTTTATAACCTGGATTGGATCCAGGGTCACTTACTGCATTAGTGATCATGTCTTTTTAGTCTCCTTTAATATGGAAGAGTTTCCTCAGACTTATCTTTCTTGATAGTGACATTTTGAAGAATATAGGCCAGTTGTAGAAAATCACTCAATTTTTTTTTTTTTTTTTGAGACAGAAGACTGTTGCTCAGGCTGGAGTGCAGTGGTGCAAACTCGGCTCACTGCAACCTCCACCTCCTGGGTTCAAGAGATTTTCCTGCCTCAGCCTCTCCAGTAGCTGGGATTACAGGCGCCCGCCACCACGCCCCGCTAATTTTTTATTTTTAGTAGAAACAGGGTTTTGCCACGTTGGCCAGGCTGTTCTTGGAACTCCTGAGCTCAGATGATCTGCCTGCCTTGGCATCCCAAAGTGCTGGGATGACAGGTGTGAGCCACCACGCCCAGCCTCAATTGGGTTTTGACAGTTTCCTCATAATTAGATTCAGGTTACGCATTATAGCAGGAGTACTACATGTGTGATATTGTGTCCTCTTTGCAACACATCAGAAAGTACATGATGTCCGTTTGTCCCCTTTTTCAATTTTATTTTTAAAATTGAGACAGAGTCCTGCAGTGTTTGTCAGGCTAGTCTCGAACTCCTGGGCTCAGGGGATCCTCCCACCTCAGCTCTTTGTCCTTTTAGTAGGAATGGTACATATATATATATATATATTTTTTTTTTTTTTTTTTTTTTTTTTTGAGATGGAGTTTTGCTATTGTTGCCCAGGCTGGAGTGCAGTGGCGCAGTCTCAGCTCACTGCAACTTCCACCTCCCGGGTTCAAGTGATTCTTCTGCCTCAGCCTCCTGTATAGCTGGGACTACAGGCGTGTGCCACCACACTCAGCTAATTTTTGTATTTTTAGTAGAGATGGGGTTTCACCATATTGGCCAGGCTGATCTCGAACTCCTGACCTCGTGATCTGCCCGCCTTGGCCTCCCAAAGTCTTGGGATTACAGGCGTGAGCCACGGCGCCTGGCCGGTACACATATTTTGAAGGCTGTTAATACATGCTGCCATTTTTTCCCCATTTGTACTAGTGTACAGTGTTCCTTGTACTGTATGACAGATTGGTATACACATTTGGTATACATATTTGAGAATACTGATAATGCTGGATAAAGGAAAGATTTACCCACAGGACAATAAACGTTGCTATTTATTAATATATGTATTAATACATGCTGCCATTTTTTCCATTTGTACTAGTGCACAGTGTTCCTTGTAGGACAGATTGGTGTACATATTGGTATATATATTTGAGACTACTGATAATGCTGGATAAAGGAAGGATTTAGTCACAGAACAATAACACAGGGCAAGAGAAACTGATGCAATTGACCTTAACTTGATCACTATTGAGCTAAACTAGATTGGATTATTTGTCTAATTTTGTTCATCTTTTGCATTAATAGCCTCATTCTTCATCGTCCTAAAAAACAGATTCCAGGAGTATGGAATATGCTAGAGGAGTATTCCACCCTCTAGCATCCCTAGGTCAGGTTGAGGTGGAATTAACACATTTTGATTACAATCTCTCCTGTATTTTTACAGTGTTCTGCAAATGACAGGATTTGGGGAGTAGAAGCAGCAGTCTAATTCTACATGTCAAATTGTTTCTGAAATTAATATCTGGAATGGATGTAGCACTGTCTAGATCAACCGTGCTTTTGTTTTTTGGAAAACAATGTGATAATCTTTATGATTCTTCTTCTTCTTTTTTTTTTTTTGGAGATGGGAGTCTTGCTCTGTCACCAGGCTGGAGTGCAGTGGTGCAATCTTGGCTCACTGCAACCTCTGCCTCCCGGGTTCAAGCAATTCTCCTGCCTCAGCCTCCCGAGTAGCTGGGACTACAGGCACGTGCCACCATGCCCAGCTAATTTTTGTATTTTTAGTAGAGACAAGGTTTCACCATGTTGGCCAGGTTGGTCTCGAACTCCTGGCCTCAGGTGATCCACCCGCCTCAGCCTCCCAGAGTGCTAGGATTACAGGCATGAGCCACTGCGCCTGACCACGATTTACTTATTTTTATTTTGAGACATTAGAAAATACAAAAAAGTACAAAGAATAATTTATTCCCATACCATGCACCACTACCCAAAATTAACAATTAACATTTGTCACATTTACTTCAAGACTTCACTTGAAAAACAAATCGTAGGTATAGTTACTATCCCCTTTTGCAGCACCCACTTCTCCCCCATGTTAGTTTCTCTTTAAAACTCAATTTTCTTCAGTTTTGCTGATTCACCAAGGAACAGGCCAGGTCCTGTCTGAAAAGAATGTGGTAAGCTTTACAGAGATAACCTCTGGAGGGAAAAAGTTGTTATGAATACATGCAAAGATGAGCCAGTTGGTAGTTTTCCAAATGTAATTTTCTCCTACATTCTTAGGCCTTGTGGAGACACTTTAAAACATATTTTCAGACAAGTTTCAAAAAACTCCCTCCTAGATAAGCCTATTTGTGGCTTCACCAAAGTCACTGGCCTAGATTCCTGTCAGGTTAGTCAGAAAGGGACGGTTCATGTGCTCTCACCTACTCCCAGGCAGGTTTACTAGATACTGAATCAGCAGGATAAATAAGCTAACTCTGGAGTTTGCTCAGGAGGACAAAGCGCGAAAGACTAGAAGTAAATGTAAATCATCTGTCTTTAAATGTTGAGCAAATAATTTGAAAAGGAAAAAACAAAGTGTAGCCAAAAAATAGTAACTCTAACTTAGGTGTCTGCACTTTTTGCCTCTTTCCAACCAAATTTCTATGATACAGTGATTTAAAACCTAGATGGCAGATGGCGTCAAGTCACTCCCCAGTTTACAACTCTGTCATGGCTTCTGCTTGCTCCTGAAGCCTTCCGCTGGCTCTAGTAGATGAGACCACTGGATCTGGCCCTGTATGCTTGCCTGCCCTCATTACCCCTCCTCCCTTTGCACACCACCTCAAAGCTTTACTGGTTGTCTTTTAGTTTTTTTGAAAACATCTATTTTTCTGCTTGAGAAGTTATTTTCCTCCACTTACCACTTAACTTGTTTTTCATCCTTTAGGTCTCAAAATCTCTTTGGGGAGAGCTTATCCTGGTCACTCTCTCACCTTCTTCTCTATTCCAGTCCCTTGTCTGTTTCAGGACATGCCACCACCTTTTTTTTGTTTGTCTTGTTTTGTTTTTTTGAGACGGAGTCTCACTCCGTTGCCCAGGCTGGAGTGCAGTGGAGTGATCTCGGCTCAACACAATCTCCACCTCCCAGGTTCAAGCCATTCACCTGCCTCAGTCTCCCGAGTAGCTGGGACCACAGGCACGAGCCACCATGCCCAGCTAATTTTTTGTATTTTTAGTAGAGACGAGGTTTCACTATGTTAGCCAGGCTGGTCTGGAACTTCTGACCTCATGATCCACCCGCCTCAGGCTCCCAAAGTGTTGGGACTACAGGCGTGAGCCATCGCACCCAGCCCATGCCATCATCTTAAATTATTTTTACTTTTTTCTGTTTCAATGTTTTTCTTTTCTGGTTTTCCAGCTAAGATGTTAGCTTCACAAGAGGGACCGCGTCTGATGTACTCATCATTGCTTTTGCTAGCACCCAGCACCCTGCCTGGTTAATGGCAGGGATTCAATAAACAATTGATTGGCCAGGCATGGTGGCTGGCACCTGTAATCCTAGCATTTTGGGAGGCTGAGGCAGGCGGATCACTTGAGCCCAGGAGTTTGAGACCAGCCTGGGCAACATAGTGGGACACCTGCCTCTACAAAAAAAAATTAAATAAATTAGCCAGGCTTTCTGGTGCATGCCTGTAGTCCTTGCTACTTGGGAGGATGAGGCCAGAGGATTGCTTGAGCCTGGGAAGTCGAGGCTAGAGTAAGTCATGATCACATCACTGTACTCTAGCCTGGGTAACAGAGTGGAAGTGGAGACTCTGTCTCAAAAGGAAAAAAAAAAAAAAAAAGCAACAAACAACTGATGAATGCAAATGAATAAAATGAGTAGAGTCTAGTTTAGAGTCGATAACCACATTAGCCTGTAGGCTAGAGATCTGTAGCGCCTATTAAAATCTGTCCAAAACTCCCCCGAAAACTGACCAGGTGCAGTGGCTCATGCCTATAATCCCAGCACTTCAGGAGGCCAAGGCAGGTGGATCACTTGAGGCCACAAGTTCAAGACCAGCCTGGACAACACAGCAAGACGCTATCTCTACAAAAAAAAACCTAAAAAATTAAATAAAAAAGGGCCGGGTGTGGTAGCTCACACCTGTAATCCCAGCACTTTGGGAGACTCAGGCGGGCGGATCACAAGGTCAGGAGTTTGAGACCAGCCTAGCCAACATGGTGAAACCCCATCTCTACTAAAACAAAAGCAAATTAAATAAAAAAACTCCAAATACCATAAACTGCTGTGATTGAAGTCAAATAATTTCTATAAAAGGGCTATATTATTTTATGCAATTTGCTGAAAAGACAATCTTTCCTCATTGAAATGCCTTCGCACTTCTGTTGAAAATTAGTTAACAATTCTAGGTTTTCTGTTCTGTTCCATTGACCTGTATGTCTAGTCTCAAAATATATATTCAAAAAATAAAATTAAAAAGGGAAGGCCAGGAACTTTAGGAGGCCAAGATGGGAGAATTGCTTGAGGCTAGGAGTTTCTGAGCAGCCTGGGGAACATACCCATTTCCACAAAAACAATCTTTTTTTTTTTTTTAGACAGAGTCTCACTCTGTCACCCAGGCTGGAGTGCAGTGGTGCGATCTCGGCTCACTGCAACCTCCGCCTCCCAGGTTCAAGTGATTCTTCTGCCTCAGCCTCCCCAGTAGCTGGGACTGAAGGTGCGTGCCACCATGCCCGGCTAATTTTTTGTATTTTAGTAGAGAAGGGGTTTCACTGTGTTGGCCAGGATGGTCTCCATCTCCTGACCTCGTGATCCGTCCCCCTTGGCCTCCCAAAGTGCTGGGATTACAGGCGTGAACCACCACGCCCGGCCTACAAAAACATTTTTAAAAAAGTAGCCACGTGTGGCCTGGCGCGGTGGCTCATGCCTGTAATCCCACCACTTTGGGAGTCTGAGGTGGGTGGATCACTTGGGGTCAGGAGTTGGAGAGCAGCCTGGCCAACACACTGAAACCCCGTCTCTACTAAAAATACAAAATGTAGCCAGGCATAGTGGTGCGCGCCTCTAGTCCCAGCTACTTTGGAGGCTGAGGCAGGAGAATCACTTGAGCCCAGGAGGCTGAGGTTGCAGTGAGCCAAGATCTGCCACTGCACTCCAGCCCAGGCAACAGAGGGAGACTCCGTCTCAAAAAAAAGAAAAAAAAAAAAAAGCTACATGTGGTGGCACAAGCCTGTGGTCCTTGATACTTGGGAGGCTGAGGTGGAACAATTGTGAGCCCAGGAGGTCCATGATGCAGTGAGGTATGATTGTACCACTGCACTCCAGGCTGGGTAACAGAAGCGACACCTTGTCTCTAAAAAAATAAATAAGTAAGACCAGGCATGGTGGCTCACGACTGTAATCCCAGCACTTTGGGAGGCCGAGAGGGGTGATCACCCAAGGCCAAGAGTTGGAGACCAGCCTGGCCAACATGGCGAAACCCTATCTCTACTAAGAATACAAAAAAAAAATATTAGCCAGGTGTGGTGGTGGGTACCTGTAATCCCAGCTACTCAGGAGGCTGAAGCAGGAGAATCGCTTGAACCCAGTAGGTGAGGTTCAGTGAGCTGAGATCGTGCCATTGCACTACAGCCTGGGTGACAGAGCAAGACTCTGTCTCGAGAAAATAATAATAAAAAATAAATAAATAAATAAAGGAAAAGACTGAGTGCAATGTGAAAGAAATGAACTTAAGTATGTACCAAATTGGTAACATAAGTACCTCCCAAAATAAATTATTGCATGTTACATTTTTGAAAGTTTTTTTAGGTAAAGTGTACATACAGTGAACTGCACAGACCTTAAAAGTAAAATTAGGGCTGGGCGCGGTGGCGCACGCCTGTAATCCCAGCACTTTGGGAGGCTGAGGCAGGCGGATCTCTTGAGGTCAGGAGTAGGAGACTAGCCTGGCCAACATGGTGAGACCCCGTCTCTATTAAAAATTTTTAAAAAGCCAGGCACGGTGGCTCACGTCTGTTAATCCCAGCACTTTGGGAGGCCAAGGCGAGTGGATCACCTGAAGTCAGGAGTTCAAGACCAGCCTAACCAACGTGGAGAAACTCTGCCTCTACTAAAAATACAAAAATTAGCTGGGCATGGTGGTGGGTGCCTGTAATCCCAGCTACTCGGGAGGCTGAGGCAGGAGAATCGCTTGAACCCGAAAGGCAGAGGTTGCAGTGAGCTGAGATCGCGCCCCTGCACTCCAGCCTGGGCGACAGAGTGAGACTCTGCCTCAAAAAAAAAAAAAAAAAAAAAAAGTCTTCATTTTTGGTTACCCATTTCACTGCAACCTTCGCCTCCAAGGCTCAAGCGATTCTCCTGCATCGGCCTCCCAAGTAGCTGGGATTACATGCGCGTGACACCATACCCGGCTAATTTTTTGTATTTTTAGTACAGATGGGGAGTTTCACCATGTTGGCCAGGCAGGTCTGAAACTCCTGACCTCAAGTGATCCGCCCACTTTGGCTTCTCAAAGTGCTGGGATTACAGGAGTGATCCACCACACCCGGCCTGTACTATTAGTTTTCCAAGGTCACTAAGCCTTTCCTTTGCAAAACTTTATGTCCCTATTAATGGCACCATCCTTTCCTCAGTCACTCGGGCTTAAAAAGCATCCTGTGGCACCAGCCCCACAGTAGCAGTTCAACTCTTTTATCACTTCCTTTAGAATAGCCTTGTTGAGATATAGATCTCATAACATACAATTCACCTATAGTGTACAATTCAGTAGTTTTCAGTATTTCAAAGAGTCGTGCCACCATCACCCCAAAAAGAAACTCTGTATCCACTGGCAGTCACTCCCCATCAGGATTTTATCACTTCTGATCTGGCTCAGTCTTCTAACTCCTTATTGTCAATGCCCTCCTTGTTCCAATTCAGTACACACACCACGGGCAATTTGATCTCCCTAAAACACATTGTATCCTCTCTCCTAGATACCTTCCGATACTCCTCCAAAGAACTCTCGGATTCAAGTAAACAAACATCCATTAATACAAGTTAAGTATGTTCCAGGCGCTGTGTGTTCCAGGTACTGTTAACAAAAGCAGGTTACTAGTTAAGACTTCCTTCATGCCCTGGCGCCTCTGCTCAGCCAGTTCCCTTCGCCTAGGAGGACCTCTCTACACCACCCCGCTATATTCCCTCCCCGGAATTCCTTCCCAACCTTCAAGGACCATCTGCCCCAACTAGTGGCGAACATCGAGGCTGTCGTGACTGTGTAGATACTTATTTGACCTGCTCCCTTGGCAAACACTTGAAACGCAATACATGTTTGTGGAACTGAACATAGCCTGTGCATGCAGCGAGGTTTCTTTCCCTGGAATCGCCTGCCCTTCCTCCAACACAGCGACCAGCCGGTCAGAATCCCAACCCCTCGACTCCGGAAATGATCTGGGAGACGGAACTTCCGAACGTCGCAATCATAGATTTGGGCGGGCTAGGAGGGTTTGGGTCTTCAGGTCACATCTGCACGGAGAGACCTCCGGGGCCTCCGTTGGTCGGTCCTTCCGCTCCGGATACCCTTCCGGATCTCAGGTAGTTCTGGTCCCGCCCCGACGCCGGCCGTGACGAAGGCACGCCGGGGTGACCTCACCCTCCAACATGGCGGCGGCGGTAGATTAGGGCCGCGGGTCGGAGCACTCACCGCCGCTGGGGGACCCTGTCGGAAGCAACTGCCGCCGCCGCCTCTTTCATCTCTTCTGGGGCAGGGGCCAGGGCCAGGTGAGGGGAGTGGGGTTCCGGGAAGGCTGAGCTGGGTGAGGAGGTGGTTTTCACCTGGGTAGGAAAGTGCCCAGAGACCGTATCGAGCCACCGACTCCCCAGTGGTTCCGACGACGCGTGAGTTTGAGTGTGTGTGTCTACACCGGCGCTCCTTCGCCCGAAGGTGCTCGGAGCTTAGGGGTCCGCCTCACCGTGACCGGACCTGGCCGCGCGGCCCCGCCGCTGAGCAGGCTTCTTCCGGCGTGCGGTGCCGGAGGCGGAGGAGCTCGGCCCTGGCTCCACGCCGCTGTCCTTCCCCACAGACAGCTTCACGTGGAAAACCCGGGTCCATTTTTAGGGCTAAACTGGGGAACGGCGACTTCTTTTTGGTTGAGGGAAAGGTTTTCCTGCGATTCACTTAGAACGCTTGAAGATTAGCTTTGCCAGTCTTAGTCGTTTCTTCTCAGAGATTGTTAGAAGTCTTGTTTCTTAACCTTAATTCACTGCTGTTCTGACACCTATTTTTTCAGAAAAAAACTGCCTTCTTGCCCTTGGAGGCTGTACAGTTCACACGGAGTCATTTTCCCCCTTTGATTTATCCTCCCAACATTCTGTAAAGATCCTATTTCTTGCCTTCATAACCGACTTTCTGAGTGGAGGCTCTAACCTAGCGTTGAAAATCGGACGGATCTGGCCAGTTGTTCACATGCTGTTGACTGCTGGCTTTGGTTAGCTCTTAGCCACTCCCTGCACAAGTGTTTGTTTATTCAAAATAGCTATCTCACTGTCTCTGTTTAGAAGTTTGAACTAAGCTGAGAGCCCTCCCTCCTTACTTTTATTTTTTTGTTGTTGTTACGTAAAACAAAACAAAAACTTCTTTGGCGAAATTATAAGATTTCCCCTGGAGGTTTAGTATAAAGCAGAATGTTGCTCTCTGCCCTGACTAGTGTGACCTTGGATGAGTTGCCACACCCTTCAGATACCTTCTTTCTTTCTTTTTTTTTTTTTGAGACAGAGTTTCCCTCTTGTTGCCTAGGCTGGAGTGCAATGGCGCGATCTCGGCTTACCGCAACCTCCGCCTCCTGGGTTCAAGCGATTCTCCTGCCTCAGCCTCCCGAGTAGCTGGGATTACAGGCATGCGCCACCACGCGGGGCTAATTTTGTATTTTTAGTAGAGACGGGGTTTCACCATGTTGGTCAGGATGGTCTCGAACTCCCAATCTCTGGTCATCCCCCCGCCTCAGCCTCCCAAAGTGTTGGGATTACAGGCGTGAGCCACCGCGCACGGTGATACCTTTTTTTTAACCACCCCCGCGCCGCCGCATGAAGTATTCTTTTCATTTTTAACCCCCTCTCTCCCCCAAGTGAAGTATTCTTCATTTGGTAATAGGCAGTTAAGGGTATTGAAAATCTTTTTACTATGAATGGTCAGGTACTGTTCTGTATTTTTTTTCCAATGGCTCATTTTTTT
The DNA here is from genome assembly GCF_028858775.2 of Pan troglodytes. Taxonomy (NCBI): domain Eukaryota; kingdom Metazoa; phylum Chordata; class Mammalia; order Primates; family Hominidae; genus Pan; species Pan troglodytes. The sequence goes on from NC_086016.1 coordinate 20,355,255, forward strand.
ATGTGGAAGAGTATATTCAGTAGTTGGATTCACTTTTTATTTTATTTTTAGTTGTCTCCTACAGCAAGGACCAGTAGTTGAATTCAATTGAAAGATGGCTAAGGCTATATCCAACCAGTCTTGTAAAAAAACAGACTTGTGTTTACTAGCACATAATCTAATCAACATGTATTAAATATCACACACATTAAGCTTTTAGGACAAGTGGTTTGCAACAGTAATAATCATTAACAACATTTCATTTGGCTGTATGCGATGGCTCACTGTAATCCCAGCACTTTGGGAGGCTCAGGCAGGAGCATTGCTTGAGCCCAGGAGTTTGAGACCAGCCTGGGCAACATAAGGAGACCTTGTCTTCACAAAAAATTAAAAAAAAAAAAAAAAAATTAGCCAGGCATAGGTCCCAGCTACTTGGAAGACTGAGGCGAGAGGGAGGACTGCTTGAGCCGGGGAGATCAAGGCTGCTGTGAGCTGTGATTGCTCCACTGTACTTCAGTCTGGATGACAGAGACCCTGACTCAAAATATATATATATATATGTTTATTTATTTTTTATATATATATAATTTTTTTTTTTTGAGACGGAGTGTCGCTCTGTCGCCCAGGCTGGAGTGCAATGACACGATCTTGGCTCACTGCAAGCTCTGCCTCCTGAGTTCACACCATTCTCCTGCCTCAGCCTCCCGAGTAGCTGGGACTACAGGTGCCCGCCACCGCGACAGGCTAATTTTTTGTATTTTTAGTAGAGACGGGGTTTCACCGTGTTAGCCAGGATGGTCTCGATCTCCTGACCTCGTGATCTGCCCGCCTCGGCCTCCCAAAGTGCTGGGATTACAGGCATGAGCCACCGCGCCCGGCCTAAATAGATATGTATTTTATTGTGAAATACTTCAGGCATACAAAACACAAGTGTTAAACATTCACTTAGTAGTTCCAGTCTGCATTTATCATTTTTCAGACAGGATTTTGATTTGTATCTTATTCCAAATAAATGTTCACCAAGAGTTCTTGTTTAATATATATACAAAGTAGGGGTGGGTGGTATTTTCAGATTGGTTTATTTTTTTTTCTTGTTCTTCCTCAGACGGTAGTGTGCCAATAAGCCCATGAGGCAACATGATTTGAGGGAGGCACATGTCATGCATTAGCATGAAACCCGGTCATCTTGGTTCTTTATGAACCGCAAAAGGATTGGAGTAGCTGATTTTTTTTAACAACTTTATTGACATATAATTAACATACCATACAACTCACCATTGTACAATTCAGTACTTTTTAGTATATTCACAGAGTTGTGCACCCACCACCACAATCATTTTCATCACCTCAGAAAGAGACTCCCATACCCATTAGCAGTCATTCTTTATTACTGGTCCTCCTACCCCCACCCTTGGGCAACCACTGATCTGCTTTCTGTCTATGGATTTGCCTATTCTGGAGATTTCACAAAAATGGGATCAGATAATATGTGTTGTTTTTTTTTTTTTTGAGAATGAGTCTGACTCTGTCGCCCAGGCTGGAGTGCAGTGGTGCCATCTCGACTCACTGCAAGCTCCGCCTCCCGGGTTGACGCCATTCTCCTGCCTCAGCCTCCCGAGTAGCTGGGACTACAGGTGCCCGCCACCACGCCCGGCTGATTTTTTGTATTTTTAGTAAAGACGGGGTTTCACTGTGTTAGCCAGGATGGTCTCCATCTCCTGACCTTGTTATCTGCCCATGTCGGCCTCCCAAAGTGCTGGGATTACAGGTGTGTGCCACCGCGCCTGGCCAATATGTGGTCTTTTGTGTCTGGCTTCTCTCTCTTTTTTTTTTTTTTTTTTTGAGACGGAGTCTCACTGTCGCCAGGCTGGAGTGCAGTGGCACGATCCCACTGCAACCTCGGACTCCCAGGTTGAACCTAACTCAGTCCCAAAGTAGACTGAGACTGTAACTCAGTCTCAGTAACTGTAACTCAGAGTAGCTGGGATTACAGGTGCGTGCCACCACACCCAGCTAATTTTTGTATTTTTAGTAGAGACGGGGTTTTGCCATGTTAGCTAGGCTGGTCTCCAGCTCCTGATCTCAGGTGATCCACCTGCCTTGGCCTCCCAAAGTGCTGGGATTACTGGTGTGAGCCACCACGCCCGGCCTGTCTGGCTTTTTTGACTTAGCATAATCTTTTCAGAGTTTATCCAAGAGGTAGCGTGTATCAGTACTTTATTCCTTTTTTATTGCTGCATTCCATTCCATTGTGTGGACATACCACATTTTAAAAATAAGTTGATGGGCATTTTTTTTTTTTTGAGATGGCATTTCACTCTTATTGCCCAGGCTGGAGTGCAATAGTGCCATCTCAGCTCACCTCAACCTATGCCTCCTGGGTTCAAGCGATTCTCCTGCCTCAGCTTTCCAAGTAGCTGGGATTACGGGCACACACCACCATACCCAGCTAATTTTTTTTTGTATTTTTTGTAGAGATGGGGTTTTTCCATGTTGCCCAGGCTGGTCTCAAATTCTTTGACTCAAGTGATCCTCTTGCCTCTGCCTCCCAAAGTGCTGGGATTATAGGCATGAACCACCACGCCTGGTCTGTAATGCTGCTTTGAGCATTCATGTGCAAATTTTTGTGTAGACGCGTTTTCATTTTTCTCTGGTATATATCTGGAAGTGGAACAGAGTAACTGAATTTTATGTCCTCCATTTACACAAGCCATATACAGGAAGCCTAATTATTGTGAAAGTCAGATTATCTAGGACGGGATGAAAGTAAGGCAGTTCTCTGAATTATCTGCAAATGCCAACTGCTGAGTGAAAATATTTTTGGGTAGCTCTTAACACAAGATTGAACAATTAGGCCTGTTTTAATTGGAAAGGGGGTAGTGTCTACACTAGAGTTCTAGTGTCTGCTGGGTTTTAAAAATGATACTTGTCCAGTTGCATTTTTCAGATGGGTGGGGTGAATTTTTTACCATTTGATAATTTTTTTTTTGAGATGCAGTTTCACTCTTGTGAGGTCTTCACTCCTGACCTCAGGTGATCCGCCCGTCTTAGCCTCCCAAAGTGCTGGGATTACAGGTGTGAGCCGCCGCGCCCGGCCATTTCATAATTTTTCTTAGAATTATTTTACTCTCTTTCTTTCAGAGAAAGTCTTACAATTCAATAGGAGCTGGTAAAGCATGGATTCGAAAATAGCTTTGGACTCCATGTTAACTTGTGGAACTTAAAAAAAATTCCCTGTTCAAGCCACCAGTGAGTCATGAGACTAAAGAGCTGATAGCCAAGAAACTTAATGTTTTGTTGTTGTTGTTTGCTTTTTTATTTTTATTTTATTTATTTATTTTTTGAGATGGAGTCTCACTCTGTCGCCCAGACTGGAGTGCAGTGGTGCGATCTCGGCTCACTGCACGCCCCGCCTCCTGGGTTCATGCCAGGAGGTGTGTAGCTGGGACTACAGGCACTCGCCACCATGCCCGGCTAATTTTTTGTATTTTTAGTAGAGATGGGATTTCACTGTGTTAGCCAGGATGGTCTCGATCTCCTGATCTTGTGATCCGCCCTCGTTGGCTTCCCAAAGTGCTGGGATTACAGGCGTGAGCCACCGCGCCCGGCCAACTTTTTTATTTTGAGACAGAATCTCACTCTGTTGTCTAGGCTGGAGTGCAGTGGTGCAATCTCGGCTCACTGCAAACTCCGCTTCCTGGGCTCAAGCCTGATTCTCCTGGCTCAGCCTCCGGAGTAGCTGGGAATGCAGATGCACACCACCACACCCAGCTAATTTTTGTATTTTTGGTAGAGATGGGATTTCACCATGTTGGCCAGGCTGGTCTCGAACTCCCGACCTTAGGTGATCTGCCCATCTGGTCTCCCAAAGTGCTAGGATTACAGGCATGAGCAACTTTGCCTGGTCTTTTAATGTTTAAAATTACAGATTTTTGATTTGTGATGGGTTTATCTGTGAATTTTTATTTTTCTCTTTATAAACTGGGATTATAGTTGTGTTCAACTCTGTATTACTGGAGCATTTAATAATTCTTTTTTTTTTTTTTTGAGACGGATTCTTGGTCTGTCACAAGGCTGAAGTGCAGTGGCACTATCTCGGCTCACTGCAACCTTTGCCTCCTGGGTTCACGCCATTCTCCTCTCTCAGCCCCCTGAAGTAACTGGGACTACAAGTGCGTGCCACCACGCCCAACTAATTTTTGTATTTTTAGTAGAGACAGAGTTTCACCACGTTGGCCAGGATGGTCTCAATCTCTTGACCTCGTGATCCGCCTGCCTTGGCCTTCCAAAGTGCTGGGATTATAGGTATGAGCCACCACGCCCGACTGCATTTAATAATCTTATAATATTTTAGTGGAAGGAAATGTAAAAACAGGTTTTCGAAATAATTTATTAAAATGTGTTAAACTATAGGGTGTTTTGGTTTTCGTTCTGTGAGGTTAGAGAATACAGTATAAGTATGATACTCTAAATTAGTATATCTAATGTGAGTGCCAGGAATTTCTTTTTTTTTTTTTTCTTTTTGAGACGGAGTCTTGCTCTGTCATCAGGCTGGAGTGCAATGGCACAATCTCAGCTCACTGCAACCTCTGACTCCCTGGTTCAAGGGATTCTCCCACCTCAGCCTCCTGAGTAGCTGGGATTATAGGCACACGCCACCATGCCTGGCTAATTTTTTGTATTTTTAGTAGAGACGAGGTTTCACCATGTTGGCCAGGATGGTCTCGATCTCCTAACCTCGTGATCCACCCACCTCGGCTTCCCAAAGTGCTGGGATTACAGGCATGAGCCACCACACCCAGCCTAGGAATTTCTTTTTAAATAGGCATCCAAAGTAATTTGATGGGACAAGTTTGGGAAACAAATACAAAAGACTGTCATGTTGCTGCATATTTGCTTTACATAAGAACTAATAGTAGGATTTTTTTTTTTTTTTTTTTGGAGGCAGAGTCTCACTCTGTCACACAGGCTGGAGTGCAATCTAGGCTCACCGCAACCTCTGCTTTCTCGGTTCAAGCGATTCTCATGCCTCAGCCTCCTGAGTAGCTGGGATTACAGACACACACCATCATGCCTGGCTAATTTTTTAATTTTTAGTAGAGACAGGGTTTCACCATGTTGGCCAGGCTGGTCTCTAACTCCTGGCCTCAAGTAATCCACCCACCTTGGCTTCCCAAAGTGCTGGGAAGTATAGGCGTGAGCCACCATGCCCGGTTTATAGTAGGATTTAATAGCTGCTGTGTACCTTCTGATTATGTTTCATAAAATGTGTCTAATTCCTACAATATAATCAGCACTGGTAGCATTCTGGAACTTGGACTGGTACTTGTAATAGAAATCTGGTTTAGAAAAGAAAATGAACCATATATTGTAGAATTGTGGATATACATTTGTTGTTAAAGGTTCATGGATGTTTTATTTGTGGCTGGTTTTGGAGATGACACCAAATGAATACATAAACATAGCATGAAGTTAGTCTAGGTTTCCTTAGGCTGTTTGGCTAGCAACCACAGTTGGCCCTCTTTATCCAGTTTCCATATCTCTGCAGATTCCATCAGTCTTGATTGGAGAATATTTGGGGAAAAAAACACAAATAACAATAAAAACAATACAAATGATACCAATACAGTATAACAGCTATTTAATGGCATTTACATTGTCTTAGGTATTATAAGTAATCTAGAAATGACTTAAAAGTATATGAGAGGGAGGAAGTGAGTAGGTTATATTCAAATACCACACCATTTTGTATAAGGAACTTGAGCATCTGAGGATTTTGGTATCCACAGGTATCCTGGAACCAATCCCACATGGGTACCAAGGGACAACTCTACTTGAAACTTAATAGAGGAACAAAGTAAAAAGAGTAAGGCACAGAAAGAAACAGATGGGTTACGTATTATGTTTAATAGTTTGAATCATACAAATTATAGCAGGTTTTTTGTTTGTTTGTTTGTTTGAGACAGAGTTTCTCGCTCTTGTTGCCCAGGCTGGAGTGCAATGGCACGATCTCGGCTCACTGCAACCTCCACCTCCTGGGTTCAGGCGATTCACCTGTCTCAGCCTCCTGAGTAGCTGGGATTACAGGTGTGCATGCCCCCACGCCAGGCTAATTTTTGTATTTTTAGTAGTGACGGGGTTTCATCATATTGGTCAAGCTGGTCTCAAACTCCTGACCTCAGGTGATCCGCCCACCTCACCCTCCCAAAGTGCTGGGATTACAGGCATGAGCCACTGCGCCTGGCCAAGATAGCAATTTTTATAGTTAAGATCATCTATGTATTTACTCACTTCTTGATACCAAGAACACTTGTACTAACTTGAATTTTAAGAGGTCCTATTAGATAAAATTCAATGAGTAAAGGTAACTGTATGTCCCTCTCATCATTTGAAAAGAATCTTGAAATATCTGTCTTTTTTTTTTTTTTTTTTGAGATAGAGTCTAGCTCTGTCGCCTAGGCTGGAGTGCAGTTGTGCGATCTCAGCTCACTGCAGCCTCTGCCTCCCAGGTTCAAGTGATTCTCCTGCCTCAGCCTCCAGAGTAGATGGGATTACAGGTGCCTGCCACCACGCCCAGCTAATTTGTGTGTGTGTGTGTGTGTGTGTGTGTGTGTGTGTGTGTGTGTATAAACTACATATTTTATATATATATATATATATTTTTTTTTTCTTTTTGGGATGGAGTCTCGCTCTGTCACCCAGGCTGGAATGCAGTGGCACAATCTTGGCTAACTGCAAGCTCCGCCTCCCAGGTTTACACCATTCTCCTGCCTCAGCCTCCCAAGTAGCTGGGACTACAGGCGCCTGCCACCACGCCTGGCTAATTTTTTTGTATTTTTAGTAGAGACGGGGTTTCACCGTGTTAGCCAGGCTGGTTTCAATCTCCTGACCTTGTGATCCGCTCGCCTTGGCCTCCCAAAGTTCTGGGGTTACAGGCATGAGCCACCGCACCTGGCCTAATTTTTGTATTTTTAGTGGAGACGGGGTTTCACTGTGTTGACCAGACTGGTCTCGAACTCCTGACCTCGTGATCCGCCTGCCTTGGCCTCCCAAAGTGCTACTACAAAAGCTTTAGGTGATGGTCCCGCGTCATAATTACCTTTCATCCAATCTAGCTTTTTTTTCCCCCTGTCCATTCTCAAAACTGACAAATTTGCTTCTTTCAGTACTCTGGATCTGTGATACTACAAAAACCACCTTGTTTTGCTACCGTATCCTTCCGTATTACTAGTGTTAGTGTTTTCACCTCTGCATTCCTCTCACCTAGTACATTACCTGGCATATAGTAAATATGTGTTGAATAAATACAGTTAAGGTCTAAGAGGAAGTGAAGACGGTGTACCCAATTAAGTGGTTGTGCTGTTACCTAGCTGTATGATTTTAGGCAAATAAATTGTTCTTGTTTCTCCATCTATAAAATTTTCATTCAAGTATAGAGGATTACTGTGACAACACATAGAAAAATGCTTTAGAAACAGATGTCACGAAGATGTAATTTATATATGATGTTTATTAGAAATGCCAAAGTCCCTCTGGGCGCGGTGGCTCACGCCTGTAATCCTAGCACTTTGGGAGGCCAAGGTGGGCGGATCGGGAGATCAGGAGATCGAGACCATCCTGGCTAACACGGTGAAACCCCCGTCTCTACTAAAAAATACAAAAAATTATCCGGGCTTGGTGGCACACCCCTGTAGTCCGAGCTACTTGGGAGGCTGAGGTAGGAGAATCGCTTGAACCCAGGAGGCGAAGGTTGCAGTGAGCCGAGGTCATGCCACTGCACTCCTGGCGACAGAGACTCTGTCTCAAAAAAAAAAAAAAGAAATGCAAAAGTTCATTGTGCAATATACTTATTAGACACTGCAGAATGCTGCAAAGGAAGTGGGTGTCCTCTCCCATTTTGTGCTTAGAGACATAACCCTGTAGTAGTGCTGTGGAGTTTACACTTGGCCTGTTATCAATACCTTTGTCCTATAATTTAATATAAATGTGCTAGTTATATAATAGTGTTCTTGGGATCTGACTTTTCCCCATTTAACCATAGTCCTGAAGGAGCTGCTGCATTGCTACACAACTGGAAGCTCAAGCTAAATTAGAAGTTGGGGCCAGATACGGTGGCTCACGCTTGTAATCCCAGCAATTTGGGACGCTAAGGTTGGAGGATCACTTGGGGCCTGGAGTTTGACACCAGCTGGGGCAACATAGTGAGACTCCATCGCTACAAAAAATTTAAAAATTAAGAAAAAAAAAAGTTGGATGGCTGTTTTATACTGTAGGTCTGGTATGTTTATAACCAGAATAACAAATATGCATTTAAAGTCTGAAAACTGTATACTAGATTTAAATGAATAAATATAATCTTTCACCAAATATATAGATATATGGGCTTTAGCATATATACTAGAGTTAAAGGTGGAAGATGATGAAATTCATGATTAAGATTGCATCTATAATTACACAATCAGGTTTTATAAGAAAATTTGAGGAACATTAGGCTAAAAATCAAATTTGGAAACTTAGTGATTTGTAGTTTGTCTCTGGCTTTTGGGTTGGCAAACGACTTCAGTGATGTGGATTCTTGATAAATACAACAAATTTGAATACAACAAATTAGAGAATATCAATTTTTTTTCTTTTAATTAGAGACAGGGTGTTACCCTGTCGCTCAGGCTGGAGTGCAGTGGTATTATCACAGGCTCACTGCAGCCTCAATCTCCTGGGGTCAAGCTTGCTTCCTGCCTCAGCCTCCTACATTGTTGGGATTATGGGCATGAACTTGTGCCCGGCTCAATTTTTTTTTTTTTGGGAGACGGAGTCTAGCTCTGTCACGCAGGCTGGAGTGCAGTGGTATGATTTCGGCTCACTGTAACTTCTGCCTCCCAGGCTCAAGCAATTCTCTTGCCTCAGCCTCCGGAGTGGCTGGTATTATAGGCGCACGCCACCATGCCTGGCTAATTTTTGTATTTTAGTAGGGATGGGGTTTCACCAGGTTGCCCAGGCTGGTCTGGAACTCCTGACCTCAGGTGATCCGCCTGCCTCGGCCTCCCAAAGTGCTGGGATTACAGGTGTGAGCCATCACGCCGGGCCAATTTTTTAATTTAAAGCATTTATTCAAAATATAAATACTTCTTCCTGCTACCAAAGAAATACTGAGACTTTTTTATTTTCTAGCAAAAGAGGGTTGTTGCTGAAGAGACTTTTTTTTTGAGACGAAGTCTTGCTCTGTCGCCCAGGCTGTAGGGCAGTGGCACGATCTTGGCTCACTGCAACCTCTGCCTCCCGGGTTCAAGTGATTCTCCTGCCTCAGCCTCCTGAGTAGCTGGGATTACAGGCACCTGCCACCATGTCTGGCTAATTTTTGTATTTTTAGTAGAGACCGGGTTTCACCATGTTGGCCAGGCTGGTCTTAAACTCCTGACCTTAGGTGATGCACCCGCCTCGGCCTCCCAAAGTGCTGGGATTACAGGCGTGAGCCACTGTGCGTGGCCGCTGAAGAGACTTCCAAAAGCTTAGATTGTTATTAATTTTATCTATTCTCCCCTCTTTTTTTTCTTTTCTTTTTTTTTTTTTTTTTTGAGATGGAGCTTTGCTCTGTCATCCAAGTTGGAGTGCAATGCGTAATCTTGGCCCACTGCAGCCTCCGCCTCCCTGCTCTGAGCGATTCTCCTGCCTCAGCCTCCTGAGTAGCTGGGATTACAGGCGCCTGCCATCATGCCCAGCTCATTTTCATATTTTTGAAGAGATGGGGTTTCACCATGTTGGCCAGGCTGGTCTCGAACCCCTGACCTCAGGTGATCTGCCCGTCTCAGCCTCCCAAAGTGCTGGGATTACAGGCATGAGCCACTGCGCCCGGCTGACTCTTCTTATTTTCATTCTTCTTGACATGTTACTACGTTTGACACAGTTGTTCACTGCCTTCTTATTGAAGTGCCTCCCTGACTTCTGTGATTACAGTCCTTCCTGGTTTTCTTTCTACCTTTCTGTTTCAATCTGGACTGAAAGGGTTCCTCTTCCAGCTTCTCATCTTTTGACTACCCCTTAAATGTTAGTGGATTCTAATGTGTTCTTTTTAAGATTATACCAGTATTTTTGAACATGTTTTGTAGCCTATGTCTCCTTTATTAAAATAAGGTAAATAAAAATTTCTGTGGCTCCTATTCTGGTGGCATTGGCGGTGGGAGGCACGTTATTTTTCCTTCTTGTCCCAGCACTGAGAATCACTGCTGCAAAGAAGACTGAAAATTTACTGAGCCTTACCTTCTATAGTCTGTAGTCTGAAAATAATAGGTGATTTTCCTTTTCCAAGTCTGAAAGTATATTGAATATTCTTTTACAAACTATAGTCCCTCTGACATTTTGACACACCCCTCCCATTGAAAATCACTGTTCATTCACATTGGTTTTTTTTAAAAGATAGGATCTTGCTCTGTCACCCAGGCTGGAGTGCAGTGGTGCAGTCCAGGCTCACTGCAGCCTCAACTTCCTGGGCTCAAGCTATCCTCCCATCTCGGCCTCCCAAGTAACTGGGACTACAGGCATGTGCCACCATGCCCAGTTAATTTTATTTTCTTTCAGGCTATCTTGAACCCCTGGCCTCAAGCAGTCCTCTTGCCTCTCTGCTTCCCAAAGTGTTGGGATTACAGGTGTGAGCCACCACACCCTGTCATCCATTCACTCTTCTTTTTTTTTTTTTTTTTGAGACAGAGTCTTGCTCTGTAACTCAGGCTGGAGTGCAGTGGCGCGATCTCGGCTCACTGCAACCTCTGCCTCCCGGGTCCCGGTTCAAGCAATTCTCCTGCCTCAGTCTTCCGAGTAGCTGGGATTACAGGCATGCGCTACCATGCCCAGCTACTAAAAAGTAGAGACAGGGTTTCACCATGTTGGCCAGGATGGTCTTGAACTCCTGACCTCGTGATCTACCCGCCTTGGCCTCCCAAAGTGCTAGGATTATAGGCGTGAGCCATGGCGCTGGGCCATTCAGTCTTCTTAGGTAATTTGATTGACTTATACAGAATACTTAGAATTTTGTATCTCCAGCCTAGACCTCTTTATTTATTTATTTATTTATTTATTTATTTATTTATTTATTTGAGTCGGAGTCTTACTCTGTTGCCCAGGCTGGAGTGCAATGACCGATCTCAGCTTACTGCAAGCTCCGCCTCCCAGGTTCAATTGATTCTCCTGCCTCAGCCTCCCGAGTAGCTGGGATTACAGGTGCCTGCCACTGTGCCCGGCTAATTTTTGTATTTTTAGTAGAGACGGGGTTTCACCATGTTGGCCAGGCTGGTCTCGAACTCCTGACCTCATATGATCTCCCTGCCTCAGGCTCCCCAAAGTGCTGGGATTACAGGCGTGAGCCACTGTGTCCAGCCTAGACCTTTCTTAAAGACTTTTTTTTTGAGACGGAGTCTTGCTCTGTCGCCCAGGCTGGAGTGCAGTGGCGCGATCTCGGCTCACTGCAAGCTCCGCCTCCCGGGTTCAAGTGATTCTCCTGCCTCAGCCTCCTGAGCAGCTGGGACTACAGGCGCCTGCCACCACGCCCGGCTAATTTTTTCTATTTTTAGTAGAGACAGGGCTTCACTGTGCTAGCCAGGATGGTCTGGATCTCCTGATTGCGTGATCCACCTGCCTTGGCCTCCCAAAATGCTGGGATTACAGGTGTGAGCCACCACCCCTGACTTCTTAAAGACCTTTATATCCAACTGCTTGTTCTGTATCACTACCTGGATGACCTGTAGGTACTTGAAAATTCAGTGCAGATGCTCCTCAACTTACGGTGGGGTTACATTCTGAGAAACTCAACATAGGTGGAAAATATCATACGTTGAAAATGCATTTAATACACTTACCAAACATAGCTTAGCCTATGCTTAAAACACATTAAGCAAAAAATTTTTTTAAAATTTTTTGTAGAAATGGGATTTCGCCATGTTGCCCAGGCTTGTCTCAAACTCCTAAGCTCAAGTGATCCCTCTGCCTTGACCTCCCAAAGTGCTAGGATTACAGATGTGAACCACTGTTCCCAGCCACACATTAAGCACATTTAAGTGTGCTTAAAACACATTAGCCTGCAGTTGTGTAAAATCATGAAATATAACAACTATTTTATGTAAAGTGTTGACTATCTTATCAAATTTCTTTTTTTTGAGACAGAGTCTTGTTCTTGTTGCCCAAGCTGGAGTGCAGTGGTGTGATCTCGGCTCATTTCAACCTCTTCCTCCTGGGTTCAAGCAGTTTTCCTGTCTCGGCCTCCCAAGTAGCTGGGACTACAGGTGCATGCCACCATGACTGGCTAATTTTTGTATTTTTAGTAGAGATGGGGTTTTGCCATGTTGGCCAGGCTGATCTTGAACTCCTGGCCTCAGTTAATCCACCCGCCTCAGCCTCCCAAAGTGTGGAGTTACAGACATGAGCCATCGTGCCCGGCCATCAGATTTCTTGAATACCATATTGAAAGTGAAAAAACAGAGTGAGGCCAGGCGCGGTGGCTCAAGCCTGTAATCCCAGCACTTAGGGAGGCCGAGGTGGGTGAATCACGAGGTCAGGAGATCGAGACCATCCTGGCTAACACAGTGAAACCCTGTCTCTACTAAAAAATATAAAAAATTAGCCGGGCGTGGTGGTGGGCACCTGTAGTCCCAGCTACTCCGGAGGCTGAGGCAGGAGAATGGCGTGAACCCGGGAGGTGGAGCTTGCAGTGAGCTGAGATCGCGCCACTGCACTCCAGCCTGGGGGACAGAGTGAGACTCAGTCTCAAAAAAAAAGAGAAAAAACAGAGTGGTTGTATGGATACTTGAAGTTCAGTTTCTACTGAATGCATATCCCGTTTGCACTGCCGTCATAAAGTGAAAAAATTGTAAGCCAAACTGTCGTTAAGTCGGGGACTGTATACCCTAAAGTGATTTCCTTATCCTTCCCAAAACCGACTCTTCCTATATTATCTGATTTGAGAAATAGGAGTAATACCACTTACCTTACAGCTTCCTGGGTCACTCTCTCATTGAGTTAACCAATAGATCTTCGAATTCCTAACCTTTTTCCTATCCATCCTTCCCTTTTCAGTGTTCTGTTCCTATGCTAGTTCATGCCTTCTTACATCTCTTGCTGAGGTTTTTCCATATTCTCCTAACTTGTCTCCTTGCGTCTACTCTTCAGTCTGTCTTCCTTACCACCTCCAGTATGATTTTTTTTTTTTTTTTTTTTTTTTTGAGACAGGGTCTTGCTTTGTCACCCAGGCTGCAGTGCATTGGTATGTGATCATAGCTCCCTGTAACCTCAAGCTCCTGGGCTCAAGTGATCCTCCTGCCTTATCAGCCTCCCAAGTAACTAGGACTACAGGCGCATGCCACCACACCCAGGGCTAATTTCATTTTTTGTAGAGACAGGGTCTCACTGTGTTGTCCAGTCTGGTCTTGAATTCCTGGTGTCAAGTGATCCTCCTCCCTTGTCCTTCCAAAGTGTTGGAATTATAAGCATGAGCCACTGTGCCAACCACTTATATCTATAGCCATTTTATTTTGTATATTTGAAATTCTGCTTCTATTTTTAAAAATTGTTTATCATTCTAGGATATTTATCTTAGTTTGCTTATCACAGATCTTAAATTTTGCTGACATTGCCTCTTTTTCCAGTCTGTATTTTTGTTATATGTATTTTTGGTTTCCTATGAAAACTCCTGAGGTCTGGTGATTTATCATGTTTGTCTTCATGTCTAATGCCTATAGAGTACCTTGCAGCTTAATAAATGTGTGTTGAATGAACACAAAAAAATTATCAGAAAACTTTATCTTCTATTTCTTTTTGTTTTTGTTACTGAGACAGGATCTTGCTCTGTCACCCAGGCTGGAGTGCAGTGGCGTGATCATGGCTCACTGCAGCCTCTACCTCCTGGGCTCAAGCAGTTATCCCATCTCAGCTTCTGAGTAGCTGGCATTATAGGTGTGCACCAGATGCCTGGCTAATTTTTAACATTTATTTAGAGACAAGGTTTTACCATGTTACCATGTTGTCAGGCCGGTTTCAAGCAATCAACCTGCCTCTGCCTCCGCCTCCCAAAGTGCTGGGATTACAGGTATGAGCCAGCACACCTAGCTTTTTGTCTTCTCTCTCTTTTTTTCTTCTGTTTTTTTTTGAGGTGGAGTCTCGCTCTGTCGCCCAGGCTGGAGTGCAGTGGCGTGATCTCGGCTCACTGCAAACTCCGCCTCCCGGGTTTATGCCATTCTCCTGCCTCAGCCTCCCGAGTAGCTGGGACTACAGGTGCCCGCCATCACGCCCGGCTAATTTTTTTTGTATTTTTAGTAGAGACGGGGTTTCACTCTGTTAGCTAGGATGGTCTCGATCTCCTGACCTCGTGATCTGCCCGCCTCGGCCTCCCAAAGTGCTAGGATTACAGGTGTGAGCCACCGCGCCTGGCCTGTCTTCTCTTTTTTTAAGACAGGGTCTTGCACTGTTTCCCAGGCTGGTGTGCAGTGGTGCAATTATAACTCACTGCAGTCTTGACCTCCTGGGCTCAAGCAATCCTCCCGCCTCAGCTTCCTGAGTAACTGGGACCATAGGCAGGCCCTACCACGCCCAGCTAATGTTTTAAATTTTTTTGTAGAGATGGAGTCTTGCTATATTTGCCCAGGCTGGTCTTGAACTCCTGGACTCAAGCAGTCCTCCCACCTCGGCCTTCTAAAGTTCTGGGATTACATGCGTGAGCCACCATGCATTGCCTGTTTCCTTATTTTATAAGCTTTTTTCTGTTTTTAAATTTTCTTTTTTTTTCCTTTTCCTTTTAAACTGTTTTCCTAAAAACTAAGACACAAACAGACTCATTAGCCCAGGCCTACACAGAGTCAGGATTATTAATATCACTGTCTTCCACCTCCACATCTTGTCCCACTGGACAGTCTTCAGAGGCAGTAACACCCATGGAGTTGACATTTCCAGTAACAATGCCTTCTGGAATCCCTCCTGGAGGACCACCTGCCCTGAGGCTTTACAGTTCACTTTTTTTTTTTTTTAAATAAGCAGGAGTATACTCTAACAATAAAAAGTGTAGTAAATACATAAACCAGTAAGTCATCTAGTATTATCAAGTATTATGTACTGCATGTAATTGTATGTGCAGTACTTTTTTTTTTTTTTTCTTTGAGAGGGAGTCTTGCTCTGTCGCCAGGCTGGAGTGCAGTGGCTTGAACCCAGGAGGCAGAGGTTGTGGTGAGCTGAGATTGTGCCACTGCACTCCTGCCTGAGCGACAAGAGCGAGACTCTACCTCAAAAGAGTTGCACAAGACATTTTGGTGTGAAACAACTGTTAAAGTGGCATGTAATAAACTTTAAACTGAAAAAATTACTTTTTTGTTCTTAGGTTTTACACATCCATAAGTAGACCTTTTTGGAGCCTCACCAGCCAATTCAATGGCGTCCTCTTCTACTGTGCCTCTGGGATTTCACTATGAAACAAAGTATGTTGTTCTCAGCTACTTGGGACTCCTCTCTCAAGAGAAGCTGCAAGAGCAACATCTTTCCTCACCCCAAGGTATTATCTTTGGCTTATGGTGGTTATAGTAAATTATAATAAGGACTTTATATATAAAAGTATATGTATCTAATTTATATGTGTGGTTATCAAATAGTACTAATAAGCCTGTAAGAATAACCTGTTAGGGCTGGGCGCGGTGGCTCACACCTGTTATGCCAGCACTTTGGGAGGCTGATGTGAGCAGATCACGAAGTCAGGAGTTCGAGACTAGCCTGGCCAACATGGTGAAACCCTGCCTCTACTAATAATACAAAAATTATTTGGGCATGGTGGCATGCGCCTATAGTCCAGCTACTCAGGAGGCTGAGGCAGGAGAATCGCTTGAACCCGAGAGGCAGAGGTTGCAGTGAGCTGAGATCGCACCACTGCGCTCCAGCTTGGGCAATAGAGTGAGACTGCATCTCAAAAAAAAACCAAAAATACACAAAAAAGAATAACCCGTTATGCCATTCTTTCCATTTCCAGAAGCAAAAAACAAAAGTTGTTTTTTTTTTTTTTTTTTTTTTTTTTGAGACAGAGTCTTACTCTCTCTCTAAGGCTGGAGTGCAGTGGCATGATCTTGGCTCACTGCAACCTCCACCTTTCCGGTTCAAGCGATTCTGCCTCAGCCTCCCGAGTAGCTAGGATTACAGGTGCACACCACCATGCCCGGCTAATTTTTGTATTTTTAGTAGAGATGAGGTTTTGCCGTGTTGGCCAGGCTGGTCTCAAACTCTGGACCTCAGGTGATCGCCCGCCTCGGCCTCCCAAAGTGCTGGGATTATGGGTGTGAGCCACTGCGCCCAACTCATTTTATTCTATTTGAAAGATATTTCCAAAGCACCTGCAGCCCTCTATTGGCAGTTACATTTTTTCGATACTTCACAAATATTAGTCTATTGTGTTATACTTTCACTTACAATTGTTGAGCAGTCTGTTGTCATTCTACTAAGTGTTCCATCATAATGATACAGTTTATTTTGGCTGCCTTATTTTTTTGAGATGGAGTCTCACTCTGTTGCCCAGGCTGGAGTGTAATGGCATGATTTTGGCTCACTGTAACCTCTGCCTCCTGGGTTCAAGCAATTCTCCTGCCTCAGCCTCTCAAGGAGCTGGGACTATAGGCGCACGCTGCCACGCCCGGCTAGTTTTTTGTATTTTAGTAGAGACAGGGTTTCACCCTATTTCCCAGGCTGATCTCAAACTCCTGAGCTCAGGCATTCTGCCCGCCTTGGCCTCTCAAAGTGCTGGGATTACAGGCGTGAGCCCCAGGCCGGCTTGGCTGCTTTTTAGAGATTCTCCGTCTTTGGTGGTGTTTCAAACTTAAACACATCTTAGTGAAACAGCCACCAAGCCAGAGAAATTCTAAAAAGCAGCCAAAATAAGTGTTTTGCACATCCAAAACAAATAAAATTTATGTTTTACACATCCACAATGGGGATTGTTTGGCTTCCTGAATTTAATAATTCATTTGTTTACTCTGGAAAAATTATTTAATATTTTATCTTTGAATACTCTCCTCATCTTCTCTACTTTACTTTGTGCTACAATCAATTGCACATTATGCTGTTTATAGAAGACGTACATGATCCTGTCTGTTCCTCCATATCTCACTATCATTTTCCTAGTTTATCTCCATTTATCTGTCTGTGAAGCCCTCTGTGACATTTCTTTTTTTCTTTTTTTTTTTTGAGACGGAGTCTCGCTCTGTCCAGGCTAGAGTGCAGTGGCACGATCTCAGCTACTGCAACCTCCGCCTCCTGGGTTCAAGCGATTCTTCTGTCTCAGCCTTCCGAGTAGCTGGGACTACAGGCGCGTGCCACCATGCCTGGCTAACTTTTTTTTTTGTATTTTTAGTAGAGATGGGGTTTCACTCTGTTAGCCAGGATGGTCTTGATCATCTGACCTCATGATCCGCCTGCCTCGGCCTCCCAAAGTGCTAGGATTACAGGCGTGAGCCACCACACCTGGTTGACATTTCTTTTTTTTTTTTTTGAGGTGAGTCTTGTTCTGTCGCCAGGCTGGAGTGCAATGGCGATCTTGGCTCACTGCAACCTCCGACTGCCGGGTTCAAGCAATTCTCCTGCCTCAGCCTCCCGAGTAGCTGGGATTACAGGCACATACCACCAGCCCGGCTAATTTTTGAAATTTTAGTAGAGACAGGGTTTCACCATGTTGGCCAGGATGGTCTCGATCTCCTGACCTCGTGATCCGCCCTCCTCAGCCTCCCAAAGTGCTGGGATTACGGGCATGAGCCACCACGCCCAGCCGACATTTCTTTATCGTCCAATTCATCCTTTCTTCATCTCTCTTTAAGCTGCTAAATAAACTTTTCACCAGATAGCAAATTTTAATTCATTTTTTATCTGTGTATATTCTGTTTTTTAATTTTCAACAACTGGCAAATGTGAAAGAATACATGAATATGTATGTATGTATTATATACACATAGACATTAACAAAAGCCTTTAGTGTATTTCATATTTGTATTGGTAATGGTGGTTTTCTTAGAGGTCTATAATTACCAGAGGTTTTTCTTAGCTTTAAGATTTAATATTCCTGGCTGGGCGGGGTGCCTCACGCCTGTAATCCCAGCACTTTGGGAAGCCGAGGCGGGCGGATCGCCTGAGGTCAGGAGTTGGAGACCATTCTGGCCAACATGATGAAACCCTGTCTCTGCTAAAAAATACAAAAATTAGCCGGGCATGGTGGTGCACGCCTGTAATCCCAGCTACTTGGGAGACTGAGGCAGGAGCATTGCTTGAACCCGGGAGGCGGAGGTTGCAGTGAGCAGAGATTCCACCATTGCACTCCAGCTCTGGGCAACAGAGCAAGACTCCGTCACCAAAAAAAAAAAAAAAAGATTTTCTATTCTTAATTTATAATAAAGATAACTATAATGCTTGTATAAAAAACATTAATTGGGCTGGGCGCGGTGGCTCACGCCTGTAATCCCAGCACTTTGGGAGGCTGAGGCAGTTCACTCACAAGGTCAGAAGTTCAAGACCAGCCTGGCCAAGATGGTGAAACCCCATCTCTACTAAAAATACAAAAAAATTAGTTGGGCATGGTGGCAGGCGCCTGTAATCCCAGCTACTTGGGAGGCTGAGGCAGAGAATTGCTTGAACCCAGGAGGCGGAGGTTGCAGTGAGCTGGGATCGCCCCGCTGCACTCCAGCCTGGACGACAGAGCAAGACTCCATCTATAAAAAAAAAAAAAAAAAAAAAAAAAAAAAGGCCAGGCGCGGTGGCTCACGCCTGTAATCCCAGCACTTTGGAAGGCCGAGGTGGGTGGATCATGAGGTCAGGAGTTCAAGATCAGCCTGACCAATATGGTGAAACCCTGGTTCTACTAAAAATACAAAAATTAGCTAGGTATGTTGGCGGATGCCTGTAGTCCCAGCTACTCTGGAGGCTGAGGTGGCAGAATTGCTTGAACCTGGGAAGCAGAGGTTGCAGTGAGCCGAGATTGTGCCATTGCACTTCAGCCTGGGTGACAGAGCGAGACTTCGTCTCAAAAAACAAACAAACTGGCTGGGTTGGGTGGCTCATGTCTGTAATCCCAGCATTTCGGGAGGCTGAGGCTGGTGGATCACGAGGTCAGGAGATCGAGACCATCCTGGCTAACATGGTGAAACCCCATCTCTGCTAAAAATACAAAATATTAGCTGGGTGTGGTGGTGGGCGCCTGTAGTCCCAGCTACTCAGGAGGCTGAGGCAGGAGAATGGCGTGAACTCAGGAGGTGGAGCTTGCAGTGAACCGAGATCATGCCACTGCACTCCAGCCTGGGCGACAGAGTGAGACTCCGTCAAAAAACAAAACAAAACAAAACAAAAAAACAAGAAACAAACCTGAAATGATGACAAGCAACAACAAAGTGGATTTCCAGTCTAGTTCTGAGAAGAGGTGAGCATGATAATAATGATACTCCACTACAGCTTTATATGAAAATTAAAATCCCTTAGATATCTTCATTTATACAAACATTTAATTTATTTATTCTTATTTTTATTTATTTATTTTTGAGACAAGAATCTTGCTATGTCACCCAGGCTGGAGTGTAGTGGTCCCATTTTGGCTCACTGCATCCTCCACCTCCTGGGTTCAAGCGTTTCTCGAGTCTCAGCCTCCTGAGTAGCTGGGACTACAGGCACGCGCCACTGCGCCGAGCTCATTTTTGTACTTTTAGTGGAGATGGGTTTTCACCATGTTGGCCAGGCTGGTCTCGAACTCTTGTTCTCAGGTGATCCACGCCACCTTGGCCTCCCAAAGTGCTGGGATTACAGGCACGAGCCATGGCGCCTGGCCTATATATAAACATTTTAAAGGAACTGTTAAGTGAAGATCCACTAGTTGTGGGATGGAAAATACTGTTTTTTTAACAGTGGTTTATTTCCGGATTTTTTTCCCCAAAGAAATGTGCAGTTATGCATTTTCAAGAATGTTCGAAGAAACAAGAATTGATTTTTTGATAAACTGACTAAAGACAATCCATTGTACCAGTTGAGGAACTTAGTTTTGGAATGTATTTTTATAAATTGATCAGATTGGTTTATTTCTACACTTACTGATTGATTGATTGATTGATTGAGGCAGAGCCTTGCTCTTCTGCCCAGGCTGGAGTGTAGTGATATGATCTTGGCCCACTGCACCCTTTACCTTCTGGGCTCAGTCGATTCTCCTGCCTCAGCCTCCGAGGAGCTGGAAGTACTCGAACAGGCCCGCGCCACCATACCTGGCTAATTTTTTTATTTTTCGTAGAGATCAGGATTTGCCACATTGGCCAGGCTGGTCTTGAACTCCGGACCTCAAGTGATCCGCTCACCTTGGCCTCCCAAAGTGTTGGGATTACAGGTGTGAGCCACCACACCCAGTCTACACCTCATTTATTTAATTCAACTATTTCAACTTTTGTAATGTTTTTTATTATTCCATTTCTTTATTTGTTTGCTTTTCTTTGAGACAGTCTCGCTCTCGTCAGGTGGGAGTGCAGTGGCATGATCTTGGCTCATTGCAACCTCCACCTGCTGGGTTCAAGCAATTCTCCTGCCTCAGCCTCCCAAGTAGCTGGGACTACAGACGCACGCCACCACGCCCAGCTAATATTTTTTTTGTATTTTTTTAGTAGAGACGGGGCTTCACCATGTTGCCCAGGCTGGTCTTGAACTCCTGAGCTCAGGCAATCTGCCTGCTTTGGCCTCCCAAGTGCTAAGATTACAGGCATGAGCTTCTGCACCCGGCTCCATTTCTTTTTTCTTAACTTCTCTGGAGATAATGCTGGACATTTCGTTTTGTCACCCAGGTTAGAGTGCAGTGGCACATTCTCAGCTCACTGCAACCTCTGCCTCCCGGGTTCAAGCAATTCTCCTGCCTCAGCCTCCCAAGTAGCTGGGATTACAGGCGCCCGCCACTGCGCCTGGCTAATTTTTGTATTTTTAGTAGAGACAGGGTTTCACTGTCTTGGCCAGGCTGGTCTCGAACTCCTAACCTCGTGTTCCACCTGCCTCAGCCTCCCAAAGTGCTGGGATTACAGGTGTGAGCCACCGTGCCTGGCCAACATTTCATTTTTTAAGTGGTACTTTTTAAAAAACTTTAAGCTAGTGTTGTAAACTTTTCTTTTTATAATAAAATTTCTCTAGGTGAAGGATAAAGGTTGAACCTCTGTCCCAGAGGTTCTTGAAGTGGCTGACAGTCAAAGGGCTGAACTTTTCCCCTCAGAAGCAACTGCTTTTAATGCTTTTTGAGAGCTTGCTATTTTAAATGATTGCCATTAGTACAAGTAAAAATGTACTGTGTACACGTAAATAAATAGAAATCCATCTGTCCTTAGAGATTTCACACTTACTATGACATGATTAGAATTGCATAATTATGTGCCGGGTGTGGTGGCTCACACCTGTGATCCCAGCACTTTGGGAGGCCAAGGCAGCCGGACCACCTGAGGTCGGGAGTTAGAGACCAGTTTGACCCACATGGAGAAACCCTGTCTCTACTAAAAATACAAAATTAGGTGGGTGTGGTGGCGCACACCTGTAATCCCAGCTACTGGGGAGGCTGAGGCAGGAGAATCTCTTGAACCTGGGAGGTGGAGGTTGTGGTGAGCCAAAATCGCACCATTGCACTCCAGCCTGGGCAACAAGAGTGAAACTCCATCTCAAAAAAAAAAAAAAAAAATTGCATAATTATTTAAAAATTTACGGTATGATTGTTACTTTAATTGACATTATTTCAGGGATATTAGATTTACACAATGAATTTATATTTCTGATAGAGTTTTTAGCACAATTCTTTGTATTGTGAAGTTGTATATTTCCTTTAAACAAATAATTTGCTTCCTAAATCATGCTTAAAACAGTTACTGAGGGGCTGGGCGTGGTGGCTCACGCCTGTAATCCCAGCACTTTGGGAGGCCAAGGTGGGCGGATCACAAGGTCAGGAGATCGAGACCATCCTGGCTAACACAGTGAAACCTCGTCTCTACTGAAAAAAACAAAAATTAGCCAGGCATGGTGGCGGGTGCCTGTAGTCCCAGCTACTTGAGAGGCTGAGGCAGGAGAATGGCGTGAACCCGGGAGGCAGAGGTTGCAGTGAGCTGAGATCGTGCCACTGCACTCCAGCCTAGGCGACAGAGTGAGACTCCATCTCAAAAAACAAACAAAAAATTTACTGAAACCTGAATTAGTCTTCTTCATTAAAATATAACGTCAGGCTGGGTGTCATGGCTCACACCTGTAATCCCAACACTTTAGGAGGCCGAGGTGGGCCAATCACTTGAGCCCAGGAATTCGAGACCAGCCTACATGGCGAAACCCCGCCTCTACAAAAAATAAAAATAAATTAGCTGGGTATGGTGGTGCGCGCCCATAATCCCAGCTACTCAGGAGGCTGAGGTGGAAGGATTACTTGAGCCCAGTCTGCCGAGGCTGCAGTGAACTGAGATCATGCCACTGTACTCCTAGGCGACAGAGCGAGACTGTCAAAAAAAATAAAAATAAAAATAAATAAAATGTAACATCACCTTGTTAAATATTCTTTTCATTTGTTTTTGTTTTTTGACACAGAGTCTCTCTCTTGTCCAGGCTGGTGTGCAGTGTTGAGAACACAGCTCCCTACAGCCTCTACCTGTTGGGCTCAAGCAATTCTCCCACCTCAGCTTCCTGAGTAGCTGGACCACAGGTGCGCACCACCATGCCCAGCTAATTTTTAAATTTTTTGTAAAGACAGGGTCTTGCAGTGTTGCCCAGGCTGGTCTCAAACTTGTGGGCTCAAGTGATCTTCCTGCCTTGGCCTTTCAAAGTGCTGGGATTACAGGCGTGAGGTATTGCATCTGTCCTTCTTACATATTCTTATCCATAAATTTCTACCACAGCAATGGAGGTATCTATTATTTGTCTGCTGCCATTCTAGCTTAAGAGTGAGTAGTAGTAAGAATTCAGAAATGATGGAATTCAGTAGTATGGATTACAGATGGTGTCCTAAGAAAGCTAGTGTAAATAATTAAATGTAACTAGTTGGTGTGTCCTACTTTTGAAAATTGAATCATATTTTAATGCCCTGACATAGGTGGCTATCTAAACAAAATTATATCAAAATGACTAAAAGGTCATAAAACATCATGCGATACCAAATATTTATAATCTCATCAAACTCCCAGAGGAACTGTTTTTCTTTTATTGTTTTCTAATCTTTATCAGTATATACAGTTTTATGTAGTTGTAATCAATTGTGATTTTTACTTTTCATTCAATTTTAATTTGGAACATTTCATATTCACATGTTCTGTACTTCATCTTCCTTATTGTGTGTTTGAATGATTTCCTTTTATTATTATCTTTTACATTTTTCCTTTTTTTTTTTTTTTGAGATGGAATCTCGCTCTGTTGCCCAGGCTGGAGTGGTGCAGTGGTGCGATCTTGGCTCACTGCAACCTCCACCTGCCTAGTTCAAGCGATTCTCCTGCCTCAGCCTCCTGAGTAGCTGGGATTACAGATGCCTGCCACCACGCCTGGCTAATTTTTTTTTTTTTTGAGATGGAGTCTCGCTCTGTTGCCCAGGCTGGAGTGCAGTGGCACGATCTTGGCTCACTGCAACCTCCGCCTCCTGGGTCCAAGTGATCCTCCTGGCTCAGCTCCTTTACTAGGTGGGATTACAGGCACGCGCCACCATGCCTGGCTAATTTTTGTATTTTTAGTAGAGACAGGGTTTCGCCATGTTGGCCAGCCTGGTCTTGGACTCCTGACCTCAGGTGACCCACCTGTCTCAGCCTCCTGAAGTGCTGGGATTACAGGTGTGAGCCACCACGCCCAGCCATTTTTTTGTGTTTTTAGTAGAGTTGGGGGTTTCACCATCTTGGCTGGCTGGTCTTGAACTCCTGACCTCAGGTGATCCAGCTGCCTCGGCCTCCCAAAGTGCTGGGATTACAGGTGTGAACCACCGTGCCCAGCTGGCAGTCAAATCTTAAAGCTCCAAAATGACCTTTGACTCCATGTCTCACATCCAGGTTGTGCTGATGCAAGAGGTGGGTTCCCATGGCCTTGGAGAGCTCCACCTGTGTGGCTTTGCAGCGTATATAGCCACCCCCCCCGGCTCCTTTCACAGACTGGCATTGAGTGTCTGTGGCTCTTCCCGGTGCACAGTGCAAGCTGTCAGTGGATCTACCATTCTGGGGTCTGGCGAACAGTGGCCTTCTTCTCACAGCTCCACTAGGCAGTGCCTCAGTGGGGACTCTGTGTGTGGGTTCCCACCCCACATTTCCCTTCTGCACTGCCCTAGCAGAGGTTCTCCATGAGGGCTCCACCCCTATAGCACACCTCTGCCTGGACATCCAGGCATTTCCATACATCTTCTGAAATCTAGGCAGAGGTTCCCAAACCTCGGTTCTTGACTTGTGTGCGCCTGCAGGCCCAACACCATGTGGAAGCTGCCAAGGCTTAGGACTTTCACCCTCTGAAGCCATTTCCCGAGCTGTACCTTGGCCCCTTTAGCCACGACTGGAGTGGCTGGGATGCAGGGCACCAAGTCCAGAGGCTGCACACAGCAGGAGGGGGCCCTGGCCCTGGTCCAGGAATTTTCATTCCCTCCTAGGACTGTGATGGGAGGAGCTGCTTGGAAGGTTTCTGACATGCTTTGGAGACATTTTCTCCATTGTTTTGGCAATTAGCATTTGGCTTCTTGTTACTGGTGCAAATTTCTGTATCAGGCTTGAATTTCTCCCTAGAAAATGGAGTTTTCTTTTCTACTGCATCATCAGACTGCACATTTTTCAAACTTTTATGCTTTGCTTCCTCTTGAAGCTTTGTTGCTCAGAAATTTCTTCTGCCAGATACCCTAAATCATCTGTCTCAGGTTTAAAAAAAGTTCCACAGATCTCTAGGGCAGGGGCAAAACGCCACCAGTCTCTTTGCTAAAACATAGCAAGAGTCACCTTTGTTCCAGTTCCCAATAAGTTCCTTATCTCCATCTGAGACCACCTCAACTTGGACTTTATCGTCCATATCACTGTCAGCATTTTGGTCAAAACCATTCAATAAGTCTCTAGGAAGTTCCAGACTCTCCCACGTTTTTCCTGTTGTTTCTTGAGCCTTCCACACTGTTCCAACTTCTGCCTGTTTGTTACCCATTTCCAAAGTTGCTTCACATTTTCGGGTATGTTTATAGCAGTGCCCCACTCCCAGTACCAATTTTCTGTATGAGAACAGTATGGGGGAAATCACCCCCATGATTTGTTTCCACCTGGCCCCGCCCTTGACACATGGGGATTATTACAATTCGAGGTGAGATTTGGGTTGGGACACAGCCAAACCATATTTGCACAATGTTTTCAAGATTCATCTATGTTATAGCATAAATAACCTTCCTATCACCAGTGTACAGAGGTTCTGATTTCTCCATATTCTTACCAACATTTGTTTTCTGTTTTTTTAATATTAACCATCCTAAAGGTTGTGAAGTGGTGCCTTATTGTGGTAGCTTATTTCTTTTTATTGTTGAATAATATGCCGTTGTATGAATATACCATAGTTTGTTTATCGAGTCACCTTTCAAGAACATCTCATTTCCTTCCAAATTTTGGCAATTATGAATAAACGTTTGTGTGTAGGTTTTTGTGTGTATGTAAGTTTTTAACTCATTTGGGTTAATACCAGGGAGCACAGCTGCTGGGTCATATGGTGAAAAGAATATATTTTGTTTTATAAGGAATTGCTAAACTGTCTTATGAAGTGATTATGTCATTTTGCTTCCTGCCAACAATATGTAAGAGTTTCTCCATCTCTTTGCCAACATAGCTATTCTAGGGGATGTGCTGTAATCTCATTGAGTGTATCTCATTGTGATTTTATTTTTAATTTTAATTTTTAAATGTATTTTTATTTTTTATTTTTTATTTTTTTAAATTTTTTGAGTACATAGTAGGTGTATATATATATTTATGGGGTACATAAGATGTTTTAATACAGGCATGCAATGAGAAATAAACACATCATAGGGAATGGGGTATCCGTCCCCTCAACATTTATCCTTTGAATTACAAACAGCTCAGTTACTCTTTAAGTTATTTTAAAATGTACAATTAATGGGCTGTTGAATAGTAGGTCTTAGTCATTCTTTATTTATTTATTTATTTTAACCCATTAACCATCCCCACCTCCTGCTGTCCCCAGACCCCCATTACCCTTCTTAGTTCTGGTAACCATCCTTATATTCTCTGTGTGCATGAGTTCAGTTGTTTCTTTACATCTCAGAAATAAGTGAGAATATGCAATGTTTGTCTTTCTGTGCCTGGCTTATTTAACTTAACACAATGACTTCCAGTTCTATCCATGTTGTTGCAAATGACAGGACCTCATTCTTTTTTTTTTTTTTTTTTTTTTAAGACAGGGTCTTGCTTTGTAGCACAGGCTGGAGTGCAGTGGCATGACCTCAGCTCACTGAAACCTTTGCCTCCCGGGTCCCGGTTCAAACAATTCTCCTGCCTCAGCCTCCTGAGTAGCTGGGTTTACAGGCATGCGCCACCATGCCCAGCTAATTTTTGTATATTTAGTAGAGACGAGGTTTCACCAGTTGGCCAGGCTGGTCTTGAACTCCTGACCTAGTGATCCTCCTGCCTCAGCCTCCCAAAGTGCTGGGATTATAGGTGATCTCATTGTTTTTATGCCTGAATAGTACTCCGTTGTCTATAGGTACCACATTTTCTTTATCCATTCATCTGTTCATGGACACTTAGGTTGCTTCCAAACCTTGGCTGTTGCAAACAGTGTGCAGCAAACATAGGAGTGCAGATAGCTCTTTGATATACTGATTCCTTTTTTTGGGTATATACCTAGCAGTGGGATTGCTGGATCATATGGTAGCTCAATTTTTAGTTAGTTTCCCCCCCAACCCCACCAGGGTGGAGTGCAATGGCGCAGTCTTGGCTCACTGCAACCTACGCCTCCTGGGTTCAAGCGATTCTCCTGCCCAAGCCTCCTGAGTAGTTGGGATTACAGGTGCCCACCACCACGCCTGGCTAATTTTTGTATTTTTAGTACATATGGGGTTTCGCCATGTTGGTCAGGCTAGTCTCGAACTCCTGACCTCATGTGATCTGCCCGCCTTGGCCTCCCAAAGTGCTGGAATTATAGGCGTGAGCCACCGCACTTGGCCTACTTGAGTTTTTTTAAATTGAGTTGTAAGAAGTCTTTGTTGTTATTGTTGTTTTTGAGACAGAGTCTGTCTCTGTTGCCCAGGCTGGAATATAGTGGTGTGGTCTCAGCTCACTGCAACCTCAGCCTCCCAGGTTCAAGCGATTCTCCTGCCTCCACCTCCTGAGTAGCCGGGATTACAGGTGTCTGCCACCATACCTGGCTAATTTTTGTATTTTTAGTAGAGACGGAGTTTTACCATGTTGGCGAGGCTGGTCTGGAACTCCTGACCTCTAGTGATCTGCCCGCCTTGGCCTCCCAAAGTGTTGGGATTACAGGCGTGAGCCACCGCGGGCAGTTGTAAGAATTCTTTGTATGTTTTGGTCGCCAGATTCTTATCAGATACATGATTGCTAGATATTTTCATTCATTGTCTTTTTACTTACTTTCTTGGCAGTATCCTTTGACATACAAACATTTTTAATTTTGGTGAATTCCAGTTTGTCTTTTTTTTTTTTTTTTTTTTTTTTTTTTTTGAGAGCATGAGGAAGGGCTTGTAGTTGCCTATTCTTTTTTTTTTTTTTTTGAGACAGTCTCGCTCTGTCGCCCAGCTGGAGTGCAGTGGCACTATCTTGGCTCATTGTAACCTCCGTCTCCCAGCTTCAAGCAATTCTTCCACCTCAGCCTCCCAAGTAGCTGGGATTACAGGCGCACACCACGATGTCAGGCTAATTTTTTGTGTTTTTAGTAGAGATGGGGGTCTCACCATGTTGGCCAGACTGGTCTTGAACTCCTGACCTCAGATGATTTGCCCACCTCAACCTCCCAAAGTGCTGGGATTACAGGCGTGAGCCACCGTGCCCGACCTGTCTTACATTTTTTTATTATGCTTTGAGTGTCTTATCTAAGAAACCATTGGCCAATACAAGGTCATGTACATTTTCACCTGTGTTTCCTTCTGAGAATTTTATAGTTTTAGCTTTTAAATTTAGGTCTTTGGTCTGTGTTTTTTTTTTTTTCTCCTGAGATGGAGTCTCGCTCTGTCACCCAGGCTGGAGTGCAGTGGTGCTGTCTCAGCTCACTGCAACCTCCGCCTTCCTGGGTTCAAGCAATTCTCCTGCCTCAGCCTCCCAAGTAGCTGGGATTACAGGCATGCACCACAGGCGTGCACCACGATGCCTGGCTAATTTTTGTATTTTTAGTAGAGATGGGGTTTCACCATGTTGGCCAGACTGGTCTCGAACTCCTGACCTCGTGATCCACCTGCCTTGGCCTCCCAAAGTGCTGGGATTACAGACGTGAGCCACTGCGCTTGGCCTGATCTGTTTTGAGTTAATTTTTACATATGGTTTGAAGTAGGGATTCAGATAAGTTCTTCTGCATAGTACTGTGGTTTCAGTGTCCCCTCAAATTCATATTGTAACTTAGCTCCCAATGTGGCAGTATCAGGAGATGAGGGCTTTTAGAGGTAATTGCATCTTGAGCACGTTGTCCTTGTCTTAGTTCATTTATATTACTATAAAGGAACACCCGAGGCTGGGTAATTTATAAAGAAAAGAAGTTTATTTGGCTCCTGTTTCTTTCTTTCTTTCTTTTTTTTTTTTTGAGACAGAGTCTCGCTCTGTCACCCAGGCTGGAGTGCAGTGGTGCGATCTCAGCTCACTGCAAGCTCCGCCTCCCAGGTTCACGCCATTCTCCTGCCTCAGCCTCCCGAGTAGCTGAGACTACAGGCGCCCGCCACCACACCCGGCTAGTTTTTTGTATTTTTAGTAGAGACGGGGTTTCACCATGTTAGCCAGGATGGTCTCAATCTCCTGACCTCGTGATCTGCCCGCCTCGGCCTCCCACAGTGCTGGGATTACAGGCGTGAGCCACCGCACCTGGCCTGGCTCTTGGTTCTTCAGGCTGTTTAAGAAGCATGGCGCTGGCGTCTGCATCTGGTGAGGGCCTCAAATTGCTTCCACTCATGGTGAAAAGGGGAAGCTCATGTGTGCAGAGATCACATGACAAGAACAGAGGCCAGTGAGAATAGGAAGGGAGGTGCCATGCTCTTTTTAACAACTAGTTCTGGCAGAAAGGAACTGAGCAAGAACTCACTGAGAACCTTGAAGATGGTACCAGGTCATCCATGAGGGATGCACTCCCGTGACCCAAACACCTCCCGTTAATCCCCACTTCCAACATTTGGGATCAACTCTCAACATGAGATTTGGAGGGTTTAAACAAAGCAAAATATAGTAGCCGTTACAAATGGATTAATCCATTCGTGGGTTAATGGATTAATGAGTTACGTGAGTGGAACCAGTGGCTTTATTAGAAGAGGAAGAGAGACCTGGAGCTCACACATTAGCATGCTCAGCCCCCTCGCCATGTAATACTCTGTGCTGCCTCGGGACTCTGTTTGAGGTCAAAGGCAGCCCCTCAACCTTGGACTTCTCAACCTCCAGAACTGTGAGAAATAAATTCCTTTTCTTTATAAACTATCCAGTTTCAGGTATTCTTTCATAAACAAAAGAAAATGGACTAATACACATGGGGATCTCTTGTTGTTGTCTCAGTACCATTTGTTGAAAAGTTATTCTTTCTCCCATTGATTGACCTTGGTACCTTTCTCAAAAATTAATTGACCATATATGTATGGATTTATTTTTCCCTTCTCAATTCAATTCCATTGGTCTGTATACCTGTTGTTATACCATACTATTTTTATTGCTGTTGCTTTGTAGTAAATTTTGAAATTATGAAGTGTGAGCCCTTCAACTTTGTTCTTCCTTTTCCAAGATTGCTTTGACTATTCTGTGTCTCTTGCATTTCCATATTAATTTTAGGATTGGCTTGTCTATTTCTGGAAAAAACAGAGTTGGAATTTTGATGGGGATTACATTAATGTGTAGATCAATTTGGGGAGTCCTGCTATCTCAAATCAGCTTTTTTTTTTTTTTTTTTTTTAAGACAGAGTTTCACTCTTGTTGCCCAGGTTGGAGTGCAATGGCGTGATCTTGGCTCACCGCAACCTCTGCCTCCCAGGTTCAAGTGATTCTCCTGCCTCAGCCTCCCAAGTAGCTGGGATTACAGGCATTCGCCATCATGCCTGGCTTATTTTGTGTTTTTAGTAGAGATGGGGTTCCTCCATGTTGGTCAGGCTGGTCTCAAGCCCCTGACCTCGGCTGCTTCGGCCTCCCAAAGTGCTGGGATTACAGGCATGAGCCACTGCGCCCGGCTTACATCAGCTTCTCAAGGCAGATTTGTATACCCAATTTGAAATTGAGCCATAATATATTATTTCCAGAGATGTGTACTGTTTCATTCTTATCTTAGCTTTTCTATCAGGAACAGGAGATGGTTGATCTCGACCACTGTGAAGCCAGACCTTGGGTGGTGCATGGTGGAATTCTGCATTCTTTTCCCTCAGATCTGTCCTCCATCAGTCTGTCTCCCAATCTGCAAGATGCTTAGGGGGTATGATAACGCTAGAACCTGAAAACTGCAATCATGATTGGCTGTCTGGAATTTGGTTGTTTAAAACAAAACAAAAAAAAGACTGGGCATAGTGGCTCACACCTGTAATGCCAGCACTTTGGGAGGCCGAGGCGGGCAGATCATGAGGTCAAGAGATCGAGACCATCCTGGCTAACATGGTGAAACCCTGTCTCTATTAAAAATACAAAAAATTGGCCGGGCACGGTGGTTCACACCTGTAATGCCAACACTTTGGGAGGCCGAGGTGGGTAGATCATGAGGTCAAGAGATCGAGACCATCCTGGCTAAGATGGTGAAACCCCTTCTCTACTAAAAATACAAAAAATTAGGTGGGTGTGATGGTGGGTGCCTGTAGTCCCAGCTACTGGGAAGGCCGAGGCAGGAGAATGGCGTGTACCCGGGAGACAGAGCTTGCAGTGAGCCAAGATCACGCCACTGCACTCCAGCCTGGGTGACAGAGCGAGACTCCATCTCAAAAAAAAAAAAAAAAATTAGCCAGGAGTTGTGGCGGGCGCTTGTAGTCCCAGCTACTCAGGAGGCTGAGGCAGGGGAATCGCTTGAACCTGGGCAGCAGAGGTTGAAGTGAGTTGAGTTCGCGCCATGCACTCCATTCTGGGCAACAGAGTGAGGCTACATCTCAAAAAAAAAAAAAAAAAATCTTGCTCCTTTATTTATTTATTTTTTTTGTAGAGACGTTTGTTTTGCCATGTTCCTCAGGCTGGTCTCAAACTTCTGAGCTCAGGCGATCTTTATGCCTTAGCCTCCCAAAGTGCCACTCTGCCCCAAACATCTGTTTTCTTTTTCAGACAGAGTCTCACACTCTTTCCCAGGCTGGAGTGGAGTGCAGTGGTGCAATCTCTGCTCACTGCAACCTCTGCCTTCTGGGTTCAAGCAATTCTCATGCCTCAGCCTCCTGAGTAGCTGGGATTAAAGGAGCGCGCCATCACGCCCAGCCAATTTTTGTATTTTTAGTAGAGATGTCATTTCACCATGTTGGCCAGGCTGGTGTCAAACTCCTGACCTCAGGTGATCCGCTCGCCTTGGCCTCCCAGAATGCTGGGATTACAGGCATGAGCCACTGTGCCCGGCCAACATCTGGTTTCTTAATTGCTGGTCTAGTAAGGTATATTTTGAGGTATTTGTTTTTGCTATTTAATGAACAATTGAACCATTCTGTCTATATGTTCAATGGACCTTTTTGATTTGATCGTAATTATTTGGACTGTCTAGAGTGTTATCGCAAGGCTAATTGCCTGAATACTTGCTAAGACAAAGATCATGGAGCTCTACCCTAGACCTACAGGACCAGATACTGCATGCTAGGACTTGGGAATCTATAATTTAATGTGTTTTATAGGTAATTTAAATGTTTTTCCAGTTTGGGGAACCATAGATTTCGAAAGTATTTTGCTCTGGGAGCTCTAGTCCATTCAACTTGGCTAAACTTGTTAATCTTCTATTCACTTTGATAGCTCTGAATGAATTTTAGGGCTGGAATATAATGATTACTGACTCACTTGACTTCATTTGAAACAAGTGGGTGGGACTTAGTGTGCTAAAGTCTGTTTATCTTTGAAATATTTGTATCTTGGTTTATAGTCCAGAATTTATGCAGCATTGGCCCCACTGTGTAGCTCTGTGCTTTAGAAAAACTAGGTGGAGAGGATTAATTAAATGCAAATCACTGAATCTCTCTGTGTCACTGGTCAGCTAAATAAATAGCCTTTGTGTCCTAACAGCAGCAGACATTTTCTGGTTTAGGTTTTCCACATGGTTTATTATGAAGTATGACAACTTGTCATGTGTAATCAGCATCACATTAGTCTCAAGAGAATAAGCTCTCCTTTAATCAGCTGCTTTTCTTTAATCTGGTGGGGTGAGGCGTATGGTAACCATGACATTTTTGTCATTTGCTTTGTGGGATGGTGGTGGTATTGATGGTGGTGTGATTGGATGTGTGTGGGTGTATGTATGTTTTGGGTATGTAGATTTTCCAAAAAGGGGCAGATGACAGATGGCAGATAAAGCATTCATGTATTCCTTGTCACTGTGCGTCAAAAATTATAGTCGTATGTCCTGGGAGTCAATAATAATTCTATTTACCAGAATATGTAGTTTCTAATGTTATTTCTCTGTTATTTATTAGAACTTGGGCTAGTCATTAAATTCTCTGAAGTCTCATATTCTTTATGTAATGAGGATAGACTTGACAGCCTTTACAGACTATAAACCTGTAAAGTTCTATGATTCAGTCACTGATTAAACTCTCATAAGTATGCAAGTAATAGTGGAGGTCTTATTCTTTCCATTCCTAGTTCTCAGTATCTCCATCGTGATTCATCGCCATAAATAAATGCTCTATTTATCTTCCTATCTATGCAGTTGGTCTGTTGTCATATTTGCCTGATGCAATATGACTTCTCATTTTCTTTTCTTTCTTTTTTTTTTTTTTTGAGACAGAGCCTCACTCTGTCACTGTCACCCAGGCTGGAGTGCAGTGGTGCGATCTCGGCTCACTGCAAGCTCTGCCTCCCAGATTCATGCCATTCACCTGCCTCAGGCTCCTGAGTAGCTGGAACTACAGTCGCCCACTACCATGCCTGGCAATTTTTTTTTTTTGTATTTTTAGTAGAGATGGGGTTTCACTGTGTTAGCCAGACTGGTCTCGATCTCCTGACCTCGTGATCCGCCTGCCTCGGCCTCCCAAAGTGCTGGGATTACAGGCGTGAGCCACCGCGCCCGGCCTTATTTCTTTTACCTTTTGTCATTTGAGCTGTCCTCAAAATATACTGATAACTTTGTATTTTTTATTTATTTGTATTTTTAAGCTACACCTGCTGGAATGGGAACTTTGTATTTTTTTATTCCTTTGAATTTATTTATAATTCTTATTTTATTGTGTTTTTTTAAGTGTCTCCTCTCCCTAGCGAGGTTGCCATGTATACATAGAGAATACAGTGAGCTTTTCCTCTGTACATATACATCTATACATTGTAACTCTAAGTTTTTATCATAGTAGATAGTGGTAGCTGTCAAGTATTTGAATATTTTTTTAGTCCATATTTCACACAAGTCTAGGACAAAGGAAGTATATCCCAAAGTGTTTGTAATCTGTTTAGAATGATGATAATAAAGTACAAAATCATCAAACAGCATAGGATAGTGTATTTTTAAGTGTTAAACTTTGTGACACAGACTAAATGTATAAATATTTAAGGTCAGTGATAGACCTGTAAACATAATAGTCAGTGAAGACATTTTGAAGTAGAGAGTTACATTGGTTTTTCAAGGATAGACAGAATTTGAATTATCAGGAAACAGAAGGACAGTTTATGTTAAGCAAAAATGTAGAATAATATGTTTGAGGTTTTTGTTTGTTTTGTTTTTTAGAGATAGGTTCTTGCTGGCTGGGCACAGTGGCTTACGCACTTTGGGAGGCCGAGGCGGGCGGATCACAAGGTCAGGAGTTCAAGACCAGCCTGGCCAACATAGTGAAACCCTGTCTCTACTAAAAATATAGGAAATTAGCCAGGCATGGTTCCGGGCGCCTGTAATCCCAGCTACTAGGGAGGCTGAGGTGGGAGAATCATTTGAACCCAGGAGGCGGAGGTTGCAGTGGGTAGAGATCGTGCCACTGCACTCCAGCCTGGGCAACCGTGTGAGACTCTGTCTCAAAAAAAAAAAAAAAAAGAAAGAAAGAAATGAGTTCTTGCTATGTCGCCCAGGCTGGAGTGCAGTGGCTACTCACAGGCATGAGTATAGCACACTATGGCCTCAAACTCCTGAGCTCAAGGGGTCTTCCTGCCTAGGCCTCCCAAGTAGCTGGGACTGTAACATGCTACTGCATCTGGCTTGTTTTGTTAGATAGTGAGAAATTGGCAGTGAGTTAATACTGGATGCAAATAGTAATACTTTTTTAAAAAATTCCTTATCACATATAATTTAATGTGGCTTATAATGATGCATAATGGAAAAATCCAAATAGTAAATACAAAAATCAGGAGTAGGAAAATTGTACATGTCTATAGTAGGAATAACAGATCATAGATAGGTAAGTAGTCTGTGAGATCCTCTACAATTATACTAGTGCTGAGCTGTGAATTTGGTTCTTGGCAAAGCCAAATACATACATACATACATATGTATACACACACACACACGCACACACACACATATATATATATACACTATAAAACAGAGGGTATATTTAGTTCCAGGAATCTTTTCCCCCTATAATTTAGAAGCTATACTAGTTCCTTTTGGTTGGAAAATAGTTTTTTAAAAGATTTCTTTTTTCCCACTAAGAGCTTTATAACATAGGACACAGAAATGCAGTAGAAAATGTTGTCAATATCGGCCAGACGTGGTGGCTCACTCCTGTAATCCCAGCACTTTGGGAGACCAGGGTGGGCAAATCATGAGGTCTACAATTCAAACCTTGTAGAAAAATGGATCCAATAGGTTATATTATCTGCAAGAAGTCTAAAACGTTTAGGTGTTCTGAGTTTCTGATTAAGGGGAGGTCAAGAGTAGAATGATAGATATTAAGTTAGAAATGTTTTTGTGGAATAGAGGGCTAACTTTTTTCAGCCTGGTTGTTATTTCTGTTTCTGTCATTGAAGTACGTTTGAAGGAGTGTTAGTAGCTACAAGAAGGATTGATTTCTCTTAAAAGCACGTTCATTCACTGTAGCTCATGACAGTGATTGATCAAAATTCTTACATTGTTGAGTATGACAGAGATTACCTTAGCCTGGAAAAAAATTGAAGGCAAGTCCATTAGAGGCAAGCCACCCTTGGAAACAGGTTGCAGAACATCTGGTATTCAGGAATACAGCTTTTTAGTAAAACTTCCCCAATCAATTTGTTGTGCAATGTCCAACAAATTTAAGCAACACATATTAAGCCATTCTCTCTAGCAGCAATTGAAGAGCAAGAATAACTGCCTGTCAAGATTTCTCCTAGTTTGTGTTAAAACAGCCTTATTTTATATTACATGGCATTATCTAAACTGACAGAGGTTGTCCTCCTGTTCCTACCTTTCACAGTGTGGAAAGCAGGTTCTGTATAAGCATCTTTGATTAAAAATCTGTGATGAGCTAATTTCTGTTCACAGAGATAAGGGGCCAGGAAAGATAATTATCTAATAATACAATTTTAGATCATGAAAAGAATTGGTGAGTGGGAGCACCTGTCGATTGGGCATTTATCTCATTACTCTTCACAACTACCCTTCGTGGTGGGTATTATTTTCCCATTTTATATAAGAGGAGAGACGGTGGCTCACGCCTGTAATCCCAGCACTTCGGGAGGCTGAGGCAGGCGGATCACTTCAGGTCAGGAGTTCGAGACCAGCCTGGCCAACATGGCAGAACCCTGTCTCTACTAAAAACAAAAAAATTAGGCAGGCATGGTGGCACACGCCTGTACTCCCAGCTACTTGGGAGGCTGAGGTGGGAGAATTGCTTGAACCCAGGAGGTGGAGGTTGCAGTGAGCCGAGACTGCACCACTGCACTCCAGCCTGGGTGACAGAGCGAGACTCTGTCTCAATTAAAAAAATAATCATAAAGAGGAGAGGGTCAAGAAGATTATTTTCCTTGCCCAAGTGAAGAGTTAGAAGGCCTGACTCCAAAGCTTATCAACCACTTTATGGCTGTTTTCCAGGAAGCTGGAAGGGAAAGAGAATTTTATTGCAAGAAGTAGCATGGGCCGTGAATTAATTTCCGAGCTTGTGTTTGATTTCACTTAATAATGTCATGATATATTCTGGAGATCACTGTATCTTGTGCAGTTATATTAATCAGTGCTGTTGCAGAGCCATCCAACACTACAAATTACTTCTAAAGGTAAAACCTGTTATAATTATAAACAGTAATGGAGATTTAGTAGAAGCTTATCTGTAAAGGTAGACTTTTATGCTTTATGAGAATTTATAAAGATTAGGATAAATTGGCATACGATCTTTCTAGGATAAATTGGCCTCAAATTTTTGCATAATAGATTGTTTTATGTAACATTTTCAAGTTTTTATGAATGTAGTTTATCAAAGATATTTACTTAGGCAGAAGTAAGTGAAATGTCATTAAGCAAAGTATATGCTATTGGTGACATTGAGGAGATCCTTTGTGTTACATTTCAACTTTTAAGGATCCTGGCACTTAGGGAGGCAGAGGCAGGAGGATGGCTTGAGCCCAGGAGTTTGAGACCTGCCTAGGCAATATAGTGAGACCCTATTCTCAAAAAATAAAAAAAATTAAAAAAAAGGATTTGCATTTTATTTTGGTTAGTCTCAGCTCATAAGGAAAGTGTTTTATGTCGCTTAAAGCCATGTTATTTTTGTCAGCTTTAAAAGTAGAAAATGAATCAGAATCTGTGACACGTAAAAATGTTTTAACCTTTTGTTTTTTAAAGGTATTTTAAATACCCGTGGATGATAGAATAATCAAGTTTCTTGACCTTAATAGAATTAATTAATTCAAAGCCCATCTGAGAATTTGGGATTCTTTAATTTGGTTGCAAAAAATGAAAACATAGGCAGAGCCTGGTGGCTCATGCCTGTAATCCCAGCGTGAGGGAGGCCAAGGTGGGCGGCTTGCTTGAGCCCAGGAATTTGAGACCAGCCTGGCCAACAAGGCAAAACTTTGTCTCTACCAAAAAAAAAGAAAAACCCCACACAGCTGGGTGCGGTGGCTCACACCTGTAATCCCAGCACTTTGGGAGTCTGAGGCAGGTGGATCACGAGGTCAGGAGATCGAGACCATCCTGGCCAACATGGTGAAACCCTGTCTCTACCAAAAATACAAAAATTAGCTGGGTGTGGTGGTGTGCACCTGTAGTTCTAGCTACTCGGGAGGCTGAGGCAGGAGAATCACTTGAACCCGGGAGGCAGAGGTTGCAGTGAGGCGAGATCGCGCCATTGCATGATCTGGCGACAAAGCGAGACTCTGTCTCAAAAAAAAAAAAAACAAAAAAAACCCCACACAAATTAGCTGGGCATGGTGGTGTGTACCTGTAGTGCCAGCTACTTGAGAGGCTGAGGTGGGAAGATCGCTTGAGCCTAAGATGTTGAGGCTCTTGTGAGCCATGATAGTGCCACTGCACTCCAGCCTGGGCAACAGGGTGAGACCCTGTCTAGAAACATAAAATATATAGAAGTGCTGAAGTGCAGTGGTGCAGTCATGGCTCACAGCAGCCTCGACCTCCCAGGCTCAAGTGATCTTCGCACATCAGGCTCCCGAGTATCTTGGACGATGGGAACATGCCACTGTGCTCAGCTAGTTTTTTTTATTTTTCGTAGAAACAAGGTCTAGCTATGTTGTGCAGGCTGTTCTTGAACTCCTAAGCTCAAACAATCCTCCTGCCTCGGCCTCCCAAAGTGCTGAGATTACAGGCATGAGCACCACACCCAACTGAAGTGAAGATTAAATAAGGGGACATGAAAGTCCCTGTCAGAAGACAGTATCACCGATATAGACAACCTTTCTGCTCTCTGTTAACTATTTAATCATGTCAGAAATGTTTCTGAGATCTTTCATTCCTAGCCACCCAACCAGAAGATGACGAGAGCACAGCCTGGATTAACGATTTTGTACTCAGACTCACCAGAGTTCCAATTATAACTTCTTTATGGTAGTGGTAGAACCTATCCAAGCTTCAGTTTCCTCATCTTCAAATGGAACTATTATTTCATCCCTCATAAGGTTGACTTGGAAATTAAATGAAATAACACATAGGAAATGTTTACTACCGTGCCTGTTAAATAACAGGTACTTTGTAAATGCTTGCTGTTGTCCTGCCCTTCCTGAACTTCCCCAATCTATATAAATAGTTTCATGTGCTGGACAAATCTTACTCATTTTTGTGCTACGTAGATGCTTCAGGACATACCTGATAAATAGCAGGTAGTCAGTGTTTCTTCAGTGGATAAATGAATAGTAGGTAGACCTGCAATTTAGTGGCCCAGTTCATGCTGCTTTTTGTTTGCTTGTTTGGTTTTTCTGCTGAAATTCTTGCATGGTGGAGTATAGTTGATTGCAGGGCCCTTCCCCCACACCCAGGTAGGGGCTTCATTGTCCCCACAAGTTACTTATCTCAAGTCTTTAGGGAAATGAAAAACCACTCTCCTCTAACAGAAGGTTAGTTGCTAAGTATACAGTTCAGCATCCTCTGGGTGTTCAGGTAAGCCTGAATTTAAGTTCCAGAAATGAGTGAGATTCCTAGGATGACTCTGAATTATCTTGACTTCCCTGAATGCTTCTGGCTAAAAAACAAGCTGGGATTATTGATGTGATTGTGAATCTGGCCCATGTCCTGGGAATGTGGATTCTGCTGCATATGTCAATTGGTTTGGCTCTTTTTTTTTTTTTTTTTTTTTTTTTTGAGACAGTTTCACCCTTGTGGCCCAGGCTGGAGTGCAATGGTGCGATCTCTGCTCACCGCAGCCTCCGCCTCCTGGGTTCAAGTGATTCTCCCACCTCAGCCTACCGAGTAGCTGTGATTACAGGCGCCTGCCACCATGCCTAGCAAATTTTTGTATTTTTAGTAGAGACGGGATTTCACCATGTTGGCCAGGCTGGTCTTGAACTCCTGACCTCAGGTGATCCGCCCGCCTTGGCCTCCTGAAGTGCTGGGATTACAGGCGTGAGCCACTGTGCCTGGCTGGTTTGGCTCTTTTTATCCTAAATTTTTTGTTTAAATGCTCTGTAGTACTGAAATCACCTGAAAGTAGAAGAAAAAAAAATTATTCAACAAAGAATATTTTTGCAATGTAGGGAGAACTTGAGCTTTTTATATAAGCTTTTAAAGCTTTAAAAGGAACTGTGCTGTTTTACCCCCAAATTTGCCCACTTTGAATTCAGGAGAAACGTTTTGGTCTCCTTTATGTTCTAGTCTCTGGATACAAATGTTTTCTTTGTTCGTTTTTTCCCCTTACTACCAACCACAGGTTCTTAGGCTCCTGTGTAATAGAAATTGACACAAGGCCAAGCAAGTTTCCCAGACAAGGCTATATTAAGACTTATGGGCCAGGCACGGTGGCTCACGCCTGTAATCCCAGCACTTTGGGAGGCTGGGGCGGGCAGATCACCTGAGGTCAGGAGTTCGAGATCAGCCTGGCCAACATGATGAAGCACCATCTCTACTAAAAATACAAAAAATTAGCCGGGCGTGTTGGCAGGCACTTGTAATTCCAGCTACTCGGGAGGGTGAGGCAGGAGAATTGCTTGAACCCCGGGGGGCGGAGGTTGCAGTCAGCCGAGATTGTGCGATTGCACTCCAGCCTGGGCAACAAGGGCGTAACTCTCTCAAAAAAAAAAAAAAAAAAAAGGCTGGGCACGGTGGCTCACGCCTGTAATCCCAACACTTTGGGAGGCCGAGGCGGGCGGATCACGAGGTCAGGAGATCAAGACCATCCTGGCTAACACGGTGAAACCCCATCTCTACTAAAAATACAAAAAATTAGCGGGGCATGGTGTCGGGCGCCTTAGTCCCAGCTATTCGGGAGGTTGAGGCAGGAGAATGGCATGAACCCGGGAGGTGGAGCTTGCAGTGAGCCGAGATCAAGCCACTGCACTGCACTCCAGCCTGGGACACAGCGAGACTCTGTCTCAAAAAAAAAAAAAAAAAGACTCATACCTAGAAAGGTTGGACATAAGGGAGACAGCACAGGAGGAAGGGTTCTCCAGCTGGCTCTCCGAGGGGAGTGCATTGCGATGTCTTAAGGAGGGTGGCATGCATGATTCACGAGGTAAGTGAGCATCACTACGTGTGTGGGGTGGAGTGCAGACACGGTAAGGAATCGTGCTAACACATGATCAGAAAGTGGCAGATAAGCGTCTTCCTGGGTGGTGATTTTAGTATTATAGTGAGGCTGGTGATTAGGATTGGTCATTGTCCTTGAGCTCGTGTGAGTGGTAGAGCTCACTCCCTTGAGTAAGATTTATGGCAGGCTGCTGCCTATAGTTTCTTCATACCATACCTGCGAGGTCTGGTCAGCAGGTATGGTGCCAGTTGGGGTGGTGCTGTAGGGTGTGGCGGTCACTGAGAACGTATGGAAAAACACATTAGTGGGGTGGGGCCAAGTCCCATTTCCTACTCTGTCTCACCTCCATGCCCCGCGATTACTCGTCTTGATCTGTCTCCTGGAGCCTTTTAGTGGTTGGTGATCATTGGCCACTGCTCATTAAGTCAGGTTACCCAATAGTACAAAACTGTAGTACATTAGCCAAATGAAAGAGGACTATATTATGCAGTGGGTGTGAGTATGTGGATTCAGGGAGGGGGAAAGAAGGAGAATTAGATGGGCTGGGCGCAGTGGCTCACACCTGTAATCCCAGCACTTTGGGAGGCCGAGGCAGGTGGATCACGGGGCCAGGAGATCGAGACCATCCTGGCTAACACGCTGAAACCCCGTCTCTACTAAAAATACAAAAAATTAGGCGGGTGTGGTGGCGGGCGCCTGTAGTCCCAGCTACTTGGGAGCAGGAGAATGGCGTGAATCTGGGAGGCGGAGCTTACAGTGGGCAGAGCTTGCGCCACTGTACTCCAGCCTGGGGGACAGAGCGAGACTCCTTCTGAAAAAAAAAAAAAAAAGGAAAATTAGATGGTAGTTAGTAAAGAGTTTAAACCAAGGCTTATAGAGGTCCTGAGAGGGTCCATGAATGCCCTAAAATTGCTTGCCAAACATTGTGGGAGGAGGGACCATTATTTTATTGACATTCTCTTAAGAGCCTGAAATCTCAAAAAGCCCAAGAACAAGAACTGCTGTGCTGTGATCACTGTCATAGAGGCAGGCCTGGACTTTGGGGTGTTTGATTTAATATAGTCCATGCTTGCAAGAATGGCGAGAGGCGACATTGTGCAGGGGTTAGGGCCCAGACCCTGAAAGTTGACTGCCTGGGTTTGTGTCTGAGCTCTGCTGTTGGTGCACCCTTGGTCACATTTCTTCCCTGTGTCTTGGTTTTTCACCTGCAAACTGAGGATAATAGTAATACCTATCTCAAAGGGTTGTTATGAGCATTTAATGAGCATATGTGTATATACACATACATACATACGTACGTACATGTACATACAAAGTGCTTAGTATAGTGCCCCCAGCACTTGATATTAGCCATTATTGTGTATTGTTATCACTAAAACTAACTTGGGTGAAATTGGACTGTCAAATGACAGAGGTACTGCTTTCAGGCTTCAGCAGTATCTTTTTTTGTACCTTAGTACTTGCAAAGATAAATAATTATCTTGCCGTATTTAGAAAACTTAGTAGCAAAATAGAATTAACCAGTAATAAGCATGAGAGACTGGTGATGAGCATAACTCATAAATCTAATGTGATTGGTACAAAGAAATCGTTATGCCCACAGTGGTGGAATTTTAGCCTCAGTTGTGTGCTTTGTGGACTTAAGCAGCAGTCAACTAACTGTTATGGGCAGGGTTGGGGGAAGAAAAGAAAGAAAATTACAAAGCATGTATAAAATGCTAGAAGTATATCATCTAAAAATGTGTCCAAAAGTGAGATACAATTAGGGATCTATATAATTTGAAGTGGGGGGAATGGACATCTCCCACCACCACTGAAATATTAATAACATGAATTCTTTTTGTTTTTATCATATTCCATCTTCATACTTTTTAAAAAGGATAC
Source organism: Pan troglodytes (assembly GCF_028858775.2). Classification (NCBI taxonomy): domain Eukaryota; kingdom Metazoa; phylum Chordata; class Mammalia; order Primates; family Hominidae; genus Pan; species Pan troglodytes. The sequence goes on from NC_086016.1 coordinate 20,397,481, forward strand.
ATTGTCTACAAAAAGAGAGGACTGGCCCGACTTACTGATACATCTTTCCCAACCTCCTCTTGAGTTAATGTGTTTCTGAAGATTCAGCTCAATTTCCCTGTTTCTGGCAGAAACATCTGGAAAGGTGGAGACTGACTCACTCTCAATCCATAGGCCCAAATATTTCTACTAAAGGTTGTTTTTGATTTTTGTTTTTTAATTATTGCAAAAAGGATTTCCTACCGTCCCTAATTTTGATAATGAATTTTGATTTTGCATTTTTTGGCTTAACAAATTGCTATTGTAGGGCCGGGTGCGGTGGCTTACGCCTGAAATCCCAGCACTTTGGGAGGCCGAGGCAGGCGGATCACAAGGTCAGGAGTTCGAGACCAGCCTGGCCAACATAGTGAAACCTGTCTCTACTAAAAATACAAAAAAATTAGCCAGGCGTGGTGGCAGGCGCCTATAATCCCAGTTACTTGGGAGGCTGAGGCAGGAGAATCGCTTGAACCTAGGAGGCAGAGGTTGCAGTGAGCGGAGATCATGCCATTGCACTCCAGCCCCAGTGACAGTGCGAGACTCCGTCTCAAAAAAAAAAAAAAAAAGTGCTATTATATTCTAATGGTTTCTCTCTCCCTCTTTCAATAATAACCTTTTTTGTTGCTTTCAGGGGTTCAACTAGATATAGCTTCACAATCTCTGGATCAAGAAATTTTATTAAAAGTTAAAACTGAAATTGAGGAAGAGCTAAAATCTCTGGACAAAGAAATTTCTGAAGGTCTGTTTATTCTTATTTTTCTAGTTAATAAGCAGATTGTGTTTGTTATGGTTTACTGTTGGTTTAATTTGATTTTTACAGTGGGGTATTCTCAACAGTTAACAACTTACACCAATTATACATTGGTAGAAGTTTATAAGGGTAAAACTAGAAGGTAGCCTTTTTTCTTTCCTGGAGGATATGTTGATGGAAGTTCCCCAACTATACCTAACAGGTTAGATGTAGCAGTTTCTCATGTTAAGTATCGGATAAATGATCATGTTAAGGTTCTTTCCATTCACTATGGTTTGATTTGTATTTAATATTACCTTTATAAGTAATAACGACATAAAAAGGAAAAAGTAAGCATACGCTTTTATTTTTGCATACATATATACTATAGATAACTAATTATAATGTACATTCAACTTTATAGCCATTTTATTTTGCACTTAACATTACAACATAAACTTTAAAAATAGTTACTAACTGCATGAAATTTCATTCACTGAATAAATGTTTTTACTCAGTCATTCCATTATTATTATTATTATTATTATTATTACTATTTCAGAGACAGGGTCTTGCTCTGTCGCCCAGGCTGGAGTGCAGTAGTGAGCACTGGGATTACAGGTGTAAGCCACCATGCCTGGCCTGTTCCCTTGTTATTGAGGGGAGCATTTGGATTATTATTCCTTTTTTCACTGGACGACGACTACACAGCATTTGCATTATTTCCGGTTTTGTCTTCCATAGGTAATGCTGCATTGAACATCTTGCCCAATGATATAAATATATTTTTACAACTTTATTGAGATATATTTTACATACCATAAAATTCACCCATTTAAAAGGTCCAGTTCAGTCTGGGCACAGGGACTCATGCCTGTAATTCTAGCACTTTGGGAGGCCAAGGCCTCAGGAGGGTTGCTTGAGCCCCTGAGTTCAAAACCACACTGGGCAACATAGGGAGACCATGTCTCTATTTATTAAACAAATAATAATAATAATAATAAAGTACAATTCAGTGGTTGTAGTGTATTCACAGAATTTATCACCATGATCTAAATTTAGAACACTTTCAGTCCTCCTTAAAGAAACACAATACACATTAGCAGCCACTTCCCATTCCCACTAGCCCCAGGCCCCAACCCCACCCCACACCAGGCACCCACTGATCTCCATTCTGTTTTTATTGATTTGCCTATTCTGGAAATATACATAAATAGAATAGTTCACTATGTGGTGGTGTTTTGAGATGCAGTTTCGCTCTCATTGCCCAGGCTGGAGTGCAGTGGCACCATCTCGGCCCACCGCAACCTCCATCTCCCAGGTTCAAATGATTCTCCTGTCTCAGCCTCCCGAGTAGCCAGGATTACAGGTATGCGCCACCACACCTGGCTAATTTTTTGTATTTTTTTTTTTTTTTTTGACAGAGTCTGGCTCTTTGCCCAGGCTGGAGTGCGGTGGCAGGATCTTGGCTCACTGCAAGCTCCGCCTCCTGGGTTCAGGCCATTCTCCTGCCTCAGCCTCCCGAGTAGCTGGGACTACAGGTGCCTGCCACCACACCTGACTAATTTTTTGTATTTTTAGTAGAGACGGGGTTTCAGCGTGTTAGCCAGGATGGTCTCGTTGATCTCCTGACCTTGTTTTCTGCCCGCCTTGGCCTCCCAAAGTGCTGGGATTACAGGCATGAGCCACCACGCCCGGCCTGTAATTTTTTGTACGTTTAATAGAGACAAGGTTTCTCCATGTTGCTCAGGCTGGTCTCGAACTCCTGACCTCAGGTGATCCGCCCACCTCAGTCTCCCAGAGTGCTGGGATTAAAGGCGTGATCCACTGCGCCTGGCCACTATGTGGTCTTTTGTGACTGGCATTTTTTACTTAGCATAATGTATTTTTGTTGTTGTTGCTGTTTTTTAAGACATCGCCTTGCTCTGTTGCACAGGCTGGCATGCAGTGGCATGATCTGGGCTCACTGCAACCTCCAACTTTAAGGTTCAAGCAATTCTCCAGCCTCAGCCTCTTGAATAGCTGGGATTACAGGTACCCACCACCACGCCCAGCTAATTTTTGTTTTTAGTAGAGACGGGGTTTCACCATATTGGCCAGGCTGGTCTCCAACTCCTGACCTCAAATGATCCACCTGTCTCGGCCTCCCAGAGTGCTGGGATTACAGGCGTGAACAACTGCACCTGGCCGACTTAGCATAATGTTTTCAAGGGTCATCCATGTTGTAGCATGTATCAGTACTTCATTACTTTTTACAGTCAAATAATATTCCACTGTGTGGATGTGCCATATTTTGTTTATTCATTCATTAGTTAATGGAAATTTAGGTTGTTTCTACTTGTTTACTATTATGTATAATGCTGCTGTGAATATTCTTGTGCAAGTTTTTGTGTGGACATATATTGCCCAATAATTTTTTCTTTTTCTTTTTTTTTTTTTTTTTTTGAGACAAAGTCTCGCTCTGTTGCCCAGCTGGAGTGCAGTGGCGGGATCTCGACTCACTGCAAGCTCCGCCTCCTGGCTTCACGCCATTCTCCTGCCTCAGCCTCCTGAGTAGCTGGGGCTACAGCGCCCACCACCACACCCAGCTAATCTTTTGGTAATTTTTAGTAGAGACGGGGTTTCACCATGTTAGCCAGGATGTTCTTGATCTCCTGACCTCGTGACCCGCCCACCTCAGCCTCCCAAAGTGCTGGGATTACAGGCCTGAGCCACCGTACCCAGCCTGCCCAATAATTTTTAATGATCAAAATTATAAATTATGTTTATAACTCAAGTTCCTCGTTAGTAGAGAAAAAATACAGATAGAAATGTACAAATAATCCCGAGACCAGGTGCGGTGCCTGTAGTCCCAGCACTTTGGGAGGCTGAAGCGGGTGGATCACTTGAGGCCAGGAGTTTGAGATGACCCCAGCCAACATGGTGAAACCCTGCCTCTATAAAAATACAAAAAAATTAGCCAGGCATGGTGGTGCACACCTGTAATTCCAGCTACCTGGGAGGCTAAGGCATGAGAATCTCTTGAACCCAGGAAGCATAGGTTGTAGTGAGCCAAGATCATGCCACTGTACTCCAGGCTGGGTGACAGAGTGAGACCATTTTAAAAAAAAAGAAATGTACAAATAATCCTGAAACCTAATGTTAGTCTTGTCTTTTATATTTCTTTTTTTTTCTTTTTTTTTTGAGACGGAGTCTCGCTTTGTCACCCAGGCTGGAGTGCAGTGGTGCGATCTCAGTTCACTGCAACCTCCGCCTCCTGAGTTTAAGCGATTCTCCTGCCTCAGCCTCCTGAGTAGCTGGGATTATAGGCGCCCGCCACCATGCCTGGCTAATTTTTGTATTTTTAGTAGAGGTGGGGTTTCACCACGTTGGTCAGGCTGGTCTCGATCTCCTGACCTTGTGATCCACCCGCCTTGGCCTCCCAAAGTGCTGGGATTACCGGTGTGAAACACCATGCCCGACCATTGTATTTCTTTATCAACATTTTGAAATGATTAAATTTCTGATTCTCTTCATGTATATTCTGGTAACAGCACTGCTGCATAGTAAAATGGGCAAAAGGTAGAAAGAAGAAGAGAGTAACAAAAGGTTTAAATACATTCACTTATTGAACCCCATATTATCTAAGTTTGACCATTAAAATGGATGCTCTCCAGCTTGCTCAAACAACAAAGTATTTGTGAACTTTGCAGCCATTTGCATCTTTCTCGGAGGCAAGCACTTTATAAAGAAACACATACTTAACTCTATAGTAAAATTTGCAGCCTTATAGGAGTAAGCGTTAGATTAATGCAATAAATACTTAATGCAGATGACGGCTAAATCTTGGGAGTGGGTGCAAGCGGCCTGTTTTCCTGGTAGCTGATGCCTTGCATCGCATATGTACTTAGATTAATGCAATAAATACTTTATACAGATGACGGCTAAATCTTGGGAGTGGGTGCAAGCGGCCTGTTTTCCTGGTAGCTGATGCCTTGCATCGCATTTGTACTTAGATTAATGCAATAAATACTTTATACAGATGACGGCTAAATCTTGGGAGTGGGTGCAAGCGGCCTGCTTTCCTGGTAGCTGATGCCTTGCATCGCATTTGTACTCTGAAACAAGTTACTCTGCTTGCTCTTCCTGCAGTTAGGGAATGGTTAAGTCTCTACAACAAGTTATGACTGCTTTTCCTGGATTCAAGTTTTATTTTATTTTTATTTAATTAATTTGGTTATTTTTTGGGGAGACAGAGTCTCACTTTGTTGCCCAGGTTGGAGTGTAGTGTTATGATCAGGGCTCACTGCAGTCTTGACTTCCTGGACTCAAGTGATCCTCCTACTTCAGCCCCCAAGTAGCTGGGACTATAGGCGTGTGCCACAGCACCCAGCTATTATTATTATTATTATTATTATTATTATTATTATTTTCTTTTTTTTTTGAGCCAGAGTCTCGCTCTGTCACCCAGGCTGGAGTGCAGTGTCGCAGTCTCGGCCTACTGCAAGTTCTGCCTCCTGGGTTCACACCATTCTCCTGCCTCAGCCTCTTGAGTAGCTGGGATTACAGGCGCCCGCCACCAGGCCCAGCTAATTTTTTTGTATTTTTAGTAGAGACGGGGTTTCACCGTGTTAGCCAGGATGATCTCGATCTCCTGACCTCGTGATCTGCCCGCTTCAGCCTCCCAAAGTGCTGGGATTACAGGCGTGAGCCACTGCACCCGGCCCCTTTTTTTTTTTTTTTTTTGAGAAGGAGTTTCACTCTTGTTGCCCAGGCTAGAGTGCAATGGCACGATCTTGGCTCACTGCAACCTCTATCTCCCAGGTTCAAGCAATTCTCCTGCCTCAGGCTCCTGAGTAGCTGGGATTACAGGCATGCACCATCACGCCTGGCTAATTTTTGTATTTTTAGTAGAGACGGGGTTTCCCCATGTTGGTCAAGCTGGTCTCGAACTCCTGACCTCAGGTGATCTGCCCAGCCTTGGCCTCCCAAAGTGCTGGGATTACAGGCATGTGCCACCGCGCCCAGCCTTAATGTTTTGTATTTTTAGTAGAGATGTGGTTTTGCCATGTTGCCCAGGCTGGTCTCGAACTCCTGGACTCAAACCATCTGCACACCTCAGCCTCCCAAAATGCTGGGATTACAGGCATGGGTCACTGTGCTCCGCTTCTGGTTCAACTTTTATACTTGTTTGTATAATCTTCATATAATAGTTTGAAAATTTATCCATGTGTAGTCATATTAAGGTTGAAAGTTCATTTTAATAAGGAAATGAAAGCAATGGACTCATCCTCTGAGGATGATTAGAATCTGATATAAGTGCCAGTTTTATAAATGTAAAACAAAATCTTAAAAACAGAATTTTAAGAGAAGGATAATAGAGCCAGGAATTGCTTCTCATTTATCATTATTATACTTGTTGGTCAGTAATCATAAACTAAATTGATTAGCTTATTATAACATGTCAGTTTAGTTGTTTCTTTTCTCTTAAATCTAAGCTTTTTCATTAAAACCTAAAAGAACCTCTAAATTTATGACCTATCAATGTTTACGTGCCAACAAAGATTAATGTCCACAATGATTATCTGACCTTTTTAAGTGGCTTGTAATGATTAGCTTGTTCCTAATAGTGGGTGTCTTAATCCTGTGGCCTTTTATAGCGCAACTTTTGATATTATTATTATTATTTTTTTTTTTGAGACGGAGTTTCCCTCTTGTTGCCCAGGCTGGAGTGCAATGGCGTGATCTTGGCTCACCACAACCTCTGCCTCCTGGGTTCAAGTGATTCTCCTGCCTCAGCCTCCTGAGTAGCTGGGATTACAGGCATGTGCCACCACACCCAGCTAATTTTATAGATATTGTTTATTATATTAGGTTTTTCTTTTGTCCTATCTTCAGCCTTCACCAGCACAGGCTTTGACCGTCACACTTCTCCAGTGTTCAGCCCTGCCAATCCAGAAAGCTCAATGGAAGACTGCTTGGCCCATCTTGGAGAAAAAGTGTCCCAGGAACTGAAAGAGCCTCTCCATAAAGCATTGCAAATGCTCCTGAGCCAGTGAGTTACACTGCTGAGTGGGATGTGCTTCTTTAAGTAGTCTCTGGATCTCTCATGCAGCACTGGATTGGTTAGGGCTGTGTTTTAGGTGAACAGTGTCACTTCTTTTCTCACTTTTCTTTACATTTTCTTCATTTTCTTTCCCAAAGCATCTCTGTGTTTTGAATGACAGTTTTGCTTTAAAGGAGTGATTTAGCTATTCCAACATAGATTTGTTAATTTGTATTTATATGTTGAGCTGTCAGGTTTCAACGAATGCTTTTACCAAGTAGTAAATACAAGCTATTTCACTTCCCCCGACCACTTTTTACTGCCATTTCCTCTAGTGGTGACATAAATATAATGGCTAGCGTTTTGTGCGTTGTAATGTGGGATTAACATTATATCTGTATTTTAGAATTCTGTATTTAACATTTTATTGACCGGGCGCGGTGGCTCACGCCTGTAATCCCAGCACTTTGGGAGGCCGAGGTGGGCGGATTATGAGGTCAGGAGTTCAAGACCAGCCTGGCCAATATGGTGAAACCTCGTCTCTACTAAAAATATAAAACTTAGCCGGGCATGGTGGCGCATGCCTCTAGTCCCAGCTACTCGAGAGACTGAGGGAGGAGAATCACTTGAACCCGGGAGGCAGAGGTTGCAGTGAGCCGAGATCCTGCCACTGCACTGCAGCCTGGGTGACAGAGCGAGACTCCATCTCAAAAAAAAAAAAAAAAAAACCAAAAAACCGTTATATCTGTATCCCAGAGGTTGCTCAACTTTAGGGTTGCACATCTGCCAATGGAACTGCTTCTACATTCTTATAGAAGGAACTTCTCTCCTAGCTATGGTTCTGACCATATTAAAGCTAAAGGCAAGAAGCTAGTAATAAGGAAAGTATTAAAATAGAACCAAATCATTTATTGTAAATATTAAAAATCAGCCTGTAATCCCAGCACTTTGGGAGGACGAGGTGGAGGTATCACTGGAAGTCAGGAGTTGGAGACCAGCCTGGCCAACATGGTGAAACCCCATCTCTAGTAAAAATACAAAAATTAGCTGAGCATGGTGGCAGGTGCCTATAATCCCAGCTACTCGGGAGGCTGAGGCAGGAGTATCGCTTGAACCCAGGAGGCGGAGCTTGCAGTGAGCTGAGATCATGCCATTGCACTCCAGCCTGCATGACAGAGGGAGACTCCATCTGAAAGAAAAAAAATTTTTTTTTATTTTCCTGTAAGCAAAGTATATATTGATTACCATTTGTTAGAAGAAAGTAATTTGGGTTTTAGGAGAATTTGATTTTTTGTTGCGTAGTATTGTGAAATGAGCAAATGTAAAAATACTAATTATGCTTAAACAGTGAAATGAAATCGTATTTGGTAATCTCAGTACTTTGGGAGGTCCAGGCGGGAGGATTGCTTGAGGCCAGGAGTTAAAGACCAGCCTGGGCAATATAGCCAGACCCTGTCTCTACAAAAAAAATGTTTAGAAAATTAGCCAGTGTGATGGCATGTTCCTGTAGTCCCAGCCACTTGGGAGGCTGAGGTGGGAGGTTCACTTGAGCCCAATAGTTTGAGGCTGCAGTAAGCTATGATCACACCACTGTGGCACTCCAGCCTGGGCAACAGAGCAAGACCTTGTCTCTAAAAATAAAAATTAAAAAAGTCGTATTTGGATTTTCTTAACCTAATATATAGTAAAATTTAAATATAAATATGGAGAGAAGTATATGGGTATTGGGAAATAAAACTTACACAGGAAATTTGGATTTACAGCAGTTGTTTTCAAAAAGTGTTCTATGGAGCCTTAGGCATAGAGGTGCTGCAGGGGTCCTGAAGAAGTGAGGGATAGTAAGTGGGTTAAGCTCATTAGGGCCTCTCCACTCTTCTTTCTTTTTTATTTATTTATTTTAAATTTTTTGTAGAGACAGGGTCTCACTATGTTACCCAGACTAGTCTTAGTTACCCTGGCCTCAAGCAACTCTCCCACCTCAGCCTCCCCAGAGTGCTAAGATTACGGGTGTGAGCCATTGTACCTAGCCTTATTTATTTATTTTCCCACTTTTCTTAACCAGAGCACGTGTACTTTCATATATTTTATATTCTGAGGTTACATGTAAGACTTGAAGAAAGAAATTTGCTGCTTCACTCCTCTCTCCACAAAAATGTAAAAGTTATCTGGACCAGGAGTGAAATAATGAAGTGAAAGGTGCAGACTTTTAAAAGAATCTTTTTCCTGGCCGGGTGCGGTGGCTCACGCCTGTAATCCCAGCACTTTGGGAGGCCGAGGCGGGCGGATCACGAGGTCAGGAGATTGAGACCATCCTGGCTAACACAGTGAAACCCCGTCTCTACTAAAAATACAAAAAATTAGCCCAGCGTGGTGGCGGGTGCCTGTAGTCCCAGCCACTCAGGAGGCTGAGGCAGGAGAATGGTGTGAACCTGGGAGGCGGAGCTTGCAGTGAGCCGAGATTGCACCACTGCACTCCAGCCTGGGTGACAGAGCAAGACTCTGTCTCAAAAACAAAAAAAAAGAATCTTTTTCCAAATTTGATACAGACTTTGGCTTGGAGCAAACCATGTCACCCTTAATATTTCAATTCTCCACGTGTTAATTTTAACTTTATGGTGTAGTATAAGCTCTTCAAAAAACAGTGTTATGTAAGTTTTTAAAAGTATTGTTTCTGAAGTCCTTTTTGTGATCTACAGGAAAAATTGATGTCTTCTCACAGCAAATTCTATTTAAAGGAGAATTGGCTTGGACGAATGTTTATTTTTTTCCCAAATCTTGAGAGAATTATTTTTGAAATTGGTTATGTATCAAAGTCAGGTCTCTTTCTTTTTTCAGAAATCTGTTTTTAGAAGTTTTAAGCTCTGTTACTAGTACCTTGAAAATAACTAATGGATGATAAACTACATAAACTAGAAGTATTATAAACGTTGAAGGCAGTATCGTAAGGTAGAAAATACCACTGATTCCTCCAAAAGGTTTTGTTAATGTAGGAAGTTATTGCTGAACCCTTCTTACAGAAGAACAACAGCTGTTTCAAAAAGATATCCTGCCCTGCTCTTTTCTTCTTTGCTCTATTCTAATAGCTCACTATGTAGGATTGGTTATTTAGCTACTTACTTTTCTATGTATTTGATTTCCTTTGAATGTTTTAATCTGCTGCATTTTTTGTGCATGTATGTCTGTGTATATGATGTTTCAAATCATGTTTCATTCAGAACGATGCTAAAATACTTTAGCCTCGTAGACAAACAACCAGTAAGGACTACTGTGACCCCCAGCAGCACCAAACAGTTCAGGAAAGGAAGTGAGGGGACTGATATATGCAAGTAAAGCTTCAGGGAGACTATAGGTAGGTAGACTGTGTAGTATCTGCTGAAGTTCAAGGTTTACACGAATCTGCTACTTAGCCCAAGGCATCTGAAAAGTACTAGGCTCACTTTAATGGGAAGGTGATGCCAGGAAGATAGTATATGCTGTATACATTTCATCATTACAGAGGCCATCTCTAGTATCTCATTTCCTTTCAGCATCACTGTAGTATTGATTTGATATAGACTTAGGTGAAAGAATGATGCCTGTGTCATCAGGATTCTTTTATGAAATATCTAGACCAGTGCAATTCAATGCAAGTCACATATAATGTAGTTTTAATATGTAATAAAAACTAGCAGCCAAGTAAAAAATAAAATGAAATTTAAAATTTTTAATATTTTATTTAGCCCAGTACATCTAAAATATTTCAACATGTATTCAGTACAAAAAATTATTGAGCTATTTTGGATTGTTTTTTCTTCCTCATTGAAATCTAGTGTGTATATTATACTTTCAGCACACTGGCCACGTTTCTAATGCTCATTAGCCACATGTGACATCGAGACATTGTCATGGCATGTGTCAGAATCTTAACTTGAAATGGGAGTAGTATAATGGCCTTTGATACCAGATCTGAGTGTGAATTCCTGCCTTGCTGCTTTCCGGCTATGTGGGTTTGGGATAATTTCTTAGCTTTTCTGAGCTTTGGTTTCCAAATATGTGATATAGTAATATGTAATATAAAATATAAATATATAAAATATTAAAACCTAACATAATAAGCTACCAGTAAGTGGTAGCTATTATCAATCTTAAATATTCTTAAACTAAGGAAGTCATAGGTCACAGTGGACAGAGCAGAAAAATGCCTTTGGGGTAGTTTATTTATTTATTTATTTATTTAGTGTTTGTTTTTTTTTTTTTTTTTGGAGACGGAGTCTCGCTCTGTCACCCAGGCTGGAGTGCAGTGGTGCAATCTCGGCTCACTACAACTTCCGCCTCCCGGGTTCAAGCAATTCTCCAGCCTCAGTCTCCTGAGTAGCTGGGATTACAGGCATGCGCCAACACGCCCAGCTAATTTTTGTATTTTTAGTAGAGACATAGTTTCACCGGGTTGGCCAGGCTGGTCTTGAACTCCTGACCTCAGGTGATCCACCCACCTCAGCCTCCCAAAGTGCCGGGATTACAGGCGTGAGCCACAGCACCTGGCTGGGGTGGGATTTTAAAACTCTGCAAAAGCAAGACTCCTTCTCTTCCTTCTTTTCTTTTTTTTTTTTAATTTGAGATGGAGTTTCGCTCTTGTTGCCCAGACTGAAGTGCAGTGGCGCAGTCTCGGCTCAACTGCAACCTCCACCTCCTGGGTTCAAGCCATTCTCCTGCCTCAGCCTCCTGAGCAGCTGGGATTAGAGGCGAGTGCCACCACACCAGGCTAATTTTTGTATTTTTTTTTTCTAATTTTTGTATTTTTAGTAGAGACGGGTTTCACCATGTTGGTCAGGCTGATCTTGAATTCCTGACCTCAAGTGATCCACCCGCCTTGGCCTCCCAAAGTGTTGGGATTACAGGCGTGAGCCACTGCACCCAGCCCATTCTTTCTTAACATGTTTGTTAATACTTTGCCTAAAAGGAGGGAAGGTAAATTTTTAATCTATTAATTTTTAATTAATAGATTTTTTTAATTTTAAATCTATTATCTGAACAATTGATGCCTTCATATGTTACTTGGTCCCCAAGTCTTTTGTTTTTAAAATTTATGCATGAAACTGTGCTTTAAATAAAGTACTTGAAGTCACTCAACAAATGAGTGAGTGTTATCAATGATTCGAGTTTTTGGTATGACTAGGACTTACATAGAAATAATCAGAAAGGCTTGTCTCTCTACCCTTGTATCATAACACTCCAAGTTAAAAATAGGACTCCAGCTAGGGGTGGTGGGACAGGCCTGTAATCCCAGCTAGCACTGAGGCTGAGGTAGGAGGCATCAGTTGGGCCCAAGGAGTTTGAGACCATCCTGGGCAACATAGGTGACTCCATTTAAAAAAAAAAAAATTTTTTTTTTTTTTTGAGACGGAGTCTTGCACTGTCACCAGTGCAAATATTTCAACATGTATTCAGTACAAAAAATTATTGAGCTATTTTAGATTGTTTTTTCTTCCTCATTGAAATCTAGTGTGTATATTATACTTTCAGCACACTGGCTACGTTTCTAATGCTCATTAGCTACATGTGACATTGAGACATTGTCATGGCATGTGTCAGAATCTTAACATTCAACAGGCCAACAACTGTGGTGAGGTGCCATTGATTATCAGATGAAACCTGATTTCAAAATGTTAAAATGCAGGTGGTGGGGAAAATGTGTGTCCCTGAATCTACAACCGTCTTCCCTGATTCTGTTTTCAGTCTGTGGTCAGAGAGATCTGAGTTCAAATCCCAGCCACACCACTTCCTAGCTGTAGGATGTATTAATTGAGGTAGGCTGAGATTTGCTGCAATCCCTCAATCTCAGTGACTTCACGAGAGAAAAGTTCCTTTGGCGTCATGCAAATCTGCTACAGGTGTGGCCACGTAGCAATGCGAGGAACCACTTGGAACTTATGGTTCCAGGACCTCAACACAGCCTCGTCTACCACCATCAGGGCAAAAAAGAGAAAGAGACTGGATAATTACAGAAAGTCTCTTCCTGCTTCAGCCAGGAAGTGGCACCCATCACTTCCACCCACATTTCATTGGCTGGGCTAACCACATGGCCCTGCTTAACTGCAAGGGGCTGGAAAATGTACTTTCCTGGATACTCAGGAAGAAGGAAAGACCAAAATATTCATGCCAATAGTTAAATCTGGCATGATAACGTTCAGCCTTCCCTGAGCCTTCGTTTCTTGTAAACTCCCAACACTGGAGTGCAGTGGTGCGATCTCGGCTCACTGCAATCTCCGCCTCCCTGGTTCAAGCGATTCCCCTGCCTTAGCCTCCCGAGTTGCTGGGACTACAGGCACACACCATCACGCCTGGCTAATTTTTTGCATTTTAGTAGAGACGGGGTTTCACCATGTTGGCCAGGATAGTCTTGATCTCCTGACTTCGTGATCCACCTGCCTCGGCCTCTCAAAGTGCTGGGATTACAGGCATGAGCCACCATGCCCGGCCAAAAAAATTTTTTTTAATTAAAAATTTAAAAAGTGGACTCAATTTATTGCGATATTTATTTCAACTCTTGTCTCCTCAATATGAAAAGTCTTCCAGTGACATGTCTCTTTAGTTTTAAAATATTTTAGATTTTTTACCTTTAAAAAAAGTTAAAATTCTGGTTTTCATTGTGCTAATGAGATCATTTTTGTTATTATTTTATCCTGTATTAATAATTCAGGTATTTCTTTGCAGCATAAAAATCCTATCCTGTAAGTTCCAAGCAGTTACAAAAAAATTACTAGAATATACATTTATCTTGCTATGTTATTAACTATTTCCCAGGCATGCATCACAGCTTATAGAATGCTTGAAAAAAGTGCATACTAGTGTGAAAAGCCACGTCTTGTACAAAACAGTATGTTGAATAATCCTTGTCAGTTTAGCAAAAAGTTCAACAGAGTAGTGACTGTATATGTATTCATCTGGAAATATAGAATTTTCCTTCTTTGTGACACAGACTTTTAAAAAAATCTCTACAGGCCAGTGACATATCAGGCATTTCGGGAATGTACACTGGAGACCACAGTTCATGCCAGCGGCTGGAATAAGGTATCATCACAATGATCTTTTCTCTTAAAAGATTTTAGTGTGTTAATGATAAGACATAGGAGGAATTGCTAGCATCATCAGCAGAAAACTGTTAGAGCTCATTCTTTAATGCACAAATCTATGTTAAGGGGATATTTTTGGTTAAACTGGTTTTTTGATTAATGTTGCAAGGTCCTGCTTGGCTCAAAATTATGTGTCCTATAGTATGGCCCCTTCCTTTCTGTCCCAATTTTCCCATCATTTCTTCATTTCTCTGTGTTAGACATAACATTTATCTCCAGATGGTTATATATTTATTAACATGTGAGTGTGTCTTGGGGAAAAAGAATACAGACTTCACTTGGGAGGTAGCCTCTTCCTGTTCTCTTAGATGAATAATACCATTTATGTTTTATAACTTACACAGTGTCTCGTGTCACATACCATTTGAGCATCCCAACCATCCTTTGCAGAAGACAAAATGGATTTTATTAGGTCTTGTTTATTACTTAGCTAGTTAGGTAGGTAATCAGAAAGAAAAGTTAAATGACTTGCCTAGAATCCCTTGACCAGTCAATATTGGAACCAACACTAGAGCTAAGATCTGATTCTAGCTTCTGTTTTTTCTACTGTACATATTGCTTATCTACTATCTTAGACTGTATTATCTACTTAGCACCTTGAGAAGGCAGGGTATAGGGGGATGCAGTATAGGGTGGCTTAGTGCAGTATGAGAAAGAAGGGCAGCCCTGAGGGATACAGTGCTAGAGATGAGAAAATTCAGGACAGTTACTTTTACAGACACCTACCTCTATTTGGAATTGTTTGTCATGAGTCAGACATGTGACCTTATGTACCTAATTGATGTATATTAGGTACATAACCAAACTTGTTTCAGATTTTAGCTTTGCCATGGACTGGATATATGTCTGTGGGCAGGTTCTCTTTAAAAAAAAAAAAAATTTCGGCCGGGTGCAGTGGCTCATGCCTGTAATCCCATCACTTTGGGAGGCCGAGGTGGGCGGATCACCTGAGGTTGAGAGTTTGCAACCAGCCTGACCAACGTGGAGAAACGCCATCTCTACTAAAAATACAAAATTAGCTGGGCATGGTGGCGCATGCCTGTAGTCTCAGCTACTCAGGAGGCTGAGGCAGGAGAATTGCTTAAACCCGGGAGTTGGAGGTTGTGGTGAGCCAAGATTGCGCCACTGCATTCCAGCCTGGGCAACAAAAGTGAAACTCCGTCTCAAAAAAAAATAAAATTTCAACTTTTATTTTAGATTCAGGGGACGTGTATATGCAGGTTTGTTATAGGAAGCTCTCTGAATCTTAGTTTTCTCGTTTGTGAAATGGGAAACAATAATACTAGTCTCATAAGTTTTATTAGAATTAAATGAGATAATACATGTTCAGTACTTATTAAGCATATTACCAGGCACCATAGTAAAGCTCAGTAAACAGCAGCTATTATATTAGCTTTAACACATGGGACCTTATTCTCAAATAGTCACTATTAACAGAGTATTAGTATGTTACCTATCGGTACATAATTTGTTAAGATATCTATTTGCCTCGTTTGTTTTTTTGGAATAAGAGAAAATATTCTCTCTGATACAGACATTTGAAATAGACTTATTTTATTTATTTATTTATTTTGAGACAGAGTCTAACTCTGTCACCCAGGCCAGAGTGCAGTGGCTTGATCTTGGCTCACTGCAACCTCCGCCTCCCAGGTTCAAGCGATTCTCCCAAATAGCTGGGATTATAGGCACCCGCCACCTTGCCCAGCTAATTTTTGTATTCTTAGTAGAGATGGGGTTTCACTGTGTTGGCCAGGCTGGTCTCCAACCCTGACCTTGTGATCCGCTGCTCACCTCAACCTCCCAAATTGCTGGGATTACAAGTGTGAGCCACTGTGCCTGGCCTTTTTTTTTTTCAAGTTGGAGTCTCGCTTTGTTGTCCAGGCCTGGAGTGCAGTGGTGCAATCTCGGCTCACTCACTGCAGCCTTTCCCTTCCGGGTTCAAGCAATTCTCCTGCCTCAACCTCCCAAGTAGCTGGGCTTGCAGGTGCCCACCACTATGCCCAGCTAATTTTTGTACTTTTAGTAGAGACAGGGTCTTGCCATGTTGGCCAGGCTGGTCTCAAACTCCTGACCTCAGGTGATCTGCCTCTGTTGGCCTCCCAAAGTGATGGGATTACAGGCATGAGCCACCCTACCTGGCCTGAAATAGATTTTATAAAGGGCTGGATGCAGTACAGTAGCTCACACCTGTAATCCCAGCATTTTAGGAGGCCAAGGCAGGAGGATCACTTACGCCCAGGAGTTTGAGACCAGCCTGGGCAACATAGCAAGACCCTGTCTCTAAAAAAAAAAAAAAAAGCCGTACATGGTGGCGTGCACCTGTATTCCAAGCCGAGCTATTTGGGAGGCTGAGGTGAGAGGATGGCTTGAGCCTGGGAGGTGGAGGTTGCAGTGAGCCGAGATCATGCCACTGTATTCCAGCCTGGGCAACAGAGCCAGACTGTCTCAGAAAAAAAAGAAAAGAAAGCCCATACCTATTAGTAGTCACTCCACCTGTTAGTAGTTACTCCCCATTTTCTTTCCTGCTCCTCCCAGCCCCCGACAACAATGACTCTACTTTCTGTCTTAATGAATTTGTCTTTTCTGGACATTTCAAATAAATGGAGTAATATAATATGTGATTGAAGTCTCTTTTAATATGTAGACTTATCCTCCCTCTTTTTTCCTCTCTTTAATTCAGTTACAAGTTATTTTTCCTGTAAAATGTTCTCATTTCTGGGTTTTATTGACTATATCACTGAGATGTTACTTAACATGTTCTTCTGTGTCTGTATTTCCTTCCTGATCAGATTCAGGTTCAATCTTTTTGGCAAGAATACCTAATGGGTGGTTTTATCTATTTCCTATTGCATCACACTGGGTGACATATAATATCTGGTTGTCTCTTACATTGTATTTTGAAGCACACAAATCAAAGACAAACCTAATCAATGAATTCAGTACAGATAAAATTTGTAGAATATGATTTTTATTAGGACTGTTAAGTCACAGAAGGGTTAAATAGATTGGTAGAGCAAAATATGTCACTGTTATCATAAATATTCATTGTAATGAAAGGGACTCTCAGAACTATAAATTAGTACGCTTCATTTCTACACCAAGCAAGCTCATATATTATTTAATAAAAGGATAATGTCCCTAAATTTAAGTAGGTCTAACCTGTTAAACAAAGAGACCACATAGTGTACGAAGAGATGTCAGGAGATTAAATGAGTGTGTGGATAAAGGTAAGCCAGTGGAGGTAATCTGTTTTGATGGTCAAAAATACTTTAGCATTTCATTGCAAAAACAATTGAAGAAAAAAAATTATATATGATGTGGGGATTACTGTTATCCAGTAAGGAAATGACTTTTGAGAAAGAATCAAAGATAAAACTATTTGCTGACTTTTTAGACCTAGACATGTGAATCGTGGGTTCTTCTAGGAGTGGATGCCTGGGGATCTAGTTTTGTTTTAACATTTAAAAAAAGTAATGTGGGAGATGAGAGTCCAAAAAAAATCAGTTGTACAGATTATGTAAAATTCTTGTGGATAGTAAAATGTCAAGTTGATGGAGGTCAGTTGTAGAATTAACTCATGGAGCTTTGTGTGTAGGATTATGTGTAAATCCTCTTAGGATTTAGCTGCTTAAAGACAATCTAAACGGTACAGTGGCCTTGGACGTCATCATACAGGTCCCTGAAGATAGCATGCCAAATAGGTAAGCCTGGTATATGGTAGTCATTTAATAACTGTATGAGGAATGAAGGGAAAAAAAACGAATCATCTGACATAGCATGTACCACCAAGAAGCATATTACCAACCGCATAGAAAATGTCCGTCCTGAAAAATGACGTTTCTGCACTGTGGTTACTGCGTTTCAAGAAAGATACTGGAATAGGGAAGATCCAGAAAAGGGAACTTAAGTGATCAAATGGATCACTTTGCATTGCAATGGAGCAATGGCCATATGAAAAACAGAATAAGAGAATAGTGGATTTCAGACTGGAAGTCTAGTGAATGAGGCTTTTCACTCCTCTTCCAGGAGTGAAAGAGAATTGCAGATTTATCACTACATTCTTACATAGTAAAACTAGGGTGTCTGCTTTTCGGTATATGAAAGAGTTAAATTTGGAACAAATAAAACTAAGTGGTATTTTGTATAACAAGCATAAAATATTTACAACTCATTTCCCCAAGAGGTAATAGAGCTTAAACATGAATAACTTTAAAATGTTATATTATTGTGGATTATTATGGGAAATTAGAATGTTTTGAAGTCCAGAACATCCCGGGCCTTTAAGTTGATATACAGGTTAGCACCACTGGTTCATAAGCCACTCCTTACCTGCTTCTACCTGAGGCAAAATATAAACAGTTTTTTGTTTGTTTGTTTAATAGTATAAGTTTTCTTATTTGAGGAAATGCCTAATGTATTCTTCTTTATAGCCCTATACTACTCCATCATTGTTAAGAAGGAGTTTTCAATATATTTTGGGCTGGAGTGCCTTTAGAATGTCAAGAAGTAAAGATATTATGTGTTCATTGCATGCTTCCTTTCAGATTTTGATAGAGATTCCCCCAGGGCTGCTTTCTCTTCCTTTCTTTAGAAGCCAAGGAATATTAGTTTGAAATATAAACTCATTGTTTTTTGTTTGTCCTCCTGCAGAAGTATTTTGTCGTCCCTCAGTTATTTCCTTGGCAGTCTACTAACAAGCAAATGGAATTGGTTTCATTTCCTTTTGCATTCCTTTTGCAGGCATATGGACCTCTTGATGTTTTAGACAAAAGAGATTGCATGCAGATGGCTACCTGAATACTTAGTTTTTTTCAATATGCATTTTTTTTTTAAGGGAAGACAGGGACTCTAGTTAGTTTCTGTTGTAATTTTTGACGACTTTTAAGTATTGAGCCACATGGTTATTAGGTATAGATTGTAATGGCATCTTTTATGTTTGACTTTTGATGAGTTTTACAAGATAGCTCTTAATTTTTAAAAGTTCTTATTTTCAAATAATAAAAGCACATGGTACAAAATGCAAAAAAGTACAGAAAGATATGCTTTGAAAAATAAAAGTTTTCTCTCATCCTTGTTGCCAGTCACCTAGTTCCCTTCCTTTTAGGCAACCACTATTACCAGTTTCTTGCGTATTTTTCTGGAGACCCTGTAGGATTATATAGACATATATATGTGTATATGTTTTTATTACACAAATGGTACTGTATGTATTCTTCTATAACTTGCCTTTTTTTCACTTAAAGTAAATCGTGGTGATTGGGTAGTAAGCAATCTAAGTCTTTTTAACAACTATATATTTTACTGGATGGCAATAATTTATTTAACTAGTCCCTGTTGGGTTGTTTTTCTAGTTTTCTGCTGTTATAAATAATGCTTCAGGCTGGGCGTGGTGGCACACGCCTATAATCCCAGCACTTTGGGAGGCCGAGGTGGGCAGATCACTTGAGGCCAGGAGTTTGAGACCAGCCTGGCCAACATGGTGAAACCCCGTCTCTACTAAAAATACAAAAATTAGCCAGGCATCATGGCGTACACTTGTAATCCCAGCTACTCAGGAGGCTGAGCAGAGAATCGCTTGAACCTGGGAGGCAGAGGCTGCAGTGAGCCAAGACTGTGCCACTGCCTGGACGAAAGAGCGAGACTCCATCTCAAAAAAAAAAAAAAAGGAAAAAGAAATTAATTAATTAATAATGCATCAGTGAATTTCCTTCTATATATGTTATTTCTGTCACACACATACATGCACACACATGCCTAATTATTTTCAATAACTATTTCTACCTGCCTATTGTATAAAACCTACATGCAGTATTCCGAAAAATCCTAATAGAAGTTACTGTTTTATTTCCTTTATATAATGAAAATAAAAATACCTTAATGATGCATTTAAATATAATTTTCTAGTAGTTGAACATATAAAACACATTATAAGAATTTCAGTGTGGTTTTTTATTCTCTCATCTTTGCATTGAAGATTTTGGTGCCTCTGGTTTTGCTACGACAAATGCTTTTGGAATTGACAAGACGTGGTCAAGAACCTTTGAGCGCACTGCTGCAGTTTGGCGTGACATATCTGGAGGACTATTCGGCAGAGTACATCATTCAGCAAGGTGGCTGGGTATGAGCTGTTATATATTAAAAATATTTTCTTGAAAAAAATTTAGGTTTGTTGTTCTTGTTTTTCTTAAGAGATGGGTTCTTGCTGTGTTACCCGGGCTGGAGTGCAGTGTCTTAATTGCTGGCACTATCATGGCAGGCTTCGGTCTCAAACTCCTGGGCTCAAGTGATCCTGCCTCAGGTCCTGAATAGCCAAGAGCACAGGCTGGGACTATAGGTGCCCACCACTGTGCCGTGCTGTATCCCATACTTTTTGATATGTAATTATTATTATTCAGTTGGTTCAGTTGTTTATAAATTTTCCTTATATGTTCTTTGACCCTTGAATTACTTAGAAATGTATTTTTTAATTTCTAAATACTTACAGGTTTAAAAATTTTGTTTTCAATTACTAATTTAATTCTGTTTCATCAGAAAGCACGACCATCATGGCATTGAAACTTGAGTTATAGCCTACTATCATGATCAATTTAAAAAATATATATATAGGGCTGGGTGCAGTGGTGCACATCTGTAATCCCAGTGCTTTGGGAGGCTGAGGTGGGTGAATCACCTGAGGTCAGGAGTTCAAGACCAGCCTGGTCAACATGACGAAACCCCATCTGTACAAAAAAATACAAAAAATTAACTGGGTTTGGTGGCATGTGCCTGTAATCCCAGCTACTCAGGAGGCCAAGGCAGGAGAATCACTTGAACCCGGGAGGCAGAGGTTGCAGTGAGCCAAGATGGCACCACTGCATTCCAGCCTGGGCAACACAGCAACAACAACAACAACAACAAAATATATATATATATACACACACACACATATGTATATGTATATACACACATGTATATTTTTATGTATGTTTCAGAACATATATTCTCTAATGGTTGGTGCAGAAGTCTGTACGTGTCCATTTACATTTAATCAGTCTTAGTAATACGTATTTTAAATCTTTCAGTCATTTCCAATTATTTTGTCTAATTATTTACTAAGAGAGACATGTTCGATTTGCTACTATGGTGGTAGATTTTCCATTTTCCCTTTAGTTCTGTCAATTGTAGGTGACTAAAAGTTGTAATTATTGACCCCTGGACATTTATGCGGACTCTCTTTCTTTCTTTGGGCCTAGAAATGGTTTTTAAGTTTATTTGTTGTAATTTGCCCAACAGTCAGTGATTCTGTAGAGAGAGTACTTTTCATAAAGTATACTACTCATTATTGTTTTTTAGCCACTATGCATCTGAGGGTTTGAGTTAATTTTTAAAATATGTAAATTTAATTACTATGGATACTAATATCGAACATCCTAGGTTTACGTGCTTGGTAAATGCTTACTGAATAAAATCCTGAACATTTGTCTTAGGAAAATAAAAATATTTTTTGAGCTGTTCTTAAAAATAAGAATTGTGACAATTTATTGTTATTGTTGTCTTCCTACTTTAGTACTTTTTAAAACCTTTGGCCATTGTAGTGTATGGTTTGTATGATAGCCAGGAGACATCCCAGGTTAACTGCCACTTATCCCATATGGTGCTTTACAACAAGGGAAGAAAAATGTAGGGAATATTATGCACTCTCTTCTCAACTTTCAGTTTTATGATGATGTAGTACATCAAGGTTTGTTTGGTGATTGTAATTTGTTACAGAGAAAGTAAGTATATTACTCAACTCCAGTATCTGTGCCAAAAGAAAAGATCTACTGCATGGATAACTAGTTCATTAATACTTCCTTTTTTTTGAAACAGTCTTGCTCTGTCATCCTGGCTTGAGTGCAGTGCGCAATTGCAGCCCACTGCAGCCTCCGCCTCCCAGGTTCAAGCTATTCTTGTGCCTCAGCCTCCTGAGTAGCAGAGATTACAGGTGTGTGCCACCATGACCAGCTACTTTTTGTATTTTTAGTAGAGATAGGGCTTCGCCATGTTGGCAGGCTGGTCTCAAACTCCTGGCCTCAAGTGATCCACCCACTTAGGCCTCCCAAAGTACTGGGATTACAGGCATGAGCCACTGCACCTGGCCTTCATTAATATTTCAAATGTGTTTTATCTCTAAATTTGAATGTCCAATCTGTATTTCACATTGTTCGGTCTAAGCTCTCCATTTGCTTGTGTTTAAAACTAAGATATTAGGCCGGGTGCAGTGGCTTATGCCTATAATCCCAGCACTTTGGGAGGCCAAGGCAGGCGGATCACCTGAGGTCAGGAGTTTGAGACCATCCTGGCCAACATGGTGAGACCTCATCTCTACTAAAAATACAAAAATCATCTGGGTGTGGCTGAAGATGATGTGGAATGAGAAACAAATGTCAACATAATAAAATCTCAGTTAAAGTATTTTAAAAATTCTTAGTTGAGCAGCTCTGGGGGAATAAGGGCAAATATGCTTGTTATGAACTACACTGAAATCTACCAAAGTTAATGTTTACTTTGTGTAGATCCATTTGTCAATTTTATTTATTTTTCCCAGTGAAAAGTGTGTTTTGATAGAGAACTTTTCATTCTATAAATAC
Organism: Pan troglodytes; assembly: GCF_028858775.2. Classification (NCBI taxonomy): domain Eukaryota; kingdom Metazoa; phylum Chordata; class Mammalia; order Primates; family Hominidae; genus Pan; species Pan troglodytes. The sequence continues at coordinate 20,419,975 of NC_086016.1, forward strand.
ACTGTGAGTTACTAAAATATCATGAATTTTGTTTATTCCTGAAACATAGTTAAACTGTACATATGACATGGCTTATGTTAAAAATACCCAGTGCTCAGTTTTGAAAGGCAAAAAAAAAAAAAAAATATAGGAGAAACTGAAGAATATACACTTTTTTAGGGGGCACATTTTGCTGTAAATCTGGAAATTTGATAGACTTGATTGTGTTTGTGAAAACTGAGCATTAAAGATTTTGATTGATCAAAAAAAAAATTATCTGGGTGTGGTGGCAGGCACCTGTAACACCAGCTACTTGGGAGGCTAAGGCAGGAGAATTGCTTAAACCAGGGAGGCAGAGGTTTCAGTGAGCTGAGATCGTGCCATTGCACTCCAGCCTGGGCAACGAGAGCGAAACTCTGTCTCAAACAAACAAACAAACAAACAAAAACCCAAGATACTGCATTTTTTTTTTTTTTTCAGTTGTAGTCTCGCTGTGTCGCCCAGGCTGGAATGCAGTGGCACTATCTTGGCTCACTGCAAGCTCCGCCTCCCAGGTTCACGCCATTCTGCTGCCTCAGCCTCCCAAGTAGCTGGGACTACAGATGGCCGCCACCACACCCGGCTAATTTTTTGTATTTTTAGTAGAGATGGGTTTTCACTGTGTTAGCCAGGATGGTCTCGATCTCCTGACCTCGTGATCCACCCGCCTCAGCCTCCCAAAGTGCTGGGATTGCAGGCGTGAGCCACCACGCCCGGCCGATATTGCTTTTTTTTTTAATGCCAGTTGGTGAAAATGTATCCTGTGACATAAGCTGTCAACATGAATCTCCTTAAGATACTGTGTGCTGAACATTACATTGACAGCTCTTAAAACCCTTCCAGAAGAGAATCATTTGACCACATGATATCGCATATCTGTTATATAAAGCCTGTGGTATGATTTCCACGGGGAATGTATTTGTCATTAGTCACTTGAACACAACATCAAGTGAAACAAACTGCCTACCTCTCAAGGTGCAGCTACTTTTGAAAACCTGCAGCAGAGGAGGTGGTGCCAGCAGCCATAATCTGTTGGATGAATGGAGTGATAGCACATAGTCAGTTAGGAACAGGCAGACTTTGGACATATAGATTTGAAGGAGAAAAATAATATTTTGTTTTCTGAATTATTAACAGAAATGGCTAGGACTTAGAAACAGGGTCTTGCTTTGTTGCCCTGGCTGGAGTACAGTGGCATGATCATGGCTCATTTGCAGCCTCAACTTCCTGGGCTCAAGTGATCCTCCCACCTCAGCCTCCCTAGTAGCTGGGACCACAGGTGTGCATGCACTACCACACTTGGCTTATTTTTTGCAGAGAGAGGTTTCACTATGTTGCCCAAGCTGGTCTCAAACTCCTGGCCTCAAGCAATCCTCCCTGCTTGGCCTCCCAAAGTGCTGGGATTACAGGCATGCGCCACCTTGCCCAGCCTGTTTTCTCTTTCTACCTTGTTGTTTTTTTTTTCACTCTGCCTTTTTACCCGGCGAATGATGAACTGAGAAAAGGATTAGAAATCACAAGATTTGTTTCTTGCCCCAGCTCTGCCAAATACTAGCCCTGTGTTTTGGAAGGATTCATTTAACTTCTCTGAACCTCAGTTTCAACTACAAAAAGGGAAGAATAGCTTCTCTGTCTCACAAAAATAATGATGTGAAAGTGTTTTGTGAAAATGTCACACTTTCACAAATGCAAGGTTTTCACATGCGTCTCTGAAGAGTGTGGGTTTTTTCCCTCTCCTTAAGTCTGATCGCCGTTTCCTCTTAGTTTCAGTTTTGACTTTTATTTGCCCTGCAGCCCGGTGAGGGCACAGACTGGTTCATGTGCTGTGATTCTCCCTGAGTCATCCTTGCTCCCTCCCTCCTCGTTCTCTTTTCATTTCCTGGGCTTGTGTTGCTACATTGGAAGTCTGTCTGTCTCCTGGAAAGGGCAGAGCAAGTCCACTGTGGTAAGGCTTGTATTTTACTTTCTCCATCGTCACATGATAAATACTTCTTGTGAAAGATTTACTTTTAGATTCCATAAAAGATTACTGGAGGGAATGTCATCTAATGTCTATTGTAATATTTAAGTATTTTGAATAAAATTAATCTTTGTCATTTTCTCTCGACATGAAGCTTCTGATTTTAGAATAGGTTTTTGTTTGTTTAATCTAGGATATTTAAAGACTATCTCTTGGAAGCTTTTAGGTTAATAATTTGTTAGAATAGTTTTCATATTGTGGGAGGTGACACACAGGGATGATCTGAAATTAATGAAGTGGGTTGCAGCTAAAATCAATTTAGTAAGAGTAAGTACTGTTTTGGGAAATCTGCCTGCTGTATATGTGGGTGTGGATGTTTACTGTGTTATACTCTGAAATGTATTTTTTGTGGAAAATTACTTCTCTGTAATTTCTTCAACACTCTCCATTTTCTTATTTTAGGTTAATAATGATCTGAGAGGTGCATTTGGTTATAAGGGTCCAAAGCAGTGATCTGTTTCCGTTTTGCAACTTCGAGGCCTCAAAAATATAAAACTAGCTGGTTGATCCCAGCTAGTTTTATATTTTTGAGGCCTCAAAGTTACAAAATGTCAGTGGAGCCTTTGTGTGTTTTGTGTCAGTGGAGCCAAAGAGATGGATACTCCCAACAATACAAATATTTTATATTAAGAATGATTTAGATTGTCAGAATCCTTCTAAGACTACTTATAGATGTTATTCTAATGTAAGTTGTAACTAACGTATTATCCAAAACAGCTCTTTTTCTTGACAGATATATATATAAAGTCTGAGAAGTAATGATAGAGGTTTGTTGGCATAAATCTTAAGGGAAATGAGTCCTTAGAAAATTTACCAATGTAGATGGGCTTTGGAATTTTGCCAAAGCTTCTTCAGATGGAAAAGTTAAGTTCATAGGAGCTCAGCTCAGCAGCAGCTGTGTCTCAGAAGGTAAAATATTGCTTGAGGGGGCAGAATAATTTGTAACTGATGTGACCCCCTGCCCCCACCAAAAAAAAAGTGAAACAAAAAAATACAATCAATATAGACATCATGATGCAGCCAATTTTTGTAATAGGTCTCTCAGCGATTGTCAACCTGATTTTTACTTAGGTCTACCACCAAAGTAAAGTTATGTTTGTATTTTATTTTACATTTATTTTGATATATTCCTTTACTTAGTTTTTTACTTAGTTCCTACCATGAAAGCAAAGTTATATTTGTATTTTATTTTACATTTATTTTGTTATATTCCTTTTATCTATTTATGTTTCTTCTCTACTTCCCTTTTTAATTGAAGAGTTTAATGCATGTATCTGTGTGTTTGCTTGAAAAAAAACACCAAGTATAACATGTTCTATCTATGAATACTTCTGGCCATTAACTCAAAAGGTACTATATTACAGGCAGAAAAGCACCAGAAAGCAATCAGGGACTTCATCTAAGAGGTAGGACAGCATAGTTGGTAAAAATACAGACCCTGGAGGCAAACTGCCTGGGCTTGAATCCCAGCTTTATTACTTTGGGAAAACTACTTATCTTCTTTACTTGTTTTGGTTTCCATGTCTGTGAAATGGAAGTAATAATAATCCTCTCACAGCATTGTTGTGAGGTTTCAATAGATGAAGTGAAGACTTTAGAAGGGCACATGATAAGAATTATATAAGGGTTACCTATTATTGCTATCCAATTTGTCATAGCAAGCTGAGGGACCTTGGGCAAGTTACTCAAACCCTTTGGCTTCATTTATTTAAAAACAAAAACAAAAAAGACGTAGTTTTCTGCTTCTTTGTGCATATTTAAACTCATGGTTTATCCCATGAGTTTTATATTTTTGAGCCCTCGAAATTACTGCTTTGCATTTTATGTCAGTGAAGCCAAAGAGACAGATACTCAACAACACAAATATTTTGTATTAAAAACTATTTAGATTGTTAGAATGGTTCCGAGGCTACTTGTAGATATTATTCTTCTAATATGATAAGTTGTAAGTAATATATTATCCAAAACAGCTCTTTTTCTTTTAGTGAAAGCCTGCTCTTCATTATGACATTAATTATTAAGAGAGGCTCGGCCGAGCGTGGTGGCTAGTGCTTGTAATCCCAGCACTTTGGGAGGCCGAGGCGGGTGACTCACAAGGTCAGGAGATCAAGACCATCCTGGCTAACACGGTGAAACCCTGTCTCTACTAAAAAATACAAAAAATTAGCTGGGCTTGGTGGCAGGCACCTGTAGTCCCAGCTACTCGGGAGGCTGAGGCAGGAGAATGGCGTGAACCCAGTAGGCAGAGGTTGCAGTGAGCCGAGACTGCGCCACTGCACTCCAGCCTGGGCGACAGAGTGAGACTCCATCTCAAAAACCAAACAAAACAAAAAAAAGAGGCTCCAGCCTGGTGACATGGCAAAACCCTGTCTCAAAAATATAAAACTGAGGCTGGACGTGGTGGCTCACGCCTGTAATCCCAACACTTTGGGAGGCCAAGGTGGGCGGATCACCTGAAGTCCGGAGTTCGAGACCAGCCTGGCCAACATGGTGAAACCCCGTCTCTATGAAAAATACAAAAATTAGCCAGGCATGGTCGTGCATGCCTGTAGTCCCAGCAACTCGGGAGGCTGAGGCAGGAGAATTGCTTGAACCCAGGAGGCGGAGGTTGCAGTGAACCAGGATTGCGCCACTGCACTCCAACCTGGGTGAACAGAGAGAGACTCTGTCTCAGGAAAGATAAATAAATAAATGAAATAAAAAATAGAAAGATTAGCCAGGCATGGTGGTGGGTTCCTGTAATCCCAACTACTCAGGTGGCTGAGGCAGGAGAATCTCTTGAACCCAGGTTGCAGAACCCAGGAGCTGAGATTGTGCTGCTGCACTCCAGCCTAGGCAACAGAGTGCTATTAAAACAAAAGAAAACATTGACCGGGTGCAGTGGCTCACTCCTGTAATCCCAGCACTTTGGGAGGCCGAGGCAGGCAGATTGCCCAAGTCCAGGAGCTCAAGACCAGCCTGGGCAACATGGTGAGTGAGAGCCCATCTCTACAAAAAATATAAAAATTAACTGGAAGTAATCTGTGGTCCCATTTACTCAGGAGGCTGAGGCAGGAGGATCACTTGAGCCTGGGAGGTCAAGGCTGCAGTAAGCCAAGATTGCGCCACTGACCTCCAGCCTGGGTAACAGTAAGACCTTGTCTTAAAAAAAAAAAAAAAAAAAAAAAAAGGCTGCTATTTTTGTATTTTTGTTTTATGTGAATTGGTCCCCAGGAGTAAAAGCTTAGTAATCTGTTCTTTCTTGTAAGACTTTTTACATAACAGCACAAAATGTTCAGTGAATCTTCATTAAAATGTCACATGTCCTAAATACAGAAATACATTGTAAGGTAGGGAGGCCATGACAGCAAGACATAAAGCTATTTAATCTGAATTGGCCGGGTGCAGTGGCTCACACCTGTAATCCCAGCACTTCGGGAGGCCGAGGCAGGCAGATCATTTGAGGTCAGGACTTTGAGACCAGCAACATGGTGAATCCCCGTCTCTACTAAAAATTAAAAAAAAAATTCCCCGGGCATGGTGGCGCACACCTGTAATCTTAGCTGCTCCGGAGGCTGAGGCAGGGGAATCGCTTGAACTTGGGAGGCGGAGGTTGCAGTGAGCTGAGATCACGCCACTGCACTCCAGCCTGGGTGACAGAGCAAGACTCTGTCTCAAAAAAAAGTAAATAAAAATAAAAAATAAATAAATGCCTGTAATCCCAGCACTTTGGGAGGCCGAGGCAGGCAGATCACGAGGTCAGGAGATCGAGACCATCCTGGCTAACACGGTGAAACCCCGTCTCTACTAAAAATACAAAAAAATTAGCCGGGCATGGTTGTCGGCACCCATAGTCCCAGCTACTCGGGAGGCTGAGGCAGGAGAATGGTGTGAATCCAAGAGGCGGAGCTTGCAGTGAGTCAAGATCGAGCCACTGCACTCTAGGCTGGGTGACAGAGCGAGACTCCGTCTCAAAAAAAATAAAAATAAAAATAAGTAAATAAATAAATCTGAATTGGCTTTTAAACAATATATTACGCCAAAGTTGTGATCAGACAAACTTGATCTAATGTCTTAGATGAGATGAAAAGATCCTCTAGATGTGGAACAAAGAACGTTCTTCAATCTTTTGTTAACTTTGAGCTGTTAAAAATAAGGGGAAAAGCCAGGCGTGGTGGTGCGGTGGCTCATGCCTGTAATCCCAGCAGCTCAAGAGGCTGAGGTGGGAGGATCTATTGAGCCCAGGATTTTCAGGCTGTAGTGAGTTACGATTATGCCACTGCACTGTAGCCCCTGGGTGACAGAGTGAGACCCTCATTAAAAAATAATCATAAGAGGAAGAGACATTTTACTTTTAATTTTCAGTTTGTTGACTTTTCCCTTATTTCTTCATGATGGGCCTTTTTTTTTTTTTTTTTTTTTTTTGAGACAGGGTTTCACTCTGTTGGCCAGGCTGGAGTGCAGTGGCACAATCTCGGCTCACTGCATCCTTTACCTCCTGGGCTCAAACGATCCTCCCACCTCAGCCTCTCGAGTAGCTGGGACCACAGGCATGCACCACCACACTCAACTAATTTTTGTATGTTTTTGTAGAGATGCAATTTTGCCATGCTGCTCAGGCTGGTCACAAAATCCTGGGCTCAAGTGATTGCCTGCCTCTGCCTCCCAGAGTGCTAAGGTTACAGGCGTGAGCCACCATGCCCAGCCATGATGGTACTTTTGAAATTTCCATTTTACTTACTTGGCTTAGAGCCCTAAAGGTCTGTTTACTGAGAACTAAAATTCTTAGTGTTTTCGTTATGGCTCTTGTTTTTGTTTTTGCTTATTTAATCAGTTACTGCTATTAGAGGCTCAGTTTTTAGAAGTGCAGGTAAGTAACCTGTTGAGAATTCCTATCAGTTGTCACTTGAGACCTCTCTGATCACTGGATGACCCTTCTGTTTGAAGAACTGTGTAATTGTAAGGCACATCTTTTGACATGGCATGAAAACAGATTACAAAACTTGTATAGTATGAATAGAAATTGAGAGCAAAGGTGACTCCAAGATTAAGAATAAAGAACATAAGAAATTATGTTCCTTGTCTCCAGGTAACTCAAGTTTGGAGGTGGGAGTTTAATAACGTTTTTTGAAGGTTTTTTTTTTTTTGGTAAATTTTTAATGTAAGTGAAAGACTAGGAAGAGTACACTGTTTTAAGCCACTTGTAGTGAAGTAACTGATGTTCTTTGACTATTTTTCGTAACTCTGAAATGCAAATTATTTGATAAAATTGGGTGATCTTACTTCTCATGGTGAGACTGTGACAGATTTACTCAGTATTGTATATTAACTTTCCCAACTTGTTCTTCATTTAACAAAAAGACTTAGCCTAGTTTTAAAATGTTGATAGTTTCAATAATGAAAAAAGTTTAATCCTCCACAATGCCTCATCACTTTCCTGTTAGTGACATTACATTACAGAGATTTGAGGATGGAGGATTACAAAGCTGCTAAGCCATAGTATTGGTTTCTCATTTGGAAATTTTGAAAGAGCAAATAAATAACATAAGTGTACTACAGTTAATAAGGGACAAATGGGAACTTTGTGCTACCTTATACTACCATTTTCTTCTTCCTTGTAAAATTACTCTGTACCTGAGCCTTTCTTTCTGATCTTCACAAAATGGAGGTTTTTGAAGAGATGACTTAATAAACAGATAAGCCTTTGGGTATATAAATTATGTGACACAGTAATTCCTTAGTAACAGATGTTAGAGGATCTGCATGACTCATTCGGATTATGTTCTGGCAAAAAGATAGGTAAATACAACTTTATGGGAAAATTTAGCTTAACTGTTGATACGGCTTTGGTGAGTGGGTTCTCCTCCGTCTTGGACCTCCAGTCTTTCAGGAAGATTACAGAAATGTTTCCCTAAGTAAACAGTAGCTATTTTAATTCATGTTGCCTACTGTCATTCTTTGTTATTGGTGACTTACCAAGAATCAGCAAAGTTTGGGATATTACTGAAGTGGTTGTAAATATTCAGTGGATGAAGCGATTTACCTTAGAGTTAGTGAAATGTCTAAATCATCTTACCTATGCCTGTTCATTGTGCCAGAGTATGTATGGGCTTCGGGTATGGGAGAGACCAAGAATGAGGTTAAATCGATTACAGCAGAATTATACCCTTTTACATTTAACCAGATACAATGCCTGGGTCCTACCTTCATTAAGGATTCTAATTTAATTGTTATGGGTTGTAATGTGCTTCTAGGTAGCAAAGTTTGAGGACCTCCATGTTACATAATCTCCCCAACTGCATAACAGACTCTTGAAACAGAGATTATAATAATCTTACATTTCTCTCTTCAACATAAGAATGTGACTATGAATTGATTAGATGCTGATTCTGTACTTACTAGTTAAACACACCCTAAACATAAAAGAGCCAATTATTTAGTTGCTCAAACTGAACAAATATCAAGAAAGCCATGGTAAAGTACAGTTCTTTAGTAGGTATTGTAGAATATAGAGCCCATCAATTTATCATGGGGCACATTCCAATAAATAAACCCATCATAAGTTGAAAATGCTTTTTTTTTTTTTTTTTTGGAGATGGAGTCTCGCTCTGTCGCCCAGGCAGGAGTGCTGTGGTACGATCTCAGCTCACTGCAACCTCCGCCTCCCGGGTTCAAGTGATTCTCCTGCCTCAGCCTCCCAAGTAGCTGGGACTACAGGCATGCACCACCACGCCCGGCTAATTTTTGTATTTTTAGTAGAGATGGGGTTTCACCATGTTGGCCAGGATGGTCTCCATCTCTTGACCTCATGATCCACCCACCTCAGCCTCCCAAAGTGCTGGGATTACAGGCATGAGCCACCGCCCCCAGCCAAAAATACATTTAATGCTCTGATAAACCCATGGTAAAGTCAAAATATTATAAGTGGAACCATCATAAGTTGGGGACTGTCTATACAAAGAAAAAAAATGGGCCGGCCACAGTGGCTCATGCTTGTAATCCCAACTGTTTGGGAGGCCGAGGCGGGCGAATCACTTGAGGTCAGGAGTTCGAGACCAGCCTGGCCAACACCATGGTGATACCCCATTTCTACCAAAAGTATTTTAAAAAAATTAGCCAGGTGTGGCTGGGCACGGAGGCTCACACCTGTAATCCCAGCACTTTGGGAGGCCAAGGCAGGCGGATCACGAGGTCAGGAGATCGAGACCATCCTGGCTAACACGGTGAAACCCCGTCTCTACTAAAAATACAAAAAGTTAGCCGGGCGTGGTGGCGGGCGCCTGTAGTCCCAGCTACTCGGGAGGCTGAGGCAGGAGAAAGGCGTGAACCCGGGAGGTGGAGCTTGGAGTGAGCAGAGATTGTGCCACTGCCCTCCAGCCTGGGCAACAGAGTGAGACTCCGTCTCAAAAAAAAATTAGCCAGGTGTGATGGCGCACACCTGTAATCCCAGCTACTTGGGAGGCTGAGGCAGGAGAATCGCTTGAACTCGGGAGGCGGAGGTTGCAGTGAGCCAAGATCGTGCAACTGCACTCCAGCCTGGGTGACAGAGTGAGACTCCATCTCAAAAAAAAAAAAAAAAAAATGGTAGTTGTGAAGTAAAGTAAGGCTTAATCAGGAAAGGCTTCTGTAAAGAAGTATGGTCACATCTTGAAGTAAGTAAAGGACTTTTGTTGAAAAGCAGCAAGGATTCGTTAGATCAGCTTAGGTAGCTTGGGGGGACCATGACTCAACAGTAACAAAAGACCTCTACTAGAACGTAGAAAGGTGTTTATTATGTTTTGAATCTTGTATATTTCAACCGTTTATGATATATCCTAAACTGAGCTTTGGTTATGATCTGAGATTATTCAGTCTTGTTTAGACCTCCACTGAGTGTCTTTCTTCTTTGTTTGTAGTAGAAGTTGGAAAACATATATTTCCTCTTCAGAGAGACTTGCAGGTCTAGAACGGCAGGTTATGGTACCCGTTATGTTGCACATAAAGAGTGTTCTGGCCGGGCATGGTGGCTCATGCCTGTAATCCCAGCACTTTGGGAGGATCACTGAAGCCCAGAAATTTGAGACCAGCCTGGGCAACATAGCAAGACCTCGTCTCTACTAAAAATCATAAGGAAAAGAAAAGAATGTTTCATCAATGTGGCCAAAGATGCAGAAAGAGAAGTGACAGCTATTCAGTGGAAAAGACCCCAGGTCCAAGAACTGGGCCAGCCTTATTAAGTTTCCAAAGACTTCAGTGTTAATTATATATATATATATTTATTTATTTATTTATTTTGAGGTAGGGTCTCGGTTACCCAGGCTGGAATACAGTGGTGCAGACTTGGCTCACTACAACCTCCACTTCCCAGGCTCTAGGAATCCTCCTACCTCAGCCTCCTGAGTAGCTGGGACTACAGGCATGCGCAACCACTCCCGGCCAATTTTTGTATTTTTTGTAGAGATAGGATCTCACTATGTCACCCAGGCTAGTCTCAAACTCCTGGGCTCAAACAATCCACCCACCTCGGCCTCCCAAAGTGCTGGGATTACAGGCGTCAGCCACTGCACCCAGCCTATATTAATGTAACTATACCCAACATATTAATATAATAAAATATGTATTGAATCCTATGAGGCACATGGGAAGAGTGTGGCTGAGAAAAGTGAAACCAGTGCAACAAGAATATATCCTTAGTCTCCAGGAGCTTATAGTTATAAGGCAGATCCACACTATTTCCTGTATGTTTTATAGCAAGGAGTAACAGATAAATCCTGAGTTTAGAAGTAACAAGAAGGATTCAGATGGGCAGAATTGGGAGAGCATTCTGGATTTTCTGGATTGATGGGACAGTGTGACTTCAGTCATTCTGTTTGGGGGTTGGAATTGTTTTTAGCACCAGTGCTGTGTGACCTTGGACAACAAAGACACAGGTACAGTTCAGAGGTATGGAAATACAGAGATGAATAAAGAGCTGTACCTAACAGTACTTGATGTTTAGAGCTTTTATATCAAAGATGGGACCAACTTTCCCATCATCCAAGCATTTATTGAGCATTACTGTTTGCTCAGCATATGTTAGGCATTACCTGGGGGATAACAAAGAAGTTTAAAGCATGTTTTCTCCCTTGAAGCATTTATAATGTCATTGAGAAGATGACTAATACATGTGAAAAAATTAGTGAGAAGTATGGTACAAAATAGATATTTTGATAGTTTGTGTGGTCCAGACTCAGTGCCGTCTAGGAGTTCAGGAGGAATAAGAGAGGAAGATTAAGTACAGTGGAACTTAAGCCAGACCCTGCTGGAGCCGGATCAGGGTCTTAAATTGGGGTCCACAGATGTGCTTCAGGGAGTCTAGAATTCCCTCTAAAATGGTATGCTGCTTTGTGTGAAAGCACAGTTTTAAGGCAGAGAGGTCTTAATACCTTTCATCATATTTGCAAAACCTTTTCTGCTCCCCTAAAATGTTAATACCAGTATCTATGTGAATAAGGAGACAGCGCTTGGGAATTTAGTATGGCATTTGTAGGGCACAATGAGTAACCTGCCAGGAGAAGCCTCCCCTCCCATAGGAAACACCTAGCACACAATTACAGAGAGATTTGGGTTAAATGATGGCCCTAGCGATAGAGAAGAAAGATTGACTTTACCTCCTCTAATGCCCTTCACTGTGCTGTAGCCTTTCAAAAATTTATGTTTGGTTTCCTAGGAAAACATTAATGTGCTCAAGAAGGGATAATGTATCATTCTAAATATTGTACGAGTTTGCTCGCTTGCTTTTTAACTGAGTCAGAAAATTATAAATAGACTTCAAATGTAGAACTACTTTATTTTGTAACATTCAAACTGAGCCTTTATGTAATGGCCGGATGGTACCTTAGATTCATCTTTTCTCCTCTAAGTAATTGATGGTGTGTAAGAGGTGCCGTATTGTGGGACAGGGTCTTGAATTCATGTCTCAGCAAGACTGAGGGGGAAACATGCACCTTTTATGAGATAGAGGCTGATAGAGGCAATGTTTTATATCAAGAAAGGTACTGATATTTTACTTCTCGTTCATTGGCCTAATCTTTCCTCCTTCTCCAGCTCCAGCTTTGCCTTTCTTCACCGCCTGTCCTATGCTTTGGCATACAGAAGAGCCAGTAGTCTGCATATATGATGATACTTTTCAGTACCATGTTTTTGTTTATGCTTTTCCTTCTGCCTGGAATATCTTGCTCATCTTTGATCTGCTGGTTTTCTCTTTCATTCTTTAAGATCCAACTTTGGCCAGGCACAGTGGCTCACACCTGTAATCCCAGCTCTTTGGGAGGCTGAGGTGGGTGGATCACTTGAGGTCAGGAGTTCAAAACCAGCCTGGCTGACGTGGTGAAAACCCATCTTCAGTGAAAATACAAAAATTAGAAGAGTTAGCCAGGTGTGGTGGCAGGCAGCCTGGGCAACAGAGTGAGACTCTGTCTCAAAAAAAAAAAAAAAAAAAAAAAAAAAAAAAAAAAAAAAGATCCAATGTTGTTGTTCCCTCTTCCATGAATCTCTCATGTTCCCAGAGTACCCTGTTTGTCTCCAATGCTGTTTCTTTTTTTTGTAGAGATGGGGTCTTACCATCTTACCCAGGTGGTCTCTAATTCCTGGGCTCAAGCTTATCCTCCTGCCTGGGCCTCCAAAAGTGCTGGGATTTAAGGTGTGAGACAACAATGCCCGGCCTCTGTTACTGTATTTTAAACTCTTTGAAGGTAGAGATTGTTTTATTACCAGCACCTAAAGAGCACAGTTCCTGATAAGAAGAAGCCAGGAATTGGAGAAACCCAATATGATTCCCAGATTTTTGGCTTAACTTACTGTTTTTTTTATATCATCCAAGTTGGATTGCAGGCTTTTAGGAGTCTTTGCATTGCTTCTTATGAAAGACAACGATTGAGGCCAGGCGTGGTGGCGCACACTTGTAATCCTAACACTTTGGTAGGCCAAAGCAGGCAGATTGCTTAAGATCAGGAATTTGAGACCAGCCTGGGCAACATGGCAAAACACTGTCTCTACAAAAAATGTAAAAATTAGCCAGTCATGATGGTGCATGCTTGTGGTCCTAGCTACTCTGAAGGCTGAAGTAGGAGGGTTGCTTGAGCCCTGGGGGCAGAGGTTGCAGTGAGCTGTGTTCTCGCCACAGCACTCTAGCCTGGGCAACAGAGAGAGACCCTGTCTTGAAAAGAAGAGAAGAGAAAAGAAAACAGGAGGGGAGGGAAGGGGAAGATTGCTTATATTAGAGTAATACAGGGAGGGAGAGAGGGAAAAGAAGATTGCTTATATTAGAGTAGTACCAGAAAATGTTGATGGAAGGGAAGAGATGTATTTAGATATTAGAAGATATATTTAGGAATAAATACATTGAGATATATTTAGTACTTAATGATTAAATAAAAGGAGGGGAAAATGATGAGATAGATGCTAGCCAAAATATTAGGTATGGGGTAAGACAGAAGTGATGTAGAGTTAGTACTTGTAGTTTGTAGTCTTCAGTAAGACAAGCGTTCTCTTCTGGCTGGCTGTATTGCGTGAGTTCTGCAGTTGATGGATATATAGACTTTATGTACTGCATTTGGTTGTGAGGTACTCTTTGTTAGCATTCATTATTGATGATGGTCCCAGAAATGTGTAATGGTTTTACATTATGCCTATACTAATGAAAATGTAATGAGAGTTTGAAAGAGATGAAATCCCGTAAGATTATAGCAGTGACAGTCTGTTCTAGCCATGTGGGGTTTGAAGTCTGGGAAAGGAATCCATATGAGGAATGGCACTAATGGCAGAGATCTTTTTGAAGATTTTTAAAAATTATTAATTAGCATAGACTACTAGTTCCTCTCATAGAACTACTTTTTAGGACACCTTGTTTATCTCCCTGTTTCCTTTAGTCTCAACCCAATTACAAGCACCTTGCAATTATATCAGTATCTAATTTTGTAGCAGTCTTATTTAAGAATTAAAAACGCGGTCAGGTGTGGTGGCTCATGCCTGTAATCCCAGCACTTTGGGAGGCTGAGGTGGGTGGATTACTTGAGATCAGGAGTTCAAGACTAGCCTGGGCAACATGGTGAAACCCCATATCTACAAAAATACAACAGCCAGGCACAGTGGTGCATGCCTGTAATCCCAGCTACTTGGGAGGCTGAGGCAGAAGAATTGCCTGAACCCAGGAGGCCAAGGTTGCAGTGAGGCGAGATGGCACCACTACACTCCAGCCTGGGAGACAGAGCAAGGCTCTGTCTCGAATAAAAAATTCTCACAATCCAACATAAAAACACAACTCTATTTAAAAATGGGCAAAAGATTTGAATTACACATCATTCTAAAGAAAATGTACAAATGGCCAATTAGCACATGAAAAGATGTTCAACATCATTATTTTCAGAAATGTTTTGGAATTCCAAAAATATTTGGAAATATTTTTCTAAGTTTTTTGGAGAATAATTTGACGTAAAATTACCATATGATCTGGCAGTTTTACTCTTGCTGTATTCAAAATAACAAAAGCATTCAAACAAAAACTAGTACATGGACATTTATAACAACACTATTCTAAAGGGTAGAATCAACCCAAATGTTCACCAGCTAATTAATAAGTAAAATGTCGTGCCTACCTACAATGAAATATTATTCTCAGCCATAAAGAAGAATGAAGTACGGCCGAGGCGGGTGGATCATGAGGTCAAGAGATCGAGACCATCCTGGCCAACTTGGTGAAACCCCATCTCTACTAAAAATACAAAAATTAGCTGGGCGTGGTGGTGGGCGCCTGTAATCCCAGCTACTCAGGAGGCTGAGGCAGCATAATCGCTGGAATCCGGGAGGCGGAGGTTGCAGTGAGCCGAGATCACGCCACTGCACTCCAGCCTGGCGAAAGAGTGAGACTCCATCTCAAAAAAAAAAAAAAAAAAGAATGAAGTACGGATACATGCTACAACATGGGTGGGCCTTGAAAACATTATGCTAAGTGGAAGCAGCCAGATACAAAAGGCTATATTGTATGACTCCATTTCTACTTCTCAGAATAGGCAATCCGTAGAGATAGAACGTAGATTAGTGATTGCCAGGGGATGAAAAGGGGGAGAATGGAGAGTGACTACCAAAGCGTGTCTTTTTGGGATGATGGAAATTTTCTGGTAATTGTGGTGTGGTTGCACAACACTATGAATATACTAAAAACCACTGAATGGTACACCTAGAAATGGTGGGTTTCATTTTATTTATTTATTTATTTATTTAGAGACAGGGTCTCGTTCTGTCATTCAGGCTGCAGTGCAGTGGCACGATCATGGCTCACTGTAGCCTTGACCTCCCAGGCTCAAGTGATTCTCCCACCTCAGCCTCCTGAGTAGCTGAGTAGCTGGGACTACAGGTGTACATCACCAAGACCAGCTAATTTTTTAAATTTTTTAATTTTTCTTTTTTTGAGATGGAGTTTCACTCTTGTTGTCCAGGCCGGAGTGCAGTGGCGCGATCTCGGCTCACCACAACCTCCACCTCCCAGGTTCAAGTGATTCTCCTGCCTCAGCCTTCCAAGTAGCTGGGATTACAGGCATGTGCCACCATGCCTGGCTAATTTTTTTGTATTTTTACATGTAGTAGAGATGGGGTTTCTCCATGTTGATCAGGCTGGTCTCGAACTCCTGACCTCAGGCGATCAGCCCGCCTCCACCTCCCAAAGTGCTGGGATTACAGGCGCGAGCCACCGTGCCTGGCCTTAATTTTTTTTTTTTTTTTTAGAGACGGGATCTCACTGTGTTGCCCAGGTTGGTTTCAAATTCCTGGGCTGAAGTGATCCTCTCTCCTTTGCCTTCCAAAATGTTGGGATTATAGGTGTGAGCCACTGTGCCTGGCTATGAATTTTTATGTTATGTGAATTTTATGAATATGAATCTCAATACTAAAAGAATAAAAAGTTTTTAAAAATTGATAATAATAGGCTGGGCGCGGTGGCTCACGCCTGTAATCCCAGCACTTTGGGAGGCCGAGGCGGGTGGATCACGAGGTCAGGAGATCGAGACCATCCTGGCTAACATAGTAGAAACCCTGTCTCTACTAAAAATACAAAAAATTAGCCAGGCATGGTGGCGGGCGCCTGTAGTCCCAGCTACTCGGGGGGAGACTGAGGCAGGAGAATGGCGTGAACCCGGGAGGTGGAGCTTACAGTGAGCCGAGATCGTGCCACTGTACTGCAGCCTGGGGGACAGAGCGAGACTCCGTCTCAAAAAAAAAAAAAAAAAAATATTTCCACGTGCCCCACGCTGCATTTGAGATGTGCGAAATTCAGACATTCAGGAGCCTCTTCACCTGATTCAAATCGTTCCACAGTTCCTGTGGGGATTGTTGAGTATCTACTAATCTCATGTTCCCAGGAAGTAGCAGAGCCCTGTTCATATTTACATTCTTTTAGTTTTTAAATTTTTGTTATTTTTTAATTTAAAAAATTTTGTTATGCTGCAAAAAGCCTTATTCCATTTAGTCCAGGGCTTGGGAGAGGGCTTCAGGGTGGTTAAAAAAATACATTCTTTTCAATAAATGGAAATAGTTTTTTTTTTTTAAGTCATGACACTTATAAGAAATTTTTTTTTTTTTTTTTTTTTTTTTTGAGACGGAAGTCTTAATGCCGCCCAGGCTGGAGTGCAGTGGTGCGATCTCAGCTTACTGCAACCTCCGCTCCCCGGGTTCAAGCAATTCTCCTGCCTCAGCCTCCCGAGGAGCTGGGATTACAGGCATGTGCCACCACGCCTGGCTAATTTTTTTATTTTTTAGTAGAGGCGGGGTTTCACCATGTTGGCCAGGCTGGTTTCAAACTCCTGACCTCAGGTGATCCACCCACCTCAGCCTCCCAAAGTGCTGGGATTACAGGCGTGAGCCACCACACCCGGCTAATTTTTTGTGTTTTTAGTAGAGACGGGGTTTCACCATGTTAGCCAGGATGGTCTCGATCTCCTGACCTCGTGATCTGCCCTCCTCCGCCTCCCAACGTGCTGGGATTACAGGCATGAGCCACCGCGCCCGGCCAAGAAATTTTTATGATGCACACTTTTCTTGTTACCTTGCCCCTTAGAAATAACTCATAATGGTTTGGTGTACGTTTTTCTAAACATGTGTTTTGCTTATATAAACATTTTATTATGTATAAATGTATGCAAATAAGTAGATATGTATATATGTGCATTTAGTAAATAGGATCATACCATCCATTTTCCCACAGAGTTATCTTTGCCACAAATCATGTGACCTTATATATCTAGTTCTGGATTCTATTTTATTTAATTGGTCTAATTGCCTCTGTTTTTTTTGGAATTGAGACAAGGTCTTGCTCTGTCATCCAGGCTGAACTACAGTGGCATGATCATAGCTCAGTGCAGACTCAAACTCCTGGGCTCAAGGGATCATCCCATTTCAGCCTCCTGAGTTGAGTAGATGGGACTACAGGTGCGTGCGTGTGTGTGTGTGTGTGTGTGTGTGTGTGTGTGTGTATGTAGAGATGATGTCTTACTATGTTGCTCAAGCTTGTCTTGAACTCCTGGCCTCAAATGATCCTCCTGCCTCAGCTTCCCAAAGTGCTGGGATTACAGGTGTGAACCACTGTGCCCAGCCAGGTCTAATTGCCTATTTTTAAGCTCTTACCATGCTTATACAATCAGTGTGCCTTTGTAATGGGTTGAGTAGATACCTGGTAGTGTCAGCTCTCAAACTTTGTTGTTTTTCAAGATCAGCTTAATTTCCTTGGCCTTTTTAAATTGCTATATAGATTTTAGAATTAATTAGTTGTCAATTTCCATAAGAAAAAACCTGGTGGGATTTTATATTGGAGATTGTATTGAACCAAAGGGTTAATTTGGGAATAGTTGACATCTTTACAATAGTTTTCCAATCTATGAGCATGATATATATATCCCTTTAGGATATCTTTAACTTCTCTCAATAATACTTTGTAGTTTTTTATGTAGAGTTATTGTACAATATGGGCTTCCTTCCACATTGGACTTAAAAATGTACTTCTTTTTTAATAGTAGTTAAATAGTTTGGATGAACCATATATATTTTTAAACTTTCCTGAGGGTATTGAAGACTGTTTGAAATCCTTCTGTATTAAAAATGATGCTAATGAACATCCTTGCAAAATGTGTAAGCTTGAGACCTGATTACAGCTTCCGGTTAGGATCTCCATGTCTGTGCTTACTTAGCTGAACCAAACCCTCCCTATGTCTCTCTCTGTCTGTCCCTCTCCCTCTCTCCCTCTCTCTTTCTCCCTCTCCGTCTCTCCCTCTCCTGAATGCATCCTCTTCTGGACCATTCCAGTGGTCCTTAGCTGGAGCAAGCTGTCATCCTCAAAAGCTGGGAGGCCTAGAAGCCCTCTCTCTCTTCCAAGCCAATGGGCCCTCCAATTTTCCTAATTGTATACTGCAGTACTGTAATTTTTAAAGACAGATTGTACTTTACAGTTTTGTGTTATCTCTGCTTAGAAGAGATGGAGGAGGAAGGAAAAGTTTGTAAATTACCTTCTTTAGCCAAGGGAGGGTATTGTTTCCAATTGTTTTCACTTCCTTATTGTCCCATCCAGTTGGTATTTTAGAATAGCTCTTTGTCCTACCACCATACCACCAAAAACAACAATTAAAATGACAACACAAACAATAGCAAGTTATGAAATAGCATAACTTACTGATTACTTGTATGTACAAAGTACTAATCTAAGCACTATAAATACTATACCTCGGGCCGGGTGCGGTGGCTCACGCCTGTAATCCCAGCACTTTGGGAGGCCGAGGCAGGTGGATCACGAGGTCAAGAGATTGAGACCATCCTGGCCAACATGGTGAAACCCCGTCTCTACTAAAAATACAAGTATTAGCTGGGCATGGTGGCGTGCACCTGTAGTTCCAGCTACTCGGGAGGCTGAGGCAGGAGAATCACTTGAACCTGGGAGACGGAGGTTGCAGTGAGCCAAGATCGCACCACTGCACTCCAGCCTGGTGACAGAGTGAGACTCCGTCTCAAAAAAAAAAAAAAAACAAAAAACAAGAAAACTATACCTCATTTTAAAAATGAACTCAAGTCCAGGTGTGGTGGCTCACGCCTATAATCTCAGCACTTTGGGACACTGAGGTGGGAGAATTGCTTGAAGCCAGGAGTTTGAGACCAGCCTGGGCAACATAGAGAGACGCGTCTCTACAAAAAATAAAAAAACTTAGCTGAGTGCAGTGGCCCATGCTGTTATTCCCAGCTACTCAGGAGGCTGAGATGAGAGGATCCCTTGGGACCAGAAGGTTGAGGCTGCAGTGAGCTGTGATCCTGCCACTGCACTTCAGCCTGTGTGACAGAGCGAGACCCCAACTCTAAAAATACAACAAAAACAATCTTATCTAGTCAGTCATCCCCATTTTATTTGTGAAGAAATTGAAGTCTAAAAGTTTAAGCAAGGTATCCAGATTCGCACGGCTGGTACACAGTTGGAGCTGGGATACAAGCCAGTTGTTTTTGACTGTGAATTTTGTGGTCATACTGTATTATTTTACCCCCCTGCTTATTCCATACTCATAGAACATCCTTGATGCTTACCAGGGCCTCTGAAGTGGCTGGAGCAAGGGTTGAGGTAGAAAGTGGTGCAGTATGATGCCGACATCATGGTCGTGTGATTTATTTGTATTTCTTATTTCCTTTTTTATGGGGCTGATAGACTTTTGATTTATGTTAGATCCTTGATGTATATAGAAAGTTTTTGGTTTTGGTTGAAGAATGAAATTATCCTACTTCAGTTGAATAGCAACCATAATCATAAAATGAAGTAGAAATTAATTTGCTTTACATATTCCATTCAGATTCCCTGTAGCTTTTACGAGTGTTGTCTAGCCTTTGTATGACAATTTCTGTACATCTCTGTGACATTCCATTCCATTGGTTCTCTTCCTGTCCTTTTATTGCGCCTTACCCTCTGGGTTGGCCTAGCCCCTTGTGCATACACCTGTCATAAAGCTTTCTGTATCATATTGAAGTTAGTTATTCATATGTCAGTCTTCACAGCTGCCTAGTAAATTCTGTAAGAATAGACCCATTCTTTCTCGTAGCCCTTGTGCCTGACACAACCCTGATAAGCAGTAGGCACACGGTGGCCTGTTATTAATAGACATGGACACAAGGCCTGTGCTGTAGGGCTTTATTGCTTTCACTCAGACTTCCTGACAAAAGAAGCAAGAGTCTCCGTGTCTGCAGTATCTCTCCATTCTGGCTCTGCCATCAGAGGAATTTTAAAGCAAAGCTCTGATTATAATTTTGTACCTCAGAGATGTCAGTGACAAACCATCGCCTGTTGGATAAAGTCCATATTTCTTAGCTGTCATTCAGGTTCCTCCATGGTCCTGTCCTCACTGACCTTCTATTCTTCATGTGCACTCTGCATTAATTAAACAGGGCTCTGTCCTTATCTTCTTTTTTTTCTGTCTCTGTGCTTTTGCCTGCATTGTGTCTTCTGTGTACCCTTCGCCTGCCAAAATCTTACCCACTCTTCAGATGTCTGATATAAATGCTAGTCCCTCCGTGAAGCTTTCTGTGATCTCCCTGCTTTCTCTGACCTCTACCCAAAGAGGTCTTTTTCCCATCTGAACTTTTTTTCTTCTTCTTCTAAGGAAAGCGACACTGCCATATGAACTCTTAATAGCACTTGGACTATGACATAGCATTATTTGTATACCCTACTAAGTGATAAATTCCTTGAGCACAAGGTCTTGCCTTTGTTTTCTCTGCTGTTTTGCATTAATTACTGCATTGAACATACAGGGTGAGTATCCCATATCCAAAGTGCTTGGGATCAGAAGTGTTTTGGATTTTAATTTTTTTTTTTTTGATTTTGGAATGTTTGTGTGTATGTGATGAGATGTCTTGGGGATGGGAAAGCCCAAACATGACATTTACTTCTTTTTGTATGTACCTTATACATATAGAGTGAAGGTAATTTTATATAATATTAATATATTTATAAATATACAAGATTTATAACAAATATATATATAATATTTTGTGTGCATGAAGCAGATTTTTGACTGTGTTTTGCCTGCAACCCATCACATGAGGTCAAGTGTGGAATTTTCCACTTGTGATGTCATTTCAGCACTCAAAAAGTTTTGGATTTTGGGCTGGGCACAGTGGCTCACGCCTGTAATCCCAGCACTTTTGGGAGGCCAAGGCGGGTGGATCACTGAAGGTCAGGAGTTCCAGACCAGCCTGGCCAACATGGTGAAACCCCATCTCTACTAACAATACAAAAGTTAACTGGGCGTGGTGGCAGGTGCCTATAATTGCAGCTACTGGGAAGGCCAAAGCAGGAGAATTGCTTGAACCTGGGACGCGGAGGTTGCAGTGAGCTGAGATTGTGCCACTGCACTCTAGCCTGGGAGACAGAGCAAGACTCCATCTTAAAAAAAAAAAAAAAAAAAAAAAAAAAAAACCTCAGATTTTGGATCATTTCAGATTTCAGGTTTTCAGATTAGGATGCTCTCAGCCTGTATGTGAATTACACTGAATGTATATTAACTTAGGATTTTTTAGTTTCAAGGAAACTGCTCAGAAGACTGTCAAAAATTCTTTCTCTGCATTGGCCTACAAATACATGCATTCCATTCAGAAACTATGTAGGTTTAAACAGTGTTTCATTCCTAGAACTTCAGTTTAGGAAAGAATTTGCTTTCCAGATTGATGTTTATGTTTTAAATGGTTACCATTCTTTATTATTGACGCTTGTCCTTCGTTTCTAGGGCACTGTGTTTAGTCTTGAGTCAGAGGAGGAGGAATGCCCTGGAATCACTGCAGAAGATAGCAATGACATTTACATCCTGCCCAGCGACAACTCTGGACAAGTCAGTCCCCCAGAGTCTCCAACTGTGACCACTTCCTGGCAGTCTGAGAGCTTACCTGTGTCGCTGTCAGCTAGCCAGAGTTGGCACACAGAAAGCCTGCCAGTGTCACTAGGCCCTGAGTCCTGGCAGCAGATTGCAATGGATCCTGAAGAAGTGAAAAGCTTAGACAGCAACGGAGCTGGAGAGAAGAGTGAGAACAACTCCTCTAATTCTGACATTGTGCACGTGGAGAAAGAAGAGGTACCCGAGGGCATGGAAGAGGCTGCTGTGGCTTCTGTGGTCTTGCCAGCGCGGGAGCTGCAAGAGGCACTTCCTGAAGCCCCAGCTCCCTTGCTTCCACATATCACTGCCACCTCCCTGCTGGGGACAAGGGAACCTGACACAGAAGTGATCACAGTTGAGAAATCCAGCCCTGCTACATCTCTGTTTGTAGAACTTGATGAAGAAGAGGTGAAAGCAGCAACAACTGAACCTACTGAAGTGGAGGAGGTGGTCCCCGCACTGGAACCCACAGAAACACTGCTGAGTGAGAAGGAGATAAACGCAAGGGAAGAGAGCCTTGTGGAAGAGCTGTCCCCTGCCAGCGAGAAGAAGCCCGTGCCGCCGTCTGAGGGCAAGTCTAGACTGTCCCCCGCCGGTGAGATGAAGCGCATGCCGCTGTCTGAGGGCAAGTCTATACTGCTGTTTGGAGGGGCTGCTGCTGTTGCCATCCTGGCAGTGGCCATCGGGGTAGCCCTGGCTCTGAGAAAGAAATAGGAGGCTTTTCAGAAGAGAAAGACAGAAGGATGTAAGGTTGGAGTTGTATTGGCTGGAATTTGAACCTCCAGCAGCTGTCTGGACATTTGTGGAACACTCTGGGATAACTGGGGACTTCTGCTCAACATGGCAGTGGCATGTTAGGCATGTTAGGGCTTGAGGTGGGGCATTCACATTCATCTGACTGTAAATCCCAAGGGCCTCGGCTCATGCTAAATTGAGAATCTTAGGGGTAAAGCACCCCCTCCAGGACCGGGTTTCTCAGCCTTGGCACTAGTGCTGTTCTGACCATTCTCTGTGTTGGGGCTGTCCTGTGTGTGGTGGGCTGTTCAGCAGCACCCCTGGCCTCCACCCACTAGATGCCAGTGGCACCCCCTCCCAGAGATGACAAACGAAAATGTCTCTAGACATTGCCAAATGTCCCCTGTGAACATCCCCTATTGAGACCCACTGCTTTAGCAGGAGAGGGTTTACTTAGGAAGAATTGGGATACAAATTCCCAGCTGAGAGAACTTAGCTGTGGGCTCCTCAGCTACTGACTTGTTAGCTCTTAATCCCCTTAGAATTTCATCTTTCTTGATGAGCAGGCTGGGCTCTGCACCCACTCTTTTTTTGCCCCCCCTGCCCCTCATCCTGGAGTGTGAGGGTGCTCGCCCGTACCGTCAGCTGCCTCTCAGGGACTGCACTGTTCCTCTTCACCCCCAGGTTCCTGCTAAGATCCCACGGGCGAGGGCTTGCTCTGGACTCAGACCTGTCAAGTCCCCGAAGCTTCCTGCAGCTCCACCTTGTAAAAATGCTGCCTTTGGGAATCTTCGAAATATGTACACAGAGAAAATCACATGAAAGAGACCTGGGGTCCCCACTTGTGAGTGCAATTGCAAGTAACTCTGGCTAGAGAGACACATGTGTCTTGTGTCAAGGCAGGAGGATAACCCGGACGACCTTCTGAGGTCTCTTCAGCCCTTTTCGCTAGTGGTCACCCACCACTATGGTTACTTGCCAGCAACATCTCTATTGCTGGATGGTCCCTGTCTATAACCTTGGGCTAGTATATTTTTTCCAATATGGGACCTTAGTCTTACTACTGATGAGTTCTATGGGTCTCTTGCTAGGGGGTAAGGATTTTTATTCTTGGGCTTATAGAGCCAGTTAGATCATAACTCTTATGAAATAGAGAGTGTCCTAAATATCACTGAAATAAAAAGTAGGAAAAAGAAGCTTGAATTTTAAGACTGAGGCTGCTCTGCAGATTCTAGTTTGGCTTTCAGAGTTCAAGAGTGGTGGCATCTTCACCTGAATTCTTCAATGCCAGGGTAATAAACCAAAATAGTCCTAATCAGTATATGCTAGTTGAGCATCAGCGTAATTTTCTTTCCTCTGGCTGATCCCAGCCCTAAAGGAAGGGTAGACCTGTGTCTTTCCAGCCCTAAAGGAAGGGCAGACCTGTGTCTTTCCAGCCCTAAAGGAAGGGTAGACCCGTGTCTTTCCAGCCCTAAAGGAAGGGTAGACCCGTGTCTTTCCATGCCTGAGGGCCACGACATCACTATGCAGGGCACACGTGGCTTGGTTTAAAAAGGTCATCTTAGATTTATCTTAGTAAATGTAATAAATTATTTTTTAGATCTTGAAATTTATAATAAAAATACTTTACCTACCCTGATCACCAAAACCTGATGTTTTAAATGTGCTTTCTTTTTGAAATTTATGTTTTCAAATAAAATCTCCCTAAAGCAATATTTAAAAATTGGTCAAAACAAGGTCTGGGAGTATGTTTGTGTGTCTTTCCAGCTTTATCCTGTAGCGTGTCTTTGTTCTGTGTTTTAGTGTCCCATTTAGGGAGTGATGTTTTAAGGGTTTTTGTGTACTTGGATTAAGTAATTAGAGGTGAGTGGGGGGAATGGGATTATTGAGGCAATGATTTTTTTCTTCATGGGCTCTGATAGTTGCATTGATTGTTCTGTATTCTAATTGCTGTATTTGTGTTTGCATAGGTGAAGAGCAAACTGGTGCGTTATCTTGATTTTTAAAAAGTAATAAATCCTATGAGTTCCAGTATTAACACTTGCCAGTTCTGGATCCTCACACCCACTGGCTGAGCGCATTCAAGCACCAATCGAAGCCAGGTTCATCTCTGAGCTGCTGAAAGGAGGTGTGAGGCTTAGGAAATTGGAGCCTGTGTTGCCCACGAAAGGAAAGAATAAGGAAGAAATGTGGTATGGAAGCGGCTACTTGCTGCTTTATTTTCCCACCTGTTAGACATTCCTCCACAGTGATTTGGCCAGTTGTATTTCACGGTAATGGAACTAGATAGTGTTTTCCATTGGCTTTCTCTGGTAGCTCTTGGTCAGCTCCTGAGTTAACAGGATGTGGCAGCATCCCTGTTCTTCCTTCACGTCCTCACCCTCTGCCTCCAGCAGTGGAAGGGAACAGCCCTCATGAGGACTGCTTCCTACTGCAGCTCCTGCTTTTTGCTCATACATTTAAAAAACTATTTCTCAAGCTTCCCCTCCTTTTGGGGGGAGGAGCTGATAGTAGGAGGCCATTCCTTCCGCCTCCAACTTATACCCTCTAAGTCTAAGGTGAAGGAAAGATTCAGAATAAATCCAACTTGTTTATAGAAAAGTTCTTGTTAGTCCTTAGACCTCATCTCAACTGCTCTGTTGAAGGTAATGATTTATTGGGGGAAAAAAACAACGCCAATTTATCCTCTCTGTATTAAAGTGATAATTCTGGGCCCACAGAAATCAGTCAGTACCTGCGGTGTGCCTTAAGGGGTCTCTCATGATCATCATTCCCTTCTAGAGAACATTCTAGATCAAGAAATGCAACTGTTGACCTTCTGGTTCACCCATCTCCCCCTCAAGGCATTCTTGATACCCCTTCTCACCTGCATTTCTGCTCCAGGGATACCAGATGCAGCCACTACCTAACTAGGCTTGTCCTGGGGGAGTGAGCCGTGAACCTGGAGACATGGCTTTGACCCACAGCTACTGTTCATTTCCTCAGGCTTTGCGCTGATTCCCTCAATAATATGACAGTAAGGCAAGTAGTCTGCTTGCCTTTCTCCTGAAAGGTATGAGATGTGGACATTTCAGTGTTTGAATTATTTTAAGAGATGTTTTATAGAAATAAAACGTTTTGTAGCTAAGAATTTTCCCTTCCACACAAACTTATCTTTCCAAGAATTTGAGGTGGTGATCATACCCAAGACAGCCTTGTAGGCTATCTGATTGCTAACAGACACGACTTAGAGCTTCTGCCCAAATTCCCACACAAGCATTATCTCGTTTAACATCTCAGCGACATACTGGATACCAGAATAATGTTTCCTCTTCTCTGGTGCACCAAAACCTGCCCTTAGTGATAATCTCTCAATTATGACATCCATTTGAGTTTAGGGTGTATAATTTTTCCTAAAAAAATTCATGTCGATAATTATATTTTAGCAAATACTAGTTGGGCATTTATAACATGCCAGAGATGGTTCTAGTGCTCTCACATACCTTATTTCACCTTCACAGTTCTAATAGCTGTTTGTATTCCTTTTATTCCCATATTACAGAATGAAGAACCTAATCAGAGTTTGTTAGTTTTTCTTTTTCTCTTTCTTTTTTTTTTTTTTTTTTTTTTGAGACAGAGCCTTGCTCTGTCACCCAGGCTGGAGTGCAGTGGCACAATCTCGGCTCACTGCAAGCTCTGCCTCCCGGGCTCACGCCATTCTCCTGCCTCAGCCTCCCAAGTAGCTGGGACTACAGGCGCCCGCCACCATACCCGGCTGCTTTTTTTGTATTTTTAGTAGAGACAGGGTCTCTACTATGTTAGCCAGGATGGGCTCTATCTCCTGACCTTGTGATCCACCCGCCTTGGCCTCCCAAAGTGCTGGGATTACAGGCGTGAGCCACCGTGCCCGGCCCAGAGTTAGTTTTTCTAACGTCCTCAAGCATAGGAGAGGCAAGGCAATGATTTTGCCGGTTTTTATCATTTTTCTGGCACTGCAAAGCAGTATTGGCAGGTCCCCTGCAAAGAGTTGCGCCAGTTGTTTACAGCATAAGGACTGACTGGGGACAAATTCCGACGTGCAGCCTGTGCTCTGCTCACCATGCTGTGGGCTGTGGGAGAAGGGAAGTATTTTTCCAATTTGTACAAAGGCACCATATAGGCTCACTTAAATATTAAGCATGTTCTACTACAAAAAAACAAGAGTGAGGGTTAGGTCCAGGACTGGTCTCAGCTTCCAATTATGTAGCTGTTTTCCCTGTAGACGTTGAGTGAGATGCTTTGTGGTTACAGAATTCACAGTCATTGCCGATGAGCTTTCATTAGCTTTCTTGATTAAATATTTTTGCTTGTAGACAAGGTTAGGCAATCTGTCCCAGCAGTTATCACAAAGTGCTAAATGAGGGGGGTGAAGACAGCACCACGATGCATTTCTTGGTCTTTTTCTGTTTGTTCGAGTTCGTCCCTTCTCCCCTGCGTACGCCATCATAAGGGTGGGGCTGTGGAGTGAAGTAGGGGAATACCTGGAAGCATTGCTTGGCCTCTGGACAGACAAAGAGGTTGGGGACTTAGGAGGGTTGACCAGGTATGGCCACAAGTACGTCAGCTCCTGGAGGATCTTCCCAGTGAAAAGCCTCCTACTACATTCCACAGCACTTCATGGTAATTATAACCTTGGCTAGATAATACCTGCTGTATGGTACAGAATAGTGACATTCAATTACCTCATATATAAAGAGAGCTCCATGGAGAGCTGGAAAGTGCATGCCACTACAATATTAACACATCCCATCTTCCCTTTCTTTTTGCAAGGCTGTTGAATTTCAGCCCGGCATCCCCACACACTAACACCATCAGGTCTTCCACATTTGATGGTTACACCACAGGAGCCCACACCAGACTGCTGCTTCCCTGTGAGCTCAAAGTGAAATTGTTCTCAGGGGTATTTGCAAGGCCTTGTCATCAGTTAAAGACTAGCAGCTGACTCCAGGTGATTCTACCCCGCTGTCACCTCTCCAAAGGGGAAATTGAATAGTGGTATTGCTCACTGTGGTGAGTGTTCTTTGCACCACCAGAAGAAACTGGTTAATGAATGTACTATTTAGAAGAAAAGTTTTGACATTTAAAGATTACTAGTTGTTCCCTTTCCCCAGGAAAAGAAGGTCAAAGTACAGTCTTCCCTGTTGCAGAGTTTGGAATAACTCTGTTTGTCCCTGATGCTTTCCAGCAGGAGAACTGTATTATGTAGAGGGGTCCTTGGCCAGCATCAAAGGAAAAAAATTATTTTTTTCCTAGACCTGTATTTTTCCTATTACAGTCTTCCATTTATTTCTTCCTCCAGATTAAAAGTGCCTCTTCCTACCTCATTCCTTAATTAAGGTCAATTTAGTGTTGGCTCAAATGCTCTCATCTCAAAAATACCGGAATTGAATGGTAATTTGGATAATTAAGTTAACGTGCATTTTAAGCAACATGTGTTTCCTTTTTCCGTGTGAGTTCCATGAGCCTCTGCACTGCCGCTCTGCGCTGCTGAACTGATCACTGTGGGTCATTCTGGCTCCTCTTCCTTCCTGTCATCTACCTTTTGGCCAATCTACTCTTCATCAGGGGAAAGGAACAAACTTCAAATCTGTGAGTTATTCTTTCTGTCAGAAGCAACGTGCTAGAGAGAATACATGGGATTTGAAGAAAATCAATGGACTCATCTTTCTATCCACATGGTAACTATGCCCTTGACAGGCGGTATCATTTCACATCATCAATTGTCTTTGTTAAGTCCATACTTAATTGGTTTGACTCCAGGTTCTGAAAACAAGATCGTAACATTCAAAGGACTCTATATTCCAATTCTCAGCTAGCACAACTAATAAAGTTGTTGGACAATAAAACTAGGTGCCAGTGCTGTGATCCTTTAAGGAAGCCTTGAGTATCGCAGCAGTTAATGCTGGGTCCTAAGAGGAGAGGTCAGGAATGATTTGACCTTCTGAATGCACCAAATGTCCCACGTGACTTTGAGATACACCAAGCATCTTTTCAAGGAGAAAGCTTTTGATGTTTAACAAAGGAATTTCCATCACTTAATTCAAATAGTTTTAAAACAGAAAGGAAAACACATTCTCTGAATTAAAGTCACCTTTGAATCATATCCACAA
The DNA here is from genome assembly GCF_028858775.2 of Pan troglodytes. NCBI lineage: Eukaryota > Metazoa > Chordata > Mammalia > Primates > Hominidae > Pan > Pan troglodytes. Next base: position 20,448,756 of record NC_086016.1, read on the forward strand.
GGATTGTGTTACAGGGCAAAATCCACCACCTGCCAGGATATGCCCGAGTCACCACGGCTGGGAAGTGCTCAAGACTGGAACATTTGTGTTTGAGACAATGGAATCTTTTTATAATGTTGGCTTTGGGAGAAGGGGTGACGGTCTTGCTTTACAACCAAGACTATCTCAGACTTGGTCTGGAAGAATTTACACTAAGACCTGTTATAAAATGGTGGCCTACTGTATGAATTCAAGTGAAACAGAAGCAGGTGAAGATGCTGTGGAAGAGTCAGTGTATGAGAGGTAGTCCAGAGTCACTTGCTGCTTAAGAACACTTTCCCATTAGTTCCGGGTGATGACTGCATATAGCCCCTTTGGGAAGAAAATGCCTCCCCCAGCGAGAATCTGATTATAATGGCTGATGGATGGATGGATGTGTAGGCGCAGTGTGGTTCAACCTATTTCCATTGTGGTTGGAAAACTTTTTTAAAAGTCCACTCCAAAACATGAAAAGTCGTAGTGTTAGGAAGATTTATTTCCAAACAGTGGCCTCCACACTGCGCGGCAACACTTCTTTTTAGTATTTGTAAGCTTTTGCCCACTTTCAATTGAGCCAGCCCTAGCGTGGTATGTGTTGCATGCTGAACAATATAGAGTTTGTTTGTTTTTCCTTTCTGATGATTTTAAACTCTTAAAGAACAGGAAGGCATCTGGTAAGAAGAAATCATGAGTCCGTCAGTGCCCTTACTCATATGCGTCTCCAGTGGCCTCATGTTGTGGTCGCAGGAGTTTCCTGTTCACAGCAATGTGTGTGATATGGACCCAGCATCCACTGTCGTGCTTTTAAACTGATTCCTGGGACATAGCTTACCACTGGAACAGCAGACCAGTGTTGCACTGTTTCTAAAGCTAAGCTTTTCCTTATTTATTTTGGTACTACCTAAGTGACTTGGTTTTGACTGTCCCTAAGAGAGGGAACCACTTTGCTGAATTTTTAAAAAGTCCAACTGCTCTTTCATCTTTTATGCTTAGAAACCTGTTCTCTCCAGATGCACTTCTGAGGCATGGATGAGCTGAGCGTATGGCTAGAAATTGGAAGTTTACAGCTATTACCAGGGGGCTAACTCCCGGGGCATCGCAGTAGCTTCTGGCACCCGTGGCTTCATGTCTTTAGCAAAGTCTTGATGTCATGGAAAGAGAAAAAGTGCATGCAGTTAGTTACCTGATTTTGTAAACAGTGGCTGACCTGGGCCCTTAAATCACCTTCACACCTTTTAGAACCACAAGTGGTTCTTTTTGACTCCAACAAAGGAAACGAAGTTGAAAAAGTCAAGCCCCTGTGTACTGGGGCCGGACTTCCCATCATTTGAGTGCAGCACTTTAGTTCAGAATCTCTGTGACATGTGGTTTTTAAACAGGAAGATTGTTGGTTCCTTAGTATTAAGATAGATAGTCCCTATTTTGAGTGGAATTTTTCATTTGTAAGGGGTATGTTCCTTCTCTGATTCTTGCTTTCCTCAAACAGGGTACTGCCTGCTGTAAGACCATCCTCTATGGTTGTACTTTAATAAACAGTAATTTTTTTTTAACCAAAAAAATTGTATTTTGTTTCTACTTCCTTGAAACCTGCTTTTCAATTTAATTTTTAAGTGGGAACCTGCACAGTGGAAATAAAGGCACCGTGTGTAGATTTACAGATGTGCAGATTCATGTGTGGATGATATGAAGGCCATTCAAATACGTGTAAATGGACATTTTCATTCAAGTATATTAATGTAGGTATTTTAAAGTGGGTTATAAGCTTAACATTGTCTTTAAAATAGAAGTCACAGCTATCTTCCAGCCTGTCTTCTCTAGGAACGCTGTTGACATGCCAGGGCTCCGTCTACACTGGAAGCAGCTACACAGCTGTGACCACATCGAGCTTTAGCCAGTCACACTTTTGGAACTGTCCGTTCAGTCCATCCCCTAGAGCAAGAAAGGAGAAAAAGCCAGAATCAGCTAGGCTCATTCACAAACCAGGCTCCAGAGCTCTGTGCCACAGTAGAGCAAAGCTGGGGTTTATGCAAAAACACGTTCTCCAGAGCCCTAAAGTCCTATCCATGCATCCTACTTTTTGCTACCTGGGGGCAACTGCAAAAACAGGCCGTTCAGGCGGTGAGGTGGGTATTCACATCTCCAAGGCACTGACGGTGTCAGGAGGCCCCTGCTGGGTCAGAGGAATCACGATTCTGCCTCAGCCCTCAGTGTCTGGTAAGCTGTCCATACAGACTGCTGCACACGTCTTGCCCACCCATTCCCCCTTTACATGGGTGTTGGTAAAAGCTGTCTAGGAATGGTCTCAGGCTTACCTCCTTCCAACAATTCAGCTGGGTTTAATGCCTGATTTAAGATTTATATTCATTCTCCTGTTTTTAAAATGCTTGTATAACTGAAGACCACAGCATATAAGGAATGTTTTCTTATGAGTTCTCAGTAGAGGATTAGATGCTATTTTACTTAAAAACCAAAGCCTGAAGTAATGCTTCTGACATGTCATAAAATCCCAAACATTAGGCCGGGCGCAGTGGCTCACGCCTGTAATCCCAGCACTTTGGGAGGCCGAGGTGGGCGGATCACCTGAGGTTGGGAGTTCGAGACCAGCCTAACATGGGAGAAACCTCATCTCTACTAAAAATACAAAATTAGCCGGTCGTGGTGGTGCGTGCCTGTAATCCCAGCTTCTTGGGGGGCTGAGGCAGGAGAATCGCTTGAACCTGGGAGGCGGAGGTTGTGGTGAGCTGAGATCGTGCCATTGCACTCCAGCCTGGTCAACAAGAGCAAAATTCTGTCTCAAAAAAAAAAAAAATTTCCAAACATTCACTAATATTTTTAAATTTACAAATAAGACACATCCACTTAATTTCCATTTGGGTCTATGAAACAGAAGCACCAGATTTTGCTACATGGGGGCAGCTGCAAAAACTGGCCCTTCTTGGGCAGCATTGTGAACACTGTATGTTTGTTTTTAGAGACAGGTCTTGTTTTTGTTCAGGCTGGAGTGCAGTGGCACAATCATAGCTCACTGCAGCCTTGAACTCCTGGGCTCAAGCGAAGAGATCCTTCTGCCCCAGCCTCCTGAGGAGCTGCCTCAACCTCCATGACGGCGTGAACTACAGGCGTACGCCACCATGCTCAGCTAATTTTTTTTTTTTTTGAGACAGTCTTACCCCATCACCCAGGCTGGAGAGCAGTGGCGTGATTGCGGCTCACTGCAACCTCTGCCACCAGGGTTCAAGCGATTCTCCTGCCTCAGCCTCCTGAGTAGCTGGGATTACAGGCGCCCGCCACCGCACCCAGCTAATTTTTTTTGTATTTTTAGTAGAAACGGGGTTTCACCATCTTGGCCAGGCTGGTCTTGAACTCCTGACTTCATGATCCGCCTGCCTTGGCCTCCCAAAGTGCTGGGATTACAGGCGTGAGCCACCGCGCCTGGCCCTCAGCTAATTATTTTTATAAATTTTTTAGAGACAGGGTCTCGCCATGTTGCTCAGTTTTGTCTCAAACTCCCGGCCTCAAGCAATCCCGCTGCTTCTGCTTCCCAAATCGCTGGGATTACGGGCTTGAGCCACCATGCCCAGCCTTTAGACTGTGACTTGTAATACCTGGTTATGGGACAGATGTGCTCTGGAAAAGATTTCAGACAGTTCCCCCCCTTTTTTGACTACTCGTTTTGATTCACATTACACCTTTTTTTTGAGATGGAGTCTTGCTTTGTCGCCCAGGCTAAAGTGCAGTGGTGCGATCTCAGTTCACTGCAACCTCTGCCTCCAGGGTTCAAGCAGTTCTCCTGCCTCAGCCTCCTGAGTAGCTGGGACTACAGGTGTGCGCCACCATGCCCGGCTAATTTTTGTATTTTAGTAGAGACGGGCTTTCACCCTGTTGGCCAGGCTGGTCTGGAACTCCTGACCTCAGGTGATCCACCTGCCTTGGCCTCCCAGAGCGCTGGGATCACGGGCATGAGCCACCGCACCGGCCACATTACACTTTTATTTTTTATGGCAAGGTGAGAGGTCTGAAAAGCTCATTGTGAGCCCTCCAGCCCCTTCCTTCCACTCTGTACCTGCTTGTGCCTTGAGGACCCCACCAGGAGTGTGACTTGAGCCTTTGCCACCCCTCTGAATGGAGCATGTCTCCAATAGTAAGCTGCTAAAGCTCCAAAGGACTCTGGGTGCTCTTCGTCACCTTTACACACAGCTTTCTAGCTCACAACAGCAAAACCAAACCCGAGCAGGACAGCCTGTAACCCTTGTGCTGGCATCAAAGGCAGGGGCCCCGCTGGGCTTCTCAACCTTCCAGAGAAAAGGGCATGGGCGGCAGGCAGGGAAGGAGCTGACCTCAAGGGTTCTTACATTTCTGGCTAAGCTCCTCACGTAGGTGCGTAGGTTCTGGTTAATAAAATTCACTGTTGTGTGAAAGACATCACGGAGCAAGGACGGCGTGTGACTGGCCACCTTCTTGGCCAGCAGCAGGGCCAGCACCAGCATGGTCTTCTCCTTCTCCATGTCTCTAGGGTAGGCCTGCAGCAGCTGCTCCAGGGCAGTGGCCAGGTCCCTGTTCCGGTCCTGCACAGAGGGGCACACAGAACCTGGTTTACTAATACTCTTCCCTCTCAAAGGAAAGACAGTCCCCAGTATGAAGAAGCACTTCAAAGTATTTATTAAGTATCCAGGGCTGCTGGGCGGAAAGAATGAGAAACAGTTGAGTTCTGAGAGGCAATGGAAAGGGAAGACTGCGATCACTCCCTGCAGGGGGCTCGGTAAGCAAACGCATGTGTGGTGAGCCCTTGTGCCCACTGTTAGACGGTGATGGGATACAAGAAGCCTGGGTCATCCCTGCGCCCAAGGCACTTCGAGTCCAGAACTAGTGACCACCTGCGACGCCTTAGGCCCATTTTATTGGTGCAGACCTAGCTGAATGGACAGGAGGAAGGGGGTTCCTGGGGGACACTAGACACAGACTACGAGGCTGGCAAGGACCGTCAGGCAGTCGGCGCACATGCAGAGTTACGTGGGAGTGCGCCAGCCACTCCTGCGTTCTAGGCAGCTGCTGGGACATCACAGGCTGGCCCCACTGAACAGAAGCATGATTGGATTTCTAGGAGGTGAGGACGCCTGCATTTTCAGCTGGTAGAGTCGAAAAAGTGGAACTTTCTCTCCTCTCAGCTCCTATCGCTACAGGCCTGCATTTGGCAGTTGGGAGGATGTAGTTCTTTCTGCTAAGTGTTCTGGGGACACAGTGCCCCGGACCAATCTTGTATCCCCAACAGTGCCAAGCAGATGGTAGAGCTCAGAAAGTTGTGTGGGTTCCAACCAAGGAGCTCAGCAGAGCAGCAGGCACCACTCCCAGGGCTTACGGTTCTCACTGGCACCATTATTAAACTCCCTACAACCAAAGGAAGCGTCTGTTTCTTCTGTTGGCCAAACATACTTCGTTCATCTTTTAGAGGCTTTTACCCCTAAACTCTTTACTCTGATTTAAGGTTCAGGTTTCCTCGATGTCAACCAGCTGAAATCTTCTGCAAGGCAATGAACCATGCCCTACGTCCAGTTACTTCGTCAGAGTTCTGGACCTGACAGTCACGAGTTGAGTGGCCTCACGGGACAGTGGGCTGCCTGGTGAGAGGCAGGGGACAGGCCCCCTTGGCTCACTTGCCCGCCCACGCGGTCCTCAGGCCCTCACTCACCTCCTCCGACCGGCTGGTGTTCCTGAGCTGCAGGGCCAGGCCGTTCACCAGGCCCGGAGGGATGCTACGGTCCATGCTGTCCCCGACCTGGGCGAGGTGCCTGGCAATATTCCGGATGATGTCTTCTTGACTTTCAGAATCTGTGTGTTCAGGCAGGGGCGGCAGAGACAGAGCAGACTCAGAAAATGTCCCTGATACCCTCTCCCACACCACCCTGCCCCGGGAAAGGACAGGTCCGCGATGGGACAAGGCCAGCCCCCACTGGGCACGTGCTCCACTCCACCAGGGCCACAGCGGGCGGGCTGAGTACCAGCGCTGAGCTGGGTTCTGGGCAGTGCCGGAGCTCAGGGCCTCGGCTGAGGCCCAGGCTCCCGCACACAGGCACCACGTCCCCACAGGCAGGGCCAGTGAAGCTGGGGCATCACAACCACGCCTGAGGTACAAGCCTGGCAGTGGCTTCATGGCTCACACCACACAACCCAACAGGGTTGGCCTTGGCCTGGGCAGCCGTTGGGGAAGGGGCCCTGTGGGCAGACGGCATCCCAGACCACCTTTGCCCTCTCAAGCCTGAGAGCCCCCATTCCTCGCAGTCCCGTCTCAGGAAAACCCCAGTTGTCACTGGCACCGGCAAGGCCCTGGAGAATCTCCCCTGCCTTTCCAACCAGAGCTCTCCCCCTTGCCCCTCAGTCCTCCTCCTCTGGCACACAGCCTCCGTGCTGCCCCTGCCCGAGTACCACTGTCGCAGCTCCATGAAGGCCACGCTCAACTGCCACGCTCCCTGCCGCCTCCGTTTCTTCCTCAGCACTTGCTGTGTTATTGTCTGACGCCCCTGCCAGAGGGTAAGCTCCCTAAGGGCTGTGATTTTTTTAATCTGTTTTGTCCACTGACAAATACCCAGCACTTAATACATGGCACTCAGTAGGTGCTCAATAAACAATGGCAGGGACCAGGTGTGGTCACGCATGCCTGTAATCCCAGTGCTTTGGGAGGCTGAGGACAGAAGATTGCTTAAGGCCAGGAGTTAGAGGATGCAGTGAGCCGTGATTGCACCAGCAACAAAGCAAGGCCCTGCCTCTACAAGAAACTTTTTTTTTTTTTTGAGACGGAGTCTTGTTCTGTCACCCAGGCTGGAGTGCAGTGGCGCGATCTCGGCTCACTGCAACCTTCGCCTCCTGGGTTCAAGCAAGTCTCATGCTTCAGCCTCCTGAGTAGCTGGGATTACAGGCGCCCGCCACCACACCCGGCTAATTTTTGTATTTTAAGTAGAGACGGGTTTCACCATGTTGGTCAGGCTGGTCTCGAACTCCTGACCTTGTGATCCTCCTGCCTTGGCCTCCCAAAGTGCTGGGATTACAGGTGTGAGCCACTGTGCCCTGCCTCTACAAAAAACTTTTAAAGGGAGCCAGGTGTACCGCACGTACCTATAATCCCAGCTACACAGGAGGCTGAGGTGGGAGGACTCCTTGAGACCAGGAATTCAAGGCTGCAGTGAGCTGTGATCACACCACTGCACTCCAGCCTGGGCAACAGAGCAAGACCCCGTTTCTTAAAAAAAGTTTTAATTGAATGAATGAATGAATGGGCCCTGTACCTAGCTCCCGGTAAGTGTTCAATAGATGCCAGGTATTGTTATTTCTCCCATTAAATCTTCTATTTTTTCTGTGCTTGCAACTTCCCTCTGGCTTTTTTGGTTTTGGCTGCTGCTCCCACCCTCAGTCAGCTGTCAAATCTCACCTTATGTTGCAAATACAAGCGTTTTGCCTACCCTCTGCCATTGCTGCCACCCTGGTGGGGGTCCCCTTAGCTCTCATCTGATGATGACAGCCCCACTCCCTGCCGTCCAGTCTACTCGGCCACCTTCACAGCACAGACCTCAGAGCAGGGCAGGGTTGGGAGAAGTGAGGTGCTAAGGAGTGGGCACGTTCTTAGAAGCTGTGCTCTGGGGGTTTCACGGCCTCCCTGGAGTCTGTCCATGGAACATGCAGTAAGGCTGCCACATCACTTCTCTTCAAAACCTCTCAAGTGCTCATCTCTGCTTAAGTGACAAGTCATGACCCAGCCTGAAAGTACGTCTGACTTAACGCTTCCTAGGCAAACTCAACTATTCACTGTAGCTTTTTTTTTTTCTTTTTTTTTTTTCGAGACATAGTCTCACTCTGTTCCCCAAGCTGGAGTACAGTGGTACAATCTCAGCTCACTGCAACCTCCGCTTCCCGGGTTCAAACAATTCTCTACCTCAGCCTCCCAAGTAGCTGGGATTACAGGCGCCCGCCACCCCGCCTGGCTAATTTTTATATATTTTTTTAGTAGAGACGGGGTTTCACCATCTTGGCTAGGGTGGTCTTGAACTCCTGACCTCATGATCCACCTGCCTTGGCCTCCCAAAGTGCTGGGATTACAGGCGTGAACCACTGCACCCAGCCTCACTGTAGCGTTTATAGCCGCTGGGCTTTTGCTTAAAAGATGGCCATTCCCTCTTCCCAGTTTCCAAGGAACCAAACATACCCAACCCCCAAGGCCCAGCTCAATTGGAGCTGCAGCCCCAAAGTTTTCCTGATTCCCTGCGGAGCAGAGCACCCAGCTCCTCCAGCACCTCATCACTCCCCCAGCACCGAATCTGTGCCTCGCTCGTTCCCAAAGCTTATCCACCTTGCTTCAGTTACGGACACGTCCTCTCTCCCTCTGGCCACCAGCCGAGTAGCAACAGGAATCTTTCCTGATCCGTCTGTGTCCAGCCGAGTGAACGGACTCACCGAAGAAACCCCGGCAGCCAGAGCCTCTACCTTGCCCCTCTTTCCAGGCTCGCCAGGGACTAGATTCACAGTCCCTGTCACCTGCAGGCTAAGTGAACTGCCATGATCACTTTTGCAGGTGCCACTTGAGTCAACCCCGGTTTCTCAGTCTAGAGGCAAAGGCCGGCATGGAGAAGAGCGAGAGAAAAACACCAGGGCAGACTGGGGCTACAGTCGCCCCCACAGCAGTGCTGACAGCAGAGCTGTGCCCGTCCACTCCTGCCCTTCCTGGACCTTCCCAAAGGGATCTGGGGTTTCTCCTCAGTTCAGGGCGAGCCAGAAGATATGCTGGCTGGATTAGAAGGCAGAGACATTCTCAGACACCTCCCCCCCACCCCCCACCCCCACCTCCACCCCCACCCCGGTCTAGTGGGGAACTCCAGCCACGTCCTCAAGCACCTGATCTAAGACAGGTGGGAGGCAGAAGGCTGAGTCAGCTGTTGGTCTCCCCCACAGCCACCAGAGGGCAGCACAACCCTTGAGCTCGGAAGGCCTGGACCAGGGTCCGGGGATCCCTGCAGGCTTTCAGGGCAGGGATTCTACCTGCGTCAGAATCCTCTGGGCAGTCTCCCGCCCTAAAACAGCCTGATGCAGGCAGCTGGAGTAGGGCCCAAGGCCTGCATTTGGAAAAGGTTTCTCGTGTAATTCCAATGTGCACACTACTGAAAGCCAGCGTCGCAGGGCCGGATCTGGAAGTGGGTGAGCCTCGACTCGCCCCCAGCCTCCACTCGGGACAGCCCCTGTCTGCAGAAGCAGCCCCTTGGCAAAGGAGAGTGGAGCTGGAGGCTGGAGGAGAGCGCAGGGATCAGCAACAGGAAAGGTGAACAGTCTGGAAACCATGGTGACCTGGAGTCAGTGCCCTACAGTGGGAGGGCGGCTGAGCCCCACCTCAAGAAGGGGCCTGGCCCCATGTCCCAGTGGTAACATGGCCACAAGCTGTGTGATCTGGAGCTAGTCATTTACCCTTTGCTGGACCTGGGTTTCCTCATCTGGAAATGAGGTTCCAAATACTTCTGTGTTCTTGTATAGGTAATCACGGAGCATAATGTATGAAAGGAAATATGTCAGGTATAGACAGTGCAAAAGTCACTGTGAAACCAGTGGGCCTCAGTCAATGGGACAGTCACCCAGGCCTGCTTGGGGAGGCAGGGGCCGCACCGGTAGTGCCACCTGGGGGCTTTGCCCAGACCCAGCAATGCCCAGACCAACCAATCAGAATCTCTGGAGGTGAGACGCAGGCACCAGCATTTAAAGCTCCAGGTCCTTGAAACGATACAAGGCCAAGTGTGAGAACCCCTTGGGTTATATAATCCAGACAAGTGGTCTGCAATCTTTGTATCAGAATCACATTTGGAAAATTGGATAAAAACACCATTCTATGTTGGTCCAGACAAGGGACTCAAGACCAGTACATGGGATTCTGGCTCAACAGAAAGGAAGAACTTTCTAACAGAGTCACCCAAAAATGGTAGGCAGTGAGTTCAGCAGCACTGGAGGGAATCAAGTAGAGACCAGTCAAGTGATTAAGTGATACCAGCGTACGTGGCAGCTGAAACTGCAGAGGCAGAGTGAGCCCCGGGGGTCCCTTCCAGCCCTGAGGCTCCCTGAATGTTACTGGCGACAGAAAAGCCCAGCTTTGGAGAAGGAGGTGGGGCCGGCCGCCTACCTGCCTCTATTCTTCCCAAGCGGGAGTGGCTGCTGCGGTTGCCGTCAGTCTGCAGCTCATCGTAGCCCTCCCACTGGGGAGCCAGCACTGGCAGCTCGTGGCCCAGTGCATCCAGCTCTCTGCGGAAGCTGTTGTCAGAGCAGCTTTGGAGGAAGCCAAACACCAGTAGGTTTGTGATGCACTCATCCCTGAGGCCGGAACCGTTGTTGACCTGAGGGGAAAGGGGAGTCAGGAAGAGGGGACTTCAGCCAGGCCAGAGGCCCCTCCTGCAAAGAGCTCCAGTTGCAGCTGGCCCAAAGAGCCTCACAGGTCCCAGAGAGCTGAGGGACCCTGTGGGCTGGAGGGCCCTGCAGGAGGTCTCAACAGGCAGAGGCAAGGTCTGCAGCCACAGCTTTAAGCAGCACCGCCCGTAGATGGCAGGGAGCACGCCCCGACTCTGCAGAAAGGGATTCCTCTGCAGAGGAATCTGCTGGACCTCCTGAAACACGCGGCTGGGGAGCTTCCCACTGGGTGAGAAGGCCACAGGCTGTTCCGGGGAGGTGAGCGAGTGTCATGCGGGCATCATCCGCCATCCTGTGCTTGCACGCTTTCTTCAAGTTCCCCTGCAGGCTTCAGCAATCTGAGCCCACCTTTCCTGGCTGTGCTTCCAACAGGCGGAGCCTCTTTCTGCTCATCTTCTTCACGGGCTCAGGAGGGTATTGGGCAGATGGAAGATTTTCAGTAACTACTGCGGAGTGGTGACCACAGCTGGGCACCTGCCTTTGGCCAAGCTTGGTTTACTTTGGGTGGGTGTGTCCTTAATCCGAACCCCACAGGGAGTGGTGGCACTGGCTCCTGCTCTACCCAGAGGGGCTGGGCTCTTGGCCGACAGCTCTCCAGCTCCCTGGGCAGCACTGGCAGCTGCAGCTTGGCCAGCGTCTGTGCCGCCAGAGATGGCAGGGACTGTTCTTGGGGTACTGACTGTGTTTGGGGGCTGTATTCTTACAGGCAAAGGTGAGCCCTGCAGCTGGGTGTGCCCAGACCAGAGAAAGACCTAAGGTGGAAGAGAGAACAAAACACAAAGAAGGGCGGGGACGCTGAGATCTGTGCAGGTTCACACAAAAAGACCTCCTGGGCTGCCAGAGAAGGGTGGGAGGGAAGATGGAAGTGTAGGCAGAAATTTATTTCTATTCTCTAAGTCCATAATATTTTTCATTAGAAAAACCAAAAACTTTTAGAGGACAGTTCTTATAAGGCAAATTGTTTTTTTGTTTTTGTTTTTGTTTTGAGATGGAGTCTCGCTCTGTCACCCAGGCTGGAGTGCAGTGGTGTGATCTCGGCTCATTACAACCTCCGCCTCCTGGGTTCAAATGATTCTCCTGCCTCAGCTTCCTGAGTAGCTGGGATTACAGGTGTGCATCACCACGCCCGGCTAATTTTTGTATTTTTAGTAGAGACGAGGTTTCACCATGTTGGTCAGGCTGGTCTCGAACTCCCGACCTCGTGATCCGCCCGCCCCCCAACTCCCCCCAACTCCTTGGCCTCTCAAAGTGCTGGGATTACAGGTGTGACCTACTGCGCCCGGCAGCAAATTGTTTTAATGCTTTGCTAGGTGATGCCTGTAATCCCGGCACTCTGGGAGGCAGAGGCAGGAGGATCGTTTGAGCCCAGGAATTTGAGACCAGCCTGGCAACAAGACCCCCATCTCTACAAAAAATAAAAATTAGCCAAGGTGGCATGCACCTGCAGTCCCAGCTACTCATGAGACTGAAGCGGGAAGGTCACTTGAGCCCAGAAGTTTGAGGCTGCAATGAGCCATGATCACACCACTGCACTCCAACCTGGGTGACAAAGTGAAACCCTGTCTCAAAAAAGAAAAAAAAAATGCTTAAAATAAGGAGCTTGGCCGGGCGCGGTGGCTCACGCCTGTAATCCCAGCACTTTGGGAGGCCGAGGCAGGCGGATCACGAAGTCAGGAGTTTGAGACCAGCCTGGCCAACATGATGAAACCTTGTCTCTACTAAAAATACAAAAATTAGCCGGGCATGGTGGCGGGCGTCTGTAGTCCCAGCTACTTGGGAGGCTGAGGCAGGAGAATCGCTTGAACCCGGGAGGTGGAGGTTGCAATGAGCCGAGATCGCGCCATTGCACTCCAGCCTGGGGGACGAGAGCCAGACTCCGTCTCAAAACAAACAAACAAACAACAAAAATAAATAAATAAATAAATAAAAATAAGGAGCTTGTGTATTGCTGCAGCCATAAAAAAGAATAAAATCATGTCCTCTGCAGCAACACGGATGGAGCTAGAGGCCATTACCCTAAGTGAACTAACTCAGAAACAGAAAATCAAATACTGACTGTTCTCACTTATAAGTGGGAGCTAAACAATGGGTGCCCATGGACACGAAGATGGAGAGAGCAGGCACCGGGCACTTTACAGTAGGGAGGCGGGGGCGGGGGAGCGCAGAAAGAGTCCCTCTCCGTGCGATACCGGAAGCCCAGTCCCCACCAGTGCACAATATTCCCATGTGACAAACATGTACACGTGCCCCTGAATCTAAAATAAAATAAAATAAGGTGCTTGTGTATTGCTATTCAGCCTTTACTTCTCCAAAGTTGTTTCTGAAGAGAGGAAAAATTGTATGCAAAATTCCACTGCATCAATTCCTAACAATTCTTGTACGGAGCAGCCGCGTGGCACAAGACAGCTTACAAACAGGATGTGCTTCATTCCTGCCTCAAGCGACAGTCCTGGTGACACAGTTAGTGCTGGGCTAAGCTGTGTCACCCAAAAAGAAAAGCGCAAGTCCTAACCCCAAGTACCTGTCAATGTGACCTTATTTGAAAATAAGGTTTTTACAGATGTAATCAAGTTAAGATGAGTTCATATTGGATTAGGGTGGGCCCTAAATCCAATGACTGGTGTCTTTGTAAGAGAAAGGAGAGGGAGATTTAAGCAGAGACACACAGAGAGGACGCCATGTGAAGACACAGGCAGCCACAGGAGCCGGGAGAGCGCCCCAGAAGGAAGCAGCCGGGCAACATGGGATTCCAGCCTTTGGGCCTCTAGAACCGGGAGGGGATCCGCATCTGTTGTTTAAAGCCACTCTCCTGCTTGGAACCGCCTTCAGCAGCCCCAAGAAGCTAACGCAGGCAGCCGCTGCCCAAGGACTTATTTTTGACCTGCGCTTGGTAAATTGGCATCCAGAATCTGGACACAGAGCGGCGCTGCCACCACGGCAGGTCAGGTTATCAAACTCAAGATCCCACAGAAAATAAAGACTCGAGGCGGCAGGGAGGGAGAGGAAAGAATGGCACCTGCCAGAGGAGGTCTAGGTGCCGCAAGTGACCGTGAAGCCAAGCACTGGGCCCACTGAGTGGACAGCTGTGTGGACAGGCTCCTGTCTGGACCAGTGCCTCAGGGACAGGCTGGGCCGGCCCTGCAGGACAGGAGTGGGCTCGGAAGATGGATGCCATTTAATTCCAAGAATAGAGCTTGTGCTGTGCCAATATGGAACCATGCCCTTTTTTGATCTTCTAGATCCACTTTGTTTTTGGAGACAGAGTCTCACTCTGTTGCCCAGGCTGGAGTACAATGGTGCCATCTCAGCTCACTGCAACCTCCGCCTCCCAGGTTCAACGGATTTTCCTGCCTCAGCCTCCCAAGTAGCTGGGGTTACAGGCACGTGCCACCACGCCTGGCTAATTTTTGTATTTTTAGTAAAGATGGGGCTTCACCATGTTGGCCAGGCTGGTCTGGAGCTCTTGACCTCAGGTGATCTGCCCACCTTGGCCTCCCAAAGTGCTGGGATTACTGGCGTGAGCCACCATGCTCAGCCTCTAGATCCACTTTTGATAAAAGAATTGATAGTTTTTTATCTTTTTAGATCACAGGAAAAAAATATGTTAAGAGAAATGATCAAGACAGTAAATCCTGCAAGACATGTTACAAAAATGATCTAATGGAGGCAAAAATAATAAGATCAGTTCCAGTGGAAAGGAAAAGATGGTGCTGGCCGGGCGCGGTGGCTCACGCCTGTAATCCCAGCACTTTGGGAAGCCGAGGCGGGCGGATCATGAGGTCAAGAGGTCGAGAACATCCTGGGCAACATGGTGAAACCCCATCTCTACTAAAAATACAAAAATTAGCCAGGTGCAGTGGCTCACGCCTGCAATCCCAGCACTATGGGAGGCCGAGGCGGGCAGATCACGAGGTCAGGAGATCGAGACCATCCTGGCTAACACGGTGAAACCCCGTCTTTACTAAAATATAAAAAATTAGCCGGGCGTGGTGGTGGGCGCCTGTAGTCCCAGCTACTCGGGAGGCTGAGGCAGGAGAATGGCATGAACTTGGGAGGCGGAGCTTGCAGTGAGCGGAGATCACATCACTGCACTCCAGCCAGGGCGACAGAGCAAGACTGCGTCTCAAAAAAATAATAATAATAAGGCCGGGCACGGTGGCTCACATCTGTAATCCCAGCACTTTGGGAGGCCGAGACGGGCGGATCACGAGGTCAGGAGATCGAGACCATCCTGGCTAACACGGTGAAACCCCGTCTTTACTAAGATACAAAAAATTAGCCGGGCGTGGTGGCGGGCGCCTGTAGTCCCAGCTACTCAGGAGGCTGAGGCAGGAGAATGGCCTGAACCCGGGAGGCGGAGCTTGCAGTGAGCCGAGATCGTGCCACTGCACTCCAGGCTGGGCGACACAGAGACTCAATCTAAAAAAAAATAATAATAAAAAATAGAAGTATCTACACAGAATTAAAGTTATGATGGGAAAAAAGGCTGAACCCTATAATTGAAAAGAAAGTTTCGGAGTGTTTCGCTGTGACCCCAGCTCTGTGGCCCTGGGCGGGCTGCCTTACTGCTGCCTCCGCTTCCTCACTCCGAAGGCAAGAAAGGGGAGTGGCGGCGTCCACCCTCCCTCACTGAGGGGGGCCGGGGAGAGGCGGGCGGGAGGGCAGGCGCCTCCTCCGGCGAGTCAGGGCGCTGCGCGGGTGACGGTGGTGTTCTACCTGCGGAGGCCGCCAGAGCGCGAAGCCGGAACAGCAGCGGCAGGTGGGAAGGGACAGTGGCACCCAGAGTGGTCTTTTGGACACTGACAACAAGCCTGGATCAGGGCCGGGGGAGCTCCTGCAATCTCCTCTGTTTATGTAACTAACATCAAACTCGAGCCACTGCCTCAGCCCTCCAGCCACCACGCTGAAATCCACACCATCCCCACCTTTGGAAAGGACCCCCAGTAGGGGCAGCTTGAGAACCTCCTGGGTGCGGGGTGCTCTCCATGCTCAGGAACTGCGACACAGTCACTAAGTGCCAAGGCATCAGACTTCGCAGATGCCTTCCCAGAGGCTGCCAGGACAGCGTGAGGCGCCCAGAGGCTGCAGAATTCGGAAGGAGGGAGGGGAGGAGGATCTGATGCAGCGGGTGGGAGAGAGCACCCATGTGCTGTGATTTTTCTCTCCCCAGACCATTTAAAGGGAAGGAGAGACAAGGAAGCATCCAGGGAGCGTCCTGCTGAAGGCGGGGGCTCCGGGCTCCCCTCCCAGAACTCCACCGCTTTTATCTTTATAAAGACGGGGTCTTACTATGTTGCCCAGGTTTGTCTCAATCAAACTCCTGGCTTCAAGCAATCCTCTCGCTTCTGCCTCCCAAGTCACGGGGATTATGTGCCTAAGCCACCTCGCCCAGCTATGAAGGGAAATTTAAATCCAGTGGGTTAAAAATTTTTGAAACACCTTACAGTTTACAGTACTTTTATTTGACCTTTATTGATTTATTTGCTCCTCATAGCAATGGCATGGGTTAGACAAGATAAGTATTGTCTTGCTTTTACAGTTGAGAGAATTATATGAAGTGCTTATCTAATGCCCACTTTCTTCTTCTTAAATCTCTTTCGTGTTTGTTTGTTTGGACAGGGCTGCAGTGCACTGGCACAATCACAGCTCACTGTAGCCTCGACCTCCTGGCCTCAAGGAATCCTCCTGCCTTGGCCTCCCAAAGTGCTGGGACCCACAGCCTATGGCTGTTAAATGGTCTTAAACCAAAAGCCCCCTCGCCCTTGCAGTTAGCCCCAGGCGCGGTGTGGAGGGGCTGCACCACAAGCGGAGTGCGAGGAAGGCGCAGGACAGGGAAAGGTAGGACTTCCCGGCTCCCGCCTGCTTCAGTGAAGGGGCTGGGCGGGGTTCGTCTGTGCCGAGCTGTGGTAAGGGCCAGGCGGGCTCAGCCTCAGCCCTCAGGGATGCGTGGTGGGCGACACGCAGGCCCTTACCCCTCGACCCCGCCCCCCACAAGGCACCCGCAGGGGATCTGGCCTCTGACCTCACAGTCCATGGCCTGGGCAGCGCGGCAGCTCCGACTCACTCCTGGTTCACAGTGTCCCAGTGGCGACCTGGAAAGGGACACACAGAGTGGGCGGCTGCTCCTGGGAAGCCCTGGTCAGGACCCCTCGGGAGGACGACGAAGCTGGCCTGTGCTCCAGAAATGGCGGCTGAGCCGAGGTCCTGGCCTGAGCAGCGCATCCTGAGTTTCTTTCTCCTTGGCGGGAGCCAAGCTTTGTTTTCCTCATTCCAGATACTCACCCAGGCGCTCAGTGCCCTGGGGCCGACCCCGCACCTGAATTCAGCCCTCCCATGCCGCCGCCCCAGGAAGACCTCAGGCATCAGGGAAACGGGGCTGTGGGCTCACAAATTATTTTATTATCATAAAATGTAAAATGTTTATAGAGAGAGAGAATGGATTTGACAATTAAAAAATTAAATCTTCCGGCTGGACGCAGTAGCTCATGCCTGTAATCCCAGCACTTTAGGAGGCCGAGGCAGGAGGATCACTTGAGGTCAGTTCAAGACCAGCCTGGCCACGTGGTGAAACCCCGTCTCTATTAAAAATAGAAAAAATTAGGCCGGGCTCGGTGGCTCACGCCTGTAATCCCAGCACTTTGGGAGGCCGAGGCAGGTGGATCATGAGGTCAGGAGATCAAGACCACCCTGGCTAATACGGTGAAACCCTGTCTCTACTAAAAATACAAAAAATTAGCCGGGCATGGTGGCGGGCGCCTGTAGTCCCAGCTACTCGGGAGGCTGAGGCAGGAGAATGGCATGAACTTGGGAGGCAGAGGTGGCAGTAAGCCGAGATCACGCCACTGCACTCCAGCCTGGGCAACAGAGCGAGACTCCATCTCAAAAAGAATGACCAGTCTGGCCAACATGGTGAAACCCCATCTCTACAAAAATACAAAATTAGCCAGGTGTGGTGATGCAAGCCCTGTGGGCCCAGCTATTTGGGGGGCTGAAGCAGGAGGATCACTTACACCCAGGAGGTGGAGGCTGCAGTGAGCGGAGATTGCACCACTGCACTCCGGCCTGGGCGAGAGTGAAACCCTGTCTCGAAAAAAAAAAAGATCTGTGCGGCATCAGTACAGTAAGCTGTCTTAAAAAGACTGAACACAAATTTCTACAGAACACTGTGAATAGAATAATCCTGTTTTAAAAAGTATTTGCCTGTGTGTGTGTGTGTGTGTGCGTGTGTGTGTGTAGACACAATATCAGGTTGAACCAAATGAAATGGCCATTTTGTAGGACAAAACCAAGCATTGGAATTTCACATGGTTCCTGAATACATAGGAAATAAAAAGCAAACAGAGGAGAAAGCCTGTGCCCAGGCAGAGAGGAGGTGAGGTGGCAGGAGGCAGCACTGACAGGCGCATCACCCACCTCCCCACCTGGGGGCTCACACAGGCCTGGGGACCCTGCACTGTTGCAGGCTGCACCCTACTCTCCCTCTGGGGAGCCCAGGAGAAACCCTGGCTGTGTGTGGCCGTGCATTTCATAGGAAGGGACCAAGAGCAAATGACTGAGCTGCATGTGGACAGGGAGGCGCCAGGATCCGGCTCCGGGGCCATCTGCCGGCTCCACAGCAGAGGAAGGGGAGTCTGCACCCACAAGAGACAAAGCGCAAGACAGACCCCACCCCAGGAAACAGGCCGCAGAGGCCACGGCACCTCCCAGGGCCACTGCCCAGTCCACAGAACAGTGGACCAGACCCTAGCTTCCGCCTCAAGGTCTGGAATCCCCGCCCCTCACCACTTTGTTCTCCAAGGAACAACTTCAGGGGTCTCTGTGGGGAAAGTGCCCACTGTCACCTCTGAGCTCGGGAGGCAGCTCACAAAAACCAGCTTCCTTCACACTCAGATACACGCCCACGTCACAAGCAAACTGCAGCCACCTTGGCACTGTGGTGAGTCTCCCACCAGACCCTAACGCTGTGTCTCATGCAGTGTTTCTCTGCCAGGGCGACTTGGATACCCAGGAAATATCTGGAGCTGTCTGGAGACATTTATGGGGGGTGTGCTCCTGGCACCTAGCGGGTAGCAGTGGGGGCACTGCTCATCAGCTCAAACCTACAACTCATCCAGCTCAAAGTGTCACTAGTGCTCAGGGCCGAAGTCCCATACCAGTGTGTTCATATACACAGCGGATACCACTAACCCATACCAGTGTCATATACACGGCAGAATGCCCACTAATCCAAACTGGTGTGTCACATACACAGCAGAATACCACTGACCCATACCGATGTTGTCACATCACGGAGGAATACCAGTAACCCATGCTGGTGTGTCATATACACAGTGAATACCACTAACCCCAGTGTTGGGCATGTGAATAGCTTAGCATTGTCACCACTAAAGACAGGGCTGTGATGAGTACCCCAATGGGACATTTTTTTTTTTTTGAGACGGAGTCTCACCGTGTCACCCAGGCTGGAGTGCAGTAGCATGATCTTGGCTCACTGCATGCTCCACCTCCCGGGTTCCAGGGATTCTTCTGCCTCAGCCTCCCGAGTAGCTGGGACTACAGGGGCCTGCCACCATGCCCGGCTAACTTTTTGTATTTTTCGTACAGACGGGGTTTCACCGTGTTAGCCAGGATGGTCTGGATCTCCTGACCTCGTGATCCGCCCGTCTTGGCCTCCTGAAGTGCTGGGATTACAGGCATGAGCCACCGCGCCCGGTCTGTCTTTTTTTTTTTTTTTTGAGATGGAGTCTCGCTCTGTCACCCAGGCTGGAGTGCAGTGGCGCAATCTCGGCTCACTGCAAGCTCCGCCTCCCGGGTTCACACCATTCTCCTGCTTCAGCCTCCTGAGTAGCTAGGACTACAGGCGCTCGCCACCACGCCTGGCTAATTTTTTGTATTTTTAGTAGAGACGGGGTTTCACCGTGTTAGCCAGGATGGTCTTGATCTCCTGACCTCATGATCTGCCCGCCTCGGCCTCCCAAAGTGCTAGGATTACAGGCGTGAACCACCGCGCCCGGCCCCCAATGGGACATTTTCTATCAAATCCATGATCATATGGGATAACAGAGGGGCAAGGTGTTGTGGCAGTCTCGGGAGAGGACAGAGTGAGGGCAGCTCCCCTGGGCTGTGCCTTGAGGCCACACGGCCCAGACCCTGGGGGCCCCATCCCTTGGGACATGAGGCCGCCTCCCCTAGGCAATGGTCTTGGAGGGCTTTAGGAGCAGGGAGCGGCATTCCTAGGCCTGGCTGGTCAACTTTAGGTGGAGCACCAGCCCTGCATCGGGTAACCTCTGGCTTCATTTGTCACTTAAGAAGAAATCCAATGAGTCAACTGCAGCTGTGAGTGGGCCTAGGAGGGCGTGGATGCAGACGCCCTGGAAACCACAGAGGCTCCCCCGTCAATAGCTGCCCTACGCCCATCCCAACTCCTAAACAAAGTTGCCAGTAAGAAGGAAACTCACGCAGCCAGGAGTTCACGCCCTCTCTCTTCCAAGGGCCAGTGGGAAGACGGCCAGGCAGATGGGAAACGGGAAATACCCCGCCTCACCTCAGTGAGGCTGCCCTCATGCCAGGACACTCACAGCCAGGATCCCCGAGGCCCTCGCAGTGAGCAGGGTGAGGTGCCGAGCCCTGCATGTGCCATTCCCCCAGTCTCCAGGACTCTGCCAGATGGGGGTGACATTCCCCCAGTCTCCAGGACTCTGCAGGACCGGGGTGACATTCCCCCAGTCTCCAGGACTCTGCCGGACGGGGGTGACATTCCCCCAGTCTCCAGGACTCTGCCGGACGGGGGTGACATTCCCCCAGTCTCCAGGACTCTGCCGGACGGGGGTGACATTCCCCCAGTCTCCAGGACTCTGCCGGACGGGGGTGACATTCCCCCAGTCTCCAGGACTCTGCAGGACCGGGGTGACATTCCCCCAGTCTCCAGGACTCTGCAGGACGGGGGTGACATTCCCCCATTCTCCAGGACTCTGCCGGATGGGGGTGACATTCCCCCAGTCTCCAGGACTCTGCCGGATGGGGGTGACATTCCCCCAGTCTCCAGGACTCTGCCGGACGGGGGTGACATTCCCCCAGTCTCCAGGACTCTGCCGGACGGGAGTGACATTCCCCCAGTCTCCAGGACTCTGCAGGATGGGGGTGACATTCCCCCAGTCTCCAGGACTTTGCCGGATGGGGGTGACAAATACCATCTCTGACAACAAGGACCCCAGCAGGCACCGCCAGGCCCCTCCGCAGGCCTCCCCTCCAATCCTCACCACAGCCTCGCCAGGAAGGCGCTTCTGCCCTGGTTTCGGAGACACGACTGAGGCTCCAGGGTGCCCAGGGAGGGCAGGGGGCAGCTTCGCTGCTGCTGAGCCAGGGGGCGCCAGGCCCTCACGAGTATGCTCAGATGCCAGCTTTGCTTCTGAGGCCTATGTGCCTCCCATGCACTCTGGAAGCCAAATGTCCTGGAACTCATTGAAAACACCATGCAGTTGGTCAGATAGAGGCATGGGCCACACGGGGACAAGCACAGCACACAGGTGCTCCCAGAGGAAGATTTTTAAGGGCCAGATCTCTGCAGGGCAGTCCTCTCCTTGGTCAACATCATCCCTGTCTTCCTAGTCCCACTCACAGGAAACAGCTGACTCACTGAATTTCTTTTCCAGTTTTTTTGTTTTTGGTTTTTTTGTGTGTTTTTTTTTTGGAGACAGAGTCTCACCTGTGTAACCCAGGCTGGAGTACAATGGCATGGTCTTGGCTCACTGCAACCTCCACCTCCCAGATTCTAGCGATTCTCCTGCCTTAGCCTCCTGAGTAACTGGGACTACAGGTGTGTGCCACCACACCCGGCTAATTTTTGTATTTTTAGTAGAGACAGACTTTCACTATGTTGGGCAGGCTGGTCTTGAACTCCTGACCTCATGATCGCCCACCTCGGCCTCCCAAAATGCTGGGATTACAGGCGTGAGCCACCGTGCCCAGCCTGAATTTCTTTTTTTTTTTTTTTTTTGAGTCAGAGTCTTGCTGTGTCGCCCAGGCTGGAGTGCGGTGGCACGATCTCAGCTCACTGCAAGCTCCGCCTCCCAGGTTCACGCCATTCTCCTGCCTCAGCCTCCCGAGTAGATGGGACTACAGGTGCCCAGCACCATGCCCGCTAATTTAGGAACATCGTGCTGCTCTAGGAACGTCGATCCACCCACCAAACTTCACAGCATGCTCTGTGCAGCGCCAAGGAAAGCTCCAATCCGGAAATGTGAACACACATGGACCGTGGCCTAGATTGGTGACCCAGAGAAGGGGCAGTGCCATTTGGGTCAGGGCTGAAGAATGCCCAAGAATTAATCAGAAAAGGAGAGGGGTAGGGAAAGGAATTCCTGACACTTCACTTTTTTGGGCCTTGGTGTCTTCAGAAAAATAAAGGGTTTGGAGGCCGGGCGTGGTGGCTCATGCCTATAATCCCAGCACTTTGGGAGGCTGAGGCGGGTGGATCACGAGGTCAAGAGACTGAGACCATCCTGGTCAACATGGTGAAACCTTGTCTCTGCTAAAAATACAAAAATTAGCCGCGTGTGGTGGCGCGTACCTGTAATCCAGCTACTCAGGAGGCTAAGGCAGAAGAATCACTTGAACCTGGGAGGCGGGGGTTGCAGTGAGCAGAGATTGCATCACTGCACTACAGCCTGGGCGACAAGAGCAAACTCCGTCTCAAAAAAAAAAAAAAGAAAAGAAAAATAAAGGGTTTGGAGAAGGTGATTTCCTTTTTGGTTGTTTGTTTGTTTGTTTGTTTTTCTGAGACGGAGTCTCACTCTGTCGCCCAGGCAGGAGTAGAATGGCATGATCTCGGCTCACTGCAACCTCTGCCTTCTGGGTTCAAGCATGTCTCCTGCCTCAGCCTCCTGAGTAGCTAGGATTACAGGCACACACCACCACACCTGACTAATTTTTGTATTTTTAGCAGAGATGGGGTTTCACTATGTTAGCCAGGCTGGTCTGGAACTCCTGACCTCACGATCCACCCTCCTTCGGCCTCCCAAAGTGCTGGGATTACAGGCGTGAGCCACTGCAGCTGGCCTGTTGTTGTTCTTACGTGAACACATGTGAAAGGTTTTATTAACTCATTTTTTAACAGGGGAAACAGCGATGTTAAAACCATTCAAAGGAGTCCAAGAACTGTGTGCGCAGGCAACGGGGAAACTGGAAATGCGTTGACAAACTGACGCAAAACTGGGCCCAACAGCCACGAGGCACTGGTCGTTTTCCACTGGGCAAAGTTCAGTCGCATTTCTTTCTGTTCTCTTTTCTTTTCTTTTCTTTTCTTTTCTTTTCTTTTCTTTTCTTTCTTTCCTTTCTTTCTCTCTCTTTCTGTCTGTCTCTCTTTCTTTCCTTCTTTCCTTCCTTCCTTCTTTCTTTCCTTCCTTTCCTTTCTTTTTTTTTTTTTTTTTTTGAGATGGAGTCTCACTCTGTTACCCAGGCCGGAGTGCAATGGCACAATCTCGGCTCACTGCAACCTCCACCTCCTGGGTTCAAGTGATTCTCCTGCTTCAGCCTCCCAAGCAGATGGGGCTATAGGCATGCACCATCATGCCCAGCTAATTTTTGTATTTTTAGCAGAGATGGGGTTTCACTATGTTGGCCAGGCGGGTCTCAAACTCCTGACCTTGCGATCCGCCCCCCTCAGCCTCTCAAAGTGCTGGGATTACAGGCGTGAGCCACTATGCCGGCCGCAAAGGATTCTTTAACACAAAAGGGCAGGACTCATGAGACTGACCTGACCATTACATGGTGCAGTGAGAGTTCAATTTAACTAAGCCTCCTTATGCTTCTTTGACTAATTTAGGGCCATGCAGTGTCAAACAGCAATGAGGGCACAAAAGCAGCTTCTCCCTGGCTATCTTCAGAAGGAATCTTAGATTGCCCTTGAACACCATCAACAATCTGCTATTTGGAGGGCTGGAAACTAAGCCTAAGAAACCACCAGGCTTCGGCCGGGCACGCTGGCTCACGCCTGTAATCCCAGCACTTTGGGAGGCCAGGGCAGGCTGATCAACTGAGCCCAGGAGTTCAAGACCAGCCTAGGCAATCTGGTGAAACCCAGTCTCTATAATATATACAAAAACTAGCCAGGCATGGTGGCGTGTGCCTGTAGTCCCAGCTACTGGGGAAGGATTGCTTGAGCCCGGGAGGTGGAGGTTACAGCGAGCCGAGATCACGCCACTGCACTCCAGCCTGGGCAACAGAGCCTGACCCTGTACCCCCCCCAAAAAAAAAATGCCAGGCGCAGTCGCTCATGCCTGTAATACATACGTCTCTACACCGGGCGTGGTGGCGGGCACCTGTAATCCCAGCTACTCGGGAGGCTGAGGCAGGAGAATGGAGTGAACCTGGGAGGCGGAGCTTGCAGTGAGCCGAGATAGCGCCACTGTACTCCAGCCTGCGCGACAGAGCGAGACTCCGTCTCAAAAAAAAAAAAAAAAGTAAAAAAGAAAGCAATTCCAGCAGGTTTCTCCTGTAGTGCCTGTGCGAGTGAAGCCCACCCAAAGGTGAGGCGAGGGTGTGTTCTCAGAGCTCCCAACAGCAAGGGACTCGGCCGCTGTCACTCGCGTTTGCCTGGGAGAGACTCCAAGGGAAGCTACCCATCAATCCGTTACGTGCACCTATAGGTTCTCTACTTGGTCTCAAGTTGGATGGAAGCAGAGACAAAACTTCAGGAAGCTGCCAGTCAATCAAGCCCTGGCCATGTGGGGCTGACAGCATAGACTCTAGTTACTGCATGGCTTCCCGGATGGTTGCTAGTGACAGCACCCGGCTCCACAAGCTGGCCTGTGGCCTCCTGGGGGTCCTTGAAGGTAATGGGGTCCAGTCATGTCTGTTTGTACATTCAGTCTCATATCTCTTTTATTCAGGTCCCTCAAAGAGCTTAAGTTCCCCAGCTGCTGGCAAGTGACCTTCCTGCCACGCTGTGAGCTGGGGCCGAGCTACTCTTCCCAGGAGGCCGAGACCTCGCAGGCACTGACTCCACGGTCACCTCAGTTCCTCTAGAAGTGGCTGGTCAGCATCCTTCACAAATACGGCATTCCAGGGAAGGCCCTGGCTGCACTAGGAACTTATCCAGTTATATTTTAGTTTGAGAAAAGGCACAGACGCCAGTCCCTCAAAAAATTAAACCTAGAACTACCATTTGACCTAGAATTCAGCTTTTGGGTATTACGCTGAAGAACTGAAAAGTAGAGCCTGGAACACACATTTGCACACCCATGCTAACAGCAAACAAAAGGCCAAAATAGTCCAGATGTCTAACAGATGAGTGGAAAAATAAAACATGGGGTGACATACAATGGACACACGCTACAACACAGATGAACTTGATGACACTATGCTGGGTGAACTAGGCCAGTCATGAAAGGACAAATACATGTGGTTCTATCTCCAAGGGGTGCCCAGAGTAGTCAATTTCACAAGGATCAGAAAGTACAAAGGCACCTGCCAAGGGCTGGGGGTGGCAAGTTAGCGTTTAATGGTACCATTTCTGTTTTGAAAGGTGAAAAAGTTCTGGAGATGGTTGCTGGTAATGGTTGCACGACAATGAGACTGTACTGAATGCCACTGAACTGTACGCTTAAAAATGCTTAAAATGGGAAATCTTATGCTATATCTATTTTACCATGATAAAAAATATACACTTAAAAAAGAGCCAGGTGGGCCGGGCGTGGTGGCTCATGCCTGTAATCGCAGCACTTTGGGAGGACGAGGTGGGCGGATCACAAGGTCAAGAGATCGAGACCATCCTGGCCAACATGGTGAAACCCCGTCTCTACTAAAAATACAAAAATTAGCTGGGCGTGGTGGCGCACGCCTGTAGTACCAGCCACTCAGGAGGTTGAGGCAGGAGAATCGCTTGAACCCGGGAGGCAGAGGTTGCAGTGAGCCGAGATCACGCCACTACACTCCAGCCTGGCGACAGAAAAAGACTCCGTCTCAAAACAAAAAAAACAAAACAAAAAAACCCAAAAGAACCAGGTGTGGGCTGGGTGCGGTGGCTCACACCTGTAATCCTAGCATTTTGGGAGGCCAAAGCAGGTGGATCACTTGAGGTCAGGTGTTCAAGACCAGCCTGGCCAACATGGAGAAAACCCCGTCTCTACTAAAAATACAAAAATTAGCCGGGCGTGCACCTGTAATCCCAGCTACTCGGGAGGCTGAGGCAGGAGAATCGCTTAAACCCAGGAGGCGGAGGTTGCAGTGAGCCGAGATCATGCCACTGCACTCCAGCCTGGGTGACAGAGTGAGACCCCGTCTCAAAACAAACAAACAAAAAACAGAGCCAGGTGTAGTGGTGTGCACCTGTAATCTCAGCTCCTCAGAAGGCTGCAGTGGGAGGACTGCTTGAAAGCCCAGGAGCTCAAGGCCAGCCTGGGCAACACAGTGAGGCCCCATCTCTAAAAATTATTATTATTATTAAAGTTTAAAATGTTTTAAATTTCAAATTTCAATTTTAAAAAAGACAGATTCTTACCGAACCTATGCAAATAACTACATCACCACAAAAAATAAGGAGACAGTGAGAATGGGGGTTCACTGAGAAAGCAATATCATTTAAAAACGTTTCGGCCGGGTGAGGTGGCTCACGCCTGTAATCCCAGCACTTTGGGAGGCCGAGGCGGGTGGATCACGATGTCAGGAGATCGAGACCATCCTGGCTAACCCTAAGTCTCTACTAAAAATACAAAAAATTAGCCGGGCGTGGTGGCGGGCGCCTGTAGTCCCAGCTACTCGGGAGGCTGAGGCAGGAGAATGGCGTGAACTCGGGAGGCAGAGCTTGCAGTGAGCCGAGATTGCGCCACTGCACTCCAGCCTGGGCGACAGAGCGAGACTCCGTCTCAAAAAAAAAAAAAAAAAAAGTTTCGTATCTGGCTGGGCACAATGACTCATGCCTATACTCCCAGCACTTTGGGAGGCTGATGAGGGCAGATCACTTGAGGTCAAGCGTTCAAGACCAGCCTGGCCAACATCTTTACTCTACATCCCAGCTCTACTAAAAATACAAAAACTTAGCCAGGTGAGGTGATGGGCAACTGTAGTCCCAGCTACTCGAGAGGCTGAGGCAGAAGAATCGCTTGAACCCAGGAGGCGGAGGTTGCAGTGAGGTGAGATCGCGCCACTGCACTCCAGCCTGGGTAACAGAGCAAGACTCTGTCTCAAAAAAAAAAAAAAAAGTTTCATATCCATCTACCAGAGCAGAGCCTACTAAATCATTACAGATTACAGACACTAAGAATGAGAAAGTATTTCCTCTTACATCTAGAAAACAGAAATGAACACATCAGCTATATTCCAAGCAAACCACCACAATTCAGTTCCCTCAGCAGCCCGTCGCATTCTGCAGGACTCGGAGCCAGCTTCCAGCCTCACGAAGCCCTGGCCCAGCGCGCTGGGGTGGTCTGAGAGCCATTGAGGTAATGTCCATGCAGAAGCCTGGGCCCAGAGTCTCTATTAGTCACTGGTGAAAGCACCAGGCAATCCTTTCCCACATGGGGAACATCAGCATGGGAAGACTCAAAGTCTCTTTTCATAACGATTTTCTAATGCATCTGGCCAGATGCGTTATTCAGATATTTCTGAATATTTCATTCAGATATTTTCTGAATGAAAATATCCTACACAGAGCAAGGGAGGGCACTGACAAGCACGGGGCCTCCCGCCAAGCCTAGAACTTCTGAATTATTTCCATGAGTAACATTTACACATACACACCGAACCAAGGAGCCGTGGCCAGCGTCTCTTGTGATTTGACAACCACTCTTCCCGTGCAGGTCTTACAAGATAACGCTTAAAACAAACCTCATTATGTCTATGGTATTTTTCTTTTTATAAGGTGAATGATCAAATCTTTGTGATTTTCCAGGGGCACTCAGAGTCTCAGGGACAGTTTTAGAGGCAATCTGGACAGTTGTTTAAGGCAGGCTCGCGGGTGTCTGAGAGAGAAGACTTGATTATCCATTAACAAAACAAACCTGATCTTTCACAAGTGATGAACCTTTGTTCTTTGTTTTTTCCCCTTAAATAAGCACAAACATAATAAAGTCAACATAAAGCATCAAAAATGATTCTGCTATACAGAACCTCTGCCATCCAGGTGCATTACACAGAAAGGAAAGAATAATCTTTCACTTTTTTTTTTTTTTTTTTGAGATGAAGTCTCACTCTGTCGCCCAGGCTGGAGTGCAGTGGCATGATCTCGGCTCACTGCAAGCTCTGCCTCCCAGGTTCACGCCATTCTCCTGCCTCAGCTTCCCGAGTAGCTGGGACTACAGGCGCCCGCCACCACGCCCGGCTAATTTTTTGTATTTTTAGTGGAGACGGGGTTTCACCGTGTTAGCCAGGATGGTCTCGATCTCCGGACCTCGTCGTGATCCACCCGCCTCGGCCTCCCAAAGTGCTGGGATTACAGGCATGAGCCACCGCACCCAGCCATAATCTTTCACTTTGAAGGCACAGGCATTAATGAGTAAACAAAGAAGGCAAGACCATCAAGGCCAGCAAACTTTGCTAAAATTGTGACATAATTCATTGCTGCTTTTCAGACTCAGGTACCATGATGATAAAAGGCCTAGTTTTGCCCTTCACTATGTTTTTTGTCATTTTTACCATTTCTGGAAAACACTGGTAAATCGCTTTAGGAGAGAGTATGGACCAGGATATCCTAGGGTGCCTGAGGCCCTTTTCAGAGAATCTGTGAGGTTGAAAAGCTTCCATAACACAGTTTCTTCTGTCATTCTCTCATGAGGGTACAGTGGACTTTCCCAGGGGCTGAGCGAAAGAGATACTGCAACAACCGAGAATCCAGGTATCCTCTATTCAGTCAGACACCTAGGAGATCTGCAGAAACACTGACGCAATGCTGTTCTTCTCAATAGAAATGTTTTGTTTTATAAAATAGTTACGTTGGCCAGGCGAGGTGGCTCACGCTCGTAATCCCAGAACTTTGGGAGGCCGAGGCGGGTGGATCACCTGAGGTCAGGAGTTTGAGACCAGCCTGACCAATATGGTGAAACCCCGTCTCTACTAAAAATACAAAAATTAGCGGGGCATGATGGCGTGCACCTGTAACCCAGCTACTCGGGAGGCTGAGGCAGGAGAATTGCTTGAACCCAGAAGGCAGAGGTTGTAGTGAGCCAAGATCAAGCCACTGCACTCCAGCCTGGTCAACAGAGCAAGACTCTGTCTCAAAATTAATTAATTAATTAATTAATTTAATTAAACAATTTCACAAATTTCAAATGAATGAACCAATTTTTTTTTTTTTTTTTTTTTTTGGAGACAGGGTCTCACTCTGTCAAGCAGGCTAGAGTGCAGTAGCACGATCATGGCCCACTACAGCCTCAAACTCCTGGGCTCAAGTGATCCTCCTGCCTCAGCTTCCCAAAGTGCTGGGATTACAGGTAAGGACCAGTGTGACTGGCCTATTTTTAAAATTTCTCAGTTTTAATTCTAACACAGAATATAGGGATAAAAGCCTACTTAATCAAACGCTTTTTGGTTCCTCAATAATTTTTATATATAAAGGGACCTAGAGACCAAAAAGTTTGAGAAGTGCTGCTCTGAGGAAAAAAAACAAAACCTGTTTGTTTGTTTGTTTTTTTAAGACGGAGTCTCACTCTGTCACCCAGGCTGGAGTGCAATGGCGCGATCTTGCCTCATTACATCCTCCGCCTCCCGGGCTCAAGCGATTCTCCTGCCTCAGCCTCCCGAGTAGCTGGGATTACAGGCATGCACCACCTCATCCGGCTAATTTTTGTATTTTTAGTAGAGATGAGGTTTCACCATGTTAGCCTGGCTGGTCTCAAACTCCTGACCTTAGGTGATCCACCCGCCTCAGCCTCCCAAAGTGCTGGGATTACAGGCATGAGAAACCTCGCCTGGCCACCTGTATTTTTTCTTTGAAAAATAAAAGCATTTACATAGCTGTTTGTCTCCATCATCTGTATTAATTATAACTTTTTTTTTTTTTGAGACATAGTCTGGCTCTGTCATCCAGGCTGGAGTGCAGTGGCACAATCTTGGCTCACTGCAACCTTCGTCTCCTGGGTTCAAGTGATTCTCCTGCCTCAGCCTCCCGAGTAGCTGGGATTACAGGTGACCGCCACCACACCTGGCTAATTTTTGTATTTTTAGTAGAGACAGGGTTTCTCCATGTTGGTCAAGCTGGTCTCGAACTTCAGACCTCAGGTGATCCGCCCGCCTTGGTCTCCCAAAGTGCTGGGATTACAGGCATGAACCACCGTGCCTGGCCTTATTATAACTTTTAACGAAGTAACTGACTTCCATTTTACAGAGAACCGCAGGCTGACAGTTGAGAGCTGTCTCCAGACACATGTTTAGCAGACGCCTGTGGGCACACACACCATAGCCTTCACAGCCACTCGCACCCTTCTATGCTTCCTCAACATGAAAACATACTTTTTTTTTTTTTTTTTGAAAAGCAACCATTTATTAGAACCAATACAAGAGTATGAAAAGAGGGAAAAGAGGAGGGTAGAAGAGGGGGAGAGAATGAGGTCTGTATCAGATGTCAGTTATGGAAACACATAAATGCTTACTCTTTTTAAACATTGACATTTAAAAGGTGAACATATATATAGACCACTTATAATTTTTTTTTTTTAAAAATCAAAAGCAGACATGTTTGGCTGAAATAAAACCAGGAAACACAACCAAAACTCCCCCATAAACCTAAAAGTCCATGGAGAATTCAATTTCTCATTTCCATTCAGAAATCTGGCTACAGAGTGATTTGTTTGCTACTTGGGACAGTACAGCGTGCTGAAAGAAACCCAGCTACTGAGTCTCTTAGATCCCATCCCGTAGGAAGTGGTGGGAAAGCCAGCGGACCATGGGCAAGTCAACTCCTGGCTACTTGGCAGGGCGTCAGACTGTGCTCTCTCCATTCCCCAGGACTCCACAGAACCGTCTGGTACTGCTAGTGCTGGGTGAACAGTGAGAGCACAGTCCACAAAACACAGAGAACCAGAATGTGACTGCAAGCAGCCAGGACCTTGTGCTTTTTCATGGATTACAAATCTAGGGCCAAGGAGAGGGAAAGGAGAAAGAGCCCTATTGGGAAGAGGCGCTGGCTGTGCCCCTACACTGAGATGGAAAGAGTAAGGCTCTTGAGCCCACACCTGGGCAAGTAGAAATAGTGTCCAAACTTTTCTCAAACCAGAGGGAAAAAAGGTCAAGGTTAGGTTAAGACTGCAGACACTAAGAGATCACAGAAGCTGAATACGGTGAATCGGATGAAGCTTTAAGGATCAATGCCCAATTCTGAGTGTTACACACATTTCTAGGAAAAATAATTCCAATGTAGCTTTTTGGTGGGGGGTAGAAATAAGG
This sequence comes from Pan troglodytes, assembly GCF_028858775.2. NCBI lineage: Eukaryota > Metazoa > Chordata > Mammalia > Primates > Hominidae > Pan > Pan troglodytes. The sequence goes on from NC_086016.1 coordinate 20,479,575, forward strand.
TGGTCACATTTATTGAGTCAGCTGTCCCTATGAGGAAGGAGAGGCCCGGGTACAGATACCACAAAGGGGTACAGTGACCCAGCTGTCCTGGGATCGGTTGGGGAGTGGTAAGCAATGACATAAATCAAAACCATTGAGGGTTGCTTTGATCCTGAGACAGTCTGAGTCTGCTTCAAACCCATGGGGAATGGAACTTTCATCCCCAACCTGCAGAGAGAAATAAGCAGTAGCATCTCTGCCTCACGATTCCCTAATCCAATGCTCCTGCATCTGAAATGGCCTCCCTCTGTGAATGCAAGACACAGAAAATCCCAAGTGCCTTCCCCAACAACATCCTAAGTAAGTCTGGACTAGTAAGATTCCAACATTCATGAAAACACTGTCAACATCTGAACTAGCAGATTTGATGAGGGGTGGGGGGTAGAGAATTTGCCGAGTCAGTAAGTAGTTCCAGTCTTGGAGACAGCTCAGTGAGGACCAAAGCCTGTGTGTCCGGCTCAAGACATCCTCCACAGAGCACCCAAGACATCCTCCACAGAGCACCCAAGACATCCTCCACAGAGGACCCAAGACATCCTCCACAGAGCACCCAAGACATCCTCCACAGAGCACCCAAGACATCCTCCACAGAGCACCCAAGACATCCTCCACAGAGGACCCAAGACATCCTCCACAGAGGACCCAAGACATCCTCCACAGAGCACCCAAGACATCCTCCACAGAGCACCCAAGACATCCTCCACAGAGGACCCTGCGGTATTCTATTAACTTTGACTTACAATGCCTCACAACAACACCCCTGTGAGGTAGGTCAGTATGATCACCCCCATTTGACAGATGGGGAACTGAGGCATTGAAAGAAGTGACTTGCCAAGGTCATGACTGCAGGCCAAGATACGGCCTCTTTTTAGAGCTGGAAAAAACCTAGGTATACCTAGTAACCAATGTTTTACTATTCTGTCTTACCGAGTAAGTATGTCGATATCCAAAGAATACCTACTCAACTCCATTTAATATCAGTCCAAGGTTTTAAGTTACCTAAGCTTTATTTTGGTACAGTACACTTTCAGAATAATGAACACATTTATTTGAACACAAACATATTTTTCATAATCTTAAACATTATGTAACAGTAATATTAGCTGATTTGATAAGTAAACCCGTAGAAGTTTAGGGGAGGAAGCCAAGTAGAACAAAAGGTACACCTGTATTATAACTAATGCTGATAAACTGAAGAAAAGGGGGGAAGGATAGCATTAGGAGATATACCTAATGACGAGTTAATGGGTGCAGCACACCAACATGGCACATGTATATATATGTAACAAACCTGCAAGTTGTGCACATGTACCCTAAAACTTAAAGTATAATAATAAAAAGAAACTGAAGAAAAGACATAGCTTTTTAAAACCCAAATTATTAGTCTCATTTGCCAAAGATTTACATCAATTACGTGAACTTAGATGATTATTGTTATTATTATTATTGGAGACAGGGTCTGGCTCTGTTCCGCAGGCCGGACTGCAGTGGTGCAGTCACAGCTCACTACAGCCTCAACCTCCCGGGCTCAGGCGATCCTCCCCCCTCAGCCTCCAGAGCCGGGACTACAGGCACAACCACCATGCCCGGCTAATCTTTTATTTTTTGTAGAGTCAAGGTCTTGCCATGTTGCCCAGGCTGGTATGGAGCTCCTGGACTCAAGACATCCTCCTGCCTCAGCCTCCCAAATTGCTAGGATTACAGGTGTGAGCCACTGCACCTGGCCTGAACTTAAGATTCTTAAAATATTCCAGTTTGTTTCTGTAAGAAGAATTTTCTTTTTTTTTTTTTTTTTTGAGATGGAGTCTCACTTTGTCGCCCAGGCTGGAGTGCAGTGGCGCGATCTCAGCTCACTGCAAGCTCCGCCTCCCAAGCTCAAGCGATTCTCCTGCCTCAGCCTCCCGAGTAGCTGGAATTACAGGCATGCACCACTATGCCGGGCTAATTTTGTATTTTTAGTAGAGAGGGGGTTTCTCCATGTTGGCCTGGCTGGTCTCAAACTCCCGACCTCAGGTGATCGACCCGCCTCGGCCTCCCAAAGTGCTGGGATTACAGGCGTGAGCCACTTCGCGCCCAGCCTTTTTTGTTTGTCTGTTTGTTTTTTGAGACAGAGTCTCACTCTGTTGCCCAGGCTGGAGTGCAATGGTGTGATCTCTGCTCACTGCAACCTCCGCAGCCTGGGTTCACGCCATTCTCCTGCTTCAGCCTCCCAAGTAGTTGGGAGTATAGGCGTCTGCCACCACGCCTGGCTAATTTTTTGTATTTTTTAGTGGACACGGGGTTTTACTGTGTTAACCAGGATGGTCTGGATCTCCTGACCACGTGATCTGCCTGCCTCAGCCTCCCAAAGTGCTGGGATTACAGGCCTGAGCCACCATGCCCGGCCAAGAATTTCTTTTTAAATTTAAAGTCTAGTGCATTAAAATTATTAGAAGTACAGCCAGGCGTGGTGGCTCACGCCTGTAATCCCAGCACTCTGGGAGGCCAAGGCAGGAGGATCACCTGAGATCAGGAGTTCGAGACCAGCCTGGCCAACATGGTGAAACCCCATCTCTACTAAAAATACAAAAATTAGCCGGGCATGGTGGCACACACCTGTAATCCCAGCTACTTGGGAGGCTGAGGCAGGAGAATCTCTTGAACCCAGGAGGCAGAGGTTGCAGTGAGCCGAGATCGCGCCACTGCACTCTAGCCTGTGTGACAAAGTGAGATTCCATCTCAAAAAAAAAAAAATTATAATAAATAAAGAAAGAAATTATTAGAAGTACGATTTTCCTACGTTCTGGAAATCTTAGAAATATTTACTTACATAAGCTAATCACGAACCAATCAGAATAGAGTTCCTCCAATTCAAGACACTTCATGACCTTACCCAATGACTCAAAAAAAGTCTTCCACATTCACTTAGTGACAGGCAAAGGCCTTTCTGAATTACAACTTCAGCCCCAGGGCAAGAGTAAACACAGAAACTGGAAAACTCCCTGGACCAGGTGTCAAAGAGGTATTCTTCCCGGTGGACACAAAATTCTGAATTGAATTGAGCTCAAAAGAGGCTAAGGACACAGAGAACGAAGTTCGATCATCCAGATTATCCGTATCTGACCACAGAGAACTGATCTCTGTCATCCGCCTACAAAGATGAGCAAAACAATATGACCACAAACCAATGCTCAATCACTGATGCCACCAAGCCATGGGTAAGCCAGAAACCAACAGAACACAGAGTCAGGGGCGGGGGAAACAGAGACACGGAGAGAAAACGGAGAAACAGGGTCTGCGAAGTGAAAAGTTCCATTGCTGCTTGAATTTGCCTCTGGTAGCCAAGAAAAGGCCAGCACTGTGGGAGGCCAAGGCAGGAGGATCACTTGAGCCCAGGAGTTTGAGGCAAACCTGGGCAACACAGTGAGACCCTGTCTCTACAAAAAATACAAAATAAAAAATGAAGGAAACATTGACACCTACTGTAACATGAGTTACAGCAGTTAACATGAGTTGAAAATATGCTACATGAAAGAAGTCAGTCACAAAAGACCACGTAGTGTGTGATTCCATTAGTATGAAATGTCCTAAACGTGCAACTCCATAGACAGAAAGATTAGGGCTGCCAGGGCTGCGGAGCAGCCGCCAGTGTGTCTGGAGCTTCTCTTTGGGTTACTGAAATGTTCTGCCTGTAGGCGGTGGTGATGGTCACATACCGTGAATATACTAAGCCACTGAACTGTACCCTTTAATGGGTGAATTTTATGGCATGTGCAGTATGTCTCAATCAAATGGTTTTTGAAAAGGCAGCCAGCAGGAGGAGACATGAGGAGGCAAGAGCCTCTTCAGGTGACTGGGGCCCCCTCCCAGAGATTGGAGGCTCCACCACAGGCCCCGGGAGTCAGTGGACCCCGATGCTCCAGGTCTCCGTGACCCGGGAGTCCTGCCTCCCTCCCCTGCCCAGGCCCTGGGCTTCTGGGTGGGGCATGGTGGATGGCAGGGGAAGGCAGGTGTCCCTCAGCTACTCCAGAATCCCTGGTGAGCCTCTGGTGAGCCTCCTGGTCCGCCCCTCCCTGAACTCTCTGTAGACTCTGTCATAAAGAACAAGGCTGGGCCGCAAGGTGGCTCACGCCTATAATCCCAACACTTTGGGAGGCCGAGGCGTGTGGATCACGAGGTCAGGAGATCAAGACCATCCTGGCTAACACGGTGAAACCCCTTCTCTACTAAAAATACAAAAAATTAGCCGGCATGGTGGTGGGCGCCTGTAGTCCCAGCTACTCGGGAGGCTGAGGCAGGAGAATGGTGTGAAACTCGGGAGGCAGAGCTTGCAGTGAGCCGAGATCGCGCCACTGCACTCTAGCCTGGGTGACAGAGCGAGACTCTGTCTCAAAAAAAAAAAAAAAAAAATTAGCCGGGCGTGGTGGTGGGCACCTGTAGTCCCAGCTACTCAGGAGGCTGAGACAGGAGAATGGCGTGAACCTGGGAGGCGGAGCTTGCAGTGAGCAGAGATCGTGCCACTGCACTCCAGCCTGGGCGACAGAGTGAGACTCGTCTCAAAAATAAATAAATAAATAAATAAATAATAACTAACTAAATAAATAAAGAACAAGGCTGTCACCACGTCCCAGGCAGAGTCCAAGTCAGGGCAGAGCCTCACAGAGCACAGCAGGGCCTGTGCCGCACCAACGCCATGCCCCTGCCTGGCAGAAATGCCACCCAGCCCCTGGCAGAAACGCCTCCCCTCTCCTGTGGAGGGGCTGATGACCCAGGAGCGGCTGGCTGCTGGTGTGAGTACACGGGTGACCCTTCCACAAAGGCCCCTAGCTGGGCTCCCTGCTCAGTTGGCCGGGTTTGGGGCTGGATGTCTGCAGGGGTCCTCAGGGATACCCAGAGGGAGAAACAAGGCTTTTGGGGAAATGGTGACACCTGGGGCCAGGGTTCTCACAGCCAGGCCCCATCTCTCCCTGCCTGGATTTCAGGGGAAGTGGGGCTTGGGTAAACAGGAACGGAGGTAGCCATCGGGCCGGAAGGGTATGTGGGCCACAGAGAAGCACCCTGAGGCTGTGCTGTCATCCAGAGTGCCACCCCGCTTTTCCAGGGCACAGCAAGGAAGTGCCTGCTGGAAGGATCCTGGGGACAGTTGTTAAGGCAATTTTATCTTCTCATAGCATGCCTGCCTCAGTTCCGCGGCCAGGACGGTGCCTTACTCACTCCACACACAGAGGCAGCTGGGTCCAGGAGGCAGCCATCCCAAACGCAGTGACCTCCAGCACCCAAAGCTCAGAGTTCCCAGCTGAACCCAGGAGGCACCCACCTTCCTGTCTCTAGGCAGATGCCAGCTGGTGCAGGAGCCACTCCCAGTCCCAATACCAGGCCTGGTCACGTGGTGCCCCGCCAGGCTTGGGGGTGTGCACTTGCCCGCTGGCCTCCGGTGCCCTCAGGCCTAGCCTCATTGTCACAGGAACGCAGCTCCTCGGGGATGGCCACCTTCCTGGACTTACCCCCAGGAGGGACACGCTGCTGCCTCCCAGGGCCCTTCGTGCCACTGGCCCCTTTCTTTCCACCCCCATATGCTACCCCTGCCTACTCCCTTCCCTGGCCCTGGGTTGCCACTCCTGTCCTGTTCTCCTGCTGTCCCCACCCCAGCCCTGACCCCAGATGGCTCTCCCTACAAAAACACCAGAACCCCAGAGAAGCTCAATCCCCCAAGTCCATCTGCATTTTAAGAAGCCCTCACGCACTCCCAGCCCAGAGAGGAAAGCTGTAAAGGTGGACAGGTCATGTCGGGCTTTGAACCTGCAATGTGATCTCACATTCCCCGTCTGTAAAAGGGGACACTCCCTGCCTTGTGGGATCACATGCAGTATCAGAAAAAGCACCTGACATGTGACATCCACTTCAAAGGGTTTTCCCTTCTCTTTGGTTTTGGGGGAGAATGGGAGAGGCCCAAGCAGGAGCTCCTGGAACACCGCCCATCCCGGACCCAGGGTTGTAGTCACCTGAACACTCACCCAGACAAGGGAAACTTCACAGAATGAATGTGAGGAATAAAATGAGACATTCAGTTACACAAATTAAACCAAACACAGATGCAGAGGTGCCCCATAACAGAAATAGAGCAACTACTGCCAGCCTTGGATGAAAGCTCTTGGCCAAGGGCTGTGACGGCGGCGGGGAGGTTCAGCAGCTGTCCCCAAGCACACAGGACATTTGGCACCTCCAAGCCCAGCCTGTCCCACCAGGCCACGGCACACTTTCCTTCCTCTGAAGAAAGGGGGTTTGTTAAGCCAACGAGGAGGGAAGCCAAGGACTGCCCCCGGCGCCAGCATGGCTGTGAGCATAGAAGCGGGCTGAGCCACAGGCTGGGGGAGCCCATGCAGACCAGGCAAAGCCCAGGCAGGATGCTCTGCAGAAAGCTCCCTGGTGATCCGGACCCGGAGCCAGACTGAGCCGCAGCCCCAGAAGACAGGTATCTCCTCCCCTGGGGCCACAGCAGCCACAGAGGCCACCCACGGCTTCCACTAGGACAGTGTGTCTTTCCAGTTACTCTACGTACCTAAAAGTGACCAGCCCCCTTTCAGGTCTGGCCTATGATCCAGATGGTGATCTTTCCCCCCCTTTTTTTTTGAGACGGAGTCTCGCTCTGTCCCCCAGGCTGGAGTGCAGTGGCGCGATCTCGGCTCACTGAAAGCTCTGCCTCCTGAGTTCACGCCATTCTCCCGCCTCAGCCTCCCGAGTAGCTGGGACTACAGGCGCCCGCCACCACGCACAGCTAATTTTTTGTATTTTTAGTAGAGACGGGGTTTCACTGTGTTAGTCAGGACGGTCTTGATCTCCTGACCTCATGATCCGCCCAACTCGGCCTCCCAAAGTGCTGGGATTACAGGCGTGAGCCACCGCGCCCGGCTGGTCTTTCCCCTTTAAGACCCCACTTCCCACCCCCACCCTGGCCAAGCTGATAGGATTCAAGGAGTGCGGCGGTGCAATCACAGCTCACTATAGCCTTGACCTCCCGGGCTCGAGCAATCCTCCCGTCTCAGCCTCCCAAAGCCACTTCCTCCTTTTCTTAGTTGTTGGCTTCTTCTACAGAAAAGGATCCTGAAAACAAACACCTAAAATGCCAACTAAGAATTCAATCTGCAAGGCAGCAGCACCTCCAGAAATAGCTGCTTTGTGGCCTGTTTGCCATTTATGTGAAACTTCCCCATTTTGGACCAACGCAGGCAGAAAGAGAAAAGGAGGAAGAGGAAGGAAAAGAGGCAGGCTGTGTTGGGGCTGGATGGGGCTGTAGGAACCTGCCAGCAGTGGCTCTTGGGGAAAACCCCACTGCGAGGTTTCTGAACCCCTGCCCCGGAAGCTTCCCCTTTCCCACACACGTCACTCGCTGCCTTGGGATCTGGGCTGCCTCCCTCCCAGGGGCTCACAGGGGAGCGAGGCCACAGAAAGGCTCCTTACCCCCAGTGGCCTAACAGGTGTGACATGTGGAGGGGGAATCTGGGCAGTGTGCCTGATGCTCAGAGCTGAGACCCTGAAGTCCAACTCCCTCGGGTGTGACCTTGGACAAGTTACTTAGCCTCTCCTTGCCTCAGTTACACCATCTGGTGAATGGGGATGCTACCCTCGTCTGACCACCGTGATGTGAGCCAGTCAGCACACATCAAGTGCTCCGTGAGCGTCCGGCACACAGGTGCTTGTCTCTGTCCTGTGCTTCAGCTCCATCAGTGTCTTCTTCAGACCTGTCATTGGCTTGGGGCAAGGATATATGTGGCCGCTGAGGGCGGTCCGCCAGGTATGGCAGCCATGGAGCTGCTAATTAGGCCCTGTGAGTGGGAGGCCCTGTGGGGTGGGCAGGGGCAGACGCCCAGCTGCTCTCGGGGACACTCCAGGCCTGTGCTGCCCTCCACAGCCCCAGCTGGAGAGTGGTGACCAGATGTCAACGACAGGAAGCATTTCCAGAGGCCACAGCTCTGCAGGGAGGTCTCTCATGGGCTGACAGCCAGAGCCAGCGCTCCGGGTCCCCTGAAAAAACGGGCACAGTCCTCGGTCACGTCGAGGACCTGCTCAGCCCCTCCACTTGGCACCGGAGAGAGGATGACTCACGGCCCTTCTGCCTGGAAGGCAGGCTCCAGTGTCAAATGTCCATCCGCCTCCATCACCCTCATCCATCCGTGTCAGTCCAGGGGCCTGGGCACTGCTGGGGCTCCTGGGCAGACAGTTCCCCCTTGCAAATGAGTGGGACCCTCAGCTCCTTCGATCAGCATCCTCACGTCAGCCGAGCCTGTGAGCACCCCTAAGCAAGGCCTCTGAGCTGGGCATGCGACACCCCTTCCCACCCAGGCACCCTCCCCCTAGAATCCCCCATACCACCCTGGGGGCATGCCCCGCTTCCCTCTCTGGCAAGCTCCTGCACAACCCTGAGACCACCTGACAGCCACCGTCTATCCTGCCCAACCTCCTCAGAAGCACTAACAGCACCTCGCCCCAGCCACGGCAGGTCTCTGCACCCCTCGTCTCAGTCACCACTCTCACATCTCATGAACAGAGACACGAGCTGCTTCCTCATGCTCCCTGTGCCCGTCCTGGGAGATCCCTGCCTTTAAACCCCAGCCACGAACTGCTGACCCCACATTTCCTCTTCCCTCCCTGGGCAAGAGGGGCAGAAGGGGCAGGGACGCACACCCCGGGCCGCAGGCAGAGGCTTGGCCAGGGCCCTCCTCCCAGCAGTGCCTCCCTGGAGCTTTGTCTACCTCAACTCCTGATGCCAGAGGATCCCTCTGCGCTCCCCACACCCTTAAGACCCCGGCTCAGGGAATCTGGTCTCGGTCATCACTCCCAGGGGACTGCAGGGCCCCAGGACGGCACACATTCAGGCCCAGGAGAGCTCCCCCCATCTCAAAGCCTCCTGTGGGTGGAGATGGAATGTGGAAAAACCGCATCCTCTGCAGCTCCCCCACAGTGAGAGCGAGGACTGGGGGTGTGGATAAGGCTCCAGGAAGGGGGTGCAAGCCTGAGAAGGTGGAAGAGCTCTGGGTGGGTCCATCTGCTCCTCACCTGCCCCAACCCTGCCTGCAGGTGAAGGCCGGTCCAGCCGCAGAAGGCCCAGCCCCCAGCCCACTTACAGAATCCGCACTGTGCTCCTCCAGCCGGCCCGGCCCCTCGCTGCCCACCGAGCCATCATGACCCCAGCCCCGCTGCACATTCGTATTTGTTGAATGAATGAATGAACCCTTGCCAGCCCAGCCACTTGGTGGCTGAGGGCTTCAGAGCTCTCCCAGGGTCCCCTGGGGTCATTCAGCCACTCAACAGTTTCCCAGCAGCAGCAGCGAGGATCCGCACATCATTGCCAGTGCTCTAAGGAGCGGGCGAGCCCCAGTAAGCGGCCGCTCTGACCGCGCTTTGTCAGCCCTGAGCTCCGCTCGGGAGGAGCCGGCAGGTGTCTGCGGTGCTGGAAAGACCACGGTGTGGGCGGGGATTCCGATCCTCCGGCAAGGGTGGCCTGCACCCGGCCAGGCCCGCGGGTTTTCTCCTCTCCGGGGCTGGCCTCGGCCCCTCCCCCTCCCCGCGCCCCGCACCCCTCCCCTGAGTCCCCAGGCCACGTGGAGAGGACACAACAAAGCCTCCCCCGCCTCCGAGGCGGACCCGACCCTCAGCACCGACCTGCGGGCCGCGCCGAGGAGGGCGCCCGGGCGGAGGGAAGGCGGGAGAGACCCGGCCCTCAGGTCGCTGCTGAGGCCGGGGGCTCTGACCCCCCGCCTCCCCTCCTCTGGCTCCCACCGCGGTCGGGCCCAGGGCGGGCGGCGGGCCCTGAGCTCCACGCCGGGGCAGGCGGCAGGCAGGGGTCCCGGGCTGGGGCTCGGCGCGTACCCCGGGAGGGGCGCGGGGGCACTCACCACCCTCCAGCCGCGGGGGCGCGGGCGCGTCCGGGCCGAGGCAGCGTCTCCCAGGCGCGCGGACACGGTCGACTACCCGCTTCCTCCTTATGGCGCCCCGCGCGCTTCCTCCTTCGGCCCCCCACGCCCGGGCCCGCCCCGGCCCGCCCCGGCCCGCCCCCGGCGGCTTGCGGGGACCCGGGGAGCCCGCGCCGGCGCGGGGCTGTGGAGCGGGGCGGGGGGCCGGCAGCGCAGTGAGAACCAGGCTTTCCACCCTTACCCCTTACGCGACTGTTTCAGACAGTGTCGTCCAACTTCAAGTTGGCCACTTACTCCAGCGCCGCTGGGATAATTCCTAATGATTCTCTGGGAAACATTCAGAATCCCCAGGCTGTTTCTGGAACAGTCTGGGGTGGTCATTCTCGGTCCTCACGGAACCAGGGGTTTGGAAAGTGGGTGAAGCCATGTGGGTTGCAGAGAATCTGGCCCAGCCCCTCACCAGTCCCTGTGCTTGTTGTTTATTCTTTAATTATTTGGATATCAACTCTGATTTAAAACATCAGTTTAACATATAGATAATGCTGGGACTACAGGCGCACACCACACCCAGCTAATTTCTTTTTCAGTTTTTAGTGGAGGTGGTGGGGTGGGGGGGTCTCCACCTCTGGAGGTCTCAGGCTGGTCTCGAACTCCTGGGCTCCAGCGATGCTCCCACCTCGGCCTCCCAAAGTGCTGGAATGACAGGCCAGTCCATGCATCCCCGGATGCAGCTCTCACCGACAGTGCTGCTGCAGAGCCCTTTGTGGGCGTCTTCACTTCTCTTGAGTGTGATACCTAGGAGTGGAAATGCGAATCATAGGACTGGACGAGCTTCATGGTATTAAAAACTGCCTGCTTTCCAAGGTGATGCACACCGTTCGGCACTCCCACCAGCCCTGTTGGAGCGTCCAGTTGCTCTGCGCCCTCGCGTGGGCTCACTCCCTGAGCCCGCTGTGGCTCCTCCAGACGCCCTTACTTCTACCCGGGCTCCCTAGACTCTTGCTTCTTTTATAAAAGGTCAGAGGATGTCACTCACGCTTTAACATCCTCTGAATCAAAGCCAAGTTCCTTTCAGTGGCCCGCAGAGTCCCACGCGACCTGCCCTGCTCTAAGCAAATCCTGCCCTGTCCCTGTTCCTCCTCGGCAGCCCCATGGCCTCTGGCTTTCACCAGGCCTCACTTCATTTTCCTCCACAGCCAGCATCGCAGCATGACATACTACGGAGTCGTTTGTGTGTGTGTTGCCTACCTCCCCTCTCGGAATGTAGCCTCCACGAGGACAGGGGCTTGTTTCCTGCATGCTCTTCACTCGGGCTGGGCACTCTGGGGGGCTGAGCAAATGGAAGATCCTGTGAGCAGGGAAACCGTCAGATGGCATTAGGGGCCAGTGCCCTGCAGAAGACGAAAGGGAAACTTCACGGGCTGAGGCCAGGTCATCTGCGGGGTGGTGTTCAAATTCATGGTACAATGTCAGCAGGCGCCCAGATGGGAAAAGAGAGGGACGTGCACCTGGGCACAAGAAGCTGCAGGGGCCCCTCCCAGGGCAGGCGAGAGCTTGGACAGTGGGGCACAGTGGGCAAGAGGCCAGTGGGGTGGCCTGAAGGCAGGAGGCTCCAGCAGCCTGGATGAGCAGTTGGATTTTATCCTCAGCACTGTGGGGGCCACTGGCCCTGTCATGCAGGGCAGGACCTGTACCAATTGGCCCCCACAGTCTCTGCCTCTCCTGTTGGCTTTTTGCAGGTCTCTCAAGTGCTTCTTACAGTCAGGGTAGAGCCTCCCCCGCCTCAATCCTCCCTGTCCTGATCTGCTGCCTCTATGATGCTTTGGGCTTCAAAATCTGTCTGCAGTATTTGTAAAATGAGAGAGGGTGATGTTTCCTGCAAAACAACCACTTCAAAAAGAAAGGGGGGCGGGGTGCCAGAAAACAATTCAGGGGGTGAGGGGCTGGGGGGCTATGGAAGGGCCCAGGGAAATTCCGGGGATGATGGGATTCTTCTATATAGGGATTGTGGTGGATGCCACACAATTGTACACTTTTGTGAGAACTCTGCACGAAGAATGGTGAGTTTTACTGTATGTAAAATTATACCTTAATTAACAAATGAAACAATATACACATACATGAGAGAATGATGACTTTATTTTTTTTTTGAAACAGGATCTAGCTCTGTCACCCATGCTGGAGTGCAGTGGTGTGATCACAGCTCACTGCAGCCTTGACCTCCCAGGCTCGAGTGATCCTCCTGCCACAGCCTCCCAAGTATCTGGGACTACAGGCATGCACCACCACGCCTGGCTAATTTTTAAAAAAATTTTTTTAGACGGAGTCTGGCTGTGTCACCCATGCTGGAGTGCAATGGTGTGATTTCCGCTCACTACAACTTCTGCCTCCCGGGTTCAAGTGATTCTCCAGCCTCAGCCTCCCAAGTAGCTGGGATTATAGGCACCCACCACCATGACTGGCTGGCTAATTTTTGTATTTTTAGTAGAGACGGGGTTTCACCATATTGGCCAGGCTGCTCTCGAACTCCTGACCTCAGGTGATCTGCCCGCCTCGGACTCCCAGAGTGCTGGGATTACAGGCGTGTGCCACCACACCCGGCCTTTTTTTTTTTTTTTTTTTTTTTTGAGACGGGGTCTTGCTATGTTCCCCAGGCTGGTCTTGAACTCCTGGGCTCAAGTAATCCTCCCACCTCGGCCTCCCAAAGTGCTGGGGTTACAGGCATGAACCACTGCACCCGACCTGAATGATGTTTTTGGCAATGAAAATGAAACACAAAATCCAGCAAGGTTTGACGGGGAAGGCGAGCTGGCGACCACATAGTCACAGTCAGCCTTTGCTTCCGCTTTATGCTGCAGTTTCTCACTGTCACTTCCTGCCACCGGGCTCGTCTTCCTGTGAAAATTCAGCCCCTCTTCCTCAGTTGCCCCTTTGCAACAGAACGAGGCCAGCATTTTTTAAAGCGTCCTTGAGGAGTCCAGTTCCTAAAAGATTATTTCAAAGTCCACTGTTGTGGGCTGACTTGAGTGCTCTCAAAATTCGTAAGTTGAAGCCCTGACCCCCAGGACCTCAGAACGTGACTGTGCTTGGACACAGGGACTTTCCAGAGGTGATTAAGGTTAAGTGAGGTCACTGGATGGCCCTCGTCCTATCTGACTGGTGTCCTGATGGGGACACGGACACCCACACAGGAACGGACCCGGGGAGAACAACACATCGTCTCTGCGCCAAGGAGAGAGGCGTCCGGGGAACCCAGCCCTGCCCACGCATTTATCTCCGCCTTCCGGCTCAGAATTGTGAGGAAACCCGCTTCTGTTGTGCAAGTCCACGGTCTGTGGTGCTCGGCCATGGCACCCCCAGAACTGCATCTCCACCTTCTGCTCTGAGCCACCCATCCCCTCTGGAAGGGCTGAGCTTCTCTCCCTTTCCACCTTCTGTTCCGAGCCACCCATCCCCTCCAGAAGGGCTGAGCTTCTCTCTCTTTCACTGCCTATGCTCTGGGAAACTTTCAGAATCCCCAGGCTGTTTCTGGAATAGTCTGGGATGCTCATTTTCGGTCCTCACAGAACCGGGGGTTTGGAAGGTAGGTGAAGCCATATGGGTTGCAGAGAATCTGGCCCAGCCCCTCACTAGTCCCTGTGCTTGTTATTTATTCTTTAATTACTTGGATATCAACTCTGATTTAAAACATCAATTTAACATACAGATAATGCTGGGACTGCAGCTTCGCCAGGTGGCCTTCCTCTCCCGGTCTCGGGAGGCGTCACGCCCATCTTGTCCCCGCAAGGTCAAGCGAAAAGGGCAAAGTTATCTTTTTTTTTTTTTTTTTTTTTGCAAAATTCAAACCTTTCCCTCCTTCCCAGGTCTGGGTCACTTGCGACCCTCCTCTCAGGCTGCTTCTGACAGGCCCAAGTCACAGCCAACTTCAGGGGAGCTGTGTTGGATCCCTCCAAACTCCTGGAATGATGTGACCTCTCTGGCGCTCACCCTGCGCCTCCAGGTTAGACTCAGCCCAGACCCTGGCTCACAGGGAAGCAGAGCCCATGGCTGGCCTCCACCCGCTCAGACGCCCGCACACAGGCCAGGGGAGGGCTTGGGGGCAGCTCTGGGAGGGTCCCTGTTTGCGCTGTGGGTGTCCAAGGCTGGGTGTGCAGAGCTGAGGTTGCCGCACACCTGAGGGACTCTCGCGTGAGGATGGCGCAGGGCTGGAAGCTGGACTGAGACAGTGAATGAGACAGCGCTGCTGGCTCTCTCCGCGCCGTGGACTGGCTCCTAGGCAGTCTCACGAGCAAGTGTGCTGTTGCTTGTGCACGTGTGTTTTAACTGAGATGTGAGCTGGCACGTTTTCTCCACCCGGCTCCATCTGCTGGGTCCCTCCACATTGCTGCACGTGTGCCTCCAGTGCCATGGGGTCCCCACTGTGGGCAGCCCTGCATTTTGCCCATCTGCTTCCCAAACCATGGAACCCCAGTGACCTCCAACTGCCGCCATGACGAACCACTCTCATTCATATCCTCAAACACGGTGCTCTGAGCCCAAATGAGGGTTTCTTTAGAGAGATATCTGGGGACCGAACTGTAGGGACAGAGCTCCCGTCTAAGGTGGGCCTGTGGTGAGGTCTCCCCAGTGGTACACTTTAATCCCACAGCAGGGCTTGCAGGCCGCCCTGCTCCATCCCCACCAACACGGGGCAGGATCTAGCCTCCAAACCTTTGCCAGTCTAATAGTATAAAATGATAGCTCGGTGCTATTTTGGTTTTGCATTTCCATGGTGAACAATGAGTTTGAGAGTTTTTGTTCAAAAGTCCTTTGGGAGTTCGAGACCAGACTGGGCCACCAGGAGTTCAAGACCAGCCCGGGCAATTCAGTGAGATGTTCATCTCTACAAAAAATAAGAAAGATAAAAAATTAGCCAGGCATGTTTGTGTGTGCCTGTGGTCCCAGCTCCTCAGGAGGCTGAGGTGGGAGGATGGCTTGACCCCGGGCGGTGGAGGCTGCAGTGAGTTGTGATCGTGTCAGTGCACGGCTAGCCTGGGCAACAGAGTGAGACCCTGTTTCTAAAATAAGAATAAAAAACAAAAGAGAAAAGTCCTTTGGGTTTCGTCTTGGTATTACTCAGCAGAGGACAGAGGTGTCAGTTTCCATCCTCCGGCAAGCAGATGCTGAGACAAAGCTCGGTGGGAGGTGACACCCAAGAGGAAGGGGCGGGATTGGACAGGGACAGCCTTCAGATCACAATGGGGATCGGACCCCTGGGAGGGGAGAGAGGGAGGAAGAGAACTGGTTGGCTGTGAAGCAGATCTGATAGGGCCCTCCTGCGACACCAACAGCAGCTCGGGGCCAAGGATGCTGTTGCAGGAGCAAGGGACAGACCCCCATACCACTGGCTCAGTGCCTGGAGCACGTGGCCTCTGTGGCTGCAGCCCGAGGCTGTCGGCTGAGGCACTCCATGCACCTGGAGAGCACGTTCTCTGTGGAAGGAGACTGCAGCATTCCCACGGCTCCAGAGCAGTAGTGGCGGCACCTGGAGAAAGAAGTCCATCACCTTCCTGATGGCGGACTCTTACCGCAGGCTCACTGCAGTAACAGACTGGGAGCTCCGGACCTGGTGTATTGCTGGCTCAGTCTGACGGGGTCCTGGCTTTCCTCTGAGGTTCTCCTCCCAAGAGTGCCGAGATTGATGCTGTCCCATCCAGCGTCTCCGCGGTCATCAGCTCTTCACATCCCTGGGTGAAGATGGGGAGACAGTGTGCGTAGCTTACTCCCAAGTGACTTGGGATAGAAGCCAGGACAGAGAACTCTGCAAGGGACACTGGTGCACTGAAGAGCAGGGCGTGGTTCTGACCAGAAGCATCTGTGCATCTGGAGGGCAGAGGGAGCGTGGGCATGGGGGTCTGGGCAGGCCTCCCAGGGCGGAGGTCAAGAGGAGGGCGGGAGGCCTCTAGCTTGGTGGTTAAGAGCTCAGCCTTCAGAGTTTGTTTTCTCAGCTCTATCCTTGACGAGCTTCGTGAGCTGTAACTGGCCAGGGGCTGCCCCCAGAAAAGCTGGCCTCCAGCTCCCCGCATCCTGATGCCCCAGATCAAGTTTCTTGGGCCCCAATTTCCTGTCATTAAAGAGATGATAGTACATTCCTCAGAGGCGGGCTGTGAATACATGAAACGCAAGGTCTTAGGCACCCAGCATGCGCTCAGGAAGCGTGGCTTGTGATTACCCGGCAGTGCGGTGGGAGGCTCCTAGCAGCTCTGTGTGCTGTGAGTGGGGTGGCTGGGGTCCCTGTGGGAGGTGCTTCAGAGCGGGGGCTGGATGGCGGCTCCCGAGGGGCATGGGGAGAAAGACAGGAGCAGAGGGGCTGCCACGCACTGCCCTTTTCCCCTTCCACCCCAGTCCCCTTCTCAGTGCACCCTTGGAACTTCACCCCCTGCCTGCCAGCTGCCCCCACCGCCTTCCCCTGTCCTGAAGCCCCTGTCCCTACCATCCGCCCCAGACACTTCCATGCTCTTCTTGAGGGTGGGCTGTCTCCAGGTGCTGCTCATTCCCCGGCCAGGCTGCTGTGCCCTCACTGAAGCTCAGGTGCTCTCAGAAGCAGAAGGAATGAGGGGTGGAGGGGCCAGTGTCCTCCTGGCCTGAGGACAGGGCTGGGGAGGCAGGGGCAGAGGTGGCCTGTCCCCTGCTGGCCAGGGCTGACACGCGGTAATGGCTATTACCAAGTGGGCCATTTCTCCCTCCTGCCCCTCCAGGCATCTCATCCCCCTACACTGCAGGAGGTGAGGTCTGCACAAGGCCTCTGCTCCCCTGAGAATAAGCCCATGCGTTCCATGGTGCCTCCTAAGCCCCTGAACTGGAGTCCACCCCAGTACTGGCGGGAGCCTGATTGCTGGAGTGAAGGCTTCCTCCTTCCTGGCCACCCCATTCCCCTCATCTCTGGGACAGAAACCGACAATAAACGCCTGCCCGAGACCTGGGGTGGAAAAACAGAGTGAACACACACCATTACATGGCAGGAGGCCAGGTGCACAGAGCCCTCCCTGCAGTTAGTACCCCAGGAACTGGGGCTGCAGGGATGGCCCAGGGCTCTCAGCCAACATCAAAGGGCCATAGCACCGGGGCTGGTGGCTCCTGGCCAAGTCAGCACCGACCACAGAGCTCCCCTCTCTGCCTAGACCCAGGGCTCTGCCCTGACAGCCTAGAGAAGGGCCTGGCTGGTGGTGCCTGGCTGGGTGGCTCCCTGCCTAGGAGGTGCTTTCCCCAGGCGCTGGGCCTTGAAGGGCCGGTGGGTTGTGAGGGCAAGAGTCTTGCTAGAGCAGAGAGGAGAGATGGCGAGATGCAGGACCAGAGCCTGGGGGGGTGAAAATCATGTTCACCCCCATGGTGAAATCACGGCCATGGTGAAGACCAGTCCCACCCACCGAGCGGAGGCAAGTAGACCCCAGGAATTCCCCAGCTCTGCTGCTGGGCGGGTGTGACCCTGCAGAAGCTCTGGGAGGCTGGCATGACTCAGCTGTTGCAGAAAGACCAGTCTGGGGTTTCCCATATTGCTTCAAGCAGCCTTTTCCCTGGGACTGCTCTATCTAATGCCAATAACCCTCAGCTGCTAGTGAGCCCTCGCCACCAACTTTCAGAGGGCTAACTCCTAAGGCCCAAGGGCTGGAAAACTCCAAGCACGGCCCTCCCAGAGTCTGGCCGTGGCTCAGAATGGGTGCTGGGGCAGGGCGAGCAGGATTTCCCAGAGGGAGCTGGGCCCTCTGGCGTCCGCCCCAGGGCTGGCCCAGCCCAGGGACCCCCATGATATCCTTCCTCTCACCCTGCCCTTTCTGAAGTAAACTCTTTGGATATTGGCCAAATCACACCCAGCAGAGGGAAGGGAGTGGAGGTCCCGGTGTGGGGGTCCCGGCATGGGGTGGCTGTGCCCAGCTGGAATGTTTTGCATGGTGATTTGTTAGAGGGATATTGAGCAGAGGGCAAACCACCACTGTGTCTAGCATTCTGCTCAAAGATGCAGAAACCAAGACTGCCACGTGCAGAGTGAACGGCCCAGGCTGTGGCCCCCCGGGGAGGGGCTGAGTCTCAGCACTGCAGCCTTATGCTGTGCGCAGTTCAGACCTGCGACAGGCGAGAGGCCAGCAGACACACGCCCCGCCTTACGTGACGTTTCTGCCATCTTCATTCTTGTGTTCGCTTCTGTACCAAATCTCCCCCACACACGATCTGACCCCGTGGCATCCTTCCTTTCCTACAAACTGCACTGAGACCCAGGTGTCATCGTGAAGTTCATGCCAGCCAGAGGAGCCACTGTGGCGTTTCCGGCCATAGGCCTGGGCAGGAGCCGCTCCCAGGTGTGCCGTGGGCAGGGCCGGGTCAGCCTTCAGGGAAGGGATGCCTGTATGGGACCAACTCAGGCAGCCACAGAGGGATGGCCCAGCACCCCACAAAACCCAAAGTGCTCAGCGTCTAGGATCTGTTTACGGGGCAGAGAAGTGGATGTTCTTTTCCTGGTTCAAAGGTAGAAACAGGCTTGGAGAGCCGCATCCGGCATCAGCCAGCCAGGCAGACGCCTGGTCTAGCGCTTGGTTCTCACAGGCATGTGGCCTCCAGTAAAAGATCTTCCTGGAGAGAGGGATGAAGGCTCTTGGGATCATCTTTAGAGGTGCTGATGGAGAAGCGGGGGGGGCCTTCAGGTGGGTGTGTATCCCTTTATCTAGAATGCTTGGGACCAGAGGTGTTTCAATTTTTCAGATTTTGGAATCTTTGCCGACATGATGCTCAAAGGAAATCCTGCATTAGGGAGTCTTAGCCTGTATCTCCGCTGGCGTGGAGGAAAAGGACAGGAAAGTTTTGAATGGTGGATCCACCCAGGGGACTTCCCTGGATGGGGCGCTGCCACCCCTGGGCCCTGTGTGGGAAAGCTTCAGTACTACACGGTGCCACTGGCTCCCAGCCCCAGCTGAGCTCACCGTCCAGCTCTCAAAGCCAAGGGCAATTCTTTGGCACCTGAAAATGCATCTAAAACTATGACGTTTATAGCTGCCTTAGCCCTACTTAATCTCTATTTCTCTACACCAAGTCTCTCTACCGCATGTGCTTACGCCTACGTGCTCTGCTGCCATGGTGCCTTGCCAAGAGCGTGGCTGTGCTTTAGTTCTCCCCGGGGCCTTGGAGGACTCTCCAGGGAGGAGGAAAGGATGGTGCTAGGGGGAGGAGGCTGGGGGTGGACCTTGTTCTGATGCCCCTTGTCTCATGCACGAAGTTCTTCACCCTCCTCCAAACCTTGACCTGGTGGGAGCAGAGACTACACCCTCCCTGGGGCCAGGGATAGGATGCTCATGCCTGGGAAGGCCAGCAAGCCTTCCCCGCTTACTCAAGGCTCTGCAGGGTTCTGGGGGCCGGTGCTGTCTTTGGTGCCATCCGATTGCTTCTGCTTGTGGGCCTCACCCTAGGGCTGTTCACCAAAGTCCTTCTTATCACAATCCTGGCTTGAAATAAGTGGGTTTCCAATTTTTTTATCCCTGATCTTGCCTGGATCTTGATTCTGAGACTCCTCCCATCCCACCCTCTCCAACAGCAGAGACCCCTCCCATTAGCTGCACGCGATTGCTCCGAGATAACAAAGCAGTGGCAGATGCTGGTGGAGCAGGCCTGCCCTTGACGTGGGCAAGAAGCTTGGGGAAAAAGACAATTTCCTGCTTGTCTTTTCTTGTCAAAATACATGGCCACACCAGGGGAAGGACAGGAAGAATTCTCTTACCAGCCAGCAGCGGCAACTTAGCAGCTACAGACACAGAGCGCAGGGGACGGGCGGGAATGACTGGCCATGGAGGAGCCGAGAGAGTCGGGACCTGCAGGAGCTGCCTGCTGAGGCGGTCTGGCTGGGCAGGTGGTCCCTGTGCTGGGGCCTCCGGGTGGAAGGCATCCCAGCCCCCCGAGGGAACAAGTTTGGTCCGAGATACATTTTTGAAAGGTATTTAATTCTCTAAAAACATTTTTAAAAGAAGTGAGACCCACTGGGGAAAGGGAGCTGCTGGCTGCCAGGTGCCTCTCTCTCCTTTTCTCCCGAGAAAGACCTGGCAGCCACTCTGCTGGGGAGACAACCGGGGGCTAGAGGGGCAGGCCCTGGGCCAGGCGCAGTGGCTCACGCCTGTAATCCCAGCACTCTGGGAGGCTGAGGTGGGCGGACCACCTGAGGTCGGGAGTTCGAGATCAGCCTGACCAACATGGAGAAACCGCATCTCTACTAAAAATACAAAATTAGCCGGGCATGGTGGCGTGTGCCTGTAATCCCAGCTACTCAGGAGGCTGAGGCAGGAGAATCACTTGAACTTGGGAGGCGGAGGTTGTGGTGAGCCGAGATCGCGCCATTGCACTCCAGCCTGGGCAACAAGAGCAAAACTGTGTCTCCAAAAAAAAAAAAAAGAAAAGAAAAAAGAAAAGAAAGGCAGGCCCTGGACACTCATGGGGGCTGACCACTGAGAGGCTCCTCTCGCCTGCTGGGCCGGGTGCCTGTGGGTTGAGCAGCCCCTCAACGCTGACACTCCAGCACCCATCTGGACAAATCCCTCATCCTTGACGATGGCCTTGTGAAGACCCAGGGACCCGTGGCCTGTCCCTGGAGCTGCTGCTGGGACACTAGCTCTGACCTGCTGCCTGGGTGGAGGGGTGGCTGGGGCGATGGGGCCGGCTGAACGCTCTGGGAACACGGACTCCACGGGGGCCCAGCAAGTTCGTGAAACAGGGAGGCTGGCCTCAAGCTGCAGGGGGCTGCCTCCCGAGTCCTCCTAGGGTTCTCCCATCAGGAGGCATCTGTGCATCTACACGGGCCCCGACTCCGGAACCTCCAGCCTTCCCACGTGCTCCCTCATCCTAAGTTGGTCAGCAGTCCCAAGTCGGTGGGAGGAATGCGAGGCGCCGGCCAGGTGAGTGCTGTGACCAGGCTGACGTCGGGGGAAGAGACAGGAACACATCCCGCCAGGACACTGAGCTGGTGCTCACCTAACTTGTGCTCCCTGCCGCCCTCTTGTGGGTGGGCAGACACCAGCAGCTTCAGTCAGTCTCGTGTCACACAGCTGCGCGAGGTAGCTCCACACGCACCTACGCGTCTGGAGGATGCTATCCCTGGCTACTTTGGGGACCACTCAATACTGGCAGCCTCACCACGGTTCAGGTGTTGACTGTCCAGGGAGGCCCTCAGCCCCATCCACCTAGTCCTGAGCCACCCCACCCTGGCCCCACCCCGGGCCCCACAGCTGGAAACAGCCTGCTCCAGTACTGGATGTGCACTCTGTGGCTCGGAGGCCACGGGGGCATGAAAAGGGGCTGTGTGTGCAGCACAGGGACTGCCTCCCTCCTCCGTCCTGGCAGTAGGTGGCTTCTCTGGCAGTGGCTGTGGCACATGTGGCCTACCCACAGCAACTGGACTCCTCTGCCTTCCCCGGCAAAGCCCCCGCTGCAGGAAGACCTTGGGGCAGGGGGCACACGAAGAGGCTGCTGAAAAAGCTCCTGGTGAAGCTGAGCAGCCACAGGCTGTTGGGAGGGCCATGGGCCTGGTCTCATAGGCTCCTGTGCTGTATGCGGCAGGAGGCTCCAGCCCCCGGCCAGTTTTTGGGTAGTATGGCCTCACCCTCCTCACTGGGCATCACTGGGGAGGTCATCCGAGCAGGGGACACGAAGAGGGGAGGGTCTAGTACGTGGGCCAGTGTGGCCAGCTTATAAAATGGAATAAAATGGCATGTCTTGTCCCTTCATCATTTTTGGCTGATTCTTAAGATGGGACTATGTGAGGATTCAGGGTTCAGGAGGGACTTTGGAGCTGTTAGATGTGGTGGTTCATGAAAGAAGAGCTTCTTGTTTTTTGTTTTAAAATAGTTTTTAAAATTTAAAAATGATAAAGCCTATACTTTTTTTTTTTTTTTTTGACAGAGTCTCACTGTCACCCAGGGTGCAGTGGCACAATCTTGGCTCACTGCAACCTCCACCTCCCACGTTCAAGCAATTCTCTTGCCTCAGGCTCTCCAGTAGCTGGGATTACAGGTGTGTGCCACCACACCCAGCTAATTTTTGTATTTTTAGTAGAGACGTGGTTTCGCCATATTGGCCAGGCTGGTCTTGAACTCCTGACCTCAGGTGACCCTCATGCCTCGGTCTCCAGAAGTGCTGGGATTACAGGCATGCACCATGGCGTGTGGCCTTTTTGTGTGCTTCTGACAGTGGCACTGGCCTGGCCCAGCAGCCTTCCTTTCTGGTGTCCTCCCTAAAGCAATACTTATCATTTCCTGCCACCCGAGGTGGCTGTGAACTGCAGCCCAAGGCTGCCTGGTGCAGCTCTGACAAGCAAGCCCTTCTGAGGAACAAGAGCCTGGGGGTCAGGTGACTACCAAGCCCCATTTCCTTTCCCAACAGGCAAGTGACCCAGCTCTCCTTGTACGGGGTGTCCTCTAGGGCCACAGGATACGCACTTTGAGCTGCTCATCCATTTTTGTCCTCTGTTCTACCTGACACGCCCACATTTGTCCCAGCCAGGCCTTTCTTTGTTCTGGAATAGCTGGGAACGCAGCTGGAAGGACTGGGAGCCAGCTTCCACTGAGTGGCTTCTAGCTGCCTGTAGGCGGTGTGGCTCACGTGCACACAGCTCCTGCGGTCTTTCCCTCCCTGCATGGCGCCCCTGGATGGTCACAGGGTCAGCCCTGCTCCCAACAATGCAACACACCAAGGGAGGGGTTAGAGAGACAGCTGGAGCGTGCCTCGGAGGCTTCTTAGAACAAAGAAAGAGGAGCTGGCCAGGACTGTTCCCTGTAATCTCCTGGGGACAATTTTCAGGCTAACGAGCAGTGACCCTACACACTGAATGACCTCGAGATCGTTGAAACATCTGAAAGGTTTAGGCGTGGGTGCTGCAGACCCCATGCCATGGACTCCCGGGTCAGCTGTGCTGCAGGACAGAGCCAGGCAGGGCTGGAAGGAGGGCTGCCAGGACCACAGCATCGCCCTGACTCAGAGTATCTCCAATTCAAAGAGCACACTTCCCTTCCAGAAGCTACTGGGGCTTCGTCTGAAGAGTGGCTGCTTCTCAAACTTGGCTGTCTAAGACATTTACTCAAGTGACAGCAGTTGGTGGCTGAGCCAGGATATTATGGAGGACTAAAAAAAAGCACAAACTTAAAAAAACCATGTATTCTTTAAACCGTCTTGCACGCACCCAGGCACAAGCTAGATGCGCCATACCTTGCACCTACACCATCCACCTGAAAAATACAGTAAAATGACTTAAGAAACACACTATTTATTTGAAAAACTTTTATTTTGCATAAAACAGACCCAATCCCTTTGTGGGTCAGATGTTACCACCTTTAAAAAAATGTTTTTTAACTCTCCTTTCTGTCCCACTGAAAAATTTATTTTGAAAGGGTTAAGAAGAGTCTATCATTGCTGGTCAAAATCGGCCTGAGGATGGCCGCCAGGGGCAGAGGCCTGAAGGCATCATCTGGGCAGGCCTGGAAGCCCACGGGGTGCAGCATCCTCAAGCCCAGGGGCGGGAGTGCCTCCGGCCTGCCCTCCAGGGAAGCTGCATGTGGACTCCACGGTATTCAGCCTCCAGTTTAGTCAGCCTTGAGTCTGGGCTGCTCCCGCGCCTGGTGTTTTATGCATGTGATATATGTGTATCCATCCTGCTTCCCTGCCTTCAAGGGAAGACTTAACTCTCCGAGAGAAAACCTGCCTGGAGCTGCGCACATTCTCACAGCTTGAGAACGCTTGACGCAGGAAGTCACCAGAGTACTCAAGTCAACCGCAAACTAGTGGTTACAAAATGGGAGCTTTAAAAAAAGTGCTCTACTAGAACTGGGTGTCCTCACAGTCGGGAGCAGAAGGCTGGGGCTGCTGTGCAGGCCTGCGGCTCTGTGGCGCCTCTCTGCAAAGGCTCGGGTCCGCCTTCCAGACTGCAGGCTGCCGTGTGTGCTGTGGAGGATGCCACAGTGTTAAGGCTGACCAGGACCAGAAGGTGACACTGGGCTCTCCTGCTACGTCTCGCCACTTATAGCAGATCCCTAGGCCACACTCCTTCCAAGCCACTTTGCAAACTGTTTCCCTGTTGTGGGGCCAGCAGGAGCTACAAGGGCCGAAGGCAGCTCTGCCGGGGCTGGACCGGTTTTGTGGCATTCGAGGAGAGGTCTGGGAAAGGCCACGCAGGCAGTGAAGGTCTTTTCCCACGTCCAATTTTACGGGACGACTGGGGTTTGAAGATGGAATCTAGAAACCCTCCTCTCCCCTTTTTTAAGTAAAGAGAAAAGAAAAGGAGACCTTTGCCTCACGTGAGAACAGGTGGAGAATCAGCGCTGTGGCGGCCACTAGCGGCGTTATCTCCCGGATGTGCATGGGAGAGAGATGGCAGCTTCTGGACAGACAAGGATGACACAGGTTCTTTGCTCCTTTGCAGCTGGGATGAATGTTCAAGTTGAGGCACAGTGTGGTCAGCGCAGCCACTCAGCCTGCTCCACTGCGGGACACCTTGGAGGGGCCAGGCCTCTGCTCCCAGCTGGCCCCAGCCCACGGAGGCGGCAGGCGGCTGGAGCGCCCTGGCAGGCGGGTCTGGTCCGGATGGCTCCTCACTGGGCTATGTGCTAACTGCTTTGATGGACAAGCACCCCACCCCGATTAGCTCAATGGCTTGATGAGCTGTACACAGCCAGGCTGGTGCGGAACCGTGAGAAAGGAACGGTTTGGCTATAGGAGCTAGTGATTCGGGGCTCGCCCTTTACGTCCCCATGAAGATCCGGCACAAGGCAGGTGCCCGTCGCCTTCGGAAGGAAGGGCGGGAGTCGCTGATCTGCTTGAGAGGCACCAGCCTGCATCCCAGCATCCACTGCAGCACTCACGTTTCCGTCTGGGTGAATCTTAGGCTGGGAGGAGGGAATTCTCACCAGCCACATGATTCCAGGGTCCCACCTTGCACCCTCTTGGCCTGTGTGGATGAGGGCCCATGCTGAAACCTTCTTTAACATATGTGCGAAGGAAGGTGATGCCCTGGCCCCCAAACTGAGACAAGGGCGAGTTCTGCGGAGCCGGAATTCTCATTGGGAGGGTGAGAGTGGCAGCTCTGCTGTTGGCCTGGCCCAAAACAGAACGGAAATGCACCCTCATCACGAGTGGTCCAGATGGTCTAGCGCCAGGGTGAGGCAGGCACCGGGTGGAGGAGGGGACAGAAAGCTGTGAGGAGGACCCACGCAGGGGTTCTGGGCAGCTCCCTGATGCCAGCCAGGCCAGTGATACGAAGAGAAAGGCTAATAAATAGATGCACGTGACGAGCGCCGGGCAGCCCCGGACCAGGTCGCGTAGGACGCACCAGATGCCGCTGTGGCTCCCGCACCCGGGCGCAGGTGATCAGTTCCTCTAGTAAAGATATACAAACGAAGTTACTTCTTTTCAAGTATTAAAAAATAAGTTAATTGACAAAAAGGGTTTGAAGCGGCTGAGCGTCTTGCCAGGTTGTCAGCTTCATTTCAATGTGCAAACACAGGAAAAACACGGAGGAAAAGGTCATCTCCTGTCCCGACATAAATGTGGAACAGGGACAATGCCTGTCTGCCAACTGGGGGCTTAGAATGTAGGGCCTCATCCTGTCCCCCAAAGTCAGCATTTTCCAGTGTCAAAATGGTTGTGAACTACAAGCAAAATGCAGCAACCCACAAGCCTCAGGCCACAGCCAGCAAGCGGCCCAGGCATTTGGCCACTTAGGGTCCAGTGTGTGGTGTTCGGCTGGAGGGCAGACCCCTCCTGCGTCCTCCTAATTTGCATAATAATTCAGGAGCCTGCCCGCACCTCCATGTCTCCTGTGATGCTGGGGTGGGCATGACTGGACGCCCCCATCCTGGGTCTCGATCGCACCCTGACCCCTGACCCTGCTTTCATGGGGTATTGTTTACGTTTCTTTGGTGGTGCTCCAGGGAGCATGAAGAAGACAGTGCCCCTCGCACGGCGCACTGTGGTTCTGACGGGGAGCAGCTTCCCTCTCTTACCAAATGTGCCAGTGGAAAAAAGGGGCACAGCCAGCACATCCTCAGGGAGCGCGCGGGGTGGTCCCCTGCGTCATGCCATACACGCCGTGCTCCTCCTCTGAGTGGGAGGTCCAGGTGGGCCTCCTCCCAGGAGGTGGAGCCGTCTCAGATAACCACTGTCACCTGGGGCTCCCCACTGCACGCGGGACTCGACCACTTTCCAAGCAGCACACGGGCATCTGAGCATAAACTCCAAGGAGGTGCCAGGCCTCCTCAGATCGAGGCTCCGGGTGGTTTGGATGCCACTGCCTGGCCAGGCGGATGCCAACAGAAAATGGAGCGTTGGGTGGGAGCTCAGGACCAGTTAAGGCTGAAGCCCTTGGACAACATGGCAGCCTCCAGGTCCTTGTCCTCCTCTCTCTCCCGGAGCCG
This sequence comes from Pan troglodytes, assembly GCF_028858775.2. Taxonomy (NCBI): domain Eukaryota; kingdom Metazoa; phylum Chordata; class Mammalia; order Primates; family Hominidae; genus Pan; species Pan troglodytes. Next base: position 20,505,916 of record NC_086016.1, read on the forward strand.
CTGCTCCTCCAGCAGCGCCACCAGTGAGTCTCTCTGCTCCACCACCTCCAGCATCTCATTGAGAATCTGCTTCTCTTCTGACAGCTCCTCCTCAGTCTTAAGGTGATCTTGAAGGAGAAGAAGGCATGAGGTGAGGGGCCTGGAGGTGGCACCCACCCTGGCCTCCATGGGTGCCTTACCCCACTCACCTTCCACTGCCATGCGTTCCCGGAGCTCCTGCTGCAGTCGACTCTGCCGGTCTTCCAGCTCCAGCTCCCGGGCACTGAGGAGGCAGGGCAGGAGGGAGACAAGCCACAGTGATTGGGGACCACCCCTCACCCCCAAATCCGGAAGGACCTCCATGCCTGCTGTGACAAGCATAGCGCCGACGCCCCCTACCCAAGGCCACTCACAAGATCATCAGCTCCGACTCGTAGCGCACCATGGCGTTCTTCTCCTGCACTAGCTTGAACCACTCCTGCATCAGCTTGGGGTCGTCCTTCTTGCCCATGCCTGCCGAGAGAACGCTTGTGTCGGGTGCAGGGAGTGCCGCGCCCACCCTGGCCCGCAGGAATCACACGGGGCAAATGTGCAAAGAGGGCCGAGCAAGATGCTGCCGGAACTTCCACTCCCAAGCCAGGCCCAAGGTTTGCCTGCAGCCATAGGGCCCTGGCGTCCCCCTTCCCGGGGCCTGCGCTTTCCCGTGTCCTGCCATCCCTGTTCACCCGGTCTGCAACCTCGCCAGTGGGGACCTTGCCCTCCCCGGGGCTGGTTTCTACCCCTCCTGCTCTGTGTGCTCTCTTAGGATGACTTACATTGCTTTCCCTCTTTTTTGCCACTCAATGTTTATTTGGCACTTGCTATGTACTAGGTCTCCTTGGAGGAAACCCGTCTTGTAAACGAGACAAATGTGAATTTGTAAACTGCACCCTGCCCTCAGGTCATGCTCATTTAACTCAGCTCTTTCTTGGGCTACTGCCCCTCTCCAGGGGCCACCAGAATAGATGCCTTGTCATTTGTTTACCTCCTGACCAGGAAGAGAAGACACCACCCCTTAACTTGTGGCCTATCAAGCTTCTGGATGCTCTCCCGCTGGATCCCGCAAGGTCGATGCAGGGCATCTCAGGATGGCCGCAGGGTTTCTCACCAAGAGCAGAGAAACACTAGCAGCCCCTGGGGATGGAAGGAGGTGGCCACGCCCTGCCCTGGTCCAATCCAACAGAATGCCTGTGTCTGGTGGCTGCCTGCTAGCTCAGGCTGCCTGAACCAACAGGTGCCGATACCAAACCTCCCCCAGGGACGGCCTGACCGCTGGGCCTCACTGTGGCAGGAGGACAGAAGGAAGAAGTCTCCAAGGGACCAAGCCACCCAAGGAGAGAATAAGGTCCTTTTCCTTGGAGCACAGAAGTTCATGGCAAAAGTGTGGTCCTGCCTAAAATACATGCTGTGTCAGTGGCTCTTCAATATTTTTGGATTACAAACCACTTTGAGAATCTCATAAAAGCTAGGTACTCTCTTCCTAGAAAAATGCTTATGTGTGCAGAGCAAACCATTTGATGCAGAGTTCCAAGCTGCTCCTGGGCTTCCTGGGGTCCATCCATGGGCCTCAGGTTAAGGGGCACTAGACGGGGACATCTTTCAGAGGCCCTTGCACTCTCTGCGTCCCTTGGCAGGGGGCGTTCTAGGCCAGTTAAGACAAGCCCAGGAGTGTGAGGAACACAGCCTCAGAAGGGCCAGCCACAGCCCGAGTCCTCCCTCACTGCTAGCTGCCTTTCTCCACCTGCCTTTCTGGCATACGGTACACAGACACATCTCTTATCTGCAGTGGTGTCTGCTAGACAGTTAGTCTCTACCCAGTGGCCACACCAAGGAGGCAGAAATGCACCATGTTCAACAAGCAGGGGTTAGTGTCTGTACTGTGCCCTAGTGCACATGCGGTTCTGCTCCCAAGGGGGTTCCTGCCCCTGAGCCTCCTCTGAAGGACGGAAACCCCCCAGCCTGTCCAGCCTGCAACTGTGGAGTGTGTGCCTGAGGGTCAGGGGACCAGCGCTCTCCTCACCCAATCCAATAGGCTTGGGTCTTGGCCTTTAAGCCAGCCCCCACTCAGTTCCATGCATTGCTTTCGGAGCGTCTCTGCACAATGTGCCCACATGGCCGTGGAGGAGGGGCCCGAGGCATGCAAGCTGTCCAGTGCGCCCGAACACGGCGGCACCAGGGAGTCTCTCCCGCTGCCCACCTCCCCACGAAGATACAGAAAATGCCACCGGAGACGTGCGGACAGCGCTCACTAGCTATGGAGAGCTCGCCCACGGCCGCCGGGCAGGGGCTGTGGTGTGTGAGCGAGAGTCGGGTGAGCGCTGTGGACGGCAGGTAAGAGTTAGCAGGGTTAGTCACGGCCACACCCCCCACATGCCTTTCAACGACAATCTTATCACCACAACAGACTTCAAATCAGACAAACTTAAAACACACACACTCAGCAAGACACGAGATAGAGAGGTTTGCTTTCAGTGGTTGTTTGGAAAGGGGCCCGAGGGCACTGGTGTAGATCAGTCTTTGTAAGGACAGTATTCCTTGACTCTCCCATCCAAATTGCTGCACGCAGGCGGGAGGCTCCTCACCTGCATCCCTGCCCCTCTATCTGATGGATCTGAGACTTAAAGCCCCAGCCACGAAGGGCCAGCCAATGCTGCAGCCCTGAAGGACCCAGACCTGGAGGCTCTCTGGCTTTACTCTGCACCCTGGTCCTCCCCATAGACAGTCAAAGGGATACTGTACCTTTAGAAACTGCCACAGACTCATGACATTTTGTAACAGGACTATTGAGGGTCAGAGAGAAAGAAAGAGAGAGAGGTAGGTGGGTTCTGGCTCTGTGTTTGACTAGTGTTGCTACACCCCCTCCGAGGCAGTGGGGATGGGGTTGGCGAGGTTACGTTACCTTCCTGGACACAGCAAGGGCAGAAGGAGAGAGGTCTACGTCGTGGAGTCCCGCCACTGGGCTCAACTTCAAAAGGGACCAAGCAAGGAAGAGGAGGAGACGGAGAAAGACAAAAAAGGAAGAGGAGGAGAGGAGCAGGAATTTGGAAGTGGAGAGGGACAGGGAGAAGGTGGAATAAAAACAAGCAGAGGACAAAAAGCATAAAAAGTGAGAAAGGAACAACAGGAGGAAAAGAAAATAATACAAGAAATGGAGAAGCAGAAACAAGGGAAACAAGTCTACAAATGAATTAAGTCCTTTTTTCAGCACGGAACTGAACAAGAGCAGACCCAGCTCTGGCAGCATCACAGAGGGGGCGTGGGGCCAGAGCCACAGCGTGGATTCCTCCAAGAGGGATGATGTGTTCCCTACACGATGACGGCAGCACTCGGGCCATAGGGCCCTCCTGCCTCTACTCCTTATCAGGAGGGCAGTGGCATCTGGGTTGTCATACCAGGGCCTTTGGGGCCTTGGGCCCCCTCCTCAAAGCCCCTGGATAGGTCTGCCTGGCTCTGAGACAGACTGCATTCAATAAGTGGCCAACATGGCTTCCAGGCTTGCAGGTGACAACCTGGGGTCACCTCCCAGACCCACGTGGAATCCTCTAAGATGTCACCACAGGTATGTGCCTGAGGCAAAGCTGGCCTTGACAAGTGCAGGGCAAGGAGGGGCCTCTGAATCTGTGGGGGCAGCACGCCATCCTGTGACGGGCCTCCAGGACGCTCACACCTGCGCTCCTTCAAATTCTGAGCCAGGACAATTTTGGGGAAATGTACAAACACAGAGGTGACTTCCACCCCTCCGTGTCACTGTCCCCTCTCTCCCCCAGGAACAGGGAGAGCCAACCACCCCCTTTCCTTCTGGCCCTTCTATGGCTGTGCAGGGACCCCATGCTGCAGCTGGGGGCTGTCACACTCTGGATTGTGAGACCAAAGGGGTGAGCTGACAGGACACACCAAAACTTACAGGAACGATGCTGGGAGGAGTGCTGACGGGGCATCGAGAGACAGTGTGCAGAGAGACATCTCTAGATCTGGGGTCTGATGGCTACTCAAGGACGAGGGAGAGGAGTTTGGCAAGGGACCATCACAGAACCACAGAGCACACACAGGGACAACAGAGCCCAGGAAGACACGGGGCCTCGGCCCGCGGGGAGGGCAGTGTGTGGTTTACAGAGAGAACAGGGTTGAAGAAATGGCCTTGTTTTACTCAACAGAAGGCCAACAAGACAAACAGCTGGCTGAGAGGCCGCTCAGCGGTGCAGCTGCATGAATACAGGTGTTTTCTGTCTTTGAACCCTTCCAGCGTGGCGTACCTTGGGCACACTGAATCTGCTATTGGGTACAACTTCAAAACCAAAGCCAGGGACAGTGTGCACACGTGTGAAATGCTGAGTGTACCCAGTGTGCTAAGCACACACGGCACAGCCGGCCGAATGCATGGGTACGAGGGAGGATTTCTTTCCTCAACAATACACTGTGCCTTACAGCCGACCTACAGTCAACCTCGGCTTCAAAGTGTAGTCTGTCTTGAGGCTTGGAACACCTGGATGAATCCCATCAAATACGTCAGTGAACAGTCCCTGCCACCTCCTGGGACTGGTGTCACAGGTGAATAGGCCATGCTGTGGAGCGGAACAGCGTCCATGTGATACACAACCAAACACATCCAAAAGGAAGAGGCAGGCGCCTGCTCGGGTAATAATTACAACACGTGTTTCTGCTTTCCGGACAGCACAAAATACAGCTTTCAGCTGTTTTTATGTAGGCCACATCCTCATACGCCCTTCCCAACACAGAGAACAATATAACAGAATACTGGGAACAGAATTAGGAAATGAAATTAGAAAAAGGGAGCATCAGGTAAAGCAAGCATTTAAAGAAGCCAAAAAGGCTTTCTCCTAGCAAGAGGCAGAAGCGCGTGTGAGCGGCCGGTGAGTCCGAGCTGCGCTGCGGGGCCGCTACCTTCGGACTTCCCTGTACGCTCCACACTTCCACAACGGGCGAGGCTACTTTTATAATCAGAAAAAATGCCCAATCAATACAATTTTCAAAAGAAGAAGTGGAAGGGAAAAACCAATCCAACAAGGGGAGTTCCACCCGACTGGAACCTGACTGAGCATGCATGGGGCGGGGGTGGGGGGTTTATAGTAAATGCTTTGCCTTTTAGGGGGATGTAAGAAATAGAAGACTTGGTTCACTGGTTCTAAGAACAAAGACGCTGTCAAGCTTCTGGCAAATGGAAGTTTTTTGGTTTTTCTCAACATCAGGGTAACGGGTTTCCATCTGTTGCTAACAGGTGCTATAATTTACCACTTCTCAAAGCACTCCTGCATGCCCTGGGCGCTGGCCACCCCTCCTGAGCTCCCGAGCAGTGAGCGGGTCCTGGTCAGAGGACCCCTCCTCCCTGGAGCACTCTGCTGCGTCCCCAACACTCGGGGGCACATCTGCTCCATCTTTCCCTCTGAAGCAGCACTTCCTTTGGACGTGTGACCCAGGGGTGGCTCTTTAGTGCCACTCGCTTGATACCTGGCGGGCAGGCAGTGCCTGTCACCAAATTTCAAAAAGCAACAGTACACCACCAGGGAATGAGGCCTGTCCAGGGCAGCGCGTGAGATGGGCACGGATGGCACTCTCCAGCTTCAGGGCGCCCTCGCATGCACCACCCACGTGATCCTCACACCGGCCAGGTGTGGCTGCCAGGATGGGCAAATTCAAATGAGGGTTCTGAGGCTCAAAGGAGTTAAGTGTGGCAGAGCCTGGAAAAGAAGCCAAATCTTCTTGCCCACTCTGAACTCAGAGCTTGCCCTCTTCAACACAGGCTCCAGGCAAATGTAACAAATGCTGGCGTCTCAGGCAGCTCAAGGAAGAGCAGTCCCACAGACCCTGATCAGAATGTCACACCTGGAAGGGAGGCCCGACGTCCCTTCCTGCCTCGTCTTCTGAAGAGGCCCTGAGAGGGTAAGTAGAGTCTGTTTTGTCTGTGCCTGGGGAGACAGTGAAGGCAGGACCTGAATCCAGGCCTGGCCTTCCTAAGTCGGGGTACCCCCTACACTACCACCTGGCCCTTAGCGCACCTGAGCACCTCACTCCAGGCCCTGCCTCTCATGGGCCCAAGACCCAGTGTGGGGTAGAATGGCCAACAGGGTGGGGGAAAGAGTGGCCAGCTGTAGGGCAGGTCCCCTTCTCTGTACTTGTACTTCTATATTCCCACCTTCTCTCCAACCAAGACTCTTCACCTTGGCACACTGCATCAATAAGACACCCGGGCAGCTGGAAAAACAAGCAAGCAGATGAGCCCACGCACTGAACCTAGATGGTCATCTGGAAGGCAGGCAGGGCCTACCTTAGTCCTTCTGGTACTCGAAATCCAAGAGCTATAGCCCTGAGACCGGGGAGCAGAGGCTTGAGTGCCTTGCTCACAAGGATTAGTGAGGATACGGTCAGAAAGCTCGGAGGTACGGGGGCTCACACCTGTGATCCCAGCACTTTGGGAGGTGAGGGTGAGATGACTGCTGAACCCAGGAGTTCGAGACCAGCCTGGGCAATGCAGTGAGACCCTGTCTCTACAACAATTAGCTGGGTGTGGTAGTGTGAGTATCTATAGTCCCAGCTACTCAGGAGGCTACGGTGGGAGGGCTGCTTGAGCCCGGGAGGTCAAGGCTGCAGAGAGCCGTGACTGCACCACTGCACTCCAGCCTGGGTGAGTGAGACCCTATCTCTAAAAAATAAATAAATAAGTAATAATAGCCCAGAGGGGCCAAGACAAAGGCCCAACTCTGTTCATAGCCCGACAACCACCAGTGACAATCTGTGTGGCGGTGGGTGCTGGCTTGATGCTCTGCATTTCCGACTCAATCATTCAATTCTGCCTGGTTCTATTTAACCCACTGGCTTCTACATGGATGCTGATATCAAAAACAGCAATATCATACATGAATCATGGCCTGTGGTAAGGATGATGCGGGAGACTAATAATTTATGCCAGAAATGTTTACTGAGCACCCCAAATGCACCGGCCACCAACGCTAACCATGTGGCAGCCAGCAGAGGGCGCAGAGGTGGGCACAGCCACAGCGGGCAGGCACATCGGCGGGCCGTCCTCCAGGCCTGCTGGACAACTGGCCCCGGGGACCTGCCTCGGCAGGCACGTCGCCGGGCCGTCCTCCAGGCCTGCTAGACAACTGGCCCTGGGGACCTGCCTTGGCAGGCACGTCGGTGGGCCGTCCTCCAGGCCTGCTGGACAACTGGCCCCGGGGACCTGCCTCATCTTGGTATCCACCTCTGCCCACTAGACAGGCTCCCAGCTCCCCCTGGTTGGACAAAGGCACCATCACCACAGAGCTGGGGAGGTCCCTAAAGCAGTGTCCAGCAGACCAAAAGAGGGCCAATGAGGGAGACTTCTAGAGCCCAGAGGCCCCAGCCTGGAATGCTGCATTTCCCCAGGGAACACGGGTTAGGTCCTGGAGTGTCACCAGACTAGTACCACACACAGAGGTGTAATGAGGAAAATGGGCTTTTTATGAGCCGAGCCACCATTTACAACTGTATTTCCACGTGAAAATACAGAATCCCAAATAATCAGCTTGCAAGCGTTTTAGAATACCAGCCTTTCAAGAGGTGGAGGCTGGCCCCACACCCTCCCTTCTGATATGCTGTTGTGTGTTTCACGCACACACAAACTCTGTAGAGCCCCAAGGTTAACGTCTTCCCCTTTCAGCCACACTTTTGGAACATCCTGCATATATAGAGATCATTTTTGGTTTTCAGTTCCCTTTGGTCTCTGAGGATCACACTCCAAGGCGTCAGGGACAGGAAAGAGGCTCGCTTATTCTCAGGCATATTTTGAGGCTCCACTTTCCTGCCTCTCTGGGCAGCCACGTGCAGCCCTTAGCTTACCAGGGTGGACTCTCTGGACTCTCATTTCTCACACTTGTTTTGGCGGTGATGCCACTATATTTACTGCTAAATATAGTACCACTATAAATAATAACATAAATATTATAATGATAAATAGTGTTGGAGCAATGCCTTTTTTTTTTTTTTTTTTTGAGACAGAGTCTCCCTCTGTCACCCAGGCTGGAGTGCAGTGGCGCGATCTCGGCTCACTGCAAGCTCCGCCTCCCGGGTTCACGTCATTCTCCTGCCTCAGCCTCCTGAGTAGCTGGGACTACAGGCGCCTGCCACCACACCCGGCTAATTTTTTGTATTTTTAGTAGAGATGGGGTTTCACCATGTTAGCCAGGATGGTCTCGATCTCCTGACCTTGTGATCTGCCCGCCTCGGCCTCCCAAAGTGCTGGGATTACAGGTGTGAGCCACCGTGCCCGGCCAGAGCAATGCCTTTTTATTGAACTCCTGTCGGAGACACCAAAGAGCTTTTGTCACCTTTTCCTGGGAAACACAAGGGGCATTACCTGTCATGGCTATGCCCAACTGACTGGATTAAACTTTCAGAAAGCAGCCAAGTGCGGTGGCTCACACCTGTAATCCTAGCATTTGGGATGCCGAGACAGGTGGATCACTTGAGGTCTGGAGTTCAAGACCAGGCTGGCCAACACGGTGAAACCCCGTCTCTACTAAAAACACAAAATTAGCTGGGTGTGGTGGCGCACGCCTGTAGTCCCAGCTACTCAGGAGGCTGAGGCAGGAGAATTGCTTGAACCCGGGAGGTGGGGGTTGCAGTGAGTGGAGATGGCGCCACTGGGTGGGTTCCAGCCTGGGTGACAGAGCCAGACCCTGTCTCAAAAACTTTCACAAAGCAAAGTGCTCAGGGCTGGAATTCCTTGGCGGCTCAGGTTTACGGAGTGGGGCCACCGTAGATTTTCCACTCTGCCTTGCTCAGGTTATGCAGCCTGGGAAGTGTGAGGGAAGACTGACCAAATGTATTGCTGACCAAGAAGGCACTTGGCTATTCTGAGTCCCCAACCCAGGAAGCCTATTTGGTGGGCACCACCAATGCCATGCTCCTGGCCTGGGGCAGCCTTGGCACTGCAAGGCTGAGGTCCAGTCTAAAACCTCGGGCGATGACAAACACCATGGCCCTGACAGGGGTCCCAGCTGGCTGGTGTGCAATACTGCAGACATGCAAGCAGCTGTCATGACAGGGTGAGGCTGGTCCGGCAGGCCCAGTCTAGCATACACATAGTGGGGCTGGGAGACACCTGGTGCTACACAGACTTAGTGCAGAGATAAAGCTCCAGGTTGGGAGGAAAAGTGAAGGCAAAAAAACAAACAAATGCATGTAAGAATTACAATCTAAAACACACAAACACACACACACGCGCGCGTTGGGAAACCTCGCTCTAAAACACACACACACACACACACACACACACACACACACACGCGTTGGGAAACCTCGCAGGTTCCAAAGTTCCTAAGCAACGCAGAACCAAGCTGATGGTGGACTGGTCAGGCAAACCAAGAACCTATCAACACGAAACTCAGAGAAGCAGAGAGAGAACAGGAAGACGGCTGCTCAGAAGGGCAGGGGCTGGCGTCCCTGCACCTCCATCTCACAACAGCAAGAGGCCACCTCCAGTCCTTCATGTTACATTTCTAAACCTTTTGTGTTCTTTAAATTTCCTTTGAGACATATAAATCAAGAGATGAGGTCCCTGAAAACTAGAAATTATGTGTGTGTATTTTCAATCAGTTTTAGAAGAAATGTGGTTTTCTTCTAGATTTCCAGTCATCTGTCTGTTCTAGTGCAATAAAGCAGGCTGGGTCCCAGGGAAGAAGAAAGAAGGGGAGTGGCCACCTGGGGACCCTTCCTCTCTGGTCCAAGGGTTGTTTTGAGTCTTTTTAATGATTTCTTTGGAAATCACAAGGTCCAGCTATGTGAGGAAGGGAAATCTTCATTCTTTATACTCTGTGGCTGAAAAAAGGAACTTTCAGAGCCTTTAGGTAGTTCACTGAGAGCCACTGAAAGAGCCTGGAGCGTGACACACAGAGCACAGGGCAGGGGTAGGAGTTGGCCCCTCTGGACAGGAGGTGGCATTCCCAATGCTCCGAGGGCTGCTTGGAGCTTTGCTCTGCCCATGGGAGAAATGAGATGGGTGCTATGGCACAGAAATGGGGCTTCGGGGTGGCCTTTTGGGGAGGCAGGCACAGAGGGGCAAGGGCAACCAGGTTTTACATATGAGGCTCCAGATCTCAAAAGGGTGATTTTCCCTCCAATTAACGAATATTACTAAGTGCTCTAAGAATGACACAAGAGCAGAAACAGAAAAGAAACCTAATTCTGGCATTGCCGTCGTCCTCACGGGCGTGGCGAGAACAGGGCCTGAAGTCCACAAGAGACTCCCTGCAGTGGGGAATGTCCCCTTCGAGCAGCAGCCCCCACGTGGTGGGCAGAACCCGAGAAGTCTTGAATTTACGCAGCATAACGGTCTGGGAAAGGGGAAGTGATGAGCTGATGAGCCCACCTTCAAAGGGTTATGAGTGTCAGTGGTGGGGCACTGTGTGATTCACAAGGCATCCTGAGTTTCCTTTTTCTATTTATTTCATTTCCCCCTGGAACTTGCTGGAATTCTAAATCCAAAAAGCTAGTAGCTGCAGTCCGGGAACCCAGAGGAGAAAGCAGCTCACTACCTCTTCTCACTCGAGCAAGGGCGGGTAAAGAAAGCAGGAGATGCGGGCTGGGCGCGGTGGCTCAGGCCTGTAATCCCAGCACTTTGGGAGGCCGAGGCGGGCGGATCACCTGAAGTCAGGAGTTGGAGACCAGCCTGGCCAACATGGTGAAACCCCGTCTCTACTAAAAACACAAAAATTAGCCGGGTGGGGTGGTGGGTACCCGTAATCCCAGCTACTCGGGAGGCTGAGGCAGGAGAATCGCTTGAACCCGGGAGGCGGGGCTTGCAGTGAGCCAAAATCGCGCCACTGCATTCCAGCCTGGGCGACAGAGCGAGACTCCATCTCAAACAAACAAACAAACAACAACAACAAAAAACCCAAAAAACAAAGAAAGCAGGAGATGCGATGGGTGTGTTCACGGCATCTTGAACTGGGAGGGAAGTGTGGATACAATCCTAAAGAAACGCGTTCTGACAGCCCCTTCCAGGAGATTCTGAATGTAAACAATTTTTTTTTTTTTTTTTTTTTAAGAGACAGAGTTTTGCTTCGTTGCCCAGACTGGAGTGCAGTGGTGCGATCACAGCTCACTGCAGCCTCAAACTCCTGGGCTCATGTGATCCTCCCACCTTAGCCTCCCTAGTAGATGGAACTACAGGCACGTGCCACCATGCCCAGCTAATTTTTAAAATTTCTTTATAGAGACGGGGTTTCACCATCTTGCCCAGGCTAGTTTCAAACTCCTGGGCTCAAATGATACACCTGCCTTGGCCTCCCAAATTGCTGGGATAACAGGTGTGAATTTTTTCACACAGGGAAATTCACTTAGCATAGACATAAACACTCCCGAGGTGGTGTTAGGAGAAGGCAAGAGGCATTAGATGGGAAAAGGGTCTGTTAATTGGAATGTAAGCACCGGCCCTTCTGCAGCACCAGTGGCCGTTGAGTGTGGAGGTCCCTGAACACACCAGAAGCCCTGGGACACTGAGGGAGTCTCCAAGGGTGTGGGTCCGTGGGAGCGTGGGATTGGAGAACACAGGAAGCACAGACAGCAGCAGTCTCTCTTCCCAGGGAGGTGAGAGCCCCGCCTTGGATGTGGCACTGTCTGATAGGTGGAATCACAGAACTATGACATTGGTTTTTAAATGAATGGGCCAAGAAGTGACCCTCTTAAAGGAATGGGGTCAGGGTAAAACATGAGACAATTATCTTTGCCATTCTTCTGTTTGAAGACCACCTCTAGGCATGGAGCCTCCACGGGGAGATGAAGGGGGTAGACTGCCAGATCAAGGACACACGGACAGGGAGGAGGAGCCACAGTCCCCAGGATTCCCCTCGACAGAATGGCAGCTGCCCAGGAGAAAAGCTGCCCAAAGCTTAGAAATGAGACATGGGGGTCAGCCATTCCTCTGAACTAACACAAATGGCAAGATGCCAAACATACTGCAACCTCTAAGCTAGTGGTTCTCCAGCTCTAGAGGGCATCAGAACCCACTGGAAGGTCTGTTACAGCAGATAACCAGGCCTCACCCCAGAGTTTCTGATTCTGCAGGTCTGGGGCAGGGCCTGAGGCTGTGCCTTCCTAACAGGCTCCTAGGTGATGTTGCTGCTGGTCCAGGGACCACACTTTGAGAACCACAGCCTTGAGCTTTTCCTGTCTTCACTGAAAAGAAGTACAAAGTGAGCCCCAGGACAGAGCAAGGAGGGAGGGACGTTGTTATGGGCACCCGTCAACCTGGCTTTGAGTTTGGTGACTCCGGGCAGAAATCACTACAGAGAAGCCTTTCCCTCGCACTCAGCTCTTCTGGGAGAAATGAGAGCACGACCCAGTGAAAATGGTCGGGCTGAGATCTTGGCATGTTTGCTTCTTTGCGTAAGTGTGGCAGGCAGTGAGCTCCCTAACAGATATGATTCCTACAAGCAGTGAGGGATGAGATTCAGGGCAAAAGCTGTGTTGGAGTGTGTGTATTTAGGGGACCAGGATGCAGATGCAACGCTGGTGGAGTCAGGTGGGCAAAGTTTTATTATAAAAAATTAAAAACGACCCCAGGCAGCAAAAGCAAGCTCAGATCTTCCTCTGGAGCACATGTGGGCAGCGGGGAGATCAGCACGCTGCTCTGTTTTGAGCTGGAAAAGGGTCTGTGCTTTTGCCATTTGGTTATTGGGTTGATTTCTCCTTGTTTTTGTGAGCAGGGACTGGGAAGCGTGGGTGGAGAAAGGGTGTCAGCGGGGTTAGTGTCAGCACAGGCGCTGCCATACATACCACCCAGATGCAAGTCGATGAGGTCACTGTAATAAGACTCTCCCCAATAGTCTACAACAAGGAATCGGTGAAGAGAGAGTTATTCCATCAGGTAGCCCTCCTGTCCCCCCATACCCAATCAATGATATGATATGGAGCAATCAATGATATGGAGCGCAAGAAACACAGACACAGCGAGGCGGCAGAGGAACGGCTGGAAAGCATGCGTGCCTAAGTGCATCACATACTGCATGTCCACACATGCCATATCTGCATACTCCGTGGCTGTGGGAGGAGGGCGGTAACTAAAACCCACTGTGGGGAGTCAATGGTCACTATCAACATGATCCCATGTACACCAGGGATCAGCCAGGACAGAGGCTTTGGCTTTGCTGGGAACTCCTGCCCCTGGGACTGAACCTTCTCTAACTAAGAGTTAACAGAGCGGGGCTGCCTGCGTGTCAGTTGCTGATACTGGAAGCCCCAGGCTGAGGGGCTGGAGGCAGGAGACAAACGTCCTACAGAAGCTCTGAAATCCTTAGGTTTCATGCAGTCAGTGCTCTCCCAGGAATTCCCACGACCCCACTGCTGACTCTATCAAATGCCTTGCAGACCCACTTTTGCCGAATGGGTTTGAGAGGAAGGGGATCCTGTTCCGAGGCTTAGGCCTCCAAATTCAGTCGGCCTTCTTAACAACAGGAAACAAGCAGAGACTCATGCAGAGTTCTTCCCCCAGGCACTCGGCCGAAGGCTCCTGGAGGTGTGCTGGCCCGGGGCACTCCTAGCCTGGTAGTTCCACAGCTGTCTGGCCAAGAGCGCTATGTAATTTCCACGCCTGAGATGCAGACTGGGCACTGCCGAGAGGCTGGGCTTGAGCAGGCGGTCCTCATCTCCCCAGAATCATAAAGACACACAGAGCACAGCACTCGGCCGCCATGGTGTTGCCCTCTCTCCAAACCCCGCATTCTGAATGCAGATCCTCACAGCCTCCGGTCCCACCTGAGGGCCTCCCCTTGAGAGTGACACAGCAGACAGTGGTAGAATGCGGTCCTGCCCCAGTTTTTGAATGCATGCTCAAGGCTGAGTCAGTGTTTTTGTAACAAATAGGCTTCCCAGGTGCCCCAGGACTGGAAATTACCTAAGTTGTGGCCTGGCCCTAGGATCAAAGGTGCTGAAGCTAATCCTTGCAGCCTGGCCATACGTCGTCATACCTTAGACAAACGGAGAACGGGATGGCAGGTCCACGCTAGAGCGCTTCTCTGGAAAGGCAGCTTGGCTAACAAAGTCTGACGCCCTCAGACGGTGATGGAAGCTGGAGACCCCCAAGTGAGATGATGGCAGGTTCCAGCCAGTTTACTACAGTCCCCAGGGAAGGGCAGACTGCCATGATGAGAAGACTCCAGATTATTATCATGCCCAGCTGCCACTGCCTTCTTCAGGGCTCAGCCAGGTGCCACAAGACTAAGAAGAGGAACGGGACGCAGAAGCAGGAGAGAAAGCAGCAGCAGCACGCACACCTGGGCTTCAGAGACGGCATCGGCCAAGGAGGGGCAGGGCCACGGGGAACTGTGACGGGAGACCAGCTTGGAAGGGATGTATTCACGTAAGAGAAGGAACATATTTGGAAATTCTTATGGTAGGAACCATAATTCCTGAAAATTCCAGAGAGTTTCTCAAATGCATCACAACGAAATATCCCAACAGAGCTACTAAGGCCCATCTTGAAAAACAGAACAGAAACATCTTTGGATAGAGATATCTGCTGAAGACTCATTTAAAGGAAGGAGTTGGCACTACGACAGTGGTTTTCAAGCCTCTGTGGAACCCTAAGGTTCTTCCAAAGGCATTCCAAGGGGTCTCCCAAATACCTGATGTACAAATACTTGTAGCTCTTTTAAGAGCCCTTATTAAAATAAGACACACCACCTTCAAATGTTTTTGTTTCTGAGACAGAGTTTCCCTCTTGTTGCCCAGGTTGGACTGCAATGGTGTGATCTTGGCTCACTGCAACCTCCACCTCCCAGGTTCAAGCAATTCTCCTGCCTCAGCCTCCCGAGTAGCTGGGATTACAGGCATGTACCATCATGCCAGGCTAATTTTTTGTATTTTTAGTAGAGACGGGGTTTCTCCATGTTGGTCAGGCTGGTCTCAAACTCCCGGCCTCAGGTGATCCACCCACCTCGGCCTCCCAAAGTGCTGGGATTACAGGCGTGAGCCACCGCACCCGGCCCAAATGTTTTATTTGCCAACTTTTCACCCAATGGAGACCATCAACCCAATAATTTGTGCTGCCAGGTGAGCTTGATTTTGTGGAGCCCTCAGGATCAAGTTTCCGCCTCTCTCTGTAAGTGGCTGAACTCCCTGTAAATGTGTTAGTGAAGAGGACATTTTATTCATTTATTTATTTAAATTCTGGCCTGCAGGATAGTGCTCACCTGCCACCGTTCAGGGTCTGTCCAGGAGAGCTACAGATCAGTGACAGCACGCACGCCTGTCAGCGAGTCCCTTTATGTAGGTGGGTAACACGTTTTGCTGCGGTATTACAGCATAGCTGGGTTTTTGTTTACTTTGTTTGGGAGCCTCTTGTTTGAGACTTGTTTGTCATGAGGAATAGGAACGGCTGTTAGATTTGCTATGATCCAACTGTGGGAAAAAAAAAAAAGCTCTTGCCTCATTTTAAACTTCTAGTGTCTACATCATTTAAACTGCAGAAATCCTGAGATTTCCAAGTAAGCTGTTAAAAAAACCAAAAACCAACCAAATAAAAAAACTCGTGTTGTCACTTATAGCAACTACAGTTCTTGTGTGTACTGGCTGGATGCCGGGGCTTGGTCATGTCCACGACTCTCTGCTATAACCTGTATTTTCAAATCTGTGTTAATTATTAACATTTGAGAGTAATTCTTTTTGATTTTAAACTTGAACTTATCATCTTGTAAAAAGGGGTCTGCTGCTAGAAAAACAAGTTTGAAAACCACTGACTTAGACGGCATTTGGGTTGTATATGTTTGAGGAAATGTGATTATCTAATGACTAGAAGAAATAATTCTGGCAAAATCCTAACGCCAATCTTCAATGGTATATTATTTTCCGGCCCTTTGGCAGAAGCTTGAATAACAGGGCCTGTGACAGGGGCATCGAAGCACTGTTTTACACTCAGACTTCACGGAGGCCACAGGCGCTCAAGTGCTTTATGGAAACCACCAACCTTGATGGCACCACCACCTCAACCTCATGAGTAAGGAGGGCAGGGAGCTGTCTTCTTCCCGAAGGGCTTAAACCATGAAATGTGGTTATTCTGTCTGTATGTTGAGATCTATCCACTGCTTTCCATCTTGGCAGAAGTGATTTGTGGAGAAGGGCAAGAAGGAATGAAGACGAGCCTAGGCTCTCTCCTGATATCTTCTGCAAGAAGAGAAATGGCACGAGGACAGGGCCCCATAGGCCCGGACGCAGTCGGGCACAGGTGGGCTGGGGCCAACTCCATCTGGGCTCAGGCTTAACTGAGGAGGCCAAATCAGAGCGCGCAGAGCAGGGCAGGGGGGCAGGGGCACCGCAGGTTCGCTGGGAAACCTCGGACCTTCTTAGGTGAACCCAATCTCCTTGCTGTGCTTGTCTCACAGTAACACATCCCAGTCGTCTCAGCCTATCGGATGCTAAGTGCTTCAAGTTTTTGCATTTCCTTTGGTAGCCTGGACTTCATGCATTAACAGCATCAGGTGAGCCCAAACCAAGAACATCCACATCCTCACCTTTCTCCCCATCCCATCTCTTTGACTGAAGGTCATCACTGAGTAGACCGATAAGCTGCAATTTCCAGGCCTTAAAGGGCCTGGGAAAGGAGACCTACTTCCATTCTGGACTCCCTCACTCCCCACCACACAAACTTCAGTCCTACAGGCCACAGGAATTCATCTTGACACCAGGCACTTCCCATGAGCCCATGGGTCAGTCTTTGAGCAAGATCAAATGGCAGCAGCTGGCCCTGCTCCTGGCCGCCTCCTCCCAGTTCTTCCATTTCACAGAGAGCCTGCCTGTCAGCAGAGGCACCCTGCTCCCCTCTGCCACACTAGAGTGAGGAAGTAAGAGGATACTCCTTTTCTTCATCCCCAGCTCACAATTTAAACGCTGAACCTGCAGGCTATAAAGAGACGGAAGTTCCCCCATCCAGAGACTAGACGAAGATTTGTGGATGTTTGAGAAGGCAGAGTGGCCACTGCACCCCCGGGGCTGGTCCTGCAGCTTCAAGGTCCTGAACCAATAGGACTTCCTGGGCCGTGGGGCCAGAGATGCCTCAGGCACTCCCTTGCATTCTCTGTGCCCAACTATGCTGAGCGCAGCCACGCAGGTTCCCTGGATGGAATGGCAGGAATGAGCGCACCACATTCTCCAGGGCTTCCCTGCCAGGAGCAGCAGTCACAAGCACAGGGCCCTGCCAGCCACTCCCCGGAGTCTGCTCCACGTCCGCTGGTCACATGCCCTGAGCCTCTCCAGCCCTGCCCTAAGTGACCAGCCTTCAGCAGACACAGGGCCTGGGTGCCCTCTGGAAATCTGTGTGTGCTGAGGGTGGCCACATGCTCCCCGACCAGCGGTGTTGAGGGCTCTGTGGGCAGGAGGGTCCCAGGGAACTAACGACATGAGGGGGTCTGTGGGGTGCAGGCTGGGGACCTGCTCAGTGCAATTCTGTGATGGTTCCTTGCGGTTCAATCTCCCTCACTCCCAGTTATTCCCTCCTAGAGTAAATGGTGGGGTGGGAAGGAGGGGGAAGAGCCAGCGCTCGCCATCAGCATGCCGGGGACTGAGTTTCACTCTATGGGAAATGGCAGCCCAGAGGGGCTGTGGAGCAGGATGGGCCTGGGGCTGTCTCAGACAGGTATTTTCTTTTGCTTAACAGGAAGCCCCAAATCTCAGTGATGAAGGGCCCCAGAAAATCCTGCTGGAAAAGGAGCTGAATTCCAGGTGAGGTGAAGCAAAACTAGCCTACCACGGCGGGAGGGAGGGCTTCCTCCAGGAGCAGAGCTTAGGAGGGAGCCCGGCAGTACCTGCTTCGCCCCGGAGCGCCTTCTCCACGGCCACGCCCCTCTCCTCCAGCCGCCGCTGCCTCTCCTCCACCTGCTGCAGCTGCCGCTGGATGATCTATGACAGACAGCACAGACTGAGCACCCGGCTCTCCAGCCCTGCTTCAGGAGGACACACAACTCCACACCCACATGAGGGGAAACAAAGGAGTTGCCGCTCTGGAAAGGGCTCTAGTCTGTGGGCGGTGCGCTCAGGGTGTGGCGTGGAGACCACCTGCACCAGAACCACCTAGCTTGTGTAGACGCCAGGCTCCGGGCCTTGCTAGTTAGCATCGAAGCGCGTGGACGTGACTCAAGTAGTGACCACCCTCCCAGGAGTGTTGCAGAGACAGGAAGTGGATGTAATCTGTGGCAGGAGGGGCCTGAGTACCAGAACCTCAGACTGTTCTCACGGCAAGACTGCTAGAGTGCTGGAGGGGGTTCCTGAAGAGCGCAGTGGAAATCCCATCTTTACGATAGAAATTTAAAAGAGAAGGCCAGGCACGGTGGCTCATCCGTGTAATCCCAACACTTTGGGAGGCTGAGGTGGGCGGATCACAAGGTCAAGAGATCGAGACCCTCCTTGCTAACATGGTGAAACCCTGTCTCTACTAAAAATACAAAAATTAGCTGGATGTGGTGGCACAGGCCTGTAATACCAGCTACTCGGGAGGCTGAGGCAGGAGAATCGCTTGAACCAGGGAGGCAGAGGTTGCAGTGAGCTCAGCACCACTGCGCGTCCAGCCTGGCCACGGAGTGAGACTCCGTCTCAAAACAAAACAAAACAAAACAAAAGAAATCTGCAATGGTCTAGATTCAGGGTCTGTGCAGCCTGAAGACAAGCTGGAGAATGGGAGGAGAGCTCTGACCTCTGACCTCTTCCCACAAAAATCCCAGGCCTATCAGAGGTTGAGGGGCCACAAATGGACTCCTGGTGACAGTCCTCACAATTGAATGAGGTGACTTACAATGATTATTCTACAACAAGGGATTCGGGAAACTCAATGCAGGGTTCTTCCTTTTTTTTTTTTATTTTTATTTTTATGAGATGGAGGCTCGCCCTCTCACCCAGGCTGGAGTGCAATGGTGCAATCTAGGCTCACTGAAATCTCCACCTCCCGGGTTCAAGCGATTCTCGTGCCTCAGCCTCCCAAATAGCTGGGATTACAGGAGCCTGCCACTATGCCTGGCTAATTTTTTTTTTTTTTTTTTTTTTTTTTGAGACGGAGTCTCTCTGTGTCGCCTAGGCTGGGGTGCAGTGGCACAATCTCAGCTCACTGCAAGCTCCACCTGCCGGGTTCACACCATTCTCCTGCCTCAGCCACCCAAGTAGCTGGGACTACAGGCACCTGCCACCATGCCCGGCTAATTTTTTGTATTTTTAGTAGAGACGGGGGTTTCACCGTGTTAGCCAGGATGGTCTCGATCTCCTGACCTTGTGATCCGCCTGCCTTGGCCTCCCAAAGTGCTGGATTATAGGCATGAGCCACCGCACCCAGCCAATTTTTGTTTTTTTAGTAGAGATGGGGTTTTGCCATGTTGGCCAGGCTGGTCTCGAACTCCTGACCTCAAGTGATCCGCCTGCCTCAGCCTCCCAGAGTGCTGGGATTACAGGCATTGAGCCACCGCGCCCGGCCTGCTCTTCCCTTTTGACTGACAGCTCCACCAAGGCAGGGCCTCTGTGCTGCACCAGCCAAAGGTGACCTGGATGGCAGGGAGGCCCGTCTACCTCTGCTCTGCTCTGCACTGTGCTTGTGTGGCAGGGAGCAGCTGGGTGGATAGGGAGATGCTGCCCAACCCTCCCATGCATGTGCCCTGGTCCCATCCTCCATGGTTTTACCTGGGCTCGATGCAGCCGCTTAAGCTCCTCCTGCTTGGCCTGTCTCCGAGCTGCCTTTTGCACACGCCGGGTCAGCTTGGCATTCAGTTCCTCCTCTGTGTAGGTTCTTGGCTGGAGAGAACAAGAGAAATTTCCTCAGTCAGGTGCACGGAGGCCTGGGACAGGGGTGGGCAGCAGGCCAGCAGGGGCCTGGAGAGGTCTGTCCCCCATGTCGGAGCTGGTACCGGGGCAGATAGGACAAGCTGTCCTCTGTAGAGTAGAGTGCTAGCAGGACGGGGGTGCTGATAGGCAGAAGGCATGAGGTCTGCAGAGTCCCCAGCCTGCAGCAGCCCTCAGTGCCATGGGCACACCTAAGATCCACAGAGTGAGACATTTCCCCACCTCTGCACAGGGACAGGAGGCTGAGTGGGGACCGACTGTTAGGCAGTTAAAACAATAAAGGGACACACGCTCCTTTATCACTGAGATCACCTGCTTCCCAAATAAGGATGTCTGGTCTTTTTAAAACTTTGTGGGAGTAAAAACATTGGTAGGCTGTTTCACCAAGCCTCCTGCTTCTAGGAGGCTTACAGGGGAAGCAAAGAGAGAAATCGGGATCCTTTTATTTTCCTGTTTGGTATCAAAGGTCACTTTCTTCAGAAGAGCAGTATCCATGAGAGTCTTCCAAGAAATGACACCCAAGTAGAGAGAACAAGGATGTTTCTCTTTTAAGTCAAGTACAGTCTGAAGAAGGAATTGTGGAGGCAAACCTGGACTGACTCTGGGGTCTGCAGAGGCAGCCGCTGGCCGCTAGGAAGAAGAGAGGTTGCGGCCTGGCCAGGGCTGTTGTGCCTAGTGCCATCGAGAACAGAGGAGGCAATGGCCCAATCCAGTGCAAGTCCACGGACTGGACAGCCACAGCCCCCTGCCTACGTGGGTGCCAAGGGCTCAAGGGAGCATCAGATGCTTTGAACAAACCGTGGGCAACAAGAGGGGCAAAGGTTGGGGATTTGCCTTTATTCATAAGACCCTCTTTATTGCCTCTAAGAAAATGAAACAAGGAGACTATATAAAAGATCTTTTTTGAGAGAGGGTCTCATTGTCACCCAGGCTGGGGGGCAATGATACGATCATGACTCACTGCAGCTTCAAACTCCTGGACTCATGTGATCCTCCTGCCTCAGCCTCCCGAGTAGTCAGGACTATAGGCGTGTGCCACCTCGTCCGGACAATTAAAACAATTTTTTTTTGTAGAGACAGGATCTCGTTATATTGCCCAAGCTGGTCTTAAACTCCTGGGCTTAAGTGATTCTCCCACTTCAGCCTCCCAAAATGCTGGGATTACAGGTGTGAGCCACCATACCTGGCCAACAAGAAAACTTTTATAGACTTCAAAGAAGACAAACATGACTTGGGGTCTATACTCATAATCTTCACTCGAAGAGCTCAAATGACAGAGGGTCCCCTGAACAGGCAGTCCCTAAGGGTCATCAGTGGTGTTTCAGCGCTGCACCTTGCTGATCAGAGCTGAGGGCTGCTGAACTGCCCCTCTCTGGGGTGCCCAGCCCCACAGCGGCAGCTGTGTCCCGACCCGAGGAACCTGGAACAAAATGACCACATGCACTCCAGCCGGTGAGGAGCAGGTGTCTCATCCTCCTTCCCACTCATGACGTGGCTAACGGAAGTACTGCTGCCAGTGTGTGCCACAGCCCCATGCACGCACAAACACAGTTAGTGAGGATGTGGCTGGAGGGCCGGGGCCGGCGCCGGGTGGTTAATCACAGACATGCATGCAACGGTGACCAGCTGACGGGAACGAGACACTACCTTTGATGCACATGATCTCCTGAATGCCAAGGCGTGTGGTACATAAATCGACTTTTAAGCGGATGGCATCAGAAAACAAAACAGAATAGTAATAATAATAATGATTAACAAATTAAAAATTAAGAACACAGAAATGGAGCAAAATAAGTTAGAAGTTGAAAACAAACACACAAGACTTAAAACACGAGATTATTTTTCACGAAGTCACACAGGACTGCCTAGGTAGGAATCTGGGTGTGAAGATCCTAGTGGCGGCGTCTGAGTGGACCCGGTTTTGAATACGGCCGGGGTTCACTCTTTTACTGGGAAGAAATAGCTTCTTCCTCACCACCCCCAAAACTCGCCTCATCTCACTGTCCCTTGTGTAAAGTTAAAGCCGTTAAAATATGTGATTCTAGATGCTTTTCTCCTTGAGTGACCATGTGCTTGTGGAAATTCAGCCCACTTCTTCCTGCTGAATGCTCCGGGGGAGTGGAAGTGGGGTGCGGGAGGAAAGGGGGTCCTGCTCTCAGAGACAGATGCAGCAAAACTGGGAGGGAAACCGCCCATCTCTCCCAAAAGGCCCTCCGCTGGCAGTGTTCCTGTGTGCCACCCAGCTGCCATTTCTTGATTGTGCCCGGTAAAGGGAATTGAACTAGCATCAGTAAGTGCTGTTCACCAAAAGCACGTCAGGCAGCAGCAGGAGCCTCTTCTCATTCCATCACACCTTGTGCAGAGCCGCTCTGAGGGTCAAGGTGAGTCACATCTGCTCTTGTGGTCTCACCAGCCATATTAAACGGCTGAAAGGCATTAAGGAAACCAGGGTGTGTGGTGGCGCACAAGACAGGGAAGTCCTGAGAATTCCAGGCAGGCTGCAACCCCAGCCACGCTCCCTGTTGCTCCATCCATCCCATCTGTGGGGCGGCCTTGTGCGGAGCTGTGCTCCCCAAGCCTACAGGCGAGGGAAGAATAAATTTGCCTCCTTCAACTTTGAGCACCTGTGTCCCGCCTGCCTCAGGTGGACCCACCTCTCCCACAAATCAGAGCAAGAGAATGTCGTTATGAGAACAAGCCGGTTCAGAAAAAGAGACAGATGATTTCCCGAAGCGGCTTGCAAAAAGCCCACAGGAACTATGGACCACACCCTAAGGAACAGCACTAACATCTTCGCCTATGGCTGATGTCAACAGTAATGGGGGGCAGTGGCTGCCTTCCCACAATCTACCCGTTTTCCAGGCTGGGAGGGGCGAAGTCACCACCCGTCCCTGTGTGCCTGAGGTGGTGGCCAGCCACAGGAGCTGACGTTCTGCTGTGAATCTGGATGCGGGGTGGCAGGGTACCCAGGCCACACCCTGGTGGGCCGCAGGGCTCAAGAGGCAGCTGCGTTGCTTGTATTTAAAGTCAAATGGGAGCAATTAGAAAAGAGGTAAACGCAAGTTCTCTCTTGTAGGTCGGGCTACAGGTGACTTTTTAAAAGTCTGAATTATCCTAAATTTTCTATAATAAACATTTTAAATAAAAAATAAGTATTTTGACTGGTTTAAAAGTTTATAACAAAACAAAACCCAGGCTCTTGTTTCACAGATGCTGTGAGGCGGGAGGAGGCGTCTGCTGCTGGAGTGGCCCCAGGATCCTGGCCTGGCAGAAGGGGCTTCCTCCTTCCGAGGCAGGTCAAACCCCATCCTCACTTTAGAGCCCCTGTTCCCCACACTTATTTTGAAAGATTTAAACCCACAGGAAAGTTGAAAGAGGAAGACAATGAACACCCACATGCCTCTCACCCATGTCTGCCAAAGGTTACCATTTTGCCACACGCTTCATCTATATGTCATCTTTTATATGACCTTTTGTAATGAATCATTGGTAGATACCACGACCCTTCGTCCCTAAACATTTTAGGATGGACTTCCTAAGAACTCAGACATTCTCCTATATAACTTTCCTACATAAAAGTACATTAACAGTGTCTTTATCACTTGCAAGGAACTTAACAATTTGATAATATTACACATTTATACTGTCATCCAGTCCTCAGTTGAATTTAATTGTTCCCAAAATGTCCTTTATGGCTGTCTTTGTTTGGTTTGTTTTCCTCTTTAGCATCCATGTCTTGAATAGGCACAGCACCCAGCCCTCGCTCAGGCTGACTCCACGCCATGAGGAAGTCAGGTCAGCTGCCCGTGGCTCGGTTGTCTCCCATGTCATCTGTCTCCTAGGTTGGCCTTCCCCTAGGTCATTCATCCCCTAGCCTGGCCGTCCCGTAGGTCATCCATCCCCTAGCTCAACTGTCCTGTAGGTCATCCATCCCCTAGCCTGGCCGTCCCGTAGGTCATCCATCCCCTAGCTCGACTGTCCCGTAGGTCATCCATCCCCTAGCTCGACTGTCCCGTAGGTCATCCATCCCCTAGCTCGACTGTCCCCTAGGTCATCCATCCCCTAGCTTGGCCGTCCCGTAGGTCATCCATCCCCTAGCTCGACTGTCCCCTAGGTCATCCATCCCCTAGCTCGACTGTCCCCTAGGTCATCCATCCCCTAGGTTGGCCGTCCCCTAGGTCATCCATCCCCTAGGTTGGCCGTCCCCTAGGTCATCCATCCCCTAGCCTGGCCGTCCCCTAGGTCATCCATCCCCTAGCCTGGCTGTCCCCTAGGTCATCCATCCCCTAGCTCGACCGTCTCCTCGGTCCTCAGCCGTCCTCTAGGTCGGCCATCCGCTAGCCTGTCTGTCCCCCAGGCTTGGCTTTGGCTTTAGTATTCCGTATGTGACGTCTAGCAAATGGCTTTGCCTCTGTGGGTGCCCCTGGAGCGTGAGGCCTTAGAGGCCGCCCTCTGGCTCTAGGGTTCCATGACTGGTGTCCATGGCTTGTTCCTGGGGTCCTGTTCCTGTTTCTCCCTTGCTCCTCCTATCTGCTGGGCCCTGGGGAGGCTCACCAAGTACCAGCCTTGGCACAGCCAACCCAGGCAGTAGGTGCTTCATGGATGGAGAAGCAGTGGGCATACTGCCCACCACAGCAACGTGAGGGAGGTGGGTGGCCAAGCTGACACAATAGGTTGAATGTCCACACTGTCACCACTGAGGCAGTGAGCTTGGGACCACATTCTCCATTCTTTGCTGACCCCCTAAAGCAGCACCCATCACCAATATTGGGATGTGTTTAGGGACCCACATAGAAACCCAGGGGAATTCTCAGCTCAGCCCCAGTGCAACTGGGAAAGCTCGACTGGGAGCCTTGATGAAGGCACACTCTCCCGGTCCCTGAGAAGGCGCAGATCCCAACCCTAACTCAGTTGCTGGCCTGGCTGGGGCACCAGGAAGCCTGGCTCTGTAGAGGGTGGAGCAGGAGGAGAGGCCTGGCTCTCTAGTCTTCTAGGAGAGGGGCCAAAGAGCTGGAAAGGCCAAGGGAGACGAATGCACCAAGGAGGGGATGCGAAATAAAGCGTCTGGTTTGCTGAGTTATTTAAAGAGGAACTGGATCAGGCTGCAGGAGCCATCTTCCCCAAATGGGCACGTGACGGGCTCAGGCGCACCATGGCCCACCCTGACTGGGCTATTGGACGGCAGGAGAAGGCAGACTCAAGTCCAAGCCCCAGAAGCCTTACAATGAAGGCATGCTACATTCTGGGGAAGCTTTTCACGCAAAAGGGAGGCAGGAAGCAGGAGACAGCCGGGTTGCCCCCAGCCAGGAGGAGGAGCACAGGCTCCAGGGCTGGACAGTGGAGGTGGGGTGACATGACACTCCGCAGAGCTCCGCCCACCCTGTATGCTGACAGGGGCCTGTTAGAGTGTGCTCTGATTCCTCTCCCTCCACCTTCACTGGATCCACCCAAAGTCCTGGGCTCTGGAAAGTGAGGGGCTGAGTCAGACCTAGCAGCCCTGCAGGTCAGTTCCCGGACCAGTCCTTTAAGACGACAAACCCTCCCTAACTATCAAACCCACCAAACGGGCAGGACCAGGCACAATGCTCTGTGCCTGAGGTCCCAGCTCCTGCCAGCAGCCCTGGACTGCGCAGTGTTCTCCAGGCCCTGGGGCTGGCGGGCTGCTCCCCGCGGGATCACCTATGAAGAAAGACAATGCCAGGCTGCCTCCTCCAGAGAAGGGGAGTGTGACGCAGGAATGGCTCCAGTCTTTTCTTCTTCACAAGAAATCAGAAGCCCTTGCTGTGGATGCCAACGGCCCTAGCTCCCATGTAGAAAGCCCAGCGTGACCGCCTCAGTGCATAGGGCTGGGTCAGCAGTCAGCTGGCTATGCGCCACTAGCTGTCCATCCCTGGCTTCCGGTTTGCTCTCCCTCTCCTCTACCCCACCAAAGCCCAACAATGAACAGACAGGGCCCCAGACCCTGTGAAGCCCCCTGCCTGACTACCCACCTCTCGCCGGGACTTCTGTGAGGACTTCTCAAGGACATCGTCGCTGGAGAGGTCTGAGTCCTCGGAGAAGCTCAGCTGGCGCCGGAGCTGCAGCTCTGTGGAGAGAGGGAGGCCACGTGAGGACGGCGCCAGACAGCAGGCGCAGCCCTCTCCTGCTCCTACGCTCCCATGTGCAGCCAAGGAGGCCGGGTGGAGGGCTGGATTCATTTTAGTTTAAGGGATCCATCCCCCATCCTGGGGAGCCAGGAGCTGGGACACCAACCTTTGCCTGGGCAGGGCAGCGCTGATGCCAAGTGGGTGGCACCTAGGCCTGCCCAGCCCCTCCTGGTAGCACTGCCCTCTGCCCTGTGCACGAGTGGGCCCCTCTGGGGTCGTCTGACTTTAGGAAGGGCACAAACCTCCACAGTCTTCCTGGTCCGGTTTCAAGCTGGCTTTGAGAATTCTGTTACTAAGCTGGCTATGCCCTGTGAACCCATGGTTCGGTCCCTTCTCCAGGTCAGCACGGCTCCTGAGAACCCTCGGTGGGGAGCGTGTGAGTGTGGATCCTGAGAGCCCCAGTGACCCCAGCCCCTCCCGCACCCCTCCCGCTCTGCCTGCACGCGGACCCAGCTGCTGACGCACCTGCCCTTACGACGGGAAGCACCCTGTGCTTTCCAGAGTCCACCGTGGCCCCGCTGGAGGGGGTGCTGGGGCAGGACTTGTCGTCGGCCTTCTTCTTCTTGTCCTTCTTGTACCCAGAGAAGACGGACTTCCACAGGGACTTGGGTTTGGCGGCGGCTTCCTCCAGGAGGTTGGAGCTGGGCTTCTCCGGGGGCCGGCCCTCGCCTTTGGACTTCTTCTCCTTCTTGTTTCTGCGGGGGGAGAAGAGTGACGACCTTTTCTTGCTCTTCCCACTGGAGCCCTCGGATGAAGTGAAAGAGCCATCTGGGCCCCCTGAGTCCGACGGCGGGGAGAGGACCTCCTCGCTGGTGGCTTCATGCTTCAGGGTGGGCTCCTCGGAGCCCCTGAGAGTGGGGCGTGTGGGGGAGTCAGGCCGGCGCTCCTTGCCCTGGGAGGGTGCTGAGGACGCCTTGCGGGGCCTGGGGGCGCCTGAGGCCAGCTCCATCTGCTGCATCCTGCTCAGCTGCCTGGCCATGGCGTCCCGCAGCGCCTGGCTCTTCACGGACTTCTCCCTGGCTCGCATGCGCTCCTCGGCCAACTCCTTGGCTTCCGCGGACACCAAGGGCAGCCCCCTCTTCTGTGGCTGCAGCGTCCCCTCCAGAGCAGGCAGCCTCCCGTTCTCCTTGGCCAGGGGCGGGTGGCGAGGCTTCTCGGGGCGCGGCCAGCAGGACGGGGGCGTGAAGAATTTCTCCTGCAGGCTTGAGTCCTCAGTCTTGTCGTCATAGGTGTCCTCCACATCATCAGCAAAGGGAATCTCCTCCACGCTCTCCACAAACGACTTCCGCACCTCCTCTCTGGGGGGCTGAGCAGGCTCCCGGGGGGGCCGCATCCAGGTGGCGGGCAAGGGCGGCGGGACCACCGAGGCGTTGGGCTCGGCCTCCCTGAGCTTCCTCCGCAAGGTGGCGGGCTCCTCGCCCGGGGGCGGCGGCGGGGGCGGGCTGGAGGGGGGCGTGAGCATGGCGGAGTCCGAGGTGTTGAAGCTCTGGCTGCCCAGTGTCTTCATGTTGGAGGAGCTCCCGTGCAGGCCCAGGCCAGAGCTGCTGGACAGCTCCCTGCGCTCCTCCTGGGCGCTGCGTAGCTCTCTATCGGACGGGGACCGGGGGGTTGGCAGGGACAACGGCTCGCCCTCCGGCTTTGGCAGGCCCAGCCTTTTGGGGATAGACAGAGGCTTGAGAAGGTGGAGTCCCTCATCCTGGGGGGACTTTTCAACGGAATAGGATTTGAGGGACACTGGCCTGAAGGCAGGCGTGGGGAAGCTGGGCTCGGGCCCCTTGCTGCGGTCCACAGGTGTGAGCCCGAGGCTGCGGCGGATCTCCGCACTCTTCATCCAGAACTCCTCCACCAGGTCGCTCCGTCTGAGGGCCTCGTCCACAGCAAGGGGGCTGCCCAGTCTGTCCTTGGTGTCACTTTGGCTTTGGACAGGGAGAGGGGCCAGTGGGGTGGATGTTTTGGCCGGGGCAGGCTGGAAGCGTATGGGGGACTGGGTAGGGGATGGGACAGTGGCCTCGGTGGAAGGCTGGGGCTGGGAGCAGATGGGGAGTGGGCTGGGTGGGGGCGTGGAGGCCGCCACGGGTGGCCGGGGCTGCGGGCTCCCTGGTGAGACAGGAGTCCTAGCTTCTGGCAGGGTCACTGGCTGCGATCGGATGGGAGAGTGCACAGCTTTCAGATCCGAGGGGGCATCAGCTTTGGGCTTCTCTTTGGGGAGCAAAGGCTCAGGGAAAAGGCGCTCCTCAGGTGATTTCTCCTGGGTGGCGGCAGGGACAGGTGGGAGTTGGGGCCCCTACAGGGAAGGAAGACAGAAGCCGCTGAGAAGGTGTGGGCTTTCATGGCCAGAAGCATCCTCAGGGAGCCTTCTCACTCAAAGTGCCTGCACCTGTGCCTGCTGCAGGACTTCCCCGTCCTTCCAGCTGTTATTAGAACAGCTCCAGGAGAACCCTTTCCACTTTCTGCTCCAGGTGTTCAGTGTTTAGAACCTTAGAACCACTCTGCTTAGTTTAGACAAACTGGGTTTTCAGGATTTGGTTCATCTCAAATACATCCTATATTCTTTGTCCACTCACAGGAACACTGGCCAAAAGGACATAGAGGAATGCAGTTCTCACCCTCCAGGAGGCCCCAGAGCGCCAAGATCCCTGACGTACGTACAGAGGGGCCAGGACTGTAAGAAGACTTACCATAGCTATTTATCACGGTGCATTATGATCAAATTGTCCTCCCCAGGAAGCTCAAAGATGTGCAGAGATTCCTGCACCAGCCCTTATATCACCCCATCCAAGAGCCTCAAACAAAGCCTCCCCATTTCACAGACGGCTGAGCACAGTGGCTCACACCTGTAATCCCAGCACTTTGGGAGGCCGAAGTGGGCAGATCACGAGGTCAGGAGATCGAGACCATCCTGGCTAACACGGTGAAACCCCGTCTCTACTAAAAATACAAAAACAAAATTAGGCGGGTGTGGTGGTGGGTGCCTACAGTCCCAGCTACTCGGGAGGCTGAGGCAGAAGAATGGCGTGAACCCGGGAGGTGGAGCTTGCAGTGAGCCAAGATCGCGCCACTGCATCCTAGCCTGGGCGACAGTGCGAGACTCCATCTCAAAAAAAAAAAAAAAAAAAAAAAAAAAAAAAATCCAATCAGTGAACAGGCTAGGTGCAGTGGCTCATGCTGTAATCCCAGCACCTTGGGAGGCTGAGGCAGGAGGATTGCTTGAGCCCAGGAGTTGGGAGGCTGCAGTGAGCCATGATCATGCCACTGCACTGTTGCCCATGCCAGTCTGGGCAAGAGAGTGAGACCCTGTCTCAAAAAAAAAAAAAAAAAAAAAAAAATCACTGAATAGTTCCATGCTTCCTAGAATCCCAAAGACTAAATCAAGCAGATGCAGGCCTTATATTCCAGCTTTCTCCCTGATCTGGCCTGCAGACAGTATTTCCCAAACCATGTTCCACAGGACCTGCTGTCACAGTTGGCTTCGCAGCATCCTCCATGTGGTTCACACACCACAGGCTGTCTGCATGGACATTGTAAATTTCTTTGTTTTTGAGACGGAGTCTCGCTCTGTCGCCCAGGCTGGAGTGCAGTGGTGCCATCTCGGCTCACTGCAAGCTCCGCCTCCCGGGTTCATGCCATTCTCCTGCCTCAGCCTCCTGAGTGAGTAGCTGGGACTACAGGCGCCCGCCACCACAGCTAATTTTTTGTATTGTTAGTAGAGACAGGCTATCACTGTGTTAACCAGGATGGTCTCGATCTCCTGACCTCGTGATCTGCCTGCCTCGGCCTCCCAAAGTGCTGGGATTACAGGCGTGAGCCACCGCGCCTGGCCAGATGTTGTAAATTTCGGTGGTTATACATTTATTTTAACATAATGTTAAAAATGCATTTGTCATATCAAACCAACCATCCCATCGATATTATTGCTTTAATTTAAACAAATTTATTTTTAATAAAATATCAAATGTTTTATACCATTTATCATAAAAATTATATTATTTTTAATATATTATAAATTTATAAAAAATAAATTTGTTCTAATAAATTTTAATAAATTTATATTTATAAACATAAATAAATTTTAATAAATTTATATTTATAAACAAATAAATTTTAATAAATTTATATTTATAAACAAATAAATTTTAATAAATTTATATTTATAAACATAAATTTTAATAAATTTATGTTTATAAACAATTTTAATACACCTACATTTATTATACATTTATTAAATATAATAAATTATTTATTTTTAATAAATTTATGTTTAAATTAAACATATGGTGTGTGGTATGTGGACCTAACACAGTGACACGGGGTAGACGACTCAGGTTTGGGATCAGAGTGGGGCAGAGGTAGTAGGTGCCACCCAGACGGCCTCATCCCCAAGAGTACTGAGCTGGAACTCCAAGGCCACTCCTGTCATCAACAGCTCCACTTAGTACAAGGAGGATGATAGTTTTCAGTCTTCCTCAGAATGAGGAGGCCAGCAGGCTATGTTAGCCCCAGTCTTGGTGGGACCCACACCATGGGCCCTGAAACAGAGAAGTTAATATGTGTCCTTGGGGTCCCATTAGTTCTCTGTACCCCACGGCGAGCCCCAAACTCTTACCTCTGTTGAGGGGCTGTGGACTGGAATGAACAGAAGAGCTGATTCCTGGGGAGACCGGATGGGGCTGGTGGCTTGGGAGGGACCTGAAAAGAATGAACACAGGGACTTACAAGAGGAAGCCCCCCCATGTGCCAGGAAGGCACCCCTATCAGCCAGCCCCAGAGGGTGGAGGGGAGGGTAGAGGGCGAGTCGCTGAGTCTGCTCCCAGTTCTCCTGGAAAGCACAGGTTCTCTCAGAGGCCAGGGTCCTGGAACCGTCTTCCCGGGGCTGCCCGGCACTCTCTGCAGGTGCTCCTGTCAACACCAGGTCAGGCCGTGGGCTTCCTCCATGTGCAGACTCTGCACACAGGGCTTCAGGACAAACCTTCTACCTTCTCCCAGACCCAAACTACGCAAGGAAAGGGCCTTTGGCCAAAGCAACTGCAGCAGCCTGTGGCACAGGGAGGGTGGACAGAGGAGGAAAAGGCAAGGAGCTGCCCACACCTCGGAGGCTGGTGTGCACCGTGGCTCTGCTCTGAAGCGCCTGGCCCCTGAGCCACTCTTGTGTGCATATGGCCCTCGTAGGAATTCTGAATGTTGTTTCTCCCATCAACGACAGGCTCACCTCTCTCTTGGTGCTTTGGTGAGGCGGGCAGCTTCTCCTCATCTTCCGACACCCTCAGCTCCAGCTCTGCTTCCCCCTCAGCTGGGCACGGCAAATGCAGCTCTCTGTCAGCATCCGACGGGCTGTCAGACCAGTGCTGATCTGGCAGAGGGAAGGGGCAGAAGTGGGTGCACCCCCTAAGTGAGGCCAACTCCTTTTCCACCTGAGAGCAGCCACGCCGCTTGCTCATTTGCAACACAGCTGCTCAGGTGCAGGCCTGGAGGCCCTTCTTACGCAGGGACAGACCTGCCTACCAGACCACCCCCGCTCCTGAGGGGCCCGGCCAAGAGCACCCTCCTGCCTTTGCAACGCGGGGCCGCAACAAAGCCTGTGGGGCTCTGTTTCTTTTAAAATACAGCAACAGTCACACATGATGGGCTGCGACAGAGAAAGACAGGGTGTGCCTGTGGAGGGCAGGCCTGGCCTCACAGGCCCACTTCTATGCACCTCCTCCTCTCAGTAGCCCTGACTGCCACCCCAACTCCACAGCTGAGGCCTGCGCCCCCTCGCAAGCTTGGGTTCTTCTCATTCTTCCCAGCCTCGTCCCTGACCCCCTCAGCCCCCCACAACCAGACTGCGATGCAGAACACATCTCCAGGTATGCAGCTTTGGGAGCCAGTCAGCAGAATTAAAGGCCTTGTATAAAGCCACAGGTTGGCTCAGGCACCCAACTGCAGCTGGATGACTGCAGGCCAAGTCGCCTGGTGCTCGCGGGTAGGTGGTGGTTGGGTGGAATGAGATGCATTCCAGCCATGGTGGAGCCAAGAAGGAACCAGGAGGCCCAACGGCGGCCTCACTGAGCTTGATTTTGCTGGAAAGCATATTGCCTTCATCTTCCCTGAGCTCCCACCACAGGGGCGGGGAGGGCGGACCCCTACCATCATCCAGCTCAGCACCAGTGTCCCCTGGGTCCCCATCCTCTGCTGCCTCCCCTTCTATCTCGGCTGGTTCTGAGTCCACATCTTCCTCTAGGTCATTCTCATCCAATGGGGCTGCAAAGCAGAAAGGTTCAAAGGAAGGAAGAAAAGGAGGACAGACAGACAGGCTGCATCTTCACGGGGGCGAGAGGTACTGCCTTTCTCAGGGCGCTGCCATGCAGGCCCCAGGAGAGGGGAGATGCTGCCAGGCCCAGGGGGCTCTCCACACATAGCATGGGTGCTGGGGGGGCCCGGGGCCCCCAAACACAGGAGGTGGGCATTTCTCAATGCTAGGGGCCAAGTGGGAAGAGAAGAGTGGCTGAAGGTGGGGGCATTGTTCCTCTTCCCCCAAAGGTTGCTGTAGGAACCTCAGTTGGAGGAGGGTGGAAGGGGAAATGCTGCTTCTCTGGGCCTCGGCCCAGCAGCATCTGCCAAAGCCTGGCTGTGTGCTGACCGCCTCACACACCATGGGTCATTCAGCCCTCATAATGCAGGCTGAGCATCCTGAATCTGAAAATCCAAGATCCAAAATGCTCCAAAATCTGAAATTTTCTGAGCACTGACAAGAGGCCAAGTGGAAAATTCCACAGCAGACCTCGTGGTGACAGTCACACCTAAAATTCTGTTTCATGCATAAAATTATTAAAAATATTATATAAAATTATCTTTAGGCTACGTGTACAAGGTATATATGACACATAAATACATTTCTTGTTTAGACTTGTGTCCCATCCCCAAGATCTCTCATTATGTATATGCAGAGATTACAACATCTGAAAAAAATTCGAAATCCAAAACACTTCTGGTCTCAAACATTTCAGGTAAGAAACACTCAGCCTGCAATATAATTAGAGGGACCGTTTCTTTAGCGAGAAGTCTGAGGTCCAGCCAGCTGAGGGAGTTGTCCACAGTGCTGTGTGCAGGGGCACCAGATGAGCCTCCTTTGCAATAATTTAGAGAAATACTAATACTTTGGGAGAGCATTGGGGGATGAAGGTATGTAAAGTTCATCCTCTGGACTCCAAGTGGCCCTTCAGGGCTGCAAAATGAGGCAAAACCCTCGACAACTTCCCCTCCCCAGGAGCCGGCCCCTAAGCACGCACACACCCTGTCCCCACCTCCCACACTCCGAACTTGCACCAGCAGGAAGAGGGCGGCACGCTCTGCTCCGAGGACACTGTGAGACCCGCACCACCTGAGAGCCACAGGACCACTGGCCGGGGGCCTGCGGGCTCTCCTAGGGTTCAAGCCCAGCCACCCTCAAATTACCCCTAAGGGTTTTAATTTCAGGAGAAAGGAGTTATGCTCTGATGTCCATATACAAGAGTCCGCACGGATCAAAGCCCCAGGCTGGGGAGCAGGGAACTGATGGCGCCCGGTTAGGTGGATTTCTTAAAAAGCCATGTGGAAATGGGAGGGCGCAGCCTCGGAAGTAGCATCTTCTCTCCACAGGCCAGGTACTTAGAAGATGCTGGCAACGTCTTATGCCTTGAACAGGGTGGCAGTTATATGATTTTCTGTTTCTTTAATAATTCCTTAAGCTTATGTTTATCTTTTATGCACAGTTTGTAAGATGACGGTTCAAATCTAGTGTTTGAAGAACTGTATGAAACAGGTTTGGAAGGGAACAGACGGCCCACGTCACAGGGAGAGATAGGCGGGTTCCCAGACTAGCTGACAGTTAGGGCCATGTGCCTCCCTGAGATACCAGAGTGGCCCACGTTGCTGGCCGTGCCAAATGCTATCCTACAGCATCGGCACCTGCTGGGGGAAGCAGGGGGGAAATGCCTCAAGTATTTCTATTGGTTAAAACCTCGGTGTGAGAACACTGCTTTTGGCCACTCAAGGAAGACAGTTCATCAAACACCAGGGAGTGGGACTTCTGAAGCAAAGATAAAAGAATTCATGGCTGCACTACACCGATTCTGAAAAGGAGGAACAAACGCCCCGTTTGGAACAGAATCTGGCCCATCCCATGGAGAGGGCCACTGTGCCTGACAGATTTGTTGGGGTGAATCTGGGTGCCCAGGGATCAATATGGCAACTCTACACTCTTGCTGGCGAGGGAACTGGAGGCCAGCACCAAGGAGACCCAAACAGGCCTCCCAGCCGAGCACAGCCCAGGGCACCCTGGGTTAGCCTGATCCCGCCCTGGTGCCTGGGTCCTTCACGCGGCTCTCCTGTAGACTTTCTATTAAGAAATGCCTGTGGTAGAGTCAGGCGGGTGAGAAGTCTACACTCCTTGGCAGTACCTTGAAAGGAAAAATCGTCACACAGATAAAAAAAAAATAAACAGGTGAGAAATATCAACGCAGCAGCAGCAGTGTTGAAAGGGACACAGCTTGGGGGGTGGATCTGGGGGTGAAATTCAGGTTAAGACGGAGTGCAGGGTGCTAGAAGCTGCCACGCAGGTTGATGAGCCACGTGCTATGAAAGCCAGGAGCCACTGACCCGCTCAGCTCTTGGTTTCCTTCAGCCACCAGCTGGGAGGCTCTTGCCCCACCGCCCTAGGGACCCAAGCTATCTAGGAGAGGAGCCGGCTGTCTCTGCGCAGAGCAGTGGCCCTTCCCTGCGCCTGTGTGTGCCTGTTTCTCCCACTGCCGGGAGGACACAGGGACAGGCTGCTGAAGCCCCACGAGCTCCCATGTCCGCATCCCAGAAGTGACCGCTAGGACAGTGGTGCTGTTGGCGATAACACTGCCCTTCCTCCAGCAGTGTCTGACAACTCATGGAGGGATTTTTGGTGTCTTCATAGGTGGTGGAGGCTGCACGGACACTCCAAGGGCCGAGGCCAAGAATGTTAAACCTTCTGCAAGGGAAAGAGCTGTCCTGCCCCAAATGCCAGTAGCCCCTCGGTGAGAAACACACACTTCCAGAAACATGTAGGAAGGACAACTCAGGCTGCTCAACGATCTCTTGTACTTGAAGAGACGCCTGCAGCTCGGGCGGGATTTGGCTGGTGTCACCCCTGGTCACACCCAGCCTGTCCCCACTTTCTGCTGAATAGCACCCGCCCATCCTCTGCTCTTCCCTCTCCACCGTCATCCTCCCAGAAACCCCCTGGTTTTGACGGCCTCCTTCTCTGATAGCTTGGTAGGCTTGTGGAATATCTTCTGATTCCTCCCCTTTCACACTCAATCGGTAACCACCTCATTCTCAACACATTTTAAAACTCTCAGTGCCAAAAACGTTCCTTTGGCTTTGGCCTTTTTATCCGACTCTATCAATAAAAACCTGCCAGTGTCTGTCCTGCCTGCCCTCACGTTTCCCTCTGAGCTGCCCTGAAGGGGGGGTGTGTGCGTCTGATCCATGCAAGGGCGGGCTGTCTGGCAAGGCATGCAGGTACCCCCACCCGCCTCTGCCGCCCTGGCATGCACTTGCAACAGGCCCAGGAGTCTAGTGTTAAGGTACCAGCAGAGCCGCCTAGAGAGAGGTTACGGTGAGTGGGGAGAGAGTGAACATCACCAGACTACCTCCGGAGACCGTCTCCAGCCAGGCCTGCACCGCCGCGTGGCGTATGGAGGGAAGGTCGGGCACTGAATTTAAAACAGACGACAAATACAAAGTTACACAGCAATATGCGTTCCCAACGAGGAGAGCCAAGGTCATCCTTAAAATCCCAAAGAGAAAGAAACTCAGAAGGCATTCAGGACAGACGCCTGTCCGGCACCAACAAGGGGTGCGAGCCACGTTGTTAGCCTGTGTGATGGAGAATCAGGATGAGAAGAGAAGAGGGAAAACCCAAGGTAGGGCCGCCGCCAGCCCAGGGCTGTAGAGCGCTCCCCAGCTCACAGGCCAGCCCAGTGATGCGGGTGCTCATGGTGCCACCACAAGCCGGAAACGGAGGTTGGTCTTGCCTACAGGTGAAGATTTGGAGCCAGGGAGGAACAAACGTCTTATTAGATGCTGTTTCATGATGGCAGGAAATGCCCCTTTTGTATGCTCAGAGCCTGGCAGGGGGTGTGGCCCGTGACCGGTGCTGAATGAAAATGTGCACGCACAGAAGTGACAGCAGAGGTGACTCCGAGGGTGGGTATTTGGAAGACAGCACGCCAGGGAAGATGGCACAGCGGCCACCACGTCCCTCAGCAGTCTCCACGGTCCTTCTCTTATCGCTATTCCTTTATTTAAAAAAGCCAGAATAAGGTTCATCTTCATCCTACTGTGTGACACAGACCGTCACACCTAAAGCCTGGGGCTGGAGACGATGCTACTGTGGAGGCCTCCTGGACAGAAATCTCTTCCCAAGACTTCATTTCACTTCCAAACATGCCCCTCCCGCCCCCTTCCTGCCAACACACATGCACGTCCAGACACACTCTGAGAAAAGTACCAGAACGTTTTACGAAGTGAGGAAAGAGCAGCGGTGACCAGAAACATGAGAGAAAGACAGAAAATTCTTGGTTTACCCAAGATCAGGTTCATTTTACCATTTTGCATCAATGGAGAAAGAGTCCACAACCTCTTAATCCACAGAGAACTTTACATATCCTCAGATGAAAAGTACAGGTGTCACAACTGACAGCAGCAAAGCGGGATGTGCCTGGCTCCCGTGTGTGACCTCATGGGTGGCTCTGCCCTGACAGAAAGGCCCCCTGTGGCGACAGAGGCAGCAGGCGGGCGGTGCTCGGGGCACGCTGCGGCCTGGGGCTGGGAGTGTTTACCTCCGGAAGCAGAGGACTCAGAGGCCGGCGCCATCCTCTCTTCCTCCTCTCTCTCACGGATATGAGTCCAGTGCACGTCAGCCTGGATCTCCAGAGGATCCGCCGCGTGCATGACCTGCTGGAGCCTCTGGTTCCCGGCTAGTGTCCCAGGGTCAAGGGGTGGAGAAATGAGGTGGGGAAGGAGGGGATGAAATAGCATGGGAAAGGAAACAGAAAGAGAAGTTACAGCATTGGCCAGGGTCAGTATGAATCAGAAAGAAGTAAAAATTAAGAACATGTATGCACATGTATACACACACACACACAGACGCATGGACACACAGACACACACGCACAGTCCTTCTGCTCATTCAGTGTGACCTGGTCATTTCCAGCCGTATATGTACCATTCAATTCAGTGAAGAGAATCACACGTTCCTTTCTGAGGCTCCTTTCATCCTGAGCTGCATTCAGGGGGCCCATGCACCAAGATGGAAAAAGAGCAGATTCCAGCCTGCTTCTGCAGGCCCAGCCCCAAGGGGTCACAAGGACCTGCTTTGTCCCTAGCACAGTGTGAGACCCCAGGATGCACTATCCTGCCCCTCTGCTGGTCACACAGCAAGGTGCCCACCACCACTCGCCCAGCTGATGGCCAGGTGACGAGAGAGGTGGGAAGAGATTGTGTCATTCTGCCGCCGGCCGGCCAGCTCATACAGGACAGAGATAGACTTTGCTGGCACTTCGGTTTGCATCTTCTGCAGCTGGAGCTGCTGCTGGAGAGAAAAAGTCCCCATCCCTTAGTGGGCCTCATGCTGCATGCTGGGTCTGAGGCAAGGACACGGATCCCAGCGGAGGGTAGAGTCAGGGGAGGTGATGGCTGGGAGGGAAGCAGAGCTCTTTCATGTACGTTTCCAAACCCTTGGAATTTCACAGGCGAGAATGAGACCAACAGCTCTCTGAGGTCAAAGCCCTCACCTAAGAACTCCATATGGTGCCCTGCTTATCACCTCTGGAAACAAGGCCTGGTTTCTCAGCTACATGGAAACTCACCAGTGGCCCCTCCGGATCCCTGCCCTGTGGGATCCCTGTACTTAGTGCTTGGACCGTGCCACATAGTTGGGTTAAGATAAAGGGACAGCCAGCAACTGGGAAGGGAAGGTGGCTGTTCAGCAGGTGCCACCTGATCTGAAGGATTCGTGTTCCTGCCAGGAGCCAGCTTCCATCTGGGAATGGGTGACATGCCTCCTCTGAGTCTAACCAGACAATCTGGCCTTGGCTTCAGTCACTATGACAGCCTCTTCAAGCAACAGGGAATGTGAAACGGGCAGAAAGGACCAGCAAGACCACCCAGTGTGATGCTGGCCCTGTGCTCTGCCGTATGTGGGGTATCAGCCCGTTGTTGGAGCTGCTAGTCTCTATAGATTTGTTGCTGGCCCTGCAAGCCGTATGTGGGGTATTAGCCCCTTGTTGGAGTTGCTGGTCTCTATAGATGTTGCTGGTCTCTATAGATTTGTGGACTTTTTTCTGAGGTGAATTTGCCTTTTTTTTTTTTTTTTGAGACGAAGTGTCGCTCTTGTTGCCCAGGCTAGAGTGCAATGGCACGATCTCAGCTCACCGCAACCTCCGCCTCCCAGGTTCAAGCAATTCTCCTGCCTCAGCCTCCCAAGTAGCTGGGATTACAGGCATGTGCCACCATGTCCGACTAATTTTTTGTATTTTTTAGTAGAGACAGGGTTTCTCCGTGTTGGTCAGACTGGTCTCAAACTCCCGATCTCAGGTGATCCACACGCCTCGGCCTCCCAAAGTGCTGGGATTACAGGCATGAGCCACTGCACCCGGCCGTCAATTTGCCTTTCTTTATGGTGCTGGGTGGGACTAAGTCACAGCAGAGTCACCTAACAGCCTGGATGCACAGGACTGAGGAAGGTAAGTCAAAGAGTGCAGGGCCTCTCTCTACCTTCTCAGCAACAAAGAGAAGAGACGCATTCTTCTCTCAGAGTCCTGCTGTGCTTCCTGCTAATACATGCAGCCTTGGGGACTTATCGACAGCACAAGCCAGCATTTCCTCCTTTCTCAGAGAAACATTAAAGGCACCTGCGCTGGCGATAGGTTTCCTGCATCAGAGAAGGAGCCAAGTCTCGGCTGGATATGAGCTTGCAGCAAAACATATGCGGCATAGATGGGGCCACATTCCATGAGGCCACTTCTGGAGCCTTCTCCAACTTCCTCCAGAACCTCTTCTGACTCACATGTTACTTTGCGCCTGACTGTCTGGGCAGGCTGGGACCAGGGAGAGTAGCCCAGTGAGATGTGTGCAGAGCCCGTCAGCACAGTTCCATAAAACACAGACCTCTGTCTGTGAGACATGCTCTTGGAGGCAAATTTTGGATGGCTGCCAGGGAGCTGGGGTAGAAGGTGGGCACGGGGTAAAGTGGGTACCTTTAAATGTCCTCAAATCTTCTTCCTGTGGGAGGTACCTGGCGCCACTGGCCTTGCAGTTCTGTGTCCCAGGGGCAGTACTCCCCTTCTACGGCAGGGGGAGCCAGAGACCCACACAGCATCAGGAATCCCACAGCGCGATCAAGCAGGGAGGGAAGAGAAGGGAGTAGTAGCGTCCAGCCACTGCCTGCACAGGCACCGTCGGCTGCCCAACAGACACACCTGCGCTAGGGACACAGGCTCCGGTCCGGGACTCTCGGAGTTTGGCTGAATCTGTCAGTATGTGTTTGTGTAGTTAAAGCTCTTTTCCTACAGGTTTGGTCTCGACGTTAGCACTAAGTCCAGGAAATTAAGTCTGCGTGAAGGAAAGCTCGGCTCAACTCTCCTGAAAAGGGAACGTGCTTCGACCCTAAGCTGTGCCAGGGCTCAAAGCTGCCGAGTGACCATCATCAGATGGAGGTGACGATGTCTGGAACAGTGCAGACAAAACACCGTGCCCTGGACCAGCTGTGCATGCTCACTCCGCTGGCTAGCAGAGGCCACGCCGGCACCTGGCTCTGCAGACACGGCAGCATGGAGGGAGAGCCCAGATTCACAGACCCCATTTCTCCTACGGCGGACAGGGTGTGGAGTGCGGGTCACTAAGGGCTGCCTGTGGGTCCTGCCCAGCCTCTGCCTCGGAGGGAAGAGTAGAGAACTGGGAGAGCAGGTCCTCAGGGAGCCCGAGGAAGTCCCTGACGCCAGCTGTTCTGGCAGACGCCCAAGGGTGCGGTTCCTTCTGCCAACCCACCTCACTGGGGCCAACATCCTGGAGCTGCACAGCTCCCGGGGGACTGGATCAGGAACATGAGCCCTGTCAGGCAAGGGCTCAGCCCTGTGTGCCAGAGAAAACAGACCCCCGGATGGGACTGGGCAGCAAGCACACAGGTGCCAGGAGAAGCAGAGATGAGCACAGTGCCAGCTCTGCGGGGCCTGGGGTCACTGAGAACTCAACCGCTCCTCTGACCGCTGCAGGGAGTCACTGGTGCTCAGAAATTAAAGGTCATGTCCTTCCTGCTCACTCCACATCTATCTTTTGGGGACTCAGATCTCCACCTGCCCTGGCTCCATCTTCACCACCCCCCAGACTTCTGCGCTGCTGGAGCAGAGAAAGAATGGCCTTCTCTCCTGCACAGGCCCAGCAAGTCCCTCCTCATCACTTGAGGCCACACACAGCCAGAGATAGGGGCAGAATTGAAAAATCTCAAGTCCAAGGCAAGAGACTATTTCAGAACCAGCCAGAGTGGCTGGCCCCTGGGCCTGAGTATCCCTTCAGGACACTGTCCCCAAAACGCTGCCCTGCGTGCCATCAACTGAGCCCCATCCAGTGGGCACTAAGCTCATAGTCACCTCCGAAACCCTAGACTAGGATCGGGGAATCCTCTAGAAAGCTAAATTCCCTTTCCTTATTAATTTTTTCAACTGAAACTACAGGGCAAAAAGAGAAAACGAGGTGGAGACAAGTAGGAGTGGCCTAACTTGGATGAGTCCTTGGACTGGCTCTCTGCCTTCCACTTCCAATTTCTAAACCAATGTGCACAAGGGACATTACTTCCACTGCCAACCGCCTGCTCAACGCTACGGTGTCCTCCCCTCTGCCCCCCATGTCTTATGTTAGGAGGGGTGGTCCCTGGGCTGTGCAGGAGGCACGTCCGTGTGACGTCAGCCCCAGAAACCTCTTACACTCACGCATGAAACAGATCACTTTGGGGGACAGGGCAGAGTTCGGAGCAGAGATTTTGTTCTGACCTTCACTGGACTCTTCCTCCTCCTCGTCATAGTCCTCCTCCTCTTCATATTCTTCCTCCTCCTCCTCCTCTTCATTCCCAGGCCCAAAGCTCTTCGAGGCCTCTAGCTCCTCTTCACTTTTCCCTTTCAGAAGGGCATGGATCCGCACGGCCTCCTTCCACGGAACACCACCCAGGTCAGATGGGGGCAGGCGAGGCTCCTCCTCCTCCTCCTCTTCCTCCTCCTCCATCTCAGACTCGGAACTACTGTGAGGAAATAACCACATAGCCAGAGTGAGGGAATGAAGAAAAACTGAGAAGGGGAAGGGGAAGGGCCACCATCAGAAACAATGCATGTCAGGCAAAGCAGCTGCTGAGCAGGCGGAGAGAGACAGGAGGGAGGAGAAAGCGGCATCAGCAGGACAGGGTACCCGGGCATGAGAAGCCACCTACCCAAGCCCGACTAAGGGGACAAAGGGAAGAATGCCTCCTGCTCACAGACCTCACGCACTTCTCCTCAGGTGGATGGGGTAGGGAGGGGACCACCGAAGGCTGCCTGTGGGTCTGGCCCAGCCTCTGCCTGTGGAGGGGAGTGTGCAGAACTGGGAAAGCAGCTCCTCACGGAGCCCATGGAAGTTC
Organism: Pan troglodytes; assembly: GCF_028858775.2. NCBI lineage: Eukaryota > Metazoa > Chordata > Mammalia > Primates > Hominidae > Pan > Pan troglodytes. Next base: position 20,547,538 of record NC_086016.1, read on the forward strand.
CTGACTGCAGCCGCTCAAACTCAAGCCACAGCCCCATCCCTCAGGGTGCTTCAAGCAGCAAACACTGAGATCGCTGGTTTACGTTTCATAGACGGCCTCGAGGGCACAAGCAGGGCAGTGGACTCATTCTGATATAAACCCATGACCCTGGGAATTGAGAATGGAAAGTCTTCTCTCATCCTGGCCCACTGTCTAGTTAGAGGAACTCAATTCTGTGTGACTGCGGCCTGTCAGAAGCCTCTCAGGAGAGCTGTGGGTGTGGTGGGGGGAGGCGGGACCCAGAAAGGCCTGGACTTAACTGGCTGATGATCAAGGTCTGTGTGCTGGGGTGGGGCGACGGATTCCATTTCCTGGCACTCCTTAGAACCCTACCACGTGCCAATCCCTGAGCAGGACGCTGTGGGGACACACGGGGAAATGACGGCAAAGGCACCGCTCACTGCAAAGCCACAGGACAGAGATGATGGGGAAAGGGTGGAGACAAACCTCCAACCCCAGGGCCGTCGCTCCTGCCAGCTGCTGCACTGCCAAGCACTCCCCTCGCAGCTGCAGGCAAGCGCGGCTGACATAGGAAGCCGCACACCTGTAAGAATGCACACGCCACAACGGACACTACCCAAACCGTAGCTCCTTGCTCTGGCCACCCTCCTGCAGCAGTGTACCCCCCTCCTGCCCTGTGGAGGGAGGCAGGACAGGAACAAAACCGGGTTCCTTGCAACCTGTGGGGCTCCAATACACGCAAAACCCCAACATTGCTGCACAAATGGAGATGTTTCTGAGTGTTTCGTGGTCTGATAATTCCCAAAGCATCTTTTTCAGGAGAGGCCTTGCCTGCAGTGAGAGGCCGGGGGAAATCAGCTTTCACGTTAAAGCCATGGCCCGACCTCTGGCCCAACAAAATCCAAGAAGCATCAGGCACGAGGGGGCATCTGCCCTGACCTCCTGCGAGGGTGTGTCCTCTCTCTGCCCAGGCAGGCTCTCCCCCAGCCTGCTCGTGTGTGAGAGGGCGAACCAGTGAATACACCACGATGAGCACTGAGGGGCACTGCCAGGGTGATCGCTGCCAGGTGAAGAATCTCGCCTTGTCCAAAGAGAGGACTCCAGCCCTTGTCCTTGGCTCCACGAAAGTAACCTAGACACGCCTGGGATGCCCTGCCTATGGGGCTGTCACTGTTTGCCGGAGACCCCGGTTCATGTTGCATAGTCTAGTAATGTGATTAGGGTGAGGCTTTGGGTCGCACGGTATCCAGTGACCCGGAGACTGAGATCAACCATGTGGACAATCAATCAATCATTGCCTATGTAATAAAAACTCCAAACACAGGGTCTCAGTATTGCTCAGGTGAGCAATACTCCTGGCGTATCGTCACACATCGAGACCAAGAGAGTACAGCTGTCCTGGCCCCACAGTGAGCACAATGGAAGCTGAGTCTGGTTCCTTCCTGGACTCACCCTATGTACTTCTTCCCTTGGCTCACTGACATCTGTACCCTTTCCCTGTAACGAACCATAACCATGAGTACAACAGCTTTCAGTGAGTTCTGCGAGCTCTAGCAAACTATCAAACCTGTGGGTGATTCTGGGAGACTCCGGAATTCGCCACTGGGGTCAGAAGCGGGGCAGTCTTGTGGGCTGTATTCCCTCTTTTCAGCTGGCCATTTCCTCACTGTGCCACACCAGCTCTGCTACTGGCTGGCTGTGTGACTGTGAGTTGATTATTTGTGCTCTCTGAGTTTGCTCAATGACACGTTCATTCATTCACTCGGTGAACATTTCTGAGCACCTACAGCTCAGCCAGTGGACAAAAGAATATACTGCAAGGAGCTCAGGGTAGTGAATCAGCTTCACTCGTTCATTTACCTGGATAAAATTTATTCAATTATCTTCCCCTCACAACGCACTTGCTAGACACTGTAGGGAACACAAAGGTGACACAGAAAAGACTCTTATGCTCAGCTGGGCCCAGTAGCTCACATCTGTGATCCCAGCACTGTGGGAGGCTGAGGTGGGTGGATCATTTGAGCCCAGGAGTTTGAGACCATCCTGGGCAACCATGGAGAGACCCAGTCTCTACAAAAAATAAAGATAAAAATAAATTAAAAATAACAAAAGCTCCTTATTCTCAAGGGGAGGAAAGGTGTACGCACATCATGCTAAAGCGCAGCAGAACACAAGCACGGTGGGCGGAGGGCCGGGAGGAGAGGTCGAAAGTGGGCAAACCTAAGAATCTGGGCCACGGAAAACTTGGCATCTGGATTTTGGTTATTTTTCAGCATTACCTTTATTGGTATTCTTTCTGCCTTACGCTTGTGTTTTCATTAATTTACTTTCTTATTAGTGAACAACAATACATAACCTAGTGCATGTCATTTAACACTGTTTGAACATAAAATAAGGCTAAGGATGCATCTATGCTCATCTTAAATCTTCGCTGGGCCAAGGGAAGGCCCCCTGGTTCCTCTTTCCCAGCTGAGCAGCCGGGGCCTGTGCAAGGCTGCCCAGCAGTTGGCAGCAGGGCAGGGCCGCACTGCAGTTCACTGGGAGGGGGCCTCAGCACAGGCCTGTCCTCACCCTGCGCCATGTCGTGAGGATAGCTGCACAGGCACAATGTGGGCACTGAATAGATGCCCCGAGATGAGGCCAGCGAGGCCAGCCCACAGCCGTGTCGCATCAGCTGGTTTCACAACAGCTCAAGGACCACGGGAGCACAGAAGACAGTAGAAAGCAACCCTCACCTCCGTCCATCAGCTGCAAACCCAGCCCACCTCCCAGACACCTTGGCGCTTGCTTCTGCAGCTCCCAGACAGGCCACCCTCTCTTCATGAAGGACACAGAGGAACCCGGCAGGAGTTTCCAACTCCTTTCCAGTCCATGATTTTCAAAGGACTGGGGCAGTCTCTGGGTCGGCCCAGGTCCTGTGCGTCACACACAAGATTCGCAGTGTGAATTCAGTACCTCGAGGCTCCGAGCACCTGCATCTCTGGAGGAAAGGTGCAGAGGAGGGAGGAACCTGCAGTGTGGCCGACCCTTTGGACCTTAGCCTGGAAACTTCTTAAGCACAGAGGATCACTATACCAGAAACAGATGCAACACAGACAACTTCTCCCTCCCTCTGGGGAGGCTGACTTCTCAGAACTGCCTCCCAGGAGGGACGGGGTCAGATCTAGTCATCAGGATCACCTTGCCCTCCTCACAGGATCTGTTTTGGCACTGGTGACAACGCACTGTCCTGTGAGATTGCTTGATTGGGGTCTGCCTCCCCCAGGGTCACACTCTCTCCAAGGGCAGGTGCCGGGTCACCACTGTGCTCCTCACAGGGCCAAGTGTGGCCAGGACAGCAGGAATGTGCCAGGGGCTGCGGTGAAAGCCAGGGCAGGCTTACGCTACTTTCAGAGATGTCAGAGGTTGCACCCCGACTGTCCCCCGGTAAAGCCTCCATCAGAAGGTGCTGGCTATTCCAGTTAGAAGAGCGTCCAGCAAAATCCCTCCTTGCCTCAGTTTATACCCAGCTACTCAACTCAAAGCACCTGCTCTGAATTTCCCCCCAGCTGTCTTCTCACTGAGACACTGGCAGACCTAGCATGGGAAAGAAATCCAACGGGCACATGCACTTGATTCTAAACAGACAAGGTTTGCTCCACTTGACGTGCTCTGCAGTCCTCTGCTGTGTCAAGAGGGGCGGATCCGAGGATGACAGTGATTGACGGAGGGCAGCCCTGACCGCGTGCCCGCAGCACAAAGTGCTTCCCATGGGTAGCTCGTTTAATTGCACAAATGCTCTAGGTCACGGGGCTGCGCTGCTTTTATAAATGACAAGACCGAAGCCTAAGGAAGTTGGGTCATTTGCATAAGGAGAAGTCGGGATTCCCACCAGGGTCCACACGGAGTCATGCTGTGCCTTCCTGGGTGGTTCTCCCAGAACCCAAGAGTTCCCAGCCAGTAGCCTGTGTCAGGGTGGCTACTGTCAGGAAGAAGGTCTTGATCAAGCTCCTGCCTGCCTGGATGCAACCTGAGAAGTGCAGACCAGGAATTCAAGCAGACCCTACCATGAAAGAGGAGGCTGCTGCCAGGAACCACTTGAAGTTCCTGGGTGGTTTTTTTTTTTTTTTTTTGAGATGGAGTCTTGCTCTGTCACCCAGGCTGGAGTGCAGTGGCGCGATCTAGGCTCACTGCAAGCTCCGCCTCCCAGGTTCACGCCATTCTCCTGCCTCAGCCTCCCGAGCAGCTGGGACTACTCGGCCCGCCACCACGCCTGGCTAATTTTTTGTACTTTTTTAGTAGAGACGGGGTTTCACCATATTAGCCAGGATGGTCTCGATCTCCTGACCTTGTGATCTGCCTGCCTCGGCCTCCAAAAGTGCTGGGATTACAGGCATGAGCCACTGTGCCCGGCCCCTGGGTGGTTTTTAAAGGGCAATGGGTAACCATGGTTTTCACTTTTAAATTAACCCGCTCATAATCAGAGGGACTCAAATCCTCTGTCCCGTTGGGCCATGCCCCTAGGTTCCCTTCCCTGACAACTGTGCAAACCCTCTCCTGCTGAGGAGGCGGCTGGAGAAGATGCACATCATGCAGCAGGCTTTACACGGTGGAAATGTAATCCATGCTAAAACTAGCATCCTGCTTGGCAATGGCTCAGGAGCTGCCTCTGCAGGAAAAGGGAGTGAGGCGGGAGGGAGAGAACAGGCAGAAATCCCCATTTATTCATGGCCAGCCCTGAGGGAGCGGCCTTCTCTCACTTGTGGTGTTATTCTGAAAGAGCGGCCTTCTCTCACTTTCGTGTTATTCTGACAGACAGCAACGCCTGCCATCCACTTTTCTGTGACCTCGCCTGTCCCATCAGAAAACATACCTGTGTGTGCTAGCCCTCCTGACTTCTCTCTAGAGCCAAGAATGTGGAAATGCTAAAGAACTTCAGCACGTGGGCACTGCACCAGCTGCCTTTGCTGCCCGGGGCACATTCTTCCAGAAAGGAAGGCAGTCAGGGAAAACAACACAAACATCACAAAGCCAGCCCTCCCTTGGCTTTGGCCAACTGGCCTTTCCAGTGAAAACAAAGCTGCTATTTCCAGGGTCTCCTCCAGGAGACAGGCCCCACCTTGCCTGCAAGGTAGAGGCATGAAGCTGATCAGGCCTGGGCCAAGGGTCTGTGACAAGGCTTGGGATTTATAGGCGCTTGTGTGACTAAACCATGAATTGATTATGAGACTCACCTGGGGGGTCTGTTGGACACTGACATTCCTGGCCTCCACCCCAAACCCACTGAATTAGATACTCCAGGGTGCGCCTAGAAATTACATTTGTTTTGTTTTGTTTTTGAGCCAGGGTCTCACTCTGTCACCCAGGCAGTGAACTCCTGGGCACAAGCGATCCTCTTGCTTTAGCCTCCTGAGGAGCTGGGACCACAGGAGCGTACCACCACGCTGGCTAATTTGTAGAGACTGGATCTTGCTCTGTTGCAGAGTCTGATCTTGAACTCCTAGACACAAGCAATCCTCCTGCCTTGGCCTCCCACAGTGCTGGGATTACGGGTGTGAGCCACCATGCCTGGCTGCAATTATATTTTTAACCAAGCATCCCAAGTGATGTTTATTATCAGAGAAATTTAGAAACATTAAAGTGGTGTTTCTCAAATTGTGGTCTTTGGACCACAGCATCACCTGGGAACTTTTGAGAACTAAAAATTCTGGGGCTTTACCCCAGAGGCGCTGAATCAGAAACTCAGCCCAACGTGTTGTGCTTTCATCACAAGCCCTGGGTGACTCTGGCATGGGAAAGCTTGGTTACCAACATTCTCGGACACGGTGAGCTTGAGCCAAGCCCAAGTCCCGGCATCAACCCCGTTTAAGGAAACCAATACAAGGCTGCCTGGCCCTGCCCCTGGTGGCCCTGCGGTGAGGGAGACCTGTGCTGCACCAGGAGAGTAACAGGAGCAGTAACTCCGGGCATCAGGCTTTGTCCCTGCTTTATACGACTTAATCCTCAAAACAAACCTATGAAGTGCAGCACCTTTGCAGATGAGGAAACTGAAGCAGGGAGAGGTTAAGTAAATTGCCAACAGCTAGCAGGTGGCAGAACTGGGCTTCAAATCCAGGCTTTGTTTGACTCCAAAGTCAGGTTCTGAAACATCAAGCTGCTGTCCCCTGCAGCAGAGGCCAAAGTTAAGAGTTCACTGAACTTGTGAAATGAGAGTTCCTTGGCTGGAACGGTTAATGCCTTAAAATGATGCCATTTCTCATCTACCAGTCTAACATCTCAGCAAGGAAGGACGGACGGCTGGAAAGGCACCCAATTCTGTGCTTGGTGCTGTAGGGAAGACAGAGAAAAACATCACGCACTTCCCGTCCTGTGTCCTACGGCCACCCAGGGAAGTAAGACAACATTTATAGCTCCTTCCCCTAGATGCTTTTTTTTTTTTGAGACAGGGTCTTGCTCTGTCTCACAGGCTGGATTGCAATGGCATGATCCTGGCTCACTGTAACTTCTGCCTCCCTGGTTCAAGTGGTTCTCCTGCCTCAGCCTCCTGAGTAGTTGGGATTACAGGCAGGTCCGGATAATTTTCATATTTTTTGTAGAGACGGGGTTTCATCATGTTACTGCTGCTCTCAAACTCCTGGGCTCAGGTGATCTGCCTGCTTTGGCCTCCCGGAGTACTGGGATTACAGGCATGAGCTACCGCACCAGGCCGGGCTCTTCATTTTTTTTTTTTTTTTTTTTTTTTTTGAGACGAAGTCTCCCTCTGTTGCCCAGGCTGGAGTGCAGTGGCACGATCTTGGCTGACTGCAACCTCTGCCTCCTGGGTTCAAGCGATTCTCCTGCCTCAGCCTCCTGAGTAGCTGGGATTACAGGTGCATGCCACCACACCTGGCAAGTTTTTGTATTTTTAGTAGAGACAGGGTTTCACCATGTTGGCCAGGCTGGTCTTGAACTCCTGACTTCAAGTGATCTGCCTACCCCAGCCTCCCAAAGTGCTGGGATTACAGGCATGAGCCACCACACCTAGCTGGGCTCTTCCCTTTTTTTTTTTTTTTTTTTTTTTTAAGATGCAGTTTCGCTCTTGTTGCCTAGGCTGGAGTTTGAAGGCACGATCTTGGCTCACTGCAACCTCTGCCTTCTGGGTTCCAGTGATTCTCCTGCCTCAGCCTCCCGAGTAACTGGGATTACAGGCGACCGCCACCATGCCCGGCTAATTTTTTGTATTTTTAGTAAAGATGGGGTTTCCCCATGTTGGCCAGGCTGGTCTCGAACTTTTGGCCTCAAGTGATCCGCCCACCTCAGCCTCCCAAAGCGTTGGGATTACAGGCGTGAGCCACCGCACCTGGCTCTTCACTTTTAAGAGACTGTTTTTCATTCTGTATAGCACTGAATGCTACTTTTAATTTTTTTTTTTTTTTGAGACGGAGTCTCACCATCTCCCAGGCTGGAGTGTACTGGTGTGATCTCAGATCACTGCAACCTCCGCCTCCCGGGTTCAAGTGATTCTCCTGTGTGAGCCACCGTGCCTGGCCTTTATTTTATTTTTTGATTTTAATTTTAATTTTTTTTTGAGATGGAGTCTCATTCTGTCACACAGGCTGGAGTGCAGTGGTGCAGTGGCATGATCTTGGCTCGCTGCAACCTCCGCCTCCCAGGTTCAAGCAATTCTCATGCCTTACCCTCCCAAGTAGCTGGGATTACAGGTGTGCACCACCATGCCCAGCTAATTTTTGTATTTTTAGTAGAGACAGGGTTTCATTATGTTGGCCAGGCTGGTCTTGAACTCCTGACCTTAAGTGATGTGCCCACCTTGGCCTCCCAAAGTGCTGGGATTACAGGCATGAGCCATTGCGCCCAGCATGAATGCTAGTTTTAAAATCTTTTTTTAACTTCAATCTGAGTAAGATGAGGCATGTATTGCATTGCGTAGATGCTGACTGATTTCATGTTTTCTGTGCTGCCCTCCTGTCATACCTGCCATAAATGCCAGGGGTTAGCCTTCCTGGAATGTCCTTGCTACATTACATGAACTTGCTGCCCCACTGCCTCTCACAATTTATAAATTACAGTGGAGAAAATGGTGCTGACCCACACTCAGCCCAAGGTCAAGCCAGTAGCTCTGCTCAAGGGTTTATAAATGCGTTTTGACACACAGCATCTCTCACCCTCACTGCAGGGTCAGTGTAGAGAGAGAGTGGGCTCCCCCTCATCTGGGCACAGTGGGGAGAGTGGGGCCTCCATGGGTGCTCTGGATAGGGAAGCAGAGTTCTGGATGAGGATGCGCCATCAGTGACAGCTTTGGAACTGCAGACACCAAGGCAGAGGCTGCCCCTGGCATGCACGGAGGAGCGGTCTGTGAGGCAGCCCAAGAATGAATCTAGGCAGAGGGTGTCTGACATGAGGGCTGAGGTGGCGGGTGCAGCTGAAAGCAGCTCGGCCCAGCAAACACCTTCTGGAAAGCGTTCTTGGACCTTAAAAAAACTGCTCTGCTCTCCTTATCCCCACATGTTCCCTTCATCATGGCTAAATCAAGGTGCCTGGTGTGTGATTCAAATGCTCTCCAAGGCCACTCGAGGCCTCTGCCCCTCGGGGTTGCAGCCTGTGTTTCTGTCCTGAAGCCCCGCAGGACACCGGACCCCCTTTTGATTCTTGGCTCTCTTGATCATCTGTAATCGGCTGAACACTTTGAAGCCTTCTCCGCTGATACTGGAAGCCCTGGGGTGCAGGGCAGTGGATATAGGGAGTCCTGGGGTTATAGCATGCACATCCCCAAAGGTGTCACCCAGCTGGATGTGATTACAGCTCTGGAACTGCCTAAGCATGCATCCACTGGTGCTGCATGCGGCCCCTGGGGCACACATTTTCAGTCCCTTTCTTTACCTACAGGAGAAAAAAAGATGCCTGGGGAGATGGACTAGGCCTCCCTCAAGACGGCCCGGTGCACTAGTGGCTGAATCACCCAGAGTCCCTCCCCGTGTGCCCGTCCTTCCCTCTGCTGAATCTGTGAATAACCCGGGGGCAGAGCCTGCCACTTTCCTTCCCAATGACAAACTTGGAGCTGGGGACATGTCAGGCCCTCAAGGAATAAATACTTCCTGAATCTCTGAATTGAGTCTGATGGAGGAGTCCTCACTGACTAGAAGATGAGGCTAAGAACCTAAAAGGGACTGGGGAGAATGGACTGCGGGCAGCAGGAAAGACAGGAGACCTCCCTTCACTGAGAAGAAACCGAGACACACAGAGGTGAGGCGGCTCTCAGGGCCGTGTGGCGGGTGGGCGCCCTGCAGCCCTGCGTGCTGACCTGCTGGCGACGTCCTCCTCGGCGCCCGTGTCCAGCACGCTGCTCAGGTTGTGCTCGGCCTGAGTCTCCTCCGGTACCTCCTGCAGTGCCTCAGCCTGCCTCAGGGACAGGCGGTAGTTCTCCAGCTCGATCCGCTCTGGGGTGCCCCTCAGTCGCTTGGCGATGCTGGGCTCCTCCAGGCCGTTCACGCCTGAACCTGCGGGACAAGCACAGAAGCACTGCACTGAGGTCCAACCACAGACGGGGCGTGGGAGTGGGGGCTGACACCCAGGCTGCAGGCCCTCCTGCCAGAATGTGGGGCAGGACAAAGGTCAGAGCATTCGCAGAGTTGCCAGAGGCCAGAGAAGGACCCTGGCATGAGAGTGGGAATTTCACTCTGCAGGAGAAAGGAAGGTGGCCCTGTCTGCCCTCCAGGTCAGAGCGTTCTCTCTCCTTCATCACCCTGAACCCGGCCCCCAGAGGGGAGACGCAGTCTCCCCGCAAGAGTGACTGGTGGTGAGGGGTGTGGGCCAGACCGCAGGCAGCCAGGAGCCAGGTGCCCCTGAAGCAGCCTTGCCTGAGAAGGGCATCCCCGGTGCAGTCTGCCCCAGGGATCCAGGCCCCCACCAGGTGCCTCCCCCAATGCCTGCCCCGGGATCCAAGTCCCCACCAGGCACGTGCCCCACCACTGAGGGGGCCTGGCCAGCTGCCTGAAGAACGTCTCATGCTGCAGATCTGTCTCCTCACAGTTAGATAAGGCACTTTCGGTTTCATAAGGCCACGTGGGCGATGCTGCCCCTACCGCAGCATCGCTGCTCAGAGGAAGGACACCAGGCCCGATCGCTCACAGAGGTGGCACCCAGGCCTCTCTGCGATGCACAGGCACACTTCCCCATCAGTCCTCCGTGGGCTTCCGAAGCCACGGGGTGCCCTGCCTGCGTCCTTTCACCCTGTGGTTTCAGCATCGTCGGCGACCTTGGCCGGAGTCCTTTGTGCGCACAGGGCGTCACACCAGGTGATTTTAAAATCCCATCACTCTGGCTGGGTGCGGTGGCTCACACCTGTAATCCCAGCACTAGGGGAGGCCGATGCAGGCGGATCACGAGGTCAGCAGATCAAAACCATCCTGGCTAACACAGTGAGACCCCATCTCTACTAAAAATACAAAAAATTAACCAGGCGCGGTGGCGGGTGCCTGTAGTCCCAGCTACTCGGGAGGCTGAAGCAGGAGAATGGTGTGAACCTGGGAGGCAGAGCTTGCAGTGAACCGAGATTGCGCCACTGCACTCCAGCCTGGGTGACAAAGCGAGACTTCATCTCAAAAAAAAAAAAAAAAAAAAATCCCATCACTCCTCCTCCACTACCATTCTTTGGTAAAGAAGCACTTTTCCCATTTTTAACTTTATACTTTCAAGTACTGCTATGGACTCGGATTTTTGAAAATGTGTTTTACAACTGTGCTTTGGTCTCCTTTAACATGGAACAGTTCTGCTACCTCCCTTATCACCACCACTATTCTCTGTTGACGTCCCTTGTCCTCCTGATCCTGGTCAGAGGAGGCCGTCATGAGTCCTCTGGTGTGTCCCTTGTAATATGAGTAGCACCGGGTCCAGGTGGAGGCGGGCAACCCCAGGTTGGATTTCCTCATCTTCCAGATGCCTGGCTCCACCAGTAGTTGGCTGAAGGGTCTTAGAAAATTTACAGAACTCCTCAGAGCTCGTTTCCTGATAGATAAATGATGGCACCACCCACCTCCCAGAGCCGTCATGGACACCGAGTGACACGATGCACACATACACATGTGGGGGTGCGTGTTGACCCTGCACCCCACACACACGGTCACCTTCCTCTTCCACTTAACGCCTGCCACCTGGGGAGTGCCCAGGAAACATGAGTGAAGCAGCAAGTCTGGTGTTCAGTAATATTTCCCCACCACCGTGTGCATCCTCCTGGAAAGCTGCATCCACAGGCTCTGGAGAGCGAACAGTCGTTACTGAGAAACAGGGCTGAGGCACAGTGCCATGTGGTAGCAGCCTGGTGTTACCAGACATTTTTTTTTTTTTTGAGACGGAGTCTCGCTCTGTCGCCCAGGCTGGAGTGCAGTGGCACGATCTCGGCTCATTGCAAGCTCCGCCTCCCGGGTTCACGCCATTATCCTGCCTCAGCCTCCCAAGTAGCTGGGACTACAGGCGCCCGCCACCACACCCGGCTAGTTTTTTCGTATTTTTAGTAGAGACGGGTTTCACCATGTTAGCCAGGATGGTCTCAATCTCCTGACCTCGTGATCCGCCCGCGTCGGCCTCCCAAAGTGCTGGGATTACAAGCGGGAGCCACCATGCCCGGCTGTGTTACCAGACCTTCAAGGAGGCAGAGAAGGGGCAGAGGTGCTGGAGGGAGCAGGTCATGACTGGGCTGGCATCCTGGCTGGGCAGGTCACCGATTCCTGCAACATTCTAAGCTCTAGGAGACAACGCTGGGTTTTGGCATGCCACATCATACAAGCCAGTGTTGAGAGACAGGTGGTCCATCAGGCAAAACCTGGCTAAAGGAAAGCGGCAGGTGATTTAGCAATTTTTGTGGCATGACAGGTTGTGCACAAAGTGTTTTCTGAAGGCCTGCACTTCTGTTGTGTGCAGTGTTTGAACGTCTTTGTGGCAGCCTCAGAAAGAGTTTTTAATGAACCCTGGTAGTCACAGGATAAGGTCTTGGCACATCTGTTGGAATTACTGGCATCCTCCACCAAATAGCATCTTTCGAATTTACTAGAGAATCTTTACTAAAAAAGCAAGATCCAGTGGCGTATTCATATACAAATTCAGGTAATGGTGTGATGAAGGGGCAAAACACGAATACTTGAGTTCACTTGTGCCCTGTACACGTGCCCACTTGTTTTAGCCTTTGCATCCTTGCTGGGGGACCTTTTTAAACATCATGCTCCATTCTTCAACACCGAGCTCAGGGCACAAAAAGAATATGCTATGATGCTGGGCTAGGGCATCTTGAAGATGAGGAAATGTGGACTACAGGTAATGGCAGAAAAGAGGCAGAGAGCAATCCTGATAGATCTGGCCTCAAGTTTCTCCAAACCTGCCCTCCCAGGCCTGGGACAGCAAAGGCCCTAGCTGCACTAGCTCATCATTCCCAAATACCAGTCTTCCCATCCCTTCCTTCTCATCAAAATCCATGGCGGCCACCCCATAATGAACAGGGGAGGGCTGAGGATACACTGTCTGTGGCGCCATTTGATTCTTTCCATCATTTATTTTTGACAACTGCCATTCAATGGAAAGCAGATGAGAAAGGGAGATAAAGTCAAGCAACTACCCAAGAATCAGCTTTCTGGGAATTCCATAAATACGGAACAAAAAGTGGTATTTCTTTTAGATGGGAGAAGAAAAACAGGATAAGAACTATCACTTCAGGGAAACAAACAACTAACAGCCATCAATTCAGAGGGAAGCGATTTTACAGTAGAGTGAACGAAACTCGGGAAGGAAAACATCCAAGAGGCGTCTGTTTGACGTGGGTAACGTGGGGAACGCATACTGTCTGGCAAGAATTCTACTAGGACCATGGGAAACAAAGCAGATTAAAACACTCTCTACTCTAAAAGAGCTTCAGTAGCACCTGGGAGAGGGCCCTGCAGGAATCCTTTCAGTACGACGTGTCAAGTACCATGAGCCATGTATGCACTCACGGGAGAACATAGAGAGAGTGAGTCAGCACACCTGGCAGAGTCAAGAAAGGTGTTCTGGAGGCATATGGAGTTAGCCGGCTGCAAAAAAAAAACATTCTGTGAGGTAGGCACTATCATTTGCAAATGAAGTAACTGAACTTCAGGTCACACAGCTAGTGAGCCCTGGAGCCAAGATCTGAACATGAGGAGGAAAGGCATCACTCAGGAGATCACCATGCTGTCCCAAGACTTACAACGAGAAGAAAAACCAGGCACATGTTCACAACAGCCCTATCTGCCTTCCCCTTTGGGCATCTTCACCATTGTCTCCTCCCCACTGTAATTTTCTAGGTGAGGGACACAGCACTTCATGAAAGCTTCTTGGAGCAGAGAATCTGGCATCTGGAATGACAGACACTCAGTCTTCCCACTGTTATTGCCCTGGAGATTCTGCAAATCCCGCAGACTAATGGGTTGTCAGGCAACAGAACTTGGCAGTCCAAGCCCAGGGCCAGAGCTCTGGAAGGGGAAATGCTGATTTAATTTTGGGCTTGGCTACAACCAACGAAAAAGAAACCAGAAGCACTGGGAACTGTTCAGATCCTTCACACGCCAGTCCCTGGAGAAAGCCTGCAGAAATGCTGCGCTGGGGACGGTGGAAAAGGGGAGCTGGGAGGCAGCAGTTGCCTCTCCTGTGCCAGACCCACCAGGCCATTGAGCCAGGTCCACACAGAGCTCCAGCTCACCCTGTGGAGAGACAAGGACACGGAAGCACACTGGCAGGCCATTCCCGGGGGTTCAGTGTTTCCAAAGGGAAGGTGGTACTCAGAGGACACTGGGCAAGGACCCCAAACTCACCAACTGCCAAAATATGCTCCACATTCCCAGCCCTTCGCCTCAAAATACCATGGGAAATTAAAAAAAAAAAACCACACGCACAAACACATCGAAACAATCAGCATCCTTGATTCTCTGTCCTGAGCAAGGGGCTTTCTGTCAGATGAATCAGGCGGTGATGAGAAACCAAGATAGTGAGAGCGGTAACAGCAGGGGCCTGGGCAGCAAAGACAGCCCTGTGACCTCAACTAATAGCAGAACCCAGGAGGAGAGAGCAGGAGTGCAGATGTAAACAAGCGCTTTGCAAGGTGCTGGACTGCAAAGCCGAAGTGCACCCCGCCTGTTGGGCTAGCTGGCCCTACCTCCCGCCCTCTACTCCACATGCCTTAGTGCAACAACAGCCCAACAGGGACTTTCCAGCTTAAAGCGGGATGAAAGATCTGCAATAATTTCCAAGGCCAAGTCTTCACTAAGTCAGGGCAGGCAGCTCTCAGGTCACAGGGAGGCCAATCACAGCCCCACACATACCACAAGGAAACAGCTCCCAGGATCTGGGCCATATCCTAAATAGGAAAAAGGCTCTGGGCCGCACCTCAGGTTCTGTTTTGGAATAGTCACTGCCTGCATGAGCTCCATACATCATTCTGGAAGAAACGTTTCTCCTAACAGGACAACCTGCTCTCGGCTGATGGGCAAGAGCTGGCAGGGGGCTTTATCTGCTTCCACCTGACTCCTGGAGAGGCATCGGCGGGTGCAGAGGATACTAAGAGGCAGGGTCTTCCCAGGGCCTCAGCAGGCAGCTCCTCTTCCTCCTCCCTGCAGTGGTGGCAAAGCCCCCCTGTACTCGGCACAGCAGCTGCTGAAGACACTTCAGGGCTCCGGGCCACTGAGAAGGGTGTCGCATAGGAAATCAGGATGTCGAGGGCCTCTTCTGCCTCTTTCTGGCCTGTCCTCCCACTCCTTTTTCCTTTCCTTCTTTATGAGCTTGGGAAAGTTTGAATGGAATCCGAGTCTGACAAGGACTGAAGGAAAGGTGCTGTGTACACAGACTGATTCCCACCCTGTTTCCCATGTCTGTAAGTAGGATGGCTGCAGGGGTTCATTCATCCAATCACTGATTCAACAAATGTTTCTTCACCACCTGCTTCCAGCCAGACACCCTGCAGGTGCTCAGGCACACCAGTGACACAGCAGACAAGATCTGTGCCCTGGGGCAGCCCACATTCTGATAGCCTATGGGTGTCACCCATCTGCTAAGAGAGGCTGATGACCTCAGGGAGATAAAAGGGGCCTACCGTGACCACCTTCCGACCACCTTCCGGCGTCACCTTCCCGTAAGAATGGCGCTGATTGAAATGACTCATCCATTTGAGAAGTGTGCTCCTGCCATTTTGGAATTCAGAGATTCTCCTTAAGTAGTCCCTCTCATTCCTACTGTTTTTACCAGGCGGTACTGGGTATTTTCGCTGTGACTCTGAAGAAAGATCAACTAACATCATTTCAGCTTGGTTATTTCTCTTATTTACGTTTTTGTAGGAATAGGGTCTCACTATGTTGCCCAGGCTGGTCTTGAACTCCTGGGCTCAAACGATCCTCCCAGCTCGGCCTCCCAAGTAGCTGAGATTATAGGCGTGAGCCACCACACCCAGCCCAGCTAACGTCATTTCAGCTACCTTCCCCATATGTCCACCCAAAGCCTTCCCTGCCCCGATCTTCTTGAACTAAAGGAAGCACCAAGCCATGAACCCATTCTGAACCACAACGTCTCAGGAGAGATGTAAGGAAGAGAAATGTGAAGAAACGGCCAGGTTGGCAGCATGAGCCTAAGTTTCCAGATCTGCAGCAAAATCGGTCACAGTGACGTTCGTGCTGCCTGATCCACAGTTCTCAGAAACTCACAAAATCACCCTGGGAAACTGGGGTGCCCTCTTCGCACAGAGTCCAGATCATGGACAGGGCTGTAAGCGGGATCCATGCCTCCATCTGTTTGATCCCGTTCAAGTTGGAAACAGTACAGTCCCTATGTTCTCCCACACGTCCTCACATACTGGGAAACGGGGATGACACCACGTGAAGTGTGGCTGTTCCGAAACATTCGGAACCATGTCCGGCCGACATTTTCCAGTTTAGGGCCAGGCCCATGGAATGTATGAAGCTGCAGAGGGACCCCACTGCCTTGATCTGGGCTGGTCAAAATACAGTGAAGAATCAGCTTGGATACTGGTTCACTCCTATCTTGCTTTGAGCTAAAGTTCCCACAGGAGAGCCCATTGGCAACATGGCTACCATCCTGACTTAGAAACCTAAAGTAGTGGGATGGGTCACTACCTGCCTCGGGGACTTCACCACTCCTCTGGTCAAGCTGCACATCAACTGGTATCTGCGGGAGAAGGGCTCTAGCCTATTTTTAGGAGAAGTCACCCCTGGGTAGGAAAGATTCAGAGGGCTTGTTAAAGGGCCCTACAGTGTACAAAAGGTCTTCCTGCGCTTATTCTCAGGCACCTGGTGCCATCAACTTGGGCTTTTCTCCTCTGCTGCCCCATTCACTAGCCTTAGAGGCTGCTTGATGGGGCTCGCATTTTTATACCGTTGACAGCTATGTTCTCATTCCAGGAGGGCAAGCCCCAGAGCCATGTGTGGAAAGGAAGTTTCTAAGCCACTGCTATGTCAGGGTGGTTTCTATCCCCACACGCTGCCCTCCAACAAACTTCTTCTGTGGCTTCCTACTGGCAGGGAGAGTGTGTTCACAAGAGTTTTCCAAGATCACATGATATGAGGTATTTCTTGCTTGTGAAGCGGGCGATGAGGGATAAGCAGCAGTGTTTGTTGAGCGACTACCTGTGCCGGGCACGACGACAGGCAGGCTCTACACACGGCCTTAAACATCACAAATCCCACAAGTCCCTGTGATTACATTGAGGGCTCTGAGTCAGTGATGTTGAATAACATGTCCAAAGACTCACATGAGCCAGAGCTAAGGCTAACCCTAGTCTCTAAGAGTCCTTCCAATCAATCATGCAGGAAAGAATTTGTTTTTGACACAGGGTCTCACTCTATCGTCCCAGCTAGAGTGCACCGGTGCAATCATGGCTCATTGCAGCCTCAAAATCTTGGGCTCAGGTGGTCCTCCCGTCTCAGCCTCCTGAGTAGCTGAGACTACAGGTGTGCGCCATCACGCCTGGCTAATTTTTGAATTTTTTTTAGAAACGGGGTCTTGCTATGTTGCCCAGGCTGGTCTCAAACTCCTGGCCTCAAGTGATCCTCCTGCCCTGGCTTCCCAAAGTGTTGGGATTATAGGCATCAGCCACTGTGCCTGGCCCAGAATGGAATATGTGTGCGTGTGTGTATGTGTGTGTGTGTGTGTGTGTGTATATATATATATATATATTTTTTTTTTTTTTTTTGAGATGGAGTCTCACCCTGTCACCCAAGCTGGAGTGCAGTGGTGCAACCTCCACTCACTGCAACCTCCATCTACCAGGTACAAGCAATTCTCCTTCCTCAGCCACCCAAGTAGCTGGGATTACAGGCGCGCGCCATCAGGCTGGATAATTTTTATATTTTTAGTAGAGACGGGTTTCACTATGTTGTCCAGGCTGGTCTCGAACTCCTGACCTCGTGATCCGCCCGCCTTAGCCTCCCAAAGTGCTGGGATTACAGATGTGAGCCACCGCGCCCGGCCCCAGGATGGAATTTTTAACTGCCTGCTACACATGAACTATTCTTCCTTTGGGGTAACTTTACTTGTATGTTGGGGCACTGAGAATAGTGGGAAAGCAGGTGACATGGGCTCATTGGGAAATTCAGTTGCTTTGAAGATACTTATCAGAAGAATTGGGAAATTCTGAGTTAAATACAATATGCTAGAGAGGCCAAAGAGGAAAAAACCCAATAGGGAACAAACCAGTTCTGTACCAGGGAAAACCACCCAAATGGGAGGGGGGCCACCCCTCAGACCCAAACACTGTTTCCTAAGCATGCCGAGGACACCCCTGCAGTGAGGACACCGCTAGGGGGGACGAGAGCTCCTCATCACCGCAGTCCTTTGCTCTCACTCTGTGTGACCCTGTGGAACTTTTGCTTTTGAATTAGTTTTTTTTTTTTTTTTTTTTTTTTTTTGAGATGGAGTCTCGCTCTGTTACCCAGGCTGGAGTGCAGTGGTGCAATCTTGGCTCACGGCAAACCTCTGCCTCCCGGATTCAAGTGATTCTCCTGCCTCAGCCTCCTGAGTAGCTGGGATTACAGGCGCCTGCCATCATGCCCGGCTAATTTTTGTATTTTTAGTAGAGATGAGGTTTTACCATGTTGGTCAGGATGGTCTCGATCTCCTGACCTCAGGTGATCTATCTGCCTCGGCCTCTCAAAGTGCAGGGATTACAGGTATGAGCCACCGTGCCTGGCCGAGTTAGTTTTCTACTGTCAGGTTATTTTTACTGTTATGATTACATCATCTCCCAAGGTGCCTTTTTGGCAAATGGAAATCCTGGTACACATCAATGTATCTGGTCAAGGCAAAGAGGTTTCTTTTAAGCTATAAACCCGACTCTCCAGTAACATACAACTCACCAGTGTGTCATGCGGCTCTCCTGAAAACGTATTTTTCACGTGTTATACCATCTCACAGGTAAACCTTGACTTGATTTGTATCAACTGGCCAGGCCATCCTTCCTGATGGCTGCTTCTTGGCGTTGGGAGGCTGTGGACATGTCTAAAGCACTGGAATTCAGCTGGGTCTCCTCTTAAATTGCACGAGTGCTGCGCTCTAGCTGTCTACCTTCATTACCTGCCCACCTGGATGTAGCTGGGTAAGATCTCAGAAAGGGTAGCGGTTATGCGCTGGGATTTGAAATATTTTAACTCTTTGGTTCAAATACGTGGCTCGTGAACCGGGAGGTTCCATACAGTTACATAACAAGTAATCTGTCAAGTCAATAGTTGCAGGGCTGATCTCTCAAATCCTAAGGGGCAGGTGAAGACAGGAAGGATGGCTTCCCCTCTACTTCTGCCGTCGTTACCCGATCCTGCTTCTGGCTCCACTTCACACCCTTGAAGGGCTTTTATACACGTCTTTATTAGGGCATCTCTCCCCTTCTGTTCAGGTCTGAATGGACTTTAAAACCAGAGGCTCTGCTGGGGAGAGGGATTATTCTCATCATCTTTGTGTTCCTGAAGCCATCAGTGCATCAGGGTAGACAGTCAATAAAGTGTTTTGAATAAATGATCAGGATAAAGAATTCTAATCCTGTGTCTGAGCTTTGCTCCACTATAATGTTGAGCATATTCTGGCCTTGGTTTCCTGATCTTAACACAGAGACTTCATGACCACCATGCCTGTCAGGTAGCTTGGTGCTACGCAGGGCCCCAAGAACAAATGGGAACGGCCGCCTCATGAAAAGGGCAAGTCTACCAAGACAGCAACAGTTCTCATAGCACTCAGGAGAGAAATTCTGACGAAGACGCCAATGGCACAGAGGACATCAAAGTTCTGAAAAGAGACTACCTCGAATGGCTTGATGTCCTGACACAAGCACTTCACTTCACGGTAGAGAGGAGTTTGGTTCTGGGAAGCAGCTTGCTCACCAGAAAGGGGCCCAGTGTTGACACGTGGCGGGTGAAGGGCAGAGGAGGACATGGGTCAGCACGAGCAAGTCCAGGCTGACGTGCTTTCCCCAAGACTCCAGGCTCTATTCCAACCCTCCTGTCCTCCAGAGCAGAGTGCCCCTGACACTCTCAGTCCAGAATGCATCCAAAGCCAGCTCTGATGTGACCCTCCTGTGAGCAGCCACACAGCCTCAGGCAGGCTCGGTCTACATCGCAGGATCCACAGAGACAAACCCACGTTCCAACAAAAGGCTTCTCTTAAATAGGTTCAGATGCCTTTCTTTTAAAGACACAAAATCACATATACATACTCCCTTGGCTAGCTGCAGATGTGTTTTTGGAAAGAAACTAAAGTTGCCTGCCACAGTGCCCATGACTACCCTGTAAAACGTCAATCACAGTCACACTTCTGTTTTCACCTGTCAGAGGGCCACTGAGGCTGGCCTGGAAGAGAAACATCGATCACAGTCACACTTCTGTTTTCACCTGTCGGAGGGCCACTGAGGCTGGCCTGGAAGAGAATCATTAGTGTCTCGGGATGGAGAGGCTCTAAACAAGCAGACAGACACTAAGAACAAAGGCTGATGGTGCAGGAGCGTACAGCCCAGGCTCGGGGCACCCTTTCTACAGCATCAGCAGCAGCTGAGCAGCTGCGGGTCTATCATCACCCATAAAACACCCATTGGTGCACTGATTCCAAGAGGAAATCAGGTACCCTCCTTTCCTCCAAAGGGGCCACCTGAGGCTCCTGGGTCTGACCAGCAACCCCAGACAGGCCCTGGGACCACGCATAAACCCTTGCTCTGCCTAAGAGAAAGCTACCTGGCTCCTACTCACATTTCCGACTTTCAGGTTAGGAGTTGAAAATTTAGCTTAATGAAGGCCGGGGCTTGGTGGCTCATGCCTGTCATCCCAGCACTTTGGGAGGCTGAGGCGGGAGGATCACCTGAGGTCAGGAGTTCAAGACCAGCCTAGCTGACATGGTGAAACTCAGTTTCTACTAAAAATATAAAAATTAGCCGGGCGTGGTGGTATGTGACTGTAATCCCAGCTACTCAGGAGACTGGGGCAGGAGAATCGCTTGAACCTGGGAGATGGAGGCTGCAGTGAGCCAAGATCGCACTGCTGCACTCCACCCTAGGTGACAGAGCGAGACTCCATCTCAAAAAAAAAAAAAAAGGAATATTTAGCTTAATGTAAATCCTGTGTAGGACTGTTTGTGCTTTTGTTACTATAGTGAAGAGCCCCTAGGGTGTCATGGAATCAGTAGGTGACTTCACATCCCATTCACGCAGGCTGAGGGAAAAAGCAATGCCAAATTTAGCCAAGCAGCCATGGAGATTTAACCGTGCTTCAGAACAGCTGGCACGCAACGAAGGTCCACTCCCCCAGCCCACTCTGCTGCAGCCTGGAGACAGCCAAGCTCTCACCTCTTCTGCTTCCCCCAGCTTCTGTTGGCTGAAGATATATCTCAACGGGCCACCTTGTCCTAACCCCACAGCAGGCACAGGCCAGAGAGGGAGGCCCGTACACAGCCAGTAGAAATGATTCTAATTCACCCTCACTCTAATTCTTCCAGAATTTCCTGGAATCCTTGCCAATGACAATCACATTTGATATTCTTGTAATGCTTTTAAATAAACAAGTTTCATACATCTTAACTTATGCGCTCTTCACAACAACTTTAGCAGACAGAGGAGCATGTAGCATTTTTCTTCATTTAAAAATTTTACACATGGTGAAACTGAGGCTCACAGAGGTTATGACGGCAAACATGACAGGTGGCAGAACTGAAACTCAAATTCACATCTTCTGTTTCAAGATCTGTGCTGGTTCCATGGAGACCCAGCTCCACTCTCTGAGGCTGGGGCTACCACCAAAGGGTGTGCACTTCCACTGGGGTACAGAAACAACACAGATCTCTGCTTTTATTTTGCAGGTCTGCCTTCTAAAATGATCTGCACCTGTCCGTCCTATGGCATGCAGTCTTCGTACGGGGTCCCGACGTGTGAGGAAGCACAGCCACTAGGAAGTGTGTTCACGGTTTTGTGGGGGCTGACAGGTCTGGAGGCCTGGGCTGGGAGCTGGCAACACTGTTCAGGATCACTTTTCTGATTCTCACCGTCCTCTATCCTGATGGCCTCCTCTACCCCACGCCCACTTCTCCCACAATATAACTGAGGCTGACAGCATGTCAATGTCATGTCCTTTCTTCTAACCTTAGTCTAGATCCGTGATTCTCAACTGGGGTGATTTTTCCCCTGGGTCACTTGGCAATGTCTGGAGACATTTTCTGTTGACACAGCTTGGGGAGGGGGTGCTACTGATGTCTGATGGGGAGAGGCCAGGGACACACCCGACACACCACAAGGCACAGGAAGCCCTCACAGCAAAGCAGGATCCAGCCCAAAACGTCCACAGTGCTGGGCTGGAGAAGCCCTGGCTTAGAAGTTATATCAAGTTATTTCTAATCTCTTACCAAACAGGCCGACCAACCAACTCTCCACAAGGTCTGACGTGGTAAGCTCACGACCCTTCACCGTGGCTGCCAAGGTGCAATGCCTGACCAGCAGGAGTGCAGTACATGGAGTACCAACCGAGAACTGCCTGGTGAACAGGTAGCTCTGGGCTTGCCGTCCACAGACAGGAAATCCATGAGAGAGGTGCATGCTGTGACAAACTTGGTCACTGCCACTCGCTGAGCACCTGCACCCCAAGTAGCTGCATGAGCCGCCTGAACTTTCCCTTGTCTCATGACGCGACTCTACTGATGGAAGGTGATTCTGCTCCTCCTGGCAATGCCCCTGGAGGGCACCTGCACATCCCCTACCCCTCCGTCCATGTTCGTCATGTGCATGAGGCCGCAGGAATTAAAGGAGACCACCAGAGATGAATCTGATGGGCTTCTCGCCTTTCACTCACTTTCTCCTGGCTGGATGCTAGACGCCTCTGACAGACAGAACGTTCCACTTGGACATTACAGCAGGAAGTCTCACTAAACCCAGGAAGAAAACTTGACGGGAGAACATGGCATGGAAAAACACACCTACCTTTGTGCTGTGTTCTCAACTCTTCTTTTTCCCCATTTTCCAGAAACCTCCAACCTGAGAGCTCTGAGGGCCCCTGCCACAGTGTGCCTTGCCGAGGTCAGGCCAGGCCGTGCCACACATGCCCAGGAGGCTTCCTGAAAACCTCTCTATGCTGAACCACGTTGCAGCTGGCAGGCACAACCAGGACTTCCCATGCACACTTAGCCCAAAGACTTACGAGTCAATCACTTTACGTGTGAGTTCAGTACAGAGTGGCCCAAGCCTGAGTAGATCAGAATGTCCATATTCAGCACAAAAAGAGGTACAAAATCATCCCTTCCTTCCCCTATCCCTAACCCCACACAGGTCCAGGGCAGGCAATGTCTTAAGAGGACTGTGAATGGCAGCTGTGAAGCTGTAACACAATGGAAGTGTCAGCTCCACCTTCACTCAGGCCTTTGAAACGTATCAGAAAATGAGGTGGTAGAGGAAAAGCCAACAGATTTATAAGCTAGAAGCAGTTACACCAGAACTCGAAGAAAAAACATCCCCCAAGCATGTTCCCCAATCCTCCACATCACTGGCAGGGCAGACGGATGGAGGAAGGGCTTACTTTTCATAACAAAACCTCAGGCTGGATTCGAGAGGACCAAAACGAAGGATGATATAGAGAAAATGAAGAGAAAGTCCATTTCATATTATTTACAGTCAATTCGGATGGTTGTCATTCTCTTCCTCCATTTCTTTAATGACTTCCCCCATTGCACCTCAGTGATGAAATCCTTTGCCTCTATTTAACGTGCTGTCTTTCCAGAGGCACATTCCCAACTCTGGGATGGTTGTCAAATTGGGAGACCTGTATTTTCCAGGAATAATGAAATGGAAACTCACTGGCTTCTCCAGGGCATCTACACATAGGGTTCTTGCCTCTCGCCCACGCTGCCGAGCCCAGGCTGCAGAGAATGATGAAGGGCAGCTCCTGTGTCCTCTGCACAGCCTCTGCCCAACTCTGAGTTTATTGGTTACATGGCCTTGGCCAAGCCTGCCTAACTCCTATGTGCCTGTTTCCCCATGTGCAACATGGGGCCTGCCTCCCTTATGGCTGCTGTGAGGATCCAAGGTCAGCTACACAAAGCATCTGCTCAGGGCCTGTGCACAGTGCGTGCTACATGTTAGCGACCGCTGCTGCCGCTACTGTGTGTCCCCCAGCGTTGTCTTCTGTGAGTGAGTATGGCAAGGGCCCCCAGGGCTAACTGATCAGCATCAGTCACATGTGGGGAAAACAGCAGGAGTGACGGCACTGCAAGCTTTACTGTCGATTTTTATTTGGGGAAAGTATTTCGGCAGAGAAGAGGGCTTTCTTGGTTGCAAACACAGACAAGCCCGAAGCACGGTCTTTTGGGCAGCATGAAGGATCGCTGCTGGCTCTCGGCAACACAGCAAGCCAGTGCGGACTCTTACCTCCCTGGCCCTTCATTCTCCTCTCTAAGCACCCAGTGCTTCCTGTTTCTCTGAGATCGCAGAGCCCTCTTCCCTGCACCCTCCACCCCAGCGTTCCCGTGCCTCTACCAACGCCAATGCCCCAAGAAGGCTGAACTGGCCAAAAGGAAGGCAGCAGCTGGTTCAGAGTAATTCACGTTAGATCAAACTCTAGAAGAAAATGTTTACCTTTAAAAGAACCTACTGACCTAGTCTCTCGGCAGTAAAATGGTAGGAAAGAAATTTTATAGCTGGTCTCACTGTAACCTGGTCTTTTTAGAGTCTTAGTTCTGGGGAACAGGGCAACAATAAATAAATTGCTGCCGTAATCCTGTTAATCGATACCAGCTCTTCCTTGGTCACCAGGTTGTACTTTGTCCATGAAAACTACTCTGGCAGGAGTCCCCACCCCCTGCGCTGTGGCCCGGGCTGGGTCATAGACCCACCACCTGTCAGGAACCAGGCCGCATAGCAGGAGGGGAGTGGCTGGCTAGTGAGTGTCACAGCCTGAGCTCCGCCTCCTGTCAGATCAGCGGCGGCGGCACGAGATTCTCCCAGGAGCGGGAACCTATTGTGAAGTGAGCATGTGAGGGACCCACGCCGCATGTTCCTTATGAGAATCCAACTAAGGCCTGATGATCTGAGGGGGAAGAGTTTCATCCCAAAACCACTGCCCACCCCAGTCTGTGAAAAAACTGTCTTCCACGAAACCAGACCCTGGTGCCAGCAAGGTTGGGGAACACGGCCTGCGGCGTGGCTCTTCTCCCGCAGGTGCAGGAGAGTCGGCTCCTCATGCTTCTCAGTTTTCAGATTTGAGCTCTGGGCAGCGAGCAAGTGCCCGGGCTACGCCCCTCTCTGGAGCTCTCTTACACAGTGCTCCCAGCTTCATTAGCCCAGAAGAACATGAGAACACCATGAAAACATACTCATTTAGGCCTCTGCCAGGAAAATGGCTCTGGTTTTGCCAGGTTTTTGTTGAGGAAAACCCAGACCCACGAAAGCCCTGAGTTCTGGTGCCCTTGGGACCTTGCCTGGTGTTGGTCTTCAGGAATTAATTCTACCTTAAGGAGCGCCTGTCACCAGAACAACTCAGGGCCCGTGCCCTTCCACTGGTTCTCCTTTCCTGGGGAATTGGCACTGGCTGAGGCGGGGTAACACTGAGATGCAGGTGCAGGGACAATCCAACCTTGCAGAAGGCTCTGGAATCCCAGCGAGGCAGGAGGCACTGGGCTGAAATGCTTTGGGTTCTTCTGGGAACAGGGACTACTCAATGTAAAACAATTACTGAAGACCAACAGTTCCAAGCATGGACCTAAAAGAAATCAGGCTGCACTGACTATGAAATAAGAGTGATCAAATGGCAATAATTCTGATGTTTCACAGAACACAGAATAAGGAAATCAGTCACTTAACAGTCACACCTGGGCAGTCTCATGTGATTAATGTAGAAGCACAAAGAGCTGGGTAAGTACAGAAAGAAATAGAGATAAAGAAAACACAAGAGGCCAAGAGAAGTTCTGTAAGGATTTTTCTAGTAGCTGTCCCAGCATGGCCCCAAGAGTCTGCAGCAAGGCGGAGCTGGGGCCCTAGATTCCCTGTCTGTGGAAGGGTGTTCCAAAACTTCCTTTCATGCCAGCAAGGGCCTTCTGAGGGGCGTGTGCCTTCTCCCCGTTTTAGGCACATTCTGCCTATGCACAGCATACTTCTTATTGCTGGGAGGAAAAGCACATTATTGACAAGGTTGGGCTTAGCTAGCCTGAGTTAGGGTGAAGATGCTGGCAGTGATTCAACCTCTTGCCCACTGTCCTTCTTGGAGACCCATTAAAGGGCCCCCAAAATATTCAGAAAGTGTTCATAAACTGCTTTTGCAAAGCGATGTGGAAGTTGGCCCACAGGAAGTAAAATGGAGCTGGTGTTCACGTGGCTGGTAGAACCCGGAAGTAATTGATGGAGAGTCCCATCCGCCTGGAGGCCCGCATCCCCTCCCGGGCAATGAAACGTGTTTCTGCGTACAAGCCTACCACCCCCTCCCGCCAAGGTAAGCGGTGAGGAGACAAGGAGCAATTATAAAGAAAGAGGTGTTGGCAGCCGACAGGGTGCTGAGAATTCCGGGCGGTGGTGAGAGGAGCCCACAGTGCCATGACCTGACCTGGGCAGGAGTGCCAATGGGCCTCACCACCCCTTGTTTCATTATGACTAATCTACTTGCTGGCACTTGTGAGGCGCTTGGCTGGGTGAGCTGCAAGGTAAGGGCTGGTTTTTGAGTCTCAAGGAGGTTTCAGGGCTTCGTGAAAGGGGCTGGAATTCGGAGAGACTCCTCCTGAAATCTCTGCCTGGCTGCTGCTGTTCAGAGCTCCACATGGGTGTTTTTATCTCGGGGAGCACTTGTGGGACCGGGTCCTATACGGCATCATCCTGCCCTATTTTTTAGCATGAAAATAAGAGTGGCCCATTTTCACAGCCGCTCTCCTTCCATGTCTGTGCCACGGCCTCCCTCTTAGGCAGTGTGTTAATTAGGGAAACAGACAGGGAATTTATGAGAAAAAAGAACAGATTTCAAGAAGTTTCAGAAGGAAACTGAGATCCAAAGGGGATTTTCTGGGGTGTTCCCAATGGGCAGCACAGAATCACGTTGGGTGTCCCCACCTTTCTGCTGGAAGCCTCAGGCATCGCTCTGAACAGCAGTGGTCCCCTCCCCTTTATTGCTGGGGGATGGGCAGGCAACAGCAGCCAGGGGCTGAGATTTGAAAATTATGCACACGTATGTATCCATCCTTATTACTGACGCTTAGTTAATTTGTCACTTATTGCGCCCCCCCCACATCCCAATTCCTTCTCTCCCTTCTGCAGGCACTAGGATACTGACTGACTTATTTCAGAGAAAGGGGAGCAAGAGGCTACAGACCTGGGGGGCTGAGGGGAGGAAGGACATGAGCAGGCCAGGAGACACCGCCCAGACTCTCGGAACCATCAAGGCTCTGAGGAAAATGACGGTGTCACAGCAGAGCTGTGAGCTACTGGGGGGTAAGGCCCTCCCTAACCTGGACTGTGGTTGTCGAGAATGCCAAGCAGACCCCAGGGCCCTGCTGCTCTGATCTATGGGGAAGCCAAGACCTCTTCACGTTCCAAGAGAGCTGCTTCAGGGGGATGGAGGCCAGAGAGGGCTCTTTCATGTGAGAACACCCAAGTGCCTAGGGCCCGGCAGGTGCAGACTCGGGGCTGAGTGCTTTGCCCACCACAGCACAGTGCCCTCTCTTGGGCCAATTCAGCACGAGGCTAGGCCTGTGCCCACTGCAGCTGGCAAAATGTGGGAACAGTGCCACGGCTGCTAATGCCAGCAGCGGTGTGTGTGAGAAGGGAATAGTCTGTTTTTAATACAGGCTAGTCCCTTCAGGCTGGAGAAGGGCCAAAAAGAATCAGATATCCCAGCTTAGCGTCCAGGTCACACCAAAGACAGCATGAGAGAGAAATCAGCTCAGGAAGAAAGAGCAAGAACTTTCAACCTTACCAGGAGCAAGGCTGTTGTGCCTGCGGGCACGCCTGGCAGAGCCTCCAGGCGGAAGACAGACACGCCCCTGGCCCCAGCTCCCTGCCACAGTTGGAGGCAGGAAGAAGGTGCCTGGCTCTATGTCCCTATGGTTGACCAGGCTCTGTGTGGCATTTCTACCCCTCCATCCGCCCAGCCTGCGGGCCCTCCTGCTGGTGGACGGCACCTGAGGCCCATGGGCACAGGTGGCATCCTTCTTGCTTTTCTCCACTTGCAGCTGCTGCAAAGCAAAACTTTGCACCACTCCAGCCCCTACACAGGAGTCCTCTGTTAACGGGAAGCTATGTCAGGTATAAAAACCTATTTCCCCCACTTTGCACCTCTGCTGTCTTGCTGACCCCCCGGAGTGGGAGTCCTGAGCCACAGTGGCCTCAAGCTCACTCCCAAGACCTGCCTGACCTTCCCCCTTTCCCACCCTCTGGTCAAGAGAAAGGGAAGGAAAAGAAAAACTCAGAAACCCGAAGATTGTTTGGAATTTATTCTCTTAAATAAGAATGTAACATTTGTTAAAAAAAAAATTAAAAGCACGACACCTTGGTTTCACAGTAAACAGCAAAAACAAAGTTACACAATTAAATAAAAACTCACAAAGAAACACACCAAGAACTCACAAGAGCACAAGTTAAAAACAAAGGCAAAAATAAAAGTTGAGAGAAGGCGGGCAGTAGACAGGCAGCAGTGGCGTGTTCCTTGGCACAGCTAATCCTCTCCTGTTGGGCTCTCGTACCGCCGCCGGGAAGCCGGCTGGCTGTCCGCCCCTCCTGCAGGCACCCCAAGCTGAATGGCTCAGGAGAAAAGTGAACCCCTTGGTGCCCTGCTCGGACCTTAAAGGCTATGGTGGAACTCCTTTTGGGACAGCCTAAGAATGTTCCAGTGTCTTGCAGAAAAGAGCTGAAGATGCACTAACCACCAAAAGACAGGAGTGGGCTCAAACGGCTAACTCAGTGGAGCCAGACAGGAGACATGTGAGGCGGGTGCCCGGCTCTCCGTGGTGCCCTGGCAGCAGCAGCCCCCTGCGTTCCTAGTCTGCTCTTGGGGCCCTTTCTTGGGGGTGTGCTGCTCATTTTCTGAGACACCCACCCACTCATCTCCTTACAGGCGTGCTGCTCTTACACTGCTGTGCATCCTCAAAGCCCTGACCTGGAGTACGGCTCCCCAGTGTGAGGCTCCCGTGGTTCTCAGAACCAGGAACAAGCAGCTTTAGAAACAGCTTCACAATTATTATAATTACTATAATTTAGGGTCCAATATATAAATAAATATCTACCCATATATGTGCAATTAGATCTATATACATACAAACGTGTACCTATATATAAACATTCACACATCACCGTCAGCTATGGCTCTTGGGGTAAGGTGGGAGGTAAGCTGGATTGCAGAATTCTCTTGCTCCACTAAAAGGCTTTCCATAAATGCCTAGAAGGGAAGGGGACGTGGGAAGCAATAAGACTTCCTAACTTCCCTCTGTCAGGTGGGAACCCTTGGGTTGAATGAAATTCTACTGCCTGGCTACCCTTCTAGCTGGTGTGGGAAAGGCCTGCATTTCCTAAAGGCCCATTCAGGATCCGAACTATGGAACCTCACGGTTATCGGGCAAGGAATGTCTGGGGACAGGGGTCAGGCAACTGCCACTTGTGACCTTCATTTTTTAACTTCAGATCATCTTTTCCATAAGATGACAGGAAACTAACGTGCTTCTCCCCGTCCATCTCTGGCCGGTAATGAACCCGGTGATGAGCACTCGGGCTCTTCTGTTCCTTTCCGGCTATGCCTTCGGCTTCCCTGCTTCATTTTTGGTCATCAACCATATCAGATAAAAAGAGGATTCCTCTGGACAAAAACGAATTCAAGAAACCTGTAACTAAACTTCTCATGTCCAAGGGGAAAATAATCCCTTTTGGGGATTTCCTTTCTCTGCCTATTGTTCAAGCTTTTTCTAAAGTCATGGTGGACAGTACAAGGCCAGGGTAAGAAAATCTGTGCCAGGACCACTAACACGCAGTAGTAAGTATAAGCTTGGAAACACAGCATTTATAGATTTAAGAACAAAAAAGAGGATTTCTATATTAAAAGCACATTACAAACAGAAATACTGTAAACAATGCCCCCAAACACTAAATTAGGCAGCAGGTACAGATTTGGTTACCAGAGAAAGACAATACTTTAAAGCCGACCTAGAGTGGTTCTTTGAACTGCGGGTTGTAATTGGGTATGGGTGTGTTTTTTGTTTTTGTCTTGGCAACAGCAAGAATTTTGGCATAAAAAGAAAAAGAACATAAAGGAGAAGAGAGAAACGCCACAATATAAAGAGGAGGCACAGAGTAAAAGCGCAGCTGGGTCAAACACTGCCCAGTCATAGCTTTACCAGCCCTGCCTCCTGGGGACGTGGGTCTAGGGAGGATGGCTGAGTTACACACAAGAGAATCAAGTGCCGTCATCATCGCCTCTACTGGTCGAGTGCACAGTGGAGGCGGTTACCATGGGCCTGAGCTAATGACTGTTCTCTACAACATACATTCTGGGACCCTGAAACACCTGAGCTTTCCCTTTTCTTCTTTTTTTTTTTTAGATGGAGTCTTGCTCTGTCATCAGGCTGGAGTGCAGTGGTGTGATCTCGACTTACTGCAACCTCTGCCCCCTGGGTTCACGCCATTCTCCTGCCTCAGCCTCCCAAGTAGCTGGGACTACAGGCACCCGCCACCACACCACACCCGGCTAATTTTTTTGTATTTTTAGTAGAGACGGGGTTTCACTGTGTTAGCCAGGATGGTCTTGATCTCCTGACCTCGTGATCCGCCCGCCTCGGCCTCCCAAAGTGCTGGGATTACAGGCATGAGCCACCGTGCCTGGCCACACCTGAACTTTTCTGAAACTTTTCAAAAGGAAGTCTAGTTAAGTCCTCAAAGCTTCAGTTTCATATTTAAAGAAGGAAATCTCTATCAAAGGAGAAAAAGGTATCTATTTCATGCCAGCCATAAAATACTGCCCATAATCCTGTTCCTTTTCTACCGAGGCTAGCAGCAGAGTGAGCTCACCGGGCAGCAAGGTGCCCTGGATTCTGAGCTGCCGGACTAAGATGTTCCGGACTCTGAGCTGCCGAAGGGTAAGCCCCTCAGCCCTGAGCTCAATGGCCTTTGCCACCCAAGCTGGGGGACAGTGCCTGTCATTAACTGTAAGGGTCCACACTGTGATTCCTTTGGGACACCACATTTTGAACTCCCGTGCTATACCAAGTCACCTTCTGGCTCAGAATCAAGAACCACGTGGACAGAGACGTCCTCAGGGCTCTGACTCTTTCTTGGTGGTTTTGCTCTTTAATCACACTGCCAACTCTCATCCTCTCTCCCCACTATGTAGAACATTCTTCCTCTTACTCTCTATGGAACCCGTAATTCTTTAGAACTCCTAAAAACCTGAAACCCATTATACTTTCAATTAGATGGCAAGAATGGCAACCTCGACCAGATGGGAAAGTCAGCAAACCTGGCGTCATTCAGGAATAACCTAAACTTCACTGTGTTTAATTCTTTTTAAAAAATGTTCTGTACTCCAAACCGAAATGGAAAGTTTAGTTTCTTTTGAGTTGTTCTACTGAGTAGTCAGGTTCCTCAGAAAATCCATCTCTGATGAAATAGGGCCCAGACTAATAAGGTGGTGCTCTCTCCAACTGAATGTACATTCTAGAGCATAAAGCCAAAGTCTCTGTCTAGACCCCTTTGGTTATTTTTCTCTACCAGTGATTCTGCCCATGCTCTGAGAGTGTCAGCTGCAAAGGCCTGTGGGTACTTCACGAGAAAGATGGATTATAAAGATCTTCAAGATTGTAGAAGGTTTAAAAGTCATTAATGGTTGAAACATGGCTATAAAATGTTGTTCCCACCTGCAGGGTACTTAAAAAACTTGCTCAGATGATAATAAGGGCACGTGCAGTAGCAGAAGCTGTGTTCACCTGGCTTGGCTGGGTTCTCACGGCTCCCAGGGCACACCACCTAGCCTCTGGGCGCATCTTCCCTCTCCCAGAATGAGCACCACAAGGCCTACATGAACCAGCTGTTAGGGAAGGGAAAGGATGCAACTCTGGGAACCTCTCGTTGAAGGCCAAATGGGTAATTCTCTTGTCCCACCACGGAAATTCTATGACCAACTCCTCCTCCACAGTTCCTGGCACTGGCTGACCATCTTTAATTTTTATGAGTTTTGTATATAGCTGCTTGAGATACATGTGTTTTGAACAAGAGGAAAGTGTGACAGACAGAAACACAGCCCTGCTGGCCCCCTCTTGCCACAGTGACCGTGGGCCGTCAACCACCTGGAGCTGCATGTGGGACATTCAGAACACCCAGCAGTTTGTGGAGCTCTGGACGCATCTCACAGGCAAGTTTTACAAGTTGCTGAGAGAGGCCATTTTAAGGAAAAAGCTACATAATTCTTCCCAACAGGCCTGGTACCCACAAACCCTGCGAGTCCTGTCATGCTATGACAAGAATAAATGTGTTTGTAGAGGTAGAGATGGTACTGTTCACCTCCCAACACAAGGAAGTGGTCATGAAAGTGGGACAGGTGAGGGCTTGGACCTCATGACAAGCCGAGTGGCCAAGGGGTCCGGACAGGGCATGTCCCATCACGGTGCAGGGCACACAGGAGAGCAGCCACAGCTCATCCACACACAGTGACAGGGAACAGGACGCAGAATCTTAAGTGAAGGTGAACCCAAAACAAGACCACAGGGCTTAATCAACACAGCTCCAGGCCGTCAGAGGAGCTTGGAAGCAAACTGCATGAAGGCCGAGTGGCCTTGGCCTCACCAGGGCGGGTGATGCGAGCAGTGTCTGAGCGCCTGCGAGCTCCTGTCTACCTACACAGGACCTGGGCCGCCCTCAGGTGTGATGGTGCGGGACGGGGCTGAGGGACAGCACTTCACGGCTCTGCCGCCCACCGGACGGCCCCATCACTGGGCCACAGCCTGCCAGTGGAACTCCCCTCTGATTTGCACCAGCACCTCCGACAGGCCATAGAGAAAGGGGACTCCGAACGCAAGCAGCTGGCACATGAAAAAGGAGTCCAGAGGGTTTTGGGCCACTTGATGCCCGAATGAAGAAATGTTGCTTTGGAGGTGCTGGCTCATGCCCTTGGCCTTGTCACAGAGGCCGAGGGAGTGACGCGCCACCCAGCCAAACAAGGAAGTGAGGCTACCTGGGGTTCTCTCAGTGGAGCTGGCCACGGCGTTGGCCCGTCCGTTTGCATCTGTGGTGGCGCCATCCTGCAGGGGTCCTTTGGCCTCCTAGGAAAGTTCATGAGAAAAAGAAGAGTGACTCTAACTGATGCACTCAAATCCTCAAATCCCTAGAGGCACTGACAATCTGACACGCTGGTTTTAAATTTTATTTATTTATTTATTTATTTAAGAGACAGGGCCTTGCTGGCGCCCAGGCTGGAGTGCAGCGGCATCATCATAGCTCACTGCAGCCCCGACCTCCTGGGCTCAAGCAATCCTCCCACCTCAGCCTCCTGAGTCACCCGGAGTCAAAGTCTAGATCCACCTAGGTGCACCTCTTCCTGCCAGTCCCTCTGCAGGCAACAGAAGCCCTCAAGGGGGACTGACAGGCAGGCGTGCTGACAAGGTGGCAGCCATGCTGAAGAGACTGCTGGGTTCACCGCGACAAAGACAGGTGGAGAAGCCACCCTCATTAAAAAGAGGATAAGGAAGGAAAAAATTCACAGACAAATAACTCACAGAACTAGTGAAAGGCCCTGTAGGCAGGGTGCCCTTTGGGTGTGGGGAGTGAGGGTGGGGCCACCGAGGGATCCTCCCAACAGTCTCCTCTCCCACCCTGCCCTTCTGGAGGAGGCTCTAATCATGTGGAACATGAGGCGGCATCACCCCAGTGGCGGGGTGTCCTCTCAGAAAGATGTGTGTTGACGAAGGCAGATGTCTACGCAGCTGAGATGGAGAGCTGCATCATCTCCTGGGTCCGACTCGGGCGGCAGGTGGAGCCATTACCTTAGCAAGGCCACCTCAGATCATCCATGAAAAGATGGTTCCCTCTCCACCTGGGACTGCCACCGCATTTTGGGCCCTCTCCGTTCCCAGGAGAGGCAAGGACACAGGGGCATTTGCAGGTTGGCCGCCCCCGGCCCATAGCCACACTGCTGCAACACCCACTGCTTCTCCCCCACTTACAGGATAGTCACCATTACCTTTCCAGACAGGGGAGCCACTGCCGGTCTCTTCCTTTGTGCGTAGCCAGAGAGTCGATAGCAGTAGTGTGGCTTACAGTAGAATTTACCTGCAGACAGCAAGAGGCAGGGACAGAGGCGATGAGCCAGGCACGGATCCTGAACGTGCCTCCCTGGTCTCAGCCACTCCTTTCCATCTCCTCCAGCCTCACGAGGCCATCAAGCCACCCAGCCTTCCCTGGGCCCAGCTTTCTTGTCCAGAGAAGCCAGTTCCTCCGGGTAAACTTTGATTCTAGCTCTCCTCTCCCTTGGCCTGAAGGGGGTCTTTTCCTTTGGTAATGTGAAGGCCATTGAGCCATCACCCAATCAGTGCCCAGAGCAAAGATGTGAGGCCTGTGTGGCAGGGCCAGCAAACAAAGTGGCAGTGTGTGAGGAACAAAGATGTGGTCACATGAAACGCTGGGAGTAGCATTGCTGGGGAAACCAAGAATGAATACAAGTGCGGGGTGGAGGCGTGGAGGCTGCAGGGGTGGGGCATCGCCTGGCATTGGCTCTGACAGGCCCATCTCTGCTGCTCCCCCTCCCGCACCCTATCTCTCACCCCCTCCCAGTCCCCTCAGAGGGTCAGGATCAGCAGGAAAGGACATTAGAAAACAAAAAATACTGCAATGGACTATGAGTAGGATGGAATGGAACAGCATAGAATAGAACAGAACAGAATAGAATAGAATAGAATAGAATAGAATAGAATAGAATAGAATAGAATAGAATAGAATAGAATCCAGAGTGTACTGTGGCATGATGAGAATAAAACGTTATTTCTTGGAACTTGCAGCTGTGTCTGGGTCTCAATGTAACGTGCATCCCCGTGGGGGGTGTCGTCAGAAAAATCTGAACACCACTGAACTTGGCTTTTCCGATGACTCTGGTAATGGAATTAACCCACGCAGTCATTTTTTTCTGACTCTTTTTTACTCTCACTTAAAGAGCGACTGACGACTTTTGAATCTCAAGTGATAAACCCTACTATAGAAACTGTTGAAACAGAAGTAATCCCATTTCATTTTCCTCATTTGTAGAGAGTGCTTCTTAGACAAATGAACTTTCCTGATCTCAAAGCTACAATAAGAGGACCTAAAAGTCAAAGAAAATAAAGGTAAGATGGCATTCTTCCCTTTCCCTTTCCCTGATGATCTGATTATATCTTTCTTCTTTTCCTTCAGAGAAACTGACTTGTTTTACCTGCACTCCCTATCCAATGCTGAATAAATCTATTAGAAAGACACAGATTTTAAATAATTTTCATAATGCCTAGTATACTTTCTCAGACAGAATGTTTCACTGGCCACTGCACTTGGCCAGGATGCAGAGACTCTGCAGTGGCAACACCTGACAGCCAAAAGTCCGCCAGTCTTACCGCCTGTTTCTCCACCAGGGGAGTGGAGCCACGGGTTGTTGCCTGGAGCTTGGCCACAACTTCCTTTTCCCATCTGAATAAGCCACTCAGCTTTTGTAAATGTTGGCCACCAATAATTAGGATAAGATAAGATGTATGAGTGCTTGGATCATGCGCTACTTGTTTTGGTCTGTTTCGTATCTCATTCTTTAAGAAATACCCCTCCCTCCTCCATGAGACTGACAGGGGCTGGCAACCACGTGGCCTGACCTTCCACCACCAGTAACGCATGACCCAGGCCGCTCGGCAACTCACTCCCTCCACCCCACCCAGGACAGGGTGCTCTGGGGACTGGCATGTGGCCAAAGGCAGGCTTGCTGGAGACGTTATGGGGCTGGTGAGGGAGGTGAGGGAAGGGGCAGCCCTTCCCTGGGGACTGCTATCTGGATGGAAGCTATAAAGTTAAGGCTTCAACTGTCATCTGCATTGGGTTTCTATTACTCGTAACCAAGAGCCTTGCTTATTACAGTAACAGAAAACTAAAATGTTATCATGGCTTTCATTTCTTCCTTCTGTTTTTTTCCTACATTATATTTGCTTGTTTTTGCAAAAGTGGAATCCCAGATCTTAAAGTATAACTCAATTGAACTCAACTGAATCCTCCTTGAACTCTGCTTTGGTATCCTAAACTAATAAAGAAAAAAGGTTTACATTTCAGAAACAAGTCCTCCAAGCCTAATCAAAAAGTTCCAGAAAACTGTTTTCTCTAGGAAGGCAGTATAGATGATGCGAGCAATGTGAGCGCTAAGTGTGATCTCCGTTCCAACACTGTCTCAACTGCTCAGTAGCCGTGTGAACTCATCTGTCTTTTGGAAAATATCTCCTCTCATGGAGAAGAACACAGTACCCACCTCATAGGTGGAGATATTAAATGAGGTGGCACAAGCCACGTGTACGCATCTCCCCATATCCCTTCCCAAACTCAACACGATGGCACTTTTTGCTTTTTAAATTAAAAAAAAAAAAAGCTAATTTTAATGTTAACATTTACCAAGTGCCAGACACTATTTTAACTGCTTTCCATCTATCAACTCATTTAATCCCCAAACAAGCTGGTAAGGCAGGTGCCATTAGTACCCACCTCTTTCTCAGCGAGGAACAGGAGGCCGAGTGACCTGCCCAGCGTGTCCCACAGTCAGTGAACCGCAGAGGCGGATGTGGTCCAGGATGCTGGTGCCAGAGCCTGCACTACCATGACACTACTATGCTTGCCTCAGTGGTAAACCCAGCCTTGCTATGTTTTTAATTAGCTACGAATTGTGGGTGATTCAGTCAAGTGACTGATTCTCAATGGTCCAAATTAAGGAATCCTGATTAACTGAATATGGGAGTAGCTGGAAAAGGGAAATGGAGAAAACAGATGGCCACAGGGCAAACCCAAGGTCAAGTGGGCCGTTCATTCATTCATTCACCCAGTTCATTCATTCATTCACCCAGGCCCGAGTGCCACTGTATGACAGCTACCGATCTGAACACCGAGAGCCCCCAGGCAAGCAGACAGACTGGTTCTCCACTGAGTGCCCCCAGGCAAGCAGACAGAATGGTTCTCCACAGACGCATGGATGAGACAGTGCGAGCCCTGCATGGAGAACCACACAGGTGCACCGGTGCCTGGGCAGCTGCCCTCTATCAAAAGAGCCAGACCCCTCTCTGAGGAGCGCCACATGGAGATGTGAAACACAGGCGTCTCACCCTGTGGAGACCAGGGGGTGTGCTCCAGGAGAGGACACAGCAGAGCCATGTCCTAAGGGAGCAGTGGCTTCATCATGCTTATGGGATGGAAAGACAATGGAGCAAAGAGTGAAGCATGCTGGGGGCAGCTGACGGCAGAGGCTGGGGTGGACACGCAATGCTCTCTCCACCTGGGACAAGGTTGTGGGCTCTGTCTGCATGGCAGTGGCTAGGACATTGGTGAGATCCAAGTCACACCTTTTAAAATCCCTCCGGTTGCTCTGTGGAAACAGACTGGGGTGTAACAGAGGCAAGGAGACCAGTGGTCCAAGTGGAAGATGCATGGCTGGCTTGGAGGCTGCTGCAGGGATGGAGACAGTCTCAGGCTCGTCACTGACGAGGGCCACCCTGCACACACCACCTGTGGAGGTAGCGTATGTCTCTTCTCAAGATGACAGGGAAGGGCCTGACACTAATTTTGAGTCCTTGTCTTAAGAGCTGGCAGCGATCACAAATGAGCTAGTGCTTTGCAAAAAAAGAAACAGCAGCTC
The DNA here is from genome assembly GCF_028858775.2 of Pan troglodytes. NCBI lineage: Eukaryota > Metazoa > Chordata > Mammalia > Primates > Hominidae > Pan > Pan troglodytes. The sequence continues at coordinate 20,584,821 of NC_086016.1, forward strand.
TGTGTTTGAGCAGACCGCATCCTCCAGAAAGAGCTGAAGACAGAACAAATAGCACCACAAGTAAAATATGGGGACATCTTCAAATATGATTCCTAATTTACTAGTATGGAGTTGGCAGCAGGCCGGGAGTCACAATCCCTGAATCTCTGACCTGGAATGAATCTCAGGTGTCATTTGGTGCAAGTGAGCTATTACTAGTTGTGTCAATTTGGACAAACAACATACAAGTTCTCTGAACTCAGCTTCCTGACTTCTAATTACAGTAATAAAAAGTTTCCTAATGGGGTTGTTGTGAGGACAAAGGGCGTGACGTGTTGGGGCGCAGCACAAGGCCTCGGTTACTTCCTCCTGCCACAACCTCCCCAGCTTATTCTTTGTTCTCTGAGCCTCTTCAGTTAGATTTCTGAGACACTTGGCAACTTGGATAAAAAACAGGCTAAAACTTCGGTGCCCCTAAAGTTCCTTCCTGGCTCTAGTCCATCTGTCCTCTGACAGACGAGGGGGAGGACTGTGGAGGGGCTAAGCTGATGAAAATTTTATCTGGGTTAAAATTTGGGGAGCTGGTTTAGAATGGCTGTCTTCTCTGCTCCAGTGTTAACAATACTGCACTCAACCAGGCTGGCCTCATCCTGTCTCGGCCTCTCACTGCCACCCGATCTCCCACCAGGTGCGCACCTCTGCCCTCTACTCAGTCACCATACCCTTCTCTCTCAAAGTCTAGCCAAGGGTCAGGGAGGTCATCCCAAGATGCTCTTGAACTTCACAGATTTCCTCCTCCCCTGTGCTTCTACAAAGCGACAACCTAGGCTGTGTAACCCAGCCTTTCGCTGCACACACTCGTGTCACCTGCTACTCTTCATGGGTCTCATCCCCATAGGACAGTGAGCTCCTGGAGGCACACATTACACTTCTGCATCTTTCACAGAATGCAGCAAAGATGCACACACACACCCATGGGCAAAAGTACCCGTAGATCAATTAGCTGCATCTTGCGACATCTTCTTTCCGGGCAGACTCCACGGTGAGAGGCTAACTAGAACACCCTGAGCATCAGGGACAGCTGAGCGAGGTTGGGTGGCTCCCTCTGCCAGGCCCCATCCTTGAGATCAAATGAACTATCCAGAGAGCAGGTGTGTGGGAGAGGTGGAACAGAAGACTTGACAGCAAACAATCTGCCTGCCTTATCTAAACAGCGTCCTAATTCTTCCATTCTTCCCCAACTCGGGAGTGCTTTTTACCAACATAGCAGAAGGGCCAGGCACCATGACAGGAGTCAGCCTTTCTCGGCTCACCTCTCTGGGCTCCTTCCTTGCTCCTTCTAACAGAGGTGACTGTTTGTTCACCCTCAGGACAGCTGAAGTGACTAGGTCCTAACGGCATGGCATCCCTCTCCTATATGACCTCACTTTATAATCTCACAGTCACGCAATCTTCTATCAATGTCAAGGTCTTTATGCCACCTTATAAAGATTACTGCCTCTCCTATTAATCTAGGCCCCCTCATTACTCTGGAATCTATAAGACTGCCTCCCACGAAGTCCCTCCAGCATCCTATAGGAATGGGGCTGGGGGTCATCAATGCAGGGTCCTCAGATGGCGGCCAGCCTGCCTATGCCCATCACGATGGCTCTATCGTCTGTGTGCAGAATTCTCTACTGTTACCTTATCAAGGTCTTTTCACTGTAAAAACTGGCAGCACATGTTGCCAACGACCAGGCCTTGAACACCACAGTAAATCAGATTCAGGCCCTGTGCAATGGTTCGCAATCCACCAGAGAGAGATCAGACAGATGCCAGAGAGGTGTTAACACGGGCCACCTTGCAGACATCTCCAAGAGCAAAGGTCTGAGAACCCAGGGGCCTGAGACCCAGCTCCAACTTGCTGTCATCATCAACCTTAGGCAAAATATGTGACTTCTATGGACGTGCAAGTCCCCTTCTGTAAAGACAAAAAACCTTATTTTTATTGTGTTCCTTTTATCTCAAGTTCCCACCCTGAGGTCAGAAAGCAAGTAAGTGTCCCTGAAGTCAGGGAAATGACTTAGGTAAATGCATGCCATTCTCATCAGCCTGGTGACGCTGGGAAATACTGATAAGTAAGAGTCTTAGAGAAAGAGTGATGGAGGGAGAGGGGCAAGAAAGGCTGGGAGAGGCATGATGGAAAAGACGCACATGGAATAAGGCAGGAAGGGGCCCAAAGGCGCCCAGCTCAGATGGAAACACTGTCCAAGCACAGTTTCTCAGTGGGGCCGGAGGCGCAGGGTGTCTCACCATCCTCGATGTCGTAGGCGTAGGCCGAGAGGCGCAGGGTGGTGGCGCAGTACTCGCACTTGAAGCAGCTCCGGTGGAAGAACTTGCCCTCGGCACTCAGCCTCTCCATCACGTAGACCCGCTTCTGGCAGAAGTAGCATGTGTCGCTGCCTCCCAGGTTCTGCGGGAACTCCTTCTTCATGGAGCCCTGCAGGAGGTGGCGGTTGGGAGGAAGGCGAGCACCTCAGGGAGTGCCACACAGGCCCTCCTAGAGGCACAGCCTTGCGAGAGCAAAGCCAACCCTCACTAAGGGCTCTGCTTTGAGACAGACTTCTCACTGGCTACGGTCAACTGTGCTCTTGGCTCTGCCACAGAGTGACGGCACCGCCACAGTCACTGCCTCCACGCACTGACAGAGAACACTTGGCACAACCGCGAAGGCCCGGGCCAGCCTGCTGCTGACGAGGGAGCCAGCATCACAGTGCTTCACACCAGACTCGAGTAATGCTATGATACAGCCTGGCGACGCTGGGAAATATCGACAAGAGTCTTAGAGAAAGAGCAATGGAGGGAGAGGGGCGAGAAGGGATGGGAGGGGCATGATGGAAAACACACACATGGAAGAAGGCAGGAGGGGGCCCGAGGGTCCCCAGCTCAAATGGAAACGCTAGCAGAGTTCTGTTCTGAGGGTAGCTGTATCTGTATCTATTCCGTGTTGACATAGTTCACATGAATATATGTGGGTCCCTGGACTCACACAACAACTACTGCAGTCTTAGGAATTTGGTTATCAAAACCCAGACAACCTCAAAAGCAATTACCGCACAGCATACACGGGCTACGCAAGCTATAAGCGACTCAGCACACAGGTGTGTTTCCCATGGCTGTGCCGGGTCTAGCTACACAGTGCCTGGAGGCGTCTCTTACCAGTTCCTTCTTGTCTAGAAGGGCTTTGGGTTGTTCTTTCCTTTGAAGCTGATTGGCTATCTGCTCAGCCAATGAGCTCACTCCGCCCGTGTACATCTTTATATACTTCTATTGGTTGAAGATTACAAAATGACCAGAATGAAGGGAAATGAGAAGGAAAAAAATACATAAATTAAGAAGACACGGGGAAAAAAAGAAATCTTTGGGAAGTGCAATTTGAATACAAGGTGCAGCAGCAAACCATGCCAACACAGTGCTCACAGGCAGGGAAACCGGGTGGAAGAAAAACATCGCGTCAGTGTCCACACAGGGGTACCGGCACAGGCAGGACGGCTGCAGGGAAAGTGTCTTCCTTGGGAAGAACTGGGTCTCTCCCATCTCTGTGGAATGCACAGTTCCAGGGAATGGTGGTAGAAGGCAGGGCGAACGCGCACAGAGACAGGCAGGCAGGGCCTGGGTCCTGCAGAGCTGGGCTGCATTCACAGAACTCGAGGGGCACCCCCATGCACGCAGCGGTGCCCAGGCTGAGCCCGCCTTTCACGGTCCAGGAGGCCATCTCCTCAGTCAGAAGGAACCATGTTCACTCCTGCACAGGCCGCCTCTGTGTGGGGTAGCGCACGTCGCCAGCTCTTCCTGCTTCCTGACGCTTGACCCCACAATGCCTGCCACAGGCAGCGAACGCTCCCAGGCTGTTTTGGAAGAAGCCTTCTCAGCCCTTTCTCCCTGCTGATGTTATTGGGGGTCTGAGGGCAGCATGATGAGGCCCGTGTGGCCCATCCAGGTGCTGAGGCCAGAGCCTTCTAGACTGGGCTGGGCATGTTGGCCACGAGGTGTGGCCATGCAGCCAAGCTGCTCCACCAGCCCAGGAAGGTGGGAATGTGTTCTAGGCCAGGAGGGCTTATTTTAGAGGTTGAAGAAAGGTAAGAGAAAAAAACCCAACCAACTCAAGCCTCTTTCTGGCAACACTGAAACCACAGGAGAAACTTCCACGTCTCCATCATGAGCCGCCCTGCTCACACCTAAGCTGGGTGCCCAGGCAGCCCCGCCTTGACCTGTCCCGAGAGGAAGTCCTCTAGAGACTCCCACGACCAAGTCACCCTTCCATGTGGAGATGGCCACGCCACCATGTGGGTGATGCTCCTCTCATGAACTTCATGGAGTAAGGGGGCTCCCTGCCCCCTGGGGGAACCTGACCCTAATTCTGACTCAGAAACTCACCATGAGCCATTATCCCGGGGATGCCAACAGCCCCCTTAGGACATGGCCTGAATGGACAGACGCATAAGGCCTCGTGTGAGGAAGAAACACAGAAGCACCGGGCGGGGGGAAGCAGGCGCTCGAGGGGCTCACAGATGCACACACGACGAAGCCGTTCTTGTGGCTCAGCTCAAGGCTCAGCTGAACTGAAGAAGCAATTATAGCTTTTAATTCAAAAATAAGATTCCCAAGGATTGGTGCCATTTGCCCATTAACTTCACAGATTATACCTATTAGTGGTAAAGACAAACATGTGGCTCTCAGATCTAAACCTTCTTTAGGGACACTAAAGAAACTGAGGCTTGGGACAGACAGACACCAGGCAGAGCTGAGCAGGTAACTTAACAGCTGACACTGAGGGAGCAGAAAATGGCATTTCTCTCATTCTGCAGCAGACACGGGGGAGTGTGGGCCAGATGCCAAGTATGAGGCCAGGACACCAAGCCAGCCCTGGGCCCTCACTGCTCAGCCAGGACCCTTTTCTCCTGAACTAAACCATCTGGGTTTAGTTGAACTAAACCTGGGGCTGCCCGTGCAAAGGCATCTGCCACATTCAGTTCTCAGCAAGTTGGCAACACTGACAAGCACCCCTGCAAGAGAGGTGAAGACTCAAGTTCTATTTGTTTCTGGCATGAAAAGCGATGGTTTCCTTCTCATCACTCATAAAAAATAGCAGAACTATGGCAATTGCGGGATCGATCCCACCGCACACCATACGTGTGCATATGCTACCATGCACATAGGCGTCAACCTAAGCATGGGAAATACCAGTAGGAGCGGCAAAGAGACCTTCCAATCTCTCTAGAAACTCCCTACAACTGGACCAGTGCTACTTCAGATCCCGCCTCACACCATACGCGTGCATATGCTACCATGCACATAGGATGTGAGGTCTGGCGTCAACTCAGGCATGGGAAATACCAGTAGGAGCGGCAAAGAGACCTTCCAATCTCTCTAGAAACTCCCTACAACTGGACCAGCGCTACTTCAGGTGACAGCCGCGTACATTCCTCAAATGATGACAACAGGCAGCCAGAATACCGCATCGTCACCCCTCCATTGAGGTGATTTAATTACACTGTGGTTCCTACTTTTTAACACATATTATTTTGGAAGACATGTGAAGTTAAAAAAGCCAATGGCTGCAAAACATTTATCATTATTTGATACAGTTGAAATAGGATCAAAGTGGGTTCACATCAACAGACCTGGACGTGTCAGATACAGTGGGATGAAAGCCAGCAGCCACTTTAGCTGAGGAGTGTGCCACAGACCTCACACACGAGACCCACACAGGCAAACAGCAACACATGCAGCCGGCTCCCTACAGGAGACGGGCCCAAGTGAGGAACACTGCAGCCTCCTGGGGTACATGACACTTGCGAAAGTGACGTGAGTGGAGGCTGCGGAGGGCAGAGTTTTAGTGAGTCCTAGGCCATGCTACCTGTCGGAGGGAGTCGGAGGAGGGAGAGGCGGGGCGGGCAGAGGAGCGGAGACTAAGAGAAAGCTCCCACTGGTCGACAAAAAATCGACGAGGAGGTTCAGGCTCTGGCTATAAAATACAAGATGGAGAAAAACAAAAGTAAAGGAAATGTTAAATTAAGTCACACACTGACCTCTGAACATAAGATGGTTGGCAGTTGTAGAGCCTTTTACTCTAGACCTTTATCTAAATACCATGTGTAGTAAAAAAAAAAAAAAAAAAAGTAGCTCCAGAAGCATAAGTGGCCCATGCAAGGCTTCCGTTTGCTTTTAACTGTCCTTCCCTCATGCTTGCAGCAGAGCACACCCTGGAACGCGGTCCCGCAGCTGTGGGCCGCCCGGCACAGCCTCGGCCTCCCTCTGAGTGGGTAAGGCAGCCCGCAGGAGGGGCAGGGGGATGGCTTGTCGACTCACATGCTCTGTGCTCTGCCGAGCAACCCCCGGCCTGAGCTGGGATTTCTCCAGGGCAAAAAGATTCTCCCGCCACCCTATCACTCCATTGGCCTTAGAAGTAGCAGGCAGCAGAGACAGCAAATCTAGAGTGAAGCTCGCTCCTTCTACAGAAGGGCCAGGAATGCAGCATCTCTTCCTTCCACTTAGTGCTCAGAGAGGCTCTGCTTGCCAAAGAGCCAGCTGAATCCCAAGCAAAGATGAGGAGAAAAGACTTGAGCCCAAATCCTCTGCAGACTGCACATAGCACACGTAACAAAACTGGGCAAGGGTCTCCCTTAGCCATGGGCCCATGTAGCTAGGAACCCAGTCCCCAGAGAGTGAGGCAGTGACCGAAAGCTTTGGCAACCAATAACTGCTTCATTTCCCACCAGGTTCAGAATGAACTATTTACAGGTGGGAAGGACAGCATTAAGTCATGATGCTAGGAAGCCCTCTGCTCCTCCAGCTCCAAGCCAGATCGGTCACACTCCCTATCTCAGCCACGTGCACTTCATAGCTCCGTGGGGTGGCGGCATAGACTGGCAGTTAGTTACTTGGTACTTCAACAGCCTCTGCTTGAGACACTCAGCCAGCTCCTTGGCCCTGGGCTCAGCAACACAGGCCCCAGAGGGAGCTGGAGAGGATGGCTGTAAGCACCGCCCCCCAGAAGGAAGCAAGAGGGAGACTCAGTAGCCCCCTGGGGGGCAGAGCAGTCAGAGCCAAGGGGAGGAGTGGGGGACTGGGTAGGACTGGGTAGAGGTGGGGCAGAGAGGGCGAGTACACATGCAGGGTTATGGAGATTAGGGAGGTTATGGAGGTGAGGGAGGTTATGGAGGTTAGGGAGGTTATGGAGGTTACGGAGGTTAGGGAAGTTATGGAGGTTAGGGAGGTTAGGGAAGTTATGGAGGTTATGGAGGTTAGGGAGGTTAGGGAGGTTATGGAGGTTAGGGAGGTTAGGGAGGTTATGGAGGTGAGGGAGGTTATGGAGGTTAGGGAGGTTAGGGAAGTTATGGAGGTTAGGGAGGTTAGGGAGGTTATGGAGGATGGCAGCAGAGTCCAAGAAAAGAACTTAAGTAGTGTCCTCAAAAGTATCCAGCCTGGAGCCCTGCACTGAGGAGTGCAGAAACCAGTTCAGAGGGAAAAAGAGAGAAACATCTCTGCAAGCCTTATTGCCTCCTGAGCTCAAAAACCCTAACTCATCCCCTCTCTGCACCGCAGCCCTAAACTTCAAATTGTTTCTCACTGCCAATCTCTCCTATTCAACATGCTCCCCTCCCTTCTTCTTTTTTTTGAGACCGAGTCTGATTCTGTCGCCCTGGCTCTGTCACCCAGGCTGGAGTGCAATGGCGCGATCTTGGCTCACTGCAAGCTCTGCCTCCTGGGTTGATGCCATTCTCCTGCCTCAGCCTCCCGAGTGGCTGAGACTACAGGCACCCGCCACCATGCCCGGCTAATTTTTTTGTATTTTTAGTAGAGACGGGTTTTCACTGTGTTAGCCAGGATGGTCTCGATCTCCTGACCTCGTGATCCGCCTGCCTCGGCCTCCCAAAGTGCTGGGATTACAGGCCTGAGCCACCGAGCCCGGCCTTCCCCTCCCTTCTTCTTTTAGGCACTGTTTCATTAAACATTATCAGCATCTCATTAAATACACAATCCGCAAAATGGAGGGCACTGCCCTGCTCAGTGAAAAGGGCTGCTTTCCTTTTTGAGGGGACACAGCCTGGGAAGAAGGGAGAAAGAGGCTGGGCACACAGCGCCGTGGGAGAGCAGCCCCAGAAAGGGTGAGCACAGTGGGGCGAGGCCATGGAAAGGGGGTGGGAAAGACCCCCACCTCCAGCCCAGTCTCCACTCCCCGACCCAGCACCAGGTTCAGGCAGCACACACATTGCCCGCTGCTAGCCTGGTGAGAGGGCGCAGGAAGATGGTACTATGATTAGCTCCTATCGGGTCCGAGGGGTAACCTAATTTACTGCTTGGCCATAACTGCATTTCTCAGAGAGCAAAGGCAGAAGGGAGTTAGAAACCAAAATGGCTTTTGTGAGATGAACAACTAGAGATGATTCTTCCCGCTAGCTGCAGAGCTGTACCCACTTGGAGATCTTTAAGGGTAGGAATAACAAGAACAAAAGTTTCATAAAGTAAGCCGGCTTCTTTAACTGGGCATCTCGGCTATCCCTCACATTATACGATGGCCAGCTGCAATCAGTAATTTCTCCCCTCAGTTTTTCAGAAAAGACTAAAGCTTTCCACGGGTACAGCCCCATTTTGCCATCACCTACCTTTCTCCCCTTCATTCTCATCCCACTGGAAAAATCCTCACGCTGGTAAGAGCTTTGGCTCTCTTGGGATTTCCACTTCAAGATCTGTGACTGTTGAATGCCACTTGAATACTGATTTAGACCCTCTCCCTAAGAAGTTGTATCTGACAGTCCAATGCTACTGCTCTACCACTGGCACATAGTTTGGGGGTAGAAATAGTATGGTCTTGGAAGGGGAACAGTGGGCAGAAATGGGAAGTCATTAAGGCCCTTTACAAGAACACACACATTTAGGATCAGCATCCCATCTGAATGCCAGATGGGTGACTGCTTTACAGTGAATGCTATTTGCATTGGTCAACACTGCTAGCAAAAAGAATTCTGGCTCTTGGCTGGGTGACAAGAGCGTGCAAAAAGCAAGGGGAGGGGGCCGTCCCCCACATCCCTTCCCGCTGCCCCACCACCACAGCGTGCCCCGTGTGCTTGGCTCTCAGCATCCCATGCCACGGGTTCATGCTCTTTTACCCTCTCATGGTGGGGGCTCTGCTTGCCACGGTTGTCAGCATCAAGATCCCTGTATGTCTGTTGGCAACAAAGTAGAAACTTAAGCTCCATGCATATCGCTCTATTTGGACCTACTAAACGACAGTGGGAAATTCAGGGGCAGAAATGCAGAGTTCAACACATATCGCCTTCCCCTACTAACCCCATCCCCAGGTAACCATAATCCCATCTGTATCAAATCCCATGACACAAGGCCAACTTTCTGCACAGCCATTCCGCCCCCCACCGGCCTCCGATGAGGCCAGCTACACGGATCAATAAAGAACTATGGTTAGTACAAAGGTGGAACAAGCATATTTCTTTCACACAGTGGCATAAGATCAGAGGCATCAAATGGAAGGTTTAGAAGGAGAGGCAGGTTAAAAGGGTGACACATTCCACAACAAGACATTTTAGAAAGCAAAGGTGGGGAGGTGGAAATTGGCTAGAATAAATGACTAAGACAGCAGTCCAGAGGAAACTCCAGAGTGGGCAGTGGTTCCTGAATAGGAGCATCGGGCCAAAGCATAATTTACTAAAGGGAGAAGTGAATGTGTTTTTGGCGAATGGACGGGAAGGTATATGTGAAAGGGTAGAGACCTGCAGGTAGGGACATGGCCTTGCTCATCCAAGGAGCCAGAAGCGGCAATCACAGGACCAGGGAAGGCTCCTCGCATTACTCTTTGGCTGGCTAAGGGTTCACCTTACAGCCACGTGCGGGTGGAAAAACAGCCCCAAGGCCTCTGACGTGGCTGCTCCTATCTAGCACCCGTGAGCATAATGTCTCTGTGGGCAGAGGGAGGCCAGAGCGTAGCCCCGGTCCCACAAGCCAGATTCGAGTCTGGCTGCATTGCTTACTATGTGGCTCAGACACGTGACACGGCCTCTCCACCCTATGCTTCAGTCTCCTCCCTGGTAAAACGGAGCCAGTAACAGCACCTGCCTCACAGGGTTACTTTGAGAACTGACGGAGACACAGCTTGAGAAGAACTGAGCGTGCTTCCCAGGCGACAGCAGACGCTGAGGATGGCTAGCTCTTGTGTAGATGAAGGCACCCAGCAGCTGCTCAACCTGCAACGGCTCAGTTCTGAGAACCATGGACACAGGTGGGGCCTTTAAAATCAGTCACGTTAATACGGTCACACTTTAAACAGACCACCCTAGGTGGGAAAATGTCTTTCCATAGATCCTGCTCTTGAAACTCACATTTTATAGAAACATACCATGAAGGTCAACAATGCCATCCTACAAACATGCTGCAGACACACGCCTGCTGTCCTCACTGGCCACAGCTGTGGCTGGCTATGGGGCTGCTCCTGAATGCTGTGCCTGGCGTGCAAGTGCAGGAGGGGGAGGAGTGTTTGTTGGAAGATGCTGAACGGGCAAGAGGCAGAGCTCCCAGAATCAGAAGGAACGAAACTCACATGGAAAAGCCCTGCGGCAGCGCCCGAAGGCCTTACTCCACCTCACTGTGCAGCAAGAGAAAAGGGCTGCCTTCGGTGGGGTTTTAGAAAAGCAGGCTGCTCTCAGGGCTCCTGGGCCTCGGATGCATGACAAACATCAATTACAGTTGAACTTCTAGTTCATGGTGGGACAGTCGTGTTTCCATGATGTGGGTGGGACTGACCAGGGTCAGGTGTGAATGTAGGATGCACCATCCTGAGGGCCATAAAAGTTGCTTCCACCACAAACGGTTTCTACGCATGGCCTTTCTTCTTGACAGTTATTGCTGGTAAGAGGGAAAGTGACTTGGTCTCTACACTAACCACCTACACAGACAGGCAGGCAGACAGAGACAGGAACATGGAGCATGCAGAGAGGATCACCTGCTGGCCGCCATGTGCCCGACAGGGAGGTGGAGTAGGGGGAGGAGACAGGGTGATCACTTTTTTGGGGCAGGTCCGAGAACACTCCTTTTCCCGTTGCTTTTACACCAACAGACACAAACAGAGAGAACATTATTCAAACAGTGGCCACGTGGAAGCTGGTTCTGGGAGGACTGAAGGGTGTTTGTCAGAAGCACCCCAGGGAGGCCTTTCCTTGCCCCTCCATCCTCAGAGGGCAGCCCAGTGGTCTCCCGTGGGACCCCAGGTGGGACGTGCACCTTCTGATAGGCACAGCCACAGGGGTGATCTGCGGGACTGGGGAGAACCAGCGGTGCAGCACTTTCCAGGTGCCAGGGAGCAACAGTTTTCTCAGGGAAGTTGGGGATACAAGAAATAGGCTTGCTGATGAGTAGAGAGGGCAAACAGGCCAACCACTAAGAGGGGACACAGAGACCCCCTCTCAAGGGCTTGGTCACGTGCATCCAATGCAGCGAAGCAGCAGCCCCTTCAGGGAGCAGCTGTGATAGTGGCTGGCACTGCTGCCCTCCTCTCAGTCCCTGCACTCATGGAGGCTCAAAGGGCTCCAGGAAACTAACAAGGAAATGCAAGAAAGGCAGGAGCATGATGTCAAAATTAAATGTGTCTCACTAACATTTGAATGCCATATACATGTCCCTGGCTTTTCCCTCATTTCTGCCCCCTCCACCGTATTCCCTTCGAGAGTCTGTCTACAATTTACAAAGCCGCTGGTATTTGAGAAACAATCACACATTCCCAGGCCTCTCTGATACCTTCCAAGGAAAGTCTCATCTCCCTGTGCCCAGGTGACCCATGGGGCAGCATGCCGGGAGCCGGGGAGCAGGGAAGCCACGAGGTCTGGGGAAACAGCCCCGTACTCGCTCAGAGCTCCCATGACAATCTACTTCCAAACTAGGGCTGGTTAACGCACAGAGCTTGCCTTCAGGATGTGTTTCTGAGATCAAAAGGCAAAAGGGTGGGGAAGGGAAGAGCCACAGTGTTTACAAAGTAAGGAAATAAAGAGAAGCCACTGGCAGGCTGAGCTGCTATTATTTTCCCTCTTCCATATGATGACCTAGGCTGAAGCGGGCCCTTCTGTCAACTCAGCTATCACTGTCCTGCCAGGCAATGCCCGCCTGCCTCTGAACCACCTCCAGAGAAGCACCATGAGTCACAATGGGATGCTGCCAGTCAGCCCTGCTTCCTGAAGGGAGATGCGGAGGGCCAGCCATGGGAGGCATCAGACACAGGGCCTGGGTACCACTGGAGTTCCTCTGTCCCAGGCTTCTGCAAGTATCTGGCACTGCAACTCCAACTCTCTTTCAGGAGATAAATTTAGAAGGCCCAAATGCATGATTTAGAGCTGAGAAAGTTCTATGTGAATACTATACATTTCACATGGACGTAAGAACTGTGAGTTCTGGTTCACAGTGCTATCTCCCTGCCACCTGGTAAATTCGCAAATCCCTATTGGATATCCCCTGTACCAAAGAACCTAATGGGGTTCTCACCGCTAACGATTTCTCACCAATCAAGTCTCATTTATACATCTGCCCAGCTACTGTCTCCAACTGTAATCTCCAGTGCCCATCCCACAGAACCTGCGTTTGACTTTCATGGTTCTATTCCACTGCCCACAGAGCCTGCCAGTCTCCTACTCCACCATGACCATACCGACTCAGGTGACAAGCTGCGCTGGCAGGGACTACCAACATTCTCCAGGGAGAGTGCTTCTGGCGGTCCCTCAGTGCCATTCCAGCCACAACCACCTGTTCCCCCACTCGCCTATGTCACTCCTGACCTCCCTCTCCCTCTGCTCCTCCCACCTCAGGCACCCGTTATGAATACTGTAAGAGGTTTTGGAATCCAATTTGGAGTTCACTTTCCCCTGCAACAGATCCTCAACTAAGCATCATCTTTCAAATCATATCTTCCACCTAGACATCAAGGCAAAGGTTAAGAAAATAAAATGCAAGTAAACTTCCAATTACATTTTTCAGAAGACCTCCCTCATGCACAGAGAAAGAGTGAATTCGCCTTCTGTTGTGAGTTTGGACACTGCTCCCAAAATTCCATCTCAGCCTTTTGGGCCCTGCCTTTAATGTGCTATATTATCAAAGAATGGTTAGAAAGGAACATTTTTGCCTGAATGTAAGTAATTTAAATAAAACCCAACTCACCACTCCTCAGTATCTCCTAACAATAAACTCACTTTACAGCACAGGAGGCTGGGGAGACCGACTACGGAAGGCACTGACGGCATCCAGGGCCAGCTCATGGCCCTCTCAGTATCTCAGCACACCTAAATGATATCGGACAACGAGGTAGCCAACCCTGGCTCCACTCGAGAGCAGGGACTTGCTCAGCTGTGACACAGAGGAAACGCAGCTGGGGCTCCCAATTCCTCTGCTGGGTTTTCTCTTAGAAAGCGCGTGCCATCACCTGCCCTATTCTGTACTACTTAGGATAAGCAGTTTTCCAGGAGATCCTGCCAAGGTTTTAGTGAAAATTTCCAAAAACATTAATTTAAATGTAGAGAAAACACTAAGAAAATGTCCAGGAATACCTTCATCCAGGATTTAAAACAAACACAAACTCATAGTTCCAGACTATTTTCCTGGATAACATTCTCCTATTTAATGTAAAAGGCTCTACACCCCAACTCTCAGGCCTGACATACTCAGAATTCTCTCTCCCAAGGTCACAAGGAAACATGCTAGAAAAAAGTCAACTTGAGACAAATGTGACAACAGCAAACCCAAGAGCGCGGGTACCCTTGGGTGAGCCACCTACCACACAGCTTCAGCGAGTTTCAAACCAAATCAACAGTCTCCCTTTTAACTTTCTCAAATCCCCAGGAGTTACACAAATCATGCAATCAATCAGCACTGCCTGTTCAATGTTTTCCCAGAGCTACTACTCGAATGAGCAGAGATTTCCTGCCCTCATGAGCTAGGAGTCCAGAGCACAGGCCTGAACCCTGGCTGGCTCAGGAGGAGGGGTAGGAAGGCCTGGAGAGACAGCACCCATCCTGGCCCTGGCAGTTCCTTTACCTGTTTCCACCGGGGGGTGGGGGCAGGGCGAACCTGCCCAGGCAGGCAGCAGGACGGCTGGCTGGCCCCACGCTCTTGTGTCAGCTGGGACACACAGGCCAAGTGTGGGTGGGGACAGGACATGGAGACAAAACAAAATAAAAATACATTAAGGTGGGAGAAGAACAGAAAGAACTCACAGGCGACAGCCCCATATCTGTGAACTGTGGGGAAGACGGGGATTCATTCTTAGAAAGTTACACTTCTAAAGCAAAGCTAACAGCCTCCCCCAAACCAAAAGCAAATGCAAAAGAACAGAAAAAGGAAAACAGAAGCTGTAATACGCATCATCTCTTTTCCAAGCTAAATGTTCCCTGAGTCTAAGCCACTAATTCTGATTTGGAAAACTACTATGCCCATCCAACATGAGGAAAGCAGCCTTCTCTCAGAGGCAACCTTCCTCTAACGGACAGCATTGCAGCCTTCCCAAGGTAGGGGCGCCTGGGGCTGCCAGAGCCTCCAGACAACCACAACTGTTTATCAATGAATATCACCACCTTTTCTGTGAGCCATAGCATGAAAAGACTGGCGTGCAAAGACTAGATGTGGGAGGTAGTTAATTATGGCCAGACTCCAAGCAAAGCTGCTCCCACCCATCTGGTCCATAGGAAGAATGGCTGATGGGCATGGAAAAGACGGAGAGAGAGAAGAGAAATTCAGAGAAGCAGCCCTGCCCTCCGGCTGCTCTCTCCAGTTATCATTGAGATTTATGAGACACTTTCAGTGCGAATCTTCAAAATCCCAGCCCCGCCTCTTGTAAGAAGTCAGAGTGACTTTTAGACAAGCAAGGGGAGAGACACGCCCTAACCAAGACACCCCAAGCCACAAGCTGCTGCCATGCACTCGCATGCATGGCATGTGGGAGTGCTGCTTAGCGCTCAATGCTCATATTCCTAGGAAAATATCCCGGGAAACAGCTGCAACACACAAAAGAAGCTTTATCATAAGAACGTTTATCCAAAGATGAGAAACAACTTGAACATCCAACACTAGAGCAACAGCTAAGAGAAGCCTGATGCCCATACATTCCAGAAGGTGCTTGTAAAGAGTCAGGAACAACATGGGAATGCCTACGGTTAAATGAAAAAAGGAGAATCGAAAAGTATATGTTAAGAATGACCTCATCTACAAAAACAAGAATACACTGAAAAAAACACCAGAAAGAAGGGCAGGAAAATATTAATTAATAGAATTACAGATGGCTTAATTACCTTTACTGTACTTTTCAGCATTTTCCTCAGTAAGTGTGTACTTCTCTAGAATTTAAATATGTCTGCAAACGTGTACAGATGTACAGGTATATGAATACAGATTTTTTTAGATCCCTCTGCTGATTCTTGTCAGTGGACACCTCAGGCCTGAACACTGAGGACGGAGCAACCCTCAGAGCCTGAAGCAAGCATATACAGGGCTCTTCTTTGCTGCAGTCAGGCGAGGGAAAGCCAGATGCCAGCCCACGAATGCCGGGGTCTGTGACACAGCCCATCTCAATGGATGGAAAAGATCCCCCCTTCTTGTGTGATCTGACCAAATCGGTGTGGGCAGGGCACGGGTTGGGCTTACCTGTCTCCGTATGCCGATGGACTGTGCGGGCGCATTCTCTTCAAATTTGGCCAGCAGCTGGGTCGCCATGTACTTCACTTTGTTTTGGTTCCCAACGGCAACGTCCATCCTCCTGTCTGTCAGAGTGCTCACCAGGGTCGGTCTTTCTCCTCTGTGGCCCCGAGGAGCTTCCTCCTGGTCAATGCCAACCCCAAAGAACCCGGCGCTGTGACAGGAGGCTCCCCCCATGCCCCTCCCTCACAGAAGTGCACTCAGGACCTGGCATGGGGGCTGGTGGACTGGCTCAGCTCTCAAGGTTCCCGTGTCCACACGGAGACAGCAAGCCTGGAGGTAGGCCCGTATAAAGAGTACTGGGACCTGTGCTGGTACTGCCACATTCCAGGAAGCCACTGCCCTCGAACACATGTGTGATCCAAAGAGACAAGGAGGCCCTGGTGCACATGTGTGCATCCCTGGTGTGCTCTGGAAAATTAAACAAAGGCAAACATCCACAGAAAAAACCAGAGAGGCCAGGCATGGTGGCTCACACCTGTAATCCCAGGACTTTGGGAGGCCAAGATGGGTGGATCACTTGAGGCCAGGAGTTTGAGACCAGCCTGGACAACACGGTAAAACCCCATCTCTACTAAAAAATTAGAACAATTTGGCCGGGTGTGGTAGCTCATGCCTATAATCCCAGCACTTTGGGAGGCCAAGGTGGGCGGATCACTTGAGGTCAGGAGTTCGAGACCAGCCTGGCCAGCATGGTGAAAATCCGTCTCTACTAAAAATACAAAAATTAGCAGGACATGGTGATGCACACCTGTAATCCCAGCTACTTGGGAGGCTGAGGCATGAGAATCGCTTGAACCCTGGAGGTGCAGGTTGCAGTGAGCCGAGATTGCACTACTGCACTCCAGCCTGGGTAACAGAGCCAGACTCTGTCTCAAAAAAAAAAAAAAAAAATTACAAAAATTAGCTGGGTGTGGTGGCACATGCCTGTAATCCCAGCTACTTGGGAGGCTGAGGCAGGAGAATTGCTTGAACCCAAATCCAGGAAGTGGAGGTTGCAGTGAGCCCAGATCGCGCCACTATACTCCAGCCTGGGCAATGGAGCAAGACTCTTGTCTCAAAAAAAAAAAAAAAGAAAAGAAAAGAAAAAAAAGAAAAGAAAAAGCCCAACAGAAATTCTCATAAAGGATGAATATGAAAAGACCTAGCAATACCAATGTGGAAATGAAGAATTTTAACCAAAAGGGGCGATTCCACATGACCATTCTAGCAATTCCCCAAGTGAATCTCACCTCCTCTGATTGACTGGTCTTTCTCCTCTTCCCAGCACCATCCAAGTCCTTTTCCTTTTTATCCTGTACCAAGGGAGGAGGGAAACTGCATTATTCTAGCCATACATACCTTGCCATTAGCTTTGCAGCCAATCAAGAGACTCCTCCACATACCTTGGGAGAACGCTTCCGAGAGATGGTCTGGCCAAGTTTGCTTAGGAAGGAGATAGGGGATCTGGTGCTGGCTATCAGGACTGCTTTCTCTTCGGCATTTAGGTCTAAGGTATCTGGGAATAGAAACCAGTGATGTTCAAGCACAGCCCTTGAGGGCGCCGCAAAATCCTGACCAAAACTACTCTCCCTCGTGGATGGTTCGCAGAGCCTCAGAAGGCTCTAAAGGTTCACCAGCTTCATGACAAGCATGTGGTCTCAGTAGGAAATGCCACGGAGGAAATGCATACTTGGGTATGGACATTGAGCCTTCTTTTGTTCATCCACATAAACAAAAATGACTCTTCTTCCCAATCTACTACAGTTACCAAAACCTGCACTTTTGCTTTTCAAAAGTTGGAAGCTGGCTGTGATTGTTAGTTACAGCAGAATGCTGAAGGCTCGTTTTTGTGACAAAAATTTCAGGACAGAGAGAGAGGGAGGGAGAGAGAAAAGCAGAGAGGCGATGAACTCAGGGTTCCTGGTTTTAGTGTATGCAGATGCCACACTCTGAGCTGCACACAGATGGGGGTGGCACTGAATGGGTACGTCGATGTTAGAGCTGTGGCTTTCTGTTGTAAGAACGGCATGGCTAACCAGGAAAAGCCACAGATCCTTACAAGAATATATGGGCTGGAAAGCACTGGAGGGTGGTAACACAAGCTTTTTGGATTTCAATGTTTCATTAGTAACAACAGCAATTTTTAAAATAGTCATTAATTCATAGTAAATCACTAACATTTATTAAGTACTTCCACTGGCCAAACATCCTTCTTGGCACATCACAATGTAATTATACATATTATCCCCATTTTACACCCGTTACCCCATTTTACAAGATAGGTTGACGGAAAGTGAGACACAGGAAAACTGAATAACTTGCCTAAGGCCAAGTGGAAGCCTGGGATACTGTAAATCCAGGTCAGACCTCACAGCCAACACTCTAGCCTCAACCTACACTTACTCTAAGGGACAATTAATGACAACAGGAATATTTTTTGTAGCACTATGAGAGCCTGAGGCAGCAAGCTGAGAGCCAAGCGAAGATTTTTGGGAAGTGCTGACAAGTAGGAGTAGAAAGAAGCCAGAGAATGCACAGTGACAGGAGAAAGAAGGGGAACAAGACACAGAGGAGACAAGATAATTCCATGAAAAGGGACATCGTTCTCCGGTGCTCAACAATGCAGAAAAGCAAGTGCATGAGAGATGGGAACTGAGAAAAGAGTATGAGGTGGGAATCCTCCTCACTGGGGAACAGCTGCAGTAGCGCGGTATGAAGAGAAGCCGGATTATAACCCGTTACAAAGTTTGGGCCGTGCAGAAGCAGAGGCCACAAGCACAAACCACTTCTTCATAAAGGCTGGCTCTGAGAGCACGAGCACTAGAAGGTGGTGGTCACGGAAAAAGACGGCACAGGAACGATTTCTGCATTTTTATAAATGCAGTGAGAAAGAAAGGAGGGGTTGAGAACACACTACTAGAGAAGGGAGAAATAATGAAGCAAAGCTCCAGAGATTTCCCTGACAGCTAACTGGTAAAAACACAGAGTAACTTTGTGTTTGGTGGCACTGCTGCGGGACAGTCGGAAGGAAGAACAGCCGGGCCACAGCACAGCAGCAGGGGGCCGCAAAGCAGCTCCTCCCAGGCCTTACCGCTAGAGGGGAGGGAGTCCTTAAACATCTCGTAGAACTGAGTCAGGTACATCACCATGGACAGCTTATCAGGCTCCCCCACGGAGGCCATTTCTTTGCCTGTCATGATGGGAGAAATGCCCAATTCCTTCTCAGCAATGTCAAAGGCCAGTTGGTTATTCTTCTCCACATTTTGCTCATCCAAAGAATCAAAATCTCTGAGAAACAGGACAAGGAAAACATATCAAGATAGGTTGACTGTCCTTAAACAGAAATGCAGTATCCTGGAGTCATCGTCCTTTCTCCGTTTTCAGCTAAAATCCAGGGTGCTGTGCATCGCTGACATCTGAGAGCAAACCTGTCTTATCTCACCTCGTTCTTTTTCTTTTTACTGAGGAAAAGCAAAGCAACCTCAGGAAGTGATTAAAGGTCTACCCACCAAAGAAAAAAAAAGGGAGAAAGTCAAAAAACGACTCTCATTTTTCTAGTAACACAAATTTACTACTAAAATGTGAGCTCGAGAATAGGGACTGGCTGGGCACAGTGGTTCACACCTGTGATCCCAACACTTTGGAAGGGTAAGGCAGGAGAATTGCTTGAGCCCAGGAGTTCAATTTAAATTAAAAATTTAATTCAAATTAAAAATTAGCTAGGCATGGCGGCATATGCCTACAGTCCTAGCTACTTGGGAGGCTGAGGCAGGAGAATCACTTGAGCCCGCAAGTTCAAGGTTGCAATGAGCTATGACTGTGCCACTGCCCTCTATCCTGGGAAATAGGGCGGGACCTGTCTCTAAAAATAAAAATAAAAAATAATAGGAACTATCTTTAATATATCTTGATCCTTGTGTATGGCCCATCCACATTAAACTAATGTCAAAACATGATACATCTCCCACTTGGATCAGATTGCTCCTACAGGCCTGGGACTATCACCCACCATGGCCCTTAGACCTGACAAGCTGTTAAGGTACTAAATCAGCTCTGATCAATCTTAGCCTTCTCCTGGAGGGGAAATTCCAAAATCCTCCTCAAAAAATTTTTCCATTGCTAAGTTTCCTACTTAGATTAATGGCCATTTCCTACTGGGTTTAAGCCTCTTGCTTTTCAGAAGACTGATCGCATTCTTCTTTACATGACTTCAGGTTAACCCAGCAGCCCTTAATTCTGTGTTAATCTAGGATCCCACAGCATTTTCCATTTTCTCAAACTCCTCCTCACCGTAGGTTCAGCCTCTGAAACTATGACCTCACTGCTGCTGAACAGTGCCGCGCTGTCCCTGTGCTGCTTTGCCTTCCTAGAAGACGGTCCCCTAACCTTCTCCAGGCGCCCCTCCACCCCCACCTGCTAGGCTCCCTCAACCACTTCTGCCTGTTCCCTTTGGAACAGAGCTGACTCACCTGCCCATCCTCTGCCACTGATCACAGTCTTTCCCAAGCTGCTCTTCCTTGCCCCACCCCCTTTCTTTGGCAGGAGTGAATAAGCCCTATTTTTACTTACTTGCTATCAACTTCTGGGTGAGCTAAGTGACAGGAGCACCAGAGGTCACTTACCTCCATCCAAGCACACCAGAAATCCCCATTTGTAATCCACACTGCACAAGGCTATTTTTACCAGCTCTTGCCTCGTCAGTTTATAACCATCATATAAACAGCAACTATATCTTGTAGGATTCCTTAAGCAATCATTAAACAAAACAAACAGAAATTGGCCCCTTAAGTGGACCTAATGATGAAAAGGACAGGAAACCAAAATAATGCAACATGCTCTGCTTCTGAATCCTTCTGTTTGGCTTCCGTGGTAACAAATGCCGATGGGGGAACCTGGGTGTGCTGGTCCCCGCAGCTGACCCGGGGTCACCCTAGAACTCTGATTCTGTAGACAGGTGAGTGGAGAATGGCCAAAGGAGATGTCACTGGGATAGGTGGGTAGGACAACAGAGTATGTCTGTAAAAAACGCAGTCTTTAACACAGAGAAAATACCAATGAACCATCATAAATTGGTCAACTGTTCATGATGTTTTGCTTTGTTAGTAGTGACACATTTGCCTTGAGCTGGCCAAATGTTCTAGCCAAGTTTCCCTTGTGACCCACAGAATTTGAGAGATAGCTGGCCGAAATGAAGAGTTCAACCAGGGCCAATAAACGGTTTTCCTTTGTGGGAAGCTAACAGGCCCAGGTGGGTGTCAAAACCAGTTTTTAACTTATGAGTGTTGTGATTTTTAAAACTCAGCTACAGGAGCACAAAAAAAAAATTGGAAAAAAACAAAAATAAAAATCATTCCTGGGTTGAGCTATATAATACATAACATACAGAGTTTCAAATATAGTGAAATCAAAATCACTGCCTTCTAGAGAAAGTATCTTACTATGTACCTCATTCTAGGAAAAAGGACAAAATGTTACTTGATAGCAGAGTGGTCTGAGATCCTTGAGGAGTATAAAAAAACACAAAGTTTGATCACAACTTACATCAGGTCAGGGCGGTATCTATGGATAATTGCACAAAGGGCCAAGCCACTTTTCCAGGACATGGTGAGATCTGTCACGTTTACCCCTGCATAGCCATCTGTCTGCCTCTGGCACCAACCCAGCAGTTTGCTTGAACGAGCTACAGACTCTAAAACAACAAAACACATTATTATTGGAGGTGTGGTCACCTGGTAATGCTGACAGAGAATCCTCTTTGCAGGACACATGTCCACTTTGAAAAATTACTGAGGGTAGGGACGAAACAGTCAACACTAGTTTCCATGCAAAGAAAACAGTGAGGAATAAGGTTATGCAAATGGTATCATGACAGTGAATTCTAAGAAAAGAAACTACTAGTTTATCCAGACTCTAAGGTCAACGTCCACCCCCCAGTACCCTGAGGGACCACAGCCTGACAGCCACAACCTGCTGTCCCCATGGCACTGAGGTGGAGGAACGCCACCTACTGTGTGGCCAGCCTGGCTTACAGCAGCTCTGAGTTCCCGGACAGTCGCTGGCACCTAGCTGAGGAAGCCTACCCCCTCCAAAGTAACACTGGGAAGAGGAGAGGAGAAAAGGCTCCATTCTATAGGGTGGCACGTTCAACCCAAAGCACCCAGGCCTTGCCCTTGCACTTCCAAGGCACTGCATAACTTGCCAAGAGAAGAAGCCCTGCAGGGCTCCGCTGACAACGCTGGGGCCCCAGACCAGACAGTCCCCGAACAGAGCTTGGCACCTTGTACTATGAATTCTCAACCCTGAGAAACTGAATAGGCAAACACATGTGCTGGGATGCTTTTTACAGTTCATTGAAACGTCTTCTAAAACCTGAACAGCCTCTTTAAAAATCCTATTATTAATCACATCAGAAGAGCTCTGATATCGGCCATTCAAGAGAATCTATGAACTATTTATATCCAAGAAAGTCTGTTCCCTTACCGAGGGCAACTGAAGTTTGTACTAAGTCATTTAGTAATTTGTGAACATAAGCTAAAAACCAAGTATCATGAAAATCCTGTTTCATTTAGGTTTTTCGCCATGAAAACGTATTCTGCGATAACACATAAAACCACCTTCTGGTGCCATCTCTTGGCTCAGAAATGAGCTTTTACTCAGATCTGTCTCCTATGTGTATATCCAACCATCCAATATGTAACAGGCAACTTCAATATTCCATGCTGTAAAATAAAAACAGTGAATAAAGATACACTCTCTGCTTTCAAAGAGAAGACGCTCCAGTGGAGAAAAATGCAAATGTTTCCAACTGCCTGCTGGTCCTCACATCCACCCTGGCATCCCAATGGCACGTCAAATTCACAATGTCCAAATGACTCAAACCTCTCAACCCTCTCAGCCCTCCCTCTGCCTTGCCTACGCTGATGTAGCACCATCTACAAACACCTACCTCTTGCCCCACAAGGCGATCAACTGCCCCTGCCCATCAACTTCACCTCTTTACCATTCTCTCTCACATAACCAACGATGGCAATGACCATCCACCACAGGCCCGGCACTCATGATCACAATGTGAGGTAGACACTGCTGCCCCCACTTCACAGACAAGGAAATCGAAGTTCAGAGCTATTCAATCACCTCTTCGAGGCCGCACAATTCACCAGCAGTAAAGCTTGGCCTGGGACCCAGTTGCACCTGGCCCAAAGTCTGAGGTCTCCTCCACTGCCTCCTCCCGTCTTCATCCCCAGCATCAGGCCCAGATCTGGGCCTCCACCACCTTCAGCCTGACTATGGCGAGGTCTTTCTACCTGGTCTCCCTGCCTCTAGTACTTCCCTCCTCCATCCCCTCTCATGTGTGGCTGACCAGGTGTGCTCATGTCATTCTCTTTCAAAAAAGTATTCAGGGCCTTCAATACATACAAAATCTGGAGTGGTCCTCACCTGTCACTGAATCCTGGCTATATTGCAGGACCCAGCCAAAGACTTTTTCCACAGAGTCTTCTCCCAAAACCTTAGCTCTCACACTCTCTCCCTCTCTCCCCTCTACCCAGCGTCTGTATCTGGTTTCTCTCTGTGCTCTCATAACACCTCAGGCCAAGGTAATTCTGTGTGGTGGAGACCCGTCTTGTGCATTGCAGGATGTTTAGCAGCATCCCTGGCTCCTGCCCACTCGAGGCCAGGAGTACCCACTCCCAATCATGACAATCAAAAATGTCCCCAGACAACTACCAAGTATCCCCCGGAGGGCAAAATCACCCTGGGTTAAGAGCCACTGTCTCAGACAGTACTTCAGCCACTGCCTCGGACCGCACCTTGTGGCTCAGGGAATAAGTACAGACTTCTCTGAAGGGGCTGCCTGCATTTTAAAAAGCCACCACCAGAACTCACCATTGCGAGTCAATTTGGGGGTGGTTCGGGAATTCACCAGGCTCTCCATTTCCAGGTGAATATCTTTTGTTTCGCCAGTATCATATAAATGGCGCACCTGGCAGAAATTTACAAAGTCAAACAGAAAGAAAATCAAATATCAAGTAACAAATTCCTACCTAAGAGCAGAATGGCTGAAAGGAAAGTCTGGGATAGAAGGCTGGGCAAAGTTCAGACAGAAGTTAGGATGATGACCTTTAAATCTTTTATGAAATAAGGTGGGGTTTGAGAAAAACAAACACATTTTAACTGTGGGACTTTGTGCTAGAAATCAGCTACACAGGGCCGGGTGCGGTGGCTCACACCTATAATCCCTATAGTTGGGGAGGCCGAGGCCAGCAGATGGCTTAAGGCTAGGAGTTTGAGACCAGTCTGGGAAACACAGGGAGGCCTCGTCTCTACAAAAAATTTAAAAATTAGCTGTAGTCCCAGCTACTTGGGAGGCTGAAGTGGGAGGATCCCTTGAGACCAGGAAGTCAAAGCTTCAGTGAGCTGAGATAGTGCCACCACACCCCAGAGAGCCTGGGCAACAAAGCAAGACTCTGTCTCAAAAAAAAAAAAAAAGAAAAAAGAAAAAAGAGAAAAAATTAGTTACTCGGTCATGGAGGTCCCTCTAAGAGTCTCGGTTGGACTACTAATAATGCTGCCTCTTAACAGAAGGCCTAAAGGTATAAACTTCAAGTAGAAGGTGAACAGAAAATTACACTAGGGGCCAGGCGCGGTGGGCAGATCACAAGGTCAGGAGTTCAAGACCAGCCTGACCAACACAGTGAAACCCCATCTCTACTAAAAATACAAAAATTAGCCAGGCGTGGAGGTGGGTGCCTGTAATCCCAGCTACTCGGGAGGCTGAGGCAGGAGAATCACTTGAACCCAGGAAGTGGAGGCTGCAGTGAGCCAAGATCGTGCCACCACACTCCAGCCTGGGTGACAGAGCGAGATTCCATCTCAAAAAAAAAAAAAAAAAAAAAAAAAAAACATTACACTAGAACAAATTCTTTCAAGTGAACAATCTCTTTTGTCCTCACAATAATCCTGTGAGTAGTCAGGGATTATTATTCCCATTTTTCAGGTAAAGAAATTGAGGTTCAGACAATGTAAGTCACACATGACCAGCAGCAACAACACAGGTGGAAGTTACCTCTCCTCACTAAGGGGCAAGTGCTCTTCCCTAAAGTAAGAATTTGAATTAGAAGACGTGGCATAAAGGCCTGGATTCCTATCACGTTTGATTTTCTCTAAGTCATTTAACAACTCTATGCCTTAGCTCTCAATCTGTTGATGGAAAATACTATCTATTTCTACCAATTCAGAGAGACATCTACCTGGATGACTAAATAAGTATCCTTGTATGTGTGGTATTAATAGGTGCACGCATCTCAACAGATCAGAATTCTCATCGGTCCTGCAGATGGGCCCAGATGTAAATACTGACAAGAAGGTCTTACCTGGCTTGGCCGGAGGAAGTTGACGTTGATATTGGGATACCGAGTGACAGGGTCAATACTGTACTGGCTGAAGTTCTTACTCACATTCTCAGGGGTGGTCTGAGGCAGTAACCTGTAAATACTTTCCCTGCAATAACACAACAATATACTCAGAGTTGGGACCAGCACCATGAACATCCCCCTCTCGTTTCATGATTGTTCTGACAGCGCAGCAAGTCACCTGACATGCCTGACAAATCCTCATCCTTGACCAGTCTTCTTGAGTCCTACGTCAGCCCCTGCTCCCCACACCCACCCGCAGTGATCCCACAGGAACCGACCGGGTAAGAGCCAAGGAGGGAGAGCAGGCACAAAACTGTGAGCGCCCACAGATGCTGCCTCCAACTCAAAAGGCCACACATTTACTCTTATTTTTTCAAGCATCCCAATATTTACTTCAATTTTAAAGAAAATCAACACAAAAAAGAATTATCACTATATTTAGTCAGAATACCTTAAATAAGAGACAAAATAAGATGATATCAACTCCCAATTTCATCTGGGAAATCTTGTCTCTCTAATTCTTCTGGTTAAGGCATTAGTTCTTTATCAGAAAGCAAATCACAGGATTTTTATTGCATTTGCAAAAATCTGCTTCAAAATATCCCATTTAGGGGTTTGAGAAACACTTATAAGCAGTTTGGCATTTTCCTCTGAATTCAAAGCTACTTTTAATTTCTTCTCTGTCAGTAAGAAATTTATCTTGGAAAGGAGTAAGAGAAGACTTAGTCTAGGAGACTCATCTTTAGGTTTCTATGATTTTATGAAATCCTATCTTGCCTTTCCTCTTTTCCATATGAAAACATCTTTAATTAAGAAGGCAGAGAAAGAAGAAGGAAGAACTTGTACTCTCCCTGAAGAGTAAACCACTCCTTCTTCCCAGTTTTCTCATGAAAGGAACCCCGGGTTACTTCCCATTACCTCTCTGCCAGCACTTCCAAAGGGCTCGTTCCTAGAGACCAGCTTCGGACCATCCAGGCAGAGTCCATAGCAGCTAGAAAGCCCCGGGCTATTCCTGTTCCCATTGGCCAGAAAGGCTGTAGATAAAGACATAAAACAAATAATTAAAAAATATCACACCTTTCAAAATGGGAAAAATAAACTAAGGAACAAAGAGTTTGCTGTCGACAGTAGTGTTTGGCAACTGTTTCAATAACAAATTGCTCTCCTTCCCAGATTGGCAAGGAGCAAGTCAAAAAGGGGCAGAATTTCCACTCATACTTAATAGTCCTGGGCTCCCAGTGGCCTGTAGCCCTCCCCTACTTCCTGGTGTGACTCCTGCAGGGAGTTTACCTGTGCTGTACAACACTGCAGACGCTCATTCCAAGACCCAGGATGCCCAGATTCACTCCTAATTATTCCTGCCCCTACCACAGAGTGCTGCCATGCTTAGCACTCACCTCTAGGAGGCTGTCCCCGACCAGAGCCACTAGTAACTGGTGTCCGTTCTGCTCCCGCACCAAGGCGGCGTTCTCGGAGGCATACATACAAGTGAAGTCAAACATGGCCACATCGGGCTGCCCATAGTGATTGATGGCAAAATCCAGAGACGGCAGCTGCTGCTGGGTAGAGAAGTCTGCCGCCTCCCTGGCATAGCTGAGCAGAGCTTCCTGGTCCACGTTTTCTCGGGAAAGCAGGAGCTCTGTGTCGGCGTAGTCCTATCTCCAGAGAAAGAGGAGGGTAGGGATGGAGAAGCTCTGGCACTCGGCCAGAACCATGTTACACAACCCAGGGCCACAGCTTCTTCTTCCCCCTAAAGTGACTCCACATTCCAAAACCAAAACTTTTATACCATTAAAATGGGTGGGGGGAAAGGCAGCCAGGCACAATGGCCCACACCTGTAATCCCAGCACTTTGGGAGGCTGAGGCGGGCAGATCACTTGAGGACGTGACTTCGAGACCAGCCTGGTCAACATGATGAAACCCCATCTGTACTAAAAATACAAAAATCAGCCAGGCATGGTGGTGTGTGCCGGTAACCGCAGCTACTCGGGAAGCTGAGGCAGGAGAACTGCTTGAGCCCAGGAAGCGGAGGTTGCAGTGAGCTGAGACAGCACCACTGCACTCCAGCCTAGGTGACAGAGTGAGACTCCAACTCAAAAAAAAAAAAAAAAAAAAAAAAAAAAAAGAGGGGTTTGGGGGGTGGATTATTCCCGAGAGAACATAGACCTTGCTGCCTAAACACACAGTCATGGCTTTTCCATT
The DNA here is from genome assembly GCF_028858775.2 of Pan troglodytes. Taxonomy (NCBI): domain Eukaryota; kingdom Metazoa; phylum Chordata; class Mammalia; order Primates; family Hominidae; genus Pan; species Pan troglodytes. The sequence continues at coordinate 20,612,118 of NC_086016.1, forward strand.
TGCTTGGAACAATGACTACTTCTTTGATCTTATCCAATCTGCCTCAGGGTTGTTCTGAGTATCACATACCTGACAGTACTTTGTGAACTGAAAGGACATTTCATTATCTTCTGGGTAGTAAATGGCTTTTGTCAAACGGGACCACGTGAAACACTCAGCCTTGCATAACTCATGACACCCAAAGGAAGAACTCAAAAAAGCTTGAGTGCCAAAAAGACATGGAGGTGGGAGCAATGGTAGTCCAGGAGGCTGGGAAGGAATATGTTGAAAATGGAGCAGAGGTTTTCAAAATAGTAAGTAAGACTTGAAAGCCTCCACAGAAACCCACAAAGAAGAACAAACGACTGAAAAACTCCTTTTCTGTTTTGGAGGTTCCTGGCACACTGAGCCAAGTCTTTATTCTCTGAAAGTGGGGCCTACGGTTTCTAAGTGGCCGTGATGGTCCTTTCAGCCACCACTACAAGATGTTAAAGCCAAAACACAAACACTCAGGTTGGTCCTAGAAAGACTGTTTGCTCAATACTAAGTAGCCACATGGGTTTACTATTTAACAGCATACACCAAAGGCATGGCCCCTGCCCTCTTAAAAAAAAAAAAAAAACATGAAGGCAAAGTAAACCAGGTCTCTTGGCATTCTAGACTGCTCCTATCAAATTTTGACTGACAACCACAGTTCTGCCTGCGTGGCAGATTTAAATCTTCACCTTGTCCCAAGGCGTACGAACTGCTTCACTGGCTATTTCTTACTGACAGCAATGTAACCCTGATGTAGTCCCAGATAATTAGCAAGGTAATTTTAGAAAGCATCTAACCAGATACGTCTTGCTTATGCTTTTGGAAAAGTGGGCTGTATAAACAGCTTTGTCCTGGTTCTCCCTGAAAGCACACAGGATGGCTGTGCTGAGAAACACACGCAAGGTTCCTGGGTAGAAAGAGGGGGCTCTCTGCCACCGGCACATGCTCGTCAGCTCACTCCCCCCTCTGCTGTCATATAAGGTAGTACTGTAGCTCAGACTAAAGTGACTGCATTCACATCACCCTGCAAAGACAAAGGACTCCCTGAAATTCAGCTGTGAGTCTCTTGTGGGAACTGCACAGGCCTGAATCAGCACAACTGGTGTCTCTGCTTCTGTTTTTCTCATCGCATGGGGACAGTGATTCTCACGTTGAGACCAGTGAGACCAGGAAAGACTTTAAAAACTCTCCTTCAGGGACCATCCACACGGTGGTCTTCTGACTTCATATTTCAGGCCATCATCTCAGGGCACACCATGCAGTCACCTAGAAACAGGCTGAGCTGGACCTGGCTTTGATGGAGCTCAGACCTGTTCTGTGGTCATAAAGAGGCCTAAGTGTAGCCTGATCCTGTCAGTGCTGCCTGGACCTCTGAAAACTGTATCCGCAGTGACACCAGAATCCGCATCAGGCTCCCATAAACACCAATTATTGCTTCTTGGTCAAACTCCTTTCCCTCTATCACTCCCCCTCCCAAAAGATAACTCTTCAACCAACCAATCATCAGTCAGATATGGAAATCACAATAACCACAAACCAAATCACCTAAAATTAAACTGAGTATTTATGCATGAAATGCTGTCTGAAACCTGCTTTGCAAGAATCCAGTGGTGAAGAAGGAGTGCACAGAAATATTACTGACAGAACACTGGCCACGTGTTGAGAACTGTGAAAGCTGGACGGTAGGTACGTGAGGGTTCATTACACTATTCTCCCCCCGTTTTTATTTACATTTGAAATTAGCCATAGTTAAGAGTTGTTCACGCTAAACTGGAAAACATCAGGGGTTACCAGAAGATGCATTCAGTGCTCATTTTCATTCCCTTGCAGGAAAAACCCATCAGACAATTCTTTCTCTTGGTGATATTAACCACTTCAATAAGAAAGAGTTTTGAAGGAAATCCGTGGCTCACATGTAGTATCACTCCTTTGTCCAGCAAACTCTGCTTTTTGGCTGTCATAACGAAATAGTGTGTGTCATCTTTGTAGTAAACGATGTTCTCCAAGTCAATACCTGGGGCCAGAAGACAAACGTGTGCATGTAAGTTTGCTGAGATGAAGGTGAATCAGGGCAGGCTGAACGGTTACATACAGGCCTACAGAGACAAGGGCCTGAGGCTCCAGGCAGGGAAAGGTGTCTAAGCCCAGATTCTCACGTCCTGTATCATCAGTTCATGGAAATACAGGGAGTTTTGTTTCTCTGTATTCACTCAACACCCCAAACAATCCTAAAAACTATGACTGATAGTAAACAGAACTGTTTTTACGGGAATAAAAACAAAACAAGCAAAAAAAAAAAAAAGAGGCTAACCTCTAAAGAGGGCTTGGATTAGTTATCGGGTTAAGCCTCTTGGGACAGTCATCAAGGAAGCTGGAGGAATCTCCTAGATTCTTAAGAACAGGATAGACAACTTGACGCCTGGAAGCAGAGAGTGAACTACTGACTTTTTAATTAATCTAAAAAATAGATGTAATGGAAAGAAATAAAGTTCTAGAAAACAAGAGAATGAAGGCACATTTAGCAAAATATCTAAGTTGATCTATTCAAAACCTATCATACAACAATCTCATCGCTATCTGACACACAGTTTGCCTTCAAGCCTGAGCTGGAACTCAGGAAGAAGACTACATACTTAAAAGGCCTAAAGTCAGCTTCCCAAGCAAACCAGGGAGCCACCGGCCAGCAGCTACACCAAGCAGCATGCCTCAGCATCACAGCACAGGACAGGCATTGGGAAGAACTAGTGGAGGCAGAACGAATGCTTTACAACAAATAAACGAACAAACAAAACCTCAGGCTGGGTGTGGTGGCTCACGCTTGTAATCCCAGCACTTTGGGAGGCTGAGGCAGGTGGAGCCCAGGAGTTTGGGAGCAGCCCGGGCAACATGGCGAAACTCCGTCTCTACAAGTAATACGAAAAATTAGCCAGGCATGGTGGCGCTTGCCTGTAGTCCCAGCTACTCAGGAGGCTGAGATGGGAGGATCACTCGAGCCCAGGAGTTCGAGGCTGCAGTGAGCCGAGATCACGCCACTGAACTCCAGCCTGGGCAACAGAGCGAGACCTTGTCTCAAACAAAAAACAAAACCCAGAGCCGCCCAGTCACTGTGAGGAGGTTAAGAATACGAGAGGAGGAGACAAGTTCTGCAGGAAGCGTTGCGCTAGGAAGAAGGAACAGGAGTGAAAAGAGCAGGAGGGGCAGACAGTGCAGGAGGGACACCGACGGCCACTCACCCCACCAATCCCCCAAGAAAAAGCCACCAGGGACTATTTAAGTTTCTATCCTAGGGCTCCGGAGACATCAACACCAACCTGTGGCTTCCCTCAGTTCCTGGAAAAATTTTTGGTTGAATATAAAAGCCACACCACTGATCTCTTCCACTTTAGCTTCTGCTGTTGTATTTCGGTTGATAAAATTTGCCGTGATGGCGATGGCCAGTTTGCCACGGAATTCTTTCCGACGAAACCCTGGAGGGAAATAAATTTTCAGAGGTGATAATCATTGGCTAGAGAAGGAAGATCACTTCAGATAAAGTGGGGGTGCTGATAAAGACAACAGGGAAAGTCAGGGATGAGAACTGATGGGAAAGTTAGGGCAGCTCTTCTGCAGATGAAAATAAGGCATTTACCTACCCAAGAATATGAAAATCAGGAAAGAAGTCAAAGTCTCCATTAACAAACAATTTGAAATCTGACTGGCCAGAATATTACTCAGTACTAGGGATTCCTCTTTAAAAAAGGGATGCGTGGGGGGAGCACCTGCTTATTAATATGTAGATTAAGTCCTACAGGTGCCAGCCACTCAAGGTATGGCTGGTCTCCTAGTGCCTCAGCAAGAGTGCCCTGTAAGCAGCAGCCTGGGCCAGGTGAGGTGGTTCACGCCTGTAATCCCAACACCTTGGGAAAGGCGAGCAGAGTGCTTGAGCCAAGGAGTTTGAGACCAGCCTATGCAACATGGCAAAAACCCAATCTCTACAAAAAATACAAAAATTAGCTGGGTATGGTGGCACGCGCCTGTAGTCCCAGCTACTCAGGAGGCTGAGATGGCAGGCTCGCTTGAGACCAGGGAGATCGAGGCTGCAGTGAGCGTGATCATGATACTGCACTCCAGCCTGGGCAAAAGAACGAGACCCTGTCTCAAAAATAAAATAATTAAATAAAATAAAAGCAGCAGCCCGACTGCCAGCTGGCTAGAGGATGGTGGGGCCTGCCATTCCATCAGGGCAGGAAGCACACATTCAGGCTCTCAAAAGGGTGGACGCTGGTCACGCACAGTCTCGCCCCAGGGGTAGGATAGCATCAGCTTTCCCTCTGCTATGAGCCAGGCAGAGGAGCACAGACCAATACCTTCCAAGGTGTTCCTCCGACCATCCCCACCGATGATCACTTCAAATTCATACTCTGACACAGGATGAGTCTTGGGGTGCACCAGTGCCCGCCAGCCTATCCCTGTGGACCAAAACCAAATAAATGGGGGTCACCACCCAGACCACATTCACAGCCAGGACCATCTCTAGATACCCAGTCATGTGAACTGCACAAAACCCTGGGCCAAAAACACTATGTGTAGAAGCAGTGGAGACAGAGGCTGGGCACGGTGGCTCGTGCCTCTAATCCCAGCACTATGCGAGGCAGAGGCTGGCAGACTACTTGAGGCCAGGAGTTCGAGACCACCCTGGCCAGCATGGTGAAACCCTGTCTCTACTAAAATACAAAAATTAGCCAGGCATGGTGACACATGCCTATAATCCCAGCTACTCTGGAGACCTAGGCAGGAGAATTGCTCAGAGGTCACAGTGAGCCAAGATTGAGCTACTGCACTCCAGGCTAGGTGACAGAGTGAGACTCTCGTCTAACAAAGAAAAAGCAGTGGGGACAAACCACAGAAGGAAAGAAGCCTTGCAGAGGGCTCACGGGGCCCTTCCCACCACATGTGCGCCTGCGACATCTAAGGCTGCATCCAGGCCAAGTCCCCAAAGGCACAGGCTTTGGCTAGCTCTGGAAGCAGCCCTCAGGAGCCTTTGGTTTGCTCCCTCAATCTCATCTTCCTCACCCATCAACACCCTCTCACGCCTTCTTCACTCCTCCAGTATAACTTACGTTCATTCTCTTGGTCCTCAGGAGGCTGTATAAGTCCTTGGAATTCCACATTGACGTGGATTTCAATGCCTAGGATCAAGGCTACTTTCAAAAGTATTAGTTGGAGCTGACGGATACCTGGGAGAATACGGAGATGACGTTGATGGGAACACATGGAGAAGGGGGTACCCATCCGTGTCGCGGCTCAGGCTCCCACCCCGCCACCTACGCCCCCTTCATTCAGATTCCCAAAGCCTGCTGTAGCAGGAGACCTTCCAAAGCCACGCTCTGTAACTTCTTCCTTTCTTAAAGGCAAATATAACCCAGCGGAAGAGCTGTTCTAGAGCAACACACAGGACACTCCCACCTCTCGGGTTCAGTGTTTTAAACAACCAAAAGCTCGGAGACAACATGGGACTGTGGCCTACAGGAGGTTCCTTTCCATCTTCCCAATTTGGGGCTGCCATATTGGCAGCATCTCCAATCCTGCTAGGAGGCAGATGTGCACCCACAGGGTGCAGCCCACGGTCAGATGCAGAGCTGCCGCATGACCTCCCCGCCCACAGGTGTCTTTCAGCCCATTCCCTGGTTGATCATCACACATTCTTATAAGGCAAGGAAGGGAAATCGCAATCCAACTAGATCCTCCTACCATTCCCCCTCCTATTCCTGGTCTATAGCTGTGGAAACTGAGGCCAGAATGACTGACAATCTTGCTTATTTTCATAGTGAGACTGATTGATTTATTCGACGTCCATGAGCACCTGCAGGCACCAGGCATGGCAGCGACTTAAGGTGCAGAGATAAAGATCTAGGCCCTGGTAGAAGACCCTCTCAACCCTAAGATGAATCTTGCCACAATTAAGGCAGACAAATCCACTGAGTTAATGACCCTTGGTTCTCTCTTAAGACCAAACTTAACTGGAGCCTGTGACTAACGTGCCAGGAGCAATGCAAATCCTCCTCACGTCATCTTGGTTGTTCTCCCCAGTTTACCACAGCCACCACCCTTCTGAGTCCCATTCCCAAAGACTTGTTAAGCTCTGCGCTAGCACAGTATTTTCGCAGAGAACTGTGGGTCCCAAGATGCTTTACAAACTATAGCCAGCAGATGGGCAGAGTGCTTCCTCTGCCAGTGGAATGTGGTCACTGCCAGCCAGCGTCTGATAAATTGGCACAGCTGCTGCAAACAGCAAAAGGTTCCATGACTGACTGTGTTTACAGGACACATCTGGAGAAGCTCAGAACAAAGGCTCCTCGATGAAGCTTTCCTGAAAGCATTAATGATAATCAATAAAAAGCTTTCAGTTTCATAACGCACACTGCCTGTTCTGAATTGCTTTTCTGGCCACTTACAGTCAAACACCGCTGATTGCATTAACTTGTATTCATACCCGGTAGGATCTCAGAAAAGCAAAGGCCCGGGCTGAGCTTAGAGGTGACAAAAGAACAGCAAGAGCTTGCAGACCGCACAAGAACCACCTGACCAGAGGAATGCCGTTATCCCCTTGCCATTAACGGCCAGGCCAGGGCTCTGCGCCTCCTGCAAGTGTGGCTCCCCCCAGGACTGTGTCCCCACAGCACTTTGTTCTTACATTAGTAGAGAATGTATCAGGTCACAGCACAGACAGCTGCATGCCTGTGTACTTCTGCCACTGCAAGAAGGACCACCAGAGGGTCTGGGCCCAAACTGGTCATCGTTTCCCCAGTGCCTGCCCCAGTGCCCATCCCACAAACTGCAAGAGCTCAGGAAGAGTCCAAGACCTAACAGAAATCCTCAAGCCAAACCCCACATTTCACAGGTTATCAATACACTCACATTTAAGAGTCCTAAATTATAGAACCACCGCATAGCAGGTGTTTTTACTTCAAGATGAGTGCACTTACTACAAGAAAGACAGTAATGAGATTAGAAGAAATTGGGTGGCATATGAATTCCTCAGCTAATCTGCCTGTCTCTTTCTACTGAACAAGCGTGCAAGGGGTAGGGTGGAATCTTACAGGAAAGCTAGTTTTACTTACTGATATGGTCGATGGCTCCAGCACAGAACTTGCCATAGAACTTCTTGGCACCCAGACCTCGTAGATCATGTATGGTGAATGGCCAGAGATGCAAGACGTTGTTGCGGGAGAAGGCATCTCGTTTCTCAATAACAACCACCTTGGCCCCCAGTAAGGATAAGTCGATGGCTGTACGGAGACCACAGGGGCCAGCCCCAATGATGAGACACTGAAAAACACAGCTGCTTTCAGGGCAGGCGGCACTTCCAACAAACAATTCTCAAGAAGTCTCATGATTGTATGATCATCACTCCCTAAAGCCCCGAAATAGGGCTATTCTCCCCACTGCCAAGAAACCTTCACACCTACGTGGGTCACAGCAGAGCACCTGCCATGGCTTAAGAGAAGAGCTAGTGATCACCACCATGAATGGAGAAGACAGAACCATCAGTGCTAGACACAAGCTCGGCACCTGTTCACCTTGGACAGCCTGGAAGGCCCTTGATCTGCAGCATATTTAAGTGGCCATCATCTCAACAAACGATATGACAATCAAATACAATCTTACATCAACAGGAGAGGACCATTTCGAAGGTTTCTAGGTCAGGCAGATTTCTGTCCAAAGAGATACACAGTACTACATACACACTCCAGGCAATCTCAAGCCTCCTGGAATGAGTCTACCACACACATGATTCCCGGGAAGCAATTTTCAAGAGCCAAAGTTTTGTGTGCTGATAAGAGTTCCAAAATCCCCATTTCTAGACTGAACGTCCAGGAACATGATCTCGAAAATCCACACTCCAGAGAAGTACTGAGCAGGAGACTGGACACATATCTTAAGTAGTTTGCTCTGTGTGTGCGGAAGGAAAATGTGCAATGCTTTTGGCTTTGTTTTTGTTTTGTTCTTAGTGGAGTCCAGTACTCACTCATGAAAGTCATGCCTCAGTACTCACTCATGAAACTCATGCCTTTACAGTTCTTGAATTTTGCTGATGAATATCTACCCAAATGCAAATCCACTGGGGGTGGGGCTCTAGGTATCCCCTATTGCACAAATTAAAGCTCGTGAAAGAACATAACGTAGCCATGAAGTCATCTGCAAATTTGTGTCCCTGCTAGCTTGTTCCAAACTTCTCACACTAGGTGTTCTTCTAAGGAGGGAAGCAGGAAATGTACCTCTCCATATCCGCTTCCTCGCACCTACCCCGACAAAGGCAAGTGCATAACTCAGGTCTTTGCTTGGGCCTACCTGCTTCGTGGAAACCCCATTTCTCCACATGGTGAAGAAAGCAACAGAAATACTTTGGTTCACAAAGTCCTTGCTTATGAATCAAAACAGACTTTTGGAACATGGATGGGAAGAGGTTGGAAGCTTGTGGCAAATGCCAAGTTCGCAAACAGTATACCTTACCAGCTACTCAGTATGGAACTTTGGAAAGAGGACATGCCAAGAACCCCAAAGCCGTGTTCAGACAGGATACCAGCAGGGCTTGGCTATGTCCCTGCTAAGTGACCTGCATCCTCCGAACCACGTGAGGTTCAAAAGAGAGCTTCAGCAAAATAAAAGGTTCCCGTGCCACTTGACTTTGGTTGTTCTTAAATACTTGAAACTTTGAATGCTCAATATGTAAATACATGAAACATGCTTAAAACAGGGTCTGGGTCATGCAAGTCAAACAAAAAGAGGTTAGACATCCACAAAATTTCAACAGGGTTGAAGCCTGATTTCCTATGCTAGGTTGTGGCTAGACTTTGCCTGGTTCTCACTCAGCCTACCTCTAACTCAATCTTCCTCTTTGGCACCTGGATATGGTCGATGGCTCTGGCACACAACTTGCCATAGAACTTCTTGGCACCCAGACCTCATAGATCATGTATGGTGAATGGCCAGAGATGCAAGACGTTGTTGAGGGAGAAGGCATCTCGTCAGTGACCCCAGGGCCCAACAGGAGCAAAGCTTACCTTGGTGTTAGCGCACGCTTTTCCCTTTTTGTAGTCTTTGTGACTGCCCCGTTTGTCCAATTTTGCCCAGAGGGCTTTGGCTTTCCAGTAGTTAAGCTTGGACTTGAGCTTGTGATAGAAGGAGCGGTAGTCCTTTGGCTTCAGTTCCAGGTGGTCACAGAGCTCCTGGAACGCCTTGAGGGTTCCCTTGCAGGTGGTGGCCTGGACAAACCGGTCAAAGAGGACATGAGCTGGGTTCATGGTCTCATGCTTCCTCTCCTCCATGCTGCCTCACTCTCAGCACTCCCCAGAGGGGGAGGTGGGATGGCTGTGGGTCCACCTGACACTGTCACGTTAATCTGACAAAAAGAAAGAAAAAGATGGTTAGCATTTCTCTGTCCACAAACATTCTCCAGGAGACATACTCCTCTTCAAAGCAGAGTTCTAAAGTGTCGCAGTCACCCATCCGTAAGTGTGGACTGCACACCTGCAATACTCCAGGCACTACGAAACACTGGGGCTGGAAAGGTGAGCAGGATGGTTCTTGCTCTCAAGGATCTGACAGTCTAGGAGACGAGGCAAACACAGACACAGAATGTCTCAATGGACTGTACCAAGTGCCACTAGAGAGGGAGACACAAGGCGATCTCGGAAACAGAGAAAGAGGATCTAAGTCACTATTGGTGGTGGGGGGGGGGGGGTCCCCACTGAAGGCGAGCCTCTGAGAGGTGACAGCTGAGTCTCTCAGCATAAATGTTAGCCAGGCAGGGAAGAGGTGTAGGACATGGGAAAGTGACACAGACAGGCCTGAGTGACTCGTACAGATCAAAGAGGCAAGGATAACTCCCAGGTTTCCAGCTTAGGCCCCGGATTAAACGGAGACATCAGGCCAATGGATTAAAAACAGAAGCACTCCTTGGTGCCAGCGGAGCAGTGAGCCCCTTCCTCACCTGCACATGTGAGCTCCAAGTGGAGGTGCTTACCGGGCAGTCGGTACGAATGTGAAGTTCAGGGAGTGGCTGGGGACGCAGATCCAGATTTGGGAGTCGCTGGCACACGGGCAGTAGCTAAGCATACAAAAGCAGGAAGATCACAAAAGGAGAGTGCACAGGGCAGAAGAGCCGCAGGCTCTGGAAGAGATCCAGGAGGCCCCACCTTCAAGAGGCTGGGAGAGAAAGATGAGCCCTCTTAAAAGATGAGGAACAGTAGGGAGAGGTCTGAAGAGAACCAACCAGCAGCACCACAGAAGTCTAAGGAGCAGAAAGTTCGGGAGTGTCAAAGTTGGCAGGGATTAAAAGAACTGAAGAAGTCCTGCTATTGCATAAGGTACAGGGTTGGGAGACTTCACAGTCATTCCATTTTCACCCCGAATCGAATTGAACAGCAGTAAATGACGATATCTATGCCTTCCACCTATGGAAATGTCCGCACACCTACGTCCAGTGAGTCTGCTGGACAGAGGCTGGGAGGTGGGAGATGGCACCGCGTGTACTCCTGCACCCACCGGCTCCTGTGAGTCTGCAGAATCGTTTTTGCGTCACATCTGATGAAACCTCACCACTGGAACTGTATTGGAAGGTGGGAGGCAAAAGGACAAAGGACAAAACTAGTGAGTAGAGAGTGGGTCAGGGTGACAAGACGAGTGTGACCACAGGGCTGAGCCCACACAGCCAGACCCCAGCTGCACGACCCCGCTGCACAACTCTGGGTAAGCACTGTTGCACGAACCCTCAGTTTCCTTGTGTGTAAGACAAGGAGGTTAGACAGCACACCTAAGACTTTCTTTTTTTCTTTTTTTTGAGATGGAGTCTCGCTCTGTTGCCCAGGCTGGAATACAGTGGTGCGATCTCTGCTCACTGCAAGCTCCGCCTCCCGGGTTCACTCCATTCTCCTGCCTCAGCCTCCCAAGTAGCTGGGACTACAGGCACCCGCCACCACGCCCGGCTAATTTTTTATATTTTTAGTAGAGACGGGGTTTTATCGTGTTAGCCAGGATGGTCTCGATCTCCTGACCTCGTGATCTGCCCGCCTCGGCCTCCCAAAGTGCTGGGATTACAGGTGTGAGCCTGGCCAAGACTTTCACTTCTGAAGTTCTCCGAGGCTACTGCTGAGAAATCCACATGCCCACAGCACTTGCTCCTGGTGCTCTCATCACAACGGCCCAGCACAGGCACATCACCAATTCACCACGAGAGTGACCAACACAACTGGACTGGACTTTGCTTTAAAGATGTACCCTTGGGGTTGGGTGCAGACAGAGGAAGGGAGTGGTTGATGCACTATGTTCAGCAGGCATGTAGAAGCAAGAAACTGCCCACTATTCAGCTGCAGGTGCTGCTGAAACCAACTCTTGGAAGACAGGCACCATGTTCCAGAATGATACAGAAGAGGCCCTGAAGCTCTTACTTTGGGTAAGCACACTGAGCAGCAGTGTGAAGTAGAAATGATACAGAAGAGGCCCTGGAGCTCTTACTTTGGGTAAGCACACTGAGCAGCAGTGTGAAGTAGAAATGACATGCCACTTCTCTCCGCACCTCACCATGGTATCACAGGATTAAACCAAACCAAATGAGATGCATCTTAAGTTTCATGAGAGAAAGTTGTAACTAAATACAAGGAACTGCCCTCTCCGCCTTATATTTTCTATGTCAACAGACACAACACTCGTCACATAATGTGGAAGATACATTGCAGATGGAACACACTGGCTGGGCTTTTCGCCTCAAATATATCACGTACTCAACAAACCCTCCTGGCTCTAGATATTAAAAACTATACTGCTGGCCCAGTGCGGTGGCTCATGCCTGTAATCCCAGCACTTTGGGAGGCCGAGGTGGGTGAATCACTTGAGGTCAGGAGTTCAAGACCAGCCTGGCCAACATGATGAAACCCTATCTCTACCAAAAAATACAAAAATTAGCCAGGTGTGGTGGCACACGCCTGTAATCCCAGCTATTCAGGAGGCTGAGGCATGACAATTGCTTGAATTCGGGAGGCGGAGCTTGCAGTGAACTGAGATTGTGCCACTGCACTCCAGCCTCAGCGACAGAGTGAGACCCTGTCTCAAAACAAAACAAAACAAAAACAATACACTGTTAACACACATAGCTTCTCTCAATAGCCACATGGCCAAGAGGCCAGCAAGAAATGGAGTTAACTGGAATTAACATTCAGTTTCCCCAAAAAAGAAAGGTTTTATTCTAGGTAGCAGCAAGAGAAATACTTTACAGTTCCTAAAAAGGGCCCATTATTTCTCTTACAAGCCAAGGCTTATCTTAGAAATGTTAGAAAGTCAAAAGATGGCTTGTAGGGCAGGAAAGAGCAGATGTGCTTATGTGAAGGCAGGATAAATGGTGACAGCTGACAACCCATGACTAGAAACAAAGGTCCCACACCATTTTCTACATCAGGGACCCTCTTTGCCTCCTGACCTCTTTGTGGGACTTCTGAGGCTTCACTTGCTCTTTGACAAGCACACAGCATGGCACAATCCTGACCCTGTGTGCCCTGCCTGCATTCACAGTCAACCTGAACTCCACCAGAGTCACAGTGTTTGGTAAGCTTTGCATACACTGGGTCTGATCCACCGCTACCTCATGTCAAAGAAGAAAATGACTTTTCTTTGTTTCTAAACAGTAGCCACTTTCAACTCCTTGCCAGGATTCAGAGCACTCAGAACCATGACATTCTTGCTGAAGCCAATACATTAAAGGTCCTGCAACCCATAACTCCAAAATCCTTCCCGTCATAGCGCCTGCCTGGGCTTACACCTACCCTGAAAGAGGGTCTTGGGCACTTATTTCCCAAGAAGAGTTCTTACGTGTGAGCTAACAACCCCATGGCTGGTTGTAACCCACTCGGTTTGAAATAATTCACTTCCAAAGAGCTGCTAACCGCCACAAAGAATTTCCAAATCAAACCCCACTACAGAGGAACGGCTTCACTAATAACTGTCCCCAATCCTTCTGCTAGTGAAAACACTTTTAAATTAACAGATGTCAGCCACAGCTCCCAGAGAGCTGCAGAGCCAACCAGCAGGCAAGTTTTAATTCCCCGGCCGAAGAGATTTCGACCTGCAGGGCACTGGTGACAATGGATGAACAGAGGCAGGATGGCTCCTGGAACAATGCGACCGACACCCAAGGTAAGACGACACAAGATGAATTCCCTTGGGCTGCCTCACTTTTCCTGCTTTGCAGCTGAATGATGACTGCAGCGCAAAGACTCCTCCAGAGTGTGACAGCATTGCTCTGTGGCTCTGCTGGGCTGGGCCTGTCTCACTCTGCAAGGGGCTTACCCGGCATTCTCATTGGCTCTGACAACAGCCGGGAAGCACAGTAGAGCAGGGCTATTTCTGTTACCGCCCCCATTTCCCTCATTCCTTAAGGTCAAAGCCAGATCATGCTCCTCCTGGCCTGTCCTGCACCACCCTGTGTACAGTTCATAATCACAGGAACCTGGAGACCAGGAAACCTGGCAGGAAGGTGCCAGAAATCCCAGAAACTGAAAAGCCAAGGTGTGCAAGGAAGGGGCAGAGGAAGTGAGGAGCCGGGTTGGGGGGTTGGGGGGAGGAAGAGGAGGTGATGCCAGGTTTCCAGGCATCTGTGAGTCTCTGCCAGCTGACTCCAGCCTGCATGTTTTGTCCGCAGCAGCTGACTGCTGACTCAGAAGCCCGCATGGGCCTTGGCTGTGGAGGACGGCACTGCAGAGACGGCCTCTGAAGCACACGCAGGACATGGTTATGTTTCTATTTATAACAATAGTTGAAGGTTGTCACTGACTTCTGGCTGGCTATGAGAACGCTCAATCTCTAGCTCTTAGAAGAGGTAGCTGGATGTTTGTGGGGGAGTAGAAAGGAGAATCATGTTTAAAAATAGAAAAAGAAAAAAGAAACAAAACAACAAAAAAGAATGACACTTCAAGAGTATGGCATCAGAGTGAAGCTTAGTTTTCTCCCTAGCCAATGCGCCATGAACACACCAGCGAACGTGCAAATCTCTGAATCTTACACAGCAATCTATGAACTGCGCCTTCCCCTAGCCCATTCAGTCAGAGGTATGTCTCATCTAAATAGATCTTGAAAGCAGGTGGAAGGCCAGGTGAGGTGGCTCATGCCTGTAATCCCAGCACTTTAGGAGGCCAAGGTGGGAAGATCACTTGAGCCCAGGAGTTCAAGACCAGCCTGGGCAAGACGGTGAGATCCTGTCTCTTCAAAAACAAAAAAATTAGCTGGGTGTGGTGGCATTCGCCTGTGGTCCCACCTACACGCGAGGCTGAGGTGGGAGGATTGCTTGAGCCCAGGAGGTCGAAGCTGCAGTGAGCCATGATCATGCCACTGCACTCCAGCCTGGGAAACAGAGCAAGATCCTGTCTCAAAAACCAAAAAAAGAAAAAAGTAGGTGGAGAGGAACACTTGCTTTGGAATGCCATCAGGAGGAAGCTTAGATGAAAAATGCACTATGGATTACTGAGATTCCCTCATATTTTCCCTCAGAAACCAGGACCCAAATCGCCAACATGCCTCGGGCTCCTGATCTGTCTTCCTTCAACATAGGCATCTTAGCATCATTATTTGAAAAGCCTGTCCTTTCCGTACTGAGTAGTCCTGGTATCCTTGTCAAAAATAATTTGACTGTAAGTGAGGTGCATGAGGCTGAGGCAGGAGGATTATTTGATCCTCCCAGGAGCTAGACTCCAGCCTGGGCAACATAGCAAGACCCCATCTCTTAACAAAACATAGTTTGACCATATATGTTAGGGTATGTTTCTGGGCCCTCTATTGTATTCCATTGGTTTATATGTCTGTCTTTATGTCAGTACCACACTGCTTTGATTAGTATAGCTTTATCGTAAGTTTTGAAATCAGGAGGCGTGAGTCCTCCAGCTTTGGTCTCCTTTAGAAGGGCTGTTTTGGCTATTCAGGGTCCCTTGAGATTCCATGTAAATTTTAGGATGGGTTTTTCTATTTCTGTAAAAAAAAAAAAATCATTGGGATTTTGATAGGGATTACACCGAATGTGTATTGTTTGGGTAACTGCGACATCTTAACAATAGTAAGTCTTCCAACCCATAAGCATGAATTTGTTCTCATTTATCTTTTAATTTATTCCAGTGATGTTTTTTAGTTTTCACTGTACAAGGCTTTCACCTCCTTGGCTAATTCCTAAGTGTTTTATTATTTTTGATGCTACTGTAAACAATTATTTTCATCATTTCCTTTTCAGACTGTTCACTATTAGTATATAAAAATGTAACTGATTTTTGTGTATTAACTTTGTATCCTGCTACTTTGTTGGATTTATGTACTAGCCTTGAACAGGTTTTTCTGGTGGAATCTGTAGGATTTTCTACACATAAGATCATATCATCTACAAATGGAGATAACTGTCTTCCTTTCCAATTTGGATGCCTTTTAATTTCTTTTTCTGGCCTAACTGCTCTGGATAGAACTTCAGGATTATGTTGGATAGAAGAGGCAAAAGTGGGCATCTTTGTCTTGTTCCTGATCATAAGAGGAAAAGCTTTCTGTCTCTCACTGTTGAACATAACACGTACCATGGTTTTTCGCATATGGCTTTTACTAGGTGAAGGTAATTTTCTTCTATTCCTAGTCTGGTGAGTATTTCTATCATGAGAAGGTATTGAATCCACATGTATTGCATCCTGGGATCTATCCTGACTCTCCATCCTATTTATCATCAAGCTGACACTCAGCAGGATGGAGAGGAAACATGAAGCCAGCTCCTCCCCCCACCACTGTGCCCTTCCCCTCTCCTGCCTGTCACCCAGCTGCACTCCTCATCTGTTCCTGCCACTCTGCAAGGACATTATTTAAATGTCTCTCTCCTCCATTGTGAACTTCCTTAGGGCAGGGACTGGGTCTCTGCGCTATAACCCGACCTGGAGTAGAAATAAGTCGTGTTTCTGTGGAGGTGATGAGGGTAGGATGGAGCCCAGCAGCTCTGTACTTGAAGGACCGGTCCTGGGGAAAGCACTAGCCTGGCCTGCGTGGCGGCGGAAGGTGAAGGAGACCTGGACACATGTTAGAGAAAGACTTCCAATGTGCTACCAAAACATGGTATCCAGGAATGCAACAGTCAGCCTGGGCGGGCAGTGACAGTCTAACAGGAACACTGCAAGAGTGTGGCATTTTTCTCATGACCCGCACTCTGCTTGGCTGGGTGTGGATGACCCCTCTCTAGAGGCATCTGAGAAGAGCCAGACCCAGATAGCCTCTGGGTTCTCTTCCAAGTCCCTAATCCTGCAGGACCGTAGTACAGTCCTAACACTTATGTTGTATCTTTTCTAATCTTCATTTCTATTCTTTGCTAACAACCTATTTCTTCATGAAAACCAAGTTAAGAACATCCACGCAGCTGAGAAATGAAGTGAGTCAGAAGTGACCTGACCTCTGCCTTGCAGTTCTGTCACCCCAAACACATTAAAATGTCTGAATCATAGCGAGGCACCCAATAAACACAATCACTGATGATGACGTCAACTCACGTTCAAAGTAACCCCCAAAACAAGCAATCAAGAAGAATGCCTGAGGCTCACCATCCTACAGTCTCCTCATCTGTAAAATGAAAAATACAGGGTTTTGTAGGAAGTAAGGTAACGAATGTAAAATGTTTATCAGTGCCAGGAACAGAGCAAGGACCAACCCACAGTAGCGCTGTTATCATCCAGCAGTTTATCAATAAACTCCAGCAATGAAAGCGCATACTCAGTCTAAATAAAAATGGAACAACAGGGTTCAGATGGTTTTGTTTTTTGAAGGAAAGAAAAATGGTTTGGAACTTTCTCTGCTCCATTATCACTCTTCCCCTCTCCACTCCATCTGTTCTAGAAAGCGTGAGAATGGCATTGGGTGGAGGGGGGTGCTAAAGGAGTAAGATCTGTGTAAGTCCTGCTAAACTGTAGTGTTAAACAAGACAGATAGAAGATACTGAGTCGTTACTACTCGGTGCCACATCCACGCCTATGGCATCTTCACCACCATCCTGCGGAGGCAGGATGTATGACCTCCATTTTGCAGATGGGGAAAGTGCAGATGGGGAAAGGCATGTTTTGGGTCCAGACTTGTCCAATTGAGAGCCTAAGTCCTTAGCCATCATGAAAAACCACCTGAGAATACAGCTTGAGAAATGAAAGCTCCTGAGAATGCATGCCTCCAGTCCCTAACCACCCGAGAGCAGGAACTTGCCTGCCAGGAAGATAGCTGCCCAGCTAGCAATGGATATGCAGTTTCAAGTAAATTTAGCAAGGACACACAATACAGGATTCTTTTTCTCCTCATGATTTATCACTGCATCTGCTCCTTTGAAATGGAGCCCTTTCCAAATGGCAGTGAGAGCAGTCTGGTTTCACAGTAATTCTTCTTACTGGCTGCCAAAAGGCTAAGCAACTAAAACAGTGCTAACACAGTACGTATCAGTCGGCATTCTGCGGCAGGCTCTTGCACCCCAGCCATCAGCAACGCCTATGAGGAGTCAATGACAAAACATTTTCCAATCACCTAATACTACTCCATCCATTGTAGGAGCTTGGGGAAGGACAGAAGGTGGACCTCAACCTGCCCACTGTCAACAGTACAGACCAAAAGACCCACACCTTCCTGACCCACTAATCTAAGAGCCCTGCCCTCAGGGGTGATGAAAGGCCTCTGGGTGGGGAGAAAGCCTCATTGAGGATGTGGGAAAACACAACCAAAGGAGAATCCCAAAAAAAAGCTGTTCTCCTCAAGGGCCGGAATCCAATCTATAACGTCAGTGCAGAAGTCAGTGCAGTTACTTTTGCCGTTACTTTTAATAGCAAAAACCGCACTGACTTTTGCACCAACCCAATACTCTGCTTAGCACCATGTACCCAGTTCCAGGCACACAGCAGGTGCTCAATAAGGTTCTGCTGATTAAAGGGCTACCTGGTCACCTACACTTGGGCAGACCCAGGAAGCTGGCTGGTTGGTAGGCCGTACAGGGCAACCTCCAGGCCACTGCACACAGGGGCTCAGAGAATGCCAAGCCTCCAGCAGTCCGAAGGGAGAGAAATACCTCACGAGATGACCGGAGAACTTGTGGGAAACATGCAAGGTCCTACCAAGGCACTCGGGTCAGGTCGCTTCCTCCCTCTTGCAGGGGCAGAGCCTGCAGCTAAGGCTTTCCGACGCTGGCCCAAAACACAGCTGGCAGGAGACTAACCTGGAACAGAATATGGGGTTTCTCAGGTGTCTCGCCTGCCTGTCGTCACTGCCACAGAACCACAAAATACACTGCAGTCAAAGCTCAGCACCATCTGAAAGGTCATCTAGGCCCACCAGCCACCCCACACCTGCCTATCGATGACATGTCAATGGCACCAAGCTGAGCAGCTTGCAATCAATGTTCATTTCTCAAGGATTCGATTTCTGTGTAGAAGACCAAAATAGGCTGGGTGTGGCGACTCATGACTGTAAACCCAGCCCCTTGGGAGGCTGAAGCAGGAGGATTGCTTCAGAAGGAGTTCAAAACCAGACTGGGCAATATAGCAAGACCCTCATCTCTACAAAAAATTAAAAAATTAGCCAGGCATAGATGCACACCTGTCGTCCCAGCTACCCAGGAGGTCGAGGCTGCAGTGAACCATGGTTGCACCACTGCATTCCAGCCTGGGGACGGAGCGAGATCCAGTCTCAAAAAAAGAAAAAACAAAAAACAAAAAAAAACCCAAAAAACGAAAACACAATTTCTCTTCTGCCATGGTTCTCAGTTTCTCCACCTTCTCGGCATTCTTCCACAAGTTTCTATCGGTAATCAACGTCTATGCCCATCTCATCTGCCTTCCCTCCAATGACAGCGAGCAACATCTGCCACATGTCTCGCTGAAGCCAGCCTCTGCCTGTGCTTCTGATCCTGTCCCCGTTCTTACTCAAGCATGCTGCCTCCCACACTGGTCCCTTCCCTGCAGTGATCCTCCCTCACCCCACTGAACTGTCTTCAGCAAGGACACGTCTTTCAACACCCAGTCCTGACCCCACCCGCTCCAACTAACTTACTCTGCTCCCCTTGACAGCAAAACTCGCTGAAAGAATTGTCAATGCTTTGTTCACAACTTTCTCTTCTCCCACTATCTTTGAACCTCCAACAAGTAGACCTTGTCCTCAGCCCTCCACAGAAATGCCTCATCAAGGTCATGAATGACTTCCATGCTGTCCAATCCAACGATCAATTCTCAAACCTTGTTTTCCTCAACCTGCCTGCAGCACAAGTCACAGCTCACTACCGTCTGCCCCCCCACAACCCCACCGGCCTCCAGGACAAGGGGACACTACTCTCTGGGTCCTGCTGTGACCTCATAGCCCCTCTCTGCGTCCTTTGCTGGTCCCAGACCCATCCCAAGCCTCTGCACGTTGAAATGGCCCCGGAATCAACTCAGTCTCTGATCTCTTTTGAAACTACATCTCCTTCTACATCGGTGGCTTTTAAACTGTGATCTGCAGTTAAAAAACAAAAGTTTCATACTGTGATCTAGGACACAGCTCTCTTTTCACATAAATTTAATTTTTAAAAAATGTTTCATAGGGCAAAATTCCCCTATCAGGTGGCATAAAAGGAAACATTTTACAACAGCCCTTACTACCGAGATATTGTTTTCAATTCTATTTCGTTTTTTGAAAATTGCTGGTGCCCACTGTATTGACTTCATGACCCACGGAGACACAAGCCACTGTGAAAGCTGTGCCCTGGAGGATCCTCCCTCCCGTAGATTTATCTACACAGTATCAATAACCAATGGTGCCTTAATATTTATTTCCTCTCTCCTGAACTTGTGCGACCAATCACTTGTGTGACTTTTCTACCTGGATGTTTGACAGGCATCTCTAGCTTAAAGCACTGGAGGCGACACTCTGATGCCGCTTGCCAGAGCCTGTTCCTTCCCTAGTGTTCTGCATCTTGGTAAACAACACCGCCAGCTACCCGGACACTCAACCCAAAACCTTGCCCCCGTCTGCATTTCTGTCACATCCCACGGTCCATTCTTCAGAAAATCCTGTGTTCTACCTTCAAATACAGCCAAATCCAACCACTTCTCACCATGTCTTCTCTATCATCCTCATTGAGACACCACCAGCTCTCACTTGCTCATTGCATGAGCCTCCCCTACTTCTGCTCCTCCAAACCCACCCTCCAGAATATTCCACAAAGCAGCCAGAGCATCCACTTAAAACACCCATCAGACACGTTGACTGCCACATCCCAGCCCCAGGTCAGGTCCTGCCACCCTCCCCAACACCCTTAGGCCCAGCCACATGGCCTCTCTCCTGCTCACCAAGGCCTCCCTGGGCGGGGCTGCCCTGGCCAGCCATGCAGAGTGCCCCTCGCTCTTCAGGTCCTGGCTCACCTTATCAGAGAGAGCTCTGCTGACCACACCCAGGGAAGAAGGCCCCGCCCCTGCCCCGTCACTCTCGACCCACATCCTGTGAACACTGTGTACAAAGCATGTCCCTTCCCTCTATCTCCCCTGGCAGAGGTAAGCCCAGGTATGAGAAGGGCATGAGCACACAGTGACTCCAGAGCCTTCTCCTGCTGAGGTGCCCATCCACAGCATGCCGCCCACCCGGATACACCTGCTTTGTCCTCAAGGACAATCAGGAATTGGTAAACTGTCTTCACTAAATTTCCTCAGCTGATTCAGCCATGACTTCCCATCTCAGCCAGCATAAAAGCAAATATAAAATAATGGCCTACAAGGCCCTATAAACGTGTCATAAACATTTTGGTCTCAGGACTCCTTTATACACTTCAAAACTAAGGAGGACCAGAGTTCGAGGCTGCAGTGAGCTACGATCATGCCACTGCACTCTAGCCTGGCGGACAGAACGAGCCTGTCTCTTAAAAAAAAAACATTGAGGACCCAAAGAGCTATCAATATTTACTATATGTAAAATTAAAACTGAGACAAAATTTCAACATTAATTCACTTTAAAATAACAATTAACATATCTTAAGAAAAAAAAATTACTTTCCAAGACAGAAATTCAGTGAGAAGAGTGACAGTTTTCCACATTTCTGCAAATCTCTTTAATGTGTGGCAGCCAGATTCTCCCGCCTGCTCTGTCTGCAGCAGCAGCACATATCACGTAGCCTCTAGAAAAGCCCACTCTACACACCTGGGCAAACGAGGGTGGGAAAAGCACATAATAGCACTCAGTATTATTACAAAAACAGTTCTGACCTCATGGAGCGCACCCCAGACCTGCACCCATACACACGCCTTCCCTCTGTTGCCTCCTTTCCTGCTGGCCGCAATGGCCTCCCCACGTTCCCCACCTACCAGACACCCTCTCACCTCAGCCTCCGCATCTGCAGCTCCTTTTGTCTAAAAATGCTCTTCCCTCCGATCCGTTCACTCAAAAAATACTACTGAGCATCTATTATGGGCCGAGCACTCTTCTACGCTCCAGAAATAACAGCAGTGAACAGAGAAAACAAGCTCTGACTTCCAGGGCACAAGCCTTCTAATGCAGCTGACACATATATTCAAATGCCAGCTTCTCAGTGTGGACTTCCCTGGTCACACCGTTTAAACCTGCTCATCCTCTTTCCCTGGTTTTCTCCAAAGCACTTACCACAACTTGACATACTCCAAATGTTTTTGTTTTTTGTGGGGTTTTTTTTTTTTTTTTTTTTTTTTTTTTTTTTTTGAGACAGGCTCACTCTGTCACCCAGCCTGGAGTGCAGTGGCATAATCATAGCTCAGTGCAGCTTCCTCAGCTCAGGCGATTCTCCTGCCTCAGCCTCCTGAGTAGCTGGGACCACAGGTGCACACCACCAAGCATAGCTAATTGTTTTTTACTTGTAGAGATAGGGCCTATGTTGCCCAGGCTAGTCTCGAACTCCTGGGCTTCAAGCAATCCTCTTGCCTTGGCCTCCCACTGGGATTACAGGTGTGAGCCACCACACTCAGCCTCTAAATGTTATTTACTTACAATCCATCTTTCTGCTACAATGTAAGTTCTGGAAGGGTGAGGATTTTTGCCATTTTATTCACTGTTGCGTCCTTGCACCTGGAACAGTCCCTGGACCACAACAGGTGGTGCACAGTGAGGGCCACTTGATGAACAAACGGCTGTGTATATGAACTTCTCCAGGCAGAACTGAGTTAGGATGAGACAGAAGTCGTATCAAATGAAAATGAACTGTGTGCTTTCAGGCAGCGGCACCAGGCTGGGAGTCACAGAGAATGGGACCCCTACAAGGAGAGTCCAGATGGCTTCTGCCCAGCGGGGGAGGTGCTCCCCTGGAGACCTGCCCTTTTTCTATGACCACGACCGGCCCTGGACCTGGCTCACACAGGCTCTGCCCAGCAGGCCCCACACCCAGCTCAGGACCTGTTCTTGAAGCAGAAGAGAGCCTGTCAGGAGCCAGGACCTGGAGGCAGCTTTGTTTCAATAGCCAAATAGCTTCAGTGTAACTGTCCCCTATAAAAAGAAACTGGTTTCTAGAAAAGAACTGCGGTATCAGTGTCAGCAAATGCTATGCAACAGCCCCAGCCCACTACCCCAGAGACGAGTGAAGGACCCATAACACTTCTGATTCCAAGTTACCTGTATGGCTAACATCTGCATGAGAAAGCCACGAAGCTGCCACAAGCCCAGGTGTCAGACAAGGCAACATTTCTTCATTTGAGGCAGGAGGACACAGGACTCAAAGGGTTACTGCACATTTCATACTTGCTGGGCGGTGACGGAGGAGGCAAGTGAGAGGGAAAGCTGCACGTGTGAAACGCCAGCCTTGGGAGTGGAATGGGGGTGGGACAAAAGCATATTTTCTGCAAGTCCCCGCAGTGAGGACTGATGTGGCTGTACCTGCCCCGTCATCTCCACCCATAGGTGAGGCCCCAATACTGCCTTCTACAATACCCCACTGGTTCCTCCAGCCTGACGCTGTGTCTTGGGGCCCCCAGCCCGTCCCCACCCTCCTAATGACCCTCTTCCGGTCATCTTTTCACTCCCTCTCCAATCTGGCCTCTGTCTCCAACACTCCACTGAGGGTGACGGTGGCTTTCAAGTGAGACAGGCTCAGACGCGTTCCGGTCCTATCTGGCTAGCTCCCTGGCTGCAGCGCTTCCTGGAACCCGCCCTCCCCTGGCTGTGCTCTGTCTCCTGCTTCTGCCCACTCTCCACACCGGCCTCCAGTCTCTCAGCTGCAATTCTTTCATCTGCCGCTCTCAAAAAATTGGATGGCCCTTGATTTTTATCATTCTGACCTTCCTCCAGAGATCCAAAGCTACTCAACATTTCCATTTAGCCATCCACAGGTGCCTCCCACCAAGGAAGTCTACCCCACACGGAGTCAAACCCGCCACCCACCAAATGGAAATCTGGGGTCATCTCAGACCCTTCTCTGTTCTCCACTCCTCAACCCAATCTGCTGATTCTAACTTTAGAATGTTCATCTGCCTACCATGATCCTGGTGGAAGCCCCGAGATTCCTAGTGTGAAAGGAAAATAAATCTTGGGGCCCCAAACTCACTAAGCCAAAGGGAAAAGCCAAGCTGGGAAAGGGATCATGCAAACCCACCTTCCATTCTGGTTCCTAAATAAGATGACTACAAAGATGACTCCCTCGCATTTTGCCCACAAGGAAATTCCTTGTGGGCCCCAAGATCTTTACCCTAAAGCATTTCTGTTAAAATTCACCATGGCAATGTAAGTTGACAGCTTATCTTCACAGGTACGGGGACATAAGACAGAACTCAAAGTCATCTCTCTGCCCACCTGTGACAAAGGCGTATCTGATTGTTTCCTCTGCTCTATTGTCTATGTTATCTCATGTAAAAAGGCAGATTCAGAGTCAAAGGCATGAATGACTATTTTTCCCTTCCCTCAACATGAAAACTGTGTATTTCACAATATCCCACTCTTTCTCCCTTAAATACTGAAGCTCTCAAAATCATCTTCGGAGAAAGGCATAGAACTGTCTCCCGGGTATGCATCCTTAACTTTGGCAAATGAATCTCTTAAAATGACTAAGACTTGAGACTGGCCTTGGTCATTTCCCTTGACTGACACTAGCTTGGACTAGCACAGCTGCCTCTTAATCTTTTCTTTTGTGTGTGTGATGGAGTCTTGCTCTGTTGCCCAGGCTGGAGTGCAGTGGTGCGATCTCAGCTCGCTGCAACCTCCATCTTCAGGGTTCAAGTGATTCTCCTGCCTCAGCCTCCCTAGTAGCTGGGATTACAGGCATGTGCGACCACACCTGGATAATTTTCATATTTTTAGTAGAGACGGGATTTCACCATGTTGGCCAGGCTAGTCTCGAACTCTTGGCCTCAAGTGATCCACCCACCTCGGCTTCCCAAAGTGCTGGGATTACAGGTATGAGCCACCGCACCCGGCTAGCTGTCCCTTAATCTAAACTCGCTCCAATACATCCTCCACGAGTGCCAGAGGGGTCTTTTGTAAGAGCCAATGTGACCCGTTTCAGCCTCTGCTGACACTAGGAAACAATCCAAACCCTCAGCAAGGCCCAAAAAGCTGACTTCTCTCACTACTATTAATAGATGCAACCCATCCTCTCAGGTTCCCAGCATGCACCACACTTTTACGTGTTCCTCACCTCCGCCGCCTCCTCACCTTTGCCTACAACGCCCCTCCTGCACTTGAGACTGCAGCTCAGCATTCCGGACCTCACTAAAGCGACCCCGCCCACCCCAGCCCCAAGCAGCCAATCACCTTTTCCCCTGTGTTCCCTCCCACCTGGGTGCGGGCCTCCCCTTCAACACTCCTCACTTACTCTGGAATTAAGTCCAGGTCTGCCTACCCGTTTGTGTTTGGGTCTGGCTAGGTAGAGGAATTCACGTTCACGTTTGCACGTAGTACAGATGCGGGCAGATGCCAAGAAAGAAGGAAAAAGATAAACAGAAGGCTCGCCTGGGCCATAAGATCTAATGTCACAGAACTACACAAAAGGAGAAAGGGCATTTGCATGATGATTAACTTGTTACTAACTTGTTACAATTTAGGGGGTGTAAGAAGGACCAGGAAGCAGCCACAGTTGAGTTCCCTAAGGCATATTAGGAGTCTGAATGGCTCCTAATTATGAAAACAACAGGACTGTTGTTTTCTGTTCACATTCCAGGATGATCCTCACCTTTTTCAGACACTAAGTCACTGGTATTATGATGTTGAAGCTCCCAAGAGTTAGAATGGCTGAAGGGAAGACTCATGCCCACAGGCTTCTTAGAGATGCAAATGGCTCGGGAAGAAAGAAAACCAGGTTCAAGTATATGCACCAGGGCGCAGGCTTGGTGAGCACAGCCTTGTTCCAGGAGGGTCCTTATTCTCCAATAAGGTAGCTGTGCATGCTCAAACCCAAGCAGTGTGTCTTGGTTCCAAGCCACAGAAGGGAATGGGGAATGAGGGCTAGCTAGCTCCAAGGCCATGGTTTTCTTCAACTATTTTCATGGAGAAAATCTCAGTTGTTCTCTCCAAAGCAGAAATAAATCTAGACAACTGACCCTAAACCAGCTCAGTGGAATGTATTTTCCCTTGAAATTAGCTTAAAAGAGTATGGGACTTAGGCACGATTCATCAGTGGATCAAATGCTTCTCCAAGCCAAACCTCTCCCTCTGCTGATTCCCGCTGACCCCTGAGATCACTCCCCCAGCTACACCCCTCACCACACCACTTCTATGGGAAGGAGATCCATTTGGTTGGAAATGAAACATTCAGAGAAAGTGAGTAACAAGCTTGCTTTCTTCTGCTCAAGGAATACTGCAAATTCCCCAAGCTACACTCAGGCAGGGTCTTGAAAGTCCACAGCCCACAACTTCTCCCCACTTATGCACCCCTTGCCCTAGGGGTGACCCTACCCTGTCCGGAGCATATTGAACTATAGCCAAAACTGTGGTTTCTTTTCTCCCAAAGACCAGTTGCCAAAAACCAACTGCCATGACCTCTCTGGGCTCCAAAATTCCAACTGCTCTGGGCTCCAAGCCAGCAACCTACCACATTTTTTTTCTACAGAAGACTTATTAATCTTTACTCAATTCAGCACCAATAAGATTAGCCAGTGTAGAGCCAGAGGGGCTACCGGCTCCATTCCACATCTACCCTGGCCTAAGATGCCAGCACCTGATGGCCAAAAGGCCCAGGCCACCTTCTGGTACCTGCTGGGGCCCAGTGGCAGTCTCAGGTCCTGAGCTGGGCTTTGCCCACCCCTTGGTTTTCTAAAGCACTTGTCTAGTTTGCTACAGGCACAGGACTACTGTTCATTGGCCTGCTGGCTCTGGGATACACATTCTTTGGCTTGCTCCAAGGACTGAAACCTAAAATCTGGGCAAACCCCAGTGTTCCGTAAGGGATATTAGAAAGTGTTACTGCTGTGACCCTCTCGCCAACTGTGGCTTACACAAGTCTAACTCCAGGGAAGCCATCTGTGTTAGTCCATTCTCATGCTGCTAATAAAGACATATCTGAGACTGGGTAATTTATAAAGGAAAGAGGTTTAATTGACTCACAGTTCAGCATGGCTGGGGAGGACTCAAGGAACTTATGATCATAGTGGAAGGGGAAGCAAACACATCCTTCTTCACATGGCAGCAACAAGGAGAAGTGCAGCGCAAAGAGGGAGAGAAGCCCCTTATAAAAGCATCAGATCTCATGAGAACTCACTATCACAAGAAAAGCATGGAGGTAACCGCCTCCATGATTCAATTACCTCCCACCAGGTCCCTCCCACGACACGTGGGGAATATGGCAGCTACAATTCAGTATGAGATTTGGGTGGGTACACAGCCAAACCATATCACCATCCTTATGGGAAGGCCACCAAAGGACACCGTCAGTCCTCTCACAAATCCTGGAGAGCTCTGTGTCTGCAGTCAAGCTCCACAGACTCCAACTCACCAGGGCACAGCCAGCGGATCAGGCACATCTCACCCCTTGGACCAGTTCAGGTACAGATTAAATATACCACCTTGAGAAATACCACTCACTGGGGCAAGGAAAAGCCAATGTACTCTGTTCAACTTAAATAAATATTTGATATAGATACAGGTTGGGCATCTCAAATCTGTAAATCCAAAATTGGAAATATTCCAAAATCTCAATGTTTTTGAGCATCAACAGGACACTCAAAGGAAACACTCAATGGAGCATTTCTGATGGCAGATTTTCCAATTAGGGATGCTCAATTGGTAGGTATAGTGCAAATATTCTAAAACCTGAAAAAAATATGAAATCCAAAACATATCTGATCCCAAGCATTTCAGAAGAGATATTCAACCTGTGCTAAACACCATGGACATAAAGACTTTGTTAAAGGACCTTAATTAAGCAACCCTGTATTTCAGAAGACCTGCAACCAGAAGGCCCAGAGCATCTCAAGCCACAGTGTGAGAACAGCAGGTATTTCATAAACATTGCTGCAGCATGACATAGTAACATGCCCACAATAGCTCCAGTGCTCTGACCTTCCTTCCTCAGGGCAACTCAACCCACTGTTCACAGTAAGCTTCCATCCCTGCTGGCAACAGGTATTTCTTTATAACAACACAACAATGGCCTAACACACCCTGCAAACTGGGTGCCAAAAGAACAATGAAATTGACCAAATAGCAACGGGGGGAAAGAGTCCTGGGATCCGAATAAGCCACAAACTGGATATTGGGCTCTGGATCCTGGAGAGCTACCCTCTGGCCAGAAACCAAAATGGGCTTGGCTCATTCCTGGTAAATATTCCAACCACACTAGGTGCCGAGCACCTGAGAGAGCAAGGGGAAGGGAGCCAGGTGAGAGCCACAAGCTGTACCAAGTTCCTGATATCAGGACCTCTGAAGGGCTAGGCCAGGAAGCCAAAGGACTCAGAGCAGGGCTTCTGGCTCCCCAAAAAACACCACCAGGCCAGAAAAACATACTGTTCTCAGGACTGGAGGGCATGTTTTTCTATACCACTTGATTGCGGTATAACTTACAGACAATAAGAGTCACCCGTTTTCAGTGTACAATCAGTGATTTTTAGTAAATCTGCCAACTTGTGCAACCATCACCACAATCTACTACATCTCCATCACCCTGGAGGGGATATTTAATATCTCCCAAACCTGAAGACGATTATGGTTCAGTCAGTTTTACGAGGAATGTGAAAAAAGAAGTTGATATCTACTTGTTGCTGCCAATTCAGCAACACGAAGGGAGCTCAGAGCAGGCAGAAAGCTGAGGAGGTCACAGCTATCTTGCCTCTGCCTGAAAAGCATTCATCTGGGCTTGGCTGGAGGACCTGGAAACTTAAACAATTTTTTTTTTTAAGTAACTCTTGTTGAGAATAGTGCTTCTCGAACTAAAATGAAGAACCCGTTCATCTGTCCATGTTTTCCCGGCACCTCTCCTTCCACAGTGTCGGAAGGGTACTACTGCACAAATCTCTCTTCACCATGACAGATCTTAGCACCACAGCCAAGGCATCAAACACGTTTCAGTTAAATCCTCAAACAGGCATTGTCCCTTCCTCCTGACAGCTGGGTGCTTTCAAAAATACTGTACAAAATGACAGGCTGTGAGTCCCAAACCCAAAAATTTTCTAAATCACTGATCAAAGAAATAAAATAAAATTTATGAAAAAAAATGTTTTGACTTGGAAAACATAAACGCACAGGCATTTTAAGTGATGGTATCCATGGGACTGTAAGGTCTTACTGATGTCTTTCATCTTGACCTTGATGCTGGTCAAAGCTCTCAATTTTTCTTCATCAGTAGAACATGAGCAAAGATGCAATGAAAGGACAGTGGAATCAACAAAGCAGAACTGGTTAGAAGACTAAAGGTCTACAACTTCCCGATATACAATCCAACTTCCCTGAGTCCATTTCACCATCCTCAACCTTGGCATTCCAGGACGTCTGTGCCCTCCCAACAACAGCCTGGCTTGGAAAAGGAATATCCCAAGGGAGAAGCGTGAATCTGTAGAGTAACCGAAAAGCCAACCTGGTGGAGAACAAAGGATTATACAGCTGAACTCTCCTGCCCTGGTTTCTCTGTGCATGCTCCTCTGGCTTTTTATGCCACTTTCTAAGTAGAGAGGATGCTCAGGGCTCTGTCCTTGGCCCTCTTTCTATTTTGTTCTAGCACCATCTTTGTAACTGTCCCCTGGACATCTCCATCAGAATATGCCAGGGCATACATATTCTGTTCCAACTCAGGTTACTCAAAATAGAACCCCATCTTCCTTCCCAAACTTATGTCTCTCCCTGAATCTCAATTCTAGTAAAACTGCCATCTACCTAAGTCAGAACTCCAGGTGTTGGCCTCCACACCGCTCCTACTTCCCACTGCAAAAGGCCGGAGGCGTGGGCGTGCAGGCAACTGTACCATGCTAAGCATGGTGGGGAGGCAGCGCAGTGCAGGGTATATTCGCATTTGCTCTTCCTAAATTCCTCGCCCATTTATTCCTTCCTTTCTAACGTCACTGCATTGGACTTCATTATCTCTACCTGGACCCTTGCAATAGTCTCTTAAATGTAGACCCTTCTTCAAGGTAATTTTGGTTTATTTTCTTATTGTGTTAAGATATATATAACATAAAAGTTGTTTTTAACCATTTTTAATTGTACAATTCAGTGGTATTAAATCCATTCACAATGTTGCACAACCATCGCCACTGTCTATCTCCAGAACTTTTTTGTCATCCCCAACAGAAACTCTGTACCCATTAAACACTGGCTCCCCATTTCCCCTTCCTCAGCCCATGGTTATCACCATTCTACTCTGGCTCTATGAATCTGTCTATTCCAGGTACCTCGTATAAGTAGAATCATGTATTTGTCTCTCTGTGTCTGGCTTATTTCACTTAGTATAAGGGCTTCAAGGTTCATCCACATTGTAACATATACCATGACCTCATTCATTTTTATGGCTGAATAATAATTCCACTGTAGTCCACATTGCATTTAGTTTCTCCATTCACTCATCAATGGACAACTGGGCTGTTTCTACCTTCTGACTACTGTGCACAATGCTGCCATAAACATGGGGACACAAATACACCCTGCTCAAGTGTGCAATTCCCATACTATGTTTCTTCCAAAGTGATCTTTCTAAACAAATCTACTTAAGCCACCCCCTTGCTTACACTTTGAAAGACACCATTTCCCTACCAGGCTAACCTTGGGGCTGCAGGTCCTGCTTCACCTCCACCCTCATCACCCTAACCTCCCAACACCCCTGTACTCAGCCCCCGACATCTGCCTGCTGCTCCAGGAACACCCATGTTCTTTCCAGCACAGTTTGTTTTCACAGCCTAGAACACACTTTCCCCACCCGTGCACACACTTCTCTGAACCTCTGCTTGTCCTCTGAGCTGCTTCGGTCTTCTCTGAACTAAGGCAGATGACGAACATGAACCTACTCATCCATCGGGGCTTTACGGCCACATCTCCAAGCCCTTCTCAGAACAACTTTGCCCTTCCCTTCTTCCTACACCCAGATCTTACCTCTGCTCTCCAAGCACCTCCCACCAGGTGCTGGGCTCCTACAAGACAGCAAGTGGCTCTGCGTCTGGTTTCTATTCCCAGCATTTAGCAGCGCCAGACCCACAGCACACACTCAGATCTTTAGGGAGTGAATTAAACGTTTGGCTTCTGACTGTATACTCTGAGCACTCGAGATAAATTGGGTTTTATTTACATGTGTCTTGCCATACTTTACTATATGCAGCATAGCGTGGTGGACACATTCACCCACTGCAGGAACGCTACCTGATGCGAGGAATAGTACTGTTATAAACACCTGTCCGTGGGCCGGGCGCGGTGGCTCACGCCTGTAATCCCAGCACTTTGGGAGGCCGAGGCGGGCGCATCACACGGTCAGGAGATCGAGACCATCCTGGCTAACACGGTGAAACCCCGCCTCTACTAAAAATACAAAAAATTAGCCGGGCGTGGTGGCGGGCACCTGTAGTCCCAGCTACTCAGGAGGCTGAGGCAGGAGAATGGCGTGAACCCGGGAGGCGGAGCTTGCAGTAAGCCAAGATCGCGCCACTGCACACCAGCCTGGGCGAAACAGCAAGACTCCGTCTCAAAAAAAAAAAAGAAAGAAAGAAAGAAAGAAACACCTGTCTGCATGCGTCTTCATGTAGTGTATGAGATATATCTAGTGTGGTGAACATATTCACTCACTGAGATAAGACTACTGTGATTCACATGTGCAAGGAGCACTTAAGAAACATAAAGCCAACTTTACGTAATGCAGTACATGCACCACGCTTTGGTGAACACATTCACTCCTTGAAATAACACTGCCCTGATACGATGAACAACCAGAACACTTAGACGTTTCATACCGTGGCTTTATATATTGTGTTACATGCACCATAGGGGGGTGACCACAATCACTGTAATGACACAACCCTGATGTGACAAATGACTGGCACCCTTAGAACTTTTTTTTCTTAAGACGGAGTCTCACTCTGTCACCCAGGCTGGAGTGCAGTGTCGTGATCTCCGCTCACTGCAAGCTCCACCTCCCGGGTTCACGCCTTTCTCCTGCCTCAGCCTCCCAAGTAGCTGGGACTACAGGCGCCCGCCACCACGCCCGGCTAATTTTTGTATTTTTAGTAGAGATGGGGTTTCACTGTGTTAGCCAGGATGGTCTCGAACTCCTGACCTTGTGATCTGCCTGCCTTGGCCTCCCAAAGTGCTGGGATTACAAGCATGAGCCACCGTGCCCGGACCTTTTTTTTTTTTTTTTTTTTTTTTTTTCCTTTTTTAAAGAAAGAGTCTCCCTCTGTCTGCCAGGCTGGAGTGTAGTGATGCCATCATAGCTCACCGTAACCTCAAACTCCTGGGTCAAACAATTCCCCCTACCTCAGCCTCCCAAGTAGATGGAACTACAGATGTGCACCACCACGCCTGGCTAATTTTTTTTTTTTTTTTAGAGGCAAAGTCTAGTTCTGTTGCACAGGCTAATCTCAAACTCCTGGCTTCAAGCAATCCTCCTGTCCTGGTCTCTCCAAGTGCTAGGATTAAGAGGCATGAGCCACCATGCCCAGCCTCCAATATTTTGTTTTTAAAACCATGTGTAAGTTGGGTTATTTAACTTCCAATTCCTGAAAAAAGACCGATAAGTAACAACATTTTTTCCAAAGGCTTCCCTCTGTAAACAGGCCTGAAACTCATCTGTGCTCTATTTCATTTTTCTTTCTTTCCTTTTCTTTTCTTTTCTTTTTTTTTTTTTTTGACAGGCTCTTGCTCTGTTGCCCAGGTTGGAGTGCAGTGGCGCTATCTCGGCTCACTGCTACCTCCACCTCCCGGGTTCATGCCATTCTCCTGCCTCAGCCTCCTAAGTAGCTGGGACTACAGATGCCCGCCACCACGCCTGGCTAATTTTTTGTATTTTTAGTAGAGACAGGGTTTCACCTGATGCCCAGGCTGGTCTCGAACTCCTGACCTCAGGTGATCCACCCGCCTTGGCCTCCCAAAGTGCTGGGATTACAGGCGTGAGCCACTGCGCCCGGCCTCTATGCTCCATTTCAGAAGGAATAAACCTCTTTAAAGCAAAAGGGCTATGTGTAACCAAGAAAACTCTCGTATCTGGAATGTAGAAAAATTCTGTATAAACCAATATGGAAAAAAACAGACACCAAAGGAAAAACGGGCAGAAGATTTGATCAGGCATATCACAAAAGAGGACACTCAAATCACCAAGGCATGTGAACAGGTGTTTAACATATTAGTCACAGGAAGTCCATCAAAACCATAATGAGATCCTATCACCCATCAGAATAACTAAAAGTAAAGACTGACAATGCCACGAGTAGGCAACGATAGGGAACAACTGGAACTCTCAGACAATGCACGTGTGAACTCGTACAACCGCTATGGAAAATTGTTCAGCAGTGGTTCTTGAAGCTACATACACATCTACCCTAAAACTCAGCAATCCATTCTTGGGGATACATCCAACAGAGATGAATGTCTTATGTTAGCCAAAAGACAAGTAAAAGAATGTTCATTGCAGCTTTATTCATAATACTCAAAAATTGGAAACATTCAAATGACCAACAGCAGCAAAATGATAAGCTGCAGTTACAGTCACACAATGGAATACCACACAGCAGGAAAGAGGAATGAACTACTGCAACATCCAGCCACACCGATGAAACTCACAGATTAGTGCTGGGCAAGAGAGGGCAGACACAGGACAGAAAATACTGCACGACTCCATGTACACAAAGACAAGAACAAAGTTTATGTCTATGGTGCAGAAGTCGGCTCAGACAGTGGCTACCTGGGCAGGGCTGGGACTTGGGACCCTGATCTGGACAGTGGTGCTGTGTCAACTTGGTTAAGCTGGGAACTGTCTCCCAGGGCCCCCAGTTAGAGTCTGAGTTAGAAATGGCCACGCCAGGAAGTTCCGTAAAGCTTGGAAGGTGAACTGAAGCAGTGGCCATGAGGTGAAGGACAGAGACACGGGGACCTGGAGGTTCCAGCCTGCCCCACTCTCCACACTGTGGCCAGCTCCTCTTCCTCACGCTGGCCCTGCTGGCCAATCACAGGCCCCAGGCCTGCCACCGGTCACTGGGCCAGGGACCCAACTGGACAGCAGCTTCCCAGAGGCAGCGCCTCCCAACACCCCCTCCTCCGGTGGCTCCACCTCCGCAACAGACCGGGTTCCGGGCATCCCTGTGAGCTCGGGCCTGTCCAACCACACCAGTGCTTCAGGCGACCAGTGAGTGACCCCTCTCTGACCTCCCCACCATCTGGACCCCCACACCCCCTGGTCCCCCAACTTGTGGAGAGTCTAATTCTTGCAATAAGTCCCTTATCCCTAACTCTCCTGACTAAACCCTGCTGGGTACACACAGATGTTCACATATATAAAAATTCAAGTTGCACACTCAAGCTTTGTGCACTTTATAAAATGTATGTTATACCACCATTTGGAAAAAAACTAAAAACAAAAGCCCCACAAGGGTATCGCATAAGTGGTCTGAGAAAACAGTGATCTGAGGGACCCAGCAGCCTGTGAATGGAATCTGCACCAGGTTTCACATACTAAGGAAGAACCACACACCACTGCTTGGCATCAGATCTGGCAGACAGCTGGGAGCCCAACGGGGTGTGGCTTCTGACCAGGACCAGGGTTGTGTGCTATATAAATAGCCAACAGGACACATGCTCCCTCCCTGGCAAACTACCAGCAAGCTACCAACTCCATGGAACCAGGTCCAGAGTGACTTGTCCCTTCTGAAGGGACAGACTGACAGAATTCAATGTGCACCCTGAATGCAAGCTGAGTCTGGCATCCCCAAATGGGCAGAAAGGGACATGTGGAGGAAGGGCAGGGATGAGTCACAGATCCAGCCTGTGGCATTTAGAACCTGCACCAGCAGTGTTCTCAGATACCCTTCTCAGATGTGCACGCAGCTTTGCATGAGAAGATACCAATGAGGTGTGCACCTGAGCATCCCCACAGCAGCTGTGTGTCAGGCAGAGACCCATGTGTCTTGCCACCTTTCACCTCATTTGGCACATTATTTATTGAGTGCACAGTATATGTCAAGATCCGTGCTTGCAATTAAACTTACAGTGGTGAATGGAACACAGTGCCTGCCCTTGGGGAGCTTACCGTCTAGTGGAAAATACAGACAATAAACAAGTAAGCAAGGAAGCACATAATTACAACTTATGGGTGCTAGAAAGGATATGCACAGGTGATGGTGACTTAGAATAGTAGGAGAGGCCCAACATTCAAATTCAGGAAATACAGAGAACACCACAAAGATACTCCTTGAGAAGAGCAACCCCAAGACACATAATTGGCAGATTCACCAAGGTTGAAATGAAGGAAAAAGTGTTAAGGGCAGCCAGAGAGAAAGGTCGAGTTACCCACAAAGGGAAGCCCATCAGACTAACAGCGGATCTCTCGGCAGAAACTCTACAAGCCAGAAGAGAGTAGGGGCCAATATTCAACATTCTTAAAGAAAAGAATTTTCAACCCAGAATTTCATATCCAGCCAAACTAAGCTTCATAAGTGAAGGAGAAATAAAATCCTTTACAGACGAGCAAATGCTGAGAGATTTTGTTACCACCAGGCCTGCCTTACAAGAGCTCCTGAAGGAAGCACTAAACATGGAAAGAAATAATCAGTACCAACCAATGCAAAAACATGCCAAATTGTAAAGACTATCAATGCTATGAAGAAACTGCATCAATTAATGGGCAAAATAACCAGCGAACATCATAATGACAGGATCAAATTCACACATAACAATATTAACCTTAAATGTAAATGGGCTAAATGCTCCAATTAAAAGACACAGACTGGCAAATTGGATAGAGTCAAGACCCATCAGTGTGCTGTATTCAGGAGACTCATGTACAAAGATGCACATAGGCTGAAGATAAAGGGATGGAGGAAGATCTACCAAGCAAATGGAAAACAAAAAAAAGCAGGGGTTGCAATCCTAGTCTCTGATAAAACAGACTTTAAACCAACAAAGATCAAAAGAGACAAAGAAGGCCATTACACATTGGTAAAGGGATCAATTCAACAAGAAGAGTTAACTATCCTAAATATACATGCACCCAATACAGGAGCACCCAGATTCATAAAGCAAGTCCCTAGAGACCTACAAAGAGACTTAGAATCCCACACAATAATAATGGGAGACTTTAACACCCCACTGTCAATATTAGACAGATCAACGAGACAGAAGGTTAACAAGGATATCCAGGACCTGAACTCGGCTCTGCACCAAGCAGACCTAATAGACATCTACAGAACTCTCCACCCCAAATCAACAGAATATACATTCTTCTCAGCACCACATCGCACTTATTCTAAAACTGACCACATAATTGGAAGTAAAGCACTCCTCAGCAAATGTAAAAGAATAGAAATCACAACAAACTGTCTCTCAGACAACAGTGCAATCAAATTATAACTCAGGATTAAGAAACTCACTCAAAACCACACAACTACATGGAAACTGAACAACCTGCTCTTGAATGACTACTGGCTACATAACAAAATGAAAGCAGAAATAAAAATGTTCTTTGAAACCAATGAGAACAAAGACACAATGTACCAGAATCTCTGGGACACATTTAAAGCACGTGTAGAGGGAAATTTATAGCACTAAATGCCCACAAGAGAAAGCAGGAAAGATCTAAAATCGACACCCTAACATCACAATTAAAAGAACTAGAGAAGCAAGAGCAAACACATTCAAAAGCTAGCAGAAGGCAAGAAATAACTAAGATCAGGGCAGAACTGAAAGAGATTACAGACACAAAGAAACCCTTCAAAAAAATCAATGAATCCAAGAACTGGTTTTTTGAAAAGATCAACAAAATTGATAGACCACTAGCAAGATTAATAAAGAAGAAAAGAGAGAAGAATCAAATAGACACAATAAAAAATGATAAAGGGAATATCACCACTGATCCCACGGAAATACAAACTATCATCAGAGAATACTATAAACACTTCTACGCATAAACTAGAAAATCTAGAAGAAATGGATAAATTCCCGGACACATACACTCTCTCAAGACTAAACCAGGAAGAAGTTGAATCTCTGAATAGACCAATAACAGTCTCTGAAATTCAGGCAGTAATTAACAGCCTAGCAACCAAAAAAAGTCCAGGACCAGATGGATTCACAGCCGAATTCTACCAGAGGTACAAAGAGGAACTGGTACCATTCCTTCTGAAACTATTCCAATCAACAGAAAAAGAGGGAATCCTCCCTAACTCATCCTGATACCAAAGCCTGGCAGAGACACAACAACAACAAAAAAGAATTTTAGACCAATATCCCTGATGAACATCAATGCGAAAATCCTCAATAAAATACTGGCAAACCAAATCCAGCAGCACATCAAAAAGTTTATCCACCATGATCAAGTCAGCTTCATCCCTAGCATGCAAGGAAGGTTCAACATATGCAAATCAATAAACGTAATCCATCACATAAACAGAACCAAAGACAAAAACCACAGGATTATCTCAATAGGTGCAGAAAAATCCTTTGACAAAATGCAACAGCCCTTCATGCTAAAAACTCTCAATAAACTAGGTATTGATGGAACTTATCTGAAAATAATAAGAGTTATTTATGACAAACCCACAGCCAATATCATACTGAATGGGCAAAAACTGGAAGCATTCCCTTTGAAAACCAGCACAAGACAAGGATGCCCTCTCTCACCACTCCTATTCAACATAGTGTTGGAAGTTCTGGACAGGGCAATCAGGCAGGAGAAGGAAATAAAGGGTATTCAATTAGGAAAAGAGGAAGTCAAATTGTCCCCGTTTGCAGATGACATGATTGTATATTTAGAAAACCCCACTGTTTCAGCCCCAAATCTCCTTAAGCTGATAAGCAACTTCAGCAAAGTCTCAGGATACAAAATCAATGTGCAAAAATCACAAGCATTCTTATACACCAATAATAGACAAACCGAGAGCCAAATCATGAGTGAATTCCCATTCACAATTGCTACAAAGAGAATAAAATACCTAGGAATCCAACTTACAAGGGATGTGAAGGACCTCTTCAAGGAGAACTACAAACCACTGCTCAATGAAATAAAAGAGGACACAAACAAATGGAAGAATATTCCATGCTCATGGATAGGAAGAATCAATATCATGAAAATTAATGCCATCCCCATCAAGCTACGAATGACTTTCTTCACAGAACTGGAAAAAACTATTTTAAAGTTCATATGGAACCAAAAAAGAGCCCACATTGCCAAGACAATCCTAAGCAAAAAAAAAAAACAAAGCTGGAGGGATCACGCTATCTGACTTCAAACTATACTACAAGGCTACAGTAACCAAAACAACATGATACTGGTACCAAAACAGAGATATAGACCAATGGAACAGAAAAGAGGCCTCAGAAATAATGCCACACATCTACAACCATATGATCTTTGACAAACCTGACAAAAACAAGAAATGGGGAAAGGATTCCCTATTTAATAAATGATGCTGGGAAAACTGGCTAGCCATATGTAGAAAGCTGAAACTAGATCCCTTCCTTACACCTTATACAAAAATTAATTCAAGATGGATTACAGACTTAAATGTTAGACCTAAAATCATAAAAATCCTAGAAGAAAACCTAGGCAATATCATTCAGGACATAGGCATGGGCAAGGACTTAATGAGTAAAACACCAAAAGCAATGGCAACAAAAGCCAAAATAGACAAATGGGATCTAATTAAACTAAAGAGCTTCTGCACAGGAAAAGAAACTACCATTAGAGTGAACAGGCAACCTACAGAATGGGAGAAAATTTTTGCAATCTACCCATCTGACAAAGGGCTAATATCCAGAATTTACAAAGAACTCAAACAAATTTACAAGAAAAAAATAACCCCATCAAAAAGTGGGCAAAGAATATGAACAGACACTTCTCAAAAGAAAACATCTATGCAGCCAACAGACACATGAAAAAATGCTCATCATCACTGGTCATCAGAGAAATGCAAATCAAAACCACAATAAGATACCATCTCATGCCAGTTAGAATGGCAATCATTAAAAAGTCAGGAAACAACAGATGCTGGAGAGGATGTGGAGAAATAGGAACGCTTTTACACTGTTGGTGGGAGTGTAAATTGATTCAACCATTGTGGAAGACAGTGTGGC
The DNA here is from genome assembly GCF_028858775.2 of Pan troglodytes. Classification (NCBI taxonomy): domain Eukaryota; kingdom Metazoa; phylum Chordata; class Mammalia; order Primates; family Hominidae; genus Pan; species Pan troglodytes. The sequence goes on from NC_086016.1 coordinate 20,650,803, forward strand.
AATTCCTCAAGGATCTAGAGCTAGAATTACCATTTGACCCAGCAATCCCATTACTGGGTATATACCCAAAAGATTATAAATCATGCTACTATAAAGACACATGCACACGTATGTTTATTGCAGCACTATTCACAATAGCAAAGACTTGGAACCAACCCAAATGTCCATCAATTATAGACTGGATTAAGAAAATGTGGCACACATACACCACGGAATACTATGCAGCCATAAAAAGGATGAATTCACGTCCTTTGCAGGGACATGGATGAAGCTGGAAACCATCATTCTCAGCAAACTATCACAAGTACAGAAAACCAAACACTGTACGTTCTCACTCATAGGTGGGAACTGAACAATGAGACCACTTGGACACAGGGCGGGGAACATCACACACCAGGGCCTGTCGTGGGGTAGGGGACTAGGGGAGGGATAGCATTAGGAGAAACACCTAATGTAAATGATGAGTTGATGGGTGCAGCAAACCAACATGGCACATGTATACCTATGTATCAAACCTGCATGTTGTGCACATGTACCCTAGAACTTAAAAGTATAATTAAAAAAAAAAAAGAAACTTTCTGAGATAACAGAAAGAGTTTATATCTTGATTATGGAGATTATGTGGATATATATTCATCTGTCAATGCCCACCTAAAGACTTAAAAATATCTGTGGATTATTTTGCATGAAAATTATACCTCAATTAAAAAATTCTCTAGAATTGAAAGTCATTATTGTAAAAAGAAATTACCATTAAACCAATAAATTAACAAAAACAAACAAAAAATAGTAGGAGAGGCCCTAAGTCAGAGAAGCTTTTCTGAGTAACTTAAAGCAGAGGTGTGCAGGACAAGAGGGAACAGCACGTGCTTGGTCTTGACTCCTTTGGTAGGTCTCCTCTCTGATGCCACCTTCCTCTGCAAGAGCACAGTGATGACTATGCACGTGTCCCCAACCCCACTACGTATGTAGGTAGCACTTCATGCTTCTCCAAATACTTCCATGCAGATTATCCCACTTACAACTCGTAGTTCCATGAGTCTGGAAGGCTGATGCTGATGTCTCTTCTTGACAGATGCAGAAACAGAAGTCAAGAGAGATGAAATAACATCCTGAGTCACACAGCAAGCTACCAATGGCACTTGCTTAAATGGTAAATTACCTGCTTTATCTCTTTTGGTTTCTTTCCATCATTACTACTTTTAAGTATGCCAAAGAAATACTCCCTAACTGTTCTACCACAGGTCCTTCTGAGGACCCATCAATTCTCCAAGGATGTTATTTTAAATTGGACAAGGCCAAAGTCTAGCTTTCCCCCCTATCTACTTCAGTCCCATACTTATTTAACAAAAAAGATGGGCCGGGCGTGGTGGCTCACACCTGTAATCCCGGCACTTTGGGAGGCCAAGGTGGGCAGATCACCTGAGGTCAGGAGTTCGAGACCAGCCTGACCAACATGGAGAAACACCGTCTCTACTAAAAATACAAAATTAGCCAGGCGTGGTGGCGCATCCCCATAATCCTAGCTACTCAGGAGGCTGAGGCAGACAAATCGCTGGAACCCAGGAGGCAGAGGTTGCGGTGAGCCAAGATCACGCCATTGTACTCCAGCCTGGGAAAGAAGAGCGAAACTCCGTCTCAAAATAATAATTAATAATAATAAAAAAGATGGATTGCTATCAAAAACAGATTGCTAACTTCACCATACCTCAGACTAACCTCTATCATGACACCTGGAAAGTTTAATTATTCTCTCATAACCAGTTTACGTGATTGTCTCCCCAGATTCATGAGTTCCTGGGAGTGAGGACCATGTCTCATCTTTTCAGCATTAAAGCAGTCAAGATATGAATGAAGCCAACAAATTACTTGCAAAAGTGCACATATTCTCTTCACCTTCTGGCAAACAGTTATATTTCAAGGTCAGATGTCAAGCTCAGTACAAGACTTTACAAACATCCCTTTCTTGCAAGGAGGAGGCATGAGAGGTCTGTCGGCCGTGTCTTGCTGATTATAGTATCTATCTTTATTTATTAAATTTTTTTAAAGTGTCAAGCATGGTCCTGGGCCCTTCACAGAAATATTTTCACTTCATCTTCACAACAATCCAGTAAGAACTCATGATTCTCACTGCACAGATGAGAAAACTCAGGATAACAGGGTAATTAAGTTGGCCAGCTAATAAGCAGAGGATGACAACATTCAAACTCAAGAGTGCCTCACTTTAAAGCCGTAATTATTCCACTTCCCCACAAAGAACTCACAGGTGTCAAGCATGAAATACAAACTAATACCTCCATAGGGGGACCAGAGCAACCAACCGGGAGGGAAGTAGGTTTGAACTCAGATCACTCAATAGCTGGACATACAGCCAAGCTCAGCAGGGTTCAGCCATGAACACAGCTCCACAGGTAATACAGATTTGGTAGGGGTGGGCTGCCTTTTCCCTACGCTGCTGTGTTACCAATGCTCCTCCTTACGAACGGAGGAGGCTGTATTAGGCTGCTGGGATTCTGTGCATTCCTGAGCTTAAACTTGGCAGACCACTGTGCTGCACTTTGATACCAAGCACAATTCTGGACAACAGATTTGGGTGTTGAAATGAATGAGGAGTCCCTTGGTCTAAGCTGATGCTTTGATACCCAGAGTCTTAAAGGACTAAATGGAAGCGTGGCAGAGGGTGAGGCCACTGCTCACTTGTGAAAGTCAGCCCACCCTCCTCCACACCAGTGCTCCTGGCTCAAGCTGACATCTCAAGGTCATTCAGCATGTGCAGCAAAAACCATCTGGGTAACACGTGGTGAAGGTGAAGCACACATCTACACAGGCATTAGAGCTCATGATCTGCGTGAGTCTCAGGCTCTTGCTCCCACCCCTGGCTACCATGTACAGTATACAAACTCCCAGTAAAGGGGTGTTGTGGTTTGAATGTTTGTTCCTTTTGAAATTCATGTAGAAATTTCATCTCCAATGTGGCAGTATGGAGAGGTGGAGCCTTCAGGAAGTCATTGGAATTAATGACTAATCCATTCATGGATTAATGAGTTAGTGGATTAATGGGTTATCATGGGAGTGGGACTGGTGTCTTCAGAAGAGGAGAAAGTGACTTGAGTTGGCACATTCAGCTCCCTTGCCACGTGATCAGCCCTGCACAGCCTGCAGAGTCCCCACCAGCAAAAAGGCCCTCCCCTGACACCGCCCCTCAACCTTGGACTTCCCAGCCTCCATAACTGTTAAGAACAAATTTCACTTCTTTATAAATCACTCAGTTTCAGGCATTCTGTTACAAGCAACAGAAAACAGACCAAGACAAAGCAGGTCAGGGAACAGGGCCTGAGATTCAGCCGGCACCCAACTCAGCAAGTCACACACCAGCTGAGGACCAGTGCCACAAAGAAGAAGGGCTGCACCTCCTGCCCTCTCACAAAGGTGCTGCAGGGGCAAGTAGCAGCCACGTTATCCCTGCCATCCCCCTAGGAGGCCAAACTCCAGAGGCAGGGCGGGAAGCCTGGGAGACTGGGCTGAATTCTGGATAGTGAATTGGGCCACATGAAGGGCTCTGACTCAACCCTCTATACCTTATGAAGAACAGACCTGCCTCTCTCTGCAATTCTGTTAAGATGGCATCAATGATTTCCAAAGGAGCTAGACAAACACTTTTTTCCACATGTAGAAATGAAAAGCCCTCCCTAGCTGGAGAGTGACTGGGAAACCAGGCTCCTATCTTCCTATCTTTACATTAAATTAGAGCAACTGCCCTCCTCTACAGCAAATAGTCTCAGTCACTTCTGCCTACCTAACGCCAAAAAGAGCTACTCTACGCAAGACACCATGGAAACTTGGATAACCAATTTAAAAGACATCGGGACCAGCAACACTACTGCACACTAATGACCTGAGCCCTTTTCCGCAGGCACAGAAGTATGTACATACTGTATTTACTGAAGATACTAATAATCCCCTAGAGTCAAAGCACCACAGCCGGCAGTCCTGTACCACTCCTAGGCCAGCCAGAACATGCCTTCAGATCACCAGAGAAGGCCCCTGGACTTCATCCCTCTGAAGTTAAGGACAAAAGCCGAGGCAAGGAAATGCCACCATCTGATTATTTTCAATGTATCAATCAATTGTCATTTTACTATCTGCCCTTTCAGGGCCAGTTGGATACAACTTCCAAAATAAGACTTCTTATGGTGAAAAGTATTTGTGAGTCAGCCTATAAAGAGAACTGATCCTGCCAGGCGCGGTGGCATGCACCTGTAGCCCCAGCTACTCAGGGGGCTGAGGTGGGAGGATCGCTTGAGCCCAGGGGATCAATGCTGCAGTGAGCTATGATCGCACCATTGCACTCCAGCCTGGGTGACATAGTGTGACTCTGTCTGAAGAAGGAAGGAAGGAGGAGGAGGAAGAAGGAAAAAGAAGGAATAAGAAAACTGATTCTGATGAAGGCTGTTAAACCTATACATCACAACTTTATCAAACCAAACCCAAAGATGAAAGGGAACAGTGAAGGACTAGTTCCATGAAATAGTCTAGTGGCAGAATACAGGGAAGAATATGACAACTTTGAGAGTAAAAGAATAAAAAATAAGCTCATTACGAGGAAAGAGGCAAAGGTAGGGTAAATCCAAGAATATATCATAAAAACAAAAGCAATGGCAGCCAGAGAGAGGATCAGAAAGGGAAACCAGGCAGAAGAGGCAGTCAAAATCAGGCAGAGAATACTCAAGCAGTTAAAGAACCTTTTCCAGATCTGTGGACTAATTTCTCAAAGGAAAGGCTATAAGCCCTACCTCACAGGAGAGGCCAGCTCAAGAGGTATTTAATCAGGGTAGGATGATTTACACAAAACAAGCCAAATGCCATGTAAACTCCTGTGATATCAGAGCCCTGGGTGGAATTATAAGCCCATCCACTCCTCCCCAACCTACCCACTAAAGAAAGCACCAGACACCCAGTTATGCCTAGGCCACGGGATGAACCCACTAAAGAAAGCATGAGATACTCAGTTATGCCTAGGCCACGGGATGAATGGGCCAAGCAGAGTACTGCTTCCACTCCGTCTCAAACACAGCAGGTGCTTCATCCACACCAGCTGGACCCCACGGTTCACCTGCTCTCTTCGTCTCATAACAAGTCTTCACTCAGAACTGCTCCACATCATTTTTCTCAGCCTGCATTTGCCCTAAGAGACTCAAAAGACCCCTGCCCAAAGAGATTCCATCATTAGAGAAGTGAACTATGTCAACACCGGCACCGATGTCAGCCAAGTTGAAAACTAGTCATTCTGGGGTGGAGATGATGGCTGTCAATCAGTGGATAATGATGATGGCAGGTGTGATCTTGAGCACATCCCCATTCTCAGCTTCTCTGGAAGAAAAGTGTCTGGGGCTTGGAGAGAGGCCAATGGATTATGAGGACTTGCAGGAGACCCTGCCACTGGGTTCTTCCCAGGAGACAAGGGGTCCCCTGCAAAGATGGAAGTCAAAAGACGGAAAGTAGAAACAGGTTGAGCTTCAAATGCTACACCAGAGCAACAGCTGTCATTGTTCATAAAATTCAGGCAGTTCTCAATTTGAGAAGTAACTGCCACATGCTTTCCATATGCCACTCTTGGGATACAGGAACTGAGAAGCGAAGAAGAAAAATGTATTTTTACTATACTGTGAGGTTAGCTGTTTGGTTGACCTTCACAGGGTATACATAAAGCTCATATTGAATCACTGACGAACTTTAAAACTACACCAATGTTCAGGCCCCATCCAGACCCATCCAATCAGAATCTGTGATGGCCTGGGGCAGGCGTGGTCAATCGCTCCCTCCCACCCCCATTCTAAAGTGCCTCCAGGGCCCAGGAGGGGGAAAGCAGAAGGAAGGCCTGGGGCTGCAGCACAGGCAGCGGAACAGGCAGAGGTTCACCTACCTTCAAGTGGGCCTTCTCCCTTACCTGCACGTCAACCATCTGTGTGGCAAATTCCTCCGACCCCCAGCCTTAAGACAACTACAAGGAGAGGCGCCCAGCCACAGCACTCAAGGAAACGACTTGCCTAATCTCGGAGCGTGTCTGTTTTGTTCAGGAAAATGTGAACCAGCTGTAACATTCTGTCTCTCCAGAGGTGCAGCCACACCGCAACATCGCTAAAGATAGCCCGGTGATTGTATGCTTGCAGGGAGGCACAGAATTAAGCACAGCCAAGTGGGCGAAGGAAGTCCATGCACCAAGTGACCGTGGCTGTCCAGCCAGCTGTAGAGTTTCCTCTCACCCAACAAATCAAAGCCCAGGGTGCTCCAGAAGGTAAATGGAGCCCAGCCCCACCAAGAACAGCTCTGTGGGTTGGGAGGGAGGCTTATCCAGTCCTCTGCCTGTACCACCTCCTGTCAGACATGCCTCACCTCCTCCACTTAGCGGAGTGGTGTGGCTTTAACAGCCAAGCTTTCTAGAAACAGCTGTGAAGGTCTGTGCAGATCCATGGGCATGAAGTGGCAGTGATCATATGTAAAATCTAAGGAGAGTGGCTTTCAGACGCTCAGAGACCTCACCGAGTCTGAAGACAGTCGCCAGCAGATCCCTGATGAAAAGGGAGCTTCCTGTAGGGGACTGCTGTAGGGCCACTGCGGAAGCCCTCTGAGGGAGCCTGGCCTCACACTAGGCTTCCAGAGTGTCTGAACAGCTATAGATGACAAGCACCTAGAGATGCCCGCGACGCTGCTGGGCAGCACCGGGTGAGCCAGGCCCGCAGTTCAACCAGGGCAGTCCCAGAGGGCTCCAGCTTGATGGGTGCTGCCCTAAGAGACTTGGGCCAGGCCTGCTCTGCCGAATTCCCAGCTGCACGACCGTCCTCTCTACAGCACAGCAGACCCAGCAAGGTCCAAGGTGAAAGCAGATCTCATTGAGTAGCTTCTGCCCTCAGGCCCTTCAGAACACAGGCGATGCTGAACTCACACAACACAGCCACTGCTACAGAACTACAGTTCACCTCTATGATGGACACATGCTGACAGCAGGAAGAATTCCCAAGCTCTGCAAAGGAACCGAGTGACATTCTTCTGATTATTTTTTATTTCCCTGAAATCAACTCCTCTTCCTACTCTTTCTTGGGCCAGAAGAAATTTCTTTGAAATTGTATCTATCCTTCTTTTTTTTTCTTTAAAATGGAGTCTCGCTCTGTCGCCCGGGCTTGAGTGCAATGGCGCGATTTCAGCTCACTGCAACCTCTGCCTCCAGGGTTCAAGCAATTCTCCTGACTCCGCCTCCCGAGTAGCTGGGATTACAGGCAACTGCCATCATGCCTGGCTAATTTGTTATATTTTAAGTAGAGACGGGGTTTCACCATGTTGGCCAGGCTGGCCTCGAACTCCTGACCTCAGGTGATCCACCCACCTCAGCCTCCCAAAGTGCTGGGATTACAGGCATGAGCCACCGCACCCTGAGCTGCATCTATCCTTCTCTTAACAGAGAAGATTAAAGCAGACAGGCAAAATATCTCCAGTGAAAAAAGTATTGTTGCTCTCGTGAAAAACAAAGGCTTTTTCCTGATGTGAGAAGCCCTCCTTACTCAAGGTGCGCAAGGTTGAGCTTTACAAATACATCAGGCGATGTGCAGCCATGGCTCTGCTCCCACCTTTCCCATCTTGTTTGATAGCGTAAACTGGAGGAAACAAAAGAGCAATAATAGCTTTGCTGTCTGCTGTTTTGGGACCTGTCCCATAGAGAAAACAATCAGTTTGAGCTTTATGCCATGACATCATCAGCCACCAATCAGCACAGAGAAGGTGGAGCAGGTTTTGTCTGTGAAACCAACCACTGCAATTGTTAAATTGGAAAAGGCAGTGCAGGTGAGAGATGGAGTTTTTCTTTTACCTTTTTCTACATCAAACTATAGAAGAGAGTGAGAAGCAGAGGACAAAAACCTTTCTATGGAAAAAAACAGGCACCCCAGGGATGCACCTGCACTCCTGCCCCTCTCCACCTCCCACCCCTGCCAACACTGACAGTGGAAGCCTCTGTCCCATCTGCCCAGTGCTCCCTGCCAAGGACAGAGTCAGGGCCTTAGGAAAGCTGTTTTTGGTACCTGAGTGCATGTGTGTGTGTGTGTTTTCAAACAGGGTTCCACTCCAGTGGAGAGAGAGAAAAAGACTTTGGTTGACATGGACATCAGTTAAAACCTCCATCCAGAAACTAACTAACCAGTGTTTACTTGTGCGTCATAGCTAGAGGTTCTCAGGACTTCATTATTTTCAGCCACTTTCCTCCCAGAAAACACTGGCCATCTCATGAATGAAGCTGTTTAGCCAAGGTTAGAATATGCAAGGAGAGAGGGGGTGGCAGTAGGAGAGGGCGCAGGGTTCCAGGAGAGCAGGGGGTGAAGGAGAATGCTCACAGAGCAAATATTGTTTACAACTGCAGAGCCAAGCTAATGTGATCTCCCGCCTGTTCAAGCATATTATTACATTAAGTCCCGAACAATGAAGTCGGAGGCAGGGAGAGCAGAGCCGACCCAGCCTCCGCTTTGCTAATGGCACAAGGGCAACATTCCATGCAAAGTTTCGGCGTGCAGGGCTCCTGAGAACCCAGCAGTGCCAGGCAGCAGTGAGCACACACACCCACCGACGATGGGACTGCGGGGACAGGCAGGTGTCAAGAGAAGGGCACTACACCCTTTCACGTGCCGCTCCAGGGGAAAGCAGGTGGGAGAAACTGCATTTTTAACTGAAAATAGGGTACAACTGGACATGTTAAGAGAAGCACAGGCTGCGGGGTCCTCCAACAGCCATCTGAGGGTGGAGCAGGCCACGGCAGCAGATGGGAGAAGAGGCTGAGGCGGAGCAGGGTTCTCCCCACAGTTCCTGGGGACCGCTGTACTATTCACTTCCAGTAACATCACTGCACACCTCTGAGATCATCAAACTTACTAGAAATAATAAATATACTATCAAATGCCACTAAATATGAAGTTCGCACTCAGACACTGGGGGACCTTTTTTTTTTTTTTCAACAGTATGACCAGGTGTAAAATTAAGATTAAGCCAATAAATATAGGGTCTAATACCTCAGGCTGGACTCAGTCTATACCTATTAGGGCTGAGTGCTGTCAACTCCAACTCTCCCTGACTCCCAGGAAAAAAGCCTTAAGTCCTCTCTCACACACCATTTCAGCCTTTACCTTTCTCCATAAGGAAGCCCCCAATCCCCGTATTTCTTTCCCCATTTCAGCCTAGCCGGTGGTGGCGTAAGATGACTGCCAGCCGAGGGCCTGCGTCTCCTTCACCCTCGTCCACTAATGCACATGAAAATCTAAATTAAGAGGGCACCTTGGGCGCTGGCCCAGACAGAAAGCAGGGTCCTTGGCCAGCTCCCTGCACACGCGCTGCCAACATCCGCTGTGGGCTCTGAGCACCCCTGCACAGGCCCTGTGGAAGTAGGAGAGGCACCTCAAAGAAAAACAACCCGAAACAAAGGCACCAGCCAGGAAGACCTTCACGCATTCACACTCCCGGGTGTCCCCAAGTAAAACAGCAGGATTCACATGAGGACCTGGGTTCTTCTCCCTGAGATGTGGAGAGCAAGGGGTAACACGCACCCTACTGCCCAGGGAGGGGAGGGGCTCGGTAAAGGCAGCGGGCCCCTCTCCACACAGCCCCCACACGCCCCAATTCCACCAGGCACCTCCCTCCCCCACCCAGAATGCCTTCCAGTCTAGCCTCCCACATCAAAGACTACAGCCAAAGCTTCTCTTCTGCCCAGAGAGCAGAGAAAGAAGGGATGAGGGAGAGAAGAGGCTGTATTTAGCAGGAAGACCGAGACAAAAGGGATGAGGTGGGTCACACAGGCCAAGCCCCACAGGAGCATGTTCACTCGGTGGCAGAAGGGCCATAGAAGCTGAAGGGCCCAGCTGCTCTCTCAGCTTACAGGGAGGGGCAGACAGGCCCAGAGGGATCTGAAAGCAATCACCTTATCAAGTTATTCAAAATCCAGACTGAAAGTCAGGACAGGAAATCCTGGCTAGTAACAACAGGGTATTAAGTGGAGGAGAGTGTGGCAAGCAGGTACAGATGACAAAGCAGGCAGCATCTCAAGTCCTTGGCTGGGTATTCCTGGGAGTCCCCTGTGGCTGTCCCAGGGAGCAGAGACAGGATGCTCTTGACAGTTTTAACCGGAGCAGCTCTACCTGACCAGGAGGCCAGAGAAGACTGCACTTTCCCTGGCTTCGGGGGTGGGCAGGCACCCCTACTTCCGAAAAGAACAAAAAGAGAACAAAAGCTGCCTCATAGCTTGTGGACCATATCAGAGCAGCCAGCACAGCTTGCATTCTCACACTCTGCCTGCAACCAGGACACCGCCCGTGTGAAACAACGACCCACATGTGTATTCACTGCACACAGACGGCCCCGGAGAGTTCTTTCATTTAGTGTAGGGAACTAACTTATAAATGGGACACATCTTTGTATGTGCAAAAGATCCCTCAGGCGAGCCTCTGTGAGAACACCCACCTGCAGCCCCGGAATGTCTCAGCACATGCGACACTGAGTCATCTTAGCGCCACACACACGCAGACAGAGGCACTGCACACACATGTGGACACATCCCCAAAGTACCAGGGGACACAAATCCAAAACCACCAGGTGATTGGGGAAAGTTCCTCTTATGTGGAAGATAGAGGAAATGCCAATGGCTAGTGTGATGTTTAAGTGAGGGCTGATCTATTTTCCCCTTCTCTGCTCCAAAGCCATTCTACTCCAAGCGTGCGCATCACAGGAGGACCCGAGGGAGTGGTGGGCAAGTTCCTACAAGCTGCCTATTTTTAACCTCTGGTCTTTCCTGCCCTCTTCCCTGGGGAACACCCCTCCCTCTGCTCTCCAGCAAAGGGCCCAGCTGAACCACATGATACGCCTGCCAAGCCGGAAGATGGGTGGGGAGGGCCCTGGTATCGCCTCTCCATACTTCAGATTTCAAAGAGTATGGACTGAGGAATTTGGACAAAAAGTGGGAGGGAAGAAATTGTTTAAATCACAAAGAAAGGAGGAGTGAGACTTCAGAAGAGAAACGCAGCACATCAAATATCTGCTGTCCATCTAAGATCAGAGCCGGGCGGCAAGGCCACATGGCTGGATTGGCCCCCTCTCCCCACTTCGTTCTCCCAGGCCAGCCTACAGCCGCTGCACGCGTTCATCTTGCAGCCTGGGCCCTGCCAGCAAGGCTGTGCCCGCCAAGACAGCCTCTACACACCCAGAGGACAGTGGGCCCCCCAGCATGGCCAAACTGCCAATGAGACAATGTTTTCCCTTCATGAAGAGGTAACTGGGACAAGGAAATCCCTTAAGGAAAGAGGAAAAGACCTCGGTGTCTGCCTTGCTCCAAACTCCAATTTGCAGTCCAGCTTTCTCTCACCTTCACCGTGTTCTGTGCGCACCATTGAGATAGAATTACCAACATGAACTGAACAGTGAATTCTGCTCATTCTGGTTTTTCATCAACCTATCATTGTAAAATCAAAGTATGAAAGAAAAGATGCCTCAATCCCCTCAAGATCAAATTTTTATCTTATTTTTATTTGCTCTGTTGTCCAGGCTGGAGTGCAGTGGTGCCATCATAGCTCACTGTTAACCTCCAACTTCTGAGCTCAAGTGATCCTCCCACGTCAGCCTCCCGAGTAGCTGGGACCACAGGCGATGGTGTGCACCACCACACCCGGCTGATATTTTCTTAAATTTTTTGTAGAGATGGCGTCTTGCTATGTCACCCAGGTGAAACTTCCTGGGCTCAAGTGATTCTCCCACTTCAGCCTCCCAATGTGCTGTGCTGGGATTAAAGGTAATGAGCTACTGTACCTGGCCTAATTTAACAATGCTCATCTTCAAACCGCTTCAAATACAGTTATGAATTCATCCACACATACCATGTCTCCTACCAGACAGACATTATGTGTTTAATAGCAAAAGGTTAAAAAAAAAAAAACCCACAAAACTGCCAGTACAGATCCAGGATACCAACTCTAAGGTGCTGGGTTCTCAAGCCTCTGCTCCTGTAAAGCAAGGCACGAGAGCTTGAAAGCTCCAGAGCTGATCTACCAGATGCCTGTGTCATCCACCTCCCTCCCATCCCTGCCACTGGAAAAGAACTCACACTGCAGTCTGGCAAGTCCCCACTCCCACTGCCTGCCCTGCTCCGGCGTGGCCTTACTCCCTCCACAGCAATCTGCAAGCGCCCCCGCAGGAGGATGCGCAAGAGCTGGGGAGGATGTTTCCACAGTGCCGCCACAATCTTGCTGGCTCTCCAGCTGGAATCCCAAGAGCTCCCAGGACGGTCACTTTGGTGGACTCCGCCTCTTGGTAGCTTGTTTTGTGCAGCATGGATACCGGGGGGCCATGATGGTGTCCTGAGGCGGGGTGTGCCAAGGTGGCAGTGCTCTCCCTGCCCAGCTCCTGCTCCTCCCCTCCCCAGTCCTCACATACCAGCTGCAGAGCATTTGACACCAGGCACCCACAAGACACAGACCCTGCTCCTCAGAATCTTGGGCTCATCGTGCAAATCAAGGAACAATACAGGGGAAGACAGAATATGAGTCTCAGAAAGTTGTCTATTTTGTCCCTTTTAAAAACAAGATTTCTCATACCTGCAGTCCTAGTACTTTGGGAGGCTGAGGCTGGTGGATCTCAGAGCCCAGGAGTTCCAGATACCAGCCTGGGCAACATGGTGAGAGAGACCCCGTCTTCACAAAAAATACAAAAATAAGCTGTGCCCACATGGTGGCGTGTGCCTGTAGTCCCAGCTACTTGGGAGGCTGAGGTGGGAGGATAGCTTGAGGCCAGGAGGTGGCAGTTGTAGTGAGCCAAGATCGTGCCACTGCACTCCAGCCTGGGTGACAAAGTGAGATGCTGCCTCAAAAAAAAAAAAAAAAAAAAAATGGCCAGCACGGTGGGTCGTGCCTGTAATCCCAGCCCTTTGGGAGGCCAAGGCGGATGGATCACTTGAGGTTTGAAGTTCGAGACCAACCTGCCCAACATGGTGAAACCCCATCTCTGCTAAAAATACAAAAATTAGCCATACATGGTGGCATGTGCCTGTAGTCTCAGCTACTCAGGAGGCTGAGGTGGGAGGATGGCTTGAGCCCAGGAGGTGGCGGTTGTAGTGAGCCAAGATCGTGCCACTGCACTCAAGCCTGGGTGACAGAGTGAGAAATTATCTCAAAAATAAATAAATATAACAAGATTTCTCAAAGATTAACAAGAATCCAACTAATGTAACTGAACACTTAGCTCTAGCTAAGTACATACACCCAGCTACCACTCATGGCCAAACACTGTGACATGATTCACCTGCATTATCTCATTTTATCTTCCGAGCAACATTATGAGTATAATGTTACCCCACTGTAGAAATCAGGCAACTAAATTAAGGTTCAGGAAGTTCACACACAGTGAGCGACGAAGCAGGGAGAACTGCTTTGCTAAGGGTGGGCTGCTTCCAACACCTGTGCCCCTCCCCAAACAGTGCCTTACCTGGTGGATTCAAATGTATTAACTATGCCCTCTCTTACTTTTTCTTGCCCTCTCTGTCACAAACTTTTATAAGCGTGCCTGCCACATCTCTCCTGCAATTCCCTATATGATCTGACAAGTTTTCAAATAAATGGGGACTGTCAGTCAATCTCAAATACCGTAGTGCCTGCTCAATGCCAAGGATGCGTCAGGTGCTACAAAGGGGTCCAAAAAAAGACGGATCTGTAAAGCAGAGGACGAAACAGCCAGGTAGTGACCCCTAATAAAACATGATAAGGACAACACACGATGCAGGGGCAGATACTCCCTGTGTGCACACAAAGCACCTGGGGAGCCTGGCACAATGCGAATCTGGGTCCAGCAGGCCTGGGTAGGGCCAGAGATGCTGTGCTTCTAACAAGCTCCTGGGCCAAGCCCATGCTGCTGACCAACAGGAGCTAAAGTGCTTCCAGAGACTCCCTGGGGTGGTCTAGAAAGGGAGAGATGTGATCAGAAACAGCCTGTAGAGGACTAAGTAGAATCTGGAGAAGTGTGGGCAGTGTGTCATCAGGAAGAGAGGAAACTGTTTCAGAAGGAGGGAAAAACTCAGGCAAGGAAGAAGCACAAATGCACAGGTCATTCACAGGGTACAGCTGTCTTTTTTTTTTTTTTGGAGACAAGAGTCTCGCTCTGTTACCCAGGCTGGAATGCAGTGGCGCTATCTTGGCTCACTGCAACCTCCACCTCCTAGGTTCAGGGGATTCTTGTACCTTGGCCTCTCAAGCAGCTGGGATTACAGGCGCCTGCCGCCACACCTGGCGTTTTGTTTTTGTTTGTTTTTGTTTTTTCTTTGAGACGAAGTTTCACTCTTGTTGCCCAGGCTGGAGTGCAATTGATCCTGGTTCACTGCAACCTCCGCCTCCTGGGTTCAAGCAATTCTCCAGCCTCAGCCTCCCAAGTAGCTGGGACTACAGGTGCCCACCACAACACCCAGCTAATTTTATTTTTAGTAGAGACAGGGTTTCACTATGTTGGCCAGGCTGGTCTTGAACTCCTGACCTCAAGTGATCCTCCCGCCTCGACCTCCCAAAGTGCTGGGATTACAGGCGTGAGCCACTGCACCCGGCCAGCTGTCCATTTTAAAACACATAACAGCACTCCTAAACTGCACCACTCGGTTGCCAGGACTTACAGGACAACTCCCTTTGAAGAGAGTCTTACTGACTGGCTTGAGAATGAGTTGGGGGGAGGGAACGACTGCTGTTGCTGATCTGAGGAAGAGTCACACTCACGACAGATGTCTTGCGGAGGGCAGCCCCACCAATGCCACTACTTGGAAAGGCTCAGAGGCTAAAGCCATGAACTCTGGCACACCACAGCCTCTCGCCAAAGAATGCTTCATGAGATATTTTTAAATACTCACCATCCCATAAAGAACAGGAAAGGAAATCCCACTGTCAGCCCCACCCTGATCCCACTGTCAGCCCCACCCTGGGCCAGTCTCCTACCACGGGTCTTCCGGAAGAAGGGCCAAAGCACTGCCCTCTCCAACTGGGCATCTGGTGATGTGGCCTGGCTTCCTGGCTGGGCCACTTCCTCCACTGTCTCAAAGTGGCACTGCCCTTACTCAACAAGTTCCTCCACAGCCAGAAATGAATGCCCAGACTGTAAGGAAAGGTCACCCGCAACCCTGCAGTGTGCCCACTGTGAACAGGCAGGGTGGTACAGCCGGGAGCACTGGATTAGGATCAGGAGACACGGATCTGGACCTGGGGTCCGTCATTCAGTGAGCCACACAACCTCTCCACGTCCATCTTCATGCTTACAAAATGCAAACTATGACCCAAGCTCCATCTACCTTACTATTGTGGGCGAAATTCAGCAATGGAAAGTACTTCACACACTGGCAAGTATCATAAAGGGTCTGAGAGATAAGAGCCCCTGTGTGACGCATGACACACTCTGCTGCTGTTCGGATCTAGTATTCATTATCCCTGCTTCGCCAAAGGAAAAACTCGGGGCACAAAGAACAAACATGACCTTGTTCAGGTCAAACACCAAATCCATGACTGCTGAGGAATAAAATGACTGCTCAGGGTTGCCATGAAATCAAACAGTCTTCCATTATGGAATAACTAGAGAATTATCTATTAACTACTTGCCTCTAGAAAACCAGTGTTTAAAATTTCTTTCTTTTTTTTTTTTGAGACAGGGTCTCGCTCAGGCATCCAAGCTTGAGTGCAGTGGCGCGATCTTGGCTCACTGTAACTTCTGCCTCCCAGGCTCAAGCGATTCTCCTGCCTTGGCCCCCTGAGTAGCTGGGATTACAGGCGCCCGCCACCACACCCGGTTAATTTTTGTATTTTCAGTAGAGACAGGGTTTCCCCATGTTGGCCAGGCTGGTCTCGAACTCCTGGCCTCAAGTGATCCGCCCGCCTCGGCCTCCCAAAGTGCTGGGATTACAGGCGTGAGCCACTGTGCCGGGCGTAAAATTTCTTAAAAGTGCCCCACAAGAGCCAAATCACTTAGAACTCAAGGGCTGCTATGTGATGCATGAACACCCAGGGTGGAATGAACTGCAAGGATGGGAACGGGACTGCAGCACTGGCTCCATGCTTACTGGACCACCCATCCTGGGAAAGGATTTGGTTTCCTTTTCTGTACAAAGACAGGACTGGACTAAGTGATTCAACCCTTTGTTAGCAGCCTATCCCTAACACCTAGAACAAGTAAGCACTGTTCTAAGTAGGGTCAGGTGCCCCCAACCTCCCCATCACCCCACTCTCCTCGCCAGACCCCTCCAACACAACCTTGTGTTTTCATTTCCTTGAGAAACCTCCAAGGAAATCCGCAGCATCCAGCCCACGGGCCTGTGTGTGGCATCTCAGTAGCCTGGCTCCACCCCACCCTGCTCTCCCAGCCTCACCCTCGCTACAGGCCTGGAGTTGAGGAGGCCGAACTAAGTCAACCTGGGTCCACCGTGTGGGGAGAAGTGGAAACAGAAAGAGAGAAGAGGCTCAGGAAGCAGCCAATCACACACTATAAAACACAAAGCAGCCAACCAAAAGCTATAAAACAAACACCAAGCAGCCAATCATGCGCTATAAAATACCAAGCAGCTAATCATATGCCATCTGAGCTCCCAAGGCCTGCTGCCAAGGCAGGGGGTAGAGAGGTCCCCACAGGCGGGGCGTCAGAGATGCCACTGAGTGCAACCCAGGTGCCAGTTCTGCAGGATCTGCCTGATGAGGAAAAGACTGGTCTATGCATGAGGTACTGGAAAGAACACTGGGACTTGGAGCCTCGGTTCGATCCCAGCTCTGTCCATGTGGCTCTGGTGGAGTTCTTAACCTCTCTGTTTCCTTTTCGGGCAAAAGAAGACAACACCCACCTCAGAGCACGGTTGTAACATATGTAAAATGCCTTTTACCGTGCCTGACTCTGAGCAGCTATCCAACAAAGGCTGCAGACGACCACAACAGCGACTCTGCCTCCCATCCCTGACATCGGGAAAGTGATGGCAACTTCAACCAAAATCCTCTGCCCAGCAGGGCTCAGGAGCATAAGGTGTGCACAGCCACTCCAGCCCTGCACACGCGGTTTGCAGCGGGAAGCACTCCCATATCTTTCCTCGATCAGAGTGAGGCATCTCTCTCCAGGTCCCTGAATCTGGTCTGAAAGCAGACAGTAACATTCAGCCAAGCTTTCTTTACCTGTAGGGCCTGAACCAGACTCCATAGGAAAAATAATAAATTACCCCACTAAAATAAATTGAACACAAGAACCTCTCTGAAACCAGTCCTCAGGTCAGCTCCCAGCTAAGGGATGATCGCACGCCCTTTACTCCTTCCCACCTCTGAAACAACTTCCGGGCAGTGGGGGTGGGCAATGCAATTTGATGTGAGCCAGGAGAACCTTTCCCTGGGAAGATGGGACACGATCTGTACAGAAAGGCCATGTTAAGGCCTGGGGGAATGTCCAAGCCCCCTAGAAGGTACTCTACCTTGGCTGTCCTGCTGTCTGGACATGATCTCTCTGGGACATGGGGGCTATAGGGGACATCAGGGTGGGGGACATCAATACCCCAAGGTCCAACAGACAAGAAACTCCTTGCTCTAGTGTTTGAGAAAAGGAAGACTGGCCGGGTGTGGTGGCTCATGCCTGTAATCCCAGCACTTTGGGAGGCCTAGGTGGGCAGATCACCTGAGGTCAGGAGTTTGAGACCAGCCTGACCAACAAGGTGAAACCCCGTCTTTACTAAAAATACAAAAATTAGCTGAACGCAGTGGTGCGTACCTGTAATCCTAGCTATTTGAGAGGCTGAGGCAGGAGAACTGCCTGGACCTGGGGGGGGAGGTTGCAGTGAGCCGAGATCACACCACTGCATTCCAGCCCAGGTGACAGAGTAAGACTCCATCTCAAAAAAAAAAAAAAAAGAAAAGAAAAAGAAAAAGAAAAGGAAGAGTTTATTTCAAGAAAAGAAACGGCATTCTGGGGAAGCAGTGTGACATTTATATGAAATATATGAGGTGAGAGAGATGTAATAAGGGAAACTATGAAAGATGGTGGGAAACTCCCCCTGCTAGAATAGAGGTTCCACGAGTATAGAAACTTTTATTGTCTGGCTTCATGTTATCATCCTTAGCACCTAGAACCTGTTAAAGAAAAAATTATTTGGTGCTACTTACGAGAATACAGTAAGGAAGCACCACTATGATAGGTGCAGGGACCATCGCATTGGGGACTTGTAGTGGGGGACAGAGATCAGGTTCAACTCCTAACACTGCATGGACAAGTGGGAACTCAGAGCCAAGGAGCAGGTGGGGTCAGTGCATGAAACATGACCAAGAGGAACATCACGGGGAAGGAGATTCTGGCTCAGCCAACCTAACAGGATTCTTGCTGAAGACGGGCCAGGGTGATCAGACATCACCTGGGGCATGGGGAGGGTAGGGAATGGATCAGATATAGAAAATGAGGGTTTCTGGCTAAACCCACTCAGCAATGTTCTTTGCTAAAACTGGATTTTCCAAGGAAGTACATAGATGGGCCTAGCAAAAGATTCAAAAGGCTGGCTAACGTTTGGCCAGGCAAACGTTAAACCATGCCTGGAACACCATGGACACTCCAACACTTGATGAACAAATGAAACAGAGCAGCAGAATCTCAGTGTGGTTAAGGGCAGAGGCAAGTGAGTCAAACAAACTGGATTCAAGTCTTTTCCTTTTTTTTTTTTTTGAGACGGAATCTCGCTCTGTCGCCCAGGCTGGAGTGTAGTGGTGCGATCTCAGCTCACAGCAACCTCGCCCTCCCGGGTTCAAGCAATTTCTGGGATTACAGGCGGACATCACCACGCCCAGCTAATTTTTGTATTTTTAGTAGAGACGCGGTTTCACCATGTTGGCTAGGCTGGTCTCAAACTCCTGACCTCAAGTGATCCTCCCACCTCCGCCTCGCAAAATGCTGGGATTACAGGCGTGAGCCGCTGCACCCAGCTTCAAGTCTTTTTTTAACTACTTACTAGCTGTGTGACTTTAATCAAGTTATTCAGCCTCTCTGATACTTAATACCCATATAGCAGGATTCTTGTTAAGGATTAAATGACAATGCATTTAGCCACTGAGAATGTCCAGCACACAGCAAGCTCTCAGTAAATGGTGGCTATTCACTGTGATCACCTCCTTTCTCCTGCTCCACTCCTTCAAAATCTCCCTGGTTTAGGGTAGAAGAGGAAAGCAGGCACCATAAAGAATGCAAGGATCTGTCCAGGAGAGACACTGCAGCCTGTTCCATCCTAACCCTCACAACAGGTGTGTGTCTGCCCTGCCCCAATACCCACTCTTACCCATCTGTTCCAGTAAAATCCATGCTCCTCCATCCCACTCTCCACAGGGAACCTTCCTCATGTCCTCCCCCTCAGGAGGGGACGTAGCTATCAGTAGGCTGAGGAATGGGCCGTACTTAGCCAAGGCCTTGGAGGAAGCTGTGTGTGGCAGGGGAAGCAGACTGCATCCAGAGAGAGCCCTGGCTGAGAACCACTGAAAAGCCAAGAGATGCCTACACTCACTCACACACTTATTCCCACCTTCCAACATCCCATAATATCCTCATTTAATTCTTACAAATTAACACTTTCTCAAGCCGATCCTTGGAGCAGCATTTTCTAAGATGAACCCCACATTTCTTCTAACAGCTGCATTTGCTGTGCACCTCAATAAGTCAGTGACAATTTCCTGGACAACTTCCAGCCTAGAGTGGGAGGTGGAAATAGATCTCATGCCTGAAAAGCCCCCGCCAGCATCACAGAACTGCTGAGGATTGGACCGGGAAAAGATCTGAGAGATCTCCGACTCCCCACTCAGCTGCATGTTTGCTCCAGCTTTCCTAAGGACTTGAATCCACAGAGATTTTAGGAATTTCAGATTTTTAGTCATAAACCAAAATCTTCGACCATTAAACGGTGTTTATGAATGTTTATGAGCACAAGGGAAGAAAATGTCCAGGAAGAGGGGCTCCTGAGAGAGTGTCCTCTGAAATTCCTGGTCTTACAGGAGAGGCAGCTGCAGAAGGGAGCTGCAGAGGGCACACACATGCCTGTGTCAGCGTCTCATGCTGACATCCACACTGGCTGAATCCAACATGTTCAAGGGTGCTGCATGCTCATCCAGAGCCCACTCCTCTGGGGCCCCACAGTGCTAAGCCATGGGGCTAGAAGGGCCACATGTCAAGATCACAACTTCCAAACAGACAGTTTCAGAAAGGGGATGGGGAGAAGAGCCCAGAAACACAGAGGCAGCAACCTCCCAGGTATGCCAAGCTTTGCACTGACACTGCTATGGTACCTACAGAAATCCATGCACTACCGGCCGGGCATGGTGGCTCACGGCTATAATCCCAGCACTTTGGGAGGCCGAGGCGGGCCTCCTGAGGTCAGGAGTTCGAGACCAGCCTGACAAACATGGAGAAACCCCGTCTCTACTAAAAATACAAAATTAGCCAGGTGTGGTGGTGCATGCCTGTAGTCCCAGCTACTTGGGAGGCTGAGGCAGGAGAATTGCTTGAACCTGGGAGGCAGAGGTTGCCGTGAGCCAAGATCACGCCATTGCACTCCAGCCTGGGCACAGCCGACTCCTGCACTGCGACTACGACTTAGCTCCGAGAAAAGAAGAGCAAAGGAGAGCTGCGAGGACAGCCAGCCTGTGTCTGGAGGGAGGACTGCTTACATGCATACAGGGCAGGAAGAAGTGGACTCACATGAAGCAGAAGGTGCTCACGTGAGAGACACTACAGAGATGAAGTCAGACACCAACTGGAGAAAGATTTCCTTCTTAGTAACAGTACCCCAATCTTACTAGAGCCAGTGATGCACTCACTTACAAAACCGCATTTCTCAAACTTCCTTGAAGCTAGCTGTGACCATGTTTTCCAGGTTCTGGTTAATGAGATATAAGCAGAAGTGTGTGGGTCTTCCTGAAAGACTCCTTTAAAGGAGTCTCTCACATAGAAAAACATTTTGCCTTTCTTTACATTTCCTCCCTTTGGTGTTCTACCCAGAAAGAAAAGAAAGACGGCTGCAGCTCCGGCAGCCATGCTTCGTTATGAGGTAACCTTAAGGATGAGAAAGCTATGTGCCAGGGTAGTGGAGTTAGGTCAAATTGAACTCCTACCTGTCAATCCATAGAGTGGGCCACACAATCACCAGGCTTTAGCTGGCAAGTCCAGGTAGAAGGAACGAGACAAAATCCTGATGGCCATGCAGCTGGCTACACTGGCTCTGGGCTTCCCACCTCTGGAGTCCTTTTACATAAAAAGAAAATCTTCTTTCATGCTAAGCCACATTTTGCAATTTCCGACTGAAACTAATCTCAACTGATACAAAAATGTGAATAGAAAGCCTTCTTTACTGAGAGCCTGGGCTCGATGGCTCACGCCTATAATCCCAGCACTTTGGGAGGGAGGATCGCTTGAGGCCAGGAATTCTAGACCAGTCTGGGCAACATGGCAAAATCCCATCTCTACTAAAAATACAAAACATTAGCTGGGCATGGTCGCGTGCGCCTGTAATCCCAGCTACTCAGGAGGCTGAGGCAGGAGAATCGCTTGAACCAGGAAGTAGAGGTTGCAGTGAGCTGAGATCAAGCCACTGCACTCCAACCTGGGCGACAAGAGTGAAACTATGTCAAAAAAAAAAAAAAAGAGAGAGAGAGAAAGAAAACGAGAGAGAGAGAGAGAAAGAAAAGAATGAGAGAACGAAAGAAAGAAAGAAACTAAGAAAGAAACTTTCTTTCTTTACTAAGAGAAGCTCTGAAGAAGATGAAATGGTACAGTCACAGGGAGCCCGGAGAGATCCCACCACGGCAGCCTGTCAAATGGTGCCTGCATATGGAAGACAGCTGTGGTGGCTGGAGTTTCTTAAGTGGCAAGCCCTGCTACTGAGAAAAGAGCAGAGCTTTCCTCATGGAGTTAGACCAAGGAAGATTCATCCCAAAAAACCTAAAAATTCCACATTACCCATAACTGAAATCTTAGGAAAAACTGACCCAATGAGTTGGCATAACACGATCTCTTTAGTGGACCCCAGATGATATAAACCTGTAGATTTTTCTCAACAATTAAAATAATGTGGACCCCATTACAATTAACCTATGACACTTTTTGGATAGCTTATCTTCTACTACCTCCTGCAGAAAAACCCTCCCTATATAGAACTCAACAAATCTCCAATTCCTCTGTCCATTACCTCATCGGCCAAGACTCACCCTTGCTAGGGCCACTTTGGGTCCTCAGGCCACGTTGTTATTTGTGTTCTGTTCCCTAAAAACCGTCAGAGAGACTGAGTTGAATGCACTCCACACACTGATGATGATGGCAGATGGCCAGACGCAGTTACGGAAGAAAGAAAAGACAGTGGGGTCACAGCTCAGCTCTGCCTTCCTGCTAAGGTGTCTCCTCCACCGGCCTTGGGCCTCAGCTGCACCCCATCCTCACCCTCATCCCCTGTTAAAGCTAGAAAACTGGCTCCCCTATCCCAAAAACCAGAGGGAGCCCTCGACAGGGCAAACTGAATCATCCGCCCATGGAGTGGACCATAGCACCAACACACAGTAGCCAGCAGGGCCAGAACTGACCACAAGAAGTGGGCTGAAGCAGGGCAGCCTGGTCTCAGGGCCTGTTGTTTTTGAGTTTTTTTTTTTTTTTTTTTTTTTTTTTTGAGACAGAGTTTCGCTCTTGTTGCCCAGGCCGGAGTGCAATGGCGTGATCTCAGCTCACTGCAACCTCCACCTCCCGGGTTCAGGTAATTCACCTGCCTCAGCCTCCTGAGTAGCTGAGATTACAGGCGTCCGCCACCACACCCAGCTAATTTTTTTGTATTTTTAGTAAAGACAGGGTTTCACCATGTTGGCCAAGCTGGTCTTGCAGTCCTGACCTCAGGTGATCCGCTCGCCTCGGCCTCGCAAAGTGCTGGGATTACAGGCATAAGCCACTGCGCCCGGCCTGGGGTTTTTTTTTTTTTTTTGAGATGGAGTCTCGCTCTGCTGCCCAGGCTGAAGTGCAGTGGTGCGATCTCGGCTCACTACAAGCTCCGCCTCCCGGGTTCACGCCATTCTCCTGCCTCAGCCTCCCGAGTAGCTGAGACTGCAGGCACCCGCCACCACGCCCGGCTAATTTTTTGCATTTTTAGTAGAGACGGGGTTTCACCGTGTTAGCCAGGATGGTCTCGATCTCCTGACCTCGTGATCCACCCGCCTCGGCCTCCCAAAGTGCTGGGATTACAGGTGTGAGCCACCGCGCCCAGCCATCGGCCTGTGTTTTTTTGAAACAGAGTCTCGCTCTGTCCCCCAGGCTGGAGTGCAGTGGCGCAATCTTGGCTCACTGCAACCTCTGACCCGCAGGTTCAAGCGATTCTCCTGCCTCAGCCTCCCGAGTAGCTGGGATTACAGGCACCTGCCACCAGGCCCGGCTAATTTTTGTATTTTTAGTAGAGACACGGTTTCACCATGTTGGCCAGGCTGGTCTCAAACTCCTGACCTCAGGTGATCTGCCTGCCTTAGCCTCCCAAAGTGCTGGGATTACAGGCATGAGCCACCACACCTCAGGGCCTGTTTTATATGGAGTATGTTCTAAACGCAGCCAGCACCAGTGGAGGTTTACAAAGATGACTGCCTACGTGTGGAAAATGGTGGGGTTGAGCGGGTCAGGACTGTTTTTGTTAGTAAAGAATTAAGTAGGTTAGGGAAACAGATAGCTCTCCCTGCCCGTAAGAACAGAATCCTTCTGGGACAGAAAAATAAAGGCAAATAAAGGGGGGGAAAACATGGAAGGGGTACAGAAAAAAAAAATTAACTGGATGGAAGACAGACCTTATAAGGCAAGGCTGAAGGAACTGAACTCATTTGACATGGACGAAAAGCTCATGATACCTTCCCTACCTTCAAGACTCAATGGCATCCCAATGCCTAGGAGTGGACTCTGTAAGCAAAGAGCACTTAACGTCTGTGGATAAACTGATGAGCAAAAGGAGGCTTCTCTCTCAGCCTCATGGGGACACAGGAAGAGAAGGTGTGCACAGAAAGCAGCACCACAGTTCCGGGAAGGCATCTTCCCTCCAGGCTGAGCGCGGCTGTGGCTCCCTGCCCCAGCATGGCTAGCTCACTCCCATTCCTACAGTAGCTTCCGCATCTCTTCATGGGTGCTGTTCTCACTACACTGTTGCTACGGGCTCCGCGCTAGGCAGTGAGCTCACTGGGGGTCAGCGATTCATGTCCTCTTCCCCTGTGTGTATGTAGGCCTCTGTGTACATGTGTGTGCATGTGTCCTGAAGCCTGGTCCTAGGACATAATGGATGCAGAATAAATGAAGTCAGCAAATATTTACTGTTCACTCTATGTGCCAGGCACTGAAGGCAGAAGAGTGAACAAAACAAAAATTCCTGTCCTCATGGAGCTTCGTTCTAGTGAGGGGACAGGTACCACACATGCGAACCCAGCATATGGGAAGGAAACACGCACCCTGGAACACCCCGCCCAGGAGTGTGTGTGGGAAGGAGACTCCAGGAGCTCTGCGAACTGTTCTGGACCTGGACCTGTTCAGGATTGGCAAGGGGCTCCGGGAACAGATCCTGTGGGTGTGAGACTGTGTCCCCGTCCGCTTAGGGAAGGACCATGGGGGTGAGAGGGTGGGGGGAAGGAGGCAGATTTGGAAACAGACACCCGCCCCGGGGTCAGATTTGACCCAGGGGGGCCCGCAAAGTGGGGAAGGAGGAGAGGAAGCGCTAAGCTGTGCCAGGGAGATTCTGAGGCGAGCAGGAGCAGAGCAAGGACCAAAGGAGCCAGCATGGGGTCACTGGGAGTCCTCCAGGCATGGAAAGAGCACGAGCTCAGCAGGAGGTGCTGGGTCACGAGGTGAGCAGGGCAACTAGACAGTGCGGGACCTGGTAGGCCACCTGGCAGCTTTGGCATTGACTGGGGTGCGAGGGGAACCACTGCAGGAGTCTGAGCAGGGAAGAATGACATCGCTACCGTGTGTTACCAGGGGCTCCTGGTTGCCAGCTGCCAGCACACCTAGGGACACCAGGGTGGGCATAGGGAAGCCAATCTGGAAGTGCCTGCAAAAATCCAGAGGATGGCTGGCGGTGGCCTGGCCTAGGAGTCAGTGTAGGTTGTAATGAGAAGCCAAACATGAAGGCAGGGCTCACAGAACCTGCTAATGGATAAAACATGAAGTGTGAGAACCAGAAAGAAATGCAAAGATTTCTGGTCTGAGAACTGAAGAGATAATGAAAAAGAAGCTAACAAAAGCACAAACATAAATCTCCTTCCCGCTGGGTCCTACTAGAGGCAGCAGAAAGGATTGAATAACCTGCGGCCATTCTCACTGGGGGAGCGTCAGCCCCGGGCGACAGACACCTAGTGGAGGCCCCTTCCCCCTCAGATCTGACCAGGAGGGCATCAGTCTCCAAATCTGCCTCCTTCCCCCCACCCTCTCACCCCCATGGTCCTTCCCTAAGCGAAGGGGCACATAGTCTCACACCCATGGGATCTGCTCCCAGAGCCCCTTGCCAAGCCTGAACAGGTCCAGAACAGCTTTGCAGAGCTCCTGGAGTCCCCTTCCCACACACACTCCTGGGTGCCACTTCAGGAAGCAATCATATCTCCAACATGGCAGGAGGTGGCCCAGACTTGGGGTGTGGGTGGGAGAACAAGGCCTGCACCCCTAACCGACTCTGGGGCTGGGCCTGCCCTTAGCCATTCTAGAGTTAGCACCCCTTCCAAGGCAGGCCCACGCCACCCCAACCCTGCTGCTGCCACCAGTGCCACGGCCTGCCTGCCTCCAGTTGCTCCTCTTCACCACCACCTCACCTTCCAATGGGCAAGCGGCGGGGCTGTGCAGTACCACAAGATTAGCCTTTGAAAATATCTGTTTGGGGTTTCCTTTCCTAGGCAAATCCATACAACCTATTCCCTAAACATTCAAACTAAGACAGACTATAGGACTTACAGAAAAATGGGTTCAAAATGAGGCAAAGATAGGAAAGTGCTCTTACAGATAATTTTCAAGGCCAGTGACTGGAGAGAGGGGTAGGTCTGTCAATCGAGTGCTTGCTGACTGCACATATCACATGGCGTGTGACGACTGCTGGGAGAGGAAAGCGAGACATCATTCCAACCCTCCAGAAGCTAAAGATCCTGGAACTCAAGGGGAAAACTAACGTAAGTGCGAAAGCGAACAAGCAAACATGTCCTCAACTGGGCAGGCAGGCTGTCGGGGTACAGAGTTGGGATCTGGGAAGGAACAGAGAGGGCCGCTCAGGGAGAGGAAGCACAGTGCCACTGGAGGCGTGCACTCAGCAGGCACTCGCAGGCTGGGCAGAGGTAGAGAAGCAGCGCTGCACAGGCAGGCAGCTGACCCAGGGCTCTTAGAGCCAGGCAGGAGAGCTGGTGTGGGACCTGGGAGGACAGGAGCCTTCAAAGCAGCACCGCCTGATTGCAGCCAGGAGGGTGGCATCAAGGAAGATGGAACTGCGGCCAGGCCACATCCAGGGGTGCTCGAGCACAAGAAAAAAGGGGATGGGTTAGAACTGCAGCAGTGGGAACCAGAATTTAAAAAGGGAAAATTATTCGACAAATTTGGAGCACTAACTATGGCAGGTATAGTTTTAGGTGCTAGGAATAAGCAATTTCCAAGGACCCTTTGAACAGAAATGAAGCAAATGAGCTACACAGGGCGGCATAAAAACCAGCTGCTGGTGTTACTCCCTTCTTATCTGTATCCTGTGAAAGGGCAGGAAGGTGACAAACACTTGTTTTTCTGTAGGTGCCCAGGTTGGTTTTGAACTCCTGGCCTCAAGGGATCCTCCTGCCTTAGCCTCAGGAGCACACCACCATGCCCAGCTAAATTTTTTTAAAAAAATTTTAGAGACAGGGACTCACTATGTTGCCCAGGCAGTCACAAACTCCTACCTTCAAGCAATCTTCCTGCCTCAGCCTCCCAAAGTGCTGGGATTAGAGGTGTGAGCCACCACACCTAGCCAGCGAGAAACACTTCTATTCCAATCAATAATTTAACTTCAGCTACAACCTTCCTAGACACAGATTTACTTACTTATTTTTGAAACGGGTCTCACTCTGTCGCCCAGACTGTAGTGCAGTGGGGTGATCTCAGCTCGCTGCAGCCGCCGCCTCCCAGGCTCAAGTGGTCCTCCCACCTCAGCCTCCCAAGTAGCTGGGACTACAGGCGTGTGTCATCACGCCTGGCTAATTTCTGTATTTTTGTAGAGACAGGGTTTCAACATGTTGCCCAAGCTGGACACAGGATGTTTAAAGGAAGACTGTTAGGGACACCCATGGCGTGAGATGAAATGACAGCCATCTCCATTCTTTAATGACAATGATTTTGCTCCCCTTGCCTTCACATAAATGCGGGCGAAGGACCTGACAGTCCCTATCTCCCAAGCACTGAAGCAGGAGAGCTGTGAACACGTGATGGGCCTCCGTTGCCGGTTCCTTACCCTGCCACGGCCAAGCGCCATCCTGCCTCCATGCAACCCCAAGGAGAGGAGGGCAGTGAGCATCTCTGACACCCCTTGGCACTGAGGTGAGACCCTTCCTGTTAGCCCGCACCCCATCAACGTGCTCCATAAGCCATAGGAGTCACCACAAACTTCGCAAGTGGATAATAGTCAGGCCTCACTGAAGACACAGCCGCCCGTGCTGATCCAGCCAGGAGGGTTGCTTCTGCGTCTCCTCCTACTCCACACCCACATGAATCCCACAGGCCGATCATTGCCTTGAAAGGTAAGATGCCCTGGTGCAGACAAGGAGCCGCTTTACCCATCAGGCTACCAGCTGAGGGTCAAATAGGCACAAGGTCGTGGGGACATATTTTAAGGACGTGGTCCCTACTCTTGCTGCATTTCTAATACATAGTACAATCTGAGACCCTCGCAAATTTTGTAACACAATGGCAATAACAACCATTATTGGTTACCAACTAATTGGTACCATTAAGGTAATAACAGAGAGACTTCCTTCTGGGCCTTCCCCAAAGGCAGACAAAGGTTGGTTTGCTTCCTAATCTCAGTCTCCAGGACATTACAAACAAAGGATTCAAAATGGTGTTACTACTGGAGCTGGAATTCCGTGTTCTAACAAGAATGAAGAAAAGAGCCAATCAAGACCCAAAAAATCTGCCTCTCCTCAGCTCAAGAGGAAGAAGGCCAGCCTGCTGTTGCCCTCTGTCCCTGCATTCCACAGCACCAGGCTCTTCCCTCACATCCCTCTCCTCACATTCTTACCTTATATGATTGAGGCCAAATGCACAAAGCCCCGTCTCCCAGCCATGTACACAGTAGCTGCTGGCTGAGGACACTGCTGCCAACGCCACAGGCCCCAGCAAAGAGCCCTGACTCTTATGTGATGATCTGCTTTTGGGTCCTGTCACTATCTGCGCACACAGCACACGTCCACATGTATCACTGACCAACCCTAACAGGGCGAGGGTGGGGATGTCAGAGATTAGCTCCACAGAACTTGGACCCTACGTGAAGATTAAAAATTTAAAATCAAACTCAGGCATTTCTGCCATCTGTAACCCACCTCCACACTAGAACCCTCTGACAGAAAGTTTCTGTGAGTAGGGAAATCTGGTCCACAAATAAGCTGTCCCTTTAAAGATCTGCAGCAACTTAAAACCAGCTGGTTTCTAGTACGAACCAGTCCTCAGAAAGTAACTCTCACTTCATCTACAGAGGATAAGGTCCAATGATTTTGAGTTTTGTTTTAAAAAACAAAGCAAAACAAAAACCCCGAATTGCTCTACACAGATAAATGCTGGGACACTGGCTGGTTCAGGAGGGCTGGGGGTTTTCAGAAGCAGCAGCCGCATGGCACTGCCGACCGTAAGCGCACTGCTAAACTGAAGCGCGGTGGAGGTCTGGGAAAAGGGGAAAGCAAACACTCCAAAACAGAAACGCCATCGCTGAAAGGGCGCAGAGCAGGTGCGGGCCTGCCTCCAGGTGTCTCCCACTCCCTGCGGTAGGAAGTCCTCTGACAGAGGGAGGAAACTGGGCCAAAGGAAATCCATGCATCCGCTGCTCTCCTTTCCCTCCTTCCCCTTCTATTTAAAAAGAAGAGAGTTTGAGACCAGCCTGGGCAACACAGTGA
This sequence comes from Pan troglodytes, assembly GCF_028858775.2. NCBI lineage: Eukaryota > Metazoa > Chordata > Mammalia > Primates > Hominidae > Pan > Pan troglodytes. The sequence goes on from NC_086016.1 coordinate 20,679,944, forward strand.
GACCCCGTCTCTTAAAAAAAAAAAAAAAAAGAAGGGAACTATTTCTGTGCCTGAGAATGGCTGTGCTTGCGAGAGTCCTTCTGTATCAGAAAGCAATGACTTTTTACAGGATTGCAATAATACCCAGAACCCTTAAAAGACCCTGGAACTGGCACAAGGGTGCCTATAATTTCAATGCCTAAGAGAGGCCCTGAAGGCATGTCACTAACACAATGATTAGAGACCATTTCTTACCACACATCAGAGAGTCTTCATGCTTTGGTCTCCTACCTTAGAGAAAGCACTGACTCCATTCATCCCAAGGACTGCAATAATGGTGCTGATGAAGATGAGGCTCCCAGGAATAACTGCAGCTATAATGTATTCATCACTTACTACTGATACACTGATTCTCACCGTGAGTTAAGTATTTAATACAGCGATCAGCCTCATGTGATAGACAAGAAAAAGGAGACAGAGAGGCTACGTAACTTGCCCCAAGTCACACAGTAAGAGCTGACACCTGATCCCAGGAAGCCTGGAACCGTGAACACTAAGTAGCCTCTCTACTGATATCTGCTATCATCTTCATCCAGAAACCACCCTGTAAGTAGTTATAATTATCTGCAAGTTACAGATAAGGGGGAAAATAGAATTAAGAAAGGTCAGATCACTTGTCCAACTAGTAAGCTATAAAGCCAGGAGTCAAAAATCCAGGTCTCCAACCTCCACATTCTATGCCTTTTCACCACACTGCACTCGAGGGTGGTCTGACCAACCACCGTGGGACTTCCATGTAGGCAGCTGTTCCCAGGACCAGAAGAAATAATACTGGGCCACAGGGCACACAGGCAATGAAGAGTCAACACACATGAACTAGAGAGGAGTCGGAGGCAACTCCATGCCATGCAGGATCTGCCATCTGCTGCCAGCTTCATCATTCTCAGACAGAACCCTCATCCTGCCACATCCTGCTTGACAACCACACACGTTTCCTTATCATCCACCGCTTCATGCCTCCCATCGAATTTCCAGTCCCTGACTCTGGCCACCCAGCTTCATCCCACTTTCCCTGAGATAACTGCCCTCCAAAGTGGCCCCACGGCCTGTGGGCACATTCCACTCCCTCGGGCCTGGGTGTGGTTCCCCACACCTGAGCGTTCCTCCTCCCCTCTCCAGCCTTATTCCAGAACCCCGCAGAAGACCTGCCTTCTTCACAAAGCCTCCATCTCTTCTCGTCCTTTCTGAGCCCCTCCACCTCCTCACTCCTCTGCAGTTCCAAACAATTCAATCCTTATTCATATCCAGACAGTATTGTTTGCATTGTTTCTGTTTCTCCAATGGAAAATTCCTCAGGGGAAGAACCATGACCAATCCTCAGGAGATGAGGGTAGCAGAGGGCTTCAGAGCACAGGCTTGGGAGTTGGACTGAGATTAATCCTGACTCTGCCACACACTTGGCTGTCTAATTCCTAGTTTACTCCCCTGCCAATGGTGATAAAGACAGTACCAACTGTCTAGGGTATTTCTAGGAAGTAAATGACAGAATGCATTTCTAAAGCACCTTCCATGATACCTGGCAAAAATGGTCCATGAGTAATTATTTCAATGATTATGTATCTGCCCCCAGTGTAGCCTGAGGCTTGCTAAATGTGCAGCTGGAACTCAGGAAGCAGCTGCAATTAATTGACAGAAAATTATTGGAGGTTAGGGGTTATCTGTAAGAACTAGACAAAGGAAGAAAAGTAAGAGGGAATTCAAGAAAGTGAAATAGCAGATGGGAATGGGTAGTGGAACAGGGGAAATAGGATCCAAGGACTAAGTCAAATCTGTAAGTACTTCCTGGGCACCCATGTGTACACACACTCCAAGGGACATCAAGGGTAGGTGAGACAGAGGTTCCATGGACAAGGGCCACCATCCAGCTAAGCAGTCAACCAACACGCGCTGAAAGAACAGAACACCTGTGGCACAGATGCAAATGAACAGGACGGCCAGCATCCCTGGTCTATCCTGGCATAACTACTCGTTTTCACCATCAGTGATTTTGTTATCTTTATGTGATAGAGGCTAATCCATACAACCTATTGGCTGAAAATAATGCCTAACAATAAAAAAGCTACTAAGAATTCAACATTTTCCCATGCATTTGTATTCTGTTCATCACAACGGCATCTACATACCCTGCAAAAAAAGTAGAACACATATATTTGAGGCATTTACTCAAGCGACAATATTTGATGAATCTGCCCTATGGATTCACAGTCTTGGCCACTGGGCAGTGTACGTGCAAACACACACACACACACACCCACTCATGCCTACAGCATGGGGATCCCACTGACAACAGCTCAGAAGAGAGGTAAAGGTTAAGGACAGGCTTCTAACAAATTCAGTTCAATACATTTAAGTACATATTATAATAAAAATGAGGACCAGGTGTGGTGGCTCACGCCTGTAATCCCAGCACTTTGGGAGGCCAAGATGGGAAGATCACTTGAGACCAGGAATTTGAGACCAGCCTGGGCAACACAGCGAAACCCCTTCTCTATTGTAAAAATGAGTAAAAATTGGCTGGGCGTGGTGGCTCACGCCTGTAATCCCAGCACTTTGGGAGGCCGAGGTGGGCAGATCACTAGGTCAGGAGTTCGAGACCAGCCTGACCAATATGGTGAAACCCTGTCTCTACTAAAAATACAAAGATTAGCCAGGCGTGGTCACGCACACCTGTAATCCCAGCTACTCAGAAGCCTGAGGCAGGAGAATCGCTTCAACCTGGGAGGCGGAGGTTGCAGTGAGCCAAGGTTGCACCCTATACTTCAGCCTGGATGACAGAGCGAGACTCTGTCTCAAAAAAAAAAAAAAAAAAGAGTAAAATTTAAAAATTAAATAAAAATAATTCTTAAATGATGCTCGTAAAAGTAGGTAAATAGATCCAAGTTTCACGGAAGAAAGGGAGGATCTGAGGAGATCCTGAAGGATGAGACCAAGTTCAGCAGAGTGAAGAGGAAAGAAAGGAAATGGCGAGAATTCACATGCGCAAAGGGGGAATCAGATAGCGTGCCCAGTGTGGAGCCCTGCCTCTGTGGAAGCGTTGGGGGAGGGAGAAAAGCCTAGCAACCTTGCCAGAGCTCAGACCCGCCCTACTGAGGGGACACTCACAGGTGAGCAGGTGTTCACAGGTGAGGACACTCCACGGGGGAGCAGCACAGGAGCCGGGAGCTGCTCTGGGAAGAGCCGAGGCGCCAGAGCTCCACAGTCGCAGACTCAAACCCGAGACCTCACCAGACCCTGGCTCGGGCGAGCTTCCTCAGGCTACATTTTCCCACCACAAAACAAAGATATATTAGTATGTGCCTCTTATGGATGTAATGATTTTGAGGTGAGGTTCAAATAAACAACCAACCTGAAATGCCTGGGAGAGTGTCCAACTGAGAGCCGATACTCAAAGAGTGATATTATAATTACCACAACCACTAATGCCCCACCGAGCCGCTGAAAGAAAGGCCGGTTCCACACTTCAGCTCACCTTCCTCAAACAGATGTGGCCACCAAACAGTTTGACGTAGGATATATGGAAAGCATACTAAAGGAGCTCGAGGGGAGTTAGGCGCTTTTAGATTAGCATGGGGTGACAAACTTTAAACATGCCTTGTGACCAAAAACTATGAATTCAACACTTTAAATAGATTTGTATTTTATTAACTACAAATAAATGGTCTCATGGGTAAATTAACCAATGCAAAAAAATGGTCAGTTTTTAAAGACTTTATAAACAAAATTATCCCCCAACACACAAAGTCAAAAATATGTAAAATTCAATGACTTATTAAGAACATTCTTTAACTTTCTCCAGAAGACTTTTTTTTTTCTTTTTGACATGGAGTCTCACTCTGTCACCCAGGCTGGAGTGCAGTAGCATGATCTCAGCTCACTGCAACCTCCGCCTCCCGGGTTCAAGCAATTCTTCTGCCTCAGCCTCCCGAGTAGCTGGGATTACAGGCGTCCGCCACCACACCCAGCTAATTTTTTGTATTTTTAGTAGAGACAGGGTTTCACTATACTGGCCAGGCTGGTCTTGAACTCCTGACCTCGTGATCCACCTGCCTCGGCCTCCCAAAGTGCTGGGATTACAGGCATGAGCCACTGCACCCGGCCAAATGAGGACTCTTGTAGAAATACATGTACTTTTCTCTAAGGGACGAGAAAGAAATGTAAAATGAGCAGTTTGTCCGCAGATCACGCTTCTTGGGTTGGTCTGGAGCCGACAGGCGTTGTGGAATGACAGTGTCCGTCTTAAGATTAAAATGAGAACTCTTTTGATCTAGGCAAGACACATGCTTTTTTTTTTTCTTCCTTCTTCCCTGCCACCTTTATTCCTTTTTTGGTTTATCTTAGAAATGATTTAAGGCAACATGGGCCCTTGATCTGTGAGGAGGGTGAGACAGGACTGTTACTCTGTTCTGTGGAATTCTAGAAACTTATTTTGGGACTTTGGAGGTATTCGCTTTTTCCTAAGCTCTCAGAATCATTTTTGAGAAGCAGCCGATGCTGCTAGCCAGAACAGCTGTGAGAAGCGCAGCGTCTAGGATGGCCTCTTTGCCGACGCCCTGGGATGGGTGCGTGCTTCCTCATGTTTTAGAGAGAACTGAGGCTCTCAGCTCTCCCTGTGTGCTGGGATGCCATCTGTGACTTGCCTGAGAAAATACCTATGGAATGAGTGTGAGGGCCTCATGAGGTCACGTCCACGAAAGCACTGGGAGCTCGTCAGAGGAGAAGGGCACTCTGAGGCCACATAGTCAGTAATCAGACTTCCCTTGGGTCCACATCTCTGCCCTGGCTTCCAGGATTCACAGTGTGCAGAGGGACTGGGCCGTTGCTGCAGCCCCTCCAGCAGGTTAGCAGGCTCTGTGCCACTGTCCCCAGAGAATTCTCCGAGTGGGGTCTGTGGGCTCTTCTCTCGGTCCCACCTTCAACACCCACTTTTCTCAGCCTGGTGAGAAGGGAGGACAGATGGCTTCCCCTCCACTGTCCCCCGCCCATGCTGTTGAATGGGATTTGAGAATGGACGCCAGGTTCTAAATCTGCCATTCCGTCTGTCCTTGAGGGAGCGGCTGACCAGCTGCAGGCCCATGCTTAGAGGATCTTCGTGGTCTGCCCCAGGGCCCACTGGTCCTTGAGTGAGCGGCTGACCAGCTGCAGGGCCATGATCAGAGGATCTTCGTGATCTGCCGCAGGGCCCACTGGTTGGAGGCCCCTTTGGGAGTCAGATAACAGAAGTCTGCAGTCACGGCTGTGACCGACTCACTATGTGGCAGATGGGCTTCTGTGCTTTTTAGTTCTCACTTCCTGAGAAGTGTCAGGTTTCAGCACTAATATCATGTGTACATTTTAAAAAATCCAAAATCAGAAGCAGAATTTAGTAATTCCCCACCACTTCCTGTCTGTGTTCCCTCCTCTAACACCTGTAATATTCCTGGCACACAGTAGGTGCCTTAAACAGGTCCTTGAATAGGGGTTGGTGAGAAAAGGTGCTAAGTCTGTCTTTCCAAGCCATTTAATTGAGCAGCATTTTTTTTTAATGTGGAAAATTTTTTTATCTGTTACGTCTTTCCTATTCTATTTATCTTGTCCTTGATTTCAGCACCCCACCCGATTTGCAGGCAGTGCTTTCTAAACTGTGCCCTGTGAGCTGTTAAAAAGTGTTCTGGAGGCCGGGCATAGTGGCACACACCTGTGATCCCAGCATTTTGGGAGGTCGAAGTGGGCAGATTGCTTGAGCTCAGGAGTTCAAGACCAGCCTGGGAAACATGGCAAAACCCCACCTCTGCCAAAAAAATTAGCTGGGCACAGTGGCATACGCCTGTAAGTCCCAGCTACTCAGGTGGCTGAGGTGGGAAGACCACTTGAGCCCCAGAGGCGGAGGTCGCAGTGAGCTGAGATTGCACCACTGCACTCCAGCTTGGGCAACAGAGCAAGACCCCGTGTCAGAAAAAAAGGGCAGGGGCTGGGCACTCATGCCTTCAATCCTAGCACTTTGGGAGACTGAGGCAGGCAGATCACTTGAGGTCAGGAGTTTGAGACCAGCCTGGCCAACATGGTGAAACCCCATCTCTACTAAAACACAAAAAATTAACTGGGCATGGTGTTGTGTGTCTGTAATCCCAGCTACTTGGGAGGCTGAGGCCTCCTCAGCCTCAGCAGGAGAATCGCTTGAACCCGGGAGGTGGAGGTTGCGGTGAGCTGAGATCGCACCATTGCACTCCAGCCTGGGCGACAGTGCAAGACTCCATGTCAAAACAAACAAACAAAAAACCTCATCATTCATTTAGCATTGACTGCATTCATCTAGCATTCATCTAGCATACACAGGCACCAGACACTGTGTTGGGGCTAAGCACAGAATGTGAACAGAACTCCTATGTCTCCTGTGCCCCAGAGATGGAAGGACAGTGGTGGACACAGCCATCGGTGTAAAAACGTCAATATATAGATACATCCATACTTACACACTGTGAGAAAAAGAACAGCAGAACGTAAGACAGAACATCGGAAGGGGCCCCCTGGCCCTTCAGGTGGTAATGAAGAGGTATCCAGCCCGACCCGGGAAGGAGGATGCCCAGGGAAAGGAGGAGCTTGCTCCAGGGGCAGAAGCAGCACACATGCACAGGCACAGGCGACAATGCACATGGCCTTCCAGGACCACCAGCCAGTGGGCTCAGGGCTCAGTGAGAGAGGAAGAGGAGGATGGCAAGGCAGGCAGGCCACTCCACACAAGGCCAGGCAAGGCCTCTTAACGAATCTGGATGCAAGGACCTTGCTTTTTCCTACATCTTTCATTGTTCCCAAGCCCAGTGTGCTCAAGGCAAACACTAAGAACACATGCTCAATTCAGCAAATCAGTTGCAAACCAGTGGCTATTTAATAAGCAAGGTACTGTTAAAATCTTGGCCCTCAAATTTTATAATTTGGTTTGTAGAAAAAAGGAACCAGACCATCCCATCTCAAACAAAAAACAAAAATATCTTGAGATAAGAAAATATATATCCTGAGGCAGTATCTGATTAAATACCAGATGAAATGTTCAAGTCACATGGTCCACTGGAAGGGGAAATAATTCCCAGGTTAAGGTGGTGACAACGGGTTTCCCAAAGAGGGTGGGACTCCAAGTAGAAACTGAAATCTGGGGCGAACCAGGCTAAGCTACCTGGGAGGGTGGGCCAGGCACACGGAACAGGTGAACGCACGTACGGGAGTAGGGACAGCAAGGCACATCGGGGAGGGGTAAGCACACAGAAAGGTTGAGCCCGCCTACAACACACAACAGCCCATCCCGGGCAGCTCACCCCCATCCTCAGGGCCTTGGAGGCAGAAGGAAGATTCCCACAGGTCAGGGCCCGGGGCTGGTCTCCTGGCAGGCACACTTTGGGGCAGCAGGAGAAGGAAGGTGAGTAAGACTGTCTGCCCCAGGAAAAAGGGCAAGGGCAGAGAGCTATGGATCTCATTCACTGGGATAAAAAATTAAGTGCCAAGGAGGGAGAGGAAAGGGAGGAAAAATAATCCAAATTGTTGTAGTATTGTGCAACTGAAATTCCATGCATAAGCCAGGAAATTCAAAGGTCACAGTTCCCACAGCAACTGTAACCTGACCCGTCAGCTTAAGTAGCCTTGGCACTGCCAGCCCCCAAGCGCCTGCAGCCCCTCCAATGCCCACACAGACCTGCCCTCAGGCCCCTGCACGTCAGGCATGTTGCGCCTTGCCCAGCTGGGCCCACATGGGCTGCCCAACTCTGGCTACAGGGGGCCCTCAGCCATGCCCAATAGTTCTCAGTTCTTTAAGGAGCGTCCTGTGACTCCAAGCCTACTTGCTGTGGGTCTTTACTTCTGACTCTTCTGTGGGGTGAGTAAGCCTCCTTCACCACCCAGATGGGGGGAAAAGGAGGTGTGTGCATGCAGACAGAGGCGCTGCTACCACCCTCTTCACTCATGCCCTGTGGCATCAACACTTGCCAAGCCTCACCATGGGGAAAACAAGGGTGGGGGGAGCCTGGGGAGGGAATGTTGTAGTTCAAAGGACATCAGAAAAGACGGCTTACCAAATGGGAGAAACTTTCTACCAGTCTGAAATCTGATGAGAGACTTATTTCTGTAGGGTATGTAACTGAGCATATGATCCTTCCCAACAGGGCCTGGGACACCGGCTTGATCATCATGAGGCCCAGGACGGAGCCACACACAGGTCATGATAGTGGAAGCAGCACAGGGCGTGAAGCTGATGGCCACAACCGACCCCTTCCAGCCCCACTGTGGAACCGGGGTGGCAGTTCAGAATTTGGGTGTCTGCTGTGTGCAGAAGGGAGACCAATCAGAGCCAGGCTTAGACACAGGCAAATCATGGGCCCTTTCGAAAAGACAGGCTGGCCAAGTGCGATGGCTCACACCTGAAATCCCTGCACTTTGGAAGGTCGAGGCAGGAAGATGAGTTGAGCCCGGGAGTTTGACACCAGCCTGGGCAACACGGTGAGACGCCGTCTCTACAAAAAATTAGCCAGGCACGGTGGCACGCACTTGTGGTCCCAGCTACTGGGGAGGCTGAGGTGGGAGGATCATTTGCACCTGGGAGGTCGAGGCTGCAGTAAGCTGTGGTCGCACCACTGCACTCCAGCAACATAGTGAGACGCTGTCTCAAAAAAGATTAAATTAAAAAATGTTTAAGATACATAAATAAAAAACAAGTCCCCTGAGCTCCTCCTCCTATTTATCACAACAGAAAAGACTGAAGACTCACCCAAAAATGGTTTATATCCTGGAAATCATACTTCCCTCTGGGCCATGGTTTATGTGAGCTGCCAAAATTCCAGGCTCAGGGCAAAGAATGACTTTCCTGTTACTCTGGCTCCCAGGGTGAACACAGGTAAGGAAAGTGACGAGGCAGTCAAGAGCAAAGCCCAGCTCCCTAGGGCTTTGTGAGGAAGACCAGCTCTACCACCCCGCTGTCTGCCCTGGGCCTGGCCCTCAACAGTGCTGATAAAACAGGCTTCAGGGGACTGCTGTGAGAAGTAAGTGATGGTATGTACAGCAGAGCCTATGCTGCATGGCCTGGCACACAGAAGTTGCTCAATAAATGGGAATTACTAGTACTGCTGCTATTTCCACATTTCATGTTTTACTCAAACCTGATACATTTATAAGAGCTGTGTGAGGCCAGGTGTGGTGGCTCACGCCTGTAATCCCAACACTTTGGGAGGCCGAGGGAGGAGAATTGCTTGAACCTGGGAGGTGGCGGTTGGCGTTCCAGACCAGCCTGGCCAACATGGCAAAACCTTGTCTCTACTAAAAATAAAAAATTAGCTGGGTATGGTGGCATGCACCTGTAATTCCGGCTACTCGGGAGGCTGAGGCAGGAGAATCGCTTGAACCTGGGAGACAGGGTTTGTAGTGAGCCGAGACGGCACCACTGCACTCCAACCTGGATAACAGAGCAAGACTCCGTCTTAAAAAAAAAAAAAAAAAGCTGCGTGCTACTGAGTCCTGGTTATTTCACAGCACAGTGGTAGCACGTAATTTGTGCTTACTGTGTGATGAGCACTACTGTGCATGCTGTTCTCTTGAACTTTACACACTAGAGTTCTTCAGTCCTCACAATAACCTCATGAGGTAGATTCTGTGGATAAAGAAACAGAAATTGAGTCATTTATCAAGGTTGTATGGTTTCTATGTGGTAGAAGACAGAGCTGGGCCCAGGCAGCTGGACTCTGGAGCCCCAGCATGGACCACATCACACCCATCCTCAAAGCATGGAAACATTCCCAGGAATAAAGCAGGCAAAGGCCAGCGTGGCACAGATTCCAAAAACAGCTCAAGACTGACTTCTTTGAAAGAACTGTCAGTCTCAGGTCAGCCTTGTGATCACAAACCCACAAGAAAATGGTTCTAAGTTCTGCAGAAGGGAAAGGCCAGAACAATGCAAGAAGCCGCAGTCAAGC